>NW_026712590.1:2400000-3661367 GCF_030625045.1 Achroia grisella
TAGTGTTTATAATTGTGTGTATATATATATAATCTTCCTAAGTGAGCATATTGGGAGACGGTAAAAGCTCACTTAGTGTGGTGTAAATAAATAAATATAAATAGTTGTATCGTACGAGAATCGAATCTACGACCATCGTAACGAAAGGCGGAACAATAAGGCCAGCAAAACTTATTAATATTACACTTATATCAGAATATAACCTTAAGATTCTCCTAAATAGCTCCATTCACGCTTCCGCTTGTTACTCGTGGCATTCAGATGTACATCTCAGTCGGAGCGTAGAAATACAGCAAACTGCAGATGAAGTACCACTCCTAATTAGTCAGGCAGAACAAAAGGGGGCGATAGTTAGACAGCGTTAGTAACTTAGTACTCTAATGAGGTGTGATTTCAATATGAGACGTCTTATTGACATGGTTTGAAATTATATGGTGCGGAGGCGTCTTAGTCCTCCAGAATGGCAACATATGAATGGTATCAATGACGTCATACGAGTCATATTCTTTAGGAATAATATTATAATACTGGCTTAACTCAAAAATTACAAATTTTGGAAATTCCGCTTTATGATTGTGGTATTAAAGGCTAATTTCAAAAATTTCAATTTTTTTAATTACACCAGTATTTTACTAGATATGCTATATATATAGTCTGTAGGTATACAGTCACGTAATGGTAATACTCATACTAGTATTAACATCGTGCATACAGCCATGACACGCTTGTCATCCTACTGCGGCTGTGCGCCGCGTAATATTGTGCATCTGTGACACATAAAGTTTAAGCGGAAAAATAAAAAAAATCTTAAGAAAAAATCTATCGTAGTCATACTAATTCCCTTGTGCTCCTAATTTCTAATTGTTTTATACTTTTATATGTCTGCAATTTACTTCTAAAATAATAAACTACTTGTATACAAGAAACCTGAATATAAATACAGGCCATAGTAATAGACCTAACAAGTAAGTATATAAATGTTATATGTTTATCATATACATCACTCATAATTACCGAAATTTTATCATAAATTATCTTTGGAGCTATATTGGTTTGATTGATTCACTAAAGGACATGTAAGAACATGTAACATGGGCTTACAAGGGATAGTCAGAAACGCGCTGCTAAAATTGTGTCAACATTTGACATGCCCATACTTAGCTCTAAACTATGCTAAGTATGGGCATGTAATTTAGTTTGTTATCGGTGTTTCTATCATCAGAGAGTCAGCCACAAATGTAAATTAACACAATATGTTTTTATTCGTCGACTATATCCGAACGCACTACAGTTTCGGTCTAAGTCGAGATCTAAACCACTACGCCATAACGTTCTCTGGCAAAATAAATTGCAATGAAATCTGTGTCACATGTGGTTTATGGTGTTTTTTTAATTAATTTCTACTCTAAAACGGATCGCGTTACACTTGTGATAACTCCGGTCCACTTAAACCGTGATATACGACAGCGGTTGTGACCCTACCCCACACATATATCATACAAGAGACAAATACAAATAAGCCCCATAAATTCCAGTTACCACTGAACTGAACGGTTAATCGTCTAACCCGGGTATAAAATCAAGGTGTGCTGGAATTCTAAAATACATTTTTGCCTGTATACTACCAATACAGTCATATCTATTTCATATTATATATACTAGTATAAAATATAAGGATATATATTGTAATTTAATTATTTAAAAACAAATTTTTGGAATGAAAAAGATACCATATATCTCTTGCTTGCTTGCTTAACGGATAACAGGGATGATATCTTAGTCCTAAAGATTGGTTATCAATCGCATAATGACGTGTTTTCGCCAGTGATGTATGTACATGCACATAGGTCGTCTATGTACACATGTACATAGGCGTAACAAAAATCACAAGTAACTAATAGTTACTTGTGATTTTTGTTACGTCTAGTACTATTAGTTACTTGTGATTTTTGTTACGCCTAGTTACATAAAAAAATATTTAAGTATTTCTATAATTTGTTTAGTATTTGTCTTGATTTTTGACGCAACTCGAGTATTAAACATTTTGTTACATTTTATTTGAATATTTATTTTAAATGAAAGGAAAACAGTTTCATATTAAATTACGAATGAACAAACAACATAAAAAC
Source organism: Achroia grisella (assembly GCF_030625045.1). Lineage (NCBI taxonomy): Eukaryota > Metazoa > Arthropoda > Insecta > Lepidoptera > Pyralidae > Achroia > Achroia grisella. The sequence goes on from NW_026712590.1 coordinate 2,402,130, forward strand.
TTGTAACTTTGGATGTAACAGTAGACATTATTCACGTCGTCCAGCAAAGGATTTTCTACGTGGAACGTAGTTGGTTATAAATAAATATATATGTGATAACTTTGTTAACAAGCTGACCGTAAAAAACTATGCCTGAATAGCTACTTTCTACCCGCAGACTACTCGCCCAACTGTAAGTATAAACGGGACATAGCCGGGTGATTTCGGGTCAATGGTCACTCGTCATAATTGCTTATCCGGGCCGTGTCAGTTTTAAACTCGTGTGAAACGGCCCTTATGGCGGTCCGGTGGAATTTTTGTCAAGTGTGTAATCTGATGTACGGTTCAAAGATGTAGGAAATAATTTGTTAAAGTTCTTAATTGTCAGCTAAATTTGGGAACGTAAATAGACACATGAAATATTGAATTACTAAATGGAGTTTAATTCTTATAACTTTATAATGGGAACACACATGTAGACTTTGTGAAGAGGCGTCTGTCTGGGTACCTCAGTCTCACCTATTTCAACTGCTGAGTAGCTTGCTTTGTCAGCTGTTTTCGTTGAAGGCAGTCATAGGGCGGTGATGTTACAGGATAAGTCACTGTTACAGATATTCTTCGGAATGGGAACGCATAAGTTACGGGTGTCACCTGATAACGTAATGTCTATAGTGCTGTTCATGTATTTAAACAACGGTTACCACTTGCCATTAGTTGGGCTGTCATCTTGTTTTCCATTCCAATTATATGTAAATAAAGCAATAATATATGTATATGAGTAACGTTTAACAGTACCTATACCAGTCTGTCATCATTTCTATAGTTACGAGGTCGTACTTTTAAATTCTTTTACTTTATTTTCTTCTATTTGAGCGCCATTTTCTCCCTCTAGTGCCAGTAAATCTCACACACCCGAGTACTTTAAACATTACACTTGTTTGGAATACGAGGTTATAAATCATTGAAATTATTTTTAAATAGGGCTGTACATCTCATATAGAAAACTTCGTGCAAGAAAACTAAGGAAAAGTTATGATATTTAAATGATTGGTTCTAATTTGCCTTATGATTGATTATTTATTATATAAAAATATTAATAATTATTATTTACCAAATTTAATCTGTTTGAAAAAATCCTCTATATAAATAATAATAATAATAAAATAATATTTGTAAATTTTATATAATAAGTGCTAATTTCAGGAAATACTGGGTCGATATATATGGTAAAAATTACTGAAAGAGTTTTCGAATAAATATATATATATATCTTACTAATAAGTACTAAAAAAACATAAATAACACTTAAACAGTACAGTACATAAATAATACATAAACTGCAAGTAACAGGGTTAAACGAACCTGAATTTCAGGCTGAAACCGTAAATAAAATTGTTATATGAAGTAGAAATATTTCATAACTCGCATGAGGGATCGTTGCAATCAATTTTTTTTATAGATAAGACCGTTCAACTTTCGACAACCCTAACATTAATTAATGAAACGAAAACAGTAAAAGAGCAACCGATCTGGAAAATGTTTTGACAAATATTGGTAAGAAAAGTCTTGTAATCAATCAAGGGGTCCGCCGGGACCCGAGGCACCTTAAATGAGGTCGTTAACCCCTATTGGGGACTTCTTGGTATCCCAGATTTGGGATTAATTACAGATGGATGCAATTCGTTATTTCTCCCCCTTAATGAGACAGATTGCTATGAAAAAAATAATTGATTGATGGCTCGTTGACGGATTATAGAGCTATATTCTGTATTAGATTGTAAAGAGAGAGAGGATTTTGTTATAAAGAAACTGGGCCCCCGAACCACTGCACCGATCTAAGAAAGTATTTCACTGTTTAAAATGTATGTTATTTCAGTTTCAGTTACATAGTCTATGTAATAATAATAGTAATATCTCAGGACACTTAACACAACGCCATCTAGTCCCAAGTTAAGCAGATTTGTATTATGAGTACTAAACGACTGATATAAATACATTTTCTTTTGTAAATACCTACATACTATACATAGGAAACACCCAGACCGATGAAAACAGTCATACTCATTAATACCAAAGAAATGAAATGAGATTTCAAATGTACCGTGCCAGGAATAGAATCCGCGACCATTGGAAGTAAGGCGGTGTACTAAACCGCTAGACCAACAAGGCTTTTGTACTATATTAAGTAAATACATACAAAACTCGCAAAGTTATTAGCGTCCGAGCGAACTCGGGGCGTGCCACTGTCTATGGAAAGTTTGACAATTTTTTCTTTCTCTGTTAACGATGTCCCTAATGCAAAGTATGAAATGGCTGTAAGGTATGTATTTCTTCTACTTATTTGCAAACGGGATTTCCCTATACTTGAGTAGGTATATAGCAGTACACTTTAGCGATAACATATCATTATAAATGAAATCTGATTACTATAATCATATGATTACTATGATTTCATTTATATGAATAAATACATACCTTACAATCAGCTAAGCTAGCTTTTGTAAAACGTCACCTATACTAATGGGTACAAGCTGATTGGACTGCTGAAATAGGTGAGACTGCACTCCTATTTCAGCAGCCAATCTGCTTGCTTGATAGACTTCTTTTCAGTTCTAGTATTAAATAAGAAGATAGCGATATTATATGATATGTAGGCGTACGTGATATCACAAACGTCCGTATGTTCATGTATTGTACATAGGCGAGGATATATTGTGTATATGGGCGTGGTTTACCAGTTACCATCAGACGGGCCTTAGGTTTTGGCCATTTTAGTGTCATTAAAAGAAATCCCCTCCTTCCACCTGTATCCCCGATACCTCTGCGTACCTCTTAAATCCAGAGTCTATATATACAAATATAATTTTAAACGAATCCTTTGCCCTGAACCATTCCTTGTAGTTAATACAAATATTCATGATTACAATGTACATTGTCGAGCACAAATCTTTGTCTACGTGAGATTCAGGAAATTAAACTCGGCCCAGAGGTCCTTCTATTATATATACATAAATCTCGGAGGCTGAGACTGAACCCGTGAAATTATACGGATATATTTGAGATGTTTGTAATGCATTGAAGAGTATCTGAAGCATTAATATCATGCCAATTAGGTTTGTGTTGCAAAAAGACATTACAAAAAAAAAAAATCTGCAAGTATTCTACAAAGAGAAAGAAATAAAAAAGAACTTTTGTGCTTTTGTACTATTTTAACTTTGTTTTTATTGATTTCTTTAGCTATTGTTATATTATAATAACTTCTTTACTTAATATGTTTATTTTCTTTATGCAATTATTACTTCAATGACGGGTAGTTCATACACTATGCTCGGAAATGGACTATTACTGATTTATTTTGTTACTCAAGCAAGTACAATAGGTACTTGCTTGAGTAACAAAATAAATCTTTATCTAGTACTCTTGTATATTGGTGTTATTGACATTCACTGAACACCTTAAGATGTTTAACAACATTTGTTCAAAACAGCAACCAACAAATTTCTTTCTCATTCTTTTTCTTCGCTGAATTTGCTTTCCGAATGAGCTATGGAATAAAAAATGACTATTCAGAAGTACTTTTGTATAAAGTTCAATATAGGTTATTTCTATAACCCGGCCGTACCCAAATTATTTACCAATTATACCAAGTATATATGAACAGGGGGAATTATTTCTTACTTGAAGTCGAATAGCCTTATACATAGTCAGCGATCCCATATCTCACGTTTTCAACAATCTGCGGTCGAGGGGCGTAGCTACCGGCCCTTTGTTTTCTGCGAAGGCCCATAAATTCTTCCTTGCCAAGAGCACTGGCACACAGGGTTGTCAACTGTGCGAGGATCCTCGTACGAGCATGAGATTCTTGGTCTTCTATGAAATGTACGGGTATCCTCATTGTCATCAGAGTAATTTTTTTATTTGCAACAAGAATTTTGTATTTTCGTAATAAAATTTTGGGTTTTGTGCATCATACTAAGTGCATGCAGCGTAATAAGTAAAGTAACTGTAACCAAAGTCAGCTTTGTACAAAGTTGTTTGTGTGGGGTACCTCGTACTCACCAATTTAGCAAAGCAATGGCTAAAAAATGGCTGTTAATAACAGAAGGCATGCAAGGAATACAGGAATAAAGGAATACAGAGGCACAACATCTCAGTTCTTCGGAATGGCCACACATGATGACGTGATGACCGTGACGCTGTTCAAACGTTGTGTAAAAAGCCAGATTCCTTCGCCCATCAATATACTTCATATTTGACGTCTTCTGAAAGTTGTAAGGTTGACAACCCTGCAGGCACAGTAGTCAAGCATTGTGAACAGAAACTTTCACTTCTTCAAATGGTCTCGGCGTCCTTGAAACTGAATAGAATCTGATAAAGCAGGTAATAAATGGCGGTTCTATTGTTACATAATTAATTTGTTCATTAGTGTCTTTAACACCTCTCTTTATGGCAAGTAGAATTATGGTTTTTGCAGAGTGAAATTTAGTGGAATGGATCCCGCGGATGCCTTGAGGAATGAATGCGTTAAATGAATAAATTAATCTAACAGCGTTCCTTCATAATTGCTTTCTTCACAATTTTCATCCTATTGTTTAAGGATAATGATTGGAGTCTATACAGATTGATAAACCTCACATTACGTTACGATAATATCCGTCATGCAAACCTGTCAGAACAAGTTTGCATGACAGATATAACCGTCATCATTAATTGATAATTTACTTTTTCATGATATAGTAATAATAATCTCGGTTGGTTGAACGGAAATTAAAAAGGTTATTAAAAACTTTTAGAACAACAGCTAGTAGTAAATCTTATATACATTAATGAAATATATAGCAAATAAAATAATAATGAAACATGTGAAATCAAAAGGTGACATTAATTATATGTTTGAAGTTATCTATTCCTTGTTTTTAATATATCTCCGCAACAAACGTTGTGCAAACTGAAACAAAATCTTCATTTATTCCAGCAGTCCCCACATGAACTAATCTGAATTCAAAGAGTTACAGAAACTTTTGTAATTTGCATACGTTCTGTTACTTCGGCTCAAGTATATTTGGTTGCTTGAGGTTGCTCGCTCAACCAGACCGTTTTCATTTCAGCTCGCCTATTTAGTATAGCGACTACTCTCGCTTTTTGCATGTAAATTTGTTTCATTTTGAACTTTGTTTCCATTGTTTCGTATATTGCGGCTTAGATAATCATTAACTTGGTTAACAAGGTTGTATTGAAACTTTTTATTTGCTATACTAGGTCGAAAGTCTTTATCAACATAATGATTATCGCCTTACTGGGGGACTCGCACGGGACTTCTCGTAAGAAAAGTATACAAATATAAATAGTTTATTCATGAACTCAGTGCTTTAGCACCGCTTTACTTCATATTGTCACGGGTTCGATTCCGCGAAAGGTACATTTATAATCATAAATGTGATGTGTGTATCGGACTGAGTGTTTTCTATGTACCTATACATACATGTCGACTTCGGCCTTGTGTTATGACGTGATACAGATTATCAGAGTTAGTTACTTAAAGTATGTTTTGTAACAAAATATTAAGTTAATAATTTGTTACAAAACATACTTCTAGTCTTAACAAGAATAACAGCATAAGAAAAATCATTCCTCCCTATTTCTTATCAGTTTTTCGTGAAGTATATCTTATGGAATAATTACGCAGTAGTAATAATAAACACACCCATCTTATACCTTTTAGATGGAGAGAATACCTTTTATATGTATATAATATATATTCAATTAAATTACTTTAGTAATTATTGTATTTGCATTAGAGTAAATCTGCAGAGAAACAATATCTATTACTCTGTTTACATACAATGGGAGACAATGCGGTGTGATTTCCAATGTAAGCATACATGACAAAGCTAAGGTCATTAAACTCAGCTTAAATATACATTATACACACAGCCATTTCATGCGTCTAACTTGACTAAAAACTAATGAAATGCAACAAAGCAATTTTTTAAATCGAGCGATATTATAATTTTGTCCTCTCTACATAACTGTGGCATTGTAGCACTTAAATAAATGGACCGATTTTAATGCTTTTTTCAAAGCCGACGTTAAAAGAAACGGCTTGTTTTAACTTAAGATTTCTTTTAGTGTTGGTAATTTACTTTTTTTAAGTATGGTATTTTTTATTGAAATGGAATAGCCAATCTGATGTTTTATCGACAGTGGGAAGAGTCGTCTACAATTTTAAACTTTGACAGCACCATAGACATAGACGGCATTGCTGGTGTAGCAGTTAAGTACACAGCCTTACTTCCAATGGTCGTTAGGTCGATTTTTAGCACGATACTGAAATTGGTATTCATAGGTATGATTCTTTATGTATATTAAATGTGTATTATATTAAAAATAAAAAAAACAAATCTATCAGTTATTGAGTAGTTTAGTTTAATCTGGGTCGAGATGGCACTGTTTGAATTGTCTTGAGATATTTTTATCATTAATGTGATATACAAAACTTTGTGAAACGTTATTAAACAATTGAAAGTAATAACTGGCAACTGTATAAGTCTGTAATTTAATTCAATTATACTTTGTTAGTAAATAGCAAAGTAAATAATTATAATACACAATTACGAGTAGATTACTCGTAATCAGAAAATTACATTTTTGTGCTTATTATTTACAAAAATCGATATTATAAACTGCTTATTTTATTATTTTCAGGTTACTTTAACATATTTTTTTAAGATCTCTTGATTACTTGACCGTGTGTTACTCAATTATTTAAATTAATGACATTCCCCAGTTTTATTATATTATGTACTTCCTATTTAGATTTCATGAATATATGTTCCCTTTAATATAATTGTATATTCATATTTTTAATTAATTTACGACAAAGACCAATTAAACTATGTATATATCCGGTAACGTTGGCGACTGAACGCCGTAAATTCCTCTGATATTTTTATTATTTTTAAATGTATATTAATGCTATTGATTTTATTTTTATAAGTAAAGAAAATGAGTTTTTTTAAGATGTTATTCTAATCTTATTATATAATGTAGAACTACACAACTGGGGGTGAGTTCTGGTTTACTGCGATACAGGTTTTGTACCTAGTTCAGTTATTTATTATTATAATTCATTTCATTCGTACGACTCTGAAATAAGATTAAAAATAGTGGTCATTGAGTTATATTGGCAACAGAGCAGTATGTGTGAGGTATGAAACTATTCAACTCGGTAACTCCAGTAAATCAGTGCGGTAACCCTCCTGTCCCGTCATCAGTCATCCAACTTATCCGTGGGATGATGATGCATAGCATTGATGGCTTAAAACTTATTTCATGTTATGTAAATTAGACACCGGCTTACGCGTCTATGAGTGATTTTATTGTTTTCATATTTGATATATGGGTAATGATTAAAAATGATCACACTGTACTTTATTCATGCATAAGTTTTCAATATAATATTCAAATTGAGGTTTCTGTTATAAATTGCGATTGAAATTGCATAATTTGAAAATAATATAAACTAAATACTTTAATGGTATTTATTGTTTAATTGTATCGGACAATGGTCACCAACTTTATTAATTGGGACAACTGAAGTGTCATTGTAGCATATAAATTGTAAGAATATTTATGCCTTATTATTTTTATTCTAAGAAGTGTTAAAAAAATATTGAGGTAAATAATAATTCTGATATGTAATGAAATTACTTGAAAAGAGGCGTGATATCTTAAGTCCTCTGGAATGCCAACGCATAAGTGGTATCGCGGTATCGGTTCATTATGAAAATGTATTGTACTGGAGGACTTGTATCCAAGGTCATGAATAAAGCATTATTAAAAAATAATCGCGGGCGTCACATAACAAGATGTATATAGACGATAGTGACTGTCAGCTTGTTTGCTATTTAAATACAATAAAAAGTCTGTCTATCTACCTCGTAATGTTTTAATGTCCTTATATTGTAGTGTTTGTTTATTATTGTTGCCAAGAATTTAAATATCCAAGATAAAAGCCCATATCACGGATGGGTTAACACAATTATCCACAGGCTGATGTGCGAGTAATAATTTCCCGCTCTATTTTGCACCGGAATTGAACCCGTAACCTATGAAATGTCTCACAAGGAAGTCCTTGTCACGTATTCGGATTATTTTTGGTCGCGTCTCACGATTTACGGGAGTTTAGGGTTAGAATTGATATGGGGTATTGTTTGTTCCACAAAATGGGATCTGTCAGTCTCGCCGTAAGGTATTCCATCATTGCACGAAATACCACCTGAAATAATAGACGCTCCAACACAACCTTTTAAAATGTACATAATTTATCGCCGTATCCTTTTTTATACGGTGTCTGGCTTCAATTAGGTGTGGTTTGGAGTTTGATGACAGAAGATATTGGATGCGGATGAGGGTTTCCAGAAACAACGATGTATTTTTAGCTGTTTATTTAGCCTATAGACAATTTTATGTCTAATATTTTACTGATATTATAAACGCGAAAGTTTGTGAGTATAGATAGTTTGTTACTCTTTCATGCAAAAACTGCCGAACGGATTTTAATTAAACTTTGCAGTAATATAGGTTATACATCAGGATAACACATTGGCTATAATTTAAATCGATACATTGTATCAATATTTAAAGAGCAAATGGAATAATATTTGATTAATAAAGAATATTTGATGGAAAATCGTGAAGTGGAAATCGGAAACTGGCAAGACTCCACCAACTAGACTGTGGCTCTCAAATTATAACAAATAAATTAATATTCTTGGAAAATTAACACAGCGCCATCTAGTCCCACTGTAAGCAGAGCTTGTGTTATAGGTACTATACAACTGATATATAGAATCTAATACTAGAAAATACCCAGACCGATACAAACAATTATAGTCATGGGTACAAATGTTTGCACCGTGCGAGGAATCGAACCCGCGACCATCGGATATAATACGGTGTACTAAACCGCTATACCACCGAGTCCGCCTTTATGAATTAATGTATATGCATTCAAGGTATCTTCATTTTCTTTTAAGTAGTCGCATGTGACGTATTATGTACTATTATTACCCCTGCGATCGATCCCTCGTCCCATTTATACGAGGATCCAATTCGCGACGGCCTGAGGTTCGAACGTCTAGCGGTGCCCTCAGACTAAAATCGTCAGGCAGCAATTGCTCTTCAACCGCTCCATAAGTCCTTCCGCGGGTTTTAAGTGCCCCCTGCACTCGTTCCCTTTTACGTCCGGCGAAGCTGTAAAGGCTAAGGCCAACTACGGCCAGAAGCATTATAATCGTTTAAAAAAGAAACGAAACCTGGGCTCCGTGCAGGTGTAATTATTATAGGATCTGTATTCTTTCAAAAATAGAGTACATCACATTTTAAAAGCTGTAATTATAGATTTATTTAAGTTTTTTAAAAAGGTAAGTATATTTACATAATCATCTAACCAGTGAAACCTTTCTTCTTTATTATGTTTCTGAAGAGGTTATACCAGTATGTTATTATAGTACCCCAATAGTTCTTGTTTTAGCGATATTAAGATCTTATTTTATCTATCTGTAAGTCTATCCTTCCCATATTTTAGTTACAATGTGTTCGGGCCAATATAAAACCGATTTCAATTGCATTATTAAGGACAACTCCGAAACTACAGATCGGAATAATCATCAATGTTCATGTAGTACATAAGGTATAAAATAACACAAAAAAATATAGTCAGACTGAGGATCTTTTTCTATTTTTAAGTCGCTTGAAAATGTATAAAATAGTTTTTTTTTACACATATATTAAGTTAGTTCCTTTATTTATACAATACAATAATACTCAGATATAACAATAAAATACTGGACAATAAAGATTGCACTTCGATCAGGGTTGATAGGAAATTGAAAATTTCAATTTTACTAAAAGCTAAAACATAAAATAATCTCTGTGAAACTGTAGAACGGTAAAAAGAGGCAGATCTCAAATGGTTATTGTGAATATTCTTTGGAATAAAAAAAAATGGGTTTAACCGATTATCTATATTGTAAATGAGAAAGTGCATCTGTTTGAGTATATCTATATACATGGAGCTGTAGGAATTGGTCAGGTTCATTCAGACGTTTAGTTGTGTTACAACACAACTAAAGGTCTAAATGGACCGTAATACAATTTTATTTTGTCAGTTTATTTATGTTATTATAATTAATAATAAACCTGGCCAATTCATACAACTCCATGTAAGCAGGGCTTGTGTTATAGATACTAGAAAACTTATAGAAATACAGAATATATTTTTTTTTATAAATAGGTGTAAACATAATATGTAGGAAACGTAATGTTAAATAACATTGAAAACAGCAATAGACAAGTCTATATTTTGTAAGATTGTGCAATGAGTCAATAGTAGAAAAAAATATTCTTCAAAAGTGATTATATTAAATTTATTTGAATAAAAATAATTTCTATTTATTTTGCAGTTTCTAAAAAAAAAGTTTTTTTGTAACTCTTTATTATTTTATGTCATTTCATATATATATTAGGGTAAATAGTAAATAGACCACGATGTGCTCTATATATAGATTTATATTAAGGCAAAGTCAAAGTTAAAGTAGATAAAATAGCTCCGTAAGTACTATGCGTGAAGGTCTAAATTCACGAGACGCAGAATATTTCAGGTATCTTAATTAACATCAGCGACCTAACTGTAATAATCTAGATTAAGATTTAGAAACGGAGATGGGTTAATTTGCATTCCTAATAACTAGTACGTAGAACTTATTAGAGTTTAGCCTATTAATTTACGTCTATTTGTCATATTCTCTACCACACTATTATAATAATAGAATTGAAATGAAAGTATCTGGTAATAAAGGCAGACAAACGACCTTTTATCTTCTATTAGTAATGGGAGTCAGTGAGCCTATTGCTAATAATGTACCATGTCAGGTCAACCTAAACGCCATTGCCCCTTCTGAAGACCATTGTGGCTAAATCCTAATGTGCTTACTTCATTGTCGTCCTATCATCCTCAACTGGTGTCCCGTCAGCGTATACCATGGGCACTAGTTAGTTTTCTATTGCATATCTTTCCATGAAAAAAATGCAAGGATAAGAGCCTTATAGCCTTATATTAGAAATCAAATTAATTTTGACAGTAAGCAGCTTAAATTTTAATTTTGCAAGGCAATACAGAGATTTCCACGGAGGTGACTTTGTACAAATATTTTTCTCTTTCCATTAAACCTACATCTTCATATAACCTGGTTTTCTAGCTAATTGAATGGTATAAGTACAGTACGCTTCAGTATGCTGTGTGCGAATCACAGAGACCGTTTGTGTTTTTACAATTTGCTTTGTTTTCCACTAATAGCATATAAGCTGCGCGTGTCCTTAATAGTCAAAAGCTCTAATGAGTTCCTTCTGTTCTATATTTACATCTTTTTGTAATGTTGTAGAGTTTTCGTAATTAACATAGCTGTGTTTGGGTACTGATTTTATAATTGTCTGAACGCGAGTAATTTATGCGTCTGTGTTTAAAACAATTTACGAATTAGTTGGGGCAATTTTTGGATCGTTAGAAATTAGCATATTTATCATATAATATAGGAATCATTCTCTTATTGTGTCCAAACTCCTTTTTTGTTCTGTATGTCAAAATTCATTAAATACTGCAGACAGGCGTCATATAACGATGTGATGTGTGTGGAATATATTTACGTATACTGACGACGGTTCTCGTATTTCATTAGATAGGCTGTCAGGGCATTTGGCATTCCATTGACTTAAAAAAATTGTGATTGTATTTAATAGTGCTAAGAATTCTGTCCTATATGTATGTATAGGTATAATCGGTGTTTCTTTTAATAGATGATAATGATACGGTGGAGATGAACATCAATTGGGAACGATAAGATGAACATGAGATCAGGTCCACACATCTTGTCAAATTCATCAAGAATATATCTTGATGGTGGACCGCGTGGAGGTCTAACTAACGTGATACATTCCGTATATCCAGTATTCCGTGTACCCAATTAATATCCTAAATACCAAACTATACCAAATGCACTTGTAAGAAACAGGTTAATACCAAACAAAATTCTGGGAGAATGAATATTTATTTTAACTTACTACTATCCTTTCGCTTGTTCTAACTATACCTTATTATAAACCAAGCCATTTGTTTGTTAGGAAACAACCACAAGCTATGTTTCATTGAATAATTAGTTAGAATGTAAGTACAGTATATTTCTGGATTATTTTCTAGGTACGTGGAAACCGTTATTTCACATTACTGGCTTTTAGTGTTAACCTACTTACCCATTACTGTAAAACCTTAACGGGCCAACATATTTTCACGCTATTCTTTACAAAATAGTACATCGTAAAGTTAAAAATAATATTTAGTGGCGCGTGATGCATACAAACTTGCGTTGTATTTACTTAAATAATGTACTGGTTATTTTTTATCTTATGTATAAAATTCTCGTGTCACATGTGGCATTAAAAATACATAAAACCCTAAATTTTTACCCTTCTATCACCAACCCCTATTTTTTTAATAGCGATTTTATATGGCAAAACAATGTTTGCGGTGGCAGCCAGTAATTACATAAATAAAGAAACAGGACTTTATCGAATGGCAAACAATCCAATGGATAAGCTGTAACCGTCACTTATATACATGAATAGCAAAACGATAATCACGCTAGCATAAGATCCGTCTTACCATTTATTCCAGAGGACTGACTATGTCATGCCTCTTATCCAGTAATTTCACTGCCCAATCTGCACGCTACACCCGAAACGTATGACAATAAGATCTACTTCTGATAATGGCAGGTATATTTCAATAAATAATAACTAATAATTTTTTATATTATTAATTCTTAAATGTATTTTTCTTTTAATTTGTTACCTTTTCATAACTAAACGATTAAACCATAATGAAATTTGACGTAAAGATTTTTCTTCCAATCACTCATTGTTGTTGTTGTCGCAGGTTGTAATTTTTTTATGAATAATGAATGGACTGCGGGGCTGTTGACCTGTTAGTACATTATGCATAATACATCACATAATAATACTTTATTACTAACAACCCCTGATTGTAACATTTACTTATAAAACTGTTTCGTAGGTTTACAGTAGACTACAGTCTTAAAAACAGTTTTTTCAGAGTCATTAGTGATAACTTCTTATCTTTACAAACTAAAACCTTATTTGCTAATAAAGGCTGTAACAGAGTAGCAGAGAGGGCGGATTCACTCCCCCTCTGAGTTATACTGTTTTGTCTCACTTACTTTTGAATTTTATTATTATATTAATAGTAATTATATTAGTTTTTATTTGAGTTAAAGTTGATTATTATAATAATAATCAACTTTACTTATCTAATTACTTATTTTAAACTAAAATTAGTAAAAATAACAAAAAAATTCTAGGATAGGATTTCTTTTTTTTATTAGTAATATGTGCTTAAAGTTAAATAAAACGTGCTACTACTTTCTTCTACTTTTTCAATGGCAATTAGTTGTTCTTGTTACTCCCATTTATACCAGTATCATGTGTCAGAGTTACGCACTAGAGACAGAAAACACCAAACCAACAAATAATCGTTACTTAGCATGTAGCAGTTTATGTCAACAATATGCTGTGTCTATCAACATTAGTACACTGTAATAGTCATTAAATTAAGTACATATGTACCCACAGCTTTATATCTGACAATTAAATATTACTTTTATTGAAATATGAATATAGTATTAAAATTTTATTTGTTACGCTGATTTATATGAAAAAAAAATACTGATATCATATATGAAAACCTATAAATAAGTCGAGTATTGTGCATTTCCCCATCTTAAAAGTCCCCAACTTGCCTAAGAAAGTTTTCACTGCAAAAAATATTTCATGAGGATACGATAGGTACGATAATACCACAAATTCTGGATTCCTCCCTTCGTTACGAGTATGTGTGAGCAGTATTTAATTATGTATAAAAATAGAAGATCGCAGAATCCGAAGCTTGATAATAACGTTTGGGTTCGTCAGAGTTCCCGAAGTTACGGCGTGGGCGCAATTCACAAGATTGTAGCGATATTGTAATTTTCTGTCATGTATTGTAAATTGTAAGTTGTTGTATTACCAACTATTTTAGGTGGTGTAAGCATTTTGTTGTTTTAACAATTTATTTGTTGAAAATAAAATAGCAAACAAGCAAAACCGATTATACAACGGACTGTGTTCTGTGGAATTGTTCGACATGATGCCTACGGCCACCTTTTACCATCGCACCGCTCGCCATCGACAGGGAATTCATTCCTACACGTTGGAACCTAAGTGGTCTCGGACAGTGCGGTTTCAGAGGAGCTTCCTCCCGCGTACACTTAGATTGTGGAATGAACTTCCTGCCGACGTTTTCTCACGAGACTACAGCGTGGGGTTTTTCAAGAAGGGTATATTAAGGTTTCTTAAGGGTCGGCAACGCGCACGTACACATTTACCATCAGATGGGCCGTATGCTTGTTTGCCACCATAATAGTACAAAAAAAAAAAGCTGACGGCCCTCCTGAGTAAGCGTCATCAAATGACGTCTCAGGTATTACTCATGAGAAAATTAAGATGTCATTCCTACATAAACTGTAATTTCACCACATTAACTTCAACCAAAACATATCTTACAAAGCAAGATGCTCGGCAACTGAAATATCTGATTGAGAGTTAGTTATTCACGCAAGCAACTTTGTGTAAAGTATTTTTCGGTAAAAGTGGTAATAATTATAGAAGTTATAGTACATAATAATTAAGAAAAAGGAGATTTAATTGTAGAATCCTAAAATTAATAGGTTATTACTAAGTATAATGTAAAATCAGTTCATAAATTATCAAGACTTAATACATTACAAAGCATTCAAAAAGTTTAATAAATTATTACTACCGATAATGTAATATCAGTACTACTGTAATACAGATACTAACTGTTCCCGCGGTTTCACCCGCGTAATATTTATAGCCTATATGTTATTCTGATGTATTATCTATATTACTGTAAAGTATCATCAAACTACTTTCAGTAGTTTTTGCGCGAAAGAGTAACAAACATCTCTTTATACTCATAAACATTCGCGTTTATAATATTAAAATAAAAATGGTTACTAGATTTGCTAATGTTACAAAATAAAGGATTTTTGGACATTCGATGTGTAAATCGCTACTTCTTACAACTTATACCCCACCCAAAATCTGCCGCACAAACCCCACTGCGGGTAGAACAAGACATTTTGACACATCCAACGTAGAACAATTTGCGCGGCGCTGGATTCTGTATTGAGTTAGCGTGCATTACACACGCGTCGCCACATTATTTACTACTTCAAATCGAAAATATTATTCTTTATTCGTATTGTTCTTTTGTATTGTTGTTACAGATTTAAACATATTATTATCTACCTCTTTTGCTATCTGTTTGCTGGGTGTAAATGTACCTTAATTGATTTAGGCAAAGCATTGTAAATAATTGCTGCCGTTTATGTATATAGGCGATGGTAGACATTTACCATCAACCACCACCTTATTTGCTATTCCAGTAATATATAAAGAAATATTGATATTACTGTAATAAAATTCTTCGTAGAAATATAACAGCAATTTATATTTGTATAGATTAATCATATACTCCGATTTTATGCCCGTTTCCTTAATTCTACGTAATATATAATGTTTAAAACATCATTAGAAATTACGTTAATTGATAATATA
The DNA here is from genome assembly GCF_030625045.1 of Achroia grisella. NCBI lineage: Eukaryota > Metazoa > Arthropoda > Insecta > Lepidoptera > Pyralidae > Achroia > Achroia grisella. The sequence goes on from NW_026712590.1 coordinate 2,417,859, forward strand.
CTGGGTATTCAGTATAAAAATTCTCATCTGTTATAAATGTAAAAAAATATCATTTATTTTAGTATAATTGACGATAATCGCCTTTTCTTGGTAGGTTAAAAATATTTAACATATTTAAGGATAACATTTCATAATACCACGCGTAAATCTTTATAAAATTATTCAGAACACAAACTGAGCTGAGTAATTAAAAATTCAAGATAGTGTAATGATTCCCACCAAAATCTTCAATGCTCCGGACATAAGCGTAATATTAGCAATATTCCCAGACAAAGCCGCAAAACTGCTATAAGCACATAATGGCCAATAAATATTTACCCACCTTACGCATTACCCAACTATCATATATCGCATCGGCTATTAATAAAGGAAAATTCAAGATGGCGTCGAGGAAAATTCTCTATTTATTACCGGCTTTCATTAATGGCTACATATTTCTTTTGACGTGTAGGGACCAAACTTCGTGGTTTTTGTGACAAACGTAATATTATGTTGTATTATCGCGAAGCTAATCCTGTAACGAATGTAATTGAACGGCAAAAAAGCTCGCTCACATGTAATTGGGCTTGTATAACCCAAATGTAATGACGCTTTTGAAGATATTTCCTGTCTTAATTCGTTTATTGAAATACTGGCTTATATTAATTGTGGGTTTGTTTCCATTCAGTTGATTGAAATAATAGTATTTGCCCACGGATTTTGTCGCTTGATATTCGATAAAAAGTCCATGCAACTTATTGACATACAGTGGCATACGGTTGTACTCTATGGTGTAGTTTTATTGCCTCCAAAATACAGTTTATAGAGCTTTACTATTACAAAAGTGTTACTCTCTACGTCTCACCTATTTCTGCCACCAAACATTTTGCTCTTGGTTACTATGATTGGTGGCAGAAATATCTGATACATTAGTACCCACGCAAACTTCGCTTAAGGTTGGTCCAAGTTTTGTGTAAAAAATGTCTTAAATTATAAAAATAATATTTTAAGTTACGCTTACGTTACGGTAAGGTAAGGTTTCATATTTCCAACCTACCACCTTCTGTTCATCTTCTCTATCCAAAGGGTTTTTGGATGAGATTTTTTGAATAATACGATCGCCTAGTCTTCCTTATTATATTTTGCTCCTTTTAGTATATATCAGGTAGTTAATAAATGTTATATATAAATCAAATACGACATCTATACCAGTGTATATACATTTAAATGATCCTAATATGTTTTATTGATTTGTTTGTTGTATTTGCCACACTAAATGTTTTATTCCCCAAATAGCAACTTCAATCAACTAACGTCTGTACGCTAAACCTAAATAAATCCAATTCCATTTCAAGAATACTCAGAATAATTCCATCATTAATCTCGGTGCTATCAAATTGAAACCGAAACGTCACGAGTTTCGTCTACTTGCGTTATTTATTTCAAATCCCTTTCGTCCGAAAGCGTGCCGAAACTTTTCTCAACTTCAGACACCGAGGCTGCCGTCTTGGTCAATCCCTATCTGTTCTTCTCACTCTTACTTGTAAACTGCAATATATTCTATCTCAGTCGCACATTTCGTAATTAATAATGTATGAATGCTACGGAGACGCTATGCATCATTATGATATAGAGCCAACTCTTAACTCGTGTACCGTCACCAAAAAAGTCTCGTGATATAAACTGGAAATTAATTAATGCTATGAGAATCATTAATATGGATTAGCGCTCGCAGTTTATGTGTTTTATGATAAATGAAGTTTTGGGGAGCAGGTTTTTAATTAGTGGCACGTAAATGTCTATGGGTAAATAATATGCGAGAAAAATTACAGTGAAATTACTACTGTCCAATATAACTTTTTATGAAGTGTTTTGGTACTTCATATTCTGAAGTGTTCTAGAATATGATATATATCTATAGTAAAATTAAAATTCGGTAATCCATTTAATCGTAAAGAATAATATAGAAGATAACAAGAATAAAAATAGTATTAAGTAGTATTTATGATTTCAACATTATATATTTTTTAATTGATATATTTAATTACTTACAAAATTTATTAGCTTTTCATTAACCGTATATACGAATAAAAAAGTTTTGCTTTAATGTTATTTATGTTATTTTAAACCAATTTGTTCCGTATTCAAGATCATCTTATTATTTGATTGCCTAATAATTTTTAATGATACTGTTTTCAATATTTTACTATAATATGTTTATACATGATAATAATTGAATATTGCTTTGTTACAGGTATGAAATGCACTGAAATGGATAAAAGGGGGTGAAATATTTCAGTTACTGTTGAAGATTTAGGTAAAGTAATGCTATACTTAACATGACGGTATACTCTTTAAGAGATGACTAAAAAAAACCTGAAGAAATAGTAAGCAAAAATGAAGTAATAGCATGACGTGGTGAGCGGCAACGCAGGGCTGTCGCCATTTCTTTTAAATTAAACGTGTCTTAATTAATTAACCGAATAAAACCGCCGTTCACTGCCAGTTATAATATAATAGTCATAGTAGTTATAATAATATTAATAACTACACATACATACAGCAATATGTCAACATTGAAATAAAGTTTTTGAGATTATCGCTAACATTTGACAATAATATGTTCAGAAAATTCACACAGCGCCATTTAGTCCCAAACAAATGTAAATATACATGGAAAATACACAGAGCGACACAAACAATCATCCTTATGAATACAATTGTTTCTACCGTGTCAGGAATCAAACCCACGACCATTGTGCAGTGTGCTAAAACGCTAGACTCTTCGACAGTCTATCGTGATCGTGATGTACATATGTAATATAGTAGTTCAATAATACCATGAAGATTAATTAGTTAATTTCCCAATTATTATCCAATAATTAGTCTCATATTACCGATAATCTCTATACCACTGACTTTCACAACATCATTCTTAACACTAATTATCTTTCTGACCAACTCCTAGCTTTTTATATGTTTATAAATACCAACCTATCTCCATACGAAAACCTATCCTGCGGCTATAAATTTACAGTTTAAAATTGGCCGTGTTAATTCTCAGATTGATATTACCATAGAGTAGGTAAATCCCGTATTAAAATGCGATCGACCATACGTTATCCCATTCTGGGTACACGGGAATCGTTTTAGCTGTTGAATCGCTAAATTTGATACTGAATCCAATGGATTATTGAGTATTCAATATAATACCAATAGATAGTTACTTGATATATCAGCTGAACCTTTTGATGATTAGTGATAATGCAAGGGATATTACGAATTATGTACCTCGACCAGACTAAACTCTAATCGCTCCTCTCCGTCCTAAGGTTGCATGGAAGAAATCGCTTTTCAGCGATAAGGCCGCCTATTATTGCCTCTTTGCTTTGTCAATATTATATGTTTATACATATTTAGACTTATTTATATATTGATATATTATATATAAATATTTGTTTATATTCTGTGAGAAGAACAATAAAGATTTTTCATGTCATTTAATGTTATTATTTATGGGGAACGTTAAGAATAAAACGTACGAACTAGTACGCGATGATACAATTGTCATGAAACTGAATGTCTTTCTTGAAAGTGTATGAGACTATTTTAATAATTTATATAATTAGTAAACGTAATAATATAATAGGATAATACTGTTTTTTTTATGTATTATGATTTTATTACGCTGATACTGATATCTAGAGGTGAGACTAACCTGACCCAGGTTAGTTTATTGCTAGCAATGAACCCACTACTGACTATTTTTAAAGGTTGATTTTGATTCCGTTTTGATGATGGAATGACATTCTCACTTGCACTTAACTGTGGCTTGGTGGGATACTAGAGGATGGTAGAAAGGACATGACGCCAGGCCAATTCGTCCATCGCGTCGTGGCGAATTCACAAGAAATTGACTACAATTTCAGAAGGGACCGCCTGTAGGTCGATCTGACATGGTACATAGCTAGTATGGGACCTATAGTCCCCATTACTAATTATTTATATTTGTATGATAATGGAGTGATGCACCCGACACCCGCCGGTTTACGCTGGCGGGCACCAGGGAAGGATGATAAAATTAGTTAGCCCTTTGTGACAAATTCACCAGGAATCTATCATGATGGTTTTCAGGGTGAACCGTGTGGAAGTCAACCTGATATGGTACTTTGACATGAGATCAACAGTGCACATTATTAACAATCCTCTTTCCCCCAATACTAATTATTTGTAACAACTGTTCTCTCTAGGTAGTGTCTATGAGATGTTATCGTGTTCCTAACCCCTAATTGCTGCTAGGGGTCGTATTGGTCAGGCAATTTTTTACTGTACCGGAACTGTTTTAATGAATGCTATACAAATGTTTGATTAATAATGGTATAATTATTATTTATTTAATTTACATTCAACTGTGATTGTTTCTACTGATACATAGGTTAGCTGGTTTATAAAACAGCCACGTGTCGGTGGATTGATTGTCATAATGCCATAATGATAATACCGAAAGGTAATTAAAAGTACCATAATCATATTTGCCTTTGTAAGAAATAAAATAAAAAACGTAATAAATGGATTTTAAGAAACAGTAAATTTAACCCCAGTACAATTCACACGTCCTCTAGTCCCAATAGAAGCAGAGCTTGTTTTATGGGTACTAGACAACTAATATAAATACTTAGATATTTCTTTTATAAATACATACTTTATATTAATTGAAACCACCCAGACCTAACTAATGAATATAAATGCTTGTCCTCTGCGGAGGAATCGAACCCGCAGCCATCGGAAGTAAAGCGGCGTACTAAACCGCTAGACCACCAAGGGCGTCGTTTGACGTTATTGTTTATCATAAAAAAACATTATTTAGAATATATATGTCTAGTGTTTGTAAACATACAAATATGAACGTGTTTCAATTATGTCCAAACAAAATTGCTTCACAGTTACCGCATGTATACGAAACTGGGATCTATAGGTTCACTAAAATCACAGATTTCCATTATGAAACGCAAACATCTATCTTCCTTTTGGCCCGCGCTGGTTTTGGTGCTCTCCATTTGAATAACGTAAAGCGTTTTGGATCTAAATGAAAATTGGAATCTGAATGCAAGTCTGTAATAATATACACTTTACTCTAACCGGTGGTTTTTTCACATAAATATTACCTATTAGTTGTAATTTATCTCTTACTAATATTATAAACCCGATAATTTGTGCGTATGGATGGATTTACGGATGTTTGTTACCCTTTCACGCAAAAACTACTCAACGGATTTGATGAAACTTTGCAATAAGATAAGTAGTTTTACTTTAAGTATGTGTTATGTTTCTATTAATTATTAATTTATTATAATACTAGCTGTGGCGGCAGTTTCACTCGGATGAAACTTGTAGCCTATGTGTTATTCTGGTGTATCAACTATTTTATTGTATAGTTTCAAAATCCGTTCTATAGTTTTTGCATGAAAGAGTAACAATCATACATCCATACTCACAAAATTTCGCCTTTATAATATTACTATGATAATTGATCTATAATTCGTTATAATTGTAATCTACTTTACATATGAATTTAGTGTTCAAATAATATAATTTGAACACTTTATAGTTTGTACTAGTAATTATTTCACCAAAAATATGGTATGGTATAATAAAGGTTGCTTGGTAACTGCAACAATCAAATAGAAATATCCACGCAGGTATTTGTATATAGTATTACTTTTATAGTGAAAGATCTAGAAACAACTAAAAAATATTTGATCTGACTTCTTTAGCTACCCGCGGCGATATATTAACCTTTGTATATATAGGGACATAATATTCTATTATAGATATATTTAACGAAAAACCAATTACAAACAAAATTGCCTAGTCTAGACCAATCGTCTAGACGTGAATATTATCGAGAATAGGATCAGTTCGATCCAACCTTAGACATTTCAGTCCAATAAAACCACAGTATCTGAATTGGAGTGAAAGGGTCCCTTGTATTAGTACTCGAAATGCTTATTACTCTTAATACCATCCCCCTAATACTATTGACAAATCTCATATAAATCAATTATCATTCGTTAGCATTTGTCAATATAACCCTAAAATACCTACGTAAGCACACCTGAACGTTTGCAGTTTCCACCTGCAAATGTCGTCTAGAGTTAAGCCGATAATTACGGGATTATGCCCCCTCAGTCTGGATCCGTTCGCTGTCTCGCCCCCCCACTTGAAAACCCCCGCGTACTTCACTTTGCTTCAATGCACAACAGTATGTGTGGTAATGGTTTTTAGGGATATAATTTTTCGTCTGATGGTTTTTTGAATGTGAATAATTTGAACGTAATTGTAGGTAGGGTGGTGCGTAACATGAAAAATTCTGTTTGATAATTGCATGGAACTGATTTCTGTAATTAGCGGTTATTACGGCCAAAACAGACAGACATACACAATTATGAAATGCTATGAATTACTTTCAATAAAAGGAAAAGTTTATGTAATATAGTTTTTATTTCTATTATAAAATAATAGGGTATATTACTATTTAAAGAACTCCGAATACTTTCGGACCATAAACTACTTATTCAGCTGTACAAAGCGTTAGTAGAATGTCTACTTACCTACTGTATTTGTTCGTGGGGTGCAGCTGCTAAGACGTATTTATTAGAACTTGAACGTGTACAAAGAGCTGTACTAAAGGTACTGCTATGCCTACCGTTTAGGCATCCAACATACAAAGTATATGAACTAGCCAATGTCCTCTCTGTTCGCAAACTATATATATACCAATGTATTCGTAGATACCATGGAAGTGCATCATCTATATCCAACAACAATAAAAGACTTAATCGTTATCCTGTACCTAGGGTCAAAAGTAAATTTGCACGTCAACAATACCAGTATCTTGCGCCAAAACTATACAATGTATTTAGTCAGGTTGTAAACCCAAAAAGTATGACTCAATATCAAATTAAAAATAAAATTAAACAATGGTTAAATCAGCTACAATACGATGATACGGAAAATTTATTAAATGTACAGTAATATTCTTTGTTAACATCACAAAGATTAATTTGCAGATATTTTTTTTTTTTACTTAAACACACGCATCAAATGCGTACATGCACGCTCACCTACATATCCATCATACATACATATAAACACACTTACATCATACTTGTACATAAGACACACACAATATAGTGCAAAATGTTATGTTTATTTCAACACCTTTGTTTTTCTTATAATTTAGATTTTTAAATATGTATCTATTGATAAAATATTGTTTATATATATCATGTTATAATAATTTTCATCTTTCTATAATAAAAGTACATGTATTGGGAAGGAACTGGCTTCTGTCATACGGCTAATGCTAGTTCAGAAACCAGGACTACACAAAAATACTGAAAGGATTGATATTGTCTGGAATGTGTACCTATTGTATAAATAATATTGTAACGATCCTTCTGAATTTAATAAGGATTATTATTATTATTATATATATATATATATATATTATTATATTCCAGTCTCTGGGAAGATGCCATTTGTTATTCTTGTTTGGCATAGATCCGTTCTGTGTCTTCCATGAAGAGACAGTTGTCTATTTTTTGGTCCTTATTTATAATGTGTTGATTTTTTTGTATATTTTTATCATAAGAGTAATATGTATTATTCGGCATGTGTTTATATTATTAATTAATTATTATAATATATTTATCATAATATGTATTAAATATTATTAATCAATATTGATAATATATTTATCAATATTGATTAATAATATTTAATAGATTAATATTATTAAATTGTGTAATAGGCAATATACTTATACTGTATTTAAAAATAAAATTATTCAATTTAAAAATAGAATATTATGCACAGAATATAGCTATTGCTTTACTTTTTTGAATTTAAACAGATCTCGATCATTCCGCGGCATCGCCATTAAATATATCCAGTATACAATCTATAAATTTTTTAGTTAATTATTTTTATTACTATAGTATAAAATTAGCAATATTCCTCTATCAAACAAATTGCATCTATTGTTTTCTTTTATATCAAACATAAAGTCACGACCATCCAGACTATTTCCGCATTGTCACATATGTAGGAAGTTCCGTGCGAATCACAGGGTAGTTAGTTACGTTTTTATTTCTTTTTTTTTTTATATTCTTATTGCTTCTACCGTAAGTGATTTTTTGTTAATGTCAAGGTTAGAAAAAACGTCGTGGTATTGTTTAAGAGATGGTGCGGTGAAGTAGTTATTTACTTGTTGCGCTGAGTAAAAAGGTACTACTTTTATTTACCCCGGCAGTTATAGAGATTCTCTGACAACAACGTATTAACGTCTGTCAAATTACGCTATTCATGTATGCAACGTCATTACACGTTCAGAATTAAATCATATCAAACTGTATTCGGAAATTCTTCATTCTCATGTGTTTTACATAATAAGTGTATCTAATTTTCTATTCTGTTCATATTTTACGTGTCAAACTAGAAAGAAATGTATTTTTTTTATTATATCATGTGATGATGATATCTATATTCAACGATGTACACATATGTGTATACCGTCGAATATAGATATTTTCCGATTATGTCAAGTCTTTGCTGCTTAAAACGGAAGCGAAAAAAAAAATAAATAGAGAGTAAAAGAAATATTATTTAGGATAACTATATAAAAGAAGAAAAAAGAAGGCGTCGAAGCAACAAAGTCCGTATTTCGGTTCCAGACTATTTTTTTTAATGGAATCCTCTTTATTATATATCTTGCCTTGGTTATTTTTTATACCGTTTAAACGGCAACGCGGCCAAAGTAGCGGGCTGAAACTAGTACTTAACAAGTTTCGATTCGTCCTCCTTCGATTTCCGAACGACCTCCAAACTAGAAACATTATTACCATTTACTTAAAGTGATGCCCAACTCAATTAAATTAATGATTATCCAACATTCTATACAAGCGGATCTGACCCGAAACGTGGAGCCAATGAAATCCTCCCAGGGAGTCTTATTAGACCAACTTGGATTGGATGGTAATTTATTACGGTTATTGCAAGTTTTGGCGCGCGGGTCCCCTAGACCCCGTCGGTACAGCGCGGGTTGACCAAATCGCCGGAAATTAATTTCAATTGTTTTGTACCAATTATTATTTGTTTCGTTAAGTCCCATCGCTTCTTGTTCAATAATTCGTAAATTACTAATGGTCAGAATTCAAGAATAATTACATACATAACGTTATGCCTGAGTATTATTGGGGTAGGCAGAGACAATACATACTGCTCGACTTATGACCATCTAAGGTGGCATTTTGAATATCAGAAAGTATTAAACAAGAACAGTGTAATTACAAAACTAATCTTGAGAAAATTAATTCCGTGAATATTACAACTAGGTATGCTCAGGTGAAGTTATATCTTCAGGAATTCAAGAATATTCCTATTTAATAAGTGGATGTTTCGTAATTGCAATTACATCGTCATCCGACCACCGAGTGTATATAACATGGTTAGAGCAACGAAATAACCTCTGATAAATTGCCAGAAAATTCCACTATTAAATTATTTTGCTGCGTGTATATATGCATTTTCAACTTGCATATTTTAAGTAGAAGTTTATTTTTAATCACTTAGTATGAACTACTAGTGTTAATGAAATGTTAATGTTTAGTTATACATATATCTGTATTTCAAACCAAAACGCAACTTCGTATACATTGTTTGAGATAGATAACCTATGTTCGTCCTCTTGACAGAATCAAACTAATTAAAATCCTTACAAATGTAACAAACATACAGACATATACTTTGGAGTTAATAATATAGAAGTACAGATATATAACACATTTCTTTTTTGTTCATATTTTATAGAAAACATACGGTTATTGTAATTATATCTATATTACTTTATAATAAATGTTATGTTAACACGAATAAAAAACTAAATAAATATATGTAATTAAAATGTAAATTGTATATTATAGATTATAAAAGATACAATAGAATACTATAAACACTGTAAAGAGATTGAATGTAACAGCAGAGCTGTTTGCAGGACGGTTACGGAAATTTGATGTTTCTCCTAAACTCTATCCTCCATTAAGTATAAGACTTGTCTAGTTGTCAACATTCCTACATAAGTTTCGTATACATTGAACCGACCTCTTTAGTGACTTACAGTTATAACTTACACACTTAGCAATACTTATCAAAATTAAAAGTATTTATATCCATTAATTAATGTAAAGGTTCTCCTTTACAGTAAAATATATCCTCCGCTAACCCTCACGTTAGCTTGCGATATAAATAAATTTATCGTATAACAATGCTTAAAGTTCTCACTTGAATGTTTACAACTTATCATACAGTTAATAAGGTTTATTTTTGTATAAAATATAACGTGTAAGTATTGGAAATAAATTCCCTACGTGTAGATTTTAAATAGGTTCTGTTATCGTTAATAATATAGGGATATATAACACATTTGTTGAAGGAATATCCATTGCGAATAAAAAACTAAATAAATATATGTAATTAAAATGTAAATTGTATATTATAGATTATTCGTCCCACGCTAAATTCTTTAACGGATACATGCTTGATGGCGTAGTGGTTATTTGTATTTAAAAATAATAATAATTAGTTCTGTTTTTAAATCTTTTGATATATATATATGTATATCAAAAGATTTATTGAAACATCAAATAGGTGTAAAGTATAATTAAAGAATTTAAAGGACACATATACATATCTATATATTCTTTATAATTCAGTATGCATGTAAAGTGTAGATATTTTTACAAATCTATATTATACTTTATTGTCAACTTAAATTTTCTGTTAAATCTATTTTAATTAATATATTTTTAATACAGTAATAGTAGTTTCTTATTTACATTCGAAGAGAAAATAGAATTTAAAAAATCAGTTAATTAGCTAAAATAGGTTTTCATTTTTACTTAACATAACGAATTAATTAATGGAAAAAATATATTTGTAGTAAATAAGTATGATATTTGTATCAGATATTTTTTATACCTACGTCTCATACGGTATTTCATTTTCTCCTTGTGTTGTGTTTAATTGGTTCTGTCTGATCAAATAAGAATTCAGTATGTAAGTGCTTCACCATAAAAAACTTAACAAGACGGAGCCATTTCGTAGTATTGTTAACTCAGCGTAAGGCGAAATCAATCGAGTAGGTAATCATGTTTAATTATCGAGACTAAATAATATCGAGTCAGATTTAAAAAATTATGGGAATAAATGTGTACTTAATAGAAATATATATTGCGTTATATCTCCACTGAATTAGTATTACAGGCCAATAGATTAAAATATTTTGAATGCACAGTTAGTAATTTAAAATTTCGTAATTTTTGATGTAGTATGACTACTAGCTGCAGTAGCACCATGAAAGTGTTTCAATAAAATCGTTTTGTATTCTTAATATCCAAATAGTGAATAATGAAATTAAGATAACATTTATTCGTAAAATTTTATATAATAATAGTTCATTAAGTTCTAATATTATATCTTCGAGGATAGTATATAGTTTCTCCAAATTATATATAATTCCTATAGAAATGCACATCAATCTAAAGACAGTAAACTTTAAATCATTAAACAATAAAACAGCCCTTTAATTTAACATCTTCAAACAGTTTCATGACATCAATGTACTGCGTTCTCTCATTCAACATAGAACAGACGCGCCCATTAAAAACAATCAACAATATAAACGCACCTAAAATAACTTAACAAAAACAATGAGAATTTTGTTCTGGATAACACTAAAAGTAGAAAACATAAAAGTCGGACCAGCAAGCACATAAATCGTATGGAATCGAAGCTATACAGCGTTGTAATTCGGCACTACTATTGTTTTTAGTTTGGTTCTCGATTATGAATCGGTTAATCCATTCAATGTGATTAGTTGCATCACACTATGCTTGAAAGTAAGAGTTTATAATCTTATTTTTATTTTACAATATATTGTACGTTACTTTTTAATTTAAACTATTCAGTTTTTAAATATTTTTTATAAATTGTCTGTAGATGTTATATAATGGATGATGTACCACAGAAACCGAATCAAGTGGTTTCAGTTCACAAATGAAATCTAGGAAAAAAATCATGCTAGAAAACATAATTTACTTTTTTAATCAATTTTTCATAATTAAACATTAAGTCTAAAATTAGTATTTTGATTATATATAAGTAGGTATATACTCATACATAATACAATGACTATATAAATATAATATTAACTTGTAGCTGATGTTATAAAGTGTAAAGCACAAAAATAATCAATTACGGTTTATCTCATTTTCTTAAATTAGACTTATAATATTAGATACGTATTTTTAAACAACGTAAATACTCACTAATGTTGTAATGTCTCGAGTGACTAATAGTAGCGGCACAGCGTCGGCCTAATCGAGTGACGTACAAGAACCAAGGGGTAGGAAACACAATTATTTTTATGGCAACACAATTTTCCTCGGCTCATTACATACATACCACGTTATATGTACTAGCAACATTAACATGCCGGGTCTGGGTAGGGCAGACCTAATGCCCCGTGGGCACGCGAACCGGTTTTTGATTATTTCCCCAAAATTATATCCCATTTTCACACCAAAAGAGCGCTGGCGTGTGTGCACGGCTTAAGGCGTTATGATGTTCGTGACCAGAGACAAATGTAGAGAGTCACGGCTCTACATGGCGGGAATTGTAGCCATTTTGTCTTAACCATTTCTTTTTGCTCCGGGATGTGGTAATTATGTACATAAGTGATTTTCGGTTTTCTTTTGTTAGGTCTTTTAACATTTATGTTTCGTGTTGTTTATACCTACCAATATATTTATAATTGTTTGATATTTATATAAATATCTATAAACTGCCATTTTTATGGCATCTATTGTCAACTACGAAAGTGACCTACTCCATATTCCAGTTCATTCAAGGTTATAATTAGTACTTATATTATTATACTTACCTTTAATATTGACCTAATAATTATAACGAATGTAAAAATTTGTCGTCCTTGTTTATGGTGCGACTCGGATAAAGATATTAGCAGTTAAGTACTGCATCAAATTCGGGCAAGCACTGTTTTTATTACGCACAGTCACGCGATCAAGTTACATGCTCGTGGTATGTTATCGCATAGATTATTTTTAATGTGTACGCTTTACTAATCTTGTAGTGGTTGTAAATTATAGAATTTTAGTGAAAATAACGTTAAATATGAAGACCATCGAGCGGGTCGTACTTTTTTTTTGCAAATTCAGTAACATAGAAACAATATTGTTCAATAAGTAAATATTTCTTTTTAATTTATTAACATCCACAAGTAAACATAAATACTCAGACAACAACAACAAAAGTAAACACAACTCTTGGATAATGTACTTTAAATTTGGTTCTCAGTAACCGTGACTATTGATATTAGACAACTGGATTCGAATCAATAATACGTCATGAATTTATAATTACTTAAGTAGATGGCTTGAGAAAACGGCCATCTGTTTTGTTAACTTACATAAAATCAAAATACTACTGATGACTTCGAAGACGAATTAAGTTTTATGAAACTATTAAAACTAATTTCACTGTGAAATAACGGTAACTCAGAACTTGGAAAATATCGATTCAAGTGACACATTGACACGTCACTATCGCTGTTCGAATTTCAAACGTTTTGGCGGGAACGCTGTCAAGATGGTTGCCACAGGAAAGCGATATCGCACCAATTCTTTCGTGCCAACTCGACGAATATATCTTCTAGAAACCGTATTCCGATTCGATTTGAATGGACGAGTTAATCTCAATACCATTATTTGATTTTACTGTGCTCGCTGTATTGTCGCATTGTAAAATTGTATTAGCTAGATATTGTTCTTATTTTGTTACTTCTTAATATCCATACAATGTTATATTGCAATACGCAAAGTTAATCTGAATATGACAAGTTCTATACTTACCCAAAGATGTACCCTATACTTATATTGACTCTTTACATCCTATAATACCGAATGTGATAAATGCATTGAGTCGTTCGAGTACCTTTCAGCCCGGGGGTGTACTGTATTGAATTACCTTAACGTTAGACTAAGCCCTACCTACCTCTAAACCGCGCGCCCGAGGCGCCCTCTATTACGGCGGCAAAATATTATTCTGCACATTAGTACGAGACGCCGACAATAGTGACAAAGGAAATTATTATTTTTTTCTTTTCGCCCTATTGGGACTTTACGTACACTTGTCACATACGTGGTAAAATATTTATTATTATTGTATGTACAAGTTGTCGATGATAATCTAACTTCTAGAAATTCTAGGTTCATGGATTCCTAATTCGTAATACTACTTCTTCTAACTGGGATAGTCAACAATGTGACGTGCCTCCTGATGGTAGTTGCCATTCCTGAAGACTAAAGTTATGGCTCTGTACGCAGTCATTTCACTGCCATATCTCACTTAAATTGGTTTAGCTTACAAAGTGTTTTAGTTTTATTTTATATGTATATAGGTAAAAATAAAATACAGAAAAGTCTTGGAATATGGAGATGTATATATTTTTTTTTATGGATGATAATGGAATGGTCCACCCGCCTGCGCTAACGGTTTACGCTGGCGGGGCACTAGTGAAGGATGATAAGATGAGCATGAGGTCAGGGCAGTTAGCCCATCGTGACCAATTCACATATAATTTATCACGATGGTTTCCAGTGTGGAGGTCAACCTGACGTGGTACATTGCTAGCAATAAGATCATCAGTCCACATTACTAACAATTATCTTCCCCCCCTAAGAAGATGTATATTAGAAACTATTGTCAAGACATTGAAGTATAAACAAAATATACAATAACAGAACTATAAAGTTAAATATATAATATATTTGACGACCTTGGTGGTATAGCGGTCCAGCACACCGCTTTATGTCCAATGGTCGCGGGTTCGATTCCTCGCACGGCACAAACATTTGTATTCACGAGTATGATTGTTTGTATCGGTCTGGGTATTTTCTATGTATAATATGTATGTATTTATGAAAAAAAAATTCTATGTATTTGTATCAGTTATCTAGTACCCATAACACATGCTTTAGCTAGCTTAACTTGGGACTAGATGGCGCTGTGTGAATTGTCAAAACAAAAAAAAAATATAAATTTAGAATAAAAAATATATTTCTGATTTACAGTATACAACACTAAGCAAGTTTCTTAGCGTCAGAAATATGTTAAGCGTATACGACTGTGTTTAAAGCGTACATCGGTGATAATAAAAATTAAATTAAAATTTCTCTGTCTTATAGGTAGGTATTCATTTCTGGTCTATTCGTTTTGTAGCCATCTCAAGTATCAAAAACTTAAGAAGTACTTAATTAAGATAAATCGTGAATTACAAACATAAATTACGCGTCAAGAAACCAAGTTATTAAAAACAAGTTCTCATTCGTCTTTACATCCAATTTATCAAATTCAACATTTCGTATTATAAAATGTATTTGCGGCTGACTTCTTTTGATTAATTTTTAATGCTTTTTCTTGTGTTTTGATAAATTATATTATACATTATCTGATGAATTAAGGTTAAAGGCGAAACTTTTACAATTCAACTTTACAATAACAATTTTATTAAAGGCTACTGTTTAATACTAACTGGCAATACATTAAACGGTAAAAAATAGAACATATTTGCGTGGGCAATATTGTACAGAGCAGTATATTTTTTATGAAATATAGAGAAATGCCATGCTGTTTCAACTTGACAAGCTTCGTTTTACGACTTTTAGAAATGATGTTAATATTTTTGTATGCCATAACTTACACTGCAACTGATTAATTCTAAAATTCTATTTCACTAAAAGAACATGCCCGTATTTTATGCATATACGGTATAAAATATGTTTTATATTAGTATTAGTAACAATGTGGGTGTACTTACTTAATTGGAATTGTAATAAAATTATGTATTTCCCACAGTCGTTCTCCAAACTGTCATAGTTACGAAATTTGTAGTAAGTGTAATAATTTATGTAAATCTAAGTTTACTTGTAACGGTTTGTATTGAACAAGATACAAATCATACTCTTAGTTAACCATACATATAAATAAACGTTATTTCTAAACTACGAAAGTATACTGAAAAATACTGTAGTATCATACGTTATATAGAGAATTATTGTATGTATATTAAATATACATAAAAATGAAACTCATAATACATTTATGTTTGGCAGTACAAGCTCAAACTAATAGGTGTAAGTAGGTACCTACTTACTTAACTCCTTGTAAATAATATTATCTAAGTAAATAAATGTAATGTTTAAATTCATCTCACGGCTAACAGTCGGAAAATGTCGTCAAGGAAAACATTCGCATTCAAGATTTAAGAAAACCGAAATACGTGACTTCATCGATGTTCGTCACACTTGATAAAAGATGGCGGGCAAGATGGCGACATGTCACGTCAAAAGGCGCCTCTCCCGCCACTTCTCTCCGCATTTATTTTTTTAACCGCACACGCAATTTCCTGCGCTTTTTATTTTTCGCCAGCCCGCCATGCCTGTCCGCCGTTATAAATGGTATTTGCTCCTGTAATGATCACTTAATCGAGGTGAAAGAAAGTAATTTGTTCGCGTTGTTTTTTTTTAAATATATTTTTTCTACGAGGCCACGATATTTCCTATTTTATGCCTAATGCTAGACTCTTTGGTGAAATATGACCGCGATAAGAGGAATTTCGTTCGCCGTAATTATAATGGCTGTAGGTTATTTATAGTGAAAAAACTCGTTTACTTTTTTAATGGTGACCACTATATTACGCGGGGGCGTGACTGACGGTTGCATAGGTTGTAAAATAAGCCCGTCAATTCTTATCTACGTACAGTTATAACTGTTATTTGGATTGGATTTGATTTTATATGATCATAGATTATTTTTGTTTTGTTTTGTGAGACGGCTGAAATTAATGCCAGATTGCATGGGTGGGCGTGTAATATTTTTAATATGAACGACTGTATAGTGCTGATTGTGAGTGGTATATACGGAAAGACGACTATTTTGCTAGCTTTACGGGTTTAAAACATATTAAATTAATGTTTTATATATCTACTATTTATCAAGGACATTATAATAAAGGATTTATAAAAATTATATATTTTAAATATAACTTACATAGATAAAAGGATTCTTGTATTTTTATATTCTTTCACTCGATGTATCTTTTGTGCATAATGCTAAAGGCTAAAGGCTGGTATTTTGTCAATATTAGCATAAATACAGCAAAGATAATAGCATTAACCATCGACTACTTTCAAGACAGGTCAGTAATCATAGACTATTACCGACTAGTCGGCAATAAGCAATCTCTATATTATTCGAATTGTACACAATGTGTCATTTGCGAATTGAATATTCAGTAAGTATTCGGTAACTAGTATGATTAATATGTTACTAAGTTACGTTTTATTTCAATTACAGACTACAGTTGTATCATTACTAGTGGGCGTTACTGTATAAGTATGTAAGGTAGAATCAAAATAAGACTATGTTTAGGGTTACCACTATTATTTATGTTTTTTTTTGTTAAAAACGTTTTCCTAGATTTGGACTAGTCAGAGGCTTTTAAATGTATGACAATGGAATGGTGGATCCGCCTGCGCTAATAGTATACACTGGGGTACCAGTGGAGGATGATAAGAAGAGCATGAGGTCAGGTCAGCTAGCCCATCGTAAGCCGATTAATAAATTTATCACATTAATCATGAGGGGTAACCGCGTGGAGATCAACCTGACATTGATAGCTACAGGGTCAACAATCCACATCACTAACAATCCCCTTCCCCCAATCAAAGAATTTGTCAACTGTCGATATTATGATGAATGCAACTGGACATGCCAACATTTCGCTGTGTATATCAGAATTGGACATTTTTTTTTTGTTTTCCTTTACTGGATTGCCAGTCATAAATATCAATTGTCACACAAAATTTTATTCGTGTCGACTAGATTTGAACTCACAACCTCTTATATGTAAGTCAATTCAATTTATATACATTACGATTACTATACGGTTGTTTTTATTCATTTGAATGGCTGCTATATATGATATTTAGAAATATATTTATTTTAATTTTTAATATCAGTTGTTTAGTAGGCATAGTCTCTCCTTAGTTAGAGACTGGATTTACAACACGTAAATGTTATTGTTAAGTTTTGTTCACGAATTTTGTTAATAATGTTATTTTTGGCTTTTCTTCAAACGCAATAATATCATTATTAGTATGGTTAATCGGGTTTTAAAACAAATAATTTTATGATAAATAAAGGTATTTAGTACCTCCCTAGTTTCGACTAGGTTTCACTAGCCGTGATCAAGAGGTGATTGGACAATATCGATTTTGGTAGACCCAATAAACTATATTAGTGATGTGTATTAAATATAATAATAATAATAATAATACCCATGGACAATTCAAACAAGGCCGTCAAGTCCCAAGGTAAGCAGAGCTTGTGTTATTGACAACTCTTAGAAATACTTAGATATTTTTTTGTAAATACATACATAATATACATAGAAAACACCCAGACCAGAGAGACCAGAAATAATCATACTCATGAAACAAATGTTTGTACCGTGCGAGGTATAGACCGTACCGTGGAGAACCCTTGACCAAAGGAATAAAAGCGATATACTAAACCGCTAGATCACCGAGGCCGTCATACGTAAGTTTAGCAATAATATAATTTTATGTGTCACAACCCTGGGCATATTTTCATTCAGTTAATTTGATAACGCGTGTATTGAAATAAGATATTACGGGAATTTAGTATTACATTGACGTGGCTTCGTCAAAATGGTGTCTAGACATGTCTCTCGGGTCTTGACTTGTCTCTCACCGCATGATTCCGGTCAGTAACCATATTTCGGTGTCGTTTTACCACCACAAGTTATTTGACTCCATTGTACTGGCAACCGACTTTGAAAGTAGGAGGTTTTACGATTGTATGTGTATGTGTGATATGTATGTGTTCGTATGTTCCATGTGATTTTCAATAATTTTTAATAGATTTTGCTAATATATAAGTCTGCTGGCATTTGAAGTTCCAGATTCAATACTATACAATAAAACATTTGTATATATTCATGAGTTGGTAATATGGATGTTTTTTATGGACACTATTATTAAGTACTAGTTGTGCCCGTGGTTTCACCCACTATATTCTTATCTCTAGTTATTATTATTAAATTTTTAGCACTAGTTTTAACACTAGAGCTGAAAATTGTATCGATAAATTAAAGAACTTCAGAAGCCTTATAAATATTATGTTTTATAAATAAAGGCCTTATTTTTGATTATATGTAAGGCAACACCCTACGGATATTCTCGTGAAACGGTTGAAGTAGCCCGATATATGATACTTTACACCCTGTGGTCGCACTCATTTCGTAGGCTTCTAATACCTTTACTTGATCATCTTTATTGTTATTTGTATAAGAAATATATAAATTTAAATTAATATTGTTTGTTTGTAATTCTTTATTCTACAGATTATTTATAGAATGATAAATATGACTTAGAAAATAAATGGATACAACGGCGGTCTTATCTCAAAAGAGGGATTTCTTCCAGTCAACAAATTTATTGATTCAAGAAAGATTACTGTAGTTACAATTAGTTTTGTAATAAAATTGATACATATATACGAAAATATATGTCATATAAAAAATAATTTCTTGCCAACGGACCAAATGATTGCAGATCTTTTAACTAAGCCTCTCTGTATAGTTAAACATGAAAAATTTGTTAAGGACTTAGGGTTGTCCATATAACTGTTTATGTATTGTATATAAGATTAAGGGGCGGTATTAAGGTTTATAATCTAATATACTGAAAAAGAAAAAAAAAAACAGTTACTTAGTAACGGTTGTTTGAACAGAATAAAATTTTACATTTTACACTACATATCTTGTTTCTCTAATAAAGGGTAGGTAACTGGCCATCTAGGTAGGTTAATCAGTAACGTGTGTTTAAATATATTAGTGCTCGATAATTTTGATAAATTCGTGGATGAATACTGGTTTTAAGCTAGACTGTGTTTGCTTCTTCATAAACAATATATAAAAATAACTAAATAGGAATTCAAATGACAAAAAAGCAAAAAGAATATACACTATTTTAGATGCTCTGTTCCGTATTTGTGCGACACCTTGCGTCTGTTTGTACAAAAATTTCCAGGTGATATATTCAAAACGCCGGATATCCGTCAATATCCGTACATAACAGGATATACCTTAGCGCAGCAGTTACAGGAACGCTGACAAAAACCTCTTAGCACCTGCTAAGGGTTCCACCCCTACTTTCAACCCCGAGAGCACGAAATTTAGTGCACATTGTATATCAGTGTGTACGCTGCTTATTTATTGCAGGGTGGAAACCACGAGAACCTTTAGCGGTTAAAAAATAAGCCACTGAAATGGGGGTGTTAAAAATGTTTATCACTACAATAAAATATTTGCCCTTTTATCCGATTTCAGAAAAAGAGTTTTCATTTTCAATGATTTCTTTACGATACACTTATTATATCCTGTGGCGCTACTCGTGTTTATTATAACTCATGTTACTCTCTGTCAATGTAGCTTTCTATTGGTAAAGAATTTTTTAATCGGTCAAGTATTGTTTATGTTTTAAAAAACATGACAACATACAATTTTTATTTCTTTTGTAATATATATAGATAATACATACGAACACTTATTATAAGCCTTAAACAAATAGTACCTAGCTACTCACTAGCGGATTTTAGGTCGGGTGGTTAATTAAAAAACTATGAAAAAGAACCAAACAGACAGACAGACACACTTTTTCATTTCAAATATTAGTATAATTAGTAATGGATTAATAAATGGATATTAATATATATTAATATTAATAAACCGAACAAAACAATGAAAAGAAAAAATTTGAATAATGATTACGATAAAAGTTTATGGTTAATGATTCCTTTATAATGATGTCATCGTTTCAAAGGATTAATTGTAGGAACATCTTTGAGATTACAATCAAATCCCAATCATTCTGCCTTCTGTAGGTATACCTAAACTAACAAAGATACAAACTGTTTTGCACCTTATCCCAATGACTATAAGATTAGAATTCTAACATACTCGTATATTGCCTTTATCCACAAGAGGCATGGGTAACTATGGACCCTTAAGAAAAAAATCTTATTTGATAACCCCCTGCAATTCTCACTTCCCCTAAGTTTGAGTTTTTCACGCTTCCTCAATAGGGGTAGAATTCGCGTGCAATTTTTGGTTGAATAGAGTGGAATGAGCTTACCAATGAATGAATGGGATTAGAACAAAATAATATTATTTTTTTAGGATAATATTATATGTTTTTATTTAATTGGGATAACAAAAATTAGCAATTCAACTGATTATAAACAGTAACCTTAACAGCATTATAATTATAATAATAATGGGATAATATATGGATAATTCATACTACATCATCAAGTCCCAAGGATTTTTTATAAATGCATACACAGAAAACAGACCGATACAAACAATTATTCAATCAAAGCATGCTGTTGTTACCTATAAATATGAGAGCAGTTAGTATAAGACTTAGAATTATGTATATAGAGTCTTGACATATTTGCATTGGGTGTATCTTATGTCGGTAATCCTTAAAGTAAATAAATAAATCATACAAATGTACAAACATTTGTATTCATGAGTATGATTTATTGTAAATGCAAGGAATCAAACCGGCGACTACCGGAAGTAAAACGGTGTTACACCGCTAGACAACCGTGAATTATAGTCATCACTTTACAGTGTCATGCCCGTAACCAGTCCTGCATTGTTATTTCGGAGGTTTGAGAAATCATGCCTCTTATCCTGTACCTTACTTACTTTCAACCAAAATAACCTACAAAGCAAACTGCTTGACGCCTCAAAAAAGTAGAGGGGTCTTTACCCTCTCCGACGGCTTTTTACAAAGTCTACCTTGTTTTCTCTTATGTAACGAATGGTAAATAAGCTGCGCCGTTACCTTATCGTAAATTGCAAGAGTTTATGAAGCCGACTGTACCAATACAGGTAAGTTATAAAGTCTTGTACGAATGACATACGTGATATACACAAATAGTCTATGAACTATGAGCAATCTCTATAAAAATGCTTTGCATAAAATTTTACGAGCAGCCATTCTCGTTGCAATCTATTTTGCGAGTACATTTCGTGAATATTACAGTTGGTTGGTATTTTTAACCAGGTTTAAAGACGATGATGTTCTAAATTTAAATCCATTTTTTAATATGCTGCTAAACTACACGGGTTTTTTTTTATTAATTGCTGAAAATGATACTGTGTAGCCGCCTGCACCATCAGTATAAGCTGGCGAGATACCAGTAGAAGAATAAACGATGAACATGAAGTGAGATTATTTAGACCATCATGGCAAATTCACTGAGAAACCATTATAATGGTTTTCAGGAAGCGTGAAATTTAACTGATTCATTACAATGGGTCCACTAGTCCTTGTCACTATAAATTCCTTTGCTTCTATTTAAAAAGTTTCACGGCCTTATTTGGATAATGAAATTATAAGGCACGGAGATATGACATCCGCAGGAATGACAAGAGGAACAATAATGATTTCGGACGGATAGGTCGCTATTCCAGTTACTTAAAACAATTAAAAATACTTTATTATTGTACAGAATTGAACATATATTTGGTATATAGAGCTATATCATCAATAGTTTGAGAGTGGATACGCTCTAAGGAAAGCCCTGTTCATACTACCATCCCCTAAAGTTTCAAAAAGAAAAATGAAACCGCTTATGCAGGCGGCTACTTCATACGATACGTGACCGGGGGTGCATATATCGACTGTTAAAAAACCCTAAGGACCCTTACATGTACAGTCACCGTAAAAAATGGCCGTACAATAGTGTTAGAATGCGCTTGTGTTGTGAATAGTACAAGAGAGTACAAGAGTAATATGTACACTCGACTACTGAAATCCTTGTTACTCTCTGGATGTAATGATTTTTTATTTTATTTCTTTGTAACAAATAAAATCAAGTGTAATTAAATAATAATAAGTGTAGTTTATTGGAGATATAATGTTATTGGTGATTTTATTATTAATTACATAAAAATAATAATAATATATTAGGACAATTCACAAAGGGCCATTTAGTCCTAAGCTAAGGTAAGCCTATTTTATGAGTACTAAAATACTAATATAATGCACTTGTCATTAATTTATACATACATAATATTTATAGAAATCAGCCAGTCCAATACAAATCATCGTAGTTATGAATAATATTTATATTATTCGGACGTAAAAAATAATTATTTACTTTAATTTAATCACTTATATAATAATTCAATTCAATATGTGATAATAACAAATATGCGATTTTAACGTAAGCATTTCTTATCATTATTGGCGCCTCGCATGGCGCCTATTTTTCTATCTATATGACCCTGATATTAATTAATAAGTATTATTTATTTATATTATATTACTGAATTAATTAATTCATTATTTTAATAGGATACACTGGTGTGTATTCACTATAAACTTAAGCTTTAATATGTATTGTAATTATGTATAAAATCTTATTGAAAAGAGTGAATAGTTAAGTTTCTTGACGATTCTTCTTGGCTTGAAACTATAACAATACATGTACATATATTCCAAACTGATAGTAGATACGTTTAAGTGTAATTGACATAATTACATGTTTTTATATAATTTGAATTAATTTCATAAACAACATAATTCACTAATTCACATGTACGATATGTATCTGTCTGTCATACTGTAATATTACATTTAAAAATTAAGAATATTTTGTCTTTTGTGTGTTCTAAAAATATCTTTCGAATTACAATTTTTTTACAAGCTCCCTTATATTGTTATTTTTACGGCATTTTAGGGCGAAATTCAAACAATTTCATAATGAAAAATAACAATCCTATATTGTATGCGACGACATTGTATCATTTATTTTTTTTTATTTTCATCTTTAATATTTCATAAGCTGCTTTTTGGTGTATAAAACATAAATAACATTTTTAACCTTTTATCGAGAACAAATTAAATATATGAGTATAAAAGAAATTAATGTGAAATATCGCTGTAAATTTACATACAGATATTTAATTTATGCATATCTAAATTAGAATAATTGCTATAAACTAATATCGTGAACGGTACAGCCGCCGGCGGCTTGCTTTGTTACTCATACTTCAATCTCTATATATAAATTATATTTCGTCAGGTTTTAATTATAAATTCGTGTAAATGAATAATGTGCAATTAATAAAAAATAAATATTTTTATTTCCAAATATAATTTAATTCGAGTTAAAATTATATTCAATGTAGGTATTGGAAATTTGTAATAATGCACTGTTTCAAATTGGGGCAATTTAGAATCTAATCAAATATGTGGATATTAATTTATAATACAATATATCCTTCTATATAATTATATCTCTTTAACACGTTGAAGATATGATTTTTTATATATAGAGAAAGACAGATAAACGAATGTTCCTGAAGATAAAAAAAAAATAAAGACGTCAAGAGACGTCGCCTATAATGGTATACATCAACTATATCACGAACACCACGGTATCCTGTGACGTCTGTGGTGACTACCACAAAATGGCTGTCCAGGAAGGCTTTCCTAAATAGCCATCCCGGAGGACTGGCTAGGTTATATAACTCTATAACCTGTAATTTCACTGCCATATGTCCTATATGACTTTTATCTGAAATACAGCGTTGTTGTATCTTTAGTTAATTTAAATATATTTACTGTACAATAAAGTGTTACAAACAAACAAAAAAAGCTTACAAAGCAAACTGCTTGGCGGCTTAAATAAGTAGACTGAAAGAAGTATTAGAAAGAAAAAAAAGAAAGAAAATTGTTTAATTGGTACATAGCAATACTGAAAATATTTTTTTATTACTACCCACGTAAATAACTAGAACGAACGAACGAAGACTAACTCGGTAATATTATGAGGAAACGTCGTAATAAATATTAATTTTATATTTATCAAATTCTGTCTATTGATAAAGTATTTAAGAAATATTAAATAATACAGAAAAAAATACACGTGTTTGTTTTTTTTTTATTTAGAAACATAAAACGATCCCCTCTTGCGCCATTAACTAATTCCCCTATTATTCTTGAAGCTTACAATCCAGGTGCAATTTATGTTACATAGTTATTTTCCTCGACTGTACCTAGCCCCAACCCTCCACTTGCAGCGATAGCACGCGAACGATTTACCCGAAATCTCATAAGACGCGTATACTTTCGCATTTCAACAATTTTGCTCTTTATTCGCTAACAGCAAAGTTCAAAATTGTTTGACTCGTGTGTTAATGCGCTGAAGTTATTGAAACAGGGTGGACGATGTCTCAATTATCTTCAGGTGGCCAGTGGATTGTTATAATCTTGTGTGACATTGAAAAATTGTTGTTGACATTATGTATTCAGGTGGTGTATTTGAAATGATTACAATATTTCACTACTGACGGTGAAGATTACATAACGCAGTTGATAACAATTCTCAGTTATAAAAGATTACTCGGCCCTTGGTGATCTAGCGGTTTAGCACGCCGCTATACTTCCGGTAGTTGTGGATTCGATTCCTCGCACGATGCAAACATTTGTATTCACGAGTAGAACTGTTCGTATCGGTCTGTAGGTTTTCTGTGTATATGTATTTGTGAATTTCAATTATTACTACCAATAACACAAGCTCTGCTTAACTTGGGGTTACATGACACTGTATGAATAACTATAATGGTATACGCTAGCGGCGCCCCAGTGGAATATAATAAGATGATCATGATGTTAGGTTAATTAGCCCATCATGACAATTTCAACACGAACCTGATGTTAGCTAGTGATGTCCAGGGAACACCGCGTGGTGGTCGACCTGACATGGTACAATTCTCATGCTACAAATCCCTCATATAAAAAATGGCCTTCTCCGCTATATGCAATGGATTCGAATCATAATAACATTGGTAACAGAATATTTCGACCCAAAACATTGGACGAAGCAATTCAGTTTTCAATCCGTAATAAATGGGATAATGGAATAATTCCATTCATTATTAACTTAATCATCAACTTGATTTACTACTATTACCAATTTTAATAAATCCAGTGTACAAGGATAATATTAATTGAATACCTACGTAATTTAATGACAATTTTCAATAAGTGTTACAGTTTCATATATATATTTGGAACGGTAAACATACACAGCCATACATACATACATATGATGGCAACTGGTAACGTCGCCTAAGTACGAAGTCTGTCTCAATAAACTATTCTAACTCAAAGAGTGATTCAACCGAAGATATCAGCTGTTTTTTTTTATTTCAGGTAATTAAATCGGTATAAAACCACATTTTTTTTTCACACAACATTCTTTTAACAATTATACAACGCCATCTTAACCCAAATTAAACTAGCTAAAGCTTGTGTTATGGTTACTAGATACAAATGCGTAGATATTATTTCGTAAATACATACATAATGTACATGAAAAATACCCAGATCGATACGAACAATCATACTCATGAATAAATATTTGTGCCGTGCGAGGAATCGAACCCACGACCACAGGAAGTAAGGCGGTATGCTAAATCGCTGGACCACCGAGGCCGTAACATTTAACCCTGCAAATGCGGACATTGCCTAAAACCCCTGCAATCATCCATTGGTTTATTTTCATCAGTTACCAACAAATTTGCTATGTTCAACTTCGTATTCGTACCTCGGCAAATCGAGGCGATTCTGTGCCTCGTAAAACAGGTAGTAAACCGTCTCCTACGGTTCGGCAATCGATAGGCGACGTCAGGGCGGCTCAGTGGTTCGAAGTTGCCCAAGAATTTACTGCTGTACGGTTAAATCTTTTAAATTTCAAATGGGATCACCCTCACCACCGTAGGGTTGTCTATCTCATGTTTATGTTTTGATTATTTATTGAAACTGTCTGCATCTACCCTTATTATTAGCATAAAATTTAAAACTGCTAACCCTTTTAGAATGTTTCTATCAAATTAAGAAAAATTCAAAACTGGAAAAAAGTTTAATGCGCATAAGTATATATATCAAGAACATGTCACAAAAATGTCATCTGCAAGGGTACCTCTGTCTAACCTATTTCAGTCGACAAGCAGCTTGCTTTGAAAACTGTGTTTCGTTTACAGGTTCAGATATTCCACTGAAATTACAGAATATATATAGGTGGCACTTAGTACTCCAAGATGGATACGCTTAAGGTATATACATGTATACATATAAGGACATCACGTCATCATCTCAATCAAATAAAAAAAATCAAAGCTTGCCCAAAACTCTGTAAAAAGTATCTGTGAACTTTTTATAGGTATATTTTTAAAAAGATCATGTTAATATTAATTATCAAGGGTTGGAAAGAGGTAACAGTAACATTACCACATGAAATGTATGCAAATATCCATAATTAAATAGCTGGCCCCAATTTGCAGTCTGAAATTGTGCACAATTTTATTTGATGGGAAATAAGTACTTTTAATATTTAAGTTATATCCTTTTAAAAAATAATTAACTGTAAGAGTGTATAAAAACAAATATTCAAACTACAAATTAATTCCAATTGAATTTTCATTTTTAAAAAATATAACATAACACTATAGTTCCTTTGCCCTATAATTGGTTTTTAAAAAAGTTTAACAAAAGTTATATCAAAATAAGGTTGTACACTGCTGAAGGAAATTGGCAGCATATCTCCGGAACGCATGAAGTGCCTCAAAATGGTTACCATCGTAAAATATGCTATAAAATTCTTTTTCAATTTGTCACCTCCTTAACACCAGGATTCCTTGTATGTCCACTTCGATGTGACCACCAGGCTTACTTGATCGAAATTGCATGTTATCGAGTTTTGAATTATATGCTGCCGTATCCAATTTCTAGTTGTAGAACTTCTAAATTCAAATTTCGAATTTATGTGTCATAGCACGTTTTTGAATTTGTTTACATAAAAAGCCCAGGTGTAAAGTGTATACAGCTTAGTCTCTATTATTTTCCTGATTTTGCATATTATTTCTCATTTTACCCTGTCTATAATAGTAGTAATTTGTGTTATTTTCAAAATACAATGATGTTGGTAACTGTAGTAATTACGTTAATTTTTTATTCGCTGCATAATGTGACGCGTCTCTTACCGTGTCGGTGTACATCAATAAAATTATATCACCCCAACAACCCCTAAAACGAAAATCCCCAAAATCATTATAATAACCCCCGTAAAATTCTGCATAATCCATTCGACCACTAGGTACTGATGTCGATTAACGACAGACAAAATTAAATTCACCAGGAAACCAATATTGTTACATCTGTGGTCGCAATAAAACACACAACAACCAATACACAACTTTATTACTATTGCGACAATGTTTATTTTCCCTTGGAAATTATCGTGGAAATGCAAAGACTTTCGCACCATTCGGCAGCGGGATATCAAATGACAGCCGCATGTATGGCTAACGAGGTTCAGTAATACCAACATATTTTGTATTTACAATTATTCCGAGAGATTTCAACTTTATTACCAAAGAATAGGGCGTATACAATAGTAAAATTTAATTTGCGTTATATTTAGGGAAACGCACGAGGTAATTATAGCGTTTGAAAAAGGAATCGTAATGTTTTGTTATTATTTAGATGTGTGCGGTGTAATGATGTGTGTGTGATGTACGTATTTAATGACATGCAATTATGGACCCTTTTCGCTTTTAAATTATATGGAGAAATTGGTCGTTTTTCCTATAAACAAACATATTTTCTAATTTTGTATACTTAGCTTATTGACAAAATAATAGTAAATAGATTCCTGATACACTTTTGTAGTTGTAAACATTTTAATATAGTACCAGGATACCATGTTATGAAGAAGGTATTGAATTTGATTTTTGACAGGGACAGGAAGAATTGTGTTATGAATAATTTTATTCAGAAAAGAAGAATCATATTTAAAAGCCAGTGTAAGGAGATCTTATACTAACCCTTAATAAAGGGATGAAGACAACACTAATGATTAGATGTGTTTATTATATACCTCGAAAAGCATACTAGCTGACAGCTCAACTTATGGAAAAGTGACTACTGTTATATACCAATTTATTTGAACACCAGTACTGACATTATGTCATCATGTTTGTGTGTACGGGACATATATCTATTCTTTATTGCACATACTCATACGAAAAAATAACTATAATAAGGTAAATGTTATCTACAAGAGCAATCATGTACCATATCACTTCTAACCGAAACATAGTTTACAAAGTAAATCGAGCAGTCGACTTTATATAAAGTCTGCCATCCTCCCAAACTTTTTTTTAATAATAGTCGTTAGACGAAGACGAAAATGGCCAAACAATGCGTATACCATCAAAATTGGACTCATAAATTCCCTTGTCACTACCAAATTCTTTACACATTCCTTTCCAAAAAATAATTATCGTACACCCTTTAACTGAATATCTTGTAAATTGTTTTCGACCCTTCATAACAAGGAGGACTGGGCATCTCGTATAAATCATTTTTATTATCACCCCCATCCTACACCCCACTATTAGGGGGGTGACTGGCGATTTAGTTCATGATACGGGGGTGCTATTTTAGATAGATTTAAAATAGTTCTTCGCGGATCGATTCAATCTTTATCTATAATAAATATAAACTGCAGTTTCGCGTGTACTTACTACATCAAGCCCCTTGATCTGGATGGTAATTGTGTACTGGTAAGTGGGGAAATGGTGTTGTTAGAAATAGGACTAGTAACCCCAATGTATGGTCAGGTAGATCTACACTACTACAAAAATCATAATTCTTAGTGAATTTGTCTTATCATGACATCAGGTCAGGTCGCGCCTCGCCAGTATATACCGTTAACGCAAGAGGGTGCATAAATATATCATAGAAAAAAATATATAGTCTTCTCTCATATAGACGCCTACCCGCATAGGTACGGTGGTTGTTATGATTTTTAAGGGATGACGGATGTTGATTTTGTCCATTTATTGTCCCCATACGATCTTTTTGTATATTTTAATGTACATTAAAAGGTTTAATAATGATGAACTAATATCTATATTCATATTATAAAGTGCCGATTTCTTAAGAGAAGTAAACTCCGGAACCATTATAACATTTTGAAAAATTATTTCACTGTTTGAAATGTACGTTATTCTAAACTGATAGAGTTAAAACTAACATAGTTATGAGCTCCCGGGCAAAGCCGGGATTGGTCGGTAGTTTTACTTAATAAAATTAATGTGTAAACATACAGTTTTTATTACTAACGTGAGTACTTTATTTAGTTGTAATTTTAGCAGATGTTTTAAACTCCAAATGTGGAACTTTTATTTGCTATCGTTATATAACTCGGTGATCGATATCAACAACAATAGCCAATACTTGTGTAAATATATTTACAAGTATAAGTAGTAAAGTTATATTTTTTCAAACCGAAATTGACTTATAAAACTTTTGTTAACAATCCTATTATATTCTTATACAAAAACGTAATAACAGTACTTATCTACTTAGCAAGAATAACGTTGTTTAATAACATATTATTATAGACTTGCATTCATTGTATAACGTATATAAGCTCTTATTATTATTAATATTATATTACCATGTCAGGTAAAGTACAATTATCATTACAATTGCATGAATAATGTCGTTTATTTTTACATAAAATATGCATGCAGTAAGTATAATTTGTCATACAAAACAACCGTATTACTCATGGCAACATATTGAAAAAAAGCATTAAAAACCATACTAGATTAACTATATTGTGATTAAATTTAGAACGTATTTCTTTTGTCAGAAAGTTGAAAATCCCTTAATAAAAAATTTTTTTACATAAAATTACATTGTGAAGTAAAAAATAAAATTTATCATTGTTTTATATTTCGAATACGAAGAAATTCAAAAAGAGAACACCTTTTTTTTAGTAATCACGATATTGGAAAAGTTTTTAATTTATACATTGCATGTATATTAATAAAACAGGTTCTATTTTTTAAATATTTTGAATGAAACATGAAAAAAAAATTGTTATGAGGTTTCATGGCGCAGTTTATTGGAAATTGTGAACGTTTGGTCAATATTTAAAGTTTAAAATTATTACGAGAACGAGAGGCTTAACGATAATATATGGCGACGTAAAATTGCTGTCGATTTTTCTGATTAATATTTTAATACGTTTATAATATTGCAATAAATTCAGTGTTTTCTGATGATTTTGGGTTACGTCATGGATTTTAATTAATTTTTCATAAACAATAAGAAGCCTTTATGAAATAATTTTATTAAAGTAACTTTTAGAAATTACTCTGAATAGTACCGATATTCGAAAAAAAATAAAATAACGAGTGAAATACATACAAAATATTGTTAATGTCATATCACTACATCATGGTTTAGGGGAACTTGCTAGATTAGTCTTACACATTGTCTCAGTCACCTTCCAATGGTAGCAGGTTCAATAACTATGTAAACCACTTATGTGGTGGTAATTTATTTATTTCTTTTCCTGTTTATCTGCCGAATATACATATGTATATGTATTGTAAGTACTATATATGTAATAATGAAGAACATACAAAAATGACGCCAAGGTTTCACCATTGTCGTTAATTTCGTGATAGATCTATAATTGTCGCTGATAGACTAATTTGAATACTAATTCCCATAACTAACAACCCCCACCACACATTCCACCACATTCCTATTATTACTTTTGTCTGAACATACTGTTACGCGTATAATCTGATTTACTCCATCGCCTTGTATGAGCTGCCCTTCTTCATTCTACTGTATGACTCGGCGAAAACGCGTAAACGATCTGTCAGTACCGCCATTAATTTGGCCAGATTTATTATACCGGATCCTTAGAATATGCACGCCTTGTACCCCGTTATTTTACCTATTATACAACGAAGATAAATCTCCGCATTCGCTAGTCCATTGCGCTTTCTGTTAGAGTAGGAAATTGTAAGTGGGTACTCACGCGTCAGTGCGTAACGAGGCACGAGATCGCCGATAATTTCGTATTTCCCCAAGAGACGTACAGATATTGATTATGAAATGTTGAGTCGACAGTTTTCCGTTTTGTCTTCGGTTTGGATGTTTGTTTTGTTATCATTCATTAAATGACTGGTCGGAGCAACAATTTGGGAACCACTGGTTGGATTATTTTGGAACATTTATTTCCCTACTAATGTTTTAAATATGATAGTCCGTTTGTTTGTTTGTTAGTTTCTTTGTTTTTAGCTTTAACGGTTTAATAAATAGTTATTTAACTTGAAATATATATATACAATTAATATCTTTGATGAAGGTATGTTTTCCAATAATCTATACCCTACGTATATTATAATAAAGGTGAAAATGAATAATATCACTATTTAATTCTGATTAATAAAAATAACAGTTGATTAGCTTAGTAGGTAATAAAACATTTTGACTTGTATATGTAAAAATATATCATATAGTAATTTTGTTTATGAAATCTAATATTTCACAACATTTTAATCACTTTTCAATAATATTATATAAAAGTAATAACTGCGCATTATATAGATATGTAGATAAAATATAACATATCTTGTATCATAAATTATAAAACATTTAACCTATTTCGCAATAATTACATGACTAATATTATTATTGTACATTGATTATTCATTCTAGTATGACATTTCACTTTTTTAATTGTATTTTATAGACGGCCTCGGCACACCGCCTTTCTTACAATAGTCGCGGGTTCGATTCCTCGCAAAGTGCAAACATTTGTATTCATGAGTAGGATTGTTTGTATCGGTATGGGTGTTTTCTATATGCATATATTATGTGTGCATTTACAAAAAAAAATTGTCGCTTATGAACGTAAAATTTTTTATATTATAATTATTCCCTACCGTTAAATTTAGTAAACAGATTTCGTTGAAAACTACAAGCAAGGCTGAACTGGCAAGAAACTCCACTGAATTTCATTTTTTTTAAAACCAGTGTATTTACACTATTTACGTTTATCGATGTCTCTGTCCAACTTTAAGGGTATAAATTAATATGAAGAACATACATAGTTAGTTAAATATAATATATTATCTGCTTCTTCCTTAATATATATGTGGGGTCGGCGTAATATGTTTTTCTCTTCCATTCATCTCTGTTCGCAGTCAAAAAAAAACAGTTAAATATAATATATTTAAATGTATATATATATATATATATATATATATATATATATATATTTAAAAAAAACAACGAAATATATATTAATTTACTTTTTTTTTTAATTTCAGAACCAAGATACGAAACTGCGTACGCGTGTGAAGGCAAAACCCTGAAAATCGGCTGCGGGGAGGGGTCCGTGATACATTTGATAAGAGCAAACTATGGACGGTTCTCGATCACCATCTGCAACGACCACGGGAACACCGACTGGAGCGTCAACTGCATGTCAACGAGGAGTTTGCGTGTTCTACACAGCAGGTAATTTTAAATATCAAATATACCACATAATAATAATAATAATAATAATATTCTCAGGATAATTCACACAGCGCCATCTAGTCCTAAGTTAAGCTAGCTCAAGCTTGTGTTACGGGTACTAGATAACTGATACTAAAACATAGATTTTTTTTTAATTAAATACATACATATTATACATATAATACACACAGACCGATACAAACAATCATACTCATGAATACAAATGTTTGTGCCGTGCGAGGAATCGAACCCGCGACCATCGGACGTAAAGCGATGTGCTCGACCGCTAGACCACTGAGGTCGTAGATAACTGTACATAATCTATTAATTGTACATTGTGTTATATTGTAAGTGCGTATTAATAATATATATCTGAATATCTGTCTCTTTTATACCTTTTCACAATATTTTATAATAATAATATTCCTGGACAATTTACACAGCATTATTAAGTCCTATATAATTGTTGTTGTCTGTCACATTATTTATTATACATATTTAATAAATAATATAATGTAAATATGAAGTATAAAACTATATGCCCAGTACATCAGCAATACTATCTAGTTAAATATAATACACGTGATGTGACACACATAGTACAGTCCGTATTGAAGTTGCTTGCATTATGAGTACTAGAGAAGTGATATATTATAAATACTTAGATGATTTATTTTAAATACATAAATAATATAGATAAATACAAACAATCATACTATGAGTACAATTATTTGTACCGGAGCATCGAACCCGCGACCATCGAAAGTAAAACGGTGTGTTAAACCGCTAGACCACCGAGTCCGTCAATATTTAAAGGTTGCATCAGGAGGCAGGCTATGTTTTATATTTTAAAAAGCAGACGAGGTCACGATGCTCAGTTAGTTAACAAAATAAATTATTGGTAATAGATAAGCAGATATAACATGTCTAGACAATTTAGAGTACGTATATTGTATTTGTGTATTATATTCACATCATCAATAATTCTATAATGAGTTTCGAGAATCGAAGTATTATATATATTTCATTAACATCTCTAGTTATATTGTAAAAGCGAAGGAGTTTGTTATATATATACGCGGGTGTAATAGTTTTGATACTATCTGCACACTTTTGGAATGGTAATTTTTACCATTCCAAAAGTGTGCAGATTGGTAGTATATATTCGAGTAAAACGAATACTTTCACATAATTTGCATGCCTATATAGTAAATATTGCTGATCAGCAATATTTTATATAACATCGTATTTATTGTACCAATTTTATAAAAAATATTTAATTTCATTTCACACTTTTGGAGTGCATAATCTAGTTCTCTTTTATTGAAATTGGTGTAGTGCTTACGGCTTTAGCACAACAAATTTTGGGTTGGGTTGACATTGAATTTTACTTACCAGTTCAATTTATTGTATTAGTTGATATTGAAATTTAGGTTTAATTGGTAGGAGATAGAAATTTGAATTGAACGACATTTATTTAATTTGATTTTTAATATTTATTCAAGACGTTTATAAAAATTATATAATATTAGATTGATTAAGTAGGATATTATGTAATTAATTACATATACAATTTGTATGTCTTATTTAAATATATAACCTATTAAAAATAGGTTAGTTGCCCTAGGCTTACATAGTAGTAAGGTATAAGTAGGTAGGTAAGTACAGGTAACAAATCTATTTTTTAGATAAATAAATACCTAGATAAAATTTTAAATATAATCAATCTATTTTTGTTCTCTGCTATATTATATACTCGTAAAATATTTTTTTTTACATTTTTACATGAAAATAGCGTATGAATTGGAAATCATAATATGGAATATTAATTAATATAATCGCTTACCCCCCACAGAGACATCGATTTATTCATATTCAAACAGCTGAGACATCGTCATTCCGAATTTATATTCGATACTCGATAACGATTATATGTATCGATAAAATATTATTATTAATATGGAACGATGTCTCCAATTAGTTACCGGTGTCGCGTTACACTGTTATATCCAATTAATAACGATCAAAACAGTTTTATCCCAATATAACTTAGGGTTGCCTTCGTAAATCTAGTTGTTAAGTGGTATTCGAAATTCAAAATTAGAATACGAAATTTTGAATTTAGAATACTATTAATTTAATTTAAATATTATTAATGCTAATTTAAATTGCAATTTCAATTTGTTAAAATTATAATTAATGTGTAATTTTTATTCGGTTAATAAATAGTCGAATGCTAGCAATGTTAAAATTATGACTAAAACACTTGTATTCCTATTGCGAGAATTATAATGTAATTACTTTTCTTAGACATTTCTAGTGATCTTGAAGTGGTTTTATTTTTGAATCAATATTTGTAACCGTTTAAGATGATAGTTTGTTAGTCACTAGATTAGTTTGTTAGTTATAAAACTATTTATATGTATGTTGTATGTATATTGGCATAAAATATTTAAAATAATTAAAAATATAAATGCAGTCAACCCTAAATACATACGGCATGGTAATGTTCTTTTGATGATGTAAAATCTTGATCATCATTGCGATCGGTTCTTTTAGATCAGAATTACGTTCACGTTTTTTCTTAATTAATTTGAGCGTTATAACTTTATTATAGGCCAGATCTCAGCTACTGGCGTTATGTTATCAAAGTGTAAACTGGATCATAACTTATCGTATCATAACGTAATATATTTTATTTTTATGGTGCAACTTAATTAATATATATGAATAATATTAAAAAACTTTTGACTACTTTTTTATGTAACTCACAAAATAGTGTGCATAACGTCTATCTGATAGAAAATGTTAATAAGTAACATCCAGAACGTCACAAATGTATTTTATTATAGCGCTGCGTTGCTCTTCCTGTGAATAAATATATCAATGATAGCTTAATATCCAGTAATCGTCACTGTGACGCCGCAAGTAGTTCCTCTCGTGTATTGCTGAACTTTTAATAATTAAACAATCATACGCCTTCGTATTCTATAATTTTAAAATGTTACTATATATTTTTAATAAAAATGTATTTGATGATATATCCTTTGAAACATTATTAAACACACAAAAATCCCTGGAATATCATTTTTATATCAAGTATATAAAATATCGTAAATGAACCAAGTATATACTTTATTGGATGTATAGAAAAGTATATAGGGTTGACATAGACATCATCATCATCATCATTATCGCAGCCCGGAAGACGTCCACTGCTGGACATAGGCCTCCCCCAAAGATCTCCACGACGATCGGTCCTGCGCTGCTCGCATCCAATGCCTTCCCGCGATCTTGACCAGATCGTCGGTCCACCTTGCTGGAGGCCTTCCCACATAGACATAGTACATCGGATTAAACTTGAACAAACATAGTCGCGGTAACACCTAATGCCTAACTTCTAAGCGCTCGCCCCGGAAAGTGGCGAGAATTGCCGAAAATTAAATATTCGCTACACCCAACTTTATCGCGTTAACCCCGCGAGATTGCCAATAAACTGCACGGCCCCGCGCTCCTGCAAATGACGCCTTAAATTGATTGTCTGCGCCTTGCGTGACGTCATTACGCTGAGGATTTTTTTTTTATTTGCAAAATGCCAATTGTTTACTATAGCATTATTAAAAATGTTGCCGATGACTGACATCTGTCTATGATGAGATGCAAGGGAAGGAAATGTTAAATTGATTATTTGCACGATTCTTTTTATTGGAAATATTTCAATTGTTTATACATACAGCAATATACAGTCATAACTATTTTGATGGAAGACTAATCCCATCCGGGATAATAGAAAATTGTCGCTGACGTGCAGAAAACAACACTTGACCTGTCCATATTTCGTATTTTATATTTGAAGCAAACACTTTATAACCCATTTTTCGAAAATTGTGCTGACGTAGAAGTATGCAATTTCGAACACTTATTACTTACTCAGTTTACTAGCTTTTGCCCGCGGCTTCGCTCGCATTAATTTATACCCTTAGGGGTGGAATTTATCAAGGATGCCTACGTCATAGTAGATCTATGCATGCGAAGTCTCAGCCCAATCGATTTAAAATTGACAAAATTGCATACAAGCTTTCATCCCCTATTTTATCCCCTTGGGGGTAGAATTAATCAAAATCCTTTCTTAGCGGATGCCTACGTTACATCTACCTGCATGCCAAATTTCAGCCAGATCCGTCCAGGTTTGGGCTGTGCGTTAATAAATCACTATGTCAGTCACCTTTGAGTTATATATATATATATAGATATATAGAGAATGCAATTCTTTTTATTATACATATAAAATACATTATATCATAAAAAACAATACACACAATAGAACCTTAATAATTTTGAAACTTACGTAATTGATTGTCTACGACTTGAATCACTTCATGACGCTGGATTTTTTAAAGTGTCACAGTGATTGATACATTTTCTTTTTTTTTTCAGATGTAGTATGCATCAGAACTGCAGTATATTAGCAAGCACAAACATGTTCGGCGATCCGTGTCCGAATACGTTAAAGTATTTGGAAGCGCATTACCAATGTGTACCAGGTAAGAATTGGTCGATATTTCAATAAGATTAAGTTTTGGCACTTGCTTGTTAGTCACTAAATTAGTTTGTTAGTTATAAGACTATTTATATGTATGTTGTATGTATATTGTCATAAAATAATTAGAAATATAAATACAGTCAACCATAAATACATACAGCATGGTAATGTTCTTTTGATGATGTAAAATCTTGATCATCATTGCGATCGGTTCTTTTAGATCAGAAATTACGTTCACGTTTTTTCTTAAGTAATTTGAGCGTTATAACTTTTTTGTAGGCCAAATCCAGATTATTTTCCACTAGCTATCCTACAAACAGAAAGTG
The DNA here is from genome assembly GCF_030625045.1 of Achroia grisella. Classification (NCBI taxonomy): domain Eukaryota; kingdom Metazoa; phylum Arthropoda; class Insecta; order Lepidoptera; family Pyralidae; genus Achroia; species Achroia grisella. The sequence goes on from NW_026712590.1 coordinate 2,456,348, forward strand.
TTTTGGGGCACTTATGGGTAAATTATATATAGAAAATATCTAGATCGGTAAAAACAATCACTCGCATGAATTCAAATATGTGTACCGTGCGAGGAATCGAACCCGCGACCATCGGAAGTAAGGCGGTTTGCTAAGCCACTAGACCATTGAAGCAGTCAGTTTCTTTCCCTTCTTTATCAAATTTCAATATCGTGTCATCATTTGATCAATTGAAAGACAATGAATTCATATTTGTTTCAGCATCAACAACAAGCACTACAAACAGGCCATCACCACCTTGGTTAATAACATCCCAACCAACAGTATGGCGGTCGACAGCCCCTCCAGCGCCTAAAAGTCCAGTACAAACCCAGCAGGGAGAAAGGAAGAAGCCAACTGTCATCACGCCACCGACGTTCAGGCCTCATATTACTTTACCGCCTGAAGTTAAACTGGGCGATGTTGCTACTAAGGTATGATCGTTTTTCCTGTACTTCAGTATTGCAAACAAGACTTTATAGTAGAGTTGCCAACTGTCCAGTTTTAGCAGGATATATCCTAGTTTTTATAGTGTCCTAGGACTACCTGAATAGTTTTTAAGAATAAAATTCGGTTTTAAATTTTACTATTTCATGGTATACTTTACAGTACTGTACTTTACTTAGAGAAGCTGCTTCCCGCGTACACTTACATTGTAAAATGAACCCAGGTTTTCTCGAGAGACTACAGCATGGACTTTTTCAAAAAGTGCATACTAAGGTCTTAAAGATCGGTAATGCGCACGTTACACCCCTGGTGTTTCAGACGTCCGTAGGCTGCGCTAACCGTTTACCATCAGATGGGGCGTATACTTGTTTGCCGCCATCGTAGTATCAAAAGAAACTTCAAATTATCGTGTAGTACTATCGAAATGCTGATTAATTAATATTGTAATTTTCCGTGTAGCTAAGAAATTAGATGAAAGTACTAAGTAACTGTAATTTTATAACTATACTTATGTTATATGACTATCAGATAAATTAATATGTAATTTCTTCTACAAGACCACAACCCGGCAACCGGATTCTTCATCAGAGAGAGATGCATCGCAAATACCACAAGACAACACGCCAGAAGTGAAAGAGGACCCAACTAAAGTAGAATCTGAAAGTCCTAGAATAGAGAAACCGAAGGATGATGATATGGGTACGTAATATTTTTAGCTGACTCTTTATAGTAAGCCATTTTTTAATATTTGTGCACAAACACAGATTAAAATTTTTTTGCTATATTGATAACATAAATAGAAATTGTTAAAAAAATATGTAAGTATTAGTACATAGGTACACTTTGTCGTACACTAAAAGTCGTTTGTGTGGATATCCACTGTCTCTCCAGTCAACAGCCTGCTTTATAAGCTGTGGTTAAAGGTTGAGAAAAGACAGTGAATCATAGAGTATGGGGGATCATATTTTGGTCTTCGAAACGACAACGTATGAGTGTTATCACATGATAACGTAATTCTGTTATCTATATGTACGTCACCTTGTTTGTCTATCCTTTACATATTAAACCTACATTGTAGTGTAATAATAATAACCCTGGATATTTTACACAATGCTATCTAGTCTCAAGCTAAGTAAAGCTTATGTTATTGGTAGTAGCTTGTGACAACTGATAGAAATACTTTAGTATATTTTTCTTTGTAAATACATACATAATATACATATAAAACACCCAGACCACTAATAGAAAGGTTTGTAACGTAGAATTGAATCCGAGACTTTCGGGAGTAAGATGTGCTCAACCGCTAGAAATGTATATGTATGATTATATTCACAGCGGTTACAGAAGAAACGATCCACTGGCCAGTGAAGGACGATTCTGACTCTACAGTACCTGTGCATGTACCTCAGAAAGAAACCAAACCAAACCCGGATGTAGAGGATGTATTCGATAATGTGTATTGTAAGTATAATTCAATAATATCCTTCGTTACACTTATTAATGTAGTACATTAGCTGACCCCATCACGCATTGCTGGTTTTGTACTTTTAATATAGTGGTCAATAAAAACAGCTCTATCTTTTAAGTTAGAATAAGTTATACACACTGTAATTATAACAGGTCAGTGGACAGTGATGGAATCAAGTAGATAAAAAAATATATAATATATTTATTTAATTTTTTATATAATATAGTACACTAGCTGTGCCCGCGGTTTCATCCGCATAAAATTTATAACCTTATAGTTATTCTGATGTATAAGCTATATTACTGTAAAGTTTCATCAAAATTCATTCAGTAGTTTTTGCGTGAAGGATTAACAAACAACCATCCATACTCACAAATTTTCGCGTTCAAAATATTAATAAGTTTAAATTCAGTTGCGAACCAGATTTATGAATGTTTATTCATAAATCTGGTTAACACATATAGAAAGAACAGTTTTAAAAATATAAATTCAAAAATAATAAAATTGTCAAACGAGTACTGTTCTTCCTGAACTAATTTCGATCCAGTGACATTCAATTGCAGTGTTTTCCATCTTTTTATACTCTTTATATTGCGAAAATGTATAAATGTATGCCTTTGTTTTTTTTTTAGCGACAATTTCAACATCAAACATCGGCAGACGCGCATACTGCCCTCAAGTTAACGCTCGGGGACTTCATTGGAACTGGACGTTGGTGAACACTTACAGTGTCCAGCCCTGTCCGGGGGGTGCTAGCGGACTGGCCAAGTGGAAGTGAGTATTGTAATGGAATATTCTACAGGACTCTATTCTTCGCATTTAGCGTCCCATCTGGGCCGTTGTGCGTGTAGAGCCGAGACTACTAAGGTATAGCCAGCCAAGCATCTCTCAGAAGCGCAGAAGTCTCCTAGTGTTTTCACAGGCTTCACAGGTCACTCCGACCTCACGGTTCCGAAGATTTGTGTACGTTGTGTGGCCACTGCTGCGTACTCCAGGATTAAGGTAAGCAGCCGTCCCTTCGGCTTCAAAACAGCCTCGACAAAGGGGACTGTCTGTAGCACCTATTGTGTACAAATGTTTGTTTAAGGAACAGTTTAAGTGTTTAAGTTTGTTTAAGGTCTTGTGTGATTGTTTTTATTAGTGATTATTATTCTATAGGTTCAGGTAAGGCCACCAAGGTCGTCATACGGTTCAAATTAAATTATTACATAACTCCGTATAACGAACAATCTAATCAATGCATAATATTTTTTAAGGTGTAAATTATAATCGCAATGATTACATTAATATTATCAGGGTTGATGTCATTAGGACAAGGTTTATTAATAGTAGAACAATGCCCTATTACAATAATATTATATAATAGGGCGTTACACTATAATTATCACTTTTTAATTAATGTATTGATATTATTATTTTTTCCTTTACCTAAGGTCTAATACCTACTACTATTAATTAATGTTGCCTCATTTAGAGGATGGACATAGACTTAAAACAGTCGGAAGTTACTGACCATTGGGGAAGGTCGTAGCGCTTCTAATAGAGATGGTCAGGTTGCCGCACTAAATGTTTGTGGACTCACACATACTAATATGAAATTATTTACTATGTGAAATTAAAGAAACAAAATCATTTACATCTAATAATATAAATCTATTATTACATGTAAATTAAGGGGATGTTACCACCGTTAGATAGTTCCGTCCTGATTAGAAAAGCGATACGGATACCGTTCGGTTCGAGTTTGATAATATGAACGTATTTTTACTCTCTTATTATGTAAGCCGTTGTTGTCTAAAAACCTTTAAATTAATACCATTATTTTTATTTGCCAGGTGTGTACTGAATCAGTACCAGCCTAGTGAGGAGGAGCGCCCCCTGCGGCGGGGTACCGGTCTACCATCAGGGGAGAACTATCACGATCTGGGATTGGACAGCGACAGACAGATGCAGCTGATATCTAGGCTAGGCTCCGAAGCACTTCTAAAAGGTACGTTTTAATATTCCAAAATTTCCAAAATTGACATTTTTGTTAAATATACATATACTTAGGAGTAGTACACCATTTTATTGTTTATTATGCAAGCATTTAGGTTTCTAGGGTACATGGGGTAGTATATTAGAGGGTAAATCACAGGGTACGGGTAGGGGTAGCAGGGTAGTTCTCAGGAATGGCAATAGATGAATACGGGTGATTATAATAGGAGTACCATGATTGTTTATGGTTGACTAATTTTGTTCAAATTATATGAAAAAACATTTTTTATACTACGGTGGCAAACAAGCATACTGTTCATCTAGTGGTAAAAGATTACCGTATTCTATGGACGTTTGAAAGATCAGGGGAGTCACTTTAATAATAATTATCCACCTCAACTGCAAACATGGTCGTTAATGTATTCATTATAAATTTTAAATCGTGTGAATGCAGGCCGTGATGGTGATACGCCTGACCACGTGATCGACTACCGGGGCGGTAACGCGGATAGCCTGCCATCAAACCTACATACTCCCAATAACGCAGACCTATATTGTGAGCACTAATCTTTGACTATGTGTTTTTAGCATACTAAATACATATCTACATACTAAAATAATTAATATTAAAAACATACTCTGGCAAAACAATAGCTTTATTCGTTCTAAATATTTGAGATAGACTGAAAAGATAGATAGATAAAACGAATACTGAAGAATAACTTCATTTTAATGTTATTGCGTGGACTCGCTCCTAATTCACGCAGAAAAGTATCTGTAACAAATAATGCGCCATCAATATCTTAATTCATACAGGAAAGGTCCTTCAAACAGCTAATCTTATATATAAAATTCTCATGTCACAATGTCTTCACAATGTTCTCATGTCAAAAAACCATACTCCACCGAAACGGTTTGACCGATTTTATGAAATTTAATGGCATATTCAGTAGGTCTGAGAATCGGCTATTATCTATTTTTCTTACCCATAAGTGATAAGGGTTTTTGGACATCTTATTTTTTTATAATGTGGCATTAAAAAATGCATTTATAGTAGTATTTAAATATATATGACAAAACTACGTTTGCCGGGACAGCTAGTTTATCATAAATGTTTTTACAGTGGACACGATACCTGAATGGCTTGGCGCTACCCCCGACCTGAGCGAGTGTCGGTCTGTATGGCTGAATAGTTTGGAAGCGAGGGTCAAGGAGGGAGACTCTCTCCTCAGCATCAGCAATGATTTAGCACAGGTGAGACTAACAAACTTTATAATAATTTCAAATTAAAAAATCATTTATTCTTGTAGGACATATTAGCCGCTAATGAACGTCACATTAAAATATTATTATAATTTATAAAGAGCGTCGAGCGTAATATATAGAGAGCGTCGTGGCTGAGACGTTTACAACTAACATACAAGAGGTTGTGAGTTCAAATCTGCCAAAAATTTTATGTCTCAATTTATATTTGTAACTAAGTTTCCTATGAAGCAAACATCGATATCAAACTGTAAGATACAGTGGTAGGCCCGCCCCGACAGAGCCCGAGGCTGCTATCCAAAGTAACAACTTTCGATTCAAATATACCCAATGAACTGTGGGAATGTCAAGTGTAGCGTTCACCATGACATTGACAGTTACTAATACTTCGGACACCTGTGGAATTTCTTAGGATATGTATAAATCAGTGCTATTCTGTAACCATCACTTACGAATTTGAAAGCGGAATCCGCTATGAGATTGTACATTGGATTTCTGTAAAGCTTGATAGCGACTACAGTGCCACACACTCGAGAGTAGGATGGAGGTAAATCAGGCACTAGTGATTTTTTTAGAAATGTAAGCAAATTCGATAGCTCTTTTGGAACTTTATATTTGATAATTGATACGAGTCCCTCAAGTGAAGCGATGAGTGAAATGAGCTTATAATACGCTTACAGAATTCAAATACAGGTAATTTACACCATCGTGGTCTAATCACCTCGAATCAATTACAATGGTTTCACAAGAGAAACCGTGTTGAAGTCAGTCTGATATGCTACCTAGATAGTAAGTAGCAAAAAAAATTACATAACAATACATACCAATTGAGTTTCTTGTCAGCTCTTCTCAACTAAAGTAGCTAGCGAAATGATCCGAACTGGATGGTGACTCTATAAAAAATATGACATGCACAAGAGGCCAAAAGGTCCTAAGTTCATGAATAATTTTGAGTTAGAATTTGTGTTTCAAAGGGGCCTAAATCTAGGCCCTCATTAGTAACGAACAGTTCCCCCTCTACAGTCTCTAATTAATCTATTCACAGGTGACATCATCAAAAACATTGTATGGAGGTGACATGATGATCACAACGAGCATCATGAAGAAACTGGCTCAAGGCATGGCGCGGAACGTAAAGACTTTCCCTGATGCTAACCAGCGGGAAGCACTTGTTGCAGACATGTTGTTAGGCGTTATAAAGACAGGTGGGTGTTATAACTATAGAATATTACTTAATATGTGTGTAGTTAAAAAAACAGAGTTGCAGTATGTCTTGCTGAGTAACAGTACTGCTTGATCTGGAATTGAATGGCGATTTATGACTTGTTCAATGTACAATATTTTTATTATCATGAAATGTCTAATGTTATATATGTAAATAGTTCTCACCACAACATAAACAGTTGATATATAGATAGATATATACTATACTTTACAAATGACTATGCCAATGGCTACCCTATTTGGGATAACAGTCGTAATAGTATGACGTCATGTATGTTTACGTATATAACTTATTTATTCATAATTTTCTTTGGACTTTGACTGTTATTAAATGATATCAAATGCCACTTAGTACATATAAAGAAAATGTTAGTATACTTTATTTAATTATATATTTCAGGTTCGAATCTTCTAGAAGAAAATCAACGCGCGTCATGGGCGGACTTAAGCCCAGAAGCACAGAACCGGGCAGCCAGCGCGCTTCTCACTCAACTTGAAGAGAATGCCTTTTTGTTAGCTGAGGCAATCACGGAAGAGAGGAACATATTGCAGACCGTTAAAAATATATGTATGTAGCTGATCTACACAACTTCGTCTTCAACAGTCACTTACTTGTTTCATTATATTTCGCCCAATTTACATAATATTTTTTACAATTATAGCCTATGTGATATTCTGCCATACAAGCTATAATACTGTAAAGTTTCAGAAAAATCCAGTCACACTCGCATATTTTCCCTTTATAATATTAGTAAGGTAGACAATTATAGCCAATAAATCGTTAATTAAATTTTCAAATAATTTGTTAATTAAAAAATGATATATGTGTAATGCTTGTATTTTTACTAAATTTAAATCTAGTAAAAATACAAGCATTACACATATAGGCAATCAAGCTTCGTTTTTGTTCGTCCACAATTGTACACAAATTGTTCCTTTTTAAAGAATGTAGCTGTAAAGAAACTGAAACTTTTTAAATCTTTGAAGAAAGAAGAAATGGACCTTAAGTAATAGAATTAATGAATACAAATTTCATGTGTAAGGTAATCGTTTACCTTCAGATGGTCCATATGCTTGTTGGCCAACATTGTAGTATAAAAAAAACAAATCTTGAAATTCGAATGAATCTTACTAGTACCGTTACAAAAACCTAATTAACTTTATTCAACATTACATTTTTTTCCTCGCCATCAGGTCTCTCAGTACGAGTGTTAGAAGTGAAAAACGTTGAAGACGAAACATTTCCATCGCTCACTGCACAGGAACAGTGGAAGGGTTCAGAGGACTCAATCACCATACCCAAAGCTGCATTGCATGGTCAGTATATCTTTAAAATCCGAAGGTATTTTCTGTATATAAAACGTTGTGCCTAATTATATATGTAACTGACTTTATGGAAACATTGATGACAAACCAAATTAATCTGAAAGCCTACCACGACTCGCCCCTATCACGTTGGATAATATATATGTACACTATTGTACACATTGAAATGTGTGCCTTTACAGGCATGTTTTTCGTTATCTGCCTTGACATAGGTATGTACTTACCTACGTACGTGCTTGACGTTGCAGGTAACATCCTCTTATTAATTGCTGTACTTTCTTTTATCTTTGTCATTTTTAACCACTGAGACAAAAGGAGGTGTGTTATATGTTTGATGTGTTTGTGTGTCTGTTTGTGGCAACGTAACTCCTAAACAAATAGACAGCTTAGTGATCAAGATGGACTACAATTTATTAGTTATTTTTTTTAATTCGGAGATTAGTTACATTTTAAAGTTTAAAATGTTATAATTAATTAAATACTTAGGGGTGTTATGTTTGACGTGGTTGTGTGTCTGTTTGTGGTATTATAACTCTGAAACAAATAGACATATGATACGTTCTTTTCATTTGACAACTGATGTGATCAAGATGGTATGGTCCATGGCTACAATTTAACAATTTCTTTTTAATTCGGGGAATGCTTACATTTTTAAGTTTATATATTTTTTATTAATTATATACTTGTACTTTTTTTGTTTTTAAATGTAATTATTTATATTTTTTTACAGAAAACCGCCAAGACGGATTGGTGCGTATCGTTTTCTTCGCGTTCAACCGTCTCGAGCAGATACTGCCGCCGACCTTCGGCAAGACTCCTCAGTATGCAGCCTTCGCAGCCGACCCAGCTGCCTCTTCATCCACCAGCATCAATTCTGAACGGGAGAAGAGGAACGTCACCAGAGTCCTCAATTCTAAGGTGAGTAGACAATACACTATGAGCGTACCTACTCTCCTTCTCTACTCTTGTCCACTTCGCCTCTAAACGAGACAACATTAGGCAATGAATACAATTTGGATATAGAATGCAAGCTTAGTTGATTGTTCAGCTACTACAACGTTATTTGATGATTTGTGGTCTAGCACATGCTCATGGCAGGGGAATTACACAAAATAATATGAATCCATTAAGTAATGTAATAGACTTTCGCAAAGTAACACCTAATTCTATAAAATATATAACAATCATTCCTATTATATTAAGTTAGAGTCCATTGAATATTCTACAATAGTTCATTCTGCGGACTGCCTAGGTATTATAATGCTGACCGTAGCTGATCTATACAGCGTTACTGTCTAATCACCACCGAATGACCAGTGTTTTAATTAGGTGTTCATATAAAATATATTCCAATTCATTTTATAAATGAAGTTATGATAACAAACGTAAAACAAAATACAACCTTATTGAGAACTGCTTAAAGTCGATAGATTTGATCAATGACTCTTTAAAAAACGGGTAAAAAAAGACGTGAGCAACATATTGCAATCTAACATAATGTTTTCATACACAGGTGATATCAGCAAGTTTGGGCAATGGCAGACATATACAATTGACGCAAATGGTCAGGCTCACTATGAAGCATCTACGTACTGAGAACGTTACGAATCCGGCTTGCGTGTTTTGGGACTACACGTTACAGTAAGTATAATTACATTAAGTTTTCTTATTGAAGGTTTTGGGCTATTGTCAGGTACTAAGACCTGTAACACTGCAATCTGTATAAATCTATTGTGGTAGCTCTTTTTCAAAGTTCGCTTCCTGGTTTCCTAGACCAATCAGGGCCAAGAATTGAAGGATATTCTCAGGAGCGATGGTTTTTATCTCCTCGGATGCATAACATGAGTGGGCTACAACCACATAGGATGTGTAGTGGCACCGCTCGCCATCGACTGGAAATTCATCCCCACACGCTACAACCTGAGTGGTCTAGAACAGTGCGGTTTCAGAGGAACTTCCTCCCACATATACCTGAAGTTTTTCTCGAATGATTAAAGCAAGGGGTTTTTCTAGACGGGTATACTAAGGTTTCAAACGCGGCGACGCGTACGTTTCAATCGTCTATAGGCGAAGGTAACCGTATGCCATCAGATGGGTATGCTTGTTTGCCACTGTCATATTATAAAAAAATATTAATGAATCGTTTTCACTTACAGTGGCTGGTCTCCAGAAGGCTGCCAAGTGGAATGGTCCAACTCTTCGCACACTGGGTGCGCCTGCTCCCATCTCACGAACTTCGCAATCCTCATGGACGTCCAGGGAATACCACTCTCCGATAATCACGTGCTGGCCCTCCGGCTGATCACCCTCATCGGCTGCGCTATCTCATCCGTAGCACTCTTTGCTGCAATCATCGTGTTCCAGTGCTTCAAGAATATGAAGGTTTCTGTCTCTGAGGTTATACTTATATATTTTCACAGGTCATATGTAACCAGGGGCTTGATTATGTAAAGCAGTTGCTAATAATTTATTTCAAACAAATTAAAGTTTATAGTTTTTCTTTCTGGACAACTTGATACTTCAAATCTAATTTCAAATCTCAAATTTCAAAATTTCTCAATTTTCAAACAAAATTTCTAATTAATTTAAGAAATTTTGTTGAGCAAGGTTGGCATTATCCTTAATGAATGGTTACAAACTTTTTTTTATTACAATACACACATATATATAGTTCAGCCTAGTGCGAAGACTAGGACATTGCCAAAATCAATATATACAATATCTAAACTGATATATATATAATTTTTAATCATAAAACTATAGATTTTAATCTGTTATAATTGCCAATTGTTAGCAATTGTACTACATAATAAAGGAGCGGTTGTGGTAGCAAGCTTTCAACCCGCAAGGTAGTGTATTTGTTTGTTTTTGTTTGCTGAATATATATCAATCAGTAACGTAATTAGTGGATTATAATAACTGTACATATGCCCTTAAGTAGTTAGGAGACCAACACCTGTACAGGTGATTTATATATGGTAGTTTGTACATATTGTTTCCTATCAATTTGTGACGGACTTAAATACAATCTGTTCTATAGTTATTTATTGATATGTTAATGTAAATATGTTACACGTGCTTTTTGTTAGTACAATGTCCGCTAGTGTTATTAAGCTTCCTTTTATACTTGTTTCGTTTTGTTTTGCTTTATACCAAGTACTTAAGTACTTAAGTATATTTTTTATGATATCATGAAACAGTATTGATTTAATAATAATGCCTACTATATAGGCTCCAAAATAATTGTGTCTAATTAAGATTGTTGTAAACTAGTAACCCAGCTATGCTTATTTTGCTTAATATTAGTGCTACCGCAAGAAAATATCTTATTTTGCAAGCAATGGTAGCTTACTAGTTAGTAATATTATTTTAGATATGTATAACTCAACTAAAGTAGTTAAGTTACTTGTAATATATCAGTGAACACTAAATAAAATTTTAGTGCAAATTTTTCAGACAATTATTTTTTTTATAATTTTATTTTTTTATAAATTTTTATTATACTAATGACTAATAATTTATTCTAAATAAAGTTTTGTAAATTATTCATAAGTGTTATTTAGGTTCGGCCTCCCAACTTTTTTTAATTTTAAATTGGCCCGTTGATTAAAAAGGATGCTCACTCCTTCCTTAAATTAATTTGCAATTGTTTTATGTCCGCAGTCTGATCGCGTGTTAATCCATAAGAACCTGTGCTGGTGTTTACTGGTCGCTGAGGTGGTGTTCATGGCCGGTATAGACCAGACCCAGAATAGAATATTGTGTGGTCTGATCGCTGGACTGCTACACTACTTCTTCTTGGCTGCCTTCGCTTGGATGTTTCTAGAAGGTATAGAATATTAATTATTATAATTGTAAAAACTGGAGTGAAAAGAAAAATAACTTTTCTTCGATATTATTTTCCAATGACACGTGTAAGATTTATAAGTTATCAATAACACTATAATTATGTCTTTGCCGTATAGTTAGATGTCCAGCATTAATTAATTATTATAAAAATGCGCAAAAACAAGAACGATTCAAGAACGCACGAGCATGAGTTGATGGCGCGCTATCTTAACTTTAATAAAATAATAGAAATGTAAAGGTACATATGGCGGACTTAACACCTTAATGCATTTTCTCTTAGTCAACAATAGGCAAACACAGATTATTGGGCGGTGCATTTAAGTAATACATTAAATAACAATAATAAGAAGTAGTAGGTATAAAAATCGGTGCTTAATAAAAATGCACTCATATAAATGATGCTTCGTTCCAGGGTTCCATCTGTACGCGATGCTGGTGGAGGTGTTCGAGCCGGAGCGTCCTCGCGCGCGCTGGTACTTGGCGGGCGCGTACGTAGCCCCGGCACTGGTGGTGCTGGCCTCCGCCGCAACCTATCCCGCAGGATACGGAACCTCCCGCCACTGTTGGCTCTCCACCGACCGACTGTTCGTCATGAGCTTCGTCGGGCCCGTCGCCCTTGTGCTTGCTGTAAGTATAGTACTTTATATTCAAGTGGCAGATAGTCACAAAGGAATGATGACTATGATGCAGCAATATGCTGACCACACATGTATACAAACACACACACATACTTGCACTCGCATTTGAATACGCACGTGCGCATGTACACGAACACGCACACTTATATATAATTGATATTTTTTGTAATGTTTTTTGTGTGTCTTTTAATATTTCATTCATTTTTATTTTACGTCGAATGTAATTACATTAGAGTGCCGTGTTTCTAAACATCTACCGAATTAATACCATTTCATTTCCTAACAATCGTTCTTAGTGAAATTTGTGTATTTGAAAACAGTAGTTAATTGATGGAGTTATCTTAAGTTTAAAGTCGTAGTGTTGTTAATCATCATCATTATTGCCTTGCCTAGTTTAGGGGTCGGTTTCAACTTATCCCTATCGGTCGACATGGTTGAACTTAGATTAAGATAGCCTTTGCAGGTGAACACAGTAAATATTTCTTCACATTCCACAATCGCATTGCACCAGTTTCTAGCATCCAAAACTTAACAAAATAAAATTAAGATTAAATATAAATTATATTTACAGAACAAATTAAATTTCTCTTTTCAGGCAAATTGGATATGCCTCAGTATGGTCATTTATATGATGTGCCATCATTCGAATGTCTCGGTCAAAACGAAGGAGAACTCAAAATTATACAAAATAAGGTAATATTCTGAACTATTTATTATACTATAATGGTGGCAAACTAGCACATGGGACATCTTGTGGTAAACAGCTACAACAGCCTACAGATGCCTGAAATACCAGAGGTTATATGCGCCTTGCGAAAGATACTTAAATATACATTTTGAACTATTTCACACTATAGTGGCTTCGTTCTAATTGATTCACAAACGTCTGCAGTTCCGACGTTTCTATTTTACTATTAAAGTTAAAGATATTGAATGTTAGTGCCTACCTTATTCACTGTATGTACCATATACCACTTAAAACTCAACCGACAGGTCTTTTCCCATTGAAATTAAGGAGTGCATATTTAATAATAATAATTACCCCAGGACAATTAACACAATGCCGTCTAATACCAAGCTAAGCAGAGCTTACATTATGGGTACTAGACAACTGATAAACAGACTTAAATGCATATATACATAATATACCATAAATAGTACAAAATTACATTAAATATTTATTTCACTTTTCGTTCCCAGGGTATGGTTACACAGCTCTATGATCCTGGCCTTCTTACTAGGGCTGACGTGGACCTTCGGACTGCTATATCTAACGGAGCAAACAGTCGGAATAGCTTATACCTTCACGATATTGAACTCGTTGCAAGGTCTCTTCATATTCATCTTCCATTGTCTTCAGAACGAAATTGTAAGTAGTTGAAACAAATAAGTTTTACTGTATTATATATTATAGTTGATATAATTTGTGAAATAAATTATATAATAACAAATGTATAGAACGTGTATACACTATACATTAAAAAATGTATCTTCCATTAATATTATTAAGAATTTGAGCTATTATTCTATATATACACTCTCACTTACATATACAACCTTCAATATTGATATGCGGTATAAAATTATATTTACTATATCGTAGTGTTAGGTATATATTCTAGTATATTGCCAATAATGACCGCAGCGTACGCGATATAAAGACTTTGGCCACACGTTGGTTTGCATTAAGAAAAATTTTATATCGATTCCTAACGTTTTTGAAAATATTTTATCGCATATGTTGATCAGGGATAGTGCAGTAGTTTCGAAGCTTACTTTGTATTATTAAAGTATTGATAAACTTTGTCGACCTACATTCCTTAACGAGCATTGTAAATGATCAGTTCCAGAAGGAGATGGGTAGAGTGGCTCGCCGTCACCGGTGGCTGGCGTGGTGCGGAGCGCTGGGCCCCGCGCCGGCGTCGCACGTGGACACGCGGCAGGCCTCCGTCAAGAGCCGCCGCTACCACGCGCCCGCGCCCGACTCCGACGACGTCGCCGAGGCCCGCGACGTCACCGTACGTACCCACCATCCACTCTACCGCTCACACCATTTTTATAGTTAACTAGCTGTGTCCGCGGTTTCAGCCGCGTGAATTTTTCAGCCTATGTGATACTCTATTGTATGGGCTATATTATTGTAAAGTTTCATTAATATCTATTCAGCAATTTTTGCGTGAGAGAGTAACAAACATCTACACTTACAAACCATCAAGTTTATAATATTAGTAACATATATAATACGAATGATTTTATGGTAAATAAAGATATTTACCTCTCTCGATGCTTTTAATAGTTCGTACTACTGCAGCCTATTTGGTGAACCCAATTTTAAAATGGAAGAGATTTTAAAGTTGACATCTGCATGGAACAGCGATTAATAAATTTTAAAAAAGTTCAGAAGCATCGGTTAGTAATTGTACGGATACCGTGAGTACTGTGTATCACGATTTTTCGTCACACAATCTAATAATGATAGTTGAACAAACTGCTGGTACCTATAAACAATGACTTTGCTGTTATTCCAGTCAGCTCAACATTTATCTAATATAAAATTATTCGTATTAAAACCTATTTAACTGTATTAATAATATAGTTAAACGCCAATCGGACTGCAGTTGAATACGGTAGTCGTCTGACGAACCGAATATGTGTGACATCATTTAAGAATTAGAAAAATTTATTGTTGCCAATGAAATCACATAAAAATACATTTAAAGGGTATTTACTTAAATAAGACAAAAGAAAAGGTTCATCGAATGCCGACACTCCCACATTTAGCAGAATCATATTCACTATACTGTCTAATAAAATAAATGCCTAAAGGCGAACTGAGAAGCAAAATAGTAATTCAACCTTTTGTTCATACCAAATCGAGTCATCATATGACCATTAGTATGACTAGATTGGTTTTTGCTTACATACTATTATTATGTAACGTAAATGTAGGTACAACACTAGATCGGAGTTATATTTACATCATTAATAAGAACGTGTTAACCGTAATATCATTTGCTTGGTTTACATTTTAATATAATTGGTGGCGGTTATGATATGTCGCAATGTGTACATATTTTGAATTTTCAATTCTTTACTAGTATAGATATAGCTTAATACAGAAGTCAAAGCTTCTATAATTTTGAAATTATTATTTCCATCTCGTTTAACATTATTAAATACATGTATAATGCACGCTGCTTATACAACAATTGTATACGTCTTTATTTAAAGGACCTATTAAAAAAATATTTATATTAGTAAAGATTGTACATTAACACGATATAAATAAGTATAAAAGTGCATATCATTAACAGAGCACTGCAAGCACGTCCGTGTCAGCGTCGACAACAAACAACCTCGTCATCAACAATCTGAACGTTGTTGTAAACAACAACAATCACAACAACAACAACGTTATCAACAACGCCTCTGTCGCGTCCCTAGCCGCAGCAGCCGCGGCCCACAGTTACCACACGAATAGAAATCGTAGAAATTCCCAAGAGAACCAAAACTTCGGGCCTTCTACCAATTTTGGTCCCACTCTAAACGCGACAGCGTCTAATTTCACCCACAATATGTCAGATAGAGAACCTGCTGCCCCCATGTCTCATTTACGGAACCCCATGAACCCCGGAAGCGGAAGATACCCGCAAGGATACAGACAAAATGTCCAAAGAGGTGCGTACGCATTTTTACGAGATAGGATTGAAAACAAAATTTAAATTTAAAAGTAAATACCACCAAACACCACTTTGGCTTGATTTGTAACTAATTAAAGACAGCTCAATTCGTTTCTTTTTTGTGTGTGTCATAACATTTTTTTTATTGTGTTTTTGTCTGTGTGACTAACAATATATGAAATGTCCTATTTGGACATCTAAAACACAGCGTGAATTTAAACGCAAAGGTGTGTTTTTTAACGATGTTTTTGTACGGTAAGTCATATTTTGTTTTTTTATTATTTCGTACTAAACACTAACGCTTCCAAAAATCTTACTAACTATATGCTGCAAAACTTTTCTATTAACCAAATATTTAGTGGTGTGGTGGTCATAGTATGTACTTAAATGGTAACCAGTATATCTAAATATATGACGTATAGTCTTGATACTGTAAAGTATAAAGTATATTTACTGTAAAGTATCAAAATCCTATCTCTAAATAATGCGTATGCAAGTTCTGATAGCTTTCAACCTCTATCTCTTTTCATTTTCCTATATACTTGTGTAGGAATATATCAAGTTTATTTCAGATTATTTGATTTCAGGTTGTTGATGTAATATTTTACTGTGTGCTTAATACTTATTTACATATATTTCTATACATTTAATATATATGTAGTTACATACATAACCTAATTATCTTTCAGTAAAGGATGTCGCTATTTTATTCATTAAGTAATCAAGGATTTTTAGCGTTTAAATATTAAGTACCGTGTATTGAATACTCGACATAGCTAGGTGATAATTGAACATAGAATATCGTCAAGTATGCATAATTAACGTTTAAAAAATAAACAGAGCTACAACATACAACCGGAGCCGTCAAGATGGAACATAAGGCCCACTGCCCCGATATACGTCCCGAACGACGAAACTAGAAGCACACGTGTGCCAACACCGCAAAATATACCGCACAGTTCGTCGCACACGCAAAGCATAGCGTCGATGCATAGCTACAGAACCAATATCGAAGTACCGAACGATTACCAGAATCTGAGATCGCGGTCGCCATCTTGTTTTTCTAACAAAATGGCCGCGTCGATTGGCGCGAACGACTGGGCGCTTATGACGAATGGCGGCAGTATTTGGAAGGTGAGGGGTGGGCTGTGAATAGCTTGTGTGAGCTCTTAGTGTTATGGTTTGTTTTTGTTCGCTTTGGTAAGATCTCTGCTACATGTTTTTTTGTTAAATGTACAGGATATAGGTAATTTTATTATGTTCATGAAAATGGTCGATCACGAGACACATATTTGTTTATATGACTAAGGCTGTTGATATACCTCCAGACGTTTAATTGTCAATATAGGTTGATGCCGTGTATCGTGTTTTTTGTTTAATGATACAAACATAAATTTTAAAATTTCCCGTCTCTACTGGGTCGCGATATTGTTTATTTATTTTGTTTCTACTGAAATTAAAAATTAAATAATGTAATTATTCGAGACAAATAGTTCAAAGATAAATTAGTCAGAGAATGTATCGTGACAACAAATAGATAAGCAGCTACACTTTTGTATTTATACTATTAGTATGGATATTCAAAAACTTAATAAAAGATGACAATGTTGATGTCATAACGATGCTCACATATTAAAAATTCAATCTCCTACAACAGTCTAGTGGCTTGTTAATACCAGAACTGTAACAAAGAAAATAACATTACATAAGTAAAAAATAAATAAGTAAATAAAGTAGACTCGACTAGAGTCTGTTGAGAATTCATGAAATCAGTGTATATAATACATTATATATTTGTATACAAGCATTATAAGTAACATTTAAAGCAACTTATATGTGTACTGTAAGTATATACACAGTGCAAAACAAAGCGCGTTGATATTGGGCTTATGACCTATTCACAATATAATGGAAAGTGGATGAAATATGAATTTATATAAAGTTTAATTTCGATATATATTGTTTATGTAAATATCAAATAAAAAGTGAAATATACAGTAAAATCTCAGCTAATTAGTATTAGCTTATGAAAAGGAAATTTATGACTTGGTAATGTACTAATTATCATATTAAAATCATTCATCTGAGTCTTTGCTTTTATCGGAATTAGAGTAAAAATACATCTCAAGGTCTTTTAAATGTAATATGCTAGATTTAGAATTACTGCGTCTTAAAAAGTTATCGGAAAGACAAACAATGCGAGTGTGGAGATACTCGTACATATATAAGCAACGAGAAAGGTTAGACTTGTGAATGAATGTCCAATGTTTGAGAGAGAAGTTACGAGTAATCGAAAATTGATTAAAATTTGTCTTAGTGTCAACTATAACTAATATATTATTATCATTATATATATAATATAAGTATGTGTGTATAAACGTTTGCTTATTGTCACATCTGTCTGATGCTATTGTATTTATATTATACAATATAATATATCATTTTATATTTTTATAATAACACGGTGATGGTGTAAATAAATTATATGTACGAGATAAATTATACGAGATCTTACAAAAGCGTAGACACCCTTCAATTATAACAGCATGTGACCTAACCATAGCATTTGCATGTAATCATCCAACTTCACACAAATACATCAGTACCACCCATCCCCTTCTACTTAAGTACACAACCTATAGTTTACTCTTAATTAGATCATCCACATAGACTGTTACAATGATCGCACTTTAGTTGGTAGGGTGAATGTAAAATGATTTCATCCTTAAGACATATCTATAAGATACAATAGAAATAGAAGTAAAACTAATCTTTATTTAAATAAAAAAACTTGATATGAGCACTTTTGAATAGTCATATTTTTTTACTCTACCTCTCATTAAGAATGCAGACTCATCACAAGAAGAATAAGCAAGAAACTTACGTATTGCTCTTGTAAAGAAATGTCATCATAACAATAATTACATTTTTAAGAATTTAATTTGAATAAAAACTAACAAATAACAAAGTTGACATTAATAAATACATAAATAACTAATTACGTAGTAAAATAAATCATAGTTATCAGAGCAGACAAGTCCTTACAAGCAGCACCGCAATAAAATTATTTTCTTAGAAACTGTAATATAAATTGAATTTTATAGAGAAAAGTATTGTTTTCTGGTTTGTGACGGAAATACTTAGAATAAACCTACCTGGTATCAATAATTGTTTCGTATACCATATTTTTATCTACGTTATCATAGAGTAATATGGGGCATTATTATAGAGATCTATACTAAAATGTCCATTCGATACTGAGCATATTACTAGTTTATTTTAATAATAAATCAACAATATAAACAGCTTCATACTAAACTACATTAACTAAAAAGACAGCTAAATTTCAGAAATCAACTTTAAGGTATTTCATTTAAAGTTTACTTTCTAAAATATGACATTTTTGAGTTAATATAGTTTAGTATTAGGCTTACTAAATATGGAAGAGAGGTACTGTTAAAATTAATAGTCGTAGCTACAAGGAAACACCTAGTCTCTACGTACGAGATGCAAGAGTCGCAGAAATTGTTGCACATAAGTATATTGACTCAGATCACTCAGGGCAACATACATTGTTGCAAAAAAAAAGAGACTCAACTAGTGACCGACAGATATATTAATATTACAGCCACAGTTGTGCGGTTGTCTCATAACTTTACCTGAAATTAAGTCATGATCAATGTAAACATTTTAGTACTTTGTCACAATAAAATATTGAGAATTCCCCACTTTATGTGATTATTAATAAAAAATATTATTGTGACAAGGTAATAAGTTCTCATGGATATACAACTGTACTATTAGACTGAACCGCGACGATGTAATGTAATTACATCAGTTTAAGATTTCGTTATATATTTTGTTTTTATTCGGAAATGTATATGTAATTACTAATTCAAATAGTAATATACTAACGGATCAGAAGGTTTGAAATTAATACACAATTTTTTTATAGAAATGCACGTCTTAGTGACCACTTGTTTTTCTTTTACTGTTACCGTAGATTGTAGATCAATATACTCATGTAGACTGAGAATAAATATAGTTAAATAACTAAAGAACTAACCAAGTAATTAACTTTAAGTAACTAAAATTTTTATCTATAATTTTTAAACTAATCATTACTAGAAATTTAAATCATTTATATATTGTTAGTCGTTACTTCCGTTTATTTCCTTATTATTACTTTTCTTATCATAGGAATGATATGAACGTACGATTATGTTATTTCCTTTATGTAAAGAAACAAATTGAGCTGACATTTATAGATTATATATTATAAATGCCATACATCTTTACATAAACTAATAAATTCCTTATTTCCACAGAACACTTCTTCTAAGAGTCATTCCAATACTGCGACGCTCCCTCATCACGACACCCTCTCCAGGCAGCTGGCACAGCAGAACCATATGCATGCCCCATACAGCGACTGCGATGTGCCCCTCGCCCCAGGCTCTCCTCGCCATGGCATTAAGGATGAGGACAGTCCTCTCCACCACCAAGGGTACCAAACAACTAGAAGCTACAACCATGACTTCAGGAATCCTCACGTGTTCATATCCCAACACTCCCCTGGAAGCCAAGATATGATCTATCGGAAGCACTACAAGGATGAACGACGTAAGCACCATCATCACCACGGAAGTCAGAATATCAACCATACGTACTCAGAAATTGGGTCGCAACAGGGCAGGATATACAGACGGGGCTCTGAGCAGGAGTTTCGTGTGATACAAGACGATCCTGTTTACGAGGAAATCGAAAGAAATGAGACGATGATGTCGGATGTGTCCGACGATAACTCGGGTCCTGACAACTGCAGGCAGAATCCTGCACTGCACGGGTCCTCAGGTTCCAAGTTCTTCGGCGATCATCGTCCTCTAATCTCGTATAGTCCTGGAGAGAGACACCATCACGATCAGGAACTGTACGGGAAGTATGGAAAATGGGATACTGCTGAGCGATACGACCCGAGACACTACGAAAGCGGGAGATTGATGCATCCTTATCATCAGCCCCAAGAAAGTAACATGCGAGCGTTAGCAGCGGTACTGAACGGTGAGAACAATGTAGTTTGCCATTTAGAGCCGCACAATCCATACGACGTGTACCAATCCCAAAGCGGTAACCCTAGGACTGTTTCGCAGCCGAGTTTTTAAGTGGCAACCCTGAAGTGAGATTTGAATTCGAATTCGAATTGAATCGACTCGAAATAATGTGATTAATACGATCGAGTTAATAGTGAACTCGACGTGTTTCGTTTGAGTGTTAGTGACTTTATAGACATGAATGGACAGTAATGTACAGATATAGCGAATGAATTTTTCTATGGACGTAGATATAGTAAGTCTTAGTGACACGATACATAAGTGATAGCGTTTACTGTAGGAACTTGCCATAACATGGACGTTGATATAACATATATTTATAGTATAGAATGTAAACGTAAATTAAAATCACTTTTTCCACTGTGATCCTATTTAAATATAAACGCTCAAGTATCAGTGTTGCGACCACATATTTTACTTTTTATGGAATTAGGGCGTTGCGCACGCTTAAATTAATGGCGCCCCAAAGACAGTCTAACTCCCATATTTTAGAGTACGAGAACATGTGAACGTTCGTGTGTAACCGCCCTTACACTGTCTAAACATTCTAAGAATTTGCGTAATATAGAAGCAAATCGAATATTAGTCAAATAACTGCAGTAGTAATAGATTTATTTTAAAATTGCCCAAGTTCTAAGGATTGTTAGACAGACTGACAGCAATTTTGTATATAAGATTAGAGTTTAGTACTAGACTCGTTAGTACTTCCGGTGTGCCCTTACTGTTTCTATCAGCGATTTCTTTAGATAAAAAAAATATATCATGGCATTTTTCCCTTAATGTAGGTACGATAATCTGTGATGTTTCTTTTGTACACTTAGATTAAGTTATGCTTACGCCATCTTGGATAATGTACAAAAACACTGCCATTGTAATTGTTATACAGAGTGATGGTTTATTACTTGTACAGTTTTCGAATATTTAAATCTCGAATATTTTTTTTAATTAATGATAGTGAATCTGACTAAATTTAAATATACACAGCTATCAATCATCTCATTTGTAGAAGGTAATTAATTCACCACGCATAATCAAGTACGCTGGATAACGACAAAATCGCGTACAATAGTCCGTTAAATCTAATAGTAGTAATAAAGATAATAAAAAAAAAGTTGTCCTTTTTTTAAAAAGTAAATTAATATAAAATTTTATCCTATTGTAAACCATCATGATGTATAATTAATACTTAGAGCTAAATTGGGAGATAAAATACCAATTTGCTAGGCCAATCATAAAATTCGACTATTTTTCCAACTCGTTACACGGTCTCGTGTAAAAGTTTGTCAGATATCGCTACATATGTAAGCATCCGGAGAAAGAAATTATTATTTATAATCAATAGCTACTAAAAATATCAATCTGGCATTTTTCTATTTACTAGTCTAATCAGAAAGCTATGAAGTTATGAAAATTGTATATTTTCTTCCCATTTTAGCCCTAATCTTATTATGCTATTATTTGCTAAGGCATAACAGCTATATTTATTTCCAGTGCTTCAGCTTTATTATATTATAATTTGTTTTAACAATTTTTCGGAAAAAATCCATCCAACCTATTATAGACTGACACCATTTGATGTTGTGCACTTTTCTGTACATTAGAAACTAGTGTTATTAAATACTAAAAGAAAGTATATATATTATTTGTATGAAAGTAAATTTAATTTTTATTAATGCCATGTTAAAGTCTCTTTTTCATTAAACAGTGAGTACAAATGGAATTGATTTTACAGAATTGTTAAAAAAAAAGAATGTGAAAATTCAACATTACTTCATGTATATTTTGAATCGATTAAGCAATATATTAGACTGGGGTGTTCTTTTATAAATTGTCGGCCATTTTATATTTAATGTAACGGAACAATTTTTAAATCTCGTTGCACCGCGGCCGAAGTTTATAAAATAACTTTTACATAATGCGAGGTACATTATGAAAAAGTGGGGAAATTTTATTTTTTCTAATTGGGTATACTAGTCCATCTATTTTTCCCACTGTCTTATATATAATATTAAGTGTAAATTTCGTCTCGTGTATTTCTGTTACTATATATATTTTTTTGTTTTGATTGTATTTTAAAAACGTTGACAAGTATAATAAATGTAAAGTAGCAGAAACGAAATGTGTAAATAATTTAAAGTTTATATAAATAAAGAGTGGCTGTTCTGTGAGGATATCCACAAATGAAAAAAAAAAGATTTTATTTGAATTCCCGATTAATCTTAAACTTTATTTACTTTTTAACAACAGTTACATACGTCAACTTTTATTTCACAAGTCATATTAATGGATCTAAGTAATTTAGGCATGACATCTTAGTCGTCTGATAGTAAACAGCTAATTAATCCGACTGGCAGGCTGGCAGGTAAATCCTACTCTACCTTACTCCCCCTTAGGTCCAAATTTGCTCACTGAAAGATATACTGATATTTCTCTTTCTGGAAATGACTCTTTATAAATAATTGTTTAATAATTTTATTATTAAAACAACAGGATTCTATAAGTGCCGTGTTGTAATACTTTAAATATAGTTTGTCTATAGTAGGTTTCTATTACATCGATATCGCACTGGATACAAAAGCATTTCTTAGTTGAGTGTTACAAATGATCTACTAAAAATATATCTTTCTTTTTCTAACTTCAGTTCTCAACAATTGAATTATTCATTCATTCAATACGATTACTTATGTACCTGAGCTCTTGGTTAAGTGGACGATACCAATTTTTTTCGAATTGTCGATTAGTGTCCATTCTCATAGACCTCTCAAAATTATATAGCAATCGAATTGCTGCTATTTCTGTATTCTTGGTACTTTCTTGTTTAAACAGTAATGTCTGACTTATCTGTGCAGGCTGATAGACCGACCACTGGGAATTTTGTTTTGCTACTATTTTTATATTCCTAATATTTGTCTAAATTGAATTGACACGGCTCACGAAGTCCAGCAGATCTACGGTACTCTGTCAAAGAATCCAGTTTTGTATTTTTATTTAGAAACATAATCAAGACTCCGTTTAAATCGAAAATAATTTCGCCAGTTATTCTAGTTATTTCATTGACCATGAAATATGGAGTTAATATTTTTATATTGTATTTACATTTACATTTGTATTATTTTTTACATTTGTATTTACAAGTATATTAATTCTCGAAAGGGCGCAAATACCATTGTGTAGAGTTTTAGTTTCGAATAGATTGGCCGATCGCCCAGTTTCTAAAATAATGTAAAAGAATTACAAATCATAAAACTCTGTAATTATCTAAATAAATTGATTACCACTTAATTCAGTATTCAAAAAGGACAAGCGACGCTTTTCTATATGACTCTGTATATTCCTAGACCTCTTTCAGGTCTTTGACGTTATCTCTATTGATCTATTACAAATTCCAAGTAAATTAGTCTCAGGGACGAAATATTTTTGAGAGTCATATTTTTAAAAACCATCGTAGTATATAGATATCGTCAGTTATAATTGAAAATTATATTATCAAAGATTTACTTCTTGCATTTGTGCCACAGGGCAGTGCATTTGGTCCTTCTTTGTTTTAATGTAACTATGTTAATGATATTGGTAAACACTCAGTACTATTTAACTAGCTATCTTATTTTGAAATGTAAAATATTTTTGCTGTATGTATATTTATCTCACTTATATATATTTAGCTATCGTTATTCAAAATGTATATAGGTATTCGCTATCTCCGAAGCATTGTCAAGCCTATATGATTTGTTTTATAAATATAGTATACCAAAATAATATTCTTTAATTAAATATAGACTTTTTTGTTTTTCTTTAAATACCTATTTTGGAGAAAGGGACTAAAACTGCAAATTAGATTTATAAACTAATTCTGTTATTGTTAGCATTTTTACATGTTTAAATAAATTCTTTTAAATGGATTAATAATACACTAGATTGTGGAAATAAATAAACTGTATTTTTCAGTGATACACATATATTTCCATTGAAAATGATGTTACACCCACAAAATAATACGAATATTGTATAATGTGAAAATTTATTCCATAAACATAGAACACGAACATGTTAGTTATTTCTGACAATAATCAAGCTACGATGACACCATAACGTAACCTCTAACACCATACGTCTACAGTATATTTGTAAAAAACACAGATATATATTTTTTTATTTAAATCTTTTCAAAACAATTGGGAGATCTTTATGAAGGC
Source organism: Achroia grisella (assembly GCF_030625045.1). Classification (NCBI taxonomy): domain Eukaryota; kingdom Metazoa; phylum Arthropoda; class Insecta; order Lepidoptera; family Pyralidae; genus Achroia; species Achroia grisella. The sequence goes on from NW_026712590.1 coordinate 2,481,542, forward strand.
ACATATCTAGTTGCCTCGAATGAGATCTATTTTTGAAAACTCTATCTTCCGACATATTTTTCTATAATCTTAACATTACAAAAAATATTTATTATTACAATTACGCCAAAATAATACGACTCATTACATTTATTATATATTTATTTATAATTAAAAACTGGGTAGGTACTGATATATTTATCTTGTATTATATAATTAATAAAATGTCACCTATTATTTTAAGCACCACCCGCTAGTTACCTTAAAACATATATAATTTTGAACGAGATCCAAACCATGTCGAATAAAAGTAGAACGCACGTAAAACATCAAATTATATAATAAGAGCCTACTTAAAATTAGATTTAGAGTATGAAATTGATATTAATAGGCACCTATCTAGATTTACTTAGCAAAGATGGAGTATTTGACATGTAAATGTAATACGAAATGATTCATGAGTGAAAGTCACTAAAGGTGACATTTAGGTACACAATTCAAATTAGCTAATTAGTATAATAAATGCCGATGACAATGAGAAATTGAATAACAAAAAGTTGTAAACACGAGGAAAAATCTATAATGTTAATTTCCCAGAACTGTTATCTCATATCCAACATAACATGTACATTAAGTAAATGGAAAATGATCGAATGCGCTTGTTGTATAATTTACAATATTGCAAGCAGAATGCCACTGAAATAATGCACTTATTACACTACGACTTAAGACTTATATTGAAAAATAAATGCGGTATTTTAAAAACTTGTCCCAGAAATTGTCACATTTCTGCATATTATAAATAATTACGATAATGCATTATCACTTTGAACTTTTATACTTTGTTATCTATTCCATCCATAAAAGGTTCATAAGGTTACATGATATAAATATTAAAGATTATTGATTTAAAAAAATAATAAGTATTCTATTAACCGTTCCGATATCGAGTTATTTTAGAACTTGAAAATAAACGGAACGATAAGTTGCTACGTAAGAATTCTAAATGTATTCATGATTCATGTCTACAAACAGTTTTATGGAGAAAATAATAGAAATCTCGATTTGAATCGGATTCACACAGAATGATAATGATTCTACTGTACTCTACATAGGAGTACAAAGACTTTAAATGACAAAAATAAGCAGGTGTTTACCAAGTTTACAGCTGTGAACTGGACGTCTTATGTTAAATTGAATTTATACTAATAGATGTAGGTACGTATAATTGTATTAATGTAAATAAATTTACATAGTCACACTTCTTAGTATATGTATATCAATAATCTATGGTCACACTCACAGCACACAACACAAAGGGTCCGCAGTCTCCAACCGAATATATCACAACATAGCGATACACTAAACTAAGGGGCTACGAGGATAAACATTAGATTTACACATCCTAATAAGAGATTTCAACTTTTTGACAAATTTCCACAAAAAACCTATTTGACAGATACTATAATTACATATTCTACTTGTATAAATTGTAACAATAATATTGTAAAAGTTGAAATGAAATTACATATTTTTAAATTAAAAATAATACCAAAATATTTTACGTATATTCCATAGTTAATTATATTTTTTGTTGAGAATTCGCCACTAGTTTCAGAATGCTCAATTGGTCACAAAAATTCGAAGTTGATTGATTTGAGACTTTTTCAGTTGTAATTTATTAGATGAAATCTATAAAATAGCAATGTATTTCATTAGTTGCAAAAAAAGACTACTCGGGAAATTTAACAGAGCGAACAAAGCGATGCAGATATTGCATCGTTGCCGCTTTATAAGTAGAGAATTCAAAAAATTCTGAATCTAGTTTAAACATTTACTATTGATATATGTATGTATGTAACATTTTACATATTTATACTTCTACATTAAGTTTTTAAACACTCGTAGCCGATCTATCTTAAACGGATGTTGCTATGAACACCCGCAGCTTTCCACTACCATACCGGGAATCGACCCATATATGATTTCCAAGTCATGGTTGAAGTACAGCATTGTGATACTGCTCATTCTTCTTGGCGCACAACAGGGTCCCCCACTGCCTTGTGGCGCTGCTAAATGAACTATATGTGTGTGGGGGAACTTCTGAAGGAAGCTGAAAGGACACTCCCCACTGCAGTAGTTCGCGTCGTACAGTTTGGGGGCTATGATCCAATCCCAGCCGAACTCTTCGAAGTTAACGACGAGGGGATACCGACAGCAGCGTACTTCCTTGGTGTTCTCCGTGCAATCCATGCCAATCGTCCGTCTTGTACGTTTATGTGAATTGTCTCTTAGACTTACTTCTATATATGGTATCTGTAACAGACAAAATGGTTGATAATTTTCTTTATGTAACCGGAATAGAAGCTTTTGGCCAACGTGATGGTAAGTGGCATCATTTATGAATAGCATCACGGACATCACGTCGTGTGACAATTGTGGTGTGTATTCACGAAGGACTAAGAGATCCTTCAAATCCTGTAATTTTACTGCAAAATCTCACCATCAAATTGAAACGTACCTTACAAAGCAGCTGACATAGTAGATGGTTTTGTTTAGAGACGTAAAAAATCTTTCGACTGCGGTAGATTTCATATAAATTTCGTTCGTGCCGTCGAAGAGCTTGCTTTGTAAGATCTATTTTCAGTTCGATCCCATGTATGAATTTTAAAATAATATTAATAATCTGTTCTCTGAACATATTTAATTATCTTACATTTTTTATATATGTAATCATTAAATTTTATTGTGCCATTACGGATATAGGTTACCATTTAAAAAATTATCTTTCAGTTCATTGACAGAATGACCTATGTCTCCTAATTGCGTTGACAAATGCGATCTATCTTATACTGATGGTCCAAGAATTTTTTTATATGACTAAAATGATAATCAAACTGGCTGCCCACCTGATAGAAAATTATAACTATCAGTTGCTATACATTTAAGTTCAATGAATTAAACAATCTATATATTAATATATAAAGCTAAAGCGTTTGTTTGTTTAAATTGCGTTAATCTCTAAAACTACGAATCATATTAGCTAATTCACTTTTAAATTTTATTGCCCAAAACTAAATATAGGTATTGACTTTGTAAAAGAACTCTACAATATTTAGGAGCCGAATTGTAAACGAGAACGAAGTAATAAGCGCTGGTGGGCGATCAGATGTGATGCGGTAAGCAGAAAACTTAGGGCATGATCTCTTTAAATTTTAGACTATATGAAACCGTGAGGCTACGTTAGTGTAGAAAATAGTGTTTCAATGAAATTCTCTAACTAATAATGAACACCACATCGAAATCCGTTGAATAATAAAACGAAAAAGTAATCATTAAAAAGTCGAAAAAATAACAAATACAAAATCACAGACGGTTTGTAATATTTTTTTTGAAACTACTTTAAATCTAGAATAGACTTAACTATAAAATTGTACACTGAATAAAAACAGATTACTTGCAAAACATACAATGATTGTTATTTATTCATGGTCGGGGGAAAACATGATTTAAAATTATAAATAGAGATAAACTAGAGCACATTGTTAAGCATCGATCAACAATAACAATATAACCAAATTAAGTTCAAGGTCCGTTCGTATGTACCTAACAGCAGGGGAGATAAGAGGGGAGATTGGAGCGTCTACCTTTAACAGTCAACTGCGACTGACTATCATAACCACATAACTTGTCAACTCTAAAAAATTATCGAGGTGTCCAATGTTTAAAACATTTTAGTTCTCGGGAACGGCTATGCATAAAGGGTGTCGATAAGTAGAGCATAAATATAGGATAAATGTCACATAATATTTTGTGGCATCCGTGACATCATAAAGAGGAGGTTCTATTTTTCAGAGAAATATGTCATATTATATTTTTATTAAATGTGAGTAATTTTTTTATTATTTTTATGAATGAAAGTATTGAGATTTTTATGAGTGGAAGTAAATATCTGGCGTAGTGGAAGTATTTATCTGGAATTATGTGTCTTTGACTCGGCCAAATAATTTCTCAAATAGGGTTTGGTACCGGAGTTCACCCTCCCTAGCGATGTCCTTGCATTAAAGTTGTATCCATCAGGCAGGACTTAGCCTTCTGTCACTCTATAAGTTAGCGGCGAATTTACTAATATTGCACGACTACACCATTGCCTAGTTACGATGCGAACAAGAAATATGAAAACCTTGTCATTCGGGACCGAATCTTTTTCTTGTATTATATATCGTTTGTAAATATTCCTACAATATAAATATTCACATAAACACAACCTGTTTCATCTTTCACCTTCCTGTTACAAACGAACAGATGACAATTAATAGTGGTCCCATTATAGCCTCTAAAAGTCCTTTCGTGGGTTTGAAGTGCCATTGCAATAGTTCGAAAAAAAGAGCGAGATTCTTAGATATATCAAAAATGTACTCACCAAATCATTATTTAATTCTGAAGTAGGATGTGGTACAACCAAACTCATCCTATTCTTTGAGTCTTGTACTCTCACAACTATAGCTAGGTTCTCCCTCGGCAATCTAAAGAATTCCGCGACCATATTCGTCACGTTGATCTTCAACCACTTGCCAACCTTCAGGTCTCTTCTGGACATCTTCACCGAATTATCAGTATACGGCACTGACGCCTTGTTCCCTTGACTGTTCCGTGTCACTCTGTTGACTTGAAACGTCACGGTGAAGTATTCATCAGGGTCGCTCGTCGTGTTCTGCCGAGGCTCCAACTCCTGCAGGTGGATGTTGAGGACCGCCTCGTCCACCTCATTCTGGAGAACTTTGTTGCTGAACCGGAAATTGATGACTTTCAGACCCTTGAAGTGACTGTGGCGTCTCGTGTCTGTTGATGGAAATGAATAATGCTAAAATTAAGTATAATGTTTACAATTTATTCGTTGTATTTTTAAAGAAAAATGTGTAGTCAAAATTGACTACGCATTTTTAGACTTATTATAAGACAGATTATTAATTATTTGTTTGTTATTCAATAGTTATTCATAATTATAGTTATTATAGCATATCGTAACATAACCTCCTATAAAGGAATAATAACATACTTATCAAAATAACTTTCTGTGCGTTACTCGTATAATGTTCTGTTACTTTCAAATTAAGCTCGAAAATTAGAAACGAATCCAAATTAAACATTTGTTAGGAAATGTCACATTTATTTTACCAGCTATATCAGCTAATGCTATGTTTTTGTTTTACTAGCTAATTTCGTCATTTAAAAGAAAATAACAAAACATATGTATGGTTAAAATTGCTTTGTAGGCTTTAGTTTTTATAAATAAATAATTCTAATTTTGCGACGCATTTACAAACTATATTTTTAAATATCAATTTCAGATGTATTACAACGATACAAAACCGATTCGTTCCTTCGTACATAGCTGTATAGTGGTACAGAGCCGCCACTCTGCACACTATACACACGTATGAATCACCGTCCACGCAAACATCACCACGCATACTTTTTGTAAACGTTGCAATAAAATCTGGAACAGATGTTTATAAACTGAACCTAATTCTAAATATTTTTTGTATTGCCTTTCCTGGACGCTTAAGTAATTAAAGTTTTTAGTGAATCTCTATATTTTGTCAATTTTATTTTTTAATTGTGGTGCATAATATTAATTTTGTGCAAAGGAGTTGTACACAAACGGTTATATTTTTTTTTTAATTATAAGACTTAATTAATGAATTAGAGTTTTGAACTTATTTTGACGTCGAGAATAACTGATATTAATTCGTTTACATTATCTCGATTAAAGATAGAACGTAATTTTAAAATATGTTTTAATTTAAATTCATTATCTTTTTAGGACGCATGAAATTTATTTTCTAATACTTTTGATGTAAGATGTGAACCATCCTTAGGAAATTTCCCTTGACGGTATGTTTATTTGTCTTTCTTCTATGACGGTTGCAGTTGTAAGAATCTGCTCGCAACCACATCGTTATTGCCAATCTGAAAAGAAAAGAAAAATATGTTATTTGAGTATTTACTTAAGTAAAATATAGTATATAGATATAATTAAGTAATACATTAGAATGTACGGGTAAAAATTTGTCATTATGACAAATATTTATTTACCGTTGCGTTCTAGTCTTAGAATTAGTCATAGAGTTATAACAGCATCTAGAACTGTGCATATTTGCATATAATTAAGTTATTCTTATTTGAGACAAGTTTTTTTAGGGCGAGTTTTAGTTTAGACGAAATGGTCCCTCTTACAATATTTTTTACATTATAATTTAAATTTCTTCGCTACCGTTCGTATGCTGGTTGTACACCAGTGAAAGATGAGCATAAAGTCATGACGTCAACAAGTTGCATGGGGTAACATCGTGGAAGTCACCCTGCATTTGTACATCGCCACCAATGGAGTTAGTAATCAACCATTCCCCGCCTAATTATAATTAAGTAATTACATCACGGTTTATTATGTATATACACCACATAATTATATAACAATATGTTTATATATAGAACAGTTTATCAGTCTAGGTATTAAGTTAAAGACGCATTACAGACCAAACTAAATTGTTTTATAAAAAATATTTAATAACTCCTTGATTAGCTCTAAATATACATCCATATGTTTTATACATACATCGTTATATTTATGACAGTTTAATAACCCCCTTCGGCTAGACCGAAGTTGTCACGATGACAAAATGTCAACAGTGCGTGTTAACTACATATAAGGGCACACAATATCACAGGGTGACAGAAAATTAATTAATTTAGCTGGTTATCAGCATTGTTGATTACTAACGCATCATTATGAAAACTAATTAAATAATGTAGGTATAAAAATACATTTATGCGATATTAATTATTAGTTATAATGTGTGATAACTTTATTAATAAACATAGAACTCGTTCTAAAGAAATAGATACGTTATATTATGTACTTTGTCCATATAATCTATATTAATAAAAATGAATTGATGTTTGTTAGTTTATTAATTAGTCTAACTTTGAACTCGAACAAGGATGGACTGTGTTGGCTGATTTTGGCATTATACTATTTGTAGAAATTCATGGAAGGTTTAAAAAATTGCAAGGAAAACAGTAACAACAATTCGTTCCCCTTAAAAAGTGTTCGTATCTGACAAACAAAACGCGTTCAGAAATTCATTTCATTTCATATTGAGCCGGTATGAAGTTCGCCGGCTCAGCTGGTATAATAATATTATAACTTTGAATATCTTAATATAGATAATAAAGTTTATATTATATAATAAGATACAGATATAATTTATAAAAATGTCAAGACACAAACATCAAAACTATGGACTTATTTATATAAGGCTTTGAATCCCTAGCCAAAGTTTCTAGATAACCTAATATATAAAATTGATCATTACTACGTATCCTTTCTATTTTTCCTCGCATGTTCCGATAATCGTATTTTTGGTCGGTCCAATCTTGAAACGCCATGAATTTCGATTGTAAGCATCAGCATCATGAACTCGTTTACATATGTCACTATAATATTAGTAGCCTGCCTCGTACTCCTTTCAACGTAGCCATGTATACTTTTTCTATTTTGATTGACTTGCACACAACGTCCATCGATCGTCATTAGTTTAATAAGCTGAGTTGGAGATTAGAAAATATCATTGTAATCTGCATATCCAATATGGAATAAAAGTTATAAGTAATTAAGTAATGAATCATAATCAATACAGAACAATGGTGGTTAGTTCTTTAATTGAATAACTACAACAATATATGAATATGGAATTAATACGTTGCTAGTGTATTCCGCGCTTGGGCGTTCCAAACGGGCGCCCCGGTTACTCCTTCGATCGATCTCCCGTTCAATTCAAACGGAGATCGAAATCACGACGGTGTGAGCCGAGGTTCGAACCTCTAATGGTGCCCGTAAACTAAAGATTTCTCCGTCAGTCAGGAGTTGAGCTCTTTAACCGTTGCATAAGTCCTTCCGCGAGTGTGAAATGCCACCTGCATCGGCCCCTATCATTCAGTGAAACTGTAAAGGCCAAAAGTCATATCCGTCAAGAAAGAGGTATCCTTCAGTCGCTTTATAAGTCCTTCCGCGGGAGTGGAGTGCCACCTGCATCGCCCTCTTTCGTTTGGTGAAACTGTAAACATCAAAAGTCGTATCCGTCAGGGAAGAGTTGGCTTTCAGCCGCTTCATAAGTCCTTCTGCGGGTGTGGAGTGGCACCTGCCCACGATAAGGGTATCGTTGGGTGAAGCTGCAAAGGCCAACAGTATTAGATCTGTTTGAATAAAAAAATTATAAAGAGCTACGAAACTACGCAATCCAATGTCATTTGATCAGAATTAGTTACCAGCGTACACCGTCGAATTCCACAGCCCTATGCCACAACTATTCGGCTACCATTTACGCAGCTGATCCGTTACATTTGCGGCGAAATTAAAAAGTTCGCGTACTGGGCAGGTGTTAAGAAGATATCTAAAAATAAAAAGTTCGTTCATCCAGTTCGGAAGGCCGACCATACACGTGTGCATGTATGTATTTATCTCCCGAAATATACGGACGCGTGCAACCATTAATCTGTATTTGACAGGTTGTATACAAATCCATCGTCGACTGTTTAGAATTAAGTCCTTTTTATTTGCTGGTACAAACCAGACGCCGCTTCTTGATAGTGCCAACATTTTCTTTTTAAAATAATCACTTGTGTCGTTTAAAAGAAGAATTTCCCCTGCACCACAAGCGATCAATGCGGACCGCATACGTAAGTTCCCGAGTGGGTTGCCGATTGTTGATTCCTTTTGCCCACCGGTAATAAATAAAAAGTCATTATTTTTTAGCAGCAACCGGAATGTTTTGTTTACTTAAATAGCATGTCTTCTCTTGAGATTGCAAAGATATTGAACATGTTTATTTTGGCTTTCATGCGCGCTTTAAGATGTAAAGAATGAGGTAGAACGGGTTACTGTCCGAACGCGTTGCTAATGTTATATAGATAGATAAAATTAATGTGGAATCTATCTTTGCTATGTTGCCAGGGTGAATACTGTAACTTGTGATTTTGTTTATTACCGAGTCAAAATTTCGTAAAATCACTCTTTTGGGTAGTAAAATGCAAAAGAAATATATAACAATTATTATACCACATTACATAAACACTTTTCAAAATAAAATTGATGTTAAGTATTATACGGGTATCAAATTGGTGACCATCAAGAGTTTAGATAGTGTGCTATACGTACTTCAAAAATCAAACATATCTTATATAGAGTTTCCTGTTTAGTTTTTCTTTAAAATAAGAATCACAAACGTTTTGACTTTCCACCTGATGGAAACAGACAAACGTCGGCACTATCATGTGATTATCTGATATCAGTATTATGTATCATGCCTTGCCATTCCAGAAAACCTCGTACCCTATAATTCCTCTACCTCTTGTAACTTAGGTAAAAATAGTAGATACAACTTTGTATATAATCTACATCGATTATCAATATTGAAACAAAAATTGTGTGTAAGGGGAGAAGCTAAGCATCGGGTTCACTCTGCCTACCCAGCCAAGACTCTGGCGTAGATAGATTTCCATGTCTACAAAATTCAAAGCAACCAATGAATTCAACATTCGCACACGATAACAGCTGTGTCACATATTGCGTATTTTTAACCAATGACCTTTTATTATATGTAATAATTATCAATTTTGTTTGTAATCCAATGAATCCATCTTTATATTTAGGCACAATAATATATTTTTAACGAAAACACAAGAGTTATTTTCATCACGGAACTTATTTTACTTTTCTTACCGTTACTATGAAAAAATATTTTTTATTATTTATTACCTGTGCCTACTACTTTGCCCGCGTGAATCTTCACCAAATAAAGAAAATATAGTTAATAATATTATCCAAAAATTCCACGAAAAAAGTTTCATTGTTCTATCTTCAAATATGATGTTGGCAATCGAGCATATGGCCCATCTGATGCTATAAGGCTTTCCCGTACCTTAGAAACATCAGGCATGTTATGTACGCGTTGCCGCCCTACAAGCGTTCCACAATCTGATTGTACGCAGGAGGAAGATCCTCTGAAACCGCACTGTCCATGACCACTTAGGTTTCAGCGAATGGGGTTGATTTCTCTGTTGACGGCGAGCGGTGCGATGTTAAAAGGTAGCCGTAGCCATTATTATTCTTATTTGATTAAAAATAATAATCTAGTATATGTATCATACACCTCTATCAATTTATAGACTTTTAATATAATTAAAAGGCCGACAACGCACTGGCAATTCCTCTGGTATTGCGAGCGCTCATGGGTGACGATAATAAAGTATTTTGAAGCCGAAAGTTTTAAGCAACCGAGTGAAGCCGTGGCGATTAGAATTCTAAAAGTAAATATTCTAATATACTACTAAACTGAACTATTCACGTAGGACCGTTCAAACTCGTGTTGTTCAAGCCGTATTTTTTATTTCTACCTTGCTAGAAGATCTGGCAAGAAATTCAAATGTTATATTTTTTTACTATTACTTTTATTTAATCAGTTTTTATGTTTAAATATTGCTTAGTATTTATGTAGCGGCTATCATATTTAAAATATAAAATTCCTTGTTTCAGACAAGGGACAACTGGCACCATACAAAATCGTCTGCCAAATAATCGTTTACAGAGTAAATGATTCGCGGGGATATCCCTAGTTTTTAATAATATTCAACAGATTATATCTGTTGTATTATATTTTATTAGAAATATGTAAACGAAACTCATTAATCTAAAACATATTGAAAACAACATCAAAAAATATTTTATTGTTTAAATAAAGTTTAAATAAACTATCTGTTTCTTACGAGATCATCTCTTTTATTAGATAAAAGATAGCAGATGCATGTCCTTGTAATCCTTTCATGTTAAATTTCATTACTCTTCCGATAGATTCCCCATTTAATTCAAACAATCAACTCCTAGCGGAGTTCTTAAACTAAAATCGTTTCCGTCAGTCAGGAGTAGGCCTTCAGCCGCTCCATAAGTCCTCTCGCAGGATTAGAAAGCCCCGTGCACTCACCTCTATTTTAGTCCAGTGAAGGTCTGAGGCTAGCTGCGGCAAATAGTATTAGAATAGATTTAAAAATAAAAATGACTTATTTCATGAAGCGGATTTTTCAACCATACAGACATACATATTTTTGCATTTACAATATTAGTACAGATAGTATAGATATGGAGTTTTTTTAAAGTTTTGTTAGAAATTCTATTAAAATTCAATATGCAATCTCTTGTTAATGAAACTTAATAAAGTTCTTAGTGTTCAACAAAATGGTTCAAAGTTGGAAACTGATCTTTATCATTTCTGCCTACCATTACTGAGAACTGAACTCACTACGTCTGTAGGTCATGAACACCGCTACCATTAAAAGCCATGCAGACGTCTCTTATCATACAATTCATGTATGTAATTCATGTAATCTTGTCGTCAAGTTATTAAATGTGACACGACAATTTATAGATCTTTCGTAATATCAATAGTCTTTTTGTTAACACGAAATTCTCCATCACTAGGTAGATAAGGGAGTAGTTTAAGATTGGCAGACAGTGCCAGATCCTTTCCAGACGACTGCACACAAAATCAGATAAATTGTGTAGAGATAGTAAGATTAAATAATGTATAAATGAATCTGTATTAAAAATTATATAAATCGGTAAAGTGATGGTCCATATGTCTTATGATAACCATCTGTAATATCTATCACTATGAATAATTGTTCCGTTCTTCCCTGTCAGGGAGGCTAAGAGGTGGATATGGCAAAGCTGGGCAGCTTTTGGAAAACTTCGTCAAGTCTTGTCGCCGTAGCTTCCACGAAGACTTAAACATGTACATATTTCCAAAAAGAAACACTTGAGTATTTATATCACTTGCATGACTAGTACCCACAACAAAAGCTCTGCTTAGCTTGAGACTAGATGGCGCTATGTGAATTGTCCTGGGATTATTATTATATATTAAACTTAACGTAATTCTGTTAAGCCAATATTGCAAGTGCTGATGGTTTTGGTTCTTAATTTACTAGAATTTTTAGCATATAACTGGAATGGATAATAAGCTGACAGTCGTACCTGATGGTAAGTGGTAACCGTCGCCTATGAATGAATAGTCTGGATATAACGTAAACATATGACCCTCGATATAGATTTCTATTACAGTCTCTTATGATATGTCAAAAACTACCGCCTGTTCGGAGAGTATTCCAGCTAAGAGGAACTGACAAGAAACTGCTCATACTCTTTTCAAATGTTACAGATTTATTTTTTAATTCAAATTTAGCATATGCTATTACAATTTTGTTAAAGAACATTAAGTGTACTGTTAATTAGAGCATTGAAGTTTACAATTAATAAACTATGTTTTTAGCCATAAGGAGACACATACAAAGATATAACGTAATATTGTAAACAGAAAAATAAATCGGTCAAATGTGAGTTGCATTCATATATCAAGGTTCTGTACATGTAATGTAAATTAATTGATGTTCTCTTTATCTGTATGTCAATTTATTGCATTAAAGATGAGGTAATTTATTTAAATACAACTGTTTTAATTGTTAATAAGAAATAGCAAGACGCACTCGTTAATATTGATATATTTATGGCGCAGTAATAAGTAATAATGAATACCCTTTATTTATTTCGCACATCAAAGTTTCCCAGAATAAAATACCCACTTTATGTAACTGGAGTAGCAACCAAATTGCCGACCCACTTTATGGAAAGTGGCAACCGTGGCATACCTCGTATGACGTTAATGATACTATACCTCATGCATTATCATTCCTTAAGACTAAGGTGTCATGCCTCCGTATCCAGTACTTTCTCCGCCATACCACAGATAACATAATATTAGTTAGAATGCAAATGTTTCCAGATAAAAAAATCGAAGCTAGCTTACGAAGCGAGTTGGTTGATGATTGACGGTAGCAATTGTTGAAAAAGTTACCCACACATATGATTTAGTATAAACTCTACCTATATAAGGAATATTAACAGATTAAAAACATACTTTCGCGCCAAAATGTCGGCCTTGTCTTGTATTATCGACAGCATAAGATTTGTTCTCATTATGTGGTAGTCGATAAGACTGGGATGACGGTACGATGAGACTACCATTATCATTTTATTATAAAAATCAATAATAACTTTAAGACTTAAAAAAAAAAATCATTGTAAGTTAATTTCCCATTCTAACTGACTCTACGGCGACGGAAACACCGACATCAAACGATAAATCCGAAAGACCGCGATCGAATCGCGTCCTGCTACTTTGGATTCAAATATACCAATACCAACCGAAGTGTGGGGATGTCAAGTGTTGTGTTCACCATGACATCGATAATTGATAATTTCTCTGATTGTCCCATTGTGGGTAACAGTCGTAAAGGTTACGTGTATATAAAGAAACCTGTTGCAATGATAAAAATATATAGAAATCTATTTGTAACTAGTTATCTGAACGTATGACTATGTTATTTACAATTCTAATCTAACTTGGGCTAGGGTATGGTTTTCGTGGAATTTAGTTCATGATGAACTGATAAAGTGTGAAGTGATGATGTGTTTATTGTTTTTACAATGTAAAGAGCTTTATATGTTTTACTTTAGTAAGTTAGTAGTTACGTTTGGATGCGCGTTGTAGATGGATATATTTTATGACGTTACCCTTGGAATTTGGGATTCCACAATATTAGCAGAATAAACATTCACACATTTTTAATGTATATATATTGGAACATTATTAATAAAAATTACCTAATACATATAATTTTTAACTAACGTAGTTCCCATACTTCTCCGATACAGCTTAACTGTATATCCGGTATGTCTGATAATATGTAGTTAATTATTTTTTATACCCTTCAGTAATAAGGGTGGTCCACCCCAAAAATTTATCTTTTATATTTTGATATTTTTTTAAGATACGATACGATACGAATATGACATGATACTGAATTTTCATCTACAAATCAATTTTTTAATAACGATATAATCACATTTTTTAACAACAATAAAAAGCTTAAAAAAAAAAAATATATATAATGATGACTAAAATATATTAAAAGGGGTCCCTTTAGGCACGTTTGTTCCCCTTTGAATAGCTAGACTAATTCTTTGTAAGCTCTTAATGTATATTAATATATGATATTAATTTTGGCAAAAAACTGTAAAAAAATGGCATACATTTGTTTTTGAACTGAAATGGCAAACAGACTGTCGACTCCCTTGATGGTAAGTGGTAACCGTCGTCATTGTACACGAATAGCACCATAGACATCACATTATCATGATCACAAGATGGCATAAGCCTGTAACTACTCACGCGATGCTATTCTAGAATGAGAATAAAGATTTTATGTCTCTCTCTATATTTATTTTGTAAATCGTAAGGGGACTCCTACACGTTATAATTTCTAACCAGGCCTATACCTCACAGGCGAAGGATTCTATTGCGGAGGATGTGAACTGAAGAAAAAATCCTCGCAAAATAGTAGGTAATTATAAGCACAATTAGAAAATCAACAATATTTTAATCAAATTATATTTCGATAAAAGGTGTTTTTATTTTCATTTTATATTCTATAATTTTACTGCTTTATATTACCGTTCAGACGAAACACATCTTGCAAATTTAAGCGAGACACAGGTGAGACAAGCAGATGGCTTTAACAAACTCTACCTCGGTAGATTGTAGGTAGTTTCTAGGTTTCTGAATAAGAAAAATAAATAATAAAAATTAAAACCTGGACAATTCACACAGCGCTCTCTAATAGCCTAGTATTAGTTTAATCCAAGTAGCCGCCTATATTTTTAACCTGGTAGTCTGACTGTTTCGCACACCGCTTTATTTCTATGGTCGCGAGTTCAATTCCTCATACGGTACATACATTTATAATTTAAAATAGGATTGTTTGTATATGTTTAGGGTGTTTTCTATGTGTAATACGTATGTATTTACAATAAAAATATTTAAGTTTTTTTATCAGTTATCTAGTATCTATAGCACAATCTCTGCTTACCTAGATAGCTCTGAGTGAATTGCCCTGGATTATTATTACTATTAATTTCTCAAATTGTAGTGCTTCAGGAGTTTACTTTTCTCATAACAAAATTCCCATATCTAGTCACACAATAATAATAGATAATCAGTATTTTAGTTTTCAGCTACTAATTATATATTAAGCTTAAAAATGTTGTATATGTTATTTTTTTAATATCGTTATGTTCTAAGACGGGAAAAAAGAAAAAATTAAAGTAGAATAAAAAAAAAATCAAAATATCTATGCTCTTGTAGATCTCTTATAGACTCTTATGATATGTCTACCTTCAGGTCGCAGTGCTTTCGAGCTAAGAAGAACTGGGGAAATTTTTTTGGTGTTATGGCTTTATTTATGTGATATGCTTTATTCTACTTACATCTCTCTATTTTAATTGCACCGTGGCCAGACGTAAATGTTAATTAATTCTCTGCGTCCTAGTTGTCTGGAAGAGATCGCTATTTAGTGAAAACGATGACCGTAGTTCCTTCTTTATTTTGCCTATTGTAATAATACGTTTATATCTTTTAATAATTTTTTTGCAACTGTATTTTCAAATTAGTGATATTTAATAGTTTTTATTCACACATTTTAACTTACAAATGTAAAATTAAAACAATTATTTAAAAAGACAACACACAAGTTCCTTGATCATTCTTCTTGTGATGAGGCACATCTTTACGAATAAGTGGTAGATACAAAAAACAAAGATCGCAGTTCAAAAGTGCTTAAATTTAAGTATATTCGAATAAAAAATTTCTATTTGATTCTATTCTAATCTATGGGAATAATAATAAAGAGTTTTCAATTTTAATAGTAAAGAGAGAATATCAATAATAAAGAGAGAAATAAAGAGAGAATTTTAATAAAAGAGAGAGAATATCATTACAATTTTTGACCACTCATTGAAATATTTTGTTTAGTGACATTAATTTAATAGCATAAACTAGTGGTCAATATTGAAACATAATTTTTGATCTATGTATATTATCTTAATATTTATATATGTATGTATTTATAGTATAACGCTTCAGTGCGTGTGTTTGTCACCTTACTCCTCCTAAACAATTGGTTTGATTAGGAATTTTATGAGTATATGTCAATGGGTTCATAGATAGGTAGGAAACAAATTTGGAGTATGACGTCTGCCGGGTCCATTGGGAATATGACAGTGCGCTAAACCGCTAGACCATCAAGGTATTCTAATCTTACTTCTTACTAATATTATACACTCGAAAGTTTGTGTGTATGGATGGGTGGATGGATGAATGTTTGTTACTTTTTCAGGCAAAAACTACTGAACGGATTTTGATGAAACTTTACAATGATATAGCTTATGCATCAGAATAATACATCGGCTATAAATTTCATGCGAGTGAAACCACGGACATAGCTAGTAATTAAAATAGTGTACAATCTCATTTTAATAAATTAATAGGACATTATGATTTAATTTAATTTTTCATTTCACAACAGAATTGTAGTGTCCTTAGACTTAACAGACTTGGTCTCGAATACCATTAAGGTGTCCGTTTTTGGAATACATTTGCGTGTTCATTTCTCTTTCCCTCAAATAGTACTGAATCTATTCGGATGTGATTTGGTACGTATACAGATATATTAACTAGGCGGATACTCTTTATAAGTTTTCATGTAAGAAGCGTCGCGGGATTCAAATATATAATATTTTTTTATTCTTTTCTACCACTTCTATTATTTCTCTTACAAGTAGAGGTTCAATATTTGACTAGAAGAAGTATAAGTATTGCTCGCTTATTCACTTTGTAACTGATAAGCTTAAATTTTACAATACTATTATAAAAAATATTGATGCATCAAGAGTCTTATCGGTTCTTACATCTATACATTTAAATATAATTAGAGTGTCTATTTTTAATATTGAAATAATCATTTTTTACGACATGCATATGAATATAAATACGGTACGTACACCTAAATACAGATAGACAGACAAAAATTGTAGAAAATGTTATTTTTTTACAATTTTTGTTGTCTATCTATCTGTTTGTTCCGGCTAATCTCTGAAATGGCTGGACCGATTTTGACGGGACTTTTTTTGGAAGGTAGCTGATGTAATAAGGAGTAACTTAGGCTACTTTTATTTTGGAAAAATAAAGTTAAATTCCACGCGGACGAAGTCGCGAGTACTGCTAGTTAATAAATACTTTTCACTACGATTATGAAAACAATACCAAATTTTTAATCGGCTGAACTGGATTGCTTTTGTTTCTTGATTAGATGTATTTATCTGTATACAGTGTATATTTTAGTCAAATTTTGACCGATTCTGATCTTTCTTTCTATAAATAAGGTTTGGTTTATTCCCGATTTGCTTCTAATTCAATTCTCGTAGGTGTCGCTTTATAACTAGTTACCTGCTTGTAACAAATTCAACCTTTTTTGGTTTGGCAACATTCTTAATTTGTATTAAGATTTACGTGATGCTATAAATAATATTTTAAAACTGAGAGAATATTTAAAACTATTACAATTGACTTTGTATTTTATAAAACTCTTAAACCTTAATATAATAAAATTGCCTATTAATAAACGTTACCATAGTAATAGAGAAAAGTTAGAGAAGATATATTAATACCTACATAAGTTTAAATAATCTAAAATATTTAATATACCCTCCATTTTTAATGTGCTTGTTTATCCGACGGAAACGAAGTAGTGTTCAGTTAATTAATTTTTTGCAGTTTTACTGCTGTTAATTGACTTCAATTGAATTAGCGCTATGTTTATCATTTTTATTATAAAAAATATTTAATTAATTTTATAACATTTATAGAAAACAAAACGCAATACAAAAAGTGATGCGTTTTATTTACAATTGGCTAAATTAATTCACAAAATTAAAAAATAAAGTAAGTAGTGTGTAATATTAAAATAATAAAAAAGCGTCTAAACTTCTAGAATACCCACCAAGCAGCAGAAACACGTACAAACAAAGGAAAACACAATGGAAGAAACACTTTTCACCGAAAATGGAACGCGACTGGAATGCGTTTAGTTTCTCGACGGTGTTTTGAAAAATGGCGTATATCGTAAAATTCGAAATTCGCGACTGATTTCAAATTTGGAACGCGCGCGCTGTTTAACGAGCAATGCCAAACTGATACGCTCAAAAGATGGTGGCAGTCTGTAGTGAAATAAAACGCGTGGGTTCAGTTTAGCTCGCAATCATGTACTGGCTCATTTATTATTTGCAATAATTTGGACTTTCTGCACTACGTTTTAAGATCTAATTTGGTAATAAAAATACAGCGTGCGTTTACCCATTTAAATTTTTTCTAATTCGTTTTAATTGTACCTCGTATTGTGCTGTGGTCGGACATTTTTCCCTGTTCTAAAAATGACAGAGTGAAAATTAAGAGTGATTTTTTCATTCATCTTTGTTAGTTTTCTTAGCAAATAGCATATATAATTATGTCTTATCGTCTCGTCTCTTAAAGTTACGAAGGTTAAACACCCAATACCTACACAGTACAAAACATTTCATATCACAAAAACTTACTGTCTAGTCTGACTACAATATATGTACTTACAGATTATATATTAGACCGACTTCGAAAGAAGAGGTTTTCAATTCGACAGTACATTTTATTTGTTACTGGCAATGCTACGACAGCTGCTTTGGAAATTGGAGCAGCAGTAGATGACACATTGAATATGAACTCAGATCTGATCGCTCGTTGTATTAAATTCACCATTAAGATTTGAACCACCAAACACAGGACGAAAGGGATTTTTAGTAAAACATTTGGCAAGCATTCCCACTTAAGCAATTCATATCTATAATCTACTGATAATTAAGCAGGGAAAAGATTTTTTTGATGATAACGGAATGATGCCCCTGACTGCGCTAATGGTTTACGCGGCGGGGCACCAGTGGAGGATGATAAAATTATTATGAAGTTGGATCAGTTAGTCCAAATGGCAAATTACCACGATGATTTCTAGAGGGAACTGCATGGAGGTAAACTTGACATGGTATATTGCTAGCAATAGTGTTATTAGTCCACATTACTAACAATCCCCTTACCTCTGAGGAGATGAATATTAATGGGGAATTGGGGCACTATAATACCTATAATATACCAAGCTAGGTTGATATTCTCGAGGTACTCCGTGGTAATCATCATAATCAATACCTAGTGAAATCGCTTCGTTGCGCTGGTCTATTTAACTGACCTGATTGAGGATAGAATGAGCCAGTCTCTCCAGTTGTACCCGACCAATGTACACCCTTCCATTATCATTCATAAAAACAACTGATAATCATAAATGGTTGAATTTCAGCACGCGCATTTTTTTACTAATTGCAGTGGTTTATTTCTGTTTAAGTTTAGAGAATATGAAACCTTTAGATTGTTTTGATGATCTTATTGATAGCAATGTACCATGTCAAGTTGATCTCCACGCGGTTCCCCCTGGAAACCGACGTGATACATTATTGGTAAATTTGTCACGATGACCTGACCTCATGGTCATCTTATCATCCTCCACTGGTCCCAGCCAGCGTAAGCCGATAGTGCAGGCGGGTGCATCATTCCATTATCATCCATAAAAAAACCATAATACGAACAGTAATAATTTTCCAATGTTATACACTCCAAAATTTATTCACAAAAAATTTGTAATAACCTCTGTAACCTTAAAAAGTATTATTACTGTTTCATTGAACCGTAGTTAAAGAGACAATTACATTATATTATGATCACAATTAGATTTATCAATATAAGAAGTTATTTATACAATTTTAATTATGATTACAAAGTGTTATACTTTATCAAATTATTTTTAGCTATCTTGCATAGCTTACACAATGAACAAACAACACGGCGAAAACAATTTATACTTTTTAATTTTTTTTTTGTACGACACGAATGACACCTCTTTCTTATTGATCCCGACGACCCAATAACGGTAATTAATCTCCCTACGGGTGTTCCTGTTCCGACCCTACCACGATTTTATACACACACACATACACGACACCGTCCTCGCCTGTGAAGACATGACCTCAACCACACCATACCACCCAATCAACCGAGAGCCCCATCCACACCGGTGCCCCCGGTCGCCCCTCCGTTCGATCAATTTAATTGGACGGGGTCAATTCAAACGGGGACTAAAATTTCGACAGCCTGAGCCGAGGTTCACACCCCTAGCGGTGTCCACAGACTAAAGTCGTATCCGTCAGGCGGGAGTTAGCCTTTAGCCACTCCATAAGTCCTTCCGCGGGTTTGGAGTGCCATCTGCACTTGCACCCTATCGTCCGGTGAAGCTGTAAAGGCCTACTGCGGTCAACAGCATTAGAATAAAAAAAACTACCACTGCCCGTTTCAAGGTAAGTGGTAACTGTAGCCTATATTCAGCAACATCACCACAAATATTCGTGGTGCGTTGTCGATTTTGAGGACTAAAACGTATTGACAGTATGAATAATTTTTTTACCACACGGAGGAAACTTATACCACAATCTGGACGAAATTTATACCACAGAATACCTGCCGACTCTAATGACTCCTTGATGAATATGATGGTGAAAGGTAAGACGTACAGTCACCTATGGCGAAACGGCAGCAAAAGTAAATAAATGTAAATAAGAGTTCCAATTCTCTAGAATTAAGTAACAGTATTTAGAGCGATTTTTTTTAGATCATTCTTGAATACTGAGAGATCAGTCTCTGTACCGAGATTGCAGAATTTTCATGTATTTGATATATAATATAATTAAATTCTTAGACCCTATTTCTTTCCATATTCATTCTCATATCTATAGGCTGCTACCAAATTATCTATCTACATAGATCTATCAAACATATTTTACTATTATGATTTTCTTTACCATATTGTATTAATTTTCTCTTAAAACAAATTCAAATTAAAAAATCATTTATATTGTAGGACATTTTAGCCGCTTATGAACGTCAAGTTTTTTACATTATAATATTATTTTTTTTCCCTACCGTTCAGTTCGGTATATAGATCTTAAAAATTCTTAATGCAAATACTCCGCAAAGCGTAATGTGCCTTTAAAAAGCAGGTGTTATGGAATCGGTCACATACTTTAGTAGATATTAGAAGGGAACAATAACCTTAGTAACTAATTAAAAACATATTTATATTATACTAGCTACCCACCCCCACTTCCCACACATGTAAATTATACATATAAACCTTTCTCTTAAATCACTCTATTGCTAAAAATTGCATTAAAATTCGTAACTTATTTTAAAAATTCAAAGCGAACAGACAGCAGAACAGATTCCATTTTATACTAAAAAAGGAAGAATATTTTGATGTGATTTTTTTCAATAAATTACAAAAAAAAATTCTTCCTTACTTTTAAGCTACCAAGACAAGAAAATTCTTGATTATCATAATATATAATACTATCTTATGTGAGAGAATTAAAAAAATATATGTCAAAATTGCTTGCGTTTCAGCTACCAAGACGTAAAATGGCTTTACTGTCATAATATATGTAAGACTATCTTATAAAAGAGAATGGAAATAATTTGGTATTATAAGGTACTTATTTGGTGGTGCAAATTATTCGCACTGAGACACTATGACGCCAACTAACCCGCACATTGATTATCGCTTGCGCTTGCATCTCCTCGCACACTACTGCACATTTGGGTGTGCGTTTGTGTGTCTGTGGCATGTTTTGATTGCGAGGTGATTCACATCTGAAGGAAGCCTGCAAGGATAGTGCGACAATGACCTTTGTGAGAGGTGTTCTTCGATAAACTCAGGCGCATCTTGTTCATTAACGTTTATGTATACGATCATTTAGATTAACAGAAGAATAGTCATCGAAAATGTGACATAAGTATTCAACCAACTCTACCAACCAATTTGACTGTATTTTTTATGCATATAACCTCAGAACTTTTTACGAAGAGAACCTCAAGTTTTGTATATTATGTTTTATTTGAAACCTCCTTTTGATCATCTCCTCAACCTCTTTTTCATCAGGTTTGATCAAGATCTAATCTGTCCGTTCTGATTTATTCTTAATAAGTCAGTTTCTCCTTTGCACTTCGCAAACTCGTGTATAATTATTGTATATATGTGACGCGATAGCGTTTCCAATTTTGATGATTCTTTTGGTAACTGTCAAATTTCATTGTGTTCGGAGAGAACGAGAACGGTAGACTCTATCAGGTCAACCTCCACACAATCCTTGGAAACCTCTGTGGTAAATTGTTGGCAAATTTGTCACAATGGGTTAAGTAATTAGTAGTCATCATGGCCCTGGACCAGGATGAAGGTTTATACCTTCTGCGTACAGGACATGGTTCCCGTATTTATAAAAATATCAGCATATTAAAGGTACCACGGGTCATGATGAAGTATATTTGTTGTGCTGATCATTTTATTGGCGACGGTTATTAAAGAAGTGACAATGGGCAGGGGACATAGCTTGTAGGTCAGATGGTTGTTAGAGCAGTTAGGCCTTTGTTCAACAGTGGACGACTTCAGGACTGAAATGATGATGATGATGGTATCATAACATCTGGTAGAACGTCAGCTGCTTTGCCATTCCAGTGTATTAAGTATGTAGAGCAAGTTGGAAGGCTTTTCTAAGAAGTACTAATACATCTCAAGGTTGGTTTAAATTAAGTTTGAATATCTTTAAGGTTCTATTGTCAAAGATTATACTTCTGTGTATGTGTCCAATACATAGTAGTGTATATACATTTTTTTATCAATTTAATGTTATGATATGTGTAATTTTAAAAGAATTCCGCACTTCTGTATATAAACTATAAGTGTGCGAAATTTCTTACTCCTTCGTCCGCGCAGATTCCGTAAAAAGGGGTACAAAGTATTTGCTTCACGTATTAATAGAATGATGTATATGTAGAGTTCAGTATCTATGTAACACCACATGACAGTATCAAAACACAATTTGGTGTATAGAAATACGACCACTTATACGTAATTGCGTAACTATTGTCAATTCTCATAGTATATTTACCCTCCATCGTGACATTGGCCTTCTGAATGGGTATTTGGCAGCGCTACGTTTATATTTTATTTTATACTAACAGGCCCGCGTAACTTCGTCTGCTTTACACTTATGGTACTTGATATTTAACGTTCTATCTGGCCCAATTTACATAATATCTTTTTAAATTATAGCCTATATGTTATTCTAATGTATAGTCTAGGCTATATCACTATAAAGTTTCATCAAAGTCCGTTCAGTAATTTACGCAAAAACTACTAAACTGATTTTAATGAATTTTTGCACTAATATTCATACATCAGAATAACAGATTATCTGTAATTAAAAAAATATTATGTAAATTGCACGAAATTTAATGCTATATGTCAAGTAAGTGTGATGTAATGCAACTTCGTGTTGCACGGGTAAGCTGGTTTATTATACAAGCAGTTTTTATTAACTTTGTCTCCTTTTTTGAAATATAGGATGAGGGTAAGGATGAATGTACTTAGTAAGTAAGTAGTATATAAGGATTGATAATAATAAACGAGACAGTATACACTCAAATATCGTACCTATCATTTGCCTATGCCCCTCCGATCGATCCCCTGTCCAATTCAAACGGGGATCGAAATTACGACGGCCTGAGCCGAGATTCGAACCCCTAGTGGTGCCCTCAGACTAAAGTCGTATCCGTCAGGCAGGAGTTGACCTGCAGCCGCTCCATAAGTCCTCCCGCGGGTTTGTAGTGCCATCTGCACTCGCCCTCCAACGTCCGGTGAAGCTGTAAAGGCCAGCTGCGGCCAACAACATTAGAGTAGTCCGAAAAAAAAAAATAAAAGAAAAAACATTTGTCTACCAAGCACCACCCTTATAATATATATATACAATGACCTATGCGTCTGTTATAGACGATTTATGGCGTACGTATGTATGGGTCCGTGAACAGCGCTTTTCGTGGCTGTATAAACCTATACGAGAACGGCATGGCGTACCACAGGCTCGACAAGGGAAACTATTGGCAGTAGTCTGTACTGAGCCGCCTAGGTGGCGCTTCCGTCTTATAGTATAATGTTAGCCTATATCGATCATCATGGTACAACCGTACAATACACTTTTACGTCAAATTTCATAAATATCCGCTCCACTATTTGTTGGTAAAAAGAGTCGTGAAAAACTTGACACATCTCAAAAAACAGCTTGCTTCCTAAGAAAGTGATTCATTAAAAAAATTGGTTGACAGAGGTACAAAGCTACTCATACATTTTACATACGTTACATGTTACGTAATTTATATGTATGTCATGCATTATGTATTATATACCACTCTTTCGCCATGAACTAATCACTGACCTGACTGGGCAGTTAGAATTCTTTCTATGGTCATTCTGTCATCCTCCACTGATACCCTCCAGAAGTCACCGTTAGAGCAGGGGAGAAAATCAGTTCATAATTGTTCAATAAAAAAATATTTTTTACGCAGTTATACAATGTTTTAAAATAACAACAACGGAAGGACGTTTGTCAAAAAGAAGAGGGAGTTTAGTGAGCGGGCACCGAGTGCAATGTACGTCGTTGTGTCATTTGCCAAGGTTCGTGACCTCTACAGATGTTGTGCAGATAAGTTGACGACCAAATTTAAGATGACTTAAAAAATTGTTTATCAATTTGAATTACCTTCCTAGGTATGTTTGTTAAAGCGTTGTGATTTTGTAATTTAATACTTTATATTAGACTAAAAGGTCGTAAGTTCAGATCTGGATATCAATAAACTTTGTGTATCGATTTATATTTCTGAATTACTTTAGTTAATTGAAATGCTAATAATAATAATAGTATTTTTATGTAGATTACAAAATCTGTTGGTAAGGCGGGGTACCAGGACATCATATCTTTTAAAGAGTCCTTTTTAGAACAAAAGAAATGATGATCTTGCTACAGTCACTGATGTGGAAGAACATGGTACCAGGTTATCATATTTCATAAAGAGTTCTCTTTAACATGAACGCCGTACAACCAGGCCTCAAATGTCCGAAACCATACAATTAGCACAAGTGGAGTATGCTCTCCAAATCAGTGATTCTCAACCTATAGTCCGCAAACAACGTTTGATTCATAGAATCATTTGTATTGGTTCACAAGCCCTTTTTTTACATGAGATAAAGACACGCTGCATCCAAATTTACGCGTACTTATTTTTTGGAATATATGTTATAGAAATAAGAATGTTATTTATCTATTTACTCTATATAGCCCTTGAAGTCATGAAAGAAATTTTGACAAAACCTCTCATCGCTGATGGTTAAGAACCACTGGTCTAAATCATTCAATACTACTATATCCTACTGCGGTGACTTTTAACTTTAGGTATCAACACTTTAACCCCCGAGAGAATTGGTAAAGGTTTGCTTGCCAGAATTATTTATGTCACTCCTATTTATATCATTATAAAGTTGGTTTTTGAATGCAATGCTATTGTTTCGACTGCAAAAAATGGTTGCTGTGTGAGTTAACATCTATACATTGGTCGTAATTGTTTAATGTGTGCCGACATTTTGGCTGCAGTATCGAGTCGTGCTTGTTACTATATGAGTTGTATTTTTGCTGTTATAAATGATAAGGGACTGATGCACCCGCCTGTACTAACTGTAGCGGGATACCACTGGAAGATAAGCATTAAGTTAGCTAAATGTTATAAATTTACTAGCAATTAACTACGATGTTTTTCACCATAGGACCGCTTATAGGTCGACCTAAATTGGTCCATTGCTAGAATTAGGTCACTAACCCTCTACTAACAATCCCCTCTCCCCATTTAATTCCAGTTTCCTTAAGAACCATCTACGATAATTGTAATGAAATAGCATACCTACTTATATTTATAATCGACTGTGTATTAAGTTTTTTAATTGATTAAAAATAAATTAAAGATATAACATATTGTTACTAAGATAAACGACGCGTAAGTTCTTTGTTGCGGACGCCGGTATCGAGATTCGAGAGCATTCCCACGGACGGGGCCCGGATGCTTGCACTACAGTACAGAACGATCGAAGTGTACGATTGTCGATAGATTCATTATATCGATATATTATATCGATATATTGATACTTTAAATATATATTAACTTTTAATTATATTATTATTTATAACTAGCTCTACCCGCGGTTGCACCCGTGTCAAATTAATAGCGTATCTATGTGTTATTATATTGATGTATAAGCTATATCATTATAAAGTTTCATTAAAATCCATTCAGTAGGTTTTGCGTGAAAGAGAAACAACCATCCATCATCCATCCATCTGTCTATCCATACTTATAAACTTCCGTATTTATAATATTAGTAAGATAAAAGTATCTAATATCAATCATAGATCGAGAAGAAGCATTTATATAGTTCTCATCATCATTAGCACACTGCAGTCCACAGCTGGATATAGGCCTCCCGCAAAGCACGCAACTAGGGACGATGTTCAACCCTTTCCGTCCAGTTAACTTTATCTCTCAGTATATTAGCCACTAAGCAGGTTGCTTTTCGTAATATTTTTCAATTGAAGGGCGTGATAGAGCGCTGAAATTACTAAATACAGTGGCAGGTTATCGTAGTTCTCCAGAACGAACAAAGGGAATCATCGGCATCACATGACGACGTGAGGTCAGAATTGCTGTTAATGTTCATAGACGAGGATATATGTTAAGTATTAACCGTGATTAGACATGAAATTAAAATGATGACAAGCAGAAATTTGAAGCATTAATTAAAAATATAGAATTGCCCGATCTATAGGTACACGTTAATGAAACGCAATTTCTTTCACGATAGATTTGTTATTATTTGATACGTAGTAGTCTATGTATTTTGTTCTGCCTAGTACATCGTTAGAGTTTAGTTTACTGTACCAATCATTGTCGATAAGATCCAGATTGGGTTATCAAAGATTTCACAGGTCATTTGCCCTGCGATGTCGGCGGTGTCGCCGTATTGTCTGGCCACAGTATAACACTTAATTTAGATATGTGAGTAGCTAGCTAATACTCCCGTGAACTTAGGGACATCTTTCTTTATCTCCTATTTACACATTAATAGGCGTGTATTTTAATTAATAAATGTTAAGATTTCAATTAAGTAATTATATCACACGGCGCTGTCCTGGATAATGGCCTCACTGATAATAACTGAGTTAATTAGATGCGACTCTTTTAATCAGTCAAGTATTTGTAGTTATAAATACAAACACATAGAAAATACGTACCTTCTAATATTAGTATAGTATAGCTAAAGCTACGATTTCGTGCCTGCATATATAACTGCGTTTTCTTTGTAAATCTTCTTTACATAGTATAAAATGAAGTCGCTTCCGTTGTCTGTTCGGTTAGATCTTTTCAACTACGCAACGGATCTTAATGCAGTTTTAGCAATAGATAGAGAAGAAGGTTTATATGTATGATACATACAAAGCCGGGACGGCTAGCTAGTTTGAAATAAAAGACAAAATTTTTGGTGAGTCTTATCACAATACATTAGTGAAAGCCACACCTAAATCAATTAAGTTGTTTCTGAGATTACATACAAGACAAACAAACAAAAACTATAACAATTTGTTTTGAGCCTTATCACATTGATAAAATCCACCAAGAATAGTCTTCTTGTATATCTTATATTATCTGTATATCTATATATGATTTATTTATTGTCTTCTCGTATATCTTGCATACAAAGCCAGCAATTAGTTACACTTTCATTGTATGTATAGATTTCTGACACCTGGCCTTGCCGAGTGTTAAGAATCTTTAATATACCCTTCTTGAAAAACATATATATATTCGAGACAGGAATAAATAGTATAAAAAATATCGACGTTTGTGATCCCATCCCTATTAAGAATAGGGTCATTCGCCCTGACACAAATTGACACGTGAAATCATTTTAATTATCTGTGTACACTCCAATTTTCGTATTAAGGACTTGGCGAAATGTGTGCTCCTAAAGGCCTAAGGTTATGGATAAAGTAACCATCCGTTCCACTTTTGGCAGGACAATTCTTTTTCAGGTAGTCTGTCCCATTGTCTGACACATTTCTGCCTTTGCTATGAGTAGAAACTTTGATAAATGTGGAGGTAAAGAAAAGAAAAATTATGAGATGCTTGCAACTACCAAATCAGTAAAATATGGAAAGCATATTCAAGTAAATTCATTGTTATAATATTTTATATATAAAAACTCTATCTAATAATTCCCAATACACTAAAAAAAAGAATTATCTAATTTGATGCTATCGTTTCGAAGTTAAGCGGTTACATATGTACATTACGGCGATACTTTTTCAGACTTTTCGGCTTGATTTTTTTTTACCACAATGGTAACAATCAAGCCTGATGGTCAACGGTTACCATAGCCTATTTATGCCTGAAACACCGCGTGCGCGAACCTCAATATTCCCTTCTTCATGAAACCCACGTTGTAGTCTCTAAAGAAAAACTCCTTGATTCACCTTTTACGGAAACCCTTTTTTTAATTGTAGAAAATCCTCTTGAAGACCAACCTGCTCCGGGGCAGGCAAACAGGTGATGTGCTATTCCGACTCACTAAAAACACCAATATTCTCACGGCCATATGCCTAAGTCACGGGATCGAATCCAGGCCACCGCGGCTTTTACGATTAGCCCTGTCCCAGCGTAACGTATTGACGAAAAAAATTAGTTGTTGCTTCGTTATGTATTCTCCAATTTTCATATTAAAGACTTCGCGAAATAAACTCCTAAACTGAAGTAACTCACAAGGCATTTAGAGTCGTTGAACTTTTCAAATATATTTTTCGACGCAATGGCATAAAGGACCTCGGGGTCTTGACGCCTTGTTAAGAAATGGGTCAGAAGAAATTTTCGACGTCCGAATCTTATATTTAGGTCATGCGAAAGTTAACCAACGTTGACGTTTATTGGTGGTAATTGGTATATTTTAGTGGGAATTGAGATTAGTGGTAATTGGATATTTTATTATTTGTCTATATAACTTAGTTTATTTTGCCATTTCTAAAATTAGATACATATTAATAGCAGACAGAAAAAAATCAACAATTACTATGTTAGGTTCAATTGTAATAGTAGCTTTATAAGTTTTGCTCAATTATATTAAATATATAATTATAATCCATAAATTATAATAAATATCTCAAAACAAGTCACACAGTGCCATCTAGTGCCATGTTAAGCAGAGCTTGTATTATGGGTACTAGGTTACAATTTTTTGTATACATAGGCACATATTATACATAGAAAACTCGCAGAGTGACACAAAGAATCATACATATGAATACAAATGTTTGTAACGTGCAAGATAGCAAAACCGGTACCATCGTGCTAAACCACTAGACCACCGAGGTCGTCAGGATCGACAGCAATTATTATTTTTTTATTTATACATAAAAGATAAACATTAGATCAAAATATTAATGTAAACAATGTTTTGGTTATAACCATAAATATAGTTTCACACGATCAGTTAATATAATTCACCCCCGCAATAAATTTCAATGCAACGCATTAAACGTAAAGAATGAGCCCCTATGTGGTGGATGCTCCTGATTGATGTCGCCATCTCGCGAAACGGAGCCAAGGCTAGCGAAGGACAATGGTCCCATCCGGTGCGCACGCGCACGTACACTCGTCCGCAGATATATCATCATAGCCAATATTTTACATATAATTATTTAATAAAATTCGATTGATTTGAATGAAATTTTCAAAGTAAAGTTTTAATAATAATTATTATTTTAAACCTTCACCAATGTACAATATATGTATAGGCGTGTGTATGTGTGCATATATGTATATCCTAATATATAGTTGTTGTTGTTATAGGAATATGTGGATGAAGTGGTTGTCAATAAATGTTTTTCTTTCTTTCTACAAGTTAAATGAAAGAAACTGGAACTAGTTTCTTTCCTAAAACACAAGGAATTTAGATTCAGTTTCTTAATCTAAATTTGCAAGAAGAAACATATTATGTTAAAAGAGTTCGCGACAGTGAATCGCAAAACATACTGACCCACCGGGGTACCAGTGGCATACTGGTCATGACCATTGAGAATCTGCTTCCAATAAAATTTACTTATTTATTTACTTACATACTGGTCTGCAAACGTACCGCCTTCAGTACAGATTTCTTCTACCACTCTATCCAGGCCCAAGTAGACCTTAACTATTCTCCCTATATTCAAAATAAATGACTATATTCGTACTCGAAGTGTTTATCGGCAGGAGTCTTTAATTAAGTATCTCAAACGTCCATATTACGCTAACCATTTACAAATGAGCCATAAGCTAGTTTGTAACCATATTATAAAAAAAATTGTGATTAAAAGAAGAATAGCATTTTTGCGAGTTTCTTCAAGCGGACTGTACTACAGCCCTACAACGCAGTCATTGTGGTAGAGAGAGGAAGGATTTTTTACTCTCTTTTAGGAACTCGTTTATTGCGAGCTTAATGCGAAAGGAAATGTGTTAGTAAGTAACTATTGAATGTTATTGTGCCAATGGACGTTAGTGGTTGGTTTTATGTTTACTTTATTTTTTTATTTAATCTATAAAATTCTCATGTCAGTGTTTTTAACAAAACTCCTCCGAAACGGCTCGAGCGAGTCTATGAAATTTTGTGTTTATATACTGATATAAGTTTAAATCTGAGAATAGATTATTATTCCTTACCCCTAAGTGATAAGAGTAATCCACCCCATATTTTATTATTATATTTTGGACAATCTTTTTTTTTCAATGTTATGATTCGTCATTAAAATACTCAATAACCTAAATTTTCACCATTCAATATTTTAATAGCAATATTATTAACTTAATAGAATTCTATTATCAGCTGTCGATAACTGATTATTTATTTGGTAAGATAGTTATATAGCTAACAAAATTATTAAATATTGACAATGATAAAACTGACGGTTTGTTCGCTAAGGATTCGAATACAAATTGCTAGATGTATTGGAATGAATTTGGAACAACAAAATACTTTGATAAATATAGGTCAAAACATATGTTACAGAACTCTGCCTATAGCGTGATATAGTTACTTTTTGTGATTAAGTTTTAATTCGCCACCTACTGTTACATTAATTTATTTATTAATAATGCATGAGATTGCCGAAGATTAAAACTCAAGTTGGTTTTTATACATAATATATATTTATTAATACAGTAATGTAATATCACATTTAAATTATCTTTCTGTATGTTTAATACCATTGCCATATGCATTTATTTGGCTATTTTATCCTAAAAAAAAGACATATCTAGATTTGATAATTCAAAGTTTATTTTTGTAGTCTTTAATCAACTTCACTGTCTACTATTACCATTAAAACATTTTTCCCTTTATAAATAGTTTTACTACATATTTCTTCAACACATCTGCTAGCTTGCGTGCTTTTGACCCATTGTATCCACCCCTATTATAACATGCACCGTAATGATACTATGCGGGTGAATGTGATGAACTTCCGCTCAATACGTAGTAATTTGTAATTTATCTTATATAAGCTGTGCCCTCGGTTTCATCCGCATTAAATTTCAATATAAACTATAGCCTATGTGTTATTCTGATGCATAAGCTAATCCATTCTGTAGTTTTTGCGTAAAAGAGTAACAAACATCCATACTTACAAATTTTCGCGTTTATAATATTATTAAGATTACCATATATAAGAGAAATACGTTTGATGTTTTTTTTTTTGTGATTGGAGTTATGAAGCAACCAAACAGGCTTACGGCCCACCTGATGTTAAACCATCATCAACCAACCATCGCCTATTGATGTACATATATAGTAAACTAGCTGTTTCTCGCGACTTTATTCACAAGAAATTATTTATTTTCATTAATATAATTAAAATTCTAAAATAAAAGTAGACTTATTTGGTCCTAACTACATTAGCTACCTGCGAATGAAAGTCCCTTCAAAATGGATCCAGCCATTTCAGAGATTAGCAAGAAGAACCAAACCAACAGTTTTTAAATATATTTTTTAAGTAAATATCGTATATCTTGTTATATGCATTTAGTGTAAAGTTGTTCATTTAAAATTACAAATACAGTACGATTTTATTTATTC
The DNA here is from genome assembly GCF_030625045.1 of Achroia grisella. Taxonomy (NCBI): domain Eukaryota; kingdom Metazoa; phylum Arthropoda; class Insecta; order Lepidoptera; family Pyralidae; genus Achroia; species Achroia grisella. The sequence goes on from NW_026712590.1 coordinate 2,513,690, forward strand.
GTATAAACTAATAGCACATATATAGATATAGATAGATGAGGTTGGGCAGGTTATAAACACGAAAAGATTGTGAATATGGATGGATGTTTGTTACTCTTTCACGCAAAAACTACTAAACGGATTTTGATGAAACTTTACAGTAATATAGCTTATATATCAGAATAACACGTTATAAGTTTCATGCGGGTGAAACCGTGGGCACAGCTAGTAGCAGTCGTATGTATGTAAAAATATGGAATCCTAATTTAATAATAATCCTAATTCCTAATTTATTAATTAATAGTCTGTGCATTTACTTCGACATATAAAGAAGTGTTTTGTCTTGATATAACAACAAATAATGATTGGGTATGCTCATTTCATGAAAGGTGACCTTCTTTGCATTTTTGAAGAAGCATAATATAATATATGTAATCACTTACCACTTTCTTTAAAAGAGGAAAAAATGATATAATATTTATAAGAAATCTCAAGACATTATTGATTAAAAATGCTATTATACAATTTTAATAATTAAATATATACAGTTTCAATTTATTAATTATTACTATTATTATTATTATTATTATTATTATATATCCAATACTATAATTACATAAATAATAACTCGTCTTCTCTTCTCTTCCGCTTGCTGCCCAACAGGGTCAATAATAACCTACTTTGAAATATACCTATTTATCTATCTACTGTCAAATTATGGAATGCAAAGCTATAATAAATAAATAGCAGTCCGGTCTCCAGATGCTGTTCAACCATTCGCCGCACGCAAAAACTACTAATCGAATTTTAATGAAACTTTACAGCAATATTGCTTATATATCATAATAACATGTAGGCTATTTTCACGCGAGTGAAACCGCGGGCCCAGCTAGTTATATTATAACTGTAAGGCATCATAAAACTCCAATAATTATCTATTTCCATTTCGCAATCAAATACAACAAATTGAATACAATACGAAACGACGTAATTAATTAAAATTATCTATTCGTCTGTTCGTTTCTTGTAATACAAAATGAACTGCGTATCTGTCACTTGAAGATATATGGAGCAATAATGATAGGATACCGGCTGTATTCAACCTGATAACGGTTATTTGTGGAAATGATGATATGTGTATTTTTATTTTATGCCAAACAAATTGATGACCCACCCGATGGAGGTGATCGCCGTCGACTATAGACATATAAACTAATTCAATGGCTAAATAAGCTTTGTAAGCTGTATTTCGGTTGCAGAGTGCAGATTAGGCAGTGTAACTTACAGGATGAGAGGCATGGATTATGATCCTCTGGAATACCAACGCATGAGTGATATCTCTGATCTGCCGATCTAGAATAACAGTCCTGAAGAGTACGCTTAGTTATAGTATGTAATATTATATTATCTGTGGTTACAGATAGACACTACACTCGATCAAATCAAATCATATTGAATCTATATCAGATAGGCAGCATAGAAATAATCTTAGGTTTATTAGCCCACTATGGCGAGTTCATCAATAATGATTTCATCAATTTTCCTTCAGGACTTCCTAATAGTCAATCCTACATAATACCATGTGGGGTCGATCTCCACGCGTTTACCCATAGAAACCATCATTATCAATTCCCAGCTAGCTGAACTGACTTCATGTTCATCCTATCATCTTCTACTAGTGCCCAGTCAGCATATACAGTTAGCACAGATACGAACACTAGTCAAGGGAACAAAGAATCTTAATAATATTATAAACGCGAAAGTTTGTAAGTATGGATGTTTGTTACTTCACAACTAAAAAAACTACTGAACGGATTTTGATGAAACTTTACAGTAATATAGCTTATGCATCAGAATAATACATAGGCTATATTTTAAATTGAAATTTAACGCGAGTAAAACCGCGGAGTTAGCAAGTAATTCTATAATAATAGCTTATTAAAAAACTGTGGTAGAGTAAGCCGTTCTAAAAACAGATGCTGATAATAACAATCAATCAATCAATTCGGCCAGACGCTTCAAGTGATATCAAGGTGGCATTTAATAGTATGCAATGATGCACCAGACAGGTCAAGATCTGAGCAGAGGCCAATATATCAATCGATTCTCGAAATTAAATTTCAATAATAAGGATCCTAAATAGGAGTAGGTACTACATACATTCGCAATATACTCGTACCTATACTGTTACAAATGTTACATAGGATATGTAAATAATAATATGTAAATGTACTTCGTTACAGATTATACCTACTTCGGTATAATCTGTAACGAAGTACATTTTTTTTTCGAACTATCTAATACTTCGCAGCAGCTGGCCTTTACAGCTTCACTACCCTTTACTTCTGCCTTAACTTTACAACTTCAGCACTCGCGGAAGGACTTATGGAGCGGGTGAAGGTTAGACCCTTACGGATATGACTTTAGTCAGAGTCCACCGCTAGAGTTCGAATCTCGGCTCAGATTGTTGTAAGTTCGATCTCCATTTGAATTGGACGGGGGATCGATCGGAGGGGCAACGATTGCAGTGTCGTTACTTCGGAATCTAATTACTTAGTAACTATAGTTAAATACTTGTATTAATGTAATTTTTTACTTCCATTATATTACTCATGTCATAAATAAAATATATCTTATGTTGGTGATCCTTAAAAGTAAATAAATAATTAAATAAGATAATATTACAGAGATTATTGAAAACCAGACGATTGCAAATAACATTTTTATGACTGCAACCAAGTTTACAAGTTTATTAACCTCATGTAGCTTTATTGTGGAGCTGTAAATGTCACTGTAAGGGACGTATTGTGTGCCTTATGTTATAAACAGCAGCGATAATAAATAATCAAATTCAAAAGACTTGAAAGTTATGGCATTTTGTCTACATCCTTCAATAAAAGAAAACTTTCATCAAGTAGATAACGTTTAATGTTTTCTCTGTACATGAGTAGGCATTACCCAATTTCACTTAATTACCCGTTTAAATATATATTGAGTAAGTACCTCATATTTTGTCTACAATTGGTTAAACTCGAATGCTTTTTTTAATTTAAAAGTAATTGTGAGGTTTGTTATATATTTCCAGTATGTATATAAACAAAAAATAATACAGTGTATCAAAAAAACGAATTCATCGGCACAGGTAAGAAGTAAGAATCAATAATCATAAATTACAAAGTATTTTAATTGAAATAATCCTGCCCGAAGCAAATTGCAGAAGCAATATGTAAGTTAAATTCTTATAACAACTTATAAAGAATGAAAAAAATGTTAAAATATGAAGAACAGAATATTATCTATACTAATATTACAAAAAGAGAGAGAGCAGATACCGTTACGAGGGTAGTAAACTCCGAAAAACTAAACACTGTTATTATATTAAGAATCCAACGTTACCAGCAAACGTGTAATATAGGACAGGTCTTTCATAAACAAAATGAATAAAACCCAATCAGACTTCGGCACATAAACATCAAAATAAAAATCCCAGAATTTCTTTATCATCACATTTTAACAATTACAACTTTTCAATACATAAGTAAGAAGTGAAATAATCAAATAAATCCGATTCAAATCGTGACGCAAACAATGATAATGTCCTATGACTTGTACCATAGTTGCATCTGCAGGAAATTTTCAGCATACGATGTGTGGTTTGTCTGCTTTATAATTAGAAGATAATAAAGACTGATGTAAAACTGATTTACAGCGGGTGTATTACGATTTTTCTGGTAATTCCACTTTTAGGTACATTAATGTACTTGGGAATATTATGTTTACAGTAAATATACATTTATATATAAGTAAAGGGTTTTTTTAGTTATGTGAACGTGGTAATCTCTAATACTATAAGTCAAATTAAAGAGAACTGTTTATATTTTATGCCTGAGAAATGTTGTATAGGCTATGTATAGTCATGTATTGCCATTCCTAAGAACTAAGATGTCAGGATACAAAATAAGCTGTTAGGCTGCTGGAATAGATGAAACTGAGGTAGGCAGACGACTTTTTGGAAATTCTACTTCTATACCTATACATATGTTTATAATTTATTGCTTGGGAAGTGTAGAAAGGTAGGTGGAAGGCCACTCAACGTTGCTAGTGAGCAGACGAGAGTGCTCAACGTTTCGTTTTAATTAAATTGCATCATTCCTTCAATTTAAAAGAAATGTAGAGCAAGATCATCGTCGTTTTACTCAGCAACAGGACGTGTTACATAGTTTGCCGATTCGTTGTCTATCTGGAACACGTCTGGTCCAGTGAATATCGGTTCTACAACATTATCAGCTCACTACTACTTCAGTCTGCATATTCGTTGAACTGTCGGTGTGCTAACTTCTCTGGCGAATTACTTTGTTACGAATTGGATTGCTCTTAGAAATTCCTGGCATGTACTTAACGTAGGTAACTAAAGGTACTTAAGGCGGCTAGATGGTATGCGGTGGAGATTTTAGTGAGTAGGACTCTCACTGTACCCGTCCAATCTCTAAGATGTGCCTCCATGGGGGATCTTCCCCACGTAAATGAAAAATAAGCACTTAAGGTGGATAGGCAGTAACTAACAGCAGGTATGTCTAAATAGATAATACTAGGAGGCATTGTTCAAGGAGTTCATTGTTCTAATGGAACTGCATCCAACATCTGCATACTGTCCATGGTTTGTTTACGCTGACCACGTACCGTCTAGACGTACAGCATGTTGTATGCAAATACGTGATTGTGTCTGCGATTTTCGGCAGCCTATTTCGTATTCATAGCGAAGGTTGGCTTAAAGCGAATATCTGATGAAGAACAGCTTATTTCCAATAGGCTTCAAGCAGGCTGAATACTTTATTTGGAATCACAAAAATCCAAGTAATATTTTTTTTTGTTGCTATTTCAACCGCATCACCATTTTCATAAATTACATTCTTACGTAAAACGTCGTATGACAAGCTACCTCAGTCTTATATATATAGACAACCGTTGCCACTTACCATCAGGTGGGCCTTTAACTTGTTTTCTATTCTAATTACATAAAAAAATAGATCTTTAAAACTCTATTCTATTTTTTAAATGGTCCGACATGTTTGACATTTCAAAATTGAGCTTGAAAGGTCATTTAAAATCACAAAAAACTATTCACTCTTGAAAACTCTGCATCAATAATGTTACAAATGTTAAAGTGAGTTGAATTATCAGCTCTTGGCATTTTAATGATGAAATGACAAGAAATTCTAATAGAAAAAGGAGGAATAAACTACTTACACATAATATTACATAGCGACTAATTTATGAATCCTGGTCTAGCGCAATTGTGAGAAGGCACTTATAATATTATAAATAGAAAGTAGTGTCGTCTGCTGCCTCGATAGAAAGAGCGTCATAATCATCAGCCCACTGCAGTTTACAGCTGTACATAGATGATAGCTGGCAAGATCTTTAATTTTTCTCGTCCAATTGTTACCCGACCAGTAAGATCATGCCCATATACTTTTTTTACTCAGGGTGATCAATTTACTTCATTCTCGCTGACGAGGTTGTTAATGTAATAGATAATATTATTTATGTTTTATATATGGTATCATTGTAATCTGTAATCTAAATTCTCTTTCAATAAACCAGCATGGTAGCTGCCCATATTTTTATCATCTTATATATAAAATTCTCGTGACACAAGTTACCATACTCGTCCGAAACGGCTTGAAAATTTTTTATGAAATTTTATATTCAGTAGGTCTGAGAATCGGCTACAATTTATTTTTTATACCCCTAAGTGTTGTCAAGTGGCTTGTCCAGTCTTAAATATTAATTTTTTTCAACATCATATTTTATTCTAATGCAGCATTGAAAAATACATACAACCCCTAAATATTCGTGCTCCTATCGCTAACTATTTTTTATGGCAAAACAAAGTTTGCGGACTCAGCTAATTTTACATAAAATACCCGTTTAAATTATCCTTCAGAACTCACGGACCATTATTATATAAATTATAGTATAAATCAGAAATCCTAATATGCTCAGTGGCAACATTCATAATAAATGTACTTGGCCTTAATAAAGTTAGTCTAGACTTCATACGATAATGAATTCAATTGTATGCCTAATTTTGGAGTTGGACTAATGTAACGTTTGGATCACCTTTTTAATATGTCTATTCTATGATATATACATACAGAAAACGTGTATGTAAAGTCGCAAGATATTTACATACAATTGTATGTGATGTGTGTGTATAGGTACATTTGTCTGGATGGTATTCAAGGTACATTTTGAAACTAGTTGCCTCCACGGTTTCGTTCAGGTTCTTATAAATTTATGAATTTTATGTGATATATAGTCTATGTTACTCTGGTATAATCTTCTAAACGTTGAAAGATATTCTCAGATCAGTAAGTTCTAAAATTTACTTCTTTCATGACAAAGCCACTCTATCTGTCTCTATGTATAAGAGCAGGTAGTACAGATTTATACAACATATCATAATGCCATCATATTTTACTTTCTTCTACTGATCCCTATCGGCCGTCAAATCTGAGCTTACTCTCCTTTAAAACATATCATCTTTCACATAATCCATCCATCTTTTTCGGTCATTCTCTCCCTTTCCACCCATCCACACTAATGTTAAATGCTTTCTTTAAGAAATGGTTCTGGCTTCTCAGCGTAACATGCCTATATCAAGACAATGTGTTACCTTGCAACTTGTCTATAACTGGCGCAACTTTTAACCTTCCTCATATATACAGATATTCTATCATTTCTGTTAATAATATGAAATTTATGAAAAAACATTGAATCCTAAATTACTAACAAAGTAATATCTCTCGAATGTACTGAAAAAGGAACAGATATGAAATAATTAAGATACAATCTATGTAAAGTAGATAGAATATACTTTATTTACAATATACAGTGAAGAAGAAGCATAAAGCATAAGCTTCTTGTAACAATATTTTTAATTTAATTTCATATAATTTATCAACTTAATTCTTGTCATTTAATCATTGCACCATACGTAACAGAATCAAAACAATCCGATGTTCTAAATCAGCTAATCAATTCTGTTTTAATTATTAATTCACGGGTGTTTTTAATTATAAATATACATAAACGCGATATTTACCAAAAAAGATTACTTATCCCGTTGTTTTGACACTATTACTAGGGTCCTGTTTAACGGCTTATAAATATCTATGACAATATATGAATAATATTATTGCGGTAAATGTTACGATTATGTATTATGTTGTTGTTGTATTTTTTGTTTTATATTTATTAACTAGCAATAATTTTCTTATAGAGTCACGGTTTCATTATCCAATCTAGAATGCATTAAGTATATTTATTAATGGTATTAAGGCGCTATGTTACCAGTTTACTGTGTTAGAATTTTGAATAGTTTACCACGTCCATTCATTTATAATAAATAATATTCACTTAATTTAATTTCATTAGAATATCTTAAAATTAGTCAAAAAGATTTACTTAAATAAACTAATCTTCCTGAATATAAATGTTAACTAGGATAGACTTTGTACTGAAGTAATGTCGTCTTCGAGGGTAGTAGTGGGTACTTAGTTCACACCTATTGCAGCCGCTATGCAGCTTGCTTTGTAAGCTGAGTTTTGATTGTAGATTGTAGTTACAGCAGTGAAATTACAACATATGGAGACATAACATCTTAGTTCTTCGGAATGTCATATGATAATAATATATATGGTACTGTTTATGTATATGTATAGGCGACGGTTACCAATTACCAGCTAGATAGCTAGATCATCAACTTATATACCATTCCAGTAATATAAAAACAAATAAAATACGTTTAAAAAGACGCCTTATTACATAAAATTATTTTCACTCAGTCAACCTTTTGGAAGTCGGATAAATGTATACAATATACTACAATATTTTCTTTATTATTTCTATGCTATATGAAGTTAATACAATTTCAGCATTTTACCGTTTACTATGACGAAGTCATTACGAAAAGACCTGACGTTGCAAATTAAGAGAGCTAATTAACTAAGAGACCTCACATAAATTTACAATAATGTAAAGCGAGGCAGAAAGAATGGTGCTCACACTGACAGTACTTACAATGATGACAGCAATGCACTGCAGATTGGATAATGTAAATCGTGCCTTACAACTTACATATACTTAAAAAGTAATAATAATCTACAAAAACGTAGACCAATAGACAACGTTGAGTATAAAGAATGAGAAGGGAAAAAAGAATCGTGAGAATCTGTCTATGTAGACGGCTGTCTCTCTGCCATTACAGAAAGTCTCGTATTGTGGTATCGATGCTGAGGTACTGGCGCGTGGGTCCACTGGGTTTGGGAATATATGCTGTAAAAATAATTAAACATAACTTTTAAAAAAATTACACTTCAGACAAAATCAAAAAAAATTAAGTCAAGTTAAAAAAAATATATCCAGATTAGTAGAAGAGTTAGAAATTAAAATATATAATTATAATATATTTTAGATTTCATAAATAAACATGTTATATGTATAACTTAAAACAAATGTATTAGCCTGTTAAAAATATACTTTAAATTTACTATTATGAAATTTAGAAGTCATCATGTAAACGGTATATTTACCACGATAATACGGGTAAACTAAACCGGGACATTTGTAATAGTGTTGAAAATAATATTATCGTGGTAAATTTTTTCTTGGGAAAACTGTTGTAGTAATAAGAAAAAAGACTTGGTAAAACGGAGAAAACATATTAATACAGACTAACATATTAGGAACAGAAAGAATGAATTTCAATTCATTCTTTCTGTTCCTAATATGTTACTGGCTAATAAAATGTGTTTTTATATCTAAATTTGTATTTTGAAATTTATAGTTCCTTTTTAGATTCTTTTTTTGTTACTTCAATTTATTTTTTCTGTTATTAATATGTTAGTTGTCTATTATTAATATATTTTTTCCGTTTTACCAACTCTTTTTTCTTATTACTACAACAAAAACCAACAGCACAATTTTATACAAACGTGAAAAAAATGAAATCTGTGTTTTTAGTTTACCTTAAAAGCATCCAAGTCTCTGGACAGATCTTCATCGGAGTAACCCTTCATGGCTTTAGTAGCTACGGGTCCCATGTAATTGTTGACTACAGCAAATTCGAACAAGGAGAGAAACACGAAAACGGAGCACGATGACATCCACACATCGATAGCTTTTACGTAAGAAACCGGCGGAAGACTTTGTTGGGATTGCGTATTTTGCGTCGCTGGAAGAAATAATTTCTTATTGTATTTGGAATAGAAAGAAGATAACGACCAACCTGATAATAATCTTACTAATATTATGAAAGCTAGGGGGCTAGTACAGATGGTACCCCAAACCCGCGGAAGGACTTATGGAGCGGCTGAAGGCCAACTCCCGCCTGACGGATACGACTTTAGTCTGATGGCACCGCTATGGGTTCGAATCTTGACTCAAGCCGTCGTAATTTCTATCCCCTTTGAATTAAAGAAGGGATTATAGCATGGGATTATATGCCCTATAGTCTTAACTTACTTAATAAATGGACTATCTAACACTGAAGAAATTTGTCAATTCGACCCAGTAATTCCTGAGATTTGCGAGTTCAACGAACAACAAAAACAAAATAAGCAACAAACAGCAAAACAGAACAAACTTCAATTTTATTATAAAGTGTGTAATCGCAAATACAAACCTAAAGTCAACAATGAGGTGACTCCCAGTGTGACTCTAGCAGGAATAGCCTCGGGTTTGATCCAGAATGAAATCCAGGACATGACGACGATCAGAGCGGAAGGTATGTAGGTGTGGAACAGGTGGTAGCCCAAACGACGGCGTAGATTAAACACAACGGCTAGGCAGGTGAAGTTGCCTGAAATGTTTAATAATTTTGATATCATCATCATGATTTACTTTTATATATTTATGACTATCTGTATCCGCGACTTTGTCCGCGTCGGATTTAACTATTTTCAACAAAAAATTTATTAATTAAAAGTTACTCCTTATTACATCAGCTACCTGCCAAAAATCGGTCCAGCCATTTCAAAGATTAGCCGGAACAAACAGACAGACAGACAAAAATTGTAAAAAAAGGTTATTTTGATGTATGTATCGTACTTATATTCAAATGCATGTAGTAAAAAACCCTTCTCCATTCTATTCTGTTCCTCTCCATTTTACTCAATTCCACTCCATTCCACTCCATTCTACTCCATTCCACCCCATTCTACTCCATTCCACTCTATTCTACTTCATTCTACTCCATTCCACCCCATTCCACTCCATTCCACTCCATTCTACTCCATTCCACCCCATTCTACTTCATTCTACCCCATTCTACTCCATTCCACTCCATTCCACTCCATTTACTCCATTCTATTCTATTCCACCCTATTCCACTCCATACTACTCCATTCTATTGTATTCCGCCCCATTCTACTCCATTCTATTCTGTGAATTGAGTAGAATTAGCACTCCATTCTACTCCATTCTACTCAATTCCACTCAATTCCACTCCGTTCCACTCCATTCCACCCCATTCCACCCCATTAGAATTCCACCCCATTCTACTAGAATTCTACTCCATTCTGGACCCCATTCTACTTCATTCCATTCTACTCCAACAGAATAGAATGGACCCTATTCCACTCCATACTCCATTCTATTGTATTCCCACAATTCTATTCTAGAATGGGGTGGAATGGAGTAGAATGGGGTAGAATGAAGTGGAATGGGGTGGAATGGAGTAGAATGGAGTAGAATAGAGTGGAATTGAGTAGAATGGAGTGGAATGGAGTGGAATTGAGTAGAATTGAGCAGAATGGAGTAGAATGGAGTCGAATGGAGCATTCTACTCAATTCCACTCCATTCTACTCCATTCCACCCCATTCTACTCCATTCTACTCAATTCCACTCCATTCTACTCCATTCCACCCCATTCTACTTCATTCTACCCCATTCTACTCCATTCCACTCCATTCTACTCCATTCTACTCAATTCCACTCTATTCTACTCCATTCTACTCAATTCCACTCCATTCTACTCCATTCTGCTCAATTCTACTCAATTCCACTCTATTCCACTCAATTCCACTCCATTCTACTCCATTCTGCTCAATTCTACTCAATTCCACTCCATTCCACTCCATTCTATTCCTCTCCATTTCTATTCTGTGAATTGACTAGAATTGAGCAGAATGGAGTAGTCTACTGGAATTAGAATATTGGAGTATTCTACCCATACTACTGGAATTCTATTGTAGAATAGAATTCTGGACTGGAATGGAGTGGAACTAGAATGGAGTGGAATCCGCCCCATTCCACTCCATTCCACTCCATTCTACATTAGAATGAAGTAGAATGGGGTGGAATGGAGTAGAATGGGGTAGAATGAAGTGGAATGGGGTGGAATGGAGTAGAATGGAGTAGAATAGAGTGGAATTGAGTAGAATGGAGTGGAATGGAGTGGAATTGAGTCCATTCCACTCCAGAATGGATTCTAGAATGGAGTCGAATTGGAGCATTCTACTCCATTCTACTCCATTCTACCCCATTCTCCCCTATTCTACTCCATTCTACTCCATTCTCCCCCATTCTGCTCCATTCCACTCCATTCCACTCCATTCTACTCCATTCTACTCCATTCTACTCCATTCCACTCCATTCTACTCCATTCTGCTCAATTCTACTCAATTCCACTCTATTCTACTCCATTCCGCCCCATTCTACTCCATTCTATTCTGTTCCACTCCATTCCACCCCATTCTACTCCATTCTACTCCATTATACTCCATTCCACCCCATTCTACTCCATTCTACTCAATTCCACTCCATTCTACTCCATTCCACCCCATTCTACTCCATTCTACTCAATTCTACTCCATTCTACTCCATTCTACTCCATTCCACTCCATTCTACTCCATTCCACCCCATTCTACTCCATTCCACTATTCTGTTCCACTCCATTCACTCCATTCCCATTCTACTCCATTCTTCTACTCCATACTATTCTGCTATTCTCCATTACTCCATTCCACTCCATCCACTCTATTCCACTCAATTCTACTCCATTCTACTCCATTCTACTCAATTCTACTCCATTTCACTCCAATTCCACTCCATTCTACTCAATTCTATTCTATTCTATTCTGTTCCACTCCATTCTACTCCATTCCATTGTATTCCGCCCCATTCTACTCCATTCTATTCTGTGAATTGAGTAGAATTGAGCAGAATGGAGTAGTATGGAGTGGAATGGGGTGGAATAGAATATGGAGTAAATGGAGTGGAACAGAATAGAATGGAGTAGAATGGAGTTCTATTGGAATCCATAGAATGAACCCCAGAATGGGGTCCATGGAGTAGAACTAGAATGGAGGTGGAATTGAGTAGAATGGCAGTGGGAATGGAATTCCAGAATTCTGAGTAGAACTGGAATGGAGTGGAATTGATTCTGAGCAGAATGGAGTAGAATGGAGTCGAATGGAGCATTTTACTCAATTCTACTCCATTCCACCCCATTCTACTCCATTCTACTCCATTCTACTCCATTCTACTCCATTCTACTCCATTCCACCCCATTCCACTTCATTCTACCCCATTCTACTCCATTCCACTCCATTCTACTCCATTCTACTCAATTCTACTCCATTCTACTCCATTTCACCCCATTCTACTCCATTCCACTCCATTCTACTCCATTCCACTCAATTCTACTCCATTCTATTCTGTTCCACTCCATTCCCCTCCATTCTACTCAATTCTCCTCCATTCCACTCCATTCCACTCCATTCCACCCCATTCTACTTCATTCTACTCCATTCCACCCCATTCCACTCCATTCTACTCCATTCTACTCCATTCTACTCCATTCCACTCCATTCCACCCCATTCTACTCCATTCCACTCCATTCTATTCTGTTCCACTCCATTCTACTCCATTCCACCCCATTCCACCCCATTCTACTTCATTCTACTCCATTCTACTCCATTCCACCCCATTCTACTCCATTCTACTCAATTCCACTCCATTCCACTCCATTCCACTCCATTCCACCCCATTCCACCCCATTCTACTCCATTCTATTGTATTCCCCCCATTCCACTCCATTCTACTCCATTCTACTCCATTCCACTCCATTCTACTCCATTCTACTCCATTCTACTCCATTCCACTCCATTCCACCCCATTCTACTTCATTCTACTCCATTCCACCCCATTCCACCCCATTCCACTCCATACTACTCCATTCTATTGTATTCCGCCCCATTCTACTCCATTCCACTCCATTTTATTCTGTTCCACTCCATTCTACTCCATTCTGCTCAATTCTACTCAATTCTACTCAATTCCACTCCATTCCACTCCATTCTACTCCATTCCACTCCATTCCACTCCATTCTACTCCATTCCACTCCATTCTACTCCATTCCACTCCATTCTACTCCATTCCACTCCATTCTACTCCATTCTACTTCATTCTACTCCATTCTACTCCATTCCACTCCATTCTACTCCATTCTACTCCATTCTACTCAATTCCACTCTATTCTACTCCATTCCGCCCCATTCTACTCCATTTTATTCTGTTCCACTCCATTCTACTCCATTCTACTCAATTCCACTCCATTTTACTCCATTCTACTCAATTCCACTCCATTCCTCTCCATTCCACCCCATTCTACTTCATTCTACTCCATTCTACTCCATTCTATTCTGTTCCACTCCATTCCACTCCATTCCACTCCATTCTACTCCATTCTACTCCATTCCACCCCATTCTACTTCATTCTACCCCATTCTACTCCATTCCACTCCATTCCACTCCATTTACTCCATTCTATTCTATTCCACCCCATTCCACTCCATACTACTCCATTCTATTGTATTCCGCCCCATTCTACTCCATTCCACTCCATTTTATTCTGTTCCACTCCATTCTACTTCATTCAACTCCATTGTACTCCATTCTATTGTATTCCGCCCCATTCTACTCCATTCCACTCCATTCTACTCCATTCTATTCTGTTCCACTCCATACTACTCCATTCTATTGTATTCCGCCCCATTCTACTCCATTCCACTCCATTTTATTCTGTTCCACTCCATTCTACTCCATTCTGCTCAATTCTACTCAATTCTACTCAATTCCACTCCATTCTACTCCATTCTACTCCATTCTACTCCATTCTACTCCATTCTACTCCATTCCACCCCATTCCACTTCATTCTACCCCATTCTACTCCATTCCACCCCATTCCACTTCATTCTACCCCATTCTACTCCATTCCACTCCATTCTACTCCATTCTACTCAATTCCACTCTATTCTACTCCATTCTACTCAATTCCACTCCATTCTACTCCATTTTGCTCAATTCTACTCAATTCCACTCTATTCTACTCCATTCCGCCCCATTCTACTCCATTTTATTCTGTTCCACTCCATTCTACTCCATTCTACTCAATTCCACTCCATTTTACTCCATTCTACTCAATTCCACTCCATTCCTCTCCATTCCACCCCATTCCACTTCATTCTACCCCATACTACTCCATTCTATTGTATTCCACTCCATTCTACTCCATTCCACCCCATTCTACTCCATTCTATTGTATTCCGCCCCATTCCACTCCATTCCACTCCATTCTACTCCATTCTACTCCATTCTACTTCATTCTACTCCATTCCACTCCATTCTACTCCATTCTATTCTGTTCCACTCCATTCCACTCCATTCCACTCCATTCTACTCCATTCTACTCCATTCCACCCCATTCTACTTCATTCTACCCCATTCTACTCCATTCCACTCCATTCCACTCCATTCTACTCCATTCTATTCTGTTCCACTCCATTCCACTCCATTCCACTCCATTCCACTCCATTCTACTCCATTCTACTCCATTCCACCCCATTCTACTTCATTCTACCCCATTCTACTCCATTCCACTCCATTCCACTCCATTTACTCCATTCTATTCTATTCCACCCCATTCCACTCCATACTACTCCATTCTATTGTATTCCGCCCCATTCTACTCCATTCCACTCCATTTTATTCTGTTCCACTCCATTCTACTTCATTCAACTCCATTGTACTCCATTCTATTGTATTCCGCCCCATTCTACTCCATTCCACTCCATTCTACTCCATTCTATTCTGTTCCACTCCATTCCACTCCATTCTACTTCATTCTTTTCTGTACCACTCCATTCCACTCCATTCTACTTCTTTCTACTCCATTCTACTCCATTCCACCCCATTCTACTTCATTCCACTCCATTCCACTCCATTCTACTTCATTCCACTCCATTCTATTGTATTCCGCCCCATTCTATTCCATTCCACTCCATTCTACTCCATTCCACTCCATTCTACTCCATTCCACTCCATTCTACTCCATTCCACTCCATTCTACTCCATTCTCCATACTCCATAAAAGTTATTTCAATATTACAAACAGACACTCCAATTTTATTTATATGATTAGATACATGCGTATTACATTATAGAACAAGCCGAGAAATTAAAACATTTGTAATGCATCCATGCGAATCCGGGACGTTTCGTTAGTTATACATATAACATAAACGTGATATTTACCCTTCTTATATTATTAAGAGCTCCTGATATTTCATTCTTCTCGATATTTTATTTATCTAGTTTTATTTATAATGTGTGCAATTTTTAACAACCATGATACTAGAAAACAGTGTTTAGTATTTAATAAATATTTACCTGTAGAATATTCAATGGTACAGTCCGATGTGTAGTTGTTTGAGATATCGAGTTGTGGCAGTTCGATGTCCGGGTTGACCACCAATGGATCAGTTAGGTTCCATATGAACACCAGATCATGTACCGTATGTGATACTACAAATAAAAGTACATGAAAAATTTATTTGGACCTTTGACATACTACTAATAAATCATGTAACTTCTTTACTTTGTATTGTTTTATATTTAAAATAAAATTTTCAAAATAATAAGGAAATACTAAGTAATATTTTTAATCAATATAAGAAATTAAGAGGACTATTACAAAATGATGTCGCTCAACTTTAGATTTAATCGCATGGATTTACGCATGTGTGTGTAATACACACACACAGACGCAAATAAACGTGTAGTGCAATCGGTGTGGATTTAGTATGAACCATTTTGATCCTTTATTAATTATGAAGGTATTAAAGAATCTATTGACATTGATTGATTGTGGTCTCTTAACCCGTGGTGAGTTATGAGGAACAGTGTAGGAATAACTTCATTATCACAATATTACACTTACAGCTCTCAATCATCATAGAACAGCTCTGAGTATCATGAGGGTACGACTCAAACTTCATTGCACATGACAGCACCAGGGTAAGCCTTTAACACATAAAAAAAACAGCCGAATTGAGACACCTCCTTTTTTGAAATCGGTTACAAATAGGATATATTGCTGAATTAACCACCTCGCTATCTGTTTTTTTAGAGCGAGTAGAGTCTTACAAATCTTTGTCACCCAATTAGAATGTTTTAAAGGAAAGGATGATGAGACAGCTTTCCGAAGGAGTGGTAGGCAAAAAAGTATGCCTATACAAATGTGCATAAATTTTGTTTTTTTTTAATAAAGAGTTTTTGTATTATATTCTAATCACAGACGAAATTCCTAGGTGATGCTCCAGCGAGATATTTAGAATTTTAGTTATAGATTAAACAAGTTTGAAGAAGTGTACGGTGTATCTACATTTGCAAACGGTTGTTTTTCACAAATAAAATTTAAAACCTGATCTTTTATTTGTATGAAATAAACTTGATTAAAATTAGTATTGATGTGATGTGATGAAAACAAAGATGAAAAATATTTTGCGACACCTTTGTATACTTTCGCATTTATAATCCTACTAATTGTAAACGTGAAAGTTTGTGAGTATGGATGGATAAATGGATGTATGAATGTTTTTTACTCTTTAATGCAAAAATTACTAAACGGATTTTGATGAAACTTTGCAGTAATGTAGCTTATATAAATTTCACGCGAGTGAAATCGTGGGCACATCACACATAGTACCTATTAATTATGGAAAAATATGGAATCCTAATGTATAAATAGTCTGATAATATATAACTCATTCAACTAAGAATTGCTGTAAAATGCACTTACTTCGACATATAAAGAAGCGTTTTGTCGTGGTACAACCACAAATAATGATTGGGTATGCTCATTTCATGAAAGGTGACCTTCTTTGCATTTTTGAAGAAGCAGTCCGGTCTCCAGATGCTGTTCAACCATTCAACGTCCAGGATTCGGTACTCTTCATGCATGTTCTCTGGTAACCGGAGCCGGGGGTCTCGCCAGGATTGTGCCAGAAAGATGTCTGCTACGTATGTCTGGAGTATTACAAATGTTAATTTTTTTTTAACTATTCTTATGCTGTTGGTCATAGCGGTCTTTACAACTGTACTCGCGAGTGCAGAGTACACTCCAAACCCGCTGAACTGAACGGACTTATAAAACGACTGAAAATACTACTCTCTGACGGATATCTCTAACGTGAGGACATCGGTTTCAATTTCTAACCCCGTTTGAAGGGGGCAGGGATATTCAATAAAAGTAGCAATTTAGAAGATTGGTATTATTTTTTTAATAAATGATGATAGAAAGTAGCTTTGGACTGCACTGATGATGGATTAGCAGCAGAAAATTGTAATGTGGCTCACATTACAATTTTATTTCTCTTTATTCTTCTAACTATACAATCTATCATTAAATCTATTACGAATCTTTTAGAAATTATCCGCAATGAGTTCCACAAGACGTGTGCATGGATACTTCTATTTTATTCGGTTTGTAGTACAAAATATGGCAGCAAAATTGCCGGGTACAGAGTACTGACTCCTTAGTCCTCACTTATGGAAACGCAGGAGAGTTACTGGTAATCAGCGCTTTCAAATTTCCCATCAAGTGGACCTTCAGCTAGTCTGTTTAAATTATAAAAATATCGACAAATCAAATGTATTTTCTTCTTAATACCCACCATACTTTCCTCGTTGATGGAGTCCAGTGAGAGTACAGTAACGTGGAAGTAGACTATGGTGGGCTGTCCCAACAGTTTGGGAGCCCTATTTTTATCGTAGTACTTGGCTTTGACCGGCAAAATGTCGCGGAGTGATAGACTTGACTCCGACTTCAGTTCTATCTCTTGATATGATGCGTTTGTTCTGTTGAACAAGAATATTTACTTCTTATTTAATACAAAATAATATTGTAGGTTTGTTTATTTCCAATTGTTATACCTGTTAATACGTCGGCACAAATTTTTCTGAGATATAAAATTGTGTATGTCCGTTCTCATAATTCCAAATATTAAGATCAATTCAGCACTTTAGTCGTAAAAAAGTGACAGACAGATAGATAGATTTTGCATTTATAAAATTAGTATAGAGAGGAGAAGGGGAGTGTTAATGTGGACTAATAACCCCATTGTTGGTCAGATTGACCTCTACGTGATTCCCTCTGGAAACAATCGTGATAAATTGCCAAAATGGGTTAACAAACTTGAATTCATGTTCATACGCATCATACTCCACTGGTTCCTTAACAAATCATTATATTACTATCCATAAAAAATTGTATGGATGAATAAGTTAATTGTAGCAATATGGCAGTGAAATTTCAGAATATGGAAGCTTAAAAAAAGGATATAGTACAATGATTTCTTAGTCTCTTCAGAATGGCAACTAATGAGTGATATCATGAACTTGTTTATCATTCCAGTTACATAAAAAAGGACAAATATCGTGTTCTGAGCTTAACTTTATCATACAATATACTTACAGAAAGCTAACAGCGGCTTGCACTCTTCCAGCTTCAGTTTTACATAAAAACATAGACACTAATATCACTGCTAAGTTCATCTTGCGTCCCTTATTATCGTGAATCACTTTCACAAACATTTGATCTCTTATTTATACATATTTATTTTATTTAAATGAGTCTCCTTTTATATTATTTAAATTCCATTATAATTTACTTGCTGTTTATCACAGGTTTAATGCCGCAACACTATATTCCATTTCCACAAGAAATCTCCAAATGCCATCTAAGACACTTACGTTGTATTATATTTATACACATTATATGTACACTTTTACATTAATAAATATATATAAAATGCATAAACAACACTCGCTGTAAGCTCACGCCAGACTGCCGTAAGCAACAGCGCAGGAATTAGATATCTTTGAGTACAGAAACTATTTAATACAGGCTCCAGTTCAACGAGGTACAAAACCAAACAACATAACATCTGAAATGATGTAACTAAGATATTCCCCCACGTAATCTTTTATTTCACACACTGCAACTGAAACACAGCACTCAAAGAAAGCTGATTGTTGGCAGAACCTATATCAAATCAAATGAAATCAATAATATTATTCATCTAGGATATTTTAGCCGCATATGAATGTCAAGTTTTTAATTATTTTTTCCTACCGTCCATAGATAAATAGACAGAGGTATCCACATTCACTTTCTATGAATTCTATATCAATCGACTGTTCCAAATCAGCTTTACTCTTAGTAGTTTAGGTTATACGTTAATAGTTAGTGGGACAAACAATTTTATAAGTACATAATAAATGCAAAGGAAGACTTAGAAAAATACAATATCTCGCCAGTAAGGTGTCAATTAACTTATTGAATTTAAGTCTTACATGTTGTACACACGTAATCTCTTTAAAGGGTTCGTCTATAAATATATATATTCCTACAGTTAATGTATACGTAACATACAGTAAATTGTACTGTTGTCTCTTTTTTATATACAACTTTCCATAAAGTTGTAAATAAAAACAAAAATGAAAATAACAACATGGACGTCACAAAATAGAAATGTATGAGGCCTATGGTATCAGTCATGCATTCAGATCAATAAGGAGTCAAGCCTGCGGACAATATTCATACAATAGCCATATCAGTTTTCAAATTCAAATACAACATTGATACAAAGCAAGTTAAACTCATTACAAGCACTTTTGAATAGTCATAAAACTCAGAATGCAGATTCATCACAGAAGAATGAGCCTTGTGTGTTGCTCTTTTTAATAGATGTTTTTTTTTATATAAATAATTACAGTGTAACAAGTTGAGGCATGCGACAATCAACATAGAAATCGCTTCATTATTAGTGTAATCAGATAATATTGTCAGTGCTATGTATTTAAAATTTTTCTACAAAAACATTATTATCGTTAACGAATTCTTCAATTTTATAGTAAGCTTTTTTGCAAAGGAAGTGTTTTATTTGACATTTAAATCTTTTTTCTGGCAGATTTATAACAGACTCTGGTATTTTATTGTAAAACCTTACGCAATTGCCATAAAACGAATTGCCAAGCCAAACGACATTTAGGTAAAATCCATGGTGCTTTTATATATCAAAAAATATATATTTATTTTATATATTGAGAAGCAACGGTGAGGATATTTGATTCCTTAAAGCACTCTCGCAAAGACTCTTCGACATGCTATAAATCACATTTTGTAAAATAAATATTGTATTTATATTTTTGCAACATTTTTCGTTGTTGCCTCACTCTTATTTGTCATAGCGTAATGATAACTTATAGCTTTTCTATGTGATATGGGTTATCTAATACTTTTTTATTTAACTAGCTGTTCCTGACATTAATGCTTTCAAGAAAAACTCTTCAACTTTATAATTTTGAGTAGGTATAACTATTGTCTTTTAACATTGCAGTACTTTTTGTTTCTTGTGTACCTAGTTTCCTAATTATATAATATGCTTTACTCATTTTTTCTTTTTCATATGGGAAAAATGTTGGCCTATAATTACCTACCACAGTTTTTTCTCCTGACTTAAAGAAATTTTGCTATGTTTCATTAAAGATGGGCATCTTCGACTGAAGAACAATGCCTCACTCTTATTTGTCATAGCGTAATGATAACTTATAGCTTTTCTATGTGATACAGGTTATCTATATCACTTTTTTAGAACAAGCTGTTCCTGACATTAAAGAGATTAGTCTTTTAAATCGCTTTTTGTCGTATCTAATTATATAATAGCTTTACTCATTTTTTCTTTTTCATATAGAGTTTCAAGCAGAACAAGGAAGAGAGAATCGCGTCGTATTAAAAAGAAAATTGTGAAAAAAGGCAATAACCTTTGTCGGTGTGGACTCTACCTTTGCTCTGTAAATGAATGGTTGTATTATATTCAGTTGTGCAGTAATGAAGCCGTATGATACATATCCACTTAGCAATTTATACTTGCAGTCGCCTTATAGCCGAGGTTAATACTATTTCAGAGTACCTCGATTTTATGAATTCCGTATGAAAACTTCAACATTATGAATAATATAAAAATAATTACAAAAGTAAAAATAATATCAAAATCTTTCGTAAAATTCCAAGTAGCTCTCTCAGTTACGATTATAGCTTTTTGTATTTTTTTTAAATTTGATATTTATTTATTTATACATTACATTAATGAATGTAGATAAATATGGAATTGTAATAAATAAATTGTTTTAGTTCTACTTATTATAATAATAATAATAATAAATATAATAATAATCTCAGGACAATTCACACAGAGCCATCTAGACCCAAGTTAGGCTAGCTAGAGCTTGTGTTATGGGTACTAGATAACTGATATATACATAGATATTATTTTTTTTGTAAATACATACATATTTTACATAGAAAACACCCAGACCGATACAAACAATCATACTCATGAATACAAATGTGTGTGCCGTGCGAGGATCGAACCCGCGACCATCGGTCGTAAAGCGGTGTGCTTGACCGCTAGACCACCGAGGTCGTCGAACTCATTTCGTTTATCAGAACCCCATTTTTCTTTTTTATCTAAAATCTAACACACAGAAAATCTAATCCCAATCATTTTGACATTTTTCTCGATAAATTACTGTAAGACACTTTACCTTTTCATATTACATATAATTATAATTTTAAAATAACAGATAAGTTCTACAATAACAGTTATGAATCGTCACAAAATTAGTAATGAATCCAACACCACATCCACGACGGTAACTTCGTATGTTAATGCAAAATGAATCACCAAAATCGGGATAAAACTGTCGATATCGTCTAACATAAACATAGAGAAATACATTATGAAAGAAATCTAAAATAAAATATACTTAATGTAATAAATATCTAAAATCTCCTAATTAGTTTTAATAATGTTAATATTCACTCAAGTTAATGACAAAAAAAAATCACTGTCACATATAGTTTCGTTTGACAATAATAAATAAAACATTATTGTTAAATTTCAGTTTGTCTTCTTTCACAGTGTAACACATTAGACTGAACGTGTCGGAGTTACTTTGCTATTGTGTGGTGCATATGATAGCGAGTTTGAAAAAATTATCTCAAACTTACTTAATTTAGTATTATTCTTACTATAATATTAGGTCGCAGTGCTACAGATCCAAGCACCATATAATAGCCCTAACAGCCCAATAAAGAAATACTATAATATTAAAATTCTTGCAGAGGTTAGCATAAGATTAGCCTTATTTTTTTCTAATTAAATATTCTAATGCAACTGCATTGCAAAGCGCAGTCGGGCTGAACGGTATGTGCGCGATATGGAAGGCACCTCGAACCCGCGGAAGAAAATATGAAGCGACTGAAAGCTAATTGCTGTCTGACGGATACGATTTTTGTCTGAAAGTATCAGTAGGTTCGAAACTAGATTCAGATCGTCGTAATTTCGATCAGCTTCAACTCTTTTTTCGTTATCTAAGCTTTCACAGGTTAACACATACACAGAGAAACAAACGATTGTCCCGATTTTATATATTATATATATTATACACATATAGATATCAGATAAATTTCTTAATAATAGCATATTTTACTATTTTTTAATTATCAATTAAAATTAATCGCTATTATACGGACCGCGCAACTACATTTAACCTATTTCCGTGTACCTGACTGTCATTTGTTTTAATTGATAACAGTGATATAAAACTCTACCTACATAAAAAATGTTTTTTTTAAGCTAATTTGTGTAATCATGTAATATATTTAAATGACAACTTGCCTACCGAGTGAAACCACATGAATAAAGTTTCTGAGTTAAAAAATCTGACCGACGCTAGAAACTTTCATCTATTCAAATTTTTAATGAGGTCTCTTGTGATTAAAACATGATGAACTAAGCAAATAAATATAATTGGAGATTATGGAGAATAAAGCTACTTGATGGATTTATAGATATTATTTTGTTTAATTCCGCTACAATTACAATATAATATAAATATAATATAAATTGCCAGTAATGTATCCATACAGGCCTCTCCACAGTTCGCCCTGGAACATACCATAAATGTTATGTGAATTACAATGCTGTGATATAGGTGTAATATAGGGCCTGCGGTAATGGTAATTTACAAAAAAAACCTAATATTCCTAGATTGTGTGTCTATTAGTTATCTAGTACCTTATGTACCCATTTACGTGAGTTTTGTACGAAGTTTTACTTTTAGCTTGGGACTAGAAGGTTTCGTGTGAATAATCTAGTTATCATTATTATTGATGGTGTTTTTTTTGTGGATGATAATGGAATGGTGCACCCGCCTGCGCTAACGGTTTACGCTGGCGTGGCACCAGTGGAGAATGATAAGATGAGCACGAGGTCAGGTCAGTTAGCCCATCGTGACAATTTCACCAGGAATTTATCACGATGGTATCCAGGGGGAACCGCGTGGTGGTCAACCTGACATGGTACATTGCTAGTAATGGGGTCATGAGTCCACATTACTAACAATCTTTCTCCCCTATTGATGGTGTTATTAAACCTATTACTAACCGCCCCTCTCTCCCCAACCATTGATGTTTTATTTCTCATCTTATCCTTCACCACTGGTGCCCGGCTAGTATATAGGTATCATTAGCAAGTGCAGCATTCCATATTTACCCATAAATAAGCTTAAAAAACAAATGTTGTTAACTGTCATTTCCAGTAGAAAAACTGACAAATTATTTGCTCTCTGTATGCAGCTAACAAGATTAAACATAGCGGGGTGGTTATGTCAAGCGGATCGAACTTGGCTGCCCCACTTGTTGAAAAATCGACCTACATATATTTAGTTTTTTTTATGTTTGAAATTTAGGGACTTTTGTATGAACTAAAAATAATTCCCATTATATCCTAAAACTAATAAGTACTTTACTTCACCAGTGAGTAAATTGCGTTTGCAGCACTATCTGAAGGCTCAGCTAAAATATTTTGAATGGAACCTATATCGAATATAATTTTTTTTTCTAATATGGATGTTTTTATCGGTCTGGGTGTTTTCTATGTATATTATGTATGTATTTACAAACAAAGAATGTATAAGTATTTCTATAAGTTGTTTAGTGGCCGTAACAGAAGTTTAGCTTGAGATTATTCTATTATTATTGTCAGGATGAAATGAAAGAATCGAATATATATATTATAATGTTTATTATAACAGATCAAAAGATATAACTATTATCGTAAATTACTTATACGCGACATAATTTCTGTTTATTTATTTACAAAATATCGATAATTTGTGTAAAATCCAAAACAATACTCAGATAATAATAAATATAACAATACAAATTCATCTCGCGATATGAACATATTTTTCTAAAGAAAGACAGGTAAAGTTTATGAAATTTCCAATTTTTTGCTATAGTTAGAAGTGATAATTTCTAAACAAATATACAAACAAGTATTGCTATACTGCATTACAATCCGTTGCGTAGTTTAAAAGATCTAGGTGAACAGACAACGGAAGCGACTTCATTTATACTATGTAAAGATGTGTTATTCTGATGTATAAGCTGTATTAGTGTGAAATTTCATCAAAATCCGTTTAGTAGTTTTTTCATGAAACACTAACATATATCTACTCTATCTAATATAAAATAATCATCAAAATCGGACTTCTCTGTTTAAACCATTATAAGTATTAAACTATGTACAATAGTATACTATAACTGTATGGTCATAATACATCTAGCATGTATTAAACATTTAAACCTCATAAGAATGAATTACAGGTAAAACATGTAAAGTATAATGACGTTATTGCTTTTGTTCTGGTGTAAGCGATTTATAAATTCCCATTAATAAACCTAATATTAAAAAATATAGCCATTGGAATAAATATCACAAGAAAACTTAATTACCATCTAACTCAGTTTTCTTTCCTGTTCCATAAATCTTTTGGCAAAGACAATAGAACCTCCAGTTGTTTAACTCTTCAGCACTATCCTTCATCATATTTCTGTATTGCGTTCTAATTTCCGACATCTTCTTCGAGCAGGACAAAGGACTTTTCTGAAGTATATTTGATGCTTCTATCCAGAGATATTTGCGAACATATTTAGGGTTTTTGAACTGTTCCAAATTAGCCAAATACCATGTCAGCAGCTGCTCCACTTCTTCATCAGTCCACGTAACCTCTCCAGTATCTTCAATAGGTTTCGCTTTATTCTCCAATGAATCTTTAAGTATGGTTTCTTTCATTAAAATTTCTTTTAGAAGTATACCAAAGATACTCTTCTCACCTGCCACCTCATCACTTTCGATGTTATAAGACAATTTCAAATAGTTTACTTTATTAAATACTTTTATCAATGGTTCTGACACGAAATTAGCCAATTCGGTCCACAGAAATTTCTTTTCGTATTTTGGGTTCATGAATTCCTCTATATGCATTAAATAATATTGTAAAGCTTTTTCCACTTTTGTTGTAGGTAATTGTACGTCTTTATAATTCTTGCCATTGTTGGCAGTTTTTTGACTACTTTTAACAAATTTCGGCTTGAGTTTTAATATCTTTTCAAGTAAAGTGTAATATGGGGTTTTCTTTTTATTGGCATCATCTGTAGAAACAGTTTGATTATTTTTGAGTCTGGCAAACATTTTTCTACACGACAGAGGAGTCTTGTTGGGAAGTTTAGACGCTATTTCCTTCCACATTTCTGATGAGTTAATCTCCTTTCCTTTATGAGCTCTTAAGTAATTTAAATATATAATAAGTAACCTTTTCTTGGTTCGTTTTGTCCATTTCAGAGATTGGGGCTTAGTTTCAATGTTTTCTACTATGGATTCCATCTGGACATCTTCGTCTGGTTCTTGAATAACAATTTCTGCATTCTCCACCTGAATATCAGTAACCTCCTGCCCTTCTGGCATCACAATTATGCACTGATAATCTTCTTCTGTAAACAAGAAATGATAAATTATATCAATATACAAATATTACAAAGAGATAACATTTCTGAGTTTAGATGTTTGACAGGAAACAAAATATTACTACAGAAAACGATAAGCTGCTAAAAATGTCTGAATGATATGAATAAATGATTTTTGATTTGATTTGTATCTCCAGTAGTACTGGTCCGATTTTAAAAATATAGGCAGGCTGGCTATAGGCTATAATATTATTCTATGATCAGGTCGACGGTTACGAAAATAATTTTAGCGTAATTTATGATTAAATATAGACTATAGACTATTTCAATCAACGGGCAGCTGTTCCGACATACCGTTAGGATGATGGAAACAGGGCTATTTTATATGCAAGCAATATCCAACGAATTGCCTGTTCAGAATATATAGGGATTTTTGTCATGTTTTCAGATTCGACTATTTTAGAACATACTCAGTGGATTATAATTATATATTTATTGTATACTATGTGGATCATACTAAATCTAAGTAGTTTACTTTCTAAGTTATGTTGTACTATAGAGTATTACTATACTATACTATAGAGATTAGGCAGCAAAATTACAGGATAAGAGGCATGACGTCTTAGTAATTTAGAAAGGCAATGCCTGAGTATGCATGTAGCAGGGTTCTCACATGATATTGTGAGGTCCGTAGTACTATTCATGTATATAGGCGACTATCAAGAAGACCGTAACGTTGTTCGACATTCCAATAATTAAAAAAAATGTATGTACGTAAATTCTCAACTACTATATGTATAATGCAATTTCTTTGGGAAAAAAACTCCAAGATCTAAGAAAAGCAAATAGCCACTTAATTATAAATTTTACTCATACAAACATAGAAATTCTGTTGTGATGAAATAACAAACAGACAGTAATAGTATAAATGATGGCTCACTTACCATCAGGTGAGCCGCATGCTCATTATGCTATAAGAAAAAATAATAAGAAATCTCACCATCTTGTGAATCATTCGGATCTAATATCTCTATTTCCTGTATTGTATCTTTATTATCCTGTTTGAAACTGTAAATTTGATCAAACAATGTATAGTATTTCCATGAAACCTTCATTTGTGGATTGTTTTCTCTCATGGTCTTAAGTTTCCTGTAACACTTTCTTAATTCTATAAATTTCTGGATGCACGAATTCTCAGATTTCCCAGTTGCACTTGACAGGTCTGACCATTTCGACTTGTCTTCCAGATTTTCAGACAAATTTTCGAAATTCTTTCCGAAATAGTTTATGAGTAACTTAATCTCTTTCGCGGTCCATTCTGCGGCGGATTCTGCGTTAAATTTGTTATTTTTCAATTTGGACTTTATAGCTCTATAGCCAAAGACTTTTTTGGATAACGCGTAATAAGGCCATAGGATAGGCATATCTGGTCTGTCTATCTCTCTCTGGATATACCCTGTATAGACCTGTTTTAGGTTCCTAAACCTATGTGCACATTGTTCTGCGGATATACCAATTTGTTTCGCGAGAATTTCCCATAGTACCTGTTTCTTACGTTGTGTCGTGGAGAATTTATCTTTATTTTTTTGATAATATTCGAGAATTTTAAATGCTTTAGAATCTCCAATGCCTCGTTTGGAACGCTTAGTGAATCCCCTCTCGTCATATTCTTCTTCATCTGTGACATTTTCCTGGTTGTCTGCATCAAAATCTATGTGGATCTTCTTTACTGAAAGTTTTCAAAGACAGAATTATGTATTAAATATTAGGTAACAATTCTTTTATTATTTAGTGTAGTAAAATATACTGACTTCAATGATAACAATTATATGAGACCAATACGGAAGTAAAACCTATGGATTACGACATTAATATGTACTATGGAAATGAATAATCAAAATCGACATAGTATTACATACTCAGATTGTAAAGAATCAAAGCACTAAGACAATTGGCAACAGGAATCAATTAATAGATTGCTACGCCATGCAGGATATAGAATCATGTGCTGTTGCATATTATGCTTGCAGTAATTATTGATACCAATGAATAATGATGGGATTATCGTGAAGTAAATTACACCTGTAACTAGTAATAGCGCCACTAGCTCCCATTACTAATAATTTATTTTCCTCTATCAATACATTATAGATTAATATTTCACTACATATGTCTAATGTTATGTACGATAAGGGCTTCAAAAAACATTTTCAAATACAATTAATACTACAAAAAATAATTATACACACCTCCAATTTTTTCTGATTCCGTTTTCTGGCGAATTGCACTAAGTTTCTCGTAACCGTCCATAAGTGTGACATCCATACCGTAATCAAATATCCTATCAAACAATTCTATATACCTCCAACTTATTTGCATATCAGGATTTTCTTTCTTATCTTCTAGAATACTTTTATAAAGATTAGTGAGCTCCTCCCACTGTTTCTTACAGCTGAGCACACTTCTCTTTAACTTCTTACTAATACTTGCCCAGCAAACAAAATAACACAAGAGGTCCTTAAACATTTCTATATTGTCATAAAAGAAATTGACCAAATCATCTAATTCTTCTACCTTCCAAGTCTCCGTAGGTCTTTTATTATTACAGAACTCTATATCTATTTCTTTAGATATAATATTATCCATTACTATATCCAATGGAATTCGATTACGTAAATTATATCCGCCTTCTATATATTTATCTAGATGTGCACATTTAAGCTCCTCAAACTTCTCTTTACATTTTTCGGGTTTTTTATCAAGCAATCTGCCAACTTCAGTCCATAAAAAGTCATTAGGTATAGTAGTATCTTGAAATTCATCGAAACAATCAAAGTGATACTTAGCAAGTACCAATGTCTCCGTTTGATTCCAATCTTCATAATTTGTAACCACTTGGTTATCAGTAATTACAGTAACAGTGGTACTCTCAGTATTGTTTACTCCATATTTACGTTGAAATTCTGGATTGTCAGCAAAAATTTCATCAAAGTATTTCGTGTAAGGCCAATTCACATTATATTCTCCACTTTCGGACCGCTTACTAAGCACCCTTAAATAGTGCTGTTTGTAGTTTAAGAAGCGTTTATGCCAGTATTCTGGGTCATTTTCCCCCATCTCAGTGACTATTCGTTCCCACAAATCTTTACGCCAATATTCTTTCTCAAAGTCTTTTTTGTACTTCAAATACAATTGAAGCATCATCTCCACTTGGGAATCAACAGATCGAGGTGAAGTTATATTTTGTACGACATAAACACCATTATTTTCTGGAGTAGTCGTGACGGGGATATTGGCAATCGTAACATCGTTAGAAACACTATCAGCAAGAGCCATCTTTACAAAACTATCGTCCTGAAATGCTAAATGACAGAGATCATAGAGTGGCCACTTGAGGTGGACACCTTTTTGCTGATTCAATAGTAATTGCGAATATTTCCTTTTTAAATTTCGCAATTTTATATCGCATGCAGTAGGTGTTTTGGCTGGTAACATGTTCTTGCATGCTACAGCCCATAAATGCTTCCTCTGAGCAGAACCGTTAATGAATGTTTCCTTGTTATCGGTATAAAACATTAGCAGACGCTTAGTTTCTTCCTCATGCCACTTTTCTTTGAATTCAATTTGTGTAGGTTCTGGATAATAAACTTCACTAGTACCTTCAATTGCATATAAATTATTACTGTTATCATACTGCTGAACTGGACCATCTACATTATTAATTGTCACAGCTGTTTGTTCACCATCTGTTTCTGTAAATTGTAAATATTTAATGGCCATATTAATAAATCGTTCTTAAATTAATATTATTTTCTTTATAACAGAAAGTGTTATAAGATTTTTAATATGATATGTATCTGGCATGAATCCTCTAAGCTGGAAGATAATAGTATACTTCTACAATATGATTATTACATTGAATTCCATATACAATTGTAGGGAGATATAAACAAAATTTGTTATAAACTACAATTTAATAATATGAATTAAAATAATTTTGTTAAATAATTTAACACATTTAGTTTACTAAATGAACATTATAAAATAAAAGATTGTATATTTTATTTGGAAATGAAAATGTAGACCATGTACCATACCACATGTGGAGTGTTATGCTTTAGAACTGGTAATATATCAGAGCCTAACAACCTATTAAACATTTGTTTTTATATACTCTAGTTTTGTATTGGTTATTTACATTCAATTCAATAAATTACTTAATATTTGTGCTGTAAATGTAGTAAAATTTATTTTTGTTGTTTTGATTGTATTTATAAGCAGTAAATAAATATATGTCTTTGTTTAATTCATGCCATAGCTTTCACGGACTAAAATAAGCATAAAATATAAATGTATTTTGTAACTGTATCAGTAAGTGCAATCATATATTTGAATGTGTAATCAGGGCATGTTAACAATGTATTCACTTATATATTAGGAGGAATATAAGATAATTCTCACCATGAACATAGAATAAGAATATTTCCCCATCAGCTTGCACCTCAGTTTTCACTACCACTTGCTCCATTTTTTCTACAATTATCTGTTAAATGGACATAAAATTAAGACAGTAATGTAAATTACAGGCTTATTTATTCATATACTAGTAACTACATAATTGCTTCTTTACACAGGTGCAATATATGTAACACATGTTTTATATATTAAAATGTTTTACTCACATGTTTTATACCTTCCAAAAGATATACAGTGGACCCGCGGTAATCCGGCCTCCCTTGTAATCCGACATTGTCTATTATTTGTTATTGAATATTACTTTGACAATATACTTCAGAGTGCATATACATACATACATATATAATATAGAATCTTATCACTGGATCTGTAATTTGTCGGATTACAAGGTACTCTTTTGTAAAAAAATTCTGACTATAAGGGGTCTTAGGCAGTACTCTATAATCCGACAAATTCGATAGTCCGACACTGCCCTGCAAAATGATTGTCGGACTACCGGGGGTCCACTGTATATAAAACATGTATTAAAATCTTTTGAGTGGTTTAGAAGTAAGCTGAGAGACAGATAATCTCAGTAACTTTTTGTTTTATACTATTTATTTACCAACCCAGGATGGGTTAGTAATGATTACAAATCTTTTATTTTCTCTGCTTGTTCTATACTATGTATTATGGATATAAACCTTCCGCTTAAATCACTCTATCTATAGCTGAAAACTACATTCAAATCTGTTGTATAATTTAAAATATACAAGCTAACAAATCACAGAGGCGAATTTATATTATACTATGTAGATATTATTCAATAAATAGTTATTAGAGTGCCACCTAGTACCAAACTAAGCTTAAACTATGGGTACTAGACAGACATACAAATACATTTTTTTATAGCTACAAATAGAATGAAACACTAATATGTATTTGGAAATCATACTATACATAGTACACCAAGCCAGGATGTTACTTTGCAAATTTTCTACACCACAGAGGTAGAGGTACACTTTTTTTGTCTAGGTGTGGAAAGATAGGAGTGATCTAGGAGTAACAAGTAACAGATAAATAGAATTTTTTATTATAGTTATTAATATAAAGTACAACATCATTACTTATATAATTTAGAAATAAAAATGATAAAAAGTAATTTATAAGCATTTTATTATCTTAAACTGTTTAAGAAAAACCAAAATAATAATGAACAATTAATGATTATTATAATAATAAAAATAACAATAATTTTTCAATTTACATGAATAAAAATTAGTATCCCAAGTATTCCCAAGAATTTTATACGAACGTGTCATGGGTTTATATACCAAGGGTTTTACAACAATTTATACATTTATCGAATTAAATTAATTGTTTACTTATACTTACAGTGACTTAAGAATATGTTTACTTTATTTCGTAAACATAATTTTGATATTGGCGGTTAAATTAAGTTTGGTCGGATATCACATAAAACATTTTAATACCACGAAGCGCAGCAATGCGTTTTAATACGCCATTTTCTTTTCGTCTCTTTTTTTATTCAATGATTCGAGTGTACTTGTCATTCTTGCCGATTGTCAATGTCAGATATAGTTCGAATTTTATCGAGGGTATATTACACTATCAATACAGAATCGAAGTTTCATCTTTTTGCTCTAAATACTATAAGAGTTTACTTTACAAGGAAATAAAACAAATATTGCGTATCAAGGAAGATATATTTTTAGATAGCTTTTGATAATTCCTTAAAATAAAATAACTAAACAAATTGTCTACGCAACTATAGCAACTTGCCCAATATTTATCAATTTACAAGAACAATTAATCTATTTTCATTGTGTTACTATAAAATATACAACCATTTTTAATTTTGGAACTTATTGTCTACTGTAATTTCAGTTATAATCTTATTGCGTATTCACTGTTGTAATTCAATATCAAGGGGCCAATTATGTAATAATGTTATTAACAGTTCTCCATTGTAACATTGGCAGGATGCCATTTCTTATTATTCATTTGTGAGACGCAGTTACGAGATAAGTTTTACTGTTCGCAATTGCTACTGTACCTATATAACTGCAAAATATTCAATCGGTTATAAAATTGAAAATTGTTAATAATATACTTGGTACGTAATGCGGATGTTACCAGATTACTGTGTGGGAAAAGGAAAATAAAAAATACAAAACATTAATTACAGTTTAGAAACACAAGTTTATTTCATAATTTTAAATCAATACAAATCAGTCAAAAAATAACGTACCCGTTAAAAATAAATGTATAATTTTTACAAATTGTTAGTAGAAACAAAATTCAATAGAATATAATAGAATATTCAACACATGTTGAGCTAGTTATTTTACAGAAATTTCGAATATTGAGTTATTACGTATTAAATACTAGTAACTACTAGTAATTGCCATCGGTTTGTTACAATCAAGTGCGGTGACAGCGCTGCATATTTACGAAATCCTGGGAGATTAAAGAAATACCATGACATGACATTCGTATATAGCGTGTTTTTAGTATCAAATAGATAATATCTCAATGATTTCAGTTACATTGAATATTTTCCCAAATATCCGTAATAATACGTCCTAACTGAAAATACATTTTATTAAAAACAGATATACTTTTAAATAATTATTAAGTATATACACATGCTATACGTAATATAAAATATCTGCAATAATGTTGTATACATCTAAATTTATATATATGTTTTAATACTGATTATTTTGATTCTATAGTTTCAAAATGTAAATACCTACAGCTTAATTACTAAAATAAAAAAGAAATAGAAAAATATATACATACGTAAATAAAACAATGTTTTTATTCGGATTATATAATACTATATTGTCTAACTATTTGGTCTTGTACTACGCTATTTAGTATGTATGTTATGATATGAAGACATACGGGCGTGATTGTTAGGAAGAACTGCTTAATATAAAAAAAATAGAAAAAAATACAATATAATTTTATATAGGCGTATGCAATTAGATAGTCTAATGTACTAATATATTTTCATTATGTACTTTATCACAATAACACTGAATTAAGTCCATAATAGTCATTAATGTCACTATGATAAAGTACCATAGTGTTTTACGTATAGTAACGACTGTAAAATTTCAAATAGGTATATCTGAAGCTCGATAATGCAGCGCTGTTGCTAACAATTCTCAGTTAAAACTGATTAATATCTACAACTATGTATGGACACTTTCACTGTGGCATTACAAACAACATATATTTATATGCGAAGTGGCAAAAAGCAACCGCCGCGCTGTCACGAGTCAAACGTATTAAATTTGGTTTGTTTTCAGTGTTTTACACAATCGGAGTGTCAATCAAAAACATAAATTGACAAAAGCGTTGCGCAAATTTGAACTAACGACCGGACTATGTCGGATAGTTACAATAACTTGTCCATGAAACTCTAAAAATTGTAATTAAGTGTTACAATTATATGTATAAAATTTTTGACAAATACAGTTTCTGAATCTTTTGAATCTGGTACAATTGAGAATTGTTAGCAATTGCATTGCGTAATAAAGCAGCACGTGGTACGCATAAAGCATACGGATATAATATATTGGAATAGTATAATTGGAGGACAGGATTTATAATTAAACTGCTATGTACTTATTTGTACTGAGTTTTAATATACCAAGGGCTGCCTCTCACATAAATATTCCTTAATTCCTATTTTTTACAATACGTTATGTAGACATTACATATTCGATCTATTTACTTTTAGAACAACTACTTTTTTTATTGAAATATCTGTTTCTATAGTCAGATTTACAAATCACAAAGTTGCTTATATTGGAATGATTTATCTATTATTGTTATTCTTAGTATGATCTAGAAGTACATAATATGTACATGAATTAATGTAATTTTCATTTACATCGCATATGCATTGAACCCGTCGTGGTCCAGAAACAAAACTACCTCCCACCATTCTGGGCTATCTTTACCAAAACCGTTGCAATCAATTTTCATTTAAAATGGCTAAATTCCACAATTTTATGATTGACCATTTGACATTTGACTAACATGCTATCTATGAATTACCTTATAACCGCAATTGCAACTTTTGATCGTTACATATAAACTGGGTAGATCTTTGATATTACGCAATGTAGTATTGTTTGCAACTGGGCTATTTAACAAATGAGCTGTCTAAAAGAAGCATGTCTGACTGCTTCTTTTAGAGTATACTACACAATAACTTTGTTTACATAAGATAGTAAAATTTATATGTTATATACATTACAATAAATGTTACACTTGGAAATTTTACAATAACAGGATTGGGGACACCGAGAGACAATTATTGTCGCCTTTAACTTGGAATTACAAATACTTTTTATTTAGCGTAACCATAACATTACAGAATATTTTTGAGTGTACTTGTCACTTTGGAAACTTTAATAAAATCCCTCACAGACAAGGAAATATCGGTTACACCCGAGCGACCGGCCATTTAGTTCCTTTCCTTTTATTAATTGAAATAACTGTTGTTGCCAACCAGATCTATTCGTCATTCCCCTACTGTACATACCTATAATTTTATACCAAATAACTGAATAATTGATGTATTAACGGCTGTATTACGTGACTATTTCCTACTTGTATAAACAGCCTGAAATTATCAGTTCAGCCATAATGTAATTGCTATTTGACAGTTTTAATTTCTGAAAGTGCATAATCGCTAAATTGCCAAATTGATTTGTTTCAAATGAGAAACTCAGCCGCGTGAGATTGATTATAACAGTTTCTACAACTGCTTGAAAATTGATTGTCTACTAGTATTTTACACAAATAAAGTTATTATAAAAAATACATGAAAAGTAGAAAAAATATATCTTAGATAATAATGGCATTAAAAATACATATGCAGAATACATAGGTTTACTCAAATTTCATATATTTGAAATGCACTTTATTTGCACTGATTTAAAAAGAAACTTGTATTCATGCATATCACAGAATATTTCTTAAAGGAAAATATTAACAGTATGGTAACATATAGTGTGTGAATTAAAAAATTAATTACGGATGAAGCAAAATACCGAACAGTTATTTTATTTCATAAATAATTAATTATATTTTCTACGCCTTCACGCTTTCGTGAAACTCACTTCCGATACATAAGTAGATATTACTACGCGCCTAACACATGAAAACGATGTATAAAAATTGCTCCTATTAAATATTAAAGTGTACATAACGCTGCTTCTAAAAAAATATTTCTTATATTGTATAGAAATACAGGCTTAGTTGTAAAGGGTATACCTACTAAGGCGATAGTCGAATACTAGGTATATGCTTTTTTGAAAAAAAGATACAACGTTGCTGAAGTAGCAATGTTGAAAATTAAGTAGTTATTTTAAATTGCAGTAGGTACAAACTGTACGATACGTCTCCGTGGTCAATTTAGTATGGATTGTTCAAAATATACGTTCAAATTTCCTCTTTATTTCTTGGGAAATGTGGTTCAATTTAGTACTGGCATTCCCAAACACCATATAAACTTAGCAAAACCAATACCAACCCTTTAAGACTAACCCTGTATAAAATTGAAGACTGTATAAAAAAACAAATACATTAAGGAGGGATTACAATAACAGTAAATATAATTGTTTTCTAAACTACTTCAAATAACATTTCATATAAAAAAGGAATAAATGATTCGAAATTTAAAATTAGTTTGTTCGATTACAAAATATAAAACTTGATTTTTACTGTATGTAAGTATAATTTGGCTGTTTGGCATTTTAAGTGACTGGAGTAAGTATTTTGTTTTTAGTAATTTACTTTCATCTAATGAAAATCCTATGTGGAATAGAAGGGAAGACTATGTTTAAACTTCCAAATTTCACAGTACAGATTCTAAAACGATTACATTATTTTATTATATGTAATTTTATCTTATCTGTGGTAATATTATACTCTGTGGTTAAAACAGTTATATTTCAAAAATGGCACTTTCATCAACCATAGTTAACTTACATTAAGTACGCCTAAACATTTACTTAACAATTAGTTTTGTATAAATTTAAATTATATTACACAGTAAGACTTAGTTTATACTGTGTTTGTATTTTAGTCAGTAGATATTAATTTAATCCGTACTTATAATAGCACTAACTTGTAAACACAGTGTGAACTAGGATTTATGCATAACAACAAACGAAATATTTACGACTATACTCAGCTAATTTTAGGTTACATTTAACGTAAAAAGCATTACAGACATCAAAATTTAAGGCTACCAACATTTGAATAAGTACCATTCCAAATAT
Organism: Achroia grisella; assembly: GCF_030625045.1. Classification (NCBI taxonomy): domain Eukaryota; kingdom Metazoa; phylum Arthropoda; class Insecta; order Lepidoptera; family Pyralidae; genus Achroia; species Achroia grisella. The sequence goes on from NW_026712590.1 coordinate 2,550,679, forward strand.
AAATTTGATAATATATTCTTTTAACATACTACGTTCTTTTAAATAAATATTATAAATTACTCTACAATTATGATTAGTTGGCATTTAGGAAAGTTTGTTATAAATTTATGAATTAATTAAACATGTTCTTTTTTTAAAAAAATCATTTTCTTTCTCTTGTGTTCATTACATTTTGGCGCGCAATATGCACGTAGGAACAGTGAGCGCTATTTATTTACAATAGATACTTACGTAATTTACTTTTTAATTCGCCTCTATGACCTGATTAGATACCGATTAAAACAGCTGCTAAGCTCATTACACATACAATAACTATCAAAAGATCTCAACTTTCGCCTTTACAAATATAGATTAATGTAATATATAATACAGATAAGCCAAAGCTGTATACGACACAGATGGCCTATTTTGTTTTATTGATTACTCACTCTATGGCTTTCATATACCACTGCTGAAATTATATTGTAGCCGGGCCAAAGCTTATTAGCAATAACGCCTATATTTGTAAGATGCTGGCAAAATTCGACCACATGACCTGCGCACTACGCAGTAACAAATTTTACGTACAAAATAGGTTACTCCGCAATTTCTAATGTCTATGGTTTTGTTCACGTTGTTTATAGCGAGTTTTACCATACTTCGCATTTGTGCTTGGGATTCATTTTTGATCCAATGGGACAATGGAATTCTTCTGAAAACTCCTTCAAGTTTGATATGGGCCCGATGACTCTGTATTTTGCAACGGTGTGGTCATCTTTCTCTATTTGCATCTTCGTTGACTCCTTGGTCATCGCCGAACACCATACCTAGAAAATGTGTGTATAATTTTAGTATTGCTTCAAACTTTATTAAAATAAAATAGTAAGTTAGAATTGGCTTTCATTGTATGTAGTCTGTACTGTAATGTATTTGTTTAATTATTGCTAAGACGTGCAAACTACTCTTAGAAAATGTGACGTAGTACGTTAGGTTCAAACACTTTGACGGAAGATGGACTTTGTCAAGATAGAATATGAAGAGTACTTCACTAGATCATGCTGATCTTATCATCCTCCACTGGTACCAGCGTAGGTATGCCCATAACATAAACAGGTGCACTGTCATATTATTACCTTTAAAAAAATACATACAATAATGTATAAATATAGTCATACCTGAGCAAAAGATATAAAGAACAGTTGTCTATGATTGTACTTGAGGCCGGGCAAAGTCAAGTTCACGGCGGCGTCTTTGCTCGAGCTGTAGTCGAGGTATGCGTGGAAAGAAGCTTTTAAACCACCGTTGTCTGCTATGTTCTCGCCTTAAAAATAATTAAAAAAACTAAATTTATTAAAGTAAAAGAAAAATATTCAAATAAATTTAATATACGCCTTAATTTTTCTATTAAGATACATAGGTATCTTAATACCGGCAGCTCGACTAAATATATGTAGTATATAGATACTACATATATTTAGTCGAGCTGTACTATAATCTGTTTTTTCAATTTTAACGCTAAATATTTTAAATAGGTATTAGGTGTTTAAATATGTAAAAATATGACACCATACGGAGGTAATTTGTATTATAAAAATGAAAAAAACTATTTTCAACAACAATACTATATCTATTAAAACTATCATATAGATGTGTGTGTGTCACATGATAATGTAGTGTCCGTAGCACTGTTCCTGTATACAGGCGATAGTTACTGCTTACCATCAAGTGGGTCGTGCCGCCGTCAGCTTGCATGTCATTCAAACTACATAAAATAAGTTACAGTAGCTCAGTAGTTTTAATATTCAAGTCAATACAAAACTATTATATTTTTTGTAGTTCCCGAGTTATCCTAGATTTTAATATACACATTTCTATGTATAAACATCGAAATGTGTGTAATCGTTCAAATATTTTACTGAATCACATGTTTTTTATACCAATTCACATAACTAAAGCCACTGGTTATTACAGAAAATTTCAATAAACAAACCTAGAGTTTGTTTCCCGTTCAAGTGTTGTCCCTCCACAGTGTAGTCGGAATATTGTTTCTGTATACATTCCGCTCGTTTTTTAAACCGGTCTATAGTTGCGTTATTCCACCATTTGTTCAAATTGCCAAACCTATAAAAATATATGTTTATCTTTATTATATCATTGATATACATGTCAATAATAATAGCACAAGACAATTTACATAGGGGCATCTAGTCCCAAGTTAAGCAGACCTTGTGTCATGGATACTAGATAACTGATAAACCTACTCATTCATACAGAATATTTTTTTTATAAATTTATAAATACATAATATAGATAGAAAACACCCAGACCAATAAAATCATACTCGATCATAGTAATCATACTCATGAAAACACATGTTTGCATCGTGCGAAGAATCGAACCCACGACCATTAGAAATAAAGCAGTATACCGGTGTATCAGAATTCAGATATAACGTAATTTCCGTAGTGGTGTTCTAGGCGTTGGTTACCACTTACCATCAGGTGGACCGTCAGCTAATCGTCATGACATGGCAAACCAGCTGACGAGATAAAAAAAGTTTACCTGTCATACTCTCTCCCCTGGTCATCAAACGCGTGTGTGAGTTCATGTCCCATGACCACTCCCATAGCTCCATAGTTGACACATTTAGGATTGTCGCCATCATAAAACGGCAACTGCAGGATACCAGCGGGGAACACTATCTGGTTCTTGGTTGGTGTGTAGTACGCGTTCACAGTAGAAGGGGTCATACCTGACGACAAATTAAAAAAAAAAATAATCAGGCCCGAACACGAATAATTTTATGGGATATTGGTGTTAAACCCGATTAAATTTAATCAATCAATAATTGGAAAGGGACTATATTTTTACCGACGAACTTCTATAAATAATTTGATAAATGTAGAGGAAGAATGAGAAAGAAGATTTTTTTGTTATATCATCTCTACCACCTGGCACACTAATGAAAGAAAGATGTGAAGATATGTAGCTATGCATATGTCTTACCCCATTTAGTTTTGTTGACGGGCTGATCTAACTTCTTGAGGTCATTCCGCAAACTGAACACGTTGAATGCGATGTTGTTGTCAAAATACTCATTTGGCTTCACTACCAACTCCTCGTATTGTTTGTTCAACTCGTCTTTATGCAGGATGTAGTCAGGGAAACCTATAATTGTATTCTTTTAGTCTACTGGATGTATTATTTTAAATCTAACAGTAGCAAAAATATATACTTAAAATAATAAAAATAGTAACGACTTTTGCACCAAAGTCAAATTATCTATTTTTTGAGAAACTCATAAAATTTAACCAATAATCCCTTATATAAATATTTCCCACCTACTTTATTTTTAGGTATGAATTTATGTTCACAATTACCTATCATATCCGTGATAGCGTCTGCCTTTGTCTCCGCTGCTTCCCTAGTCTCCGAATCCATCCAGTCCAAGTTCTTGAGGTTTCTCTTGAAAGCGTTTCGTATGTTATCAATCATAATCTCGCCTTGGGTTTTTGCTTCACCGTGGAAAACTTCGCGGACAAACATGGCACCGACTGCAAAGCCTAAAGAACACAAGGTAGCATAAAATAAAAAAAGGTCACGTTGAATACACGGGGCCCAGAATTTGTCCTTGTGGAAGTCCATTGAGAAAGTAGAATAATGAATAATAAATTGATAGTAATGAGACTAGTTAACTCGCGTAAAATGTATTATTAATTTTAAGACATTAACAATGTCCGACTAATCTGTCAAAGATTAAAGATTGTATAAGGAAATTTACATTGAATTTCCTTACCAGCATTCGTTACACAACACAAAAAATACAGCTTTTGACTTAATAATGAAAATAGCTTAATTTATATAACTGGCATAACGTGAAGAAATGCATGAATAGTAGTTAAAGTAGTCTACAGTACAAAGAATATCGTAAAATGAACTTACCAATAGCATTGTTAGTGTCGGTAACACAATATCTCCAAGACTCTTCTGTACCCTCAGAACCAAACAGCGCTTTCCTTAATATCTTGGTTGCATCTCGGAAGGACTTCGACAAATATGTAGACAATGAGCGCGAAACTTGCCACATCATATAACTGGTAACAGTTCTGTAAATAAATAAAGTCGCATTTAGAGAAATACAAACAATTCGAATATATTCGTATACTGCCCTAGCATTTAATCCCTATAAGAATTTATTAAGTCCTTATCCAACATTCCAGATAAAACTGAAAATGAAACTAACTACTAAACTGAAATAAAACTGAAATAGGTACTAAATGCTAGAACAACAAACTGGTTAAAATCGAATGCTCTGACAAACAATATTAATCTCAAATAAGAAACGTGGAAGTTATTACTATTGTATCAAATATGTTACTATTGTAATTATTAAGTTCAAAAGAGAATTCATTGAGTGGATTGTTGGTAGCTGTAGCGCATCATCATATACAAAGAATGTGGCCTTGCTCTTTCAATTATTTTAATGGAAATCATCAACATCTTTGTCATGATAAGAAGTCATTTATTCCTCTTCCAATACATCTGGCTTAATTTTGTCAGTGATTCATCCATAGGGATTGACCAATTTCCGTTCGTGTTGTAAATAATATGTATGTGAATGTAAATACTTACTTCTGATCATCTTCAGATTTGCTATATTTTCTTAAAACTTTAGTGAGATTTCTGAAGTATTCAGGCGCGTATACTACTATTCTCTCAGTATCGGGTATCTAAAATATTAAGTATTTAATTTTAAGAGTTCTATAAATTATTTAAATTGATTCCATCTACGATGTCTAAAGTTTTAAATAATACGTGTGTAAAATAAAACTTACCGTTCTATTAACCAATTTGAAAGCATCATTAAAGAACATAGTCCAATTCAGGAATGGCGCTTCCTTTTGCCATTGCCTTATAGTGTAAGGGTTATACAATCCCTCTTCATCCCTTCTCTCCTCAGAGGGGGTGGTTATATTTGCTAAATCCGTTTCGAACTGTATAACTTTACTCATTTGAGATCTAGCTTCAGATTTGTTTGCGCCTAATAATACGCAAACTCGAGTCATGTAATCTAAGTATGCATCTAGTACTTTCTTATGTGCTGTTTTGTTCAGATAGTTATCTCGGGTTGGTAGATTCAGGCCGCCTTGGTCCAACTGAAATAAATTTACATCCAATTTATAATTCATAACACTATCAGTAACATTAGTCGTAGCTTGCTAAATGATAATACTTTAAAATATAACTTTAAATACTAATGTTATGTTATTCACGGGATGTGTTACTTACAACTATAACATGTTTGGATGAATTCCTGTCATCTTCTGTCACCGCCCAATTAAATAATCCACCTAAATTGTAACTGAAAAAAAAATAACACTATTATACAAATTGATTCCATAAAAAGTAATTATTAGGGCCGTATGCTTAACAGAGAATATTAAAAATAATAAAATTGACTCACGAATTTTGTACATCCTGGAGTAGCCTCTGCAAATCAAACTTAGGCTGTTTGATCATGGTACTGGGGAGGATGTGCCAGCCCCCCAGTTTCTTGATGATGTTCACCAGAGGCTTCTCGCCCAGCTTCTCTATGGTCTCGTTCGTGTCTATACACGCATCATAGTACACACGGGCTTTTGCCTCAGCACCAGTATTGTCTGTGGTATTCACTTTTTCTAGAAAAAAAAAATATACAATCATTTACAACCTTCAGAGGTAAGGTTCTTTTCAAGCAACTGTGAAAAGGAGAGGATGCTCTAATTGACGGTATTTTTGTGTATTTTGGTAATTCACTAGACGTGTATAGCGAGACTGCCCGCGTGAATACGGAAACCTTAATTAAAATCAGTCAAATATTTATCGAGATATCTATTACAAACAAACATACAAAAATAAATAGCTTTCCTCTTTATAATAACAGTACATTAGTTTAAAAGCAAATTAATATATATATACCCGCGGTTTGTTCAGATGTAATAAAAAAACCCTTCACATTTCAGAGAGCGACATCTAGCCGAAAAACAACTTGATATATTTACATCCATTTTTGTATCAATATATACATAAAATATATAAAAATAAACATGCTTCTGAATACAAACGTTTGTACTGTGAGTGGATCGACCCAACCAAGGTCGTCAAAATGTTGACAATGTTGCGTCTAAACTGAACAGATTTTGATGACGTTTTTTGCAACCGATAGGGTGTAGTAGGTAGGTGTGTAGATGTGTGTTGTGCCCTTGATAATTTAGGATTTTTATTGATAATAAATCAAAACTAATCTGAGTAGTCAGTATTAATTCTGAGCAAAATCACATGTTTCGTTTGCTATATTGACTTTGACAGTGTTTCTACCCCATCTGGAATTACAGATTTATTTATTAGGGTATTAAAGCTTATAATATTATTTATTTTCCTAAACAAAAAATACAATAGCATATCTGAAAAGAATAAGAGCCAAATTTCTTGTCAGTTCTTCTTTAGTTCGAAAGCACTTCGAACTGTCGGTAGATTTGACATGTCACGTATGTAATATGGCTCACTATGATGAGGTGTAATAGACCTACATGAATTAATATATTTTGATTTTATTTGATTAGTTTTTTAAATATTTAATTATTCATTCTTATACCTATCTTAAGCCTACTATAAACGTTGCTAATAATAATTAGTACATAATACATACATACATATTGTGTAGGTATTTTACCCTTTACATATCGATTATTAAGCTTATAAAATAAATAAACAATACAAAAATACATATTTTAAGTCGCTAAAAACGAATCGTAGTTTGTAGAATCAGTAAGTATGTAGGTACGTAGGTACGTTTGTTCGTGAATTACAGGCAATAATATATATAAACATTATCATTTTAAAGGTAACAATCCAATTTTCGTTTCTGTATGTGTGTACAACAAGATCTAATTCACGGAAACATACTAATTCGTTATTAGTATAGCAGCGTAAATACAGAATGCAAAAGTACACTTATGCTCGAAATAAAACAAAAGTGTAAAAATTAATTTTAATATTACTATATCAGAGTTAAAGTTAGAAGTGAAAAAATTGGAAAAAGTTATTAATTAAAAAGCTGCGCCTTTTTAATTAATAACTATTTCCTAGTTGACTGTATTTAATAATATAGTTAAAATAATAATATACACAGTACATTACTAATTAGTAAAGATTTCTACACAGCAATAGTAGTTATATATATGCAAAATCTATTTCTATATAAATGGTTTCTATATAAATGGACTCCTTTTGCGTCCATTGCTTAGTAGTTTTTTTAGGGGACTGTATTAAAATTACTATAGCGTAATAATAGTAAACATTTAAATACATTTTGCTGTGCTCCTGTTTGCTGAACATATTTTTACTGTCATCTACGATTTTTTAGTTAGTTATTTTTAATTTTTTTACTATATGGAATGCTATCAAAAGTAGACGAGGAAAAATATTAGGACACTTGATACAGCACGATGAATGTACTAAAGTAATTTATGAAGGAAAGATAAAAGGAAAGAGGGGGAGAGGAAGACCAAGGCACAGCTACATCAAGCAAATGAAAGACAGAGTTGCAGTAGTGTCGTATCAAAGTTTAAAGAGTATGATGGGAGATCGTAGAAAGTGGCAAGAGCTCCACCGACCAGAGTGTTGCTCTTAAATTTGAAAGAAGAAGAAGAAAGAAAGAAAGAAAAATATGAATAAATATGAGTTATTTTCAAACTGAACTGTATACTAATAATGCACTTTCATAACCAGCATCTGTGGTCATAGCAGAAAATAATAAGTTTTGTAGTGATTCTATTTTTGCTGTACTCACTTTTGCTGTCGTTCTAGATTTTTTTATTGGTAGTTTTACACTTTTATAATTACTTAGTAGTTTTTTTTTATGGTGGACTGTATCTAAGTATTGGCCGTTAGTAACTGGTATAGTCATATGTGGTAACAGTAGTAAATAATATGTAAATATTAAGTTCTCGTATATCGACACCTTTATAAGGCATGATAAGTACACGCATTGTTTGATTTATTTTTCAAAGTGTTAATTTTTGCAATATTGTTTTGTAAACAAATTGAGATTTTCCTGATGTTACTAGAACTGCATTTAGCATACAATAAACCTTAATAGTAAAATTATAGAGAGCACATTAGGATGTATTGAAGCGTTAACATTTTGTATTGTTAAAAATTGTTTTATAATGAATTTATATATATATTTTTAATTGATAATGGAATGGTGCACCCGTCTGCACTAACGGTTTACTCTGGCGGGGCGCCAGTAGAGGATGATAAGATGAACATGAGGTCAGGTCAGTTAGACCATCATAATAAATTTACCAGGAACTTATCACAATGGCTTCCAGGGGGAACCGCGTGGAGTTCAACTAAACATGGTACATTGCTGGCAATGGACTAATGATCCACATTGTTAATAATATAATTATCCCCCCAATATGACGGCATTGGTGGTCTAGCGGTTTAGCATACCGCCTTACTTCCGATGGTCGCGAATTCGATTCCTTGCCCAAATATTTATCTTCATGAGTATGATTGTTTGTATCAGTCTGGGTGTTTTCTATGTATAATATGTCTGTATTTAAGATAAAAAATATTTATTTGTAACAGTTGTCTAGTACCCATAACACAAGCTGTAGCTAGCTTAACTTGGGTCTAAATGGCGTTTTGTGAATTGTTCTGAGAAAAAAAACCACTTTTGTTAACAATCATATTAAATAAATATGAAACTGATAACGAAAGGCAAGAAATTAACGTTAATTTTATTTATAATAGATAGTATGGACTATTTATAATACATAATAAGACACGTGTCAATATAGCATTGAAAATAACAGACATTACAATTGTCAAACAAAAAATGCGTATAGCATTAATAATACAATAAATTTTTCCATGACATATTATTGATGGATTCTAGAATGATCTTATGATTTTCCATAACAATCATAGTATTAAGAAAATTGTTATATTGATTTTTTGGAACCAAAAAGTTTCACTTTATCACAGTTTCCTTGTTACACTCTTTTTTATTTAATAATAACGACATCTAGCGGGTAAAATTATATAGCTGCACCTAAAAATACAAGTGACAAAAGAAGATAAATGAAAACAAGCTAAAATTTTGAATTCCAATTTCAAAAAAGAACCATTTGCGAAGCTTTATTTTATACAATGTAAGCTTTGTAAGCTGTGTTTCGATTATGGCAGTGAAAGTTTTGGATATGATGGATATGATACCTTTTTTCTTAAGAATAGTAATGTATGATTTGAGACCGTAATATCTGTAATGCTGTTTATTACACAAGTACATAAATAGTACGCAAGGATTTCACTGTCAGTTGCCTCTTTCCATCCAGTGGGCTATAAATTAGTTCCTCATTCTAACTACATAACAAATTTAAAAAACAAAACTGCTTACCGAGCGCATAACGTATAGTTAGTTGATTCTGCAATTCAATGTTACTGAAGATCCCCCAAGTGGATTTTCCCTCGGGTATAGGGTTGTTTCTAATCCACCCGCCGCAAGCGAACTCATAGAAATCATTACAAGGGTCCTGGGTCTCGTCTAACGCTCTAATCACCTCGCTGGCAGTGTAGATACATGAACTTGAGAGGCACACGCTGGAGTCTCCTGAAAATTGGGTTTTATTGGATGTTAAGAATATGCAAAAGCATGCGCTATTAATATACGTTGAAGGACACAAGTTAATATAAGGATGAAGTCTGGTGGGCTGATCATTGTGGTAAATTCATTACAAAAATTAAATGCAAGTTTCCAGGGAACCGCGTGGAGGTTGGCCTGATAATTATATATACATATATATGTTCCTATCCATAAGGTCCCAATTGCCAACAAATCCTTTTCCAAATCTTGGAAAAGGTTTTAAGATAGATAAGTTGATAAATTATGAATAATGTGTATATAACTTTGTTCTCGGACATCTTGAAATGTAACCAAGGGAAATGAAATTAGTAAAATAAATATGCAAATAATAACGGACAATTCATACAGCGCCATGTAAATAATCAGAGAAAAATCTTAAATAAAACGGCCTCCAAACCTGCAACCCTCCCCACACAGATGGAATGGCAAAAGCAATTTATATGACGAATTGACCATGGATAAATTATGATGGTTTGCGTGGAGGTCAATATAATATTGTAAATTCTTAGCAATAGGTTTTTATTCCCCAGTACTATCAATTCCTTCCCTCCATATGATATTAGAGTTATTTCAAAAACATAACAATACTAAGAATTGTCCACAGACGTCATAATGCGAGCTATAAATGAAATTGCCAAGGCGTGTCTGCCATCTTCACTAATATACCTAATAAATAGGAAAGTGCGTCTGTTTGTTACCTCTTGACGCCTTGACATTATGTACTCACGTGGCACGTGGGATAGAAATAAAAAAATAGTATTATTTTTAACGCGATTAATCAAGATATCTACACTGACAATTAATAATTATAATAACTAATCTTTTGTGAATTATTTCATATATTTGGACATTTCAAAGTGAAACGAATTAATTAACATATGACATATTCTGCCAGTTATTTGCATAAATAGTATGATAAGACTAATTAAAAAAGAAAGAAGTAGGTAGACGAATTAGTCGGTAGAGACAGTGATAAAAAAAATCATATGTGTAATCCCACTCGAATACATTCTAAGTCCCATTACTTCAGCTGCGGTTAAAACCCCTATTATACCCATATCATGGTAAATGGTTACCGTAGCCTACGGATGCCTGAAAAACCAGTGTTGTCACGAGTGTTTTACCGACCCTTAAAAACCTTTTAGGTTTTTTAGTAACCCCATGCTGTAGTCTCCAGAGGTAGATAGTTCATACCACAATCTAAGTGTATGTATATATATGAATCTTATAGGAATATTAACATCATCTTCATACCTTTTGGTTCTGGTTGATAGCACGGCGGTACGGGCAGATACGAAGGACCTTTCATGGCCAGGAGTAAGGATGTGGTAAGGAGTACAGCGACCAGTAGAGCTGCTATCAGAATCAAAAGCACCCTTTCCAGCTTCGTTCTTTGGTGCCATCCTATGAAAGAGACGCCCTGGAAAAGAAGAATAATTTCTGAAACATATTTTTTTATCTCCAATACATTTAACAATAACTCAGAATTATTAACACAGCGCCATCTATCTCCAAGCTAAGCAGAGTTTGTGGTACTAAATATTTTTTTTATTTTTAAGTACATTTTTTATAAATGCATATTGTATTGGTGTTTTTTTTTGTTTTGTAAATACACGTTGCGTATTTTCTAAGAATTAGATATGTATTATAAATAGAAAACACCCGATGTGTATTTACACTAAGAAAGAAGAAGATTCAGGCCAAGACAATCATATTCAATTAAAATTTATTTATTATTAATTAATAATAACAATGATTATTGTGTGGAATTTTAAAATACAAAATTAAATAATCTAAATCTAAAATAACAATGTCAAAATAATAATAATACCAATAACAATTTACGAATTGAGCTACAGTAACGGTCATTTATCAAAAAATTCGTCAACGGAGTAAAAGCATTATTTTTAATAAATATTTGTTAAGTTTAATTTTGAAATTGGTTTTATAAATAGCATCTTTTAAATCACTAAGCAATCTATTAAACAGTTCACCCAAACATTCGTATTTAATCAATTTTTGCGCTAGGCATCAAACCCGCGACTATTGGATGTAAGACGGCTAACCGCTAGACCACCGAAGCAGATAATATACATGACTATTCTAATTCTAAGAACAATTCAGACAATAAAACAGCCTTGAATCAAATGAATAAACACATCCTTACATCCTTACACAGCCTTACATCAAATGAATAAACACACAAACAATCAGCTTCGTGTATCTATAATATTATATTTGTTTCGGCAGGGTAAATAAAAAATCGTCCGATATTGTTTAAGAAACTACATTTTATATTATACTATCTATTCGCCCAGCTTCGCACGGGTGTACATGTATTATATATATAAACCTTCCACTTGAATCACTCTATCTATTAAAAAAAACGCTTAAAATCCGTTGCGTAGTTTGAAAGATTTAGGCATACACAGACAGCGACTGCGACTTAGTTTTATACTATGTAATGATTTTACTATATTTTTATTAGGTACCTATACATATAAAAACATGATGTCTTTATTATAAAAAAAAATGTACCCTCCTTTGTTCAATTAATCACATATAAAACAATAGAACATTTTTTTTCATCCAATTAATACGATAGCGTATACATTAGTTGGAAGAAAAAAAACGTTATAGCACAGATAACATAATATTACATAGTTATAGAAAGTTTTTAATACAATTTTTTTATTAATTCCTGAAATTAATTATATAAGTTATTGTTTTACATTAATTATTTACTATTGTATTATACATAATATAAAATAGATCTGTTTATATGTGTAGATAAATATATATCATCTATTATAGATAGACACATCTATTATATGTATATACTATTATATTTTATTTAACCAATATATATTTTACATAATAATGTATAATATATATTGGTTAAAAAAACATGAAGTATATATTAAATACTGGCTATTACCAGCGACTTCGTTTACTTTTCCTAGGTCATAGATAGCTTATGACCATTCACGTACTGCAATATATCTTCGTGTCAAATTTCATTAAAAACCGTTCCATAGTTTAATAGCACAAATGTAACATACAAATAGATATACTTTCACATTTATAATCTTACTAGCGACCCGTCCCGGCATCTACGGCATCGACTTGTTCTATACTTTAACATCTATGTATTATACATATAAAAATTCCTTTTGAATCTATCTTTTAATGAAAACTGCATTAAAATCCGTTGCGTAATTTAAAAGATATAAGCAAACAGATACTGGAGGGGACTTTATTTTATACTATGTAAAGAAGTATAGATAATTATTTAAAAAAAATATATTTCCTAGAATTTATTGCGTCTCATAACTTACATTACTTTATGTAAAGGTTATGAACAATAAATCAATAAAAAACGGATTTAAAATATCAACTAATCCAAGAATAATAGAACAAAACGACCGTCTAGCTCATTTATAAAAAGCATCCTCGAAATGAACTGCCATTTTTATATGCAAACTTTTTCAATCTAATTCAAGTAACTTCATAAATCAAATTGAAGAAATATGGTCTGTAAAGAGTTCCCAAAAAGGTATAGGTAGACATAGCCTATACATTAGCAAATTGTTCTTCTAGCCTATAATTAGCAAAATCTAGAAATATTTCCGAAAAACATGCACAACATGTGACAGGTGTTGCGTATTATTAATTAGATTAATTACAAGTGTTTGGTTTTATAATTAATTATTAATTAGAGTAATTAATGACTAATTGCACTTAAGATTATAATGACAACACTAGTTTAAGTCAGGTATTGACCGGACTATTGGCCAATCAATACCCTTTCAAGAGAAATCTTGTTTCCGTTGAGGATAGATACGTCTGGCGAAACGAACTGAGCGATGGCTTAACTCTACAGGCTAAAAGGAAATCATAGCGAGTTTTACATTTCACATACCGCCATCTATTGACGTCTTTGTGAACTAAAGTCCACTACGGTAAACTGAAGGTCTTTTGTACAAGTCTAGTATAGCAGTATAGTAATAATTGTATACTTTATTAATCAATTTAATATGACTGAAGGAATGATAAATATAATATGTACTATTTTATGTCTGCGAAATTTATTTATGTATATATATATATATACATAGAGATAATAAAATTAGTAAAACGGTGATGTCTGTATTATAAATACTGGAATCTGTAGCTTTAGTGCGTAAGGATTTTTTAATTCAATATTACTACTACTTTTAGGACCACAAAATCTTTTTTTTTTTATTAAAATAATATACTGTTTTTACTATACCTAAATAGAAAAAGCAAGTATTAAATATTTTGTTAGTCTTTACATGGTTGTTATCTTTATCATTTATAAAAATATCATTACATTTCCTATACCATTTGAAAGAGAAAAAATTGCTTATTTAAAGTAGCCCAAAAAGCTATATCTGGAATTCTGTCCTTCCTCACTAGAGGCACACCAATGGGGGATCTGTTGGTCTGTTTTTTATACTTTCTACACGCGTCATGCAATGAGTTTTCACCTATGTATTGCTAGAGGTCTAACTAAAAAAAATATTCCGTGCATATCAGGGACAGAATCCTAATTTAAATAATAAAAAAAACATTTTCGAAAGTATAAAATTTCTTCCATCTCAGTAATTGGTAGTAGACAATTGTCGCAATAACACTTCAACCCTTTGGACTTACGAGTAAAACAGTTTCGGAGGGTTGAACTATTTTATTATTCCACTTTGTATCGAAATGGGATAAAACCTCGTTACCAACGGTTTCATTTTGTTGGGATCGTTTTATTTTACTGCGAAGGAGGTACTTGTATAAAGGAGCAGGTTTATTGTTACCTACATCTTATATATAAATTTCTCGTGTCGTGTTAGTTACCATACTCCTCCTAAACGGCTTGACTGATTGTTATGAAATTTTCTATGCATATTCAGTAGGTCTGAAAATCGGTTTCTATCTGTTTTCATACCTCTAAGTGTCTTTTTTTATAATGTGGTATTAAAAAATACATACAACCAAAAAATTTCTCCCTTCTACTATCAACCCCTACTTTTAATAGAGATTTTAATTTATATGGCAAAACGTTTGCAGGGTCAGCTAGTTTTATATACTGCCCTTAACTTGTGACCTAATTTAGGTATGGCCCTCAATCAGCCGCATGTGTTGACGTATGTACAATCACCAGATGCTTCCAGATGGGCCATATGTATTCTTATCACGTACTGACTTATGGGAATCGATACTGTCGCTATCAGCCAAGGTAAACTATCACACAACCCAGCACTGTGTTTTCAGCATATATTGTGTTATACATTTTTACCCTACTACTGTAAAGTAATGAGTACAGCCTATTATTATTACATCCAACATTGTGTCATACATTTTTAGCTTATTACTATAAAGTAGTAGAGTAGAGAACTCCCTATTATTATTAATAGTGGTTGTCCAATGGTCGAAATACGACCATAATTAATTTCAATTACCAGTTTGAGCAATTACGGTTCTATTGTCAAAGATTATA
Source organism: Achroia grisella (assembly GCF_030625045.1). Classification (NCBI taxonomy): domain Eukaryota; kingdom Metazoa; phylum Arthropoda; class Insecta; order Lepidoptera; family Pyralidae; genus Achroia; species Achroia grisella. The sequence goes on from NW_026712590.1 coordinate 2,565,864, forward strand.
CTTTATTAAAAAGCGAGGGAAGAAAAAATGATCAAAAAAATAAAAAAGGGCGTAGACCTTCAGTCTATGGGAAATAAAGGCGTAACTTAAGTACATAAGTCAAATTCATGCTTTTTTATTGATATAATGTATTTTTTATGCATAATTAAAAAAAATAGCTTTTTGTACTCCTTGTATGTATAAACTATAAGTGTGAGAAATTTCACCCACTTCCGTACGAGATTTTCGTAATAAGGGGTACAGTTTTTCTTCACGTATTAATATATACTTTTTAAATATGTCGGTTTACTACTTCTTCATGACTAAACGACTTAACGGATCCTTTGTCTAAACAGACTATATACTTTTTCTAATAATACAGTTTTTATTACCATACTAAATATAATACAAATTGAAAACAAGAACAAAAAACATGAAGGAGTTGGGCCTGTCAAATGACGATGCTTACCAGCGAAATGTCTGGCGCCTCAAGATTGGAAAAGCCGACCCCACGTGGGGAAGAAGCGAGGATGAAGAAGATACTAAACAGAAATTATAAAAGATTTTTTTGGTGTAGCTAAAAAAAGATGGATGGATTGTGTGAAAGATGATATGAATAAAAGGAGAGTATGCTCAGATATGACGGCCGATAGAGATTAGTGGAAGAGAATGACATAGGTACTGCGCCGACCGCAAATAACGGGATAAAGGCAAGGCAGAGAATTGATAATAATTAAACAATCATGTTTTAATTAGTAGAGACACATAACTATAGATGGTGGTGTGGTGGTGTTATTTCAGGCTTCCAATTAAAATAAGTAACAGATAATCACACCAATTTGTTACACTATTAATACCGCGAGTTCGCCTGCTTTGTTATTAATAAAATTTGTCCGACCTCGTGACACAATTTATCTTTAAATCTATCGTTATTTTTAAACTTTTGTGTTTATTTAAAATGTAAACGGGGTCTTAACATAAATAGTTTTTGTAAATAAACTTTATTTATCTCTCAAAATGTCAAATCTTTAATTAACATCGGGTCAACCATTTGGTCATGAAGGTAGCAAACAGACAGACCGACACAGTTTATTAGAGATTATTACAGAGACAATTTATATTATTATTTTATGTGTTAGTCTATAAAGTATTTATAAAATGGGCCATTAGTAGCCTGAAATAAATTAGTATTGATGGATATGGATAGAATACGTTTAATTCTGGAAAATTACTACTAAACGTCCTCAGCTTTAGCCGAGTAGAATTATTATAGGTATCTCTCATTTCTTTGAGAATGAAATTCAGCCCAAGTTATGAATGAAATTATCATTGACGAGGTAGCTTCTAAAGATTAAAAGTACACACGCAACCATTCTATAGATGAAAAACCCGTCCTGGCTTCGTGCAGGCGATAACTTTATTAATTTTGTATTTATTGACATAATCACACTAAAATAATAGAAATAGTAAATAATCTTATTTCAATTAAACTTAATATAAACACTTTTGAATAGTCATATTTTTTAATTCAACCACTCATTCGGAACGTAGAGTCATCACAAGAAGAATGAGCAAGAAACTTGCTTGTTGCTCTTTTTAATAATAATATAATTACGTTTCAATGAGTGAAAGAATTAAAAAATGGACAAATTAGTGTTTAACATAATGGACAAACTTAAACATATGTTTTTGAATCAAATGTTTTCTTTGGTTTGTAATAAAAAAAACAAGATGTTTTCTTTTTTTTTTGTGAAAATTATGTAGTAAAAGTACTTACAGTAATCATGACACTCAAGGAGATACAACTGATAAATAGACTAAGCAGTTAAGTCGATCAGCACAGCAGATGCATTGTGGCACAATGGTGCAAATCTCGTACCTACCTGTCAGAGGCATGACGACACAGATCTATTATACTGTAAATTGATCTTTGTATGATTTAATAGTTCTGATGCAAGTTGAATTGAATATGTAGTACATTTATAGACTGCGTACTATCCGACAGACAGTTTATAGATTGTTATTCATATATGCAGTCGTTTGTTGTTTGGTTGTACCGTTAAAGATTTGACGTGGAGCAAAGATTGACTGCAATTTTATTATCCACGTTAATTGAATGTCTTTGTACTTTTCTAAACTGGTCGACTCTAAAAAAATTATGTCTTATATTCTCACTGTTTTCAACTTGTTTGTTTTTTTACAATACAGTGATTTCAAGACAAATTACAAAGCGTTATCTAGTCCCAAGTTAAGCAAAGCTTATGTTATGGGTACTAGACAACTGATATAAATACATTGATACATGTTTTTGTAAATATATTCAATATAAAACACCCAGACTGACACAAACAGTTATACTCATGAATACAAATGTTTATACCAATTCCTCGAACTCAGGCGTACTAAACCGCTAAACCACCGAGGTTTTTACGAAAGTAAATTAAATAAAGTAAATAAAGGATACGGAAAAATCTTAGTCCAACGGAATAGGAATATATAAGTTTCAAAGGCATCGCATGATGATGTGATATCTGCGGTGTTATTCATATGTTTATGCGACGACCGTTTCCATTGGCGACGGTTTCCATTAGGATGGTATCCTGATGGTAAGTGCTTGTTTTTTTACAATTCGATTTATAGGAAATATATCAATATATATACAGACTAGCTACCTGCCCTTCGCACAGGCATAGATGTATTATACATATAAACCTTCCCCTTGATGATCATCATTGACATTCCTCTATATATGTATCTATTTCTAAAAACCACATTAGAATTCGTTGCGTAGTTTAAAAGAACTATGCGAACAGATAGCGGAAGCGATTTCATTTTACTATGTAAATGCTATGTAAAGATATCGAATAGTATATAATTATTAAACTTCATTTGTCAGTTTGTGTACTTGTAAGCAAAAGCTTTGTCATTTAGCCCATTTGCATATTACAAGAAAACAACGGGGTAATTTACAACATAAACCCACGCGAGCTTCTCTTTCACGCAACTACTTTGCAGACGGAACTGGGGCATAAATATGAGTTCTTTATTGGAATAGCACACGAGCTGATAACCTACCTGATGTAGAGTTTACTACCGATGTTTAGTGGCAGAAATACTTAGGTAAGATAGGACCCACGGTGACAACTTTATACAAAGTGAACGTCAGTTTAAATAATAGGTTCGGTAGTGTAGAGTTTAGCACATCTCCTTACATACTCACACATATGCAATTGTCAAGTTCAAAGATTACGGTGTGTGAATTGTCCTGAGATCTATTATTATTCACAAAACGATCACTTAACTTTAATACAACAAACAAAATCAAGTTGTTTCACCCATGCGAAGCCGGGGCGGGTAACTAGTATATGTGTGTAAGTGTTCCCTTTTTGTCTGTTAAAGTTGGTTAGTTATAGTTATTAATAGTTAAGTGCATGTGTTATAGCAATGAACTATTATAAGAAGTTCTAATACACGCGGCGTCGGTCGCTTTGTACTATCTTGTGACGACATCCGCGTACTAAGCTGGGCGTTTACGGACGGGAAATGTCAATCGGGAATCAATTGCCGCCCGTAGTACCTACGAGTTGCCAACCGTACGAGGAATCCAATACAGTTTACATATAGGCAGACTTTATACTAAGTTTTGTGTGTTAGTAGCTCTGTCTTACATACTTCAGCTTGTATTGTAAGCTTTGTTTCATTTATTTATTTATTTATACTCTTTGTTACCAGCAATCGCACAGCTAAGCTGGCATTCGGCCGGCCACGTATGTCGAAGCAGAGATGAGACATGTACATATAGATTCCTAATGTGGCGACCTAGAATAGTAAGGAGAAGTGTAAGCAGGCCAGCAGCCAGATGGTCGGACGACATCAGAAAGACGGCAGGACCGACGTGGATAAGATGCGCTGCAAACCAAAGGTGGTAGAAAATTATGCAAGAGGCATACGTCCAGCAGTGGAGTGGAATGGATGCTCTGAACCAGGTACAGAAAATAATTAAAATAATGAATTTATATAAATTGAAACAAAAGGTAATCTTCGCTAAGGAATCATTCTAGATTACCTTTAGGTAGAGAAAGTAAGACATAAAGTTAATAAAAAGGTAGGTGACGCAAGTAATTTCACTATTATAATACTATTTTGCTAAGTTCTACTGTGTAAAATTGTCGTGTCACTCGTTTGTGTTACAGCAATAGGTATGGGAACCATACTTACTCCACCAAAACGGCTAAACTGATTTTTATGAAATTCTATATATATATTCGGTAGTTGTTTTTTTCAGCCGGCACTACATACCTGCGAATGGACTTATGAAGCGGCTGAAAGCCAACTTCCACCTGACTGATACGTCTTTAGTCTGAGGACACCGCTAGGGGTTCGAACGTCGGCTCATGTCGTTAGAATTTCGATCCCCGTCTGGATGGGGGATCGACAGGAGGGAAATATATTCAGTAGGTCTGACAGACACACTTTAGTATTAGTATGTACAGACATTAGTCCTAATTGTTTTCACTGATGAATGGTGACGTCAGTAGAGTATTTGACGTAGAGTTACATAATTGTTATTATATTCTTAACCATAGACACTGTTTACGTCAGGCATTGTGTCTTGTTTCATAACATTCCTCGTCTGTTTTTGATGAGATCTTACGGGTAGGCGTTTACGAGGCGTTTTAATGAGAACACATCTTGCTAAAGTATCTCTATCAGAAACTGTATAAAAATAGGCAACTTGGGATGGGTTTGTGTGATGACATTTCCACTTGTTCAAATATTATAGCAATCTCTATTTTTTAGAAAATAAAATCTGAATAATAATAAACGCAAAAGTTTGTGACAATAGAGTTTGTTACTCTTTCAGTCAAAAACTGCTGAACAGATTTTGATGAAACTTTACAGTAATATAGCTTATACATCAGAATAATATATAGTCTATAAATTTCACGCAGGTGAAGGCGCAGCTAGTAGTTTACCTATATTTCTCCCTGATAATGATGGAGATATTCAGTGGATACAATTTACTCTTGAGTTCATCGCAGTTGTACGCAATACTTAACAGTTATTTAACAAAAAGAACGCTAATTTTAAATGGGATGGTTTATATTTTTTCCTTCACAATCAACGTGCTTAATAGGTAATGTACATTACTGCAGGTGACACATTTTGTTTATATATCCGTAGTTTATTATAATAAAGAAAAACATGGTCATCATTTTCCAGTAGGTAGCTTTCTTATTTACCATCCTAATTACATAAAAAAAAAGGAATGTGTACTGGGACACATAGTAGAAGACTAACTTCAACGGACTGTCGTTCTCTCTCGTCGCCGACACCAGCCTTTCTCTTTCTCTCACAACGTGATATATCGTCTACCCCCTCTACCGGACGGTAAAGCTTTTTCATGACCGAAAATTCATAACACTACTTTTTAGAATTTTTCGGTTACGAAAAAACGTCTGTACAGAAGTTTTATTTTAAGATGCAAACCAAATGATAATTTATATGTGCCTTTCTTTATCACGTGCATGCACAGGAGTCGGTTTAGATGTAAACAAGTTGTCTATTTACTGATATCTCATTATTGCAACTAACAAAGATAAGTTTATTTATAGATAGATAGATAGAATATGTTTTATTTGTATTATACAATAATAGATAATCGCGTTTAATTAGTAAATTAAACATATGTGTATAAATACAAGTTTATTTATAACTAGCTGTACCCGCAAACTCGTTCGCGTGGAATTTAATAATAACTTAATTAGAGAATTTTTCTAAAATAAAAGTAGTCTAAGTTACTCCTTATTATATCAGCAGCTGCCAATAAAAGTCCCTTCAAAATCGGTCCAGCCATTTCAGAGATTAGCCGGAACAAATAGACAGACAGACAGATAGAAAAATGTTATTTTGGTATATGTATCCTATTTATATTCATACGCATGTAGTAAAAACGGTTATTTCAATATTACAAACAGACACTACAATTTTATTTATATGTATAGATATATAGATTAATTATTATATAGCCTGAGGTGAAATGGAGGTACCCACAATCTTTATTCATTAATTATAAACCTTAGAATAGCGCAATTTGTATCGATGGCATTGCATCGAATAAGGATATATTGATACGAGTATAGTACATGTACAGATAGTAAATACTTCGATTTTAATATCACTATGTAACGTAAGGATTTTAACATATGTAAAGCATGATTATTAGTAGTTCCGTTGGCATTTTTATTATCTATGCATATATTAAAAATATAAATGGACGCTGTCCTGTGCATTTAAGATATATATGGACTTTATCAACGGGTAATAACCCAACAAATTTTTTCTGTGAGTTTGTGCGCTATAATCTCATAAACGGTGCCGTTTTCAACTAAAATACCTATATTGTGGTCATCGTAAGATTTATTTTAAAAAATTTCTGCACTCCGGTTATCATTTATCTATAATAAAATTCACTTTGTTTACAATTAAGTTTACTACTGTATTTCAAGGTTCAATAAAGATTATTATTTATATTAGTTATAGGTTTGGTAGAAATAAAAGTTCTACAGGTACCTAATCGTGTGCATTTTTTTATTCATATAGGAAGGGCCTTTGGCCTCTTATGCCAATCAAAGTTTTTGATTACTAATCCTACTCTATGAGTTAATTATTAACAATACCATTTTTAATAAAATTTCTAACATAATAGCTTACGTTAATCTTTATAATATTTCCATATGCATTTAAATATTTGTAAACATGGAAACATTTCTATTGATGAGTATGATTATTTGTATTGCTTATTCTATGTATATTATGCATGTATTTGCTAAAAATATATATTTAAGTTTTACTGTCAGTTATCTAGTACCCATAACAAAAGCTCTTCTTAACTTGGGACTAGATGACGCTCTGTGAATTGTCCACGGTTATTATTATTATTTTGCAATATACTTTTTATTATTCTCCTGTAGATGGTGTGGTAGTCATATCTTCGCGGGTGAAAATAACCAAAAAATAACAACTAGAATAGAATGATTAAGATTTTTTAAATGGAAGATCAAAAAATTAATACATGTGTTTAGTACTATAACGCTTCATTTTCACATCTTTTACTGTTATTATTGCTAATAATAATAATAACAATCTGTGCTCGCGGTTTCATCCGCATGAAATTTATAGCCTATGTGTTATTCCGCCATATTACTGTAAAGATTCATCAAAATCGGTTCAGTAGTTTCTGCATGAAAAAGTAGACATCCATCTATCTATTCATACTCACAACTTTACTCAAGTTATATCGATTTGTTACGCTTTGTGGGATATACCTACCACACTTACGGGCGGAAACCAAATAAGTGCAGTAGCTGTGTACATTTTATTTAAGCCTTTTAATTGAGATACGTGTTATTTAATTATTTAAACTTTATTGAATTGTACAATAGACGGGCTTAATGCTATTAACATTCTCTACTCTGTTATTCATCATCTGCTTCTTCCTTATCCCATTTAATTGGTGTCGGCGTAATATGTTTTTCTCTTTCATTCATCGTATTTACTGTTATTATTATTAATAATAATAAATCCATTTAGATTACATTTCTCAGTTATATATCAGCAATGCTGGCAATGGTACGAATACCACCTTCCCAAGGTGGTATTCGTACCATTGCCAGTATCCTGTAAAGTATACTTGGCGAAGCTAGATATTTTACCTGAACTTAGTCTGTATTTATTAGTACTGTTACTAGACTATAAAAAAGATTTGATTAAAAATGAAACTGTGGAAGGCAGATTGATGCGGGAGAATACAAGGAGAAGAGATGTTAGTAACTTGTTTCCTAGTTTGAAACATTCTCCGCATTATCAAGCTGTAAAAGCATATAATAATTTGCCTGTCGATTTAAAGGATATTAGAAGTTATTCACTATTCTAAAATAAATTAATATTATTGTTACTAAAAAAAAATTACAGTTTAGACCAATATTTTTTATTAATTGTACTTATATTCAAACACAATTATATTATTGTTTTATGAATAAATGACAATGACTATAGTCTAAAGTTGACAGATGGAATAAACACGTGGGGTTATAAAAAATCACAGCATCAAGCACAGTCACGAGGTTATGTTAGTATAATATGATAATCGCTCGGATCATTCGATGTCTATTTATAACCTTGGCTGCTGTCCAACCATTCTTGGACCATTGATATTGCGATGTTACTTTTAAGAGCCATTTGAACTGACGGTAGAAGTGATCACTTTCATCAAGTACTACAGAAGTTGTTAATATTAAAGATGGATTCAAAGAAATTGAATCTTTGACTCTATCTACATATAGTTCAATTTACAGTTCCCTTCTAAACATTTTTTTATTTAATCGGAATTACGGTCCACCTAATGGGAAACTATAACTATCGCCTATCATATAGTTATCATATGATACTACACATGCATTGCTTTTCTAGAGGACTAAGATATTATATATAGCACATTGCTTTACTTAAGACAACAATCACTGTAAAAGAGATATACACATTTGCTAAAAAATATTATAATATAGCCTTAAACCAGATGTACAATGTGTAACTGTTTGTTGTTTGTAATTTCACTGTCTTATCTGCAATCTATAATCGAAATTGGGCTTAAAAGACAAGCTGGTTGAGTACTGAAATAGTTGAGACTGAGGTGCCCGCGCAAACGACTATTTACAGTCTACCTGTAGTTATGGTAAACAGCTTCAAGAGAGAAATTCATTTCGACTGTATTTTTGTGTTACTTGAAAACGTTTTTTATATGTAATCCTGTATATTATATCCATGTAATATTTTTTTTAATAATAATACCCCTGGCCAAATCATCCCATGTCATCCAGTCCCTAGGTAAGCATAACTTGTGTTATGGGTTATATATTGTGTTTAGACTAGACTAGATTTGATATGAATACTTAGTTTTTTTTTTCTAAATATATACATAATTTACGTATGATAACAAAAGTTTGCATCGTGAGAAGATTCGAAACCGCGACCATCGGAAGTAAAGCAATGTGCTAAACCGCTCGACCACCGAGGCCGTCATATAAATGTACATGTACATTTATGATAATGCAACGCAACATATCTACAATCGGGTAAAAATAACCACGAAATATTGTTAAGTAGGTTAAAGTATTTGGGGCAGTGCGATAAAGAGGTCGAGTCGACATTTCATTTCAGACTAAGCTGGGATGGCACATTCAGATGCTGCACAAGACATAAGAAGGCTCCCAGTTTCTTAACGAGCTGTGGAGAGGGCTATGATTGGAGTTTTACTACTTTAGAACTCAAAACTAGGTTATCCGAATAAGTAGCAAAGTTAAAAAAAAAACTACGACTTTTAGATATTTCGATTAGCAAATTTAAATATTTTTAATAGAAATTCAATTTTCTTAGCTTTAATAGATCACTTAGAGAGCGTCGTGCCTCGTCTTAGGCTACAAAGGACTTAAATTCGAATCTGGCATCATAAAATGTTTATATTTCAGACTACGACGACGCGCCATTTTATGGTTTGTTTTTTATTATCTACTAGCGTGCCCGCGGTTTCATTCGCATGAAATTTATTGCCTAATTCTGATGTATATTACTGTAAAGTTTCATCAAAATCCGTTCAGTACTTTTGGGTGGAAGAGTAAATAACACTCACAAATTTTCGCGGTTATAATATTAGTAAAACTATTTGATATAGCAAAATTACTGTTATTTTTCTTTTATCTACTTTTCTCTCGATACATATTAAATATACTCTTTCTTCATAAAACCCACTGTTTTTTCATAATTATATTCACCAGCATAATAATAATACAGTCCTTTCGCACACAGAGACTGACGGCAAAAGAAACATATGTGGCAAAACAAATTAATTCGAGAGACGGCGCGGCGGTAGGCTCGCCCTCGCCCTTCTGCATAGGGTATGCAAATACGAGGGAAGAGGGTATGTCGAGTGTTGTCTTACCTATGACGTTGTTAGTTAACAATGTCCTTGACTAGTCCATCGGGAATAATAGTTGTCAAGGTTATTTTTTTTTAAATTAACTGTTCTTATGTGGAAGTCCATTTCATTACTTAAAGGATTTATATTATTTTGTTTAATTCCACTATCAATAGCATATGAGGTCCCAAATATTAGTCAAGTTTCCGTATTAAATTTACACAAATGCGGAATAATGGTAGCGGAATTAAACAAAATAACATTAAGCATTGTATTTTTTTTATTTATATATAATAGTAGGACTTACAATATCGCCTCTACTATAATAATATCTCCGGAAAATTCATACAGCTCCATCTAGTCTTAAGTCACGCAGAGCTTGTGTTATGGTTATTAGACAACTGATACATTCCTTTTTATAAATACATAAATAAAAAACACCCAGACTGATACAAACTTATAAAAACAAATGTTAATACCTTGCGAGGAATTGAACTGCGACCATCGGAAGTAAAGTGTGTTAAACCGCTAGATCACCGAGGCCGACTCGTATATATCGTATGGTTTCCATACATATTCAATTAATACTAGGTACAGACTAGGTCTAGACTAGGTTATATGGCTAATACCCATAACACAAATTCTGCTTAGCTTGAGACTAGATGGCGCTGAGTGAATTGTCCTGAGATATTATTATTTTTATTAAAAATAGAAGCTTATAACATTCTTACTTCATCTCTGTCTACCCCGTAAAGATAAGTATAATTAGAAATGAAGACTAGATACATGTCTGCAATTAGGAGTATACGATGATTGCCCATTATTATTGTAAGTGCTTACATATTTTTTTTTATCTCAATTAACTTATTTTCTAGCTTCCTGTTGTTAATCACTCAGTGTTAGATAAAAGTGCGCTTGTCAGAGTTGAAAGGTCAATCATTTTAATTACAGCTTATTTTTTTCTAATTGGTATAAGTGTTTGTCTCTTTTACAGATACAAGATTAGAATATATGACTAACAGTTACCCTCGACTTAGACCGCGTGAAATTTAACTTGTTTTTCTATAATATAAATAAAATTTCTAAAATAAAAGTAGCGAAAGTTACTACTTACGACATTAGGCATCTGCGAGAAGAATTCTCGTCAGAATCGGTCCGTCAGTTTGAGAGATTAGTAAGAACAAACAGACAGACAGATATTTTTTTTTATAAGTACCTGATATCGTATGAAAGTAATAGATGTATTTAGTGGAAAGATGTAAATATGACAAACAGGCACTTCCATTTTATTTTTTTATATTTGGATAGATGCAATTACAGGTATGAAGGTATACCATCTTAGTACTCTGAAATGGCAACACAACACTTCAATATCATGATGCAATAAAAACAAAGACGCCTTGCTGTTGTTTTAAGCCAAAGGTTTTTCTTTGATTCCGTCATTAAAAATGTTACGAAATTAAACGAGTGGTTGCATTTAATTTATATTTTTCTACTAATTTATTTTTGATTTAGTTTTATTTTATATGGATATAGGTAAAAAGCAAATAGAATAAAAATATTTGGAATACGGATATATATATTGTGAACGATTGGCAAGACACATACATCGTCACGTCTGTCCGTCTCTATGTATGCTTAAATCATTAAAAATACGCAACGGATTTTGAAGCGGTTTTTTTTAATAGATAGAGTGATTCAAGAGGAAGGTTTATATGTATAATACATGTACACCCGTGTGAAGCCGGGGTGGGTAGCTAGTTGAAGTATAAACAAGAATGTACAATGAAAGAACCATAAATTTAAATTCAAATTTAAAATAAAAAATACATTTCTGATTAGCCAGTATAGTATACAACAATTTCTCTTCATATTTAGTTATTAACTTGTTCAATATTGTATGTAATTATTGCACAATTGTAGGCAATTCGTTGCATTGATGATTTGATTTTCTTTACAATACTATGACTAATGTAGAATGCCTTTTGTATATTGGATTCTGTGGTAATAAATTCTGTAGATAAAATGTAGAATTACCTACAATTTAGGTATTAATGTACCTACTAGGAGTTAAGACTGCATGTAACTTGAACATGATGAAGGGAAGGTTTAAAATAATCATTAATATTATTATTACTGTTTGCAATGTCTATCTTTTTATATATTTCTAAATAACAATGACTTTAAAAATGATTTAGTTTATGCCAATCTTACGTTAAATCACGGATGTATGTATAGTACCTATGATGATATGCTTATTCAAAACTTACATATCTGTCTGTTTATTAACTTTGCACTAATAAAAGACTTTACGGATCTTACTGAAATTTGATGTGACGATAGGTTGTATTAGGAGATTGTATATGGCTATCTGTTATATTGAAAAAAAAAATCAAACACGGTTACAGATAAAAGGTTATAAGTATCATCAAATCAAAATATCTTTATTCATGTAGGTCTATTAAAGACTCTTATGATATATGAAATTTAGCGTCAGTTCGGAGCGCCTTCGAGCTAAGAAAAACTGGTAAGAGACAGCTCTTATTCTTTTTGAATGAGGTTGTACCTGTTTATCAAAATACAGATTCATTTTTAAATTCAATTAGGAAGAATAAAGTGACAATCAACGTATTTAATAACTTCCAATCCTTGGCCATAACACAGAGCTACTGCCAAATTAGTAGAGTTTGGCATGTCCATATTTAGCTAAGGATTTAAAAGGAACGTCCTCGTATTAGTTTAATATGTTACCAACGAACGAAAAGTTAGTCATATGGTTTAATTAACACGTAGTTTTTTGTCAGCAGAATCGAATTTAATAGCTTTGAGTTTAAGTAGCCATTATACAATACCTACAATAGGTAATATCTCCTTTGGAAAGTCTACTCTCTATCCTGAGAACATAAAACCCATCGCTCCTAAGAATATTCTTCAATACTTGTCCCTGACGGGCCTAGGAAGCGAACTCTAAAAAAGGTTAAGCTATTGTGCTAATAGATTTATGTAGGTCGCTGTGCTATAGGTCCTAGCACCTGACGATAGCCCACACCCTCCAATAAAAAAAAAGAGTAAGCATAGCAAACCATATCTAAAATAAACATTAAGAAAGATACATGTTTTTTCGATGATACAGATAGAGAGACAAGTTATGATGCTATGACCTATGACCAATAATATTAGTATAGTAGAGAGAAGGGGATTGTAAGTAATGGGGTACTAATATTATATAGAGAAAGGATTGTAACGGGGTACAAGTGAACTATTGCTATCATCATCTAAACAAAAAAAATATAATTACCTTGCCATAACCCTGGGTGGTTGCGTCTGGTTTAGGCGCAGTCTCGAATAAATTCAACCTGGAGTTTTGAAAGAAATCCGTACTGGAATTTTCCCTGGAAAATAGTTCCGCTGTCGAGCTCTCCCTTGTGAGTGAAGGTCTAGCTTTAACAAACGGGTTATTCCTGGCTGATCGGACTTGTTTTAGGAAGTTGAACTTGGTCACCGCTTCAGGGCCTGGTGATGGGGTTGGAGTGTTATCAGGGGTTGGAGTGTTGGCCGTCTGAACAGGACTTTCTGTTGACACTGAAGCCATAGCTATATTTTTTTTATTTTCTTGATTTTATTTTCAAACTAATTTGGAATACCGTCGAAGATATTCGATGATAATATTTTGTTTTTTTGCGTATCAGGAATTAATTTCTTGTGTATGTATGTAAATTTATATTCTTGGATGCTTTAAGGGTTTATTCATTTTTGTTATTCAGGAACACACTTTAGTTAATTTGTAAAAATTCCGTTTAAAACTATTCTTCTTAGACAACACTACTAAATATTCAATAAACTGTTACATTTTCAACAACTGCTCTATAGTTTTCTCTGTTCGTAATAAAACGATGGAAATAATTTCATGTTCAAGTACAAGGTTATTCGTACACTATCGTCACATGGAAATACTTTTTATACGTAAATATGATATCGTATATATATATGAGTATTAGGCGACTACGCGCGGGAATGCGCGGCGCGGGACTGTTTCAAACTTTGAACTGCTATCGAAATGAACTCGTACGCATGCTATTATAGTTCGCAAAACATCATCTAAACTGGTACGTAAAAAACAAATTGTTAGTTTAAAAAACAGTTTACCGATTTTAATCATTCTTTCGCCGATAGAAAGCTTCTCGTCCATTTTCAGTGAGCAATATATGTACTAGTGTTTTATAACTAGCTGACCCCGCGAACTCCGTTTGTCTCAGAATTAAATAATATGTCGAGGATTTTTTAAAGTTTAGTTACGCAAAAAATTTTTGAACGTACCCTGTTTGACAGGTATCAGGTATATTATACCGGTATCAGGTATAACAGGCCGTTAGTATGGGAAAATAAAATTGTTGTTTTTACTATTTGAAATGCAATTTCTTCATATGAAGGTTTTATGTTCCCAGGACTTCCACGAATATTTCAAGACTAAAATTAGCCAAATCAGTTCAGTCGTTCTCGAGTTTTAGATAGAGATCGTCATAGTTTTTTTATCACTATCTTTACCGTCCTGCAGGCGTATCATGAACGTTTAAAAAGTCTAGACTCTAGTTAGATTCCAGGCAGTTTAGCCTTGTTATTTTTAGTATTACGATGGTCAAAATTCAAGCCGTCTGCTGCCTGGGAATAAAAGTTCATAGTACGCAGGCCGAACTGTCTGCGTGCTAGCTACTATAATTGAAAAGAACTGTCAAGATACTCAACTGGTATATATTTTCCATATAATTATTATTTTTAAAACACCTGTAGGCTAATGTCTAATTTCTCTACGAAAATCTAATAATATTATCTATATTTATGAAATATTATCTATATTATATAAAAAAATATATGTCTATTATTATAAATCTATTCGAAAAATATTGACGACCTCCGCTCTACTGTCGATCAATGCGGGTTCGATGCCCGTACAATATAAACATCTGTATCTGGCTTTGCATGAACGCATTACAAATCTATAAATTTCTCTGCTTGTACTGTGCTACAACACGCATGTCATATACAAACCTTCCTCTTGAATCACAGTAACTGTTGTTGCATACTACATTAAAATTCTTTGCAAAATTTAAAAGATATAAACAAACAGATAGTGGGGCGACTTCATTTTTTTATTTCGTCAGGCATATTATTATATACGTCAGGCATATATTATTGTATAATAATGTTTTATTTTAAAGATTACTAATTTTATTTCAATTACTGTAATAATTTTCGTATATAGTTTGTTATAAACATATGTTTTTAAGGATTCCTGTGTTATTGTTTTTCTTTTGTTTTTTCTTTACAATTGAACTTTAATACGCAGGCAGTTAAAGGTTCTTTATCCACAATTACCTAATTTTATTTCAATGATCTTAATAATTAACTGAGTAAACCCTAATACTAATACTACCTAACACCCGGACTGGTATATAAATTGGCTGTGAAGATAAATCTCGACGAAAATAAATACAAAGTCATCAAAAAAACGGCGTAAAGTTAGTCATGACATTTTTTTACAGATGGGGTTACACAGGGTAAGAATAATTATTAGGAACGAATTTGTTTACCACACAGGGAGACCATATTCAGACACACACACACCACTAACTATCATATACTCCACATCTTAAGCTAAAAATAGTATAACTTCACGTCACAAATAGATATAATAATATTTTTAAAGAAGTAGTACTATATGGTCCCGGAGAGAATCTGTAGTACAGGTTTCGACCTAGTTCAGACTCCAGAGTCTCACAAGGAACAACTTGAAAGTTTAAATATAATTTATTATTATTATAAGACTCACATCGGAGCAGTAATCATCATCATTATCATCGCAACCCGGAGGAGAGGGAGCAGTAAAATGAACTGTTTTAAACTTGACGCGGTCATTATTTATACGTATAATTAGTAAAAATCACGGGATCTTACCACGTTTTATATACGTCACATATAAGATCCCGTGATTTTTACTAATTATACAGTAAAATGAAGTTTATTCTTATATTTACATATTTATTCAAACTTGATTGCACAAATACAATGTATAAATGTCCATATGGCGAATTTAACATCAAGGGGTTTATACCAGTAGATCATAAGGCAAACTGAGAAATTAGTAAGCGGCTCATTATAGTTAACAAATAACAACGAATCTCTTTGCCAAGACTATGTGTATGACAAAATTTATCACAATTGGTTGAGCCATTAGAACAAGAAGTATGTACCAATAAAGTAATTAGAGTTACTTTCATATCTATACATATAAATAAAATTGGAGTGTTTGTTTATAATATTGAAATAACCATTTTTTACTACATGCATATAAATATAAATACGGTACATAAAAATATAATATTTTACAATTTTTTTCTGTCCATTTGTTTGTACCGGTTAATCTGTAAAACGGCTGGACCTATTTTGACGGTATTTTTATTGGCAATTAGCTAATGTAATAATGAGTAACTTAGGCTACTTTTATTTTAGAAACATTATTTTATTTTATTTTAGTAATAAAGTTGTGTATATTTGTATTCATGACAAAGTGTCTTAATACAGTTTTTTGTCATATATACAATATTGTATACAGACAGCAATCAGTTACGTTTTAACCGAATTTATAAAAACAAACACTTTATACATTTATATGCGTAGAGACAACCCTAGATGTGTTACCGATTGGCCTAAACGCTCTACGTGGGTAATCTATTCCCGCAATTGTATGTTTACAATTTTACATCAATGTCAGGGTATTGTTTCCAAATATCGTATGACTCATTGTGCTACAAATATACGTAATTTATAATGTGTATACATATACAACTGTTTCAGATGGCAATTGTTGAGTATTTTCTTTGTATTTTTATTAATATAAATGGCAAAACACAGACAATAGAGCTGTCGACGACGAAATGAAATACATGAATTAGGTCACCGAATTTAATTATTTTAACTCCCACTCCCGTCCTTCTGATCATGTGACGTCACATATTTTACAATATTACATGTAAAAATTATTAAATTAACAAAAATTTATATCTATTTAAAATATTTATTAATCAAATATAGATTCCCCTCACAGACAGTGTCACATTTCGTTGTTTACTCCCATTAATGTATAATATAATATATGATCGAAAATTGGTGACTAGTCGAAACTTCAAACGCTTTCAATAGAGTATGTTTCATAGTCTCTTTAAAAAGTCAATATTACCACAGATAAGATAATATTACATATTTATACTGTCGCCCATTGTTTTCCAGTTGTTTTCTCCACAGTGATATTTCAAAGCCCCTTTAAAATCGATTTCCTATAATTTTTCAGTTATTGTCAGATACAATGACGATCTGGTATTCTTGGCATGTACTCGGTTTGCGAGTGAATTTCGTTATAATTTACTGTTCATCGTTAATTATATTTTCCCCTGACACAAAAACTGCCACAACTTAATCTGTACACTTCATAAAACTCATAACAAATATCTACGCTGTCCACATTAAGACTAATTCGAGAAAAACCCGACCAGTAGTGCCTAATTTTTAAACGACTTCTGAGAAAATAAGGAAGATTTCAATCAGACTGACTTTTGTGTTTTACCTCAGAACATTTTTAGGGGTAAACCGATTTAGATTATTCTTTTTTTATTTGAAAGCTGGTGCCGCACGTTTGGTCCCATACAATTTTATTAAGGGGGGGAAGGGGTTTGCTAGTAATATGGTTTTATGACAGCAAGCAAGCAATGTATGTCAGGTTGACCTCCACGCGGTTCCCTTGGAAATCATCATGATAAATTCGTAGTTACGAATTTACGTCACGTTGGGCTAACTGATCTAACTTCATGTTCATCCTATCATCCTCCACAGGTGCCCCGCCAGCGTAAACCGTTAGCGCAGGGGAGTGCACCATTTCATTATCATCCTTTAAAAAAAAAGGAGACATTTTTGAAACCAGTTGAAAATAACGTATCACTTTTAGATAAACGGATAGTAATCATTTTTAGAACAATTGTACTGTATTTCAATATTAATTTAAATAAAAAGTTAAATCTGCGTCACATATAATTTAGCCGTTCCCGCCATTTTACAATACAGACTCTATAAACTGCATATGCAGAGTATGTTATAAACATCATAGTTTAATTTATGTAATATCATGTTATCTGTGGTTTAATTATTCCAAAGATAACATAACATTACCAAAGACTATATATACATATACTATAATTGTATAGTAGGTGTATAGTTCTATGAACACAATGACAACAAATTATGGTAAGCGCCTCCCATATGACGCCATCAGTCAAGTGAGACGTGCGTAACACTATAACACCACCTTGTTCATACAAGTTCATTAAATGATGTATGCCGTGACGCAAGTTATTTTGTATCGATTTAAATATGTTTATTGATTAAAATATTTAAATAGGTAATCCTATATATACATTTCAAGGAAAAATATTAGTTACTATTTTAAGCAAACTAGTGGTCTAATCAAGTCATATATAACACATTTATAACTTACTAGCCGCATAAATTTGATAATATTGATATGGATAATGGGATAAAGTAGGGGAGGGGATTATTAGTAGTGGATATTACCCCATTGGTTCCCAGTTAACACTTCGTGGCCAATTCACCAGTAATTAACTACGACGATTTCCACGAAACTTTTTTTATAGCATAGGAGACAAACTAGCTTGCGGCGCATCTGATCGCAAGTGATTACCGCCGCCTATGAGCAACAACACCAAGGGAATTGCAAGTGCATTGCCGGCCTTTTAAGAAGAAAGCTCTTTTCTTGAAGGTTTTAATATCGTATCGGGTGAGTGGAAGTCAATCTGTCGTGATATATTGCTACGCAAGGTTGTCTGTAAGAGATTACTTTGAGCGATAATGCCTTTTGTTAACAAATTTTTGTATTAGCTCTTTACATATAAAATTGGCGTTTTGTCGTACTGGCCACTTTGATCTCAAATATTTCCTCTTTGGTTAGGATTTCTAATTTCAAATTTATACTGCATTTGTGTTTCAAAAACCGTTATCCATAAGTTTTTTCCATCTTCGTTTTTTTCTTTGCGTCACTCAGTTTACAAAATAAAATATTGCGTTATTTATGCGTACGAATTCCGCCGTGACACCAGTGCTGCAGAAACCGCTCGAAGAATTAATGATGTGTATGTGAGTTCTTTATTTGTAAATATATTTTTATGCACAAAAAAGAGTATTATAATTAATATTAGGCAATATGTAATGGTACCACTAAGCCCCATTATTAATAAGCTCCAAGAAAGGGGGCGATCATTTCTAACGGGTTGTGCAATGATGGTACATTTACCTATATTTTAATCGGGAATTACTATATTTACTGTATAGTGACATATGATGACGAACAGACCGCAACAACTACTAACACGCCCAAGTAATCATTATTCATTACCAATGGAAATATACTGAAGAACAATAACTTACAGTGTCCCTACTAAACATATGGCAAACATGTGCCGCTAATAAGACGACTGCGAATCCGTCTGTCCGTCACGGAACGAACGAACAAATATGGAGTGTGAATTTGATATTTTTTATGTAAATAATTGTATACTTATACTATAAATGTCTTTTTGATAGAACGAATTGATGTAAAAATAATCTGAAAATATTGATGAAAAATTTTATCTACCAATGATACACCATTTTGTTAGTATACTTGTTAGACAAAGGTCTAACAACATACACTGTAAGTGTATATTTTACAATAATAAGAACTTTACTAACATTAGATTAGTAAAAAACTTACAAGATATGGGCATTGATGCTATAATAAGCTTATTTATTATTGTTATTATTAAATATAAATAATAAAAGACTCTTATTTTGTTTAATGCACAATTTCTGATAGTTTATGAGTGCTATATTTATTTTTTAATCTCTGAATATTTGTTTGTTTTCTTCTTTTTAGGTAATCAGATAACCCCAAATAAATAGGATAAGGAAGAAGCAGATGATGATGATGTAATCAGATAGCAAACTGACGGCCCGACTTAGAACGTCTATATCTAGTAGTTTGCTATCCTTACTAGAGAATACGATCCCGATTAGATTTTTAATCCCGGGACTTCGGGATTACTAAAAGATAATACCGGGATCAATTTAGGAATGCAGTGAAAAGTCAGTAAATTATTTTCAATCATTCTATTTTTATTTTGGTAATAGGTAATAGTTTTATCTTAAAGCTATATTAAACAAAAATTACTTCTAATTTCATTGAAGACTAATATTTGTATTATTTAGCGTAAACTTTGTTAGACTTTAACTTTTAAACACTTAGAGAAACCTAGAAAAATACCCTACAACTATAGGGATGTAAGACAAGTAGGTATGCGAAACCATAGATGTCGACAAATATGGTAATTCTTACATATCATTACAGTTCTTACAAAGAAATGTTGAACTTATAGCCAACGAAATATTTGCTACGAAATTCATATTTCAGATCGTCGTGAAGACGAACTTTTGTACATATTCACACACAACGCTGTTGCAAACTAATTCAATCAGCTGATTATCCAAGATAGCCGATAAATGTTAAATAGACATTAAGTTCGTTTCCTGCAAATCCTTTCATGCAAAAACACTAAATTTATGAATTCGCAAAAAAAATTGTTAATTCCAAAAATCCCGGGATTTTTGGGACCGAAATTTCGACCGGGATCCCGGGATCAAATCCTCTAATCCTGACTCATAGATACCACAATTTGAATTCAGACAAACATTTGTGTATCGATTTATTTTTCTGACAAATTCTCCAATAATGAACACACTAATAATAAATCAAATACATCAGAGAGATGGTAATACGATACATTGGAAATATACTCAACGAAATGTTTGTTTACCAGAATTAGACAGTAAAAAGTCGTCTGCCTAGGTACCACAGTCTTATCTACTTAGCCATCCCAGCAGCTTGCTTTGTCTGCTGTTTCGATTTCGATCTTAGTCTTCGTATTGGATATTTAATCCTTTATTTGTCAAATCATGGGTACAAATTAATTCTTATAATAAAATACTTAAAACACCTTATTTTGTCTAGTATGCCTGCAAAATACTTAAATAAACAACTCTGGACAATTCACGCCATCCAGTCCCAAGGTAAGCAGTGCTTGAAGTAAAAGGTGTGGTAAACTGCTAGACCAACAGGCCGGTAAGTATATAGTTTTTTTTTTAGAATCTGACACATTTCATGAATATCAAAATTTAGGTATACCAAATCATTTAACAAATATTCCTGTATATAATAAAAGTATTTTTTCCAATAACCATTTAATGAACCCTAACTTAAAGGATTTCAAATCAGGTCTAAAATCATTAATACATGTAGAACATTTTAGCACCTTATTTATTTAGGTTTAGGTTAGTTTGGTTGTTTTTTTTATTATTATTATAAATTTGTTTGCGCTTACCTCATCTGATGGTAAAGAATAGCAAAACCTAGAATGTAGTGCGCTTACCCAGAAGAAATCTATTCAGCATAAACATGAAGAATCCGGGGTTGCATTTCTTCGGGAACACGAATGGTGGAAGTGTGTTCTAGTCTTTGGCAGTGCATATTAGAAATGACGACGCGAACCACTCAGTACGAATATTAACGTGTTGTGTTTCTAGATTTATGCCTGCTATTGATATCAACCATAGTATATAAGATAACGTGATGTACGTAGTGCATTTATGTATAGGTGACGGGTACCGCTTACCATCGGGTGGGTCGTCAACTTTTTTTAGTTAGTTAGTTTTTTTATGTAACACATAAAAAGACTCGTAAGTGTTATATTCAACACGAGACGTCGGTAATTGACAATAGATCACCAACAAAATTATGTTAGTTTTAGATAGATAGATAGATAATAGTTTTTATTTGTATCTTAGTACACACACAATCTAGATATAACAATTCTAGTACCAATAACAGAATTTCTGCTTAGCTTGGTAGTGGATGGCACTGTGTGGTTTGTACGGTGTATGGAAATACAGAAATATTTAACATTTACAAATTAGATTCCTCAGAGAATCTAATTTATGAATTCGAGGAAAACAAAAATCTCTCTGATTATGACAATGAATAAGTTAAGTCCTACAATAATTATAAACTCTTTAAATAAAAGAAAGTTTAATATAATCAATCCACTGCGAATGGTATAAATAACATAATAAAACATCATGCAGGGTTAATATTGTTAAGAACTATTTGATATATGTAAAAGAAAGTAATTTGTTAAAAAAAATATGTACCTTTTGAATAAGGATTTTTTTTATTTATTATTATTATATTTTTGCATCATAAATCCATCTAATTATTTTATTTTATCTTTCATTAATGTCGGTAGTTATATTGAATCTAATTACAATTATTTATTTATTGGGTTTACGGTACTGCCCAATAATTATAATTATTTTCATTAAAATTTTATATCTCTAAAATAATAAGTACGCATGTGCCAAGCCGAGGCGGGTAATGTAGTATGGTACGGTAATTGAACAAAACCTGAAGAAATGTTCATAGCAATGAATAACGTTTGCTACTATTATTGCCTGTACTATTTATTTAGGCGCTAGAATTGTCTGTTGCCGATACTAAATTTTATTACTTTTTATAATTTGACATATTTCAAATAATAAATAAATGATATGAAAGCCTGAACGCAAGTTTAATTCTCACCATTGTCATTAAGATATTACTTAGTTCTATGATTGAGACGTGATCCCATATCAAACATCTGTTCAGTAACTTTTGTTACTTTTTGTTATAATATGGGGAATAAATTGCTTTCTGAGTAATTGATTATACTCAATTGGTGTTTTTCGTTATTTCAGGTTTATAAATAGTAGGTAATTACTCGTAGTGGTTTTTTTAGTTTTAAAAAAACATGTGTATAGGAACATGGCTTATAAAGCACGCTCCTTGGCTGGTCAGATATAGACGAGACAGGGGCAGCCGCGGTAAAGTGTACCGTGCTGTATTTTCGTATATCATAATAATAACTATATTATGTATACGTATACAAGGGCATTGATCCTGTTTTTCAGCTGAATACTGAGTAACACATGTTTTTATCCACGTTCAACTGCGCATTTATAATTCATGCTAATATTATAAAGTTGAAGTTTGTTTGGTTGACACCAATCTCAGGAAATACTGGTTAGAATAAAAAAACTTAGGTAGGTCTTGGGTAGGTCATCTAATCATAAAGGTTATAGTCCATATATCATTATGCTATGACCAATAACAACATCAATGAAAAATATTGCAAATTTATAATAAATGAGATATAACGTAATTTTGCACACCGCTTTACTTCCGATGGTCGTGGTTTCATTTCCTCGCACGGTATAAACATTTGTATTCATGAGTATGATTGTTTGTATCAGTATGGGTGTTTTCTATGCATATTGTGTATGTATTTACAAAAAATAAGTATGTAAGTATTTATATCAGTTATCTAGTACCCATAACACAAGCTATGCGTAGCTTGGGACTAGATGGCGTTGTGTGAAATGTGAAATGTCCAGGGATATTATTATTATTATAGCGCGGTGGTGATCCTCACCACTGTATCGTTATACATATATGATGTGGTGAAGTGTCGCTACATAATTTATTGTTTATACTAGTATCTAGGTAGTGAGTATACCGGTGTTATGATTGTAGTATTTAGTGTGTATTAGTAAGTTTATTTGATAGTGTGCTACATAGCTTATTAATAACGCGTACATTCGACCCGGAGTCGGGACTTTATACTGTACTTAAATCTATGTTATCTGGAGAGGTACTAATGGAAGGGTATCGACTGTTGACTAATATATTACAAGTGTAGGCACATTATTATAAAATACTAGCTTTTACCCGCGGCTTCGCTCGCATAACTTCATTACTGGCTGTTAGATAGCGCTGAAGTAGCAAAATATTGATATTTTAATTTATTGTTTTTTATAAAAACATTTTTTTTTAATAAAAAGTATACTATGTTCATTCTAATATCTCCAAGAACATGTGATCAAAATTTCTTGAAGATCGGTTCAGTAGTTCTTGCGTGGAAGCGTAACAAGCTTCCCTACTTTTACATTTATAATATTAGTATAGATGACAAATTTGCATGGCATAGTTACATCATAACTTACCATGTGATATCTTATGTGAGTGCCACCAGACCGCACCCCTTCATTCAGTTGTATCGAACTGACGCTGCCAGCATCGTCGTCTATGAAGCCGGTCTTCTTATATCTTGCCATCTGGAAGAAGGTAGCATAGCATAAGTTAGCACGATATAAAGAAAGAATTTGGACTGTTCTAGCAAGAAAATCGTCGAGCAAGAAGTGTAGGAAGACAGAAACAAAGATGGACAGATGACATACAGAATAGTAAAGATTATATGCACACTACTATAGATATAATCATGACTATACATAATTATATCGTATCTCTATATATTTATGCTACCTTAGTACTCTTAAGTGGATTTATATAAAATGCAATCAGCGTTCTCAGAAATTAATTTTAATTAACTATTGTCTCATAACACATTTTTTCAAATTAGGGAAGTAGGTCGTAAGAAAAGAACAAAAAAGTTCAATTGGTACAATGGTACACACTAGTTGTTCCGCGTCTTCATCTGCATAAACTTCCACCCCTATTTCTCCCCTGATTATTTCTTGACATAAACGGAGACTGAACGGATCTAAGCGAAATTTGAGGTAGGCTATATTAAATTTGGAGATTCATTCAGTACTGATATAGTAACAAACATAGACAAACACACTTCTGAAATTGTAATATTCGTATAAATTTTTATAAATGGACTTAAATAATGAACTGAATCTGAAATAGGTCATCAATTCAAATATAACAACAAAGTAACGTAACGACAAGTATCCAATGATACTTAATTACAACGTGTTGACTCGTTTTATATAACTAGTTTTATATGTGCCACGTGTCTGGGAACAATGGTCGAGGCAGCCGTACAATTAACAGCAGGATAACGTCGGTATTAATTTACTTGTACTATTTTATACCGGAACCACGAGTTAAATGCCCATTTTTAATGGAAGGTGCACCATATTTGCGAGGATGCTGCTTCTTCATCCACCTTCGGAATCGCAGCTGATGTTTACTTTTTAATACATTATAAGTTTTTTTATTATACTATGAGGCAGGGAAACAGGATACAGCCCATCTGACTGTAAACGGTTACTGTGGCCTATGGACACCTGAAACCAGGGATATGAAATTTCGGATACGGATAGGTTTCAGATATAGGACTGATTATTAGACCGGATACGGATACGGATGCGGATGTGAAATTGTCGGTGTGTGTCGGTGGTCTAGCGTTTTAGGACACAGCTATACTTCCGATGGCGCAGGTTCGATTCCTCGCAGGGTGCAAACATTTCTATTCAAAATAATCAAGTATTATTGTTTGTCTGGGTGGGTATTTTCTATGTATATGTATGTAAAAAAAAGTATTTATATCAGTTGTCTAGTACACATAACACAAGCTCTGCTTACCGTGATCCTAGATAGCGTTGTGTTAATTGTACAGGGTTATTTATTTATTACAGTATATAGTTTTTTTTTCGAACAATAAACAATTATTCCTGTACATAGTACCTACCGTATATTTCTTATAGTATCAACAGTATATGCGATCACATCTGTGTAACAACTAAACGATGACGTAAGCAGAATTCCTTTACTTTTAGAAAAAAATCCTTTTCTAATCTACGCAAAGCCGTATAAAAGTACTATAAAGCTAATTCAAACAAACAAACAGCTTTAGATCTCAATACTGCGCACGCAATCACCAAACGGTAAAACGTAACTGGGGACTTTATACTGGTATAGTAGGTACATTTAAACTTTTGCAAGAAACTCGGCGACTACGTATATATGTTGTTTATTTTCAGTGTTGCCATCATAGTGGTTTTACCACTAGAAATGGTGAATTTGACTGGACTTTTTTTTATGGATGATTTTATGGTTCACGCTGACGGAGCACCAGTCGATAGTAGGATGAGCGTGAAGAGGTCAGGTAGCCACCATGGCAAATGGCAATTTAACACCATGGTTTTTTGTAAATACATACATAGAACACATGGAAAACGCCCAAACCAACACAAACATTTATACACATGACATACAAATGTTGGCATTATGGGAAGAATAGCACCCGCGACCATCGGAATTAAAGCAGTGTGCTAAATCGCTAGACCACCGAGGTTGTTAATTCATAAGTTACTCATTGAAGTTAATGATTGAATAACTGAGCTATGGTAGAATAATGGACTGTTAACTGTAACTGTTTGTATGCTAAAGGTTCACATAAAAATTCAGGAACTAGGATTATTTTTTTTACAGAATATGTTGTTTAAATTTAAATATGTCAACATATAGGTTAAAGTTGAGAAAATATGACCCAGAGTGGCGAAATAAGATTTTTAAGTATTTCGTATATTTATTTTTTTAATAATATGGTACCTAGAAATGTAATCAAACCAAAATTCTCCAGCACACGAACATAGTTAAAAATTTTATATTTAATGCAAACTTTGTATGCAAAGTTGTAATGTGCTATAGAACAGGTTTTTGGCTGTTTTAGAGAGTTAAGCTGGTATTAATTAGTCTTCAATCAATTTCAATTCATCTCTGACGGTAAGAATATTAGTATCACAGGTACAACAAGACTGGTAAACAATATGATGACTGATATGATGGATAGCATCATAGACATCACAGTACACACTGTGACGCCCGTACCCGTCATGCATTGTTATTACTAATTACTGGACCAATAACCTTACTATTTGTTTTACTCAACAATTCATTCAACTGCAGTCTAGTTTCAAAGCAAACAATTATGATAAAAACGGATGATATCTTCTGCATACACAGAAATTTAATAGCATGAAATATATATATGACATGTATGTAAAATAAGAAACATTAACTAACCCTGAACTATTCACACAGCGCCATTCAGTTCCAAACTAAGCAGAGCTTGTCATGGATACTAGACAACAGATAATATTAAAATGTAAAAACAAAACACCCATACCAATACAAACAGTCATATTTATGAATACACACGCTTGTGTGATGCGAAGATCTAATCTGCGACCTGAAGATCACAGAGGCTGTCTAAATTAATCATTATATGCCATATAATGCCAATAAAGGCGCGGACAAAAGTTAGTTAATGTTACTAATATTACAAACGAGAAAATTTGTGAGTATGGATGGATGTTTGTTACTCTTTCACGCAAACACTACTGGATTTCACTCAAAAACTGACGGATTCTGATGAAACTGTATATATCATGTGGGTGAAACCGTGGGCACAGCTAGTAATAAATATTCATAGCTTGTTATCGCCTTTTTGAAACATAAGATTAATTGGCAGGTTTTGTGGAAATACAGATGTATGTGACGTAAACTGATCACCCTTATTCTTATAAAACGGGATCAGGAGACTCCTTCTCCAGTCATCGGGCATTCCGTCAATCAGAATTCTGTTGAAGAGTTTTGTCAGGAACATTTAGTGTAAGTAACAATGTAGTTTTTAGCAATGGATACTGTTATTCAAGAGGAAGGATTATATATGTAATACATATACACTCGAGCGAAACCGGGCTAGATTATATATGACAAGGCTTTGTATTTAAAGTATTGCTATGCTGCGTGATGATCTAAAACTGTTGTTTTCTTTAACTGTCAGTTTACTTAGTCTAGTGAACGCCTGAGAAAATTCTCAGACTTCTAAAATTAGTTTCGTATGTTCATTGCTGTCAGTCAATCACTGGATTAGTTTCTTAATTGTTTATTTGGAGTATCTAACGGAACCACAGTTCACAGTATACATAATATATATATATATATAGACATGAATGCAATATTTTCTCACTTACGAACCACTTTATTTCTTTTTATTCGTTCCAGAATCTTATTAATATTGTAAACACGAAAGTTTGTGAGTATTGATGTATAGATGATATTGAATGAATGTAAGTTTGTTACTCTTTCACGCAAAAGCGGATTTTGATGAAACTTTTTAGTAATATAGGTTCCACATCAGAATAACACATAGGACGAAATATAATGATAAATACATGTAAGTGTGATGCAGACCAAGTGAAAATAAATAAACATTTTTTTTTATTTCAGTATAAATTGTTATTGGCATTAGTTAAAGCACAGATAACATAATATTACATATTAAAGTAAAAGCACATGCAACGACTCGTTCTTCGAAGTAACAAACACTGTATATAAACAGGGCCAGATTAACTATCAGGCAGAAAAGCCCTATGGGCTCCGCAATGCCTAAGGGCAGGAGGCAAAGGGTTCTAAAAATTTCCTTTGCTTTTAATGTTTTATACAGTAAAAATATATTTCTATTTGAATTCTCAATGACAGTCGGTATTGTTTTATTGTTTTGTTGCACCGCAAGCATTGATGTTGATGAACTACTTCCATCCTATTTAATACAGAGAACTCTCTAGGATAATATTAGAACTAATATTGTAAATGTGTTTGTGTTCAAGCAGTATTCTAAATTTCATCAATATAAGTACAAAATAATTTTCAGTATTATTTTCCCGATTTTGATTGCGTTGCAATTTCTTATTGTAATCCATCCCTTATAAGGACAGAATTACAGAACAAAATTCAGGAAGTGCCTCATGGCGCTAATGTAACTATACTGGAGACTCGGATATGAATCTATAGTGAAGTTCCTTACACGGAAATAATGCATCCGCTCCCCTTACTCAACAGCTTACAATCCAACAGAACATTTATGGAGAGTGAGAGTGTAATTAACTCTTTATAATAGATAAGTAATCTGCCTATGGTAAGAAAATAAAAAAAAAGATGGTAGGACGAAGTGGATTTGGGTTTGAAAAACAATTAAAATGGCGTGTGTTTTTTAATAAATATAAAAAGGCTATTTGATTTTTAAATTGTATTTTATTCACAAGGTGTCTCACGGACGGCTCGGACACTACAGGGAGAGCCATTAAATAACAAGAATATTTGGATATATAATAATAACAAATCGATTGGAGTTTCAGATTACCAGTTTCCCATTTTTCATACAATTATGAAGAATGAGTCTCGGATTCAACAATAATAATATGCCCTTAAAATTTATTGCTATAAACACTGGAATCATTCCACGCAGAAAGCTTTTTGCAATCGAGATAAGATACGGATAAGCATTGGCTGATAGAGACGAATCAATATGCGAATAAACTGATAAAGTCCATTTGATTTCACCTACAACAAAGGTTATTAACGAAATGAAATTAGAATTAGACGAAAAGATCGCGGAGATGAAGATAATGCTTCTGTGTTTTACTACTAAAAGATCCGAGATTGTTTAAATTTACAACTGTAAACAATATAATTTTGATGTAAAAGAACAGGTATAGGTTGTCATCTATTCGTAAAGATGAGATATTATATCTACTTGTTATAGGGTCATATATTCTTTTTGCTACTTACTCTTCTGAAGGTACACAATATTGATCTACACAATTCGTAATACGAGTTATCTTATCGATGACAATGTACTTATTGTATCATCTTCAGCTCAAGAGTTCTAATAAAATTGTTGGAATTATTATACCCCTTAGACTTCTGGATTGCTCTTAGATTTGTAGAAATACTATTAAATCTAACAGAAATCAAGTCATACTATACTGAGTAATTATCTTGATTATTCTCAAGATAACTGTATTTTTCGGACCCTTTTGACACAAAGTTTGCTAGATCAATTTTCCACCTATTTCTCCAATTTTGCAAAGGTCTAGTAAGCAATCTATTTCCACCCATTTCTACAATTATGTTAATATGCCGAGAGCATTTTTCGAGCATTGTATGAGCACTTTTTCGTATCTCGACTGCATTCACGTAGTACCTATCTATCTTTTAGCTAGTCGTTACTCTTTTACAACTTATCGAAAGCTATAATCTAGCTCTTTGTTTGATTTGTTTGCACTCTTTTAGTTTATCTCTGTTTTTATAGATTCATTTGTATTTTTGTATTATTATTTGCTAAATTTCATTTGTAAACACGATACAAGTAATTCTTTTATTGCTCTTTTATCTAAACTTATTTGACTCTATGTTCTAGTTTAAATTCTACCTTCTTTGTTATTTCAGCTCTGTTTCGACTTGAACTATTGTTTTGTAATGTTTTTGTTTTAATAACAGCTACGAGCGTTCTACCTGCCTTACTCTTGGAAAATTTTTATAAAAAAAATCGACGTTACAAGACCTATATTATATTACCTTTGAATTACATATTAGGATGTTTCTAGTTTCGTATTTCGTAGTCACTGAAATAATAACGATATCAGTTTATTTAGCTCTCTTGATTGTGTTTTAGTAATTACCTAGATAGGTTTAAAATCG
The DNA here is from genome assembly GCF_030625045.1 of Achroia grisella. Lineage (NCBI taxonomy): Eukaryota > Metazoa > Arthropoda > Insecta > Lepidoptera > Pyralidae > Achroia > Achroia grisella. The sequence goes on from NW_026712590.1 coordinate 2,596,298, forward strand.
AAAATACAAGAATATACTAAAATATCATACAATTCTAAGCTGTAGTGCGTTCTTTCCTTTTAGTGTCTTCTTTTAACTCTTACTTTACTCTCGGGGGAAAGAGGGTTGTTGGTGTACTGGCTGTACCCGGCATTAAATTTATAGCCTATATGTTATTTTGATGTACCGTACCGTGTACAGTAAAGTTTTATCAAAATCCGTTCAGTAGTTTTTGCGTGAAAGAGTAACAAACATCCATCCATACTAAAAAACTTTGGCATTTATAATATTAATAAGATATTATACGAAAATATATAAATTTATTATTTCATACATCTTATTGTAACCTCATCGGCTACTTTGAAGATCAGGTTCAATGCAATCAGAGTGGATCTATAGATAAAGCAATAGTGGAACATAGATTATTTCTTATCAGCAAGGTTTCTAAATAATGACTCTTTTGATGCTGTGTTAGAGCACCAAAGACTGTCTCGATTATGTAGATACTGTCCTAGATACTAGTACACTTTCTAGATTTTTTTTTTATTATATATGGAATGTATATGGTAATGTATAGGTACATAATGGTATGGTGTATTTTTGTTATGATGGGATTTCTTTCAGTAAATATTTCGTGATTGCTTTGCCAATTACGTTATTTTCTGATTTTATTATTATTTATTTATTCTTAAAAAAAAATTTACTCGATGTTAGTCCTTTTTTAAAGTCCTAATCGCTTATTTAAAAATTAAACACTTCCTAAATTATACCTACCTATAAAAATATATGGATAGATATAATTAAAAAAATCATAAATTTATAATTTTTGTATAACTACTATTTATTTGCACCAAAATAATAAAAAATTATAGAAATTTTAGTTAGATATTTAAAAGACCTGTGTTAGAGTTAGTTTTATTCTACCATTCATTCGGGACGTGTAGACTCATCACAAGAAGAATGAGCAAGAAACTTGAGTGTTGCTCTTTTAAATAAATATATGAATTGAAATTATTTCCGAAAATTATCACAAGAACGGGAAATTACGGATCAAAACGGATGAAAAAGCTGAAAACAGCTGCAAATAAATTAATGACAAGATGACGGATAAAATTCTATGACCGTGAAAGAAATACCAGATTAAACCATTCAGGGTAACAACGGAATGGTTGAACAGGTTTCATTTTCATTTTATAATTTTTTTTATTGTACATTAAATGATGTTTAGATAATTATGTTTTCAACGGTTCACCATTTTCCAGAAGCTGTATTAAATATTTTTTCACCGAGTGCCTTTACATAAAGCGAATAATGCTTTTGAATCGGTTAGTAAACACGAAATTATAGTTTCTTGCGATTTGTAAATGTTTGTATGGATGATAATACATTTCTATTTATATTACAAAACGTAAACGCAAGAAACCATGAAAATACTCATGGTTTAATGTCAAGACAAAATATTTTACCGTAATTCCAGGTTTCAGATGTAACGTTGGCATATGTACGAGATACGCACAAACCACTGCACTATGTATAACAAACCGCGGTAAATAATAATTAAAATTATATTTTTTATTATTCACTGGCCGCGAATATTTCGGGCGCGAAAAATCGGTAACACCCGAGGCATGTTTCGATTGAATGTTTTGGTTCACTCGGTTTCGTTTCTCGTCAAATATAATGATCGACGTAAAATTTATAAAAAGCGCCATCTATGCAACTTCACTGAAACAACATAACTATTAAAAAAATCTGTTAATCGGTTTTGTTCAGATATTTATGTGAAAGTATTTATTAAAAGAACTAAATAATAAGTTTTTATATCGTTCCATTTCAAATTAAATGAATACATGTTTTACTATATATCAGAAAGTTAGTTGCACCTTTTTTTTACTATAATTAGTAAGAGTGACATCTGTTATCTTTCTTTGAAACTACAGAGTTCGAATTGTGCTGCTGTCGAGATCACTAAGTTTTTACGCTTGCGCACAGGAGGGGAAATCTAGTACGACTCAATGAAATATGAATAATCAGTACGCATTCGTCGATAGTGTTTAATAGTGGTGCGTACATAAAAAGATCGACAAATTAATACCGCGCTCCGGTAATAAATCGGATTTTTAAGAACATCGTGTGAGTGAATTTGTGATTGGATTTCGTGACAATGGCTAGCGCTCCAGTAAAGAAAGTGCCTATACATTTGCAGGTAAGTCTTCAACACCTGTTGTTTTTCTGTAAATTCGCAATAAAAAATAATTGAACTGGGTACTTTGCAGCTTTTATGTTTTCTTGTAGGACGTCAACCCTTTTTATTTAAAATATTCACTTAATATATGCTATTTTTATTGTAATTTATTCTGTGTGAGTCATGTATGACCTAATTTTAGCGAGTATTGTCGAGGTTGTCGGTGCTTGCAGATGGGTGTATGAATAGATTTTCCCACCGGCTTTTTTGTAGGTATTTCAGATAACGTGAAGATTTCATATTTACGGTATGAACTATCTTAATATTTCGTGATAGCTATGTATACTTCATATCGCAATTACTATTTGCGACCATTTTACTGTAGATTCCTAGGTACCTATTTACGTTACTGTAAATCGACTTTCTTTGATGGACATATTTGTCGACGAAGACGTCGCTGAATAATCACTAATTACTCATTTATAGCATTTTAGACAGATTTCATGCAATATTTTTCATGTTAATCTTGTAATATCCATTTCAGTTAGTCAAATGATTTCGAATTTCAATCCAAATTTTAGAAATAGGTATATTATATGTACTAGCAGTGACAAATAAATGAGAACATAATATAAATGAAAATGTAGGCACATAAGACGGTCTTATCGCTAATGCAATCTCTTCCAGACTCCAGACAACCTACCTACGTTCCATGAAAACACTTTTCTTCTAAATCGATCACGTGATCGCGCAGTTTATAGCAAAACCGAGAATTTAAACCTCTTATAGGTACGTTATCAGTTTCCTCTTAGCTTGTTTGGGAATGTTTTTCAGTATCATAAATACTTTCGGCTTAGTACCTAACACGTGAACATAAAACTCGACGAAGCTGGGAGTAGCACCAAGTATGAAATAAAATAATATATTACTTACTTAGGTACTATAATTAAATATTTGTTTATTTTTCTGTTAATCCTTTCAATACATATCAATAAAATAAGCACAAAACAACATAATTAACTTGTATTCTTAAAAAAATTAACATTTGAAAATTAGATCAAAAATCGATAGTAATAGTCAGTTTAGAACAAAATTATCGAAATTAATTCAGATTTTGTGAAGTTATTACGTACGTACCAATCTAAAATAATAAGTAGAACTATCTAACCACAAAAATCTCTTCCGATAACAGTTTTTTTTTCGTATAATTTAGAAAAGCGTGATGTCTTTGAAGTGTAGAGTTAGAATGTTACAGGTTACGGAAGCATGTCAAAATTCTCGAATTTCATTTACCTTTTGCAAAGTTATTACGCATCGATATAACATAATAAAATCACTACTTTTTTTTTTAGTACAGACAGTTTTGTTAATCCTGTAAAGAAAAAAATAATATGTTTATTCAACAGATAAGTTCTTTTACATTATTATAGTTATATCTTATTTATTAAGCTCTGTTAGTTTAAAAAAAATATAGAATACATAAGTGGTATTTTTGTTTTAAACAATGTTCTGTTCAATTTTTATATGATTTTCTACTTACAGTAGAAAATCATATAAAAATTGAACAGAACACATAATTCTTATTTATAATAAAAAAATATAATGGTACTTTTGATCTCAGATTTATGATTAGCATAATATCCGTCCTTGAGTGTGAATGACCTCAAAATACAGTACCTCCCTATACATATATATGTATGTTTGTTGGACCTTTGTTGCCGACTGGACGTGACATGCGCAGTGGATACAGGATTTGCTCGCTAAGGTTTGGCCCAAATGGGTGTCATCCGTTGTAATTTTTTGTCTGAGACATTAAAACTACGGTTTTTGTAATATTATCTTTGCATAATAAAATCGTAACCAGGTACAGTCAGCTACATATAAATCATATCAGTATTTTTATTTATGAATATTTATTTATTATGTTTATGTGGTTGTACTTGTGTGTACATACTGCCAATTGAATTAAAAATATAGCTGTTTGTAATTCATGTTAATGTCAATAATATATTCGCGATAAATGTGTATTATTATTATAAATGGTGCTCCCGCCTGCGCCAACGATATACGGGGGCTTGCGGGGGCAATGGAAGGTAACATGAAGTCAGGTACGGTTAACCCATCATGTGGAATTTAACACCCTGGTAAACCACGAATTAATCACAATGGTTTTCAGAGGTGCTTGGAGGTCGACCAACAGTACATTGTAAGGTCTATTACTCTAAGACTAACTATCTCCGTCCCCTAGAATGGTCAGTGTAAACAGTGTTGGATGAACTTAGCCCTTCGTGACGAATTCACTAATAATTAACCAAATTTGTTTAATGAGACACCGCGAGGAGGTCGAGCTTTAATACCACATTCTTACCTGACCACAAGTCCCTATTACCCTATTACTAACAATCCCCTCCCTTCCTATATTACTTAGTCGAATTAACAACTAACTCGCTAACATTAACCTTGAATTATAAAAATAGATACATTAACAAATGTTCAAGAGCTCAAGCTGAGCCATATGTGATAAGATTTATTATAATAATAGCGGGTCGTGTGTTTGGATATAAATATTTTAACTATTATTTATAGAAAATAAATATACTCTTAAGTATATTTGTAAACACAAGAGATTATGAAAGTTGTGCTTGACTAGTTGTAACCCGCGACGCCTATTGATTTTAATTTAATATATTTGTAATGTTGTAACTATAGACAAGACGTATGTAATTTTATTTATTGTTTAATAATTAAACGACATTAAAAAGGTCGACGATAGGCTGCATGTCGCAGCCTTTCTGCATACAAAATATGCGACTATGAATATATTCTACAATAACTAATTAAACTCGATGTAAATTTGTACATAGGATAAGGCAAGTAATAATAACGTTTCGCAACTTTCAACTTTGTCAAAATAACGAAGAAGGTACAGTAGTGTAAATACTGAAAACATTAGAAATACAGATTATTTAGTTACATTAAGAAACCTTAATATACCCTTCTGTGTGATTTTATGTTGATCTCAATAAAATAAAATATACGTTCTCTTAGTATTGGATGAATTGATCTTAATTTTTTTGCTTACCACACCCTTCCCAGAAAAGAGACCTTTTTACAGGTTTCGCAAGGTTGTGCTAAGTTCTCGGGTCTATATATGTTAGTATGTCTATACGCATATATATAGACATAAGAAACATTCTAGTTTGGCAGTTATAAAAAAACCATATCTTCTTACTGTAGTAACTAAAAGAGTTTATTAATTTAAGTATACTTGAAAACGCAAACTATGTGTTAAGTCAAGTATGAATCCTATAAGACATGGCAAGCTGATCTATTCTCGCCACAATCATGGGGGACTCTTCCCCTCAGTTCCGTACAAAGGGCCGTAAAGCATGATTTATGTATGCGTTAAAACAGGCGTTCTCATTGCAGGCCCGCTACTCACTTGACGGATGTTACATTTATAATGTTTCATATTATTATATTTATTGTACACTCTAAAAATCTGAAATGTCGTTACTCACTTTACGATAGTATATTATTTATTAAATAATAAATGCCTTTTTATTAGTATTTTTAATTGTAATGCATTAATTTATATTACCACTTAAATCATACACATTAAAATATCGTATGTGAAGTCAAATGTACCCTAAGTTCGAAGTAGTTTGAGACGAGAAGAACTGAAAAGAAACTCTGCTCTGACTGTATTTAAATTACATTTTATATTATAAAAATAATGTGTATTAAATCTCAATTAAACTAAATCAGTTTTGAATGTTAATTCGCTCAAATTTTTCAATATATTTATTTGTAATTTATAGGAAAGTTTATTGTTATTTTATTATTCGTCACAAAAGAAATAGTTAAGACGTAATATAATTAAAATATATATAATTTAATACCAATAATGTTATTTATTGTGTGTATTAATAATTATAATTAATAATAATAATAATAATATGTGCTAATATTGTACAAATATTAATAATAAAACACTTTTTAATTCAATACTACGAAGGAATCGTACGGCAAACAAGGTGTTGGATAACCTGGATATAATTAGGAACCGTCACCATAAATGCATGAATCCACGGACAATGTTATTTATTATATAATGATGATTATACATCCCATGGGATGACTTAAGTGTCGATTTCACTACCATATCTCACCTGAAACACATCACAATCATCGGTAATATAGTCACGTGGGGGGATAGGGATTGTTAGTGAAAGAAAGAAAAATGTTTTATTCAGTGCAATGTAAAAAATACAATATAAACAACAATTGAGAAAAAAAAGATCAAATAAAATGTACACGCTAGTGATATGGACTAATAACCCCATTGCTAGCAATGTCAGATTGACCTCCACGCTGTTCCCCCTAGAAACTATCGTGATAAAATTTACTATGACCTGACTTCAAGTTCATTTTATCATCCTCCACGGATGACCCATCAGCGTAAACCGTTAGCGCAGGTCGGTGCATCATTACATTATCATTTATAAAAAAATAGTCGCGTGCAGCCCGGGAATACAAAGTGTTGATTGCTACTGTCTCAGACGTAAACTGGGCGACGTGCGGTCACCACTTTTCAATATAAATCTTTGGAATGTTGCATTCAATTTACTGCAATACTTGGAAGTCTGTTTTCTAGTGTTAATGATTTTTAATTATTACGTCTGTTCGATCTCATTATGTTTTAAAAATAATTATATGTCACATGCTCTTTAATAAAATTTGTACTGTAATATGTACATCATCATCATCTGCTTCTTTTCTTATCCCATTTATTTGTGGTCGTCGTAATATGTTTTTCCCTTCAGTTCATCTCTATTCGCTATTTCGGTATTCTCATCTCGGTATTTACTCCCTTTCTTACCACATCGTCTTTCACACAGCCATCCATCTCTTTTTCAGCCTTTCTCTGCTTTTATAACCATCCACATTTTTTACTAACAATCCCCCCCCCCCTCCCTCTCTCACATAGAGTATTTGTATGTGTATGTATTTTGTATTATATATTTCTGAATCTGTAGAGCGACCTCTACCATAGGTGGGCATCAGGGGAAGAAGATGTATGAAAATTAAGTTACCATTTTGAGGTCGACCAGATACGGTGCGAGTTTGCTACCAATGAGTCAACTATTCCCCATCACTCACAATCCTCCTTTCTAACAAACTTAACCGGTTCGGAATTTGTATATATTCAGAAGTAGATATTGAATATGAAAATTCCGAACCGGCTAGGTTTTCACCGGTCATTGTACTTGAAAAACCGTAATAATCGAACTTAGATCTAATTTCTTATCGTAATGAGGTTAACACAATGGTAATTCATTGAACGTGCTAACGAACTCATTACCATAAATTTGCCGAAATTATTCTATTTTACAGTTCATATTGCCATTATACAGCCAGAATTGTAGTTAGATCGCTAATTATGTACTTTAATTGTATGATATTAAGGTCGGAATACGTATAGCAACCCGGAACAGCTTTCCTTAAGGAGCATAGACAAAATCAAGAGTTTGAATAAGTTTATTTTTTCTAATGTTATGTAGATATTCTAATTATAAAATATGTTCAAAATAGGAAACGTGTGCCTTAGCCGGAGCCAGAAGAGAGAAAAAAACATTCCTTAGTAAATATTGATCAGATTTTTTTACAATAAATTTGTTTTTATTGGAAATTTAAGTTGAAAAATTTTACAGAAATTAATAAAAATATACAAATTTTAAATACTATACTAGAAACCTTGTTATATTATTTATCTAATAATGAAAAAATGTTTGATACCTGCAGTATATATGTGAATTTTTTCGTTGCAGTAATTGTAATACTCCGTAATCTTGACACAATAGTCCTCTAGAATTACAACATTGACAACGCATAAGCGTCACATGATGACTTGTCCGTGGTACTGTTCATGTAGATATTCAAGGGTTACCGTTTACCGTCACATGGACAGCTCGTTTGCCATTCCACTTAAATTAAGAAAATTAAGAAAATTATATTCAATGAAAAGAAAACTCTCTAACAAATATAAACGGTGAAATTTAACAATAACAACTGACTTAGAAATTATTGTATATCGTATTGATCTAGTAGACCGCTCGCATAAACTGCTCATGCGTGCCAACTTTCACTTTTTAGCGGCAAATGAAAATTTACAAGTTTATCTACACTGTACATGCAATCTGTCCCATCGGGACACGTAAGGGACGGATTTATAACCGGATATATCGACCGGAACCGATAAATTACGGTCTGTGTTAACTAGCTATTTATATTAGCAAGCGAAATAATACAGTTTATTCTTAGACCTATCACTTTAAAATTAATGTTTATAAATCACAATCAGGAAGCGATTATAATGAAATTTCCATGAAATTTCCATTTCCAAAAAAAAAAAATGTATGACGTGTCACTCGAATCTGTAGTGCAATTATTGAATGAAGGAGACGAAAACATCCACTCATTCTTAACAAACTGGTATATTTAGAATATTAATTAGTAAGAAAATGTGCAAAATCTTTTCGTAGTATAAAACAAAGTCGCCGCCGATGTCTGTTCGCTTATATCTTTTAAATTACGCAACGAATTTTAATGCAGTTTTCAGCAATAGATAGAGCGATCCAAGAGGAAGGCTTTTATGTAAGATACATTTTTATTATAGTATAGAACAAGCAGAGAAATTTAAAGATTTCTAATGCAACCGTGTGAAGCCTGGACGGTACTTATAAATATTAGCTTTAGCTTAACCCTATAATGTGTAATATGAGCAAATTGAAAAATTACATACGTACATCCATATTGCAAAATAGCTCGTTTCCTAACTCTAACTACTAGAAAATTCTCACGAATATTAAGTCAAAGCTTATACACATATTATTTACAATTACCGTAGAATTATTACCATTTGTACTGACCACCATTGAAACTGATGTATTATATGTATTTAATTCTAAATTAATATTATAAACAAGGCAAATCTTATAATTTAAACTTGTGCCTAAATATTTAAATTGCATTATTATAATAAATTTAATTAATATTATAATGATAGCAAATTTGATTTTGTATTAATCTATATATAACAATAACCACACACTTCGGGGCCAGGAGTTCGAAGTGTGTGGTGCATTGTCTCTACCGTGGCAGAAATAAAATAAAAATAAATATATCCAATTTTTTTATATAGATTCCCTATTTCTTTTCGTCACGGTGTCACGCGTGAACAGCTGGACAGATTTCCCTAATTATTTTTTTATAGTGGTTTTTATTATCCGTAGAAGGTTCTTAGTTTTTTTGTCATAAGAAATGAAGAAAAAACTAAGAAAATTGCACCGTTTTTTATATATATATCAGCGCGAAATAAATATTCATAGTCAAGGCAGAACTATGTTGACTGGTCAACTAGTAATTACTAAAAAATATTGGCTCAATAAATTGATAGCCAATTAAAAAAATTACATATTGAGAACAACATAACTGCTACTATTATATATGAAAAAGTTCGTTCTTCTGTGTTTTTTAAGGTTACTAAATTCATAATAAAGTCTAAAATTAGAGAAACTCGTTAGAGTTCTACCATTAGAACTGCCTGTCATCTTCACATATTTGATGCAACGGTAAAACACACTCAATATTCTGATGACGTCCTTTATTTCGCTTCGTAATTGTACACTTTTTTATTAGGTTGACTGTACCTATTCAACAAGTACACTCCTATCTGATAATACGTGACTATACCACTTAAACCTGTCAGCTGTGTTAATCTAATCAACATGCATCAAGTTGTCGTTGCATTTTAATCTCTATTCGTATCTGCATACGGTGTCTTTATACATTAATAAATGGTAACCGTCCTCAATCCCTAAATATAGCAGAGCAGTGGTTCCCAATCTATTTTATATTGTTTCTGTATTAAAAGATCTCTCTAAAACTAGATACTGAAATATAAAATTTATATCTAAAACATCGATATAATTTATTATATTCCTCGCACGTTACAAACATTTGTATTCATGAGTATGATTGTTTGTATCAAACTCGGTGTTTTCTATGTATATTAAGTACATACTTACTTAATATACATAGAAAATAACCAGACGAGAGATACAAAACAAAATCTATCTATGTATTTATATCATAACAAAAAGCTCTAGTGAAGTAAAACTCTCTAATCAAAAGGGTCTAGGAGACGATGTGTGAGTAGTCCAAATTTAAAAAAAACTTACCGAGTCTGACTCACTACAAAGTCATCTATGTCACTTTGTCCTATTTCTACCCCCAAACTTGCTTTTTTAGCTTTGTTTCGGTTAAAGGGTCAGGATATTGCAGCGAAATTACAGGCTACTGAAACGTTACACCTTAGTCTTCCAGAATAGTAACCAATGTAGGAAAATACTGTCATCACATCATATGATGACGTGATGACAGTGGTACTGTCTATATACATAGACGTCAACGGTTACCACTTACCACCTCGTGGACAATCAAATTGTTTGCCATGCCTGTTACATAAAAAGAATATGGATTTTTTTATTTATATTACTCATTAACATACATTTGTAATAATAATAAAATATAAATATGAATTATGTCTGGTCACGGCCCTGACGACGGCAATCTGCCATAAAATAAATATCGTCTACAGTTTGAGAATCACTGTACACTGTAGGAAACATTTAAATTTTGAAGTACTTCCGATACTTTATTAAGCAAGTATATTTAGCACTTAATTTTTATTACGATAGTAGCAAAAGTATCTAAGTAGTGGAGATATTAAAATCATTTGTTTAATTAACAAACAAACAAGTCTAAAAATGTGTGTGTATTTGAAATTAAAGCACATTTTAACATATATTTAGTTAGGTATATCTTGGATACATTATTTAGGGTCGTATATTTTTTATTTCATACTAGTCCGCTAGTACCGGCCACGCGTTGCTGTGGCTAACAGTTTCTTTATATATACAATATTAAGACAATAAAATAATATTGCGACTTTAAATTGAGATGTAAGCTATCCTATATTTCAAGTTGGATCAAATTGCACACAATGTGCAAACCAAATTTGCAATCGGTTCAGTAGTTTAGGATTCCATCGAGGACAAACAACGTGACACGTAATTTTTATATGTTGATGATATAGAAATAAAAAATATAGGACCCCTAAATCATGTATCGTCAATCATTTATTCGTACTAATAGGCACTATAATATAAAAGTATGTTTGTTGTTCTGTCCGTTTGTTTAGTATTCATGACTAAATAGATCTTAATGAAATTTGACATCACGAAATCGGACACTAGACACGGCTATCTTTTACCTCAAAGAATAAGAACTTGTGGGTATTAAATATATATCACGACTAATAAATAAACGTGTAGTGTCTGTTTGTAATATCAAATCATAAGCTTTTTACTAAATGTATATATGAAGATATCTACGGTACTTGCATAAACAAAATATCTGTCTATTGTCTTGTTAATCTCTAAAATGGCTGGACCGAATTTGACGGGATTTACACTCGCTATTTGCTAGTTAAAATCGTGTTAAAATCGGTAATGTTATAAGGAGTAACTTAGGCAGTAATTTTTTTAAATTAAAAAGAAAGTTAATATCCACTCGGACGAAGACTTGGGTGACAGCTAGTATAGAATATAATAATTGGTATTTCCTTTGCGTTTCAAGCGGCTCTCTCCCAGGGTTTGTTCTTTCTTTCGTTAGTATATTTGTTCCTTAAGAGTCAACGTACTTATATGCATATTATTTACAGTATTTAGTGAAAAGTATTATAATTAATACACGAGCGTTAGTACAAATCTGCATTGCTAATAATTTTTGGGTTAAGTGTCAAGAGACACAATGGATTACTTAACAGTTGTAATAAATTGCAATATTGTGTATTTATATCTTGAAAGTAGTACTTATATGGGTAAAACAATAACTAAATAACCCTGGACAATTAACACAGCGCCATCTAGTTCCACGGTAAGAAGAGCTTGTGTTATGGATACTAGACAACTGATATAAATAAGTACTTAGATATTTTTCTGTATATATGTATATAATATACACAGAAAACAGTGCGTAAAATCCCAGACACCCCTTCATGGCCCCTTTGGCAGGTGGAAAGACATTAGAAGAGTTTTCCACAACATAAAAAAATAGAAAGAACTTGGCCTTTCCATATATACTTCCGAGAGTTTAGAGGGCTCTTATACTAGCCCCCATTTTTGACTGGTGAAGTTGTAAAGGTCAGCTGAGGTCAACAGCATTACAAGATCGGGAAAAAAAATACCAAATTTGTTAGTTAATTATTTATGTCTACTCAATGAATTATATTTAATGAAATTCATTGTAATTTAATAGCATTCTGGTCACTGTACATTCTAAACTTCAATTTTAATTATTATGTATTATAATGATGTACAATTTAATAGCATGCTGGTAATATTCTAAACTTCAAGTTTTAATTATTATAATAGTGACGTACAGTGAGGAGAAGAATGATAAGACTGAGAGCAGAATTTCTTCTCAGTTCTTCTGTGCTCTATTTTCCTAACTCATATTAGATTTAACGTATCATTAGTGTCTGTAACAAACCTACATGGTTAAAGATATATTTATTTGTTTTTATATATTTTTGATTTAACTCGCGTCGTCCAAGAACATGGAAGTGTTAATAGTAAAATAAAATTTTAAAAACATGCCTACTGAACACTTATAATAAATGCTTTGTTTATATAATTATAGACATTAGTCATTTCATAATAAAGCAGACAATAATAAATATTGAATGACAACTGATAGACATAGTGAAATAGTAATTGACAGCCTTGGTGGTCTAGCGGTTTAGCACACCACCTTACTTCTGATGGTGCCGGATTCGATTCTCGCACGATCCAAACATTGTTATTAATGAATATGATTGACGTGGAGATTTCTATGTATTTACAAAACAAAAACCTTCTTTAAGTATTACTATTAGTTGTTTAGTAGTTTGGGACTGTGTAGATTGAGTTCTAATTTTTAATAATAATTATTACGTACGTTTTCTATGTATATCCTATATAATATGTAATATACATACCTACAGAATTTAATCCATTACAATTCATAAGCGCCATTGACCAAACCTTTACATTCTATTCATTTCATTCCTAACTTTTGCCCGCGGGTACGTTGCTGTAATATACTTTTTTAATATGTTACAACAACATTACAACTACATTTTATCATCTTTTTTATGATTATTAAATAAGCACGTTTTTTAAGAGTAATAAGAAATCTTTAGACCTGAAGACATTAATTTACTTATATTATTTTATAAATTTTGGTTGAAAGTTAAATATGATTTACGTATTACATAAATAGTTTAAAAGAGACCGCAGTTACATAATCGATATACGATGACACAGTCGGTCAACCACATAAACAAACAGACATTATGTCACAGCTCGGGTGACTAACCCACTTGGTGAGATTTATTTGTCTTACAGTACCGCCTACTTTCTTTGCATGATCTGATCGAGCGTAAAACTTCAACAAAAGACGGTTATTGGCATAGGACGTCTTGGCGAGATTTGTCTTACAGCCAACCGCTCGCTAATTTTTTTCCATGATCTGATCGAGCATAAAACGTCAACAAAATACGGTTATTGGGTAAGGATAGGCATTGGAAGTAATTTTTTTCCGACTACTCTAATGCTGTTGGCCGCAGCTGGCCTTTACGGCTTCACCGGACTATAGGGGACGATTGCAGATGGCACTCCAAACGCGCGGAAGGACTTATGGAGCGGCTGAAGACCAACTCCCGCCTGACGGATACGACTTTAGTCTGAGGGCACCGCTAGGGGTTCGAACCTCGGCTCAGGCCGTCGTAATTTCGATCCCCGTTTGAATTGGACGGGGGATCGATCGGAGGGGCGACCGGGGGCACCGGTTCATTGGAAGCGCAGTTAAAGCGGTATAATAAACAATGACGGGGATAATGGGATTAAGAACCCCATTGCTAGCAATGGACTCTGTCAGGTTGACCCCCGGCGGTTCCCGGTTTAAACCACCGTGGCAAATTCTGGTGAATTTGCCACAAGGGCTAACTAACTTGATCTCATGCTCATCTTATCGTCCTCCACTGGTGCCCCGCCAGCATTAACCGTTAGCGCAGTCGGATGCATCAGTCCTTTATCATCCATAAAAAAATATATAACCAATATTGATTATTATATCTATTTCATTTATTACAGCGCTGTTATACAAGTACTTCAGAGTGAGATAAAACTTATCAAGTGTAGTTATTCTGGCTTTCTAAATGCTATGATCTAATCTTTATTGTGATATTTACGGCTTTTAAATGAGTGCCAATGGTTAGGAAGAACATATACGCGTGTGTAATAGAATGGTAACGAAATAAGAACAACTCAGTTTTGTTAAATACTGTTTTAAACTTGACGCGGTCATTATTTATACGCATATTTAGTAAAAATTACAGGAACTTGCCACGTTTTATTTTTACTTAGTTATTTCGGCAGTGTTTAAACCACCATGATCGTAAGTAAACTGAAGAGCGGGTAGATGGTAAATAATATATTTTATCGGCAAATATATGCGTCAACCTTCACATGTCTTCGTTTGTTCATCATCATCATTATCATCTCAGCCCGGGTGTTTTACTTATTTATTTTTAAACTGTTGTGTTTCGTACTAATTATTAATAAGTTATACGTGTTTTAATATGAATATATTTATTGTAAATAAACGTATTTACCTCGATTGGGTTTTCGATTTTTCGTCGGGCAATTTAATGATGGTAGCTGAACAAACTGCCAGCAGCACTCAATATTCGCTGTTACTTCAGTCAGTGACCACGGCTAGTGCAACCCAGTCGAAACGTCAAAAGTGGAAAATACGTTTGTTTACCATAACGTTGTTTGTGTTAAAACCCGTTTAACAATATTTATAATCTGTTTAGCTATTTTCCCTGACATTGCGTGAATGTCACATTGACTTTACACTCCTGATTATGTTTCCAACTGTTTTGTTTTTGCAACAAAAAGGTGTTTCATATATTGAAACTATTCTGTAAGAGATCGGTTTAAGCGATAAGGCCCCTTTTGTACTTACCACTACTACGTAGTACTTTTATATTTAGTTTACTTTTGTAATTTATTGTTTAGTTTAAAGTACCTATTTTATAATTTGCATTAAATTGGGATTGTCTGTTTGTAATTTGAAACTAGCGGCTTTACAGCTTTGCTTACATCAAAAAGTTAAATTAATATTTTTTGTCTTACTGTTTTTTTTGTCTTTAAAACGGTTGAACCGATTTTGACGAGAATTTAACTTTTACTTTTATTTTAAAAAATCTACGATGTCGACCGCGCGTTTTTATCATTTTTTTTAATACAATAAAATAAACGCTATTATAATAAATAAAAATCCTACGCAGACGAACTCGCGGTTAACAGCTAGCTTCTAATATAATCGGTACTGTCATGGGGACCAAGGGCATCCCATAGAAAAAATAAACGGATTATGCAAGGAAGGAACACAATACAAGTACGTCACTCACATGTAACACGCGTGATGAATCGCCAAGGTCACGACCACAAAGGAAATCCAAAGCGGATTGCCATAAAAGTCACCCATTATACTAAACCATGATATCTTCAAGTTGCTTTGAATTAGTCATCGATGTAATCTATGAAGCATATCATATTACGAGTATGTAATATTTTTTTTATGTAACTGGAATACGAAGCTGGCCATTTAATTGAAATTGGTAATCGTTGCCTATGTACTTTATAACAGCATTTCTGAAATCACAACAATAGTAATAATCTCAGGACAATTTACACAGCGCCATGTAGTACAAGTTAAACTACCTAAAGCTTGTGTTCTGTATACTAGACAATTGATAAATACATAGATAGTTATATTTTTTCGTAAATACATATATATTATATATAGAAAAGAACCAGACCGCTATAAACAATCATAATCATGAATTCATGAAACCGCTAAAACACCGAGACCGTCAAGTCACATGCGCTTCTATTCCTAAGTTTATTATACCTATGTACCTTATACTTATTATGTAGCTGTCAAATTATCCCTCCCCTCCCCTACCCGTCCAACGGGACCGAAATTACGTTGGCCTGAGCCGAGGTTCGAACCCCTAGCGGTGCCCTCAGACTAAAGTCGCATCCGTCAGGTGGGAGTTGGCCTTCAGCCGCTCCATAAGTCCTTTTGCGGATTTGGCATCTGCATTCGCCCCCTATCGACCTGTGAATCTGTAAAAGCCAGCTGCTTATTTTACAGGCTACTCTAATGCTGTTGGCTGCCTTAGAGTAGCCCAAAAAAACGCTGTCAAATTTATTAAAAGAACTCTTCTTCTAGTAAGAACTAAAATTTTTATTGCACCTAAATTGAATTACACTAATTTATTAATGTTGAGGGCAACTTAAAAACAAATTAAATCGTCCTTCGTTTTCTCCTAATGAGTTTTGCGGATATCTTTACAAAGAAATACAATATGTTGTCAGTTTGTACAGTTGTAGGGGCTTTTAGGAAAGTAGACAGCCCTACGCATTCTATCTATATTATGTACTACTAACGTTGCTACAGACACATATACATACTTATAGTATTTTTGGAATTTAAAAATATTATTAGGAATGATCGTCACTCGATCTATATTTTCCCACTAAAAATAGATGTTTAATAGTAAAATATCAATATTTCGACATCGATATTAAGAATTCGATAACATAAAATAAAAATAAATTGTAGTGGCTAAATAAAAACAATAACAGGCGTAGTGGAAACATATGTAGGTATACCTCAGTAGGTACATGATGATCGATGACGACATCTATGTTTTTCTAATATCGATCACCTCCAGAATAAATATCTGAAATTCATAATTTCTTCAGTAAAGTCTGTTGACTTGGTAAGTAAGTAAAATTGGTTGATTTAATAATGTCTATATATCCCACACCTAGTACAAAACTGAGTTAATAAAAAATTGCAAAATTTGGATTATCCACTCAAAATTTTTAGCTTTAAAGTCTAATTTAAAACATATGAAATATTTGCTTTAATCCAATATTGTCGTAAGTCTGCGATGTATTGGTTTCAATTAGCAGATATCAATACATCAATACATTATATTTTAATAGCTATATATTGGCGATATCGGTTGTAACCTATGAAACAGATCGTTACTATGTGTATCACTGATATCGACTAGTATATAAACAGTAATATATTTATATTAGACATCTGTGGTATGTCTCACTGATTGTTTAAGTTACAAGTCTCGTTATCTATTTACACAGAACACACACCACTATCTGTTCTATGTTTAAGTGTGCCTCATTCACAGATATCAACTCGATGTGTAGGTACCGGTTGATACCTAGATATCGGATATTCGACAATAGTCAAAATTTTTTTACTTAATTTGAATAGCAAATTCTTATATTTGCTATATGTAGACTTAGGTGGTATGGACATATTATATTTTGCATAAACCCGAAAACCACGTTGTGAAAAGAGCATTTCTATGGCTTCAATAAAAAGAGGATGATGACAAACCACTAAAAGCTAATGACTAATATCCATAGGGACATGAAAATATGGACGACAAATGACGATGCTTATCACCGAAATGCATGGTGCCTCAAAATTGAGAAAGCCGACCCCGCGTAACGAGAAGGCGAGGATGAAGAATTATTAGGCAATTATATTGAAATCAAAGTATTACGACGCCCGTAGTAAACAAGCGTTGCCAGGCTTGATGACTAAAGTGTTATGGGTCCGTATTCTAGTTATCCCATGGAACACAGCTGGCAAACTAAGCTTTTAGTAGCATATATAGGTGTATGACTATTCTAGAATATTCTTTGGTGCCCTTATCAACAATTTTAAGATATATTTGCCGACATATTTGTTATCGGAAGTTCGAACTCTTAGTCAATATTCAAATGCAAACTAGCACAACCATACTTTTAAAGTAAACATCCCATGCGAGAAGAAACACTATTTTCACATAGTTTAAAGTTAAATATCCACTGCCAAATAAGAATTAAAATAACTAGAGATAATATGACCTGGGATATATTATATCATTTTCTACTTTCACGTTCTAACTCTTTAAGTTCTCTGTGATTTGTTGTAGGGCTAGATTAGGCCCCTGTCAGTCCCTACTAAATTGTAGGAACTTAATAGAGCGTATTAGACCTGTTTACTATAAATGTGATTTTTTATTTATTTAATTACATGGATTATTTATTATCTAATATTTTATTACATGCTAAATATGTATTTTGTGTACAACTTCTAAATTTTATACCGTATTGGTGTTTAGTTCTTTACTTAAAGTGTGTATAAGTGTCTAACTCGATATCCTCGCATAGCATTGGTTAGTGGAACACCAGCTTAATGGAAATTTAATATCGTATTGATGTTTAGTTCTCTACTTACAGTGTTTATACATGTCTTATTCGATATCCTCGCATAGCTTTGGATTGGTGGAACACCAGCCTAATGCCGGTCACTTACGATTTTAGAAAGCCACGCGTGGGAGTATTGTTACCGAGATTTGT
This sequence comes from Achroia grisella, assembly GCF_030625045.1. Lineage (NCBI taxonomy): Eukaryota > Metazoa > Arthropoda > Insecta > Lepidoptera > Pyralidae > Achroia > Achroia grisella. Next base: position 2,615,084 of record NW_026712590.1, read on the forward strand.
AGGATCATCTGTTCATTCACTGTTACGTGTTGCGTCACGGACGGTGATGCAGTTCTTTTGTTTTAAATTTCCGCTACTCTGTGTAAATTTAGACAATAAACCAGCGAAAGTCTCTGTAACATTGTTGATATTAATATTTAATAGAAATGTTAATTTAGAACAATTCACACTGCGCTGTCTAGGATCAAACTTAGAAGAACTTGTACTTTGGATACTAAATAACTCATAGAAATGCTTAAATATATTTTAAGGATGATAATAATAATAATAACCTTGGACAATTTACACAGCGCCATCCAGTCCTAAGTTAAGTAAGGGTGGTTTTATAGGTACTAGATAATTGTGTATATACATAGATATGTTTTCTGTAAATACTAACATAATATAGGTAGATAAAAACACCTAAACTGATACAAACAATCCTACTTATGAATATTAGTGTTTTTGCAGTGCGAAGAATCGAACCCGCGAATATCGGAAGTAAGGCGGTGTATCAAACAGCTTGACCACCGAGGATGTCAGACGAGGGATTTAATTATATTTATTTTATATAAAATATACTTAACCAATGGCCCGGATTTGCCCGTGTGCTCATATCTTTGTGAGTTTTGTACACACTACGACTGTTACCTAAACAGTGGAAGAATTTTTAAAATAGATTAAGTATAATTTTTGAGTTCATCCATTACAGACATACAACCAAATAAATCCTCATAAGAGCCCCGTCGACGTACTAGCATACGCGGGATCACCGATCGATCATCGTCCATTAAAAAAATAATGAATAAACAAATAAACAGTTCCGTTTCCACAATGTTAATTTTGTAGGTTATTACTGCTGAACGTTGTTTGAATTTCAATTAAAAAGTTCATTATTAGTCAGAAGTTTTAGTATTTAACACTCCGCCATTTTGTTTTTCTCTTCACATTTTCAAATTTCAAATTATAATAATTTATTAATAACTTTACACATTTAAACAAACATTAATAATAATAAATACAGGCTTACGATTTCAATTTTTGGTATGTACTTACATGAGTCTCAAATTACATAAAATCACTTCTGTCCATATTAGGTCTTTCCAATGATTAATGTTACATTAATCTTATATAATTATTTACTAATCCGCCATTTTGTTAATATTTTCAAATTTGGAAATTGAAAAGAAAAGAGATCAATGACGATCCGCGCAAAAAGGACACCGGTGTAGTTAACAAATTTTACCGACTAATGTCATGTATAAAATAATAATCTATTATAAAAAACATAGACAATAAAAAAGATAAATAAAACAGTTTTGAACAGCCATGTTAACCTTAGTAACATTTTTAGGTTCGCCTCCGCCATTTTGTAAAATATTAAAATTTCGAAATGGTAATCTTAGTCAAATAACATTCTTTCTTGTCGTCAAACATTGCATGCTGTCATATCTCGTGCGCTAAATTATTTAGTGTGAAATCCGTAAAATACTGAATGATATGATTGGTATAAAACATATATACAGCACATAGAAGTACATATATTATGCAAATGTGTATTATAATGGCTTCATAAAAACCACTCTCATCGTATGTAACTGCAATATACCCATCACGTTTCTTATTAATGTAATCAGAAGCAATTATAGTTCTAATGTACAGTCAGCGGGAAAAAAAGGGATTATTACAATTTGATTCATCACTAGAAACTTCTAGACTTTGTACGTCTTCCTCACAGATTTGTGCTCCTAAGTATTTTGTTTCTCAAGCTGTTTAGATTTATTTATTTTTATATTTTATTTAATTCGGATATGTATCCATATTATGATAGTAAACAACTTATAAACTATGCTAGTAAATTACAATATACTATATATACATTCAATTCAAGTATTTATGTCTATATCCACGTCCAGAAGCACTGGGTCCGCAGCAGTGCAATGATTTAAAGGGCAGTGAAATTCCGTCATGTGAATCGTCAGCTTGTTTACATAAAAAAAACTTGTTAAGGACCCGGGTGTGGTCCTAGCACACGTACTCAAAAGCATAAGAGTATTATTTATTAAGTTTATGAAGTTTATTATAATTATAGACATTTCTACTGTATATCAGCAAAGTACCTAATACATACAGAAATTGTTAAATAATTTAATAAATGATGATATGGGAATATAGATACAATATATTAAATTGTAAAATTTAAAATGATGAACCTCGATTCAGTTTAAATAATACATTATAAAGAAACTTCTGCTAGCTGCAATGGACTACAATGAGAATACAGATATCGATAAATACCAAGCTGATTGTACGTAAATAGTTCAATGTCTTTGATGGAAAAGAAACGCATCGAATGGGAAAGTTGATTCTCATGATCGCGTCCATATTCCATTATACCTGTTTTTCTGCTCTCAACTATGTACGAAAATGGCACTGTCGCTTTTTATGGTGTTCAATAACATATACTTAGTTGTGTGAAAATTATATTTACTTTCATGCCATGTAGACCTTATGTAAAGCAATCTGCGTGCTAAAAAACTAGCTATGTAGGCTATAAATATGGCAGTGAAATTACAAGATACAAAGACATGACTTCCCATTCGGAGGTCGGAAATAGCAACTCATGAAGAATATGGGATGAGCATGATGTCGGGTATTTAACCCATAGTAGCGAATTTACCAGGAATGCTAGGTTGTTGCCAGGGAAATTACAAGATACGGAGACATGGCATCTTAGCCCTCATAAATGGCAAGACACAAAGATTAAATAATGAGTATGAAGTCAGCCCAGTTAACCAATCTTAGGAAATTCAGAACACTATATAAGGTTGTATCAAGGAGCCACGTGACCTGACATTTCCTCTCTGACACAGAGATTTGTTGTTGTGATTGTTTGTAATCTATACTAACACTGTATCTGTACACATTAATAGCAATGGGGTCGCCCATTGCTATCAATATGTTACTTAACAATGACAGAAAACTATCCTATGTGGGATTGCAGTCGTGAAATTATATTCTACATGAAAAATTATCTTTGTTTTGTAGAATAAAGTGTTTGAAAACAGTTACCCATAGGATTCCGTACAATCTTTTATCACTTTCTTTCGGCGTTGTCAAGAAAACATACTAGTTCTAAAGAACGCTGAAACCGAGGGGAGCGTTATGCCTTCTATTTTCGGCATCGCATTTTCAGTTTCAGTCAGTGTCCCGCGCGAGGCGCGTCGGTCGCCATCGGCTTTGAACGCGAATTCCAAATATAAAATTTGAAAATCGAATTTTAAATATGACCATTGACACGACGGCTTCGTCTGTTTCTGGAATTAACATTAAAGTAAGTTCTGGAAAGTAAATCTAAAGCCAAATGCGTGAAGATTGATTTTGTTGTAAAACGTTTTAGGATACGGTTTACTGCGGTAACCGCAGATGACGATAATTTTGGATTAGACCAAGTTAGGACAAAGCATTCTTAATATAAAGGCGCTTTAATAGATTGTAATAGAAAATAAAAACGATATATGTATTCTGTAATAAGAATATATGTATATTCAATAGGAATAAAATATTTTTTCTATGAATCTATGTAACGATTTGTTTGCAAAGAATTATTTTCTTGGTTTTGTCCGTACATGAAAGCCGGCATCAATTTTATTAAAATACATTTTGTGTGGAACTGTGTTCACAAATTTTTCTTTTTACAATAATTACAAGATGTTACATAGTTTCAACGATCGGTTGAATTTTCAGGAGGGCAGTGCAACATCTAATAAAACATATGATAATTGCTCTCTTATTGCACTTTGTAAAATTTTAAAGTTTATCATTTTCCATAAGTCTATCCTTAACTAAATTTATTCTGCAATTACTGTACAGAACTCTTGAGCTGCGTTCAATTAATTTTGATCAGAAATTTCCTTACAACAATTTTGTCTATTTTTTCAATTGTCATTGTCTAATTTATTCCACTATGTTAAACTTATAATGTATGCTGATAACTGTAGAATTAATAGAAATTAACGGAAAACTGAACATTAGAATGATATATGACTTTCTATTTTAATTTGCCAGTGTTCCAAATGTCAGATCATCATCATCTTCATCATTTGTGGTCGGTGTAATATGTTACATTCATTTATTTGTTCTCTTCCATTCATCCCTGTTCGCAGACATCCTGTTATTTCTCCTTTCACACTGTTCATCCCTCTCATTATCGGCCTACCTCTGCCCTTACTACCCACATTTATATATAATACTTTCATTAAAATATGCTTTTCATTCCTACACATTGCATGCTTATACCATTACAGACGATTTCTCAACTTCTCCAACACTAGTTTTACTTTCATACTTCATCTGATGTATTCATTCTTTATCTTGCTCATTCTTATCTATCTCAACATTCGCTTTTCAGTTGTATGCCTTACATCTCTCGCCTTAACTACCATATCATCAAACTCATCTCATCATCAATCTTTATAGATGAGATATGATAGTGAAATTACAGGGTACATACCATGTTACCACATGACATCTTAGTTCTCCGTTGTGACAGTACCTATTGTAGGTTAGATTCCTGTTGTACTTACTTAAAAAAAAATAAAGCAGCAAGTCAGACAAATTACAAACTCGGGATAACCCTAATACGTTTAGGTGTGTCTGTCAGGCCTAAATTAATTGGTTGACGAGGGCGTGCCTTAATTTGTCAAATCTATTAATTAATGGTGCCTAGCCACATTATATTTTCAGACGTTTACTTGAAATGGCGAATAAATAAATTATGTATATAGCAAGCGATTAAACGACGTCTAAATAACAGTTTTCCGATGGGTTCAAGTATTGTGGAGAAATGTATTTTTTTAATAATAAATCCAACAAATAGCTAGCAAATAAGCTCGCTATGTATATAATGGTTGACAATAAATGTTTTTCTCTCTTTCTTTCTAATAATGCAGTTTTTAGCAAATGACAGGAATTTTTAAATTCATCAAGTATTTACTTTATTAATCATATATTCCGCATTGCACCTATATTACAGGAATCAAAATTAACAAAGTAATAGGGGACAGAACTCAAAAGTTTCTAGAAGACTGCCTATATACGTCTTATCGCTTACGCAATCTCTTACACACATCTTTGGGTAGACCGAAGACAAAAGGTGGTAGGTGGCGCTAGAATAGAATAGGAAAAAGTCCATAATAACAACAAAGGCAATTTTTAAATTTAATTAAACTTTTACAAACGAAGTATTTACAAGTATTAGTTTAGGTAACGAGTTTCGATGAAAATTATTTTCTGAACTGGATACCAAATACGTTAGAGGAAGTATGAAAGTGGCGCCGGTGTCGGAGAGGTTGAGGAGTAATCGTTTGTTGTGGTTTGGGCATGTAATCCGTAAGAATGATGATAACATTTTAAGGGACGTGTTACATATGAATGTGGTATAAGGGGGTAGAAAGGCCGAAATAGAGATGGATGTATTGTGTGAAAGATGATAAGGTAAGAAAGGGAGTAAATAACGAGATGACTGCGAACAGGGATGAATGGAAGAGAAAAATGTATTCGGCGTAATATGTTTTCCTCTTCCATTAACCCTTAATCATCCAAATAAATGGGATAAGGAAGAAGCAGATGTTGATGATGATGACTAAATATAACCTTTGATTTTAATTATGGAATTGCTTATGTAATTGGATGTCTTGTATTATAAACTTTTTAATTTATTGAAAAATAAACAAAAATTTTTCTTGTTGCAGAGTTCCCAAAATCGGCTGCTAATCAAGAATGGCCGTGTTGTCAACGATGATGGAATGGAAGACGCCGACGTGTACATCGAGGATGGCGTCATCAAGTAAGTACCTTTCATTCATATTCTCTTACCCAAGTATTTTCTCGTTCTTCTTGGGTCTACATTCGCTCAACACAAACCGCTTGTAATTATAATTATATTCGGGAACCTTCTAGAACATTGTTTGTTTTTAAAAGACTAAAAAAAACTTCACCAAGTCAATCCATCCGTCGATCAAAGGCAGTGGCGTCTAGACGACTAGGATCGAACCTGCAATATTTATATCTACTGTGGCCGTTACACGTCATATTAAATTATAATGCATGAGTATTGCAAAAAAACATGGCAAAGAGGCAACAGGGCAGAAATAATTACTACTGCGTCTTGTCGAAGCATGATAATGTATGTAGATATTTATGATAACCACAATACAGAAAATTAACTACTACTTATACTTGTATAAATGTAATGAATACTTGATTTAATGTTACTCGACGCCGTCGAGGTCTATTGGTTTACTAATCTGATTTAGATTTTAAAAATCGTTGTAAATTTTTAATTTGGCAGACATCAAAGTCATTTTGTATCAATTTATATCTACTCCCCTGACGGAAACACTTATAATCAAGTTATGAGGTAGGTGCAAACAAAAATAATGAAATTCATATTTTTTTTATTTTAAATTACATAGGACAGGTAGGTAGTAATAGTTGAAAACAAGAAAGACGCCTAATTCATCTATTGGAAACAAAATAATCGGAGTACAAAAAAATGAAAATTTATACGATTTTGCATCTAAAATCCGACTAAACAGCACAACGGAGTGAGCGAATAAAATAATTTCACAGAACTAAACATTAAGTTTAATATCTTATTGAGTGTTAGCAGTTTCATTTCTCTTTTCACATAGTTGGAAAGTTGGGGAAAACGTGAAATCGCCAACAAAAGCTGTATTGCACTGGAACATTTTGTTATCTTTGCTTTACGTCGATAAATGGCGAGAGTTTTATCAGGTTTGCTTTATCTAATGTCTGTTGCAGATCATATAAATTGAAAATGGTAACAATATTATTAAAGATTTCCTCCTGGGTTTATTTAGTTATTCAGTCGATATCAGATAATCAAGACCTTTTTTGTATTGTTAACTTGGGGCTTAACAATATTTTTTTGGTAAATAAAGGTATTTACCTCTCGTAAGGTTCGTCAGTTCGTGGCGACGCGACGGCGTTATACATGTGAAATTATGCGTGTTAGACCCGGTTAATAATATAAACGTATATATATTTTAGTTATTGTTAAATATATATACATATACATATATGTAATATCGAGTCTATAGTCTGCTGATTATCAAGAGTTCTAAATAAGCTTAGCCAGTAATTAGGGAGTTAATTAAAACTTATATTAAACAACTGATAGAAATACTTAAACCCTTTTTTTTGTAAATATATAACAAAGTACATACAAAATACCCAGACAAATACAATCGTACTTATTATTACAACTGTTTGGATCGTGCGAGAATTGAATCTACAACCCACAGTGCGGCCTTGTATTAATCCGCTAGAGTACCGAGACTATAACAGTATAAAAAATAACAATACTGCACATTATTTATATATCTCATTTAAATTCAGTAGAAAAGCAATAAATACGTCTAGAGTTAACGAGGAAACCGAGTTCAGGTCTTCAAGGTTTATTGAAGAAGTTTATTAGTTGATGCCATTCAGTCGACAGCTTTCATAAGATTGTATTATAAGAGGGAAGGTAAATATTTTATATATAGCACGACAGTAAATATCTTATTTTAGCGTTCTGTATTAAACAAGTTAAAAAAAATTATACCTTTCTGTCTGTGCCATAGAACTGAACATACTTCTGTACATACGAGTAGGTACACTTGAAACATTTTTTTAATGAAATGAAATAACCATTATTTACTTGCAGAAAGCAGTTATATAACACAAGCTCTGCTTAGCTTGGGACTAGATGGCGCTGTATAAATACAATATATACAACGCCATCTAGTCCCAAGCTAAGCAGAGCTTGTGTTATGGGTATTAGACAACTGATATAAATGCTTATATATTTTTTTATAAATGCATACATCTTATAAATATTATGAAGGCGAAAGTTTGTGAGTATGGGTGGATATTTATTACTGTTTCATTTCAAACTAATGAACAGATTTTAAAGAAAATTTACAGGAATATAGCTTATATATCAGAATAACATATAAGCTATAAATTTCACACGGGTAAAACTCGGGCATAGCTAGTAACATATATATGAAACACCCGAACCAATACAAACAATCATACTCATGAATACAAATGTATGCACCGTGCGAGGAATTCAACCTGCGACCATTGGAAACAATGCGCTATGTGCTAAATGTGTAGTAAAGTATGTGCTAAACCACTATACCACCCAGGTCGTTGTCATACATATACAGACGTAGATACTTCACGTTACCATTTGAAATTTATTCAATTCCATCGTGACGTCATTCTGTAGAATTCACCCCATGTCTGCTGGATACCAGACATGGGGTGAACACTTGCTATGAAGTAATCATGGGGAAAATAGCAATGACTCATACGGTTTAACCAACCACCAAAATACTATCCATACTAATATAATAAATACGTAAGTGTAACTGTATATCTATTTGTTAGTTTGTCACAATTATAAGTCTGAACACATTTATTGAAACTTGAACTTAATATGTTGTATAAGGATGCACATATAGTTTTATATGACTGGGGAGAGATCAATATACCATTATTCAAGAAATAATAATATCTTAGGACAGCTCACACAACACAATCTAGTCCCAAGCTAAGTAGAGCTTGTGTCATGGGTATTAGACAACTGATGAACCTGCCTTGGGACATTGCTAGCAATGGTTATTAGTCCACATTACTAATAAACCCTACATTCTGTGGTAGTTTCGTATTCATTTACGATCGACGATGTTAGTCGTCATATCTAAAGCGCATTGCTAAAGAGTGAAACATACTTCCAGCTTTTGTGTTCCTGAAGAAATAGAGCCTCGACTCTTCAAGTCTGTAGTGAATAGACTTCTTCTAGGTAAACGCGGTACATCCTAGGTCTCAATATCATTTCCCACCAGATGAGGTAAGACTAACCGCAAACCCATTCATAATAATAATAATAAAAAATAGCAATTGACTGCCTTGGTAGTCTAGCGGTTTAGCAGACGGTCCTTCCGATGGTCGCGGGATCGATTCTTCGCACGGCACAAACATTTGTATTTCATGTGTATGATTGTTTGTATTGGTCTGGGTGTTCTCTGTGTGTACAGGTATTATGTATGTCTTTACTATAACACAAAAAATATATATATATTATGTATTTACAAAATATATATATCGAAGTATTTATTATCCCGTACCCATAACACAAGCTCTGCTTACCGTGGTACTAGATGGCGCTGTGTTATTTGTCCAGGGTTATTTATTTATTTAATTTTTAACTCTTTACTTTCTTACCAGTAGTTGTTCTCAAAAGTGGATTTAAATAACCTAATATTAGCTGTTAGCGGTTTCTAATTATAAAACATCGCCCACATGTTCGGTTAACTGAACTAACGAACCGGGTCATAACAATGTTTCCACTTAACTATAAAATTTTATTGCGTCAACTGTTGACCAAACATCTACACATTATAGTCAATAGCCCACTGTAGACCCTTGTTGGAGATAGATCACAAGATGCGCTTTGAAGCACTTCCATGGGTGACATGATTTGCAAGTCTTTAACTTGAATATATGAATTGTATTGATTTATTACACGACGACCTCGATGGTCTAGCGGTTTAGCAAACTGCCTTACTTCCGATGGTCGCGGGTTCGATTCCTCGCACGGCACAAACATTTGTATTCGTGAGTATGATTGTTTGTATCAGTCTGGGTGTTTTCAATGCATATATGTATTAAGGAAAAAAATATAACTATGTGTTTGTTGTTATCTAGTATCCAGAACACAAGTTTTATCTGGCTTAACTTGGGTCTAGATGACGCTGTGTTATTGTACTGAGATTATTAATATTATTATAATACAACAGTTTAATTCCACATTCATCTCAGTTTAATTTACGTTATGAATAAAGTGATTTTCTGACTATTGGTTACAAAAAGTCTGGTCAAAATCAGTGCGCGCTGGGGCATACACATACATATATACCGCGATATACGCACAAGGTTTGTCTTATTTAAAAAAAGGTTAAATATCTAGTAAACGAAATTTAGCCAGATATTTAATTGAATGAAAAATTTAATATAAATTATATGAAGATTTTTCACATTTTCCTTGGTTGGCTTCAGATATAATTATGGTGATTCCAACCCTATGCATATACTCTATAATTAAAAAATCGATTGTTCAACTATAAACATACAACACAAATAGGCTGATATTTGGAACATGTATCTATTTCATAACATAATCATCCGCTATTAACAGATTTACATCATGCGTGCGAAACCGCGGACAACCGCTAGTTATAAATAAAACTAATAAAGTCTATATCAAGTATAAGCACATATAATGATTAGTTGTTTCTTTCTTCTGGAACTGGTTCGCTGTAATCATTACGACTGATTTAATCTTATTTAGTTAATGATGGTATTCAGTGGTTATATCGCTGATTAAATGCCAAAGGGCCACTACGCAAAAAACCTGACATTATTTTCTTTTTCAAAATTGTATCTAAATCGTTATATGGAAAAAAAATACCCATGATTCTAGAGATAACACATAGATATAGGTAACACTTATAGAAAATTTTGATAAGCTCTTCTGTAAAATTTACCATTTGCGTCATGTGGTGCTTTGGCATTTAATCAGCGATATGTAGAAGCAAATATAATTTAATATCGTTTTGATCACAGTTGCACGTTACATATGACTGTCACTTAGCAACAAGAATACTTATTTTAAATGTGATGCATTACACTTTTTATTCTTAAATCAATGTGCTTAATACTTAACTAGTTTATTGTGTATTTAATATTTTGACTCTAATGAATTAGTGCTGGTTGGTAGTTTGTAATCACACATTTTAACTTGCAAAATGAAAGTTACAACAATTATTTAATAGAGTGACATGAAAGTTTGTAGCTCATTCTTCTTGTGACGAGAAATATATTCGAATGAGAGATAGAAAAAACAAGTATGACTTATTAAATTTTGTTTTATAGTATTTTTTTATATTGCTGATTTTGGGTTATTGTCAGGCACTAAGACCTGTGACACTGCGACCTGCATAGATCTATTGTGCTCGCCCTTTTTCAAAGTTCACTACCTAGACCCGTCAGGGATAGAAATTGAAGGATATTCTTAGGAGCGATGGTTTTTATCCCCTCAGGATAGAGTGTATGCTTTTCAAAGGAGATATTACGTTTATGCATGAGTGGGCTACTATCAAATAGGATGTGTAGTGGCGATTCCTCTTTCATTTAGCAAAATCTGCATGGTATTATAGTTTTTAGTAGTATTTTATACTTGCCTAATTGTAGATTTATTTAAATAAAGAAATATCTATTTTATTTTATTCTATTATTTGCTTATTCCTAGTAAAATATATCCGATGTCCATCCTCGGATAATAAATAAATTACCCTGGACAATTAACACAGCGCAATCTAGTCTAATGGTAAGCAGAGTTTGTGTTATAGGTACTTGGCATCTGATATAAATATTTATATATTTATTTTGTAAGTATAATATACATAAAAAACACGCAGACCGATGCAAACAACCATACTCATGAATACAAATGTTTGAACTGAGCGAGTAATCGAACCCACTAGGCCCTCAAATATATACAATACAATCTATCTTCACGTTAAATTTGATAAAGTTCCTTTCACTCGTGAAGAAGTAACAAAGATTCAGACAAACAGATGGACAGAGATACATTTATATTAGTATGGATGTATTATTGTTTGTGAATATATGAAAAAATATTCACAGCGTGCCGTTTTCTCTCGTCGCACCTACTATGTTACACAATGGCAGGTCAAGCACCTACTCGCTCCAATTAGTGACGTCTTCATTCCCGCCACCACTAGGGCTGCTAACGGTTTTAATAGCATGCTAATGAGTTTTCTTTTTAATTTACTAAGCAAAAGTATTCGTTTTTATAGCTCTATCTTACTAATATTATAAACGTTTGTGAGTTAATCTCTCTATCTCGCTCTATTATATAGTTTTCTGACGACCTTCGAAAAGAGAGTGATAAGGAAAAAAGTTATATAGAAATTAAATAGTCGTATCACTTCCATCACATACAGTGTGGTACGATGCCGGGGTACCAGTGAAGGATGATAAAATGGGCATTAAGCAGACCAGTTAGCCTATCGTAGTAAATTCACCATGAATTTATTACGATGGTTTCCACGGGAACCACGTGGAAAATTGTATGACATGAGGGGCACGATATTTTATTATTTAAAATTTTGTTTTCTGTATAACTTTTTTCCTTATCACTCATAAGGAAAAAAGTTATATAGAAATTAAATAGTCGTATCACTTCCATCACATACAGTGTGGTACGATGCCCGTGCGAAGCAAGAACTTTTCGGTAGTCTTATTAATAGTATAAACGCGGAAGTTTGTGAGTATGGATATGAATATGGACGTTTTTTACTCTTTCACGCAAAAACTACTGAACGAATATTTATTAAACTTTACAGTAATATAGTTTATACATCAGAATAACACATAGGCTATAAATGTTACGCGGGTGAAACCACGGGCTTAACTAGTAATACCATAAATGCTTCGGCAGCGACATAAATTACACAATACTATAATTTTATAGTGAAATTAATTGAATACATTAATATATATAAAAGAGAGAGTGGACTGTATTTATTGGAAAGAAAATAATTAAAGGAAAAGGAAGCAGAAATACGATTTCGACCTGGAAGAACGTCTTCCACACTCCGAACACCCCAAAGTAAGCAATGTAACACCAAACTTACTCACCTTTGCTCAGGAACGTCCCGATGTGTAGTACTGTTTAGTGGCCACGCACTCTAGAGTGTATATTTTCATCAAAAACAATTATATTGTGTTAAATAAATCATTAATTATCTTGTTTTATGTAGATAAAAATACGGAGCGTCCTTTTAGTTCCAGTTCTTATTTTCAATTGTTTTATTATTCTTTTTTTGAAATTTATGTGGTCACATGTTTTTATATGTGGCCAGTATTACCGAGCGCCCTTTGCTCCAGTAAGCGAGCCGGTGATACAACCTGCTTAGACTAAGGAGGTTCGGAATACGGAACAGTAGTGTAAATATTATATTAATATTAACGATCCGTATGGACTTCACACGGGTATACAGTGTATGTCACGAAGGTCGTATAACAATCATATACTATAGTTACTAAAATATTAACTTAGTCTTGAAAGCAAAAACGTCTCAAGTTCAAATTCGTGAAATGCTTAAATAAATAGCTAATAACACCAATCGCATGTGTGCTATTGCGTTACGTCTAACTGCAGTTTGCAATTTAGTTGTCACGGGCCGGCTGTTGTCGCTAGCAAATGGGAAACTCATGTAAACACAACTTTATTGGCTTATCTAAATTGTAAGTTTGCAAACATGAACTAAGTACAGGTTGCTATTAAGTTATCTGCATTTCCCGCTACCAGGTGTTAATTACATATAACACATATATGTATGTACCTATATATTGCGATAGTAAAGTATTTTTATCCATTAATTTCTTCACAAGAAAATAGGTCTTTGATGATGACGATGATGATGTAATCCAGGCCGATTTCGGCCACGGCGACTATCTTCAATTCCGATTTTGTCGTTGATGTGCTCGCATGTGACTTATGTAGCCTATTTTGTGTGTAAAATACCTCGCACATTGCGGGCATGAGAGCACACCGCTCATATAATTATAGCTGATAGCCGCAGGTGGTCGGGCTTTCAGCTTGTCGCGTCTGGCGTCCAGCTCAAGGAGCCGCCGGTTTTCAAAAGCTTAATAGGTTTAGATGCTAAAACAGTTCACTTATGGTACCAAAAGATGTGTGACCGAAGACTGTTCTCTTAATGTATAATGAATAATATTCATAATATTTGGAGTGATTGTGGAATTTTTTTTTTTCTTATGGATAATAATGGAAAGCTGCACCCGCCTGCGCTAAAGGTTTATGCTGACGGGGCACCAGTGAAGGGTGATAAAATGGGCATGAAGGCAGACCAGGTAACCCATCGTAGTAAATTCACCATGAATTTATCACGATGGTTTCCACGGGGACCACGTGGAAAATTGTATGAGATGAGGGGCACGATATTTTATCATTTAAAATTTTGTTTATTTAAGTAATATAAATATATTGATCAGGCGGACCGCATGCTTATCACATTAACAATATGTAAATAGAGAATAAAAAGAACTGACAATCTCCATTTTGAATCGGTTGAAAATTACCTTTCCTACAAAAGTTCCTAGTAGTTCATGTATCTATAAATATCTAATTGACCCCCACCAAGGCCATAGAGTTAACGGCCAAATAAAAACGTTTATGTACAATAACAAAAAATTGACTCTCGAATTATTGCCTCAATGCTACACTTCATGTCATACCCTTTATTGGCAAGAAAGGCAAATCGCCTAATGTCGTGACCGTATTGCGTGACCACCAATGTTTATCGCAGTTCTCGGGGACTATTCTCGATGTTACTGTTTCGTGCACGATAATTTTATAATTCGAATGTTACTATCAACTTCGGAATCCAAACTTTCGCAATTACAATCGAACATAATCTTTAATGAAGTAACAAGGTTTTGTAGAATTTCCTTTAAGTAAATACAAGTTCGATGCCCGCAGACAGTTAGTGGCAACTGACTTGAACAAAATGAAAGACAATAAAGCTTGCGTATGTAATGCTTTTGTATATAAAATAGTTACGGCAGTCGGGTACGTGCGTGTGCATTCTCCGGAACACTGTGTTTGCAAACCAACCTATTTTTTCAATTGGAATTGATATGATGCTCCTCCTACTACTGTATTGTAATGACTAAATAAGTCATTATGTAATGTTATTGTCATTAGTTAATCAATTACATTATATTTTGTTGTTTCTTTAAGACTTATCATAAGTGTACATAGAGCTCCATGAAGAAAATATTTATATTTAGTTTTATTGTACCTTAGGTAGATTGAGCCAAAAATAATTAAGAGAAACACAGATTTATGTATAACTAATTAGAGACAATGTAATAGGTAGTGGTTCAGCATAATTATCCTCTTAAATTTATTTAAAAAAGAAATTATTTAATCACCAACCGTAACCCGAACCAAACAAACCAGTTTCAATAAGCAAGCATCGATTATTGTACTCAACCATAACACAACGTGCTGACCCAACACCCCGCCATTCTTGTGAATGAAAATAAATTTATTTGTGTCACATCTCGCACCTATTCGACATTATCGTGTTATTGACTCTATATCGACAAATTGTTTTGTCAACGGCAACAGAATGTTTATCGTTCGAAATTTATTCGAAAATTGTACTCCCAAATATTTGATCGGTTCGAAGTTCCGAACTTGTAGTAATACGCATAGTCATTGTCGTAATTATTTATTGAAGAAAATTCTATTTTAACATCGTATTTACGTTGAGTGATGTTACGTATTCGATTATTTTAGTTCAAATATTGTACTTTTGTGAATGTACAGTATGGGGTGATGTAACAGAAGACATTCTCAGTATAGTGACAGAGAAGGAAACTAAGAATATTAGTGAATGGAAAATAGACTTTAATTATAAAGAATTAAAATACATTTCCCAAAGGTTTTAATGTAACAATAGGTATGTTTCCCAGAAGGACCTCACAGAGATCGGCCTGAGAGGTACAATGGTGTCAACGGCACCACTAATCCCCATTACTAATAATCCCTCCTCTCCGTTCTTCTAGTAGACAAATAGAGTAACAAGCACATTACCTTAATTTACCACTACTAATAATATAATAAGAAACCTAAAAGAAACATATTTTAGTACGCATTGGGGGTTCAAAAGCTCGCTTAACACAAATCATATTCTTTCGTATAAACCCTTGAATTTAGTAGGCCTTTCGTGCTGAATGCATAATATGAACTAATTGGTATACTCTCAGCGATCGATTATAAGAATTAGAATTTGATTTGTTACATAGCGATATTCTCAACCTCCTTGGTTGTTAAAAAATACGCATAATGGAATCGTCAGAAAATAGTTACGAGTTAAAAAAGAAAGGTTTTTTTATGGTTGAGAAAGGTTTATTACAACATGCAAACCCGACATTTTCTCTTTCTGTTCAACATTATTTACAACTGTAATTAAGTTTTCGTATTTTTATTGTTACACAAGTGTTATATGTCCGTCTTTTCTATGTAACAATGAAAATGAGAAAAACACATTGCACATTTCTCTGCCAAATACTTACATGCAAACAACTATTATATATACAGAAATTATGTCTGTCCATTTGTCATCTTTTCACGACTGAACGAATGATTTAACGGCCTAGGTGATCTCGGTGAGCAATTTAGCATACCCTCTTTCTTCCAAGGGTCGCTGATTCGATTCTCGCAGTAGACAAACGTTTGTACTCATAAGTATGATTGCTATTATTGCTATAGCAGACCAATACAAATGAAATCAAAATATCTTTACCTAAGACAGCCTCGGTGGTCTAGCGGTTTAGCACACCGCTTAGCGGTCTAATGGTTGTGGGTTAGATTCCTCGTATGGTACAAACATTTGTATTCGTGAATATGATTGTTTGTATTGGTCTGGATGTTGACTATGTATAATATGGATGTATTTAGAAAAAAAAAATTGTTTTTGTATCAGTTATATAGTACCCATAACACAAGCTTTAGCTAGCTTAATTTAGACATAGATGGCGCTGTGTGAATAGAACTATTATTATTTAGTTTATTATTTTAATATATTATTATATAAAGGCCAGCATATAACTTCATATAAAGCCTACAAAATACATACATATAAATTGCGATATCTAATTATAACCCTATGAGTTCATAACACGTTAGAATAATAAATAGATATGTCCAATTTAGTTCAGTAGCGTGTCGTTAGGGTGTTTTATATAATTTTGTGAAACTAGTTCTAACCATAATTAGGTTAGATTACAATGGGCGCGACCCGCCTTGTCATGACCTGTCATGTGGTGTTTGATTGTTATTTTTAACCTGTCCTCGAAATTAATGTTGTCCTTGTACTCTGTTTGTCAACATTGTATATGATCTGTTAATATTTGAGAAAGTTGTGGCCTAATAGTTTACTCGTTGACAATATTTTTCAGTTTTACTCTCCGGTGGTGGAAACCACAATAACAAACCACCAGAAAACAGACAGGGCGGCTAAGTCAATTTGCTCAGACTAGGCGGCTATGTCAATTTGCTCAGACAGGGCGGCTAAGGGAATTTGCTCATACTAGGCGGCTATGTCAATTTGCTCAGACAGGGCGGCTAAGGGAATTTGCTCAGACAGGGCGGCTAAGGGAATTTGCTCATACTAGGCGGCTATGTCAATTTGCTCAGACAGGGCGGCTAAGGGAATTTGCTCAGACAGGGCGGCTAAGGGAATTTGCTCATACTAGGCGGCTCAATTTGCTCAGACAGGGCGGCTAAGGGAATTTGCTCATACTAGGCGGCTATGTCAATTTGCTCAGACAGGGCGGCTAAGGGAATTTGCTCATACTAGGCGGCTATGTCAATTTGCTCAGACAGGGCGGCTAAGGGAATTTGCTCATACTAGGCGGCTATGTCAATTTGCTCAGACAGGGCTGCTATGTCAATTTGCTCAGACAGGGCGGCTAAGGGAATTTGCTCATACTAGGCGGCTATGTCAATTTGCTCAGACAGGGCGGCTAAGGGAATTTGCTCAGACAGGGCGGCTAAGGGAATTTGCTCATACTAGGCGGCTATGTCAATTTGCTCAGACAGGGCGGCTAAGGCTGCTAACTTGTGAAGTGCTGTAGTTATTACTTTAAAATTAGGATGGGACTGACTTTGCAGGTGGTTTTATGTTGTACAAAAGTCACTAAAGTTCAAAGAAAAAATAAAAAGAACTGAAATAATCCCAGAATCAGAGGTAGGCTTAAGAAATATGAAAATGTCAAGTGCATATCTTTTTGTAAATATTTTTTTTATATATTTTAAAAGATGTACAGATTTTATTTGATTTTCGTATATTAGAAAGGTCATTTGTAATTTTATTAAACGATTCTCGGGTGTATTCTTTCATGGGGGTGATTATTCTCACAATGCACCACAAGATAGATCGGTTCATAAAATCCCATTGAATAAAATTCTTAAGTGACACTGTAATCCACATGTGTAACTAAGGGGCAAGGGGTAACCGTTTTCTTTAGAGTTCTATAGTAAGCTATCCAGTGCAATCTATGTAATGCAGCTTATTACCATACTGAGGGGTAGTTATATAAAAAGGGTGGCTAGTCGTCGTTTTAAGGTACGGGCTTTTTATCTTGATTTATTTGGCTTTATTTGTATATCGGAATAATACACACAGCGCCATCTAGTCCCAAACTAAGTAAGAGCTTGTAATTAAGTAAGACACAAGCACGTTTATCCCTTATGCCATAAAAAAATATTGTGTAGGTCGAGAACCTAATCCATAACCATCGGCAATCAAGTGGTGTGCGAAAATATCACCAAGGCCTAGCATGTCATTTATTAATTTTACAGATGGTACCCCACATATTCCAAATTCCAACTCGGGACCATCTGTATATACCACCATATTTATAATTACTAATGCAAACGACAAACCCGATGTCATTCCCAGTAACAAATAAAATGAGATAAGGGCGAATTGCACTAGAATTGAAAAGGTTCCGTAATATATTATTTACTGTATTTTACATATAAGAGAATTTATTTTTGTCAGTATTAGGACTTTGTTATTATAGAAAAAAAGAGATAAATGTTATTTGCAATTCCTTGATTTCGAACAAACTAACCCAATGCCTATTTGGTATAAGAAACATTTTTGCTGTTTTTTTTTTTGCTCTGCAGGTTTATGCTGAATTGGTTATTCAGGCTTGCGGCACATACAGCTGCTCTCATTTCTTCTATTTGTATATTTATTTTTCTGTACTTGCATTTGCATGTTTCTGTAATTGGACAATAAAAAAATATCTATTTATTTATATTTATATTTAGAATTCGAGATAAGGGAAGATTCCATGACGTAGGATGTTTATGTAATAATTTTTTTTTAATTTTAATTTATTTTTTTGCAGTCATGAGCTCAAACACTTAGAAGCAGTTGCAGAGGTTATAAATAAAAAAGATTTGGAAACGTTTACATGACAATATAGAAAATGGTGTAATTGCTTAATTAGTTTACAAATTGACACAGTTACGATTTAATATTTGATAATGTAATACCCCCCTAACGTACCGGTAAAATGCATAACATGTCAGGAATATTAAAAATTAATTCTATATTTTAGAAAATTGTAAAATTTTTGATTGCTATCTCATTTTAAATTTAGAATAGTTTTTTAAGTGCTAACTAGATGGACAATAAAGGTTTACCTTTTCGACTTTTTAGTTCGGAACCCTAAAAACGGTACTCAGATTTCATTGTTTGGTCAACGCTTGCGTCATTATGCCGGTTATTTTGTAAGCTTTGCAATATTTGTAAACATTGCAGTATTTGACATCAATTGCCTACTGCCGGTCTTAATTGAAAGATGTGATGATTTTGTAAACGACTCGGAATGACAAACAGATTAACGGATAGCAGTTGGTTGCTATATCAATATATTGACTTATAAATTCGCGATAGCAAATAGATTAAAACAAACACTACACTAACACCAACTGTGTATCAATTTATATATTTCTCACTAAACTCTCTGACGATGGAAACATCATTCAAATAATATTAGTACACTAGTTACACTGGATTGATATCAGGGTTGCCAACCTTTTACGTTAACATGGACGAAATAAAAATTCACACGAAAAAAACACATAATTTTAAAATAAATTAAAAAATATCAAAATAAGCTGCCAGCAACACGATTTGTAGCATTAACAGCAGATACCCAGTCATTTAGGCCCCTGTAGAGAGTACAACAGTAATAGGGAGCTTCCCGACAGAAGAACTGCCTTCAATTCTTAACATGACTGACATTTCAGTACTTTGAAATGTCCTACAGCGGATCCCAACACATAGTACAACATTTAAATTCATTAGACAACCAACTCTCCATGTTATTGCAAATAAATCAATGCACCTAACTGTACTTTGCACGTGCTTGACTGTACATCTCACGCATCAGTTACACAACAGTTACAATGTTTGTTTGTAAACATAACAAACGCAATCCGTTGTTATCGCGCGCGCGCTGCATGCGGAGATGCGTGAGATTGCTGTGCACAATATATTATTATGGTGTCTAGATGTTTTCTGACATACATAACTCCGTCCTTCATAGCCACTACAGTCCTTCCATCAGCATTTCGAAAAAAATATTTAATTCTTATTTGATTCCCATCAATACACGAAGCTGTTTCAAAAGCCAATCATATTAATATATTTAGTATACTATTTATTTATATAATATGTGGAATTATTAACATTTTTACATTATATATTGCACAGTTAGTACAATACTGAATTAAACATTTCTTTTTATTAAATTATTGTTTATTTTTTTGTACAATTGTATTATGTGTACGATTTGTATTATTCTATTTGTATTTAGAACAAACATGCACTGCCATTGTTCAGTAATTACCTCCTCTGTCACAGCGTTATGTTAGTTGGAAGAGATAATGGCTTATCCTTGCCAATATTTTTATAACAATGTTATATTTTGTTAGACAGTACAAAAAAATTTACGTTCATAAACCGCTAAAATGTCTTATGTATAAATGATTTTTTAATATAATTATCGAAGAACTAGTAAAGCTAAAGCGTAAAGCTCGCGACTTCGTATTCATAGTATTGGAAACAACAATAGTTATATACCGTTTTGTATTACAAACAGATTGGAATAAAATAAAATTTGAATTGAATCTTACCACAATATAATTATGAAAACCGCAGTTAAATCTGTTAAACTTTTTCTGAGACGACTTTACATTTTATGTTATGATTGGATTTAGTTTTGTTTATAGATCTAGTCTGTCGTCTGTCGGTTACTGAGTTTCATAGCTCCCACTGCGTGTCACTATTGATTTTTCTCAGAGGCTGAGAGAGATTGCTTTTAAGTTGATTCTATTCGAAGATTGTAGACCGTAACAAATTGTAATTTCTTCCTTCACTTACTGGCTAATTGCGAAATTGAAGTTTGCTGGAAATCCCTCAGAATATTGATGAGGGATGAGAGAGTCAGTTGGCAAATTCACCAGGAATTTATAACGATAGTTTTCAGGGGAACCGCTTGGAGGTCAACCTGACTACTGATGGTATATTCTAGGTGAGATGACCCCATTCATCCACATCAGTAAATTAGGAATTTCCTTCCCCTTAACACGCATGTTTCTTGCTCGTTCTTCTTGTGATAAGTCTGCGTCCCAATGAGCGAAAAATAAAAAAAATGCTCTTCAAAAGGCTTATTCTTGCTTTATCCACAACAAAGTTATCCGGGGGACAAAAATACTGTGAGTCATTTCGAAAAAAGTATGGCGGGCTCAATTTGGCGAGGTGAACGCCTTCTGAAACCAAGAATATTTTTTTATTGGGTTGTTTGGGCTATTGGCAGGTGCTTGGACCTGTAGCACTGCGACCTATATATATCTATTATGCTCGAATTGAAGGATATTTTTAAAAGCGATGGTTTTTATCTCCTCAGTATAGAGTGTAACCAGGAGTAACAAAAAAACTGGAAAGGACAATTTGAGTATGTAATATTTCAGCGAAAACTGTTCAAGATAATTGGCTGAGCTGTGAAGGCGCTAAGGGGTGACAAACAAACGTACTGACCTTGAAGTATATAATATAAAGAAGGTTATAAAAATTATGTAACGTCCCCAAAGACGTAACAGTCGCCCGCAATGCGGGACACGAACCTTGAACATGTAAATATGTTTCCAACCCAAATCTTTACGCAGTATATATTATACAGTAAAATTAGATTTTTATTTATCTTTACTTATAAGAGTGATTGGATTTTTTTTGTTCGTTTTTTTGTATATCGGCTACCAACCAAGCTGACGACTTGATGGTAAGTGGTAACCATCGCCTATATTGACGACCTCGGTGGTCTAGCGGGTAATTACACCGCTTTTGATTCCACTGTCGCGGTTTCGATTGCTCGCGCGACTCCAACTTTTATATTCGTAAGTATGATTGTATGTATAGGTCTGGCTGTTTTCATGTATATTAAGCATGTATTTTCTATTATTTGTTTAGTACCTGTAATACAAGCTATGCTTAGTTCGGTGTAATAAAAGAAATATGACTTTACAAAAAGATAATATCCAAGAATATAAAATCTAGTAAATGTAAGATAGACTCCATTTTCCGCAATCAGTTGTAGAGCTGAGGCTACTAGAGTAGCCAGCCAAGAGTGCAGAAATCTTCTGGGTGTCTTCACAGGCTTCACAGAATGACCTCGCCGTTCCGAGGATTTGTTCGTTGTGTGGCCACTGCTACGCACTCCAGGATTACGTGAGCAGCTATTTCTTTGGCTTCAAAGCAGCTCCGACAAAGGGAACTGTCTGTAGCACCTATCCGAAGTCGCGAGTTACAACTTATATATGAAAAACATTGCTGATTTATATTCAATGTTCGCTGTATTGTATACGTGAACAGTGTGAGAATATAGTAGTTTCTACCTGCGTGAAGTGGAACGCACTTTTTAGAACCAAAATTCAATTCGGCGCGAATCGGTAAAGGTTTTTTCTTTGAATTCTATTAAGCAGGTAGGTTATTTTGTTAAATTAATTGTTGGTTATCTACAATTTTTTTATGAATCTCCATTAATCAATGATTGCTATTTTGAAAGGAGATCATTTTTTATACGGCATATTAAATGAAACGAAACATTTATATTATATGATCAGCCTAATTCCAAATTATGAGAAGACAAAATTTTATATGATACGTCTGTCAATAATGACATGTTGCATTATTATTACTTTATACGATTTAAAATTTATTATATATTAGTGTTAAGTCATTTTAATATAATTTTTATTTGTGTCATACAAATAAAAATTATATTAAAATTGTCATAAATTATTCTTAAATAAAATATAGTTTTACGTTTATTGTTATGTGCACAAACTTTCATCCCCTATTTCACCACTTAAAGATTATATCATGTGCTAAGAGATAGCCCATGTTTTTGTACTCCCCATATAATCCATCCTTCATGAGTTTCCTATTACTATGTAATATTATGTTATTTGTGCTATTACCATCTCAAGACTATACAGCAAAATGTATCGTACTTTTACTCATATAATTTTCAAAAGATTTGTTATCTTTTGAAAATTATATGAGTAAAAGTACATACGTATACGTTTTGACATTTATAATACACAAGTGATCCGTTCCACAGCTTCGCATAGATATACATACATTACAGATATTTTAATTCCTCGGCTTGTTATATATGTACGATAATAAGCACGTATGTGGTCTAAAGATTACCTAAAATTAAAAACCTTAAAATATATTATTAAAAGGAGTCCCTTTAGCACGTATTATACATATATATTCTTTCCTTCGTCTTGAGTCAATCTATCTATTGCTGAAAACTGCATTAAAAGCCGTTGCGTAATTTAAAAGATATAAGGAAACAGATAGCGGCGCCTTTGTTTCATACTATAAATATATGGCAAAACAAACCGAACTTAATGAACAGTGGTAACATTACCTATATTCAACTCTTATAAGAGCTGTATCAACTCTGATAATCTGTAGTGTTAATTACTCTGTGAAAAGACTAAGAAAGGAAGTAAATTTCTTAATATTTGATCTTGCACCGTAGTGTCACGGCCACGCACCATAAATTACAACGCTGAGTAATTTTTGTCTGTGATATATACAACTAACTACATTAAAAATAAATCTACCAAGGAAACAGTTCTAAATTCAAATTTTCAAATTGAGAACACAGACGCGTTCCATTGCGCACATTCGAATGCGTGGCGCGCGCCGGAAGCTGCTAATGCGGTAACAAGCCGATGCATCCGTCACTATAGCGGCCCGTACCAAACTGGGTGGCACTTCGCACTACCGAACGGAATGGCCAATAAACGACTAATAAATTACACAGAAAAACACACAAAGCAGTATACGAGAGTTCTTTCACGCTTCGTAGGAGTTGAAACAGTAATGTATCAAAGATATCATTATTGCGGTCCCGTTAAACCAAGTCTCTTGAACGACTTCAAAGTAAATATATCTACTACTATAATAACAGGTATTATGTCTATTTTTCATTGGTAGCCATCGCGTATATAAATGAAAAGCACCACAGACAACATCGTCTTTTGAAATCTGTGGACCACTCGTGAATTGCCATTCCGAAGGACTAACTAATTTTACAGAAGTAAATTATAAAACGTCGTCTGCGTATCTTTTTTTTAATGGATCATAATGGAATGGAGGATAAGATAAACAGAAGGTTTGGTCAGTTAGCCCATCGGACAAGATCCCCGGTTTTATTTCTGCGGTTCTCCTAGAAACCATCATGACAAATTCCTGGTGAATTTGTCACTACGGGCTAACTGACCTGATCTCATACTCATCCTATCCCCTCCATTGGTGCCCCGCCAGCGCAGATGGGAGCCCATACCATTATTATACATAAAAAAAAACATTATTGTTTGTTGTTTTATGGAGTCAATAAAATCAGTGTATACTCTATTACTGACCCCTTCCCGCATCACTTAACCATATCAATAGGGTTAACAGAATTCTTAACCCCAATATAACGCGATTCGTTAAATCACAGTTAACAATTGATTAAATTAAATTGCTTCGTCTATTAGATCAGCTATCAGCGAACGTTACGCCATGACTCCGCCGTTTTATTAACTTTAAAAAGTCATTAATCATTATAAATTGCATTTTGTCTCAAATTGAATGGTATTAGTGAATTTCATGGCACTTACCTGTGGTTTGTATTTACAGTTTAAACAACATTTTGTTGAACCTGTATTGTAAAGTAATTTTAAATTTGACGCCAAATTTTTTTGTATTTTAATTTAGTTTTTATAAATCAGGAATGCCAATTTACTGCCTAATCGGCACCCTACAACCAAAACACAGCTAATAGGTTTTTGGCGGTTGAATTAGGTGAGATAAGTATTTAAGAAGAAGAAAAAGTTGGAGTCGTGTCGAATCAACAGCTAAATAGATTATGATGATGAAGATGGTGGAAGGTAGCGGAAGCTCCACCGACAAGAGCAAAGCTCTTAAATTATGAATGAATGAAGTATTTAAGCCAGTAGGAGACGACTTTTATAGTCTACCTCTTTTTAAATAAACGGGAATCTTGTTTCAGGCAAGTGGGTCGGAACCTCATCATCCCTGGTGGTACCCGCACCATCGATGCCACGGGAAAACTGGTGATGCCTGGAGGTATCGATCCCCACACTCACTTCGAGCTCGAGATGATGGGGGCCAAGAGCGTGGATGACTTCTACAAGGGCACCAGGGCTGCTGTGGCCGGTGGTACCACTACTGTCAGTAAGTAATGCTTTGTTTTCTTCCGACTGTTAAAATAATTTGCTAATGCAATGGTATTTTACAACAATAGTATTAAAAAAAATGCTATCGGATCATTGACCAGCCTGAATTGTTTGTCTATTAAAAAAACTATTTTCAAATATTGCGATTTACGTTAAATTAGTAAATTCTCGAAGTGATGTTACTCATGAAATAGTTTTGCAAAAAACACATTATCGAGTCCTTCAAGTCTATATTATCTGTCGATTAAAACAAATACACTAATCACGATATATTATTTTAAAACGGATAGCTACTAACAATTTATATCATGAATATACAGAAAGACGGATAAACATATAAACAAATAAATAAGGGTTGGGTTCCGTTTTACCCTTTAGTCATCTTTTTTCGTAACCCTAAAAATATTTATTTTTCCCTGTTAGTTTAGTGAGAACTATATTACATGAAAAATTTTCTTCTTAATTATTTTAAATAATAAAAAAATACCTAATTGCTTTTATAATTGGGCCGATGTTGGAAGTGTTTTTATGTGTCACTTTAACATTTCAGTCGACTTCGTTCTACCTAATAAAGGCCAATCTCTAATAGAAGCATACAACAATTGGCGCCAAAAAGCCGACGGAAAGGTCAGTAAAATAAATACTACAGAATATTATATGGAAAACCATAGTAGAATAAGTAAATGATTTGTCTTAAATAAGTCGGCTGTTTTCGGAGATAAAAATCTTGCTAAAAATTTTTCATTTTGCTAAAAACTAAATTTCATAAATTATGATTAAGAAATTTCAAAGTAAGCTGAGTCTGATAAGGCAGTCAATTTGCAGGATAATGGATATGACATCTTAGTTCTCCGGAATGACAATGCATGTATCATGGAGGTCATACGGTAAAGTCGTGTCTGTATTGCTGTCCATTTATTTAGGCGATGGTTACCACCTACCAACGGGCCGTCTGCTTGTTAGCCCTTTCAGATATATATTTTTTAATTCAAATGCGTTTATTTATTTATTTGAGCTACCTACAAGAAATACATCATGAAGTTACAATTATTATCACTTGCAAGTTCAGGTACATAGTGTTGACTTAATTACTGGAAGTCACGGCATGCGTAAATGATCAATTTGTTGATTTTTTTTTAGAATAATATCAGCAGTAATCTCTATTGTGTATAAAAATATTTAATATTTAATAATTATCGTAATTGCCAATTCAGGTATGCTGCGACTACGCTCTCCACGTAGGCGTAACCTGGTGGTCTCCCTCCGTCAGGAATGAGATGGAAATGCTCACCAATGATCAGTATGGCGTCAACTCATTCAAAATGTTCATGGCGTACAAAGATGCATGGATGCTGAATGACTACGAACTGCAGTGCGCTTTGGAGGCCTGCACCGAGTTGCAGGCTTTGGCTCAGGTATGTTGAGAAGAAGGGAGAAGAAGTTAGTTCCAATGGGAATGAAAGGGGCTATAGAGTGGGTCAATGCCGTCTTGGGGAGTCCGTTTCTACACAGGGAGCAGTTGTGAGGGGAAGGGAGCTGTTCTAAATCTCACATCCCCACCTTGTTGGGGGCCGTAGTCTTATTAACTGGGGTAAGCTATTCTTCAATTCACGCAGACATTAATCGCGGTGGACTGCTATTCAATCCCGACTCCTGTGTATAGACTTGGATTAGAGACATCTTGGAGTTTTTGATGAGTAGGAGTCTCACACCAGTGGAGGATAATAGGATGAGCATGAGGTCAGGTCAGTTAGCACATCGTGATAAATTCAGATGATTTCCAGGGGGAACCGCGTGGGGGTCAACCAAGCAAGGCACATTGCTAGCAATAGGGTCATCAATCCACATCACTAACAATCCCCTTTCCCCCCTCAAAGTACTTGTTTGCCTTCCCCGGGTCTTCATGAGGATTTTCTGCAAGTAAAAAAGAATGTTTTTTTAAAGAGGTGTTATAACGGGGTTGGTAAGAGAAATTACAGAACAATAACAATAATAATAATAATAAAGACATTTATTCAGCATCACATCAGTATCAGTAAAACATACTGGTAACGCTGAATGTTACTCCTATACAACCTCTTAGACCTCAGAAATGACATAGCAGCCACGGTGGTTATGCACTTTCAGGGGCACTCGGCAACTCGCGAGTTCGATACCTCGCACGATTCAAACATTTGTATTAATGAGTATGATTGTTTGTATTGTTCTGTGTATACATATAATGTATGGATGCATTGTAAGACATTAATTTTGAATTATGATATTAAAGTAAAGATAGTTTGAAAATGACATTACAAATTGGGGCATTTAAACAGTTAGCACCCAATAAAAATATTACCTATTGCTGTCATCTATTGTTCTGCTAATAAATTAATTTCATTACATTTATGTATTTAGAAAAAACATGTATATAAAAGTATATGTATCAGTTGTATCAATACCCATAACACAAGTTCTACTTAGCTTAGGACTAGATGGCGCTGCTTGAATTGTACTAGGTTATTATTATAATATTTTGTTGCAGGTCCACGCTGAGAATGGAAACATTATAGCCCGCAACTGTGAGAAGCTGCTGGCAGCAGGAGTAACAGGCCCTGAAGGTCACCCGCGGTCGCGAGATGAAGAAGTAGAGGCTGAGGCCGTGAACAGAGCCTGTGTTATCGCTAACCAGGTAATTAAGGGGCCTCTCACATTTCCGATAAGAGTCGGTCGATCCGTGCCATCGATTCGCGTTTATTTGCTACTGCGCTCGCTTTTAGGAAATGCGCAAATCTGTGCTCACGAAGCGTACAGATATTTCCGATAAGAATCGGACGATCCCTGCCGTTGACGCCGTACGATTAGCGTTTAATTCTTTGGTACAGCGCACTGGAAATGCCCCAATTTAGGCGTCTTAGGCACAAGTCGTCCGGATTAAACCCGATAATGTGAGCCCACTGTAACACACTGACATAGGCATATTTAATACAAAACACGCTTATATATGTACATGCTGTCAATTTAGTATTTACTAACACAATAATTATATTATCATTGTCACTAACACATTGGTAGAATATAGTTGTTTTCAAAAAGTAAAAAAAATCTCAAATCAGTGCAGTAGATACGGAGTTTTTAATAACAACATTTGAACAAGTACATACCCATTGAAATATACATAAAAAATTTCATCCAAATCAGTGCAGCCCCTTAGTCTGAGTTTGATGACAAACTGTAAATCATATCAGTGCCTTGTGGGAAAAATAGTAATCATTATCACATTAAAACACATTTAAATAAGAATGTTATATGTATGTATAGATAAATTAGATAATCCCTCTGTAATCCTTTTCAGGCGAACTCTCCTCTCTACATAGTGCACATAATGTCCAAGAGTGCTATACAAGCGCTGCAGAATGCAAGGACCAGGCAGAGACCGCCGCTGTACGGAGAAACCCTTGCTGCCACTGTTGGTACCGATGGTAAGGCAACATTTTTTTTTAATTTGCCAAGCAGGAGAGGAAGCGCCACTACACATCCTATGTGGTTGTAACTCACTCATGCATAAACGAAATCTGCTTTGGGAAGTATCACTCTATCACTCTATCCTATACACTATCCTGAGGAGATTAAAAACCATCGCTCCTAAGAATATCCCTCAATTCCTGTCCTTGACTGGTCTATCTTAAAAAAGGTCCTTGCCCTTTTTCAAAGTTGCTACCTGAGCTGAAGTTGCTTGCTGAGAGAAGTGGTTTTGGTCTAAGGTTCTAACATATTGAGAAGAATTCCCTGTCGATTAATTGTGTACCATTGTAGTTACATAAGAAAATAACACTATGATTATTATTTGCAGGTAGTCACTATAGGAACGCGTGCTTCCGTCACGCGGCTGCTCACGTGCTGTCCCCCCCTCTGCGGGCTGACCCCTCCACTCCTCAAGCCATAGTTGAGGCACTCGCCGAGTTAGTATTTTGTTTTTTTATTATTTATTTCTATAGTATTGACCTATTTATATAAACTGGGACTTTTTATAAAGTATTTAGTTTATATAAATAGGTCAATAGTAACTACTAATGGTCGAAAATCGACCATAAGTAATTTAAATTATAAGTTTGAACATTATTAAGGTTCTATTGTCAAAGTCTATAATAACTTCTATACATGTGTGTGTAAACTACATGTTTAATATTTTTTATTATTGAATTAATTTATTTTTTATGTTTAGTTTAAAAAAATATATTAGTATTCTGCACTCCTCTATATAAACTATAAGTGTGCGAAATTTCATGCTCCGCGCAAATTTCGTAAAGAAGGTTACAAAAGTTGGCTACACGTATTAATATATTGATAAATAAAAATCAAGTATCTGTTTGTAATTCCAAATTAACAGCTCATTATTAAATGCATATGAAAGTATATGCAATTACATCATATATTTATAAAAAAAATATCTGTCTGCCTGTATGTTTGTTATTGCTAATCTCCTAATCGCCTGGTTCACTATGCTGTACTCTGGTACGCTGGTACGATACATTTAGTGTCTGAAATATAAATTTACACCTAATTTTGTCAGCCAAATTCGAACTGACGACATTCGGGACTTGTTATGGTGGTAAACACCAAGACATGACAGTCAAAATGGTACTCTCTGCAATAGTTTTAATTTCTACTTTCAGTGATAGCTTACAAGTGATTGGAAGTGACAACTGTACTTTCCACGAGAAAGACAAGGAATTGGGGAAAGGCAACTTTACGAAGATACCAAACGGTGTCAACGGGGTTGAAGACCGGATGGCTATATTGTGGCAGAAAGCAGTCAATACCGGTACTGTATCTATTAATGATAGAACTGTAAAAGTAACTATCAACGCTGTACCCGTACTTAGTTACTAAACCAATTGTAATGGTTACTAGTGTATGGTTAAATTACTAGGTACTTTTTATATTAGTTACACCATTTCATCGTCACCATTCACAAATAAAATAAAGCTAAAAAATATCATACTTTTCTTAGTGCCTTATCTTATCCCAAGCAGAGCTTGTGTTATTGGTACTAGCTTTTGCTCGCGGCTTCGCTCGCGTTAATTTATCCCTTTAGGGATGGAATTTATTAAAATCCTTTCTTAGGGGATGACTACGTCATAATAGCTTTATGCAAGGAAAGTCTTAGCCAGATCGGTTTAAAGTTGATGAAGTTTCATATAAAATTTCATCCCCTTGGGGGTAGAATTAATCAAAATCCTTTCTTAGCGGATGCCTACGTCATAACATCTACCTGCATGCCTGCTGCACCAAATTTCAGCCCGATCCGTACAGTGGTTCACTATGTCAGTCACCTTTAATATATTTAGTTCAGTAGTCTTGTACCCATAACAAGCTCTGCTTACCTTGGGACTAGATGGCGCTGTATGAATTGTCCAAGCTATTGTTGTATGTATATTATACTACATTATGAAATACTTACACTAATACAAACAATCATACTCATATTCATACATTGCACGATGCATTCATTTGTATTCTCAAATGTATTCATCGTGTGAGGAATCGAACCTGCGACCATCGGAACTAAAGGTTTATCCTAAGCCACTTGACCACCGAGGCTGTAATCCAATATGTTCATTGATCAGGCGTCATGGATCCGTGCCGCTTCGTGGCGGTGACCAGTGCTAACGCTGCGAAGATCTTCAACCTGTGGCCGCAGAAGGGTCGCGTTGAAGCTGGTTCAGATGCCGATGTCGTGGTCTGGGATCCACGCTTGCAGCGGACCATCTCTGCTGCCACTCATCATCAGGCTGTCGACTTTAACATCTTCGAGGTCTGTAACACTTTATTTTATACAAGCTGCCCACGATTTAACTCGCGTGAAATTTATAGCCTATGTGTTATTCTGATTTAAAAGCTTATATTATAGTAAAGTTTCATAAAAATCTGTTCAGTAGTTTTTGTGCGAAAGAGTAATAAACCATCTATCTAAAATCCATGAATCCACACTAACAAACTTTCACATTTATAATATTAGTAACATTAGCAGTTATTAGTAGTTTGTGTTACATTTTCCCCTTTTTGCAACATTTTTCATTACAGCTCCGCTCCTATTGGTCGTACTTTGAAAGCGTATGACACACAAAACTAACGTGTAAAAGAATTTACAAAAACGGTTCAGTAGCTCCCTACTACTAACGAACTCACATACTTTATGTCTTTATAATGTTAGTAAAGTAAAAAGAACATGTAATTGAGAAAATACGTTTATTTTTCAAGCATTTCTGCTGTAAGTAAATATATGCAGCTTGCGAATAGAAACTGTTTTTTTTTCCTTGACTGACAAAGTACGCATGAATCATCTGGTCGTGTGATGCCGATAGTACCCTTCATGCTCTAAAAACTTATATATTAACAATACAGGGTCAAGAAGTAGTAGGGAGCCCGCAGTACGTGATTGTCAACGGGCGTGTATGTCTGGACGACGGACAACTGAGGGTTGCTGAAGGTATTTAACTATATTATTCCATAATAAATAAATTCAATACGTACATTCGCCGTTGCTTTAAAAGTACACCTCAAAGTCAGGAGAAATAAAACACTACTGCGCTATAAGATTGCAATGAGATGGTAATTACCACAATAAGAAAACAATATGTACATAGACAAGAAGCCTTAATCAATAAATTACTACAACTCATTAGTACCTATAAAACGAAAACATATCGCGTCGTAGCAATTGAACAGCGGCATCTAGTGACAACTATCTAAATATATATAACTCAAAGGTGACTGACATAGTGATCTATCAACGCAAAGCCCAAACCACTGTACGGATCGGGCTGAAATTTGGTGCAGCAGGCATGCAGGTAGATGTTATGACGTAGGCATCCGCTAAGAAAGGATTTTGATTAATTCTGCCCCCAAGGGGATAAATAGGGGATGAAAGTTTATATGAAACTTCGTCGATTTTAAACCGATCGGGCCGAGACTTTGCTTGCATAAAGCTACTATGACGTAGCCATCCCCTAAGAAAGGATTTTGATAAATTCCACCCCTAAAGGGATAAATTAACGCGAGCGAAGCCGCGAGCAAGAGCTAGTGTAAACTAAATTTACAAGATTACTTTAATTTATATTGCGAATGATTTCTCGAAGAAAGTTAGGACATATTCACTGGCAGCTTCTATGTACCTTCATCTCAAGCACTACGTGTATGCCTAATTTTACAATGGTTGGTCGAGGGATTCGCATAAGGACATATCTACATTGCAAAGATTTGATGGCCTCGATGCTCTAGCGGTTTAGCGCACTGCTTTACTTCCGATGATCGTGGCGTCAATTCCTCGCAGGGTACAAACATTTCTATTCATGAGTATGATTGTTTGTATCGCTTTATTGGTAAAGAAGCCTATTATTATTGTGTTTTTCTTTTACAGGATTCGGAAAATTCCTGAAAACACCAGTGAACTGTCCGTACGTGTATGGACTTCCAGAGCCTGGTACCCCGCCGCTAGATGAGCCTCCGTCCCCGGATGTGCCCTCTCCAGCTCATGTCAGTAACGGAGGCTCCCACTCGCCCGGTAAGCACACGAGTACTAGGCGTAGAACATAGTAAAAGCCGAAAAAATGTCGACAAAAAAAAATACATGATTTATTCACGTAACTTTTTTTTGACGTAATTTTTAACCCCTTCCTCCTGGTAGTCTGGCTTTTAACGTATCCCCAAAGATACGTTAAACTAAAGCCAGACTACTGAAAATCACTTTTATTTTCCAAGTCCTTTGTGAATGCTTGGCCGCGTCCATTGTTCCCTTATTTTATAGTAAACTATATACTGTTTTTTAATCTCGGAGACTAAAACTAAGAAAAAATAGAAGATAAAGATTATAGGCACATCAAAAATTATTTCAATAAAAAATGGGCTTCAAGGCTATCCATTTCCAACAGATCTGAAGCTGTTGAACAAGCACCTGGAGGGAGTGTCGGTGACATCATCAGGCTGCAGTACGCCCACCGGCCGCAAGATGCGCGAGCCCGGACAGCGTGACCTGCAGAACTCCACCTTCTCCATCAGTAGTACGTATTTTTGTAGATGATGGAATGAAAACACCTGGGTGTTTATTGATAATGGACTGGTGCACCCACCTCGTCAAATTTCGCCCGTTTTTCACTACATTTTTATTTCCAGCTCTGCTTTTATTGCATATAGTCTAGGGGCCAGTGATAGTATATAGCCAAGGGGCTTGCCCATTTATAAAAGATGGCCCTGGGGTTCTTTGATAAATGGGCTAATATAATACTAAAAGAATTTTCAAAAATCGGTTCAGCAGATCCAGAGATTGCTTCTACAACGTCACAAACTTTCAAACTCTACAGTATTAATACAGATACAGATACAAACAATCATTATCATGTATACAAATGTTTGTATTGTAAGAGGAATCGAATCGCAATCATTGAAAGTAAGATGATATGCAAGTTTGACGGCCTCAAACTTACAAACATACTGGCAAATAAATTAGATAATTAAGCTGCTGTTTAGTCACAGTTAATGACATATAAATTCTTTTTCATTTACAGAAGAGGTCGAGGGTCTGGATACAAAGACATCAGTACGTGTGAGGAACCCACCTGGTGGCAAGTCCTCAGGCCTCTGGTAATCTGTCAGCTGTTAGCACAGATGACGCTTCAGCGTAGCAAAGTCACACGTGGAAATAATTAAACGAGTATGTATAAATTCCCGCCAAAACCAAACCATAGACAATGCTATTTTTGTTCGTAAAACTATTAAAACGTGACCAAGTGGTACTGAGATGATGTCTGATTGACCAAGAAATTATAATGTTCAATATGACAATTTTTAATAAAACATTTTTGTTTTTTATTGTCTATTTTACAAAGGAATAAAAAGTATGTAAGAGTACTTTTTAATTAGGTATGTCAAATAAGTTTAATTTTAACCACTAATTAGCCGTAATATCTACGTGATTTGAGAAAAAAATATTAATCAAAAAACTTGACGACATCTTGAATCGTTTTTGTTTTGATTTGATTTGATTAATCGTTTTATCATTCCACGTGTGAACTTAACGCCAATGCTTGGGACAGCTACGAACCAATTTAGTTTATTTCTTTGTAGCCCAAAGCTTTTATTATGGTAATAAGTGTTAGACTGTTTAACTATAGGTCACAACATGATTATGTATTTATCTGGTTTTATATAGGCTTATGTGTTATCCTCGTTACTGGACAATCATGGGTTTGATTCTCAACATTAATATTTGAATTGACAAAATTCTGCACTTTTTATTTATTATGGGCAACAAATTTAATAGAATATTAAATGATTTAGGCACGCGTTGTTGTGGCCTCAGGCCTATTTAAACTGCAGTATCTTTAATGTTGGTCCAATTTAATTTCGTTACACATATGAACCTTGATACATATTTTTCTTTTTTACGTAGACATCCACTATAAAAATATTTCCAGTGTATCCAACAGGAACGGGAGAGATAAAATAACAGTAATTATCAATTGTTGGGCCCAACAAAAAAATGTTCTATCAATGAAATGAAATGATGACTCGTATTGTCCATTAAAGAGGACCAATTGTATGAAAATACATTAAAAATTCAAGCTACCACCGACTTTGTATGCATAGATACCGTAGTTTTTAAGTTTTATTTTATTTAGAACGCAAAATAAGTTGTGCCAAATATATTTAGAACCAGCGCTAAAAAGATTATAATTATATTATGATATTTTATGCAGATTCTACTTTACTGAATATACTTGGAGTTTAAATTTGCTAATATTACAGATTAAAAATATTAACTTACACTTTAAAAATCTATGAGATCTATGCATAATGGTTTCAATATTTTATAACATATATAACCGCATATATAAGTAATAGTACTTATATGTTAATAGTTGATAATATGTGTAGTTTACGAATTTAAATGCGCATAGAATAAGGTAGTTTCAATGGAGTATGATCGAGAGCTTAATTACGTAACACAGTTGCCAACAATTCTTATTTGAAACAGTTGCAAAAATACAACTCTTTAATGGTTCATACAAAATCGCTAAACTATGTTGATAATCTGTTGCAAATGAAAATTGTTAGCAACAGTATTACATAATAAAGTAGTGGATTATGTGATAATTGTTATGATTGATAATTGAGTACGTACGTATTTGTGACATGGGCTAGTTAAGCATATCTTTATAACCTGGAAAGAAGACATTTTGTGCGCAGTTAAATTACATAAAATAATTGACCTCATATTGACTTTGAAATATTCGTGTTCTAACATTATAAATATACCTAAATATATATACAACTTCCATGAGAGTTTTCCAATTACCAACCATATCGTGTCAAAATTTGAGGTAAAATTCAATAAAAAATAATATTCGTTGATTTCATAGACCAATAACATCTTTAACCAGTGACCAAATACTTTTTCGAAGGTTGTCTATGCTCTCAATCCAAATTTGAAAACAAATAGGTATTTAAGATGTTCTAACCTAAAAATGCAAATAACATTGTTTTTGCCCATTGAGATTTAAGAATGTGACCACTTTGAGTTTAGTTTTCAGGTAAAATATCTTGAAAAACATTGCGAACTCAAGCTCGGCAAAAATTGGCAATCTTAACGATTTTGACACTCAAAGGAGTACAAGATATCTCAAAATCTTAATAAATTGAGCAATATTGCGGCTAGATTTAGATTGAGTGCATTAAAAATCTTAAAACCCCAGATAGGTAAGAGGCTTGAAATAATGTTATTGGCTTGTATTATTTGTTACAGCAAGTACGTCGTTTCCCTTATTCTAAATAACATTATAAGAGCGGTTGAAAATTAAATTAATGGAATACATTATTATGTCAGTGTTACGAAAATTTTCATGACATTAAACTACTTTAGAATCAACTTGCATGTATGTTTGTATGACTATTTGACATTTACACACTTACAATATTTTTTTTGTATTTGATGTGTAGAAAAAATCGTAGGTTTATTTATCCTTTATGAGAGTATGTTGTTTGTGATTATTATGGTTTGTCTATCTGTTTATTGTAAGTTAGTTAATAAGAGTTTTATTGTTTTTATACTAAGCACTATTATAGCCAAATAATTTATATACTTACAAATATTGCAGTTGTTACGGCGACTTGATTGGTTTCAATCTTTAAATAACTAGGGACAACATTGTAATACATCCCACTAGACATATTAACATTGCCTAAAATGTTTAAATGGCACATTGAAAAATTACACATATGATTCTAATATTTAAGTCAACATTAAATAAATCTGATATGAAGACTATTTTACCGAGTATGTATATTGATTAAATGTGTTGCCAGGAGCAAAAATTAATTATCTAAAATAAAAATACTTTATAACCCAGCTAATTATTAATATTTTCTATAACAATGTCCAGGTTTGTTTTTCAAATTATGTACTCGAATATAATCGTGCATTCGAAGTGAACTTAATTTGACCTTTTAGACACACTTATCATACATGTCACTGTAGTGGATATAATAAAAAAAAGAATACGAATCTACCCCACACAACAACAACAACAACACACCCTAGATTTTATGGTCACAGTACAAATTTTGTAATTAACTCTTTTACAATTTCCTAAATATTCAGCTAATGTATGTAGGCATCACAATTTTATATAGCATTTTACATTTTTTTTCTAAATGTATCCTCTATTATGCATTGTCACGAATAAACAATGTAATCTCGAGTATTTTGTTTTATTTAAACATTTTTCGCACAAGCACATTGTGGAATCACGTTCCAACAATGGTATTTCTGAACCAAGGTGATATTGTAATCTTTAAGAAAAACGCTTATACATTCGGCTGGCAACGCACTTGCAATTTCCCTGGTGGTGCTCATGCGCAGCGATAATCACTTACCATCAGGTGAGTCGCAAGCTCATTTGTACCATGCTATAAAGAAATAGAAACATTATGTATATAACATTATCAATGAAAACGAGTAAAATATCGAGTATATCCAATGTTAAAAAGCCCGTTGTATTAGCTAGGGGAAGCACGTGGGTGGATATTATTGAAGATTCGGTAGGGATCCCAATTCATTCTAGTAGTAAATGCAGCCTATGTTGTTTAGAGGTAATGTAGCATTCTAATGATGAAATACTTTTTTAATCGGTTTAATTTCGATGTACGGGGCGGGACGTTGCCGTCAGAGCCAGGTTGGAATACGCATGCGAAACCCCCAGCTCCGGTATAGGCTTGCGCTTGCAGGTACATCGTGTGGTTTTTAGTGGGTGAAAATCTCACACCACCCGGCCTATAAATATTACTTACTTGCGGCTTTCAATTACTACTTTCGTTGGCTGCATCTACCGGTGCTTTATCTCGTATACCAAATAAAGTCGTGACGAGATGCTATTTTCAAATAAAATAAAACAAATACAATTTTTAAGTTGTTTATTAAAATAATATTCGTTCAACTGAACACAAGATAGGGGACCGGACCTAATAACCGAGTTTACTAACTTGACAATTTCCTTCATTCTACAAAATAAAATAACGAGGTCATCCAACCCGTTTGTCTTTACTCTTAACAATAAAAACAATATATAAAATCTATCAACATAAAAGACCATTCAGAGGTATCCGGTATCGTGAAATACCACCGCGGTGTTATAGTAAATTTGGCACAGTTATAATAATAAAATTACTACTGATTCACGGTACCTTCGCCGATTGACAGCACAACATAATCTGTACAACTACAGATTATGATCGGAATGGGTACACCAATTATAAATAACAAATTGACACCTGATTAAACTAGCGTGGGAGTATTAGCGCCGTATTTATTCTCGGTTAAGTAAATACTCAGCATATATGAGTACAAACTGAGCAGATATGAGTAAAAACTCAGCACATATGAGTAGAAACTCAGCACATATGAGTAAAAACTGAGCAGATATGAACAAATGCTTAATAAGAGTAATATAGCCAGCCTCGAGTAAATACGGCACGTACTCATCAATAAATAAATAGGATTAACCCAATAACTAACATGAAACGCTCTCTGAGCGAGCGTAGCCATGCACGACAATTAATAACATTCATGTAATTTTAATGGGTTGGTATTCTTATTAAAATTGGTTAATATCGTAGATCGTATATATATCCTCCAGGTTTGATTCTATTACTAGACCTACATTAGCCAATCGATTTGATCATTTATTGTCGACATTTGATTAGATATTTATTGTTTTTTATTACTATTGGTAATATGTTATTTAATGGCTCAATCAATCGTCATGTAATTAGTCATACTAGTACAAATAAGTACAGATTATATTAATCATCAATACAAGAACATAACCGACAACCAATTTGACATAGTTTAGCAATATTAATAATGCATCATGTACTTAACTATAACTTGCCGTCTTTGAAAAATATATGTTAGGTAACTACATGAAAAAGTGGTGTCAATTAGCGAAGGCCGGCTTCCCTGGCAATCTGTTTACAGTTCTAGATGGTTTTGGCACGGTGTTGCTTATATTAAAAATAAAGAAAAAGTGTACGAAGTAAAATAAAATGATGACAAAAAATAAATTCTTTCTGTACGAAAAAAAACGAATTCCGATAAACGGTATTTTCATGTAAAATACTCTTAAAAATAATTTTTAAGAAAAATCTAATTTACATTTAGAAGACTAATACAGTACCCATAGTTTTCAATATTGCACAAAGTGTTGATTTCATGCAAAATCGTACGGTTGATTAATATTCAAAGATGGTATAACAAACAGGTCGATAATGTAAAAAAAGTGATTATAATCTGTGTTTTAGTCATAGAGTACATATTTTACGTCCTCTTAATCAACATATATATGGATCTTCATTAATATTCAATTAAAAACTTCAATCAACGCAGGCACAATTTAAAAATCATAGTCATGGAGTCGATATTGCGATTAACAACGTTAAAATTCTTAATAATAACAATAAAAAGTAATTAACAAAAAGTTGTGTCGAATAAAACAAACCATCGAGAACATTCCGAGGGAAATTAATCACTTTTTATATAATTAATAATAATATAAATGCAATATTTTTTTCTTTATACCAAAAATGCTCTAAATATTGAATTACAAATTTATTTACATCACCAGTTATACTCTGGGGCTTGCCACAGTGTAAAAAAATCATCGAATATATGCGACATTGAATTTATCGTTTTGAGTCAGTATTCAACTAATATTTTCTTAAAATTCTTTTTATATAGTAATATGTATAGGTAAGTAGCATAGTACACTTACATTCTAATATGACACAGTTAGATTATAACTATTTTTATACATTTACATCATGTATGTACTTACACATATACAAGGACTGTATTGTACCAAATCGACCTCGAATTCGTATCGCAAATCAATGGGTAATCTGTGACATTGGCGCCCTTTTTTGCTCAATGATATTCATAATTACTATATATGAATAACATTTCGGTTAAATAAAAATTTCAATTGCCAAAGTACATCCATTTTGAAATATAAACCATTTTCTTTTTTTAACTTATTCACGAATTTTATCAAACTTCGAACTGGCCATTGATAATATTTTGCTATTATAATTTTTATTCTATAAGCTATGTACTATTAAAATATCAGGATTGTATTCATATTCTCGAATAATTAAAAAGGCGCCAACTTATTCACTTTACATTTTTTTCTGCCGTATTGTATCCCTCTCCTCTTACTAGACACGTGTAAACCCCTTAAAAATTAATAATTAATTAGTAACCTGTATTTTCTAAATAATATAGTAAGAGGATTAGGTTTCTATTTACAAAATCATGGAAACGAATGAAATTGATGACGTTTAACTTTCAGATCAGAAGTTATTAATTGAGGTAGGCATAGACAATATTTTAAATACTGGAAATAAACAAAGTTGTTTCTCTTCCTACACATTCACATTACGCAATTCTTTTTGTTATCTTCAATATAGATTATATTAATTTTTACGTATAGAAAAAGGCAATTAGTGTCACTTAATAATGCATAA
The DNA here is from genome assembly GCF_030625045.1 of Achroia grisella. Lineage (NCBI taxonomy): Eukaryota > Metazoa > Arthropoda > Insecta > Lepidoptera > Pyralidae > Achroia > Achroia grisella. The sequence continues at coordinate 2,655,657 of NW_026712590.1, forward strand.
AAACAAATAACTCATTGTTAAAATATCAAACATTAACTCTTTGAGTCCTTTTTGTTAGTAATTGCATTCAATAGTGAAACTCAAATGAATATTGTTAATAAAGTCCATATTGTTCTATACTCAAAAGTAACTCTTGTGAGTGAATTATACATTTACAGACGCATGCATGATGTGAATTTGAAATATCATAACAAAATATAGTATAGTTGATGCGAATTCTACTGTAAACTGTAATACATTCAACTAACTCTAGACTAGTAGAATATTTAATTATTGGACCAAAAAGTACATTATTATTAACGATATAATTAAAATAACTTGAAATCATGCAATGAAATTGAATAACTATTGACAATATGTTATAACTTCCAAAATATAACAATGGCAGAAATCCATCACGTGATTATGCTATTTATGCTTGTTTTATGAGCACAACATATATAAAATTCCATACCTTTTTCTATACAAAATACATAAGCAAACAATTTTGAATGGCAAACCTTTATGAATGACAAATCGGTAAGTATACTGATTGACTTCATACATTCACACCTTTTTCTATACAAAATAACGTAAGAGAACATACGATATGGCGTTTGAGCAGGTAAGTCCGGCAGTATTCATATCCTCCCCCAGAGAGAGCGGGTCTCAATGAGGAGTTTTAAAAAAAATGGCATGTGTTTGAAGGACGAATCGGTACAATATAGTGATAATTTCACTCATACGTTGTGACTAATCTAACCTACAACAGTCTAACAAGTTCCGCACAACGGAAAATTATTTTTCTCCCCGCAACGGCTTATAATTATATCATACATATCTAAATGCGGGGAGAAAATATTTCATAAACTAAAAAAAAATAATTTCTAATGCTACATGGAACCTATATGGTGCAGGCCGTTGAATGCAGGCAAATCATGGAGGTAAACATATACTTTATAGACACAAAATACATTCAAATTAAGAAAATTTCAATTTTAACTATTATTTTCATATCTTATATTTTAGGTACGTGTGTTGTATGTGTTTTATAAAGAAATAATACATAGACTTTTTCTTAAGTAACATTTCATTTTATATAGAAATACCGATGCCCAACAGTGGGATGTTAGTATGTAATCTTGACAGAGATTGTGTCTATAAGTAATTCAGTTTAAATGAAAATATCAACGTTACAAGAGAGCGCAAAAGTAAACGTCACATGTCGGCAATTAAAGAGTAAAATTTTAAATCATTATTAGTTTACAGAGGAAAGCTTAGCTGATTGATAAAAAGATGAGTCTTTGTTTCTGAAGTGATTTTAATAGAAAATAAACAATTGAAGTATCTATGACATTCAGTGCTCTGTATATAAGGGGCAATCCGTCATTATTCAAGTTTAAATATACAGATTATTAAAAAAACAATGTCATCATTAATTATTAGTGCATTCTTGAATTATTTTTTCTAAATTATGTCATACATCATAATAATTATACGAATGTCACTAAAATAATATGGACAACATTGAATAAAAGAAAAAAATCATAATATTTGAATAAAATAAAATAAACATCAAATTTTTTTTCGAGTATTAAAAAATAATTATTGAAATCTTTTGAATGAAAAAAATAGAAATGTGTTTATAAACATCAAGTTTATGCTAAACTTTCCCCTTTAAACAAAATAATTATTTAAAAATCAAATCAAATACATAGAAAGCGTAAGTAAATATACAAGAAAACTGAATGATTCATATTACCGACACTAGTTAGAACAAGTCATGACTAAGCCATGGGGTGATAAAATTAAATCCCATACTTTAATATCCAAATAGATAATTAACACAGCTATATAGTCTGTATCATTCAAATTTATTTTTTCCGTATGAAAATTTCGTAGAAATGTCATTAATACCGTTATAGGATTCTGTGCCCAATTAAGAGAGAAATTCCGACGAAATAATATTAATTACACTTAAACAAAACGGCTAGCCAAGATGAAAAAATCATATACAAACTATTTTTATGTATATTACAATACATATTGTAGTAGTTTTAGATTTTGTATAAAATTTATAATTTTAGATATAAGTAAAATTATAACTGGTTTGTATATTGAATTCATAGACAAAAGGATAAGGTCATAAAGCTGTCTTGAAGGCTTGTATCTTTTTTTAATTATTTACTTGGATAACAAAAGTGCGAGTTAAATATAAAAATGCAAATGACTCGATTGGGACTTGTTATTGAGATCATTCTAAATGGCGTGTGTAAATTGAATTATATTGGTGTTGAAGGGATCTTAACGACATAATAACAGTAATATTCCCAACAAGTAGTCTAAACACGAGAAATACTACACATTTGGTTATAATCATGATTGTAAATTAAATTATTTAGGCCATGTTTATCTTATGACAGATCAACGACTTAAGTTTGTAACATTCGACACTAGATGGCGTTTTAATAAAATATCAGAAGAACATATACAAATTAGAATAATTAGCGACGACGAGTATAAAATAAAACAAGTAATCCTTATAAGGATGGTAAGCCAGTACAACGCCGTCGCTAATGTCACAATTTGTATGAAGCACGATACTAAAATAATAGTTCACAAAAATGCCAGTATTTCTCGACGTCAAACAACAACATAACTTTAGCACCTGTAAAATAACCGCCAGTCATGTAAGCAGACAACTACAAAAGTTTAAACGTAGAAGCAGATTACCGTCCTTACTTGTATCACAACCAACACGACTTATTTCCAAACGCGAACACTAGATGGCGTTTGACTGTTTCACACAACGTTACATAGATGGCGCTATTTGATAATTATCACGTCAAAACTTTAAAGTGCAGTATTCATTTAAAGTAAAGAAGCGATAATTTTCAGTGTATTAAAAATGACTAGTTGCACAATATTATAACTTTACCTCGGTTGTATCAGTCTCTCAAGCTAAAATTATTATATAGTACACCATAACAACCGCCACTGGTTCACGTGTAGTCGTGTCCTGGCAGGCACCTTCAAGATTCCACCGTCACTATGATACCGATATAACTTCATGACCCGGTCTCGCTTGCGCTGCCCGCGGCCACGACTGGGACGTCAGCTGGCCAACGGAGAGGGGGTTGTTTGCGTCTCTAGGGTTGGTCCCTACAGGGTTGCGGGGAGGGTTTGGTGGGGGGTCTGAAGCTGGGGATGCTAGTGAAGATAGCGCACTCAGCCCTCCAGGACTAGAGGCGGAATTGAGAGGCGTGTCGGCGTCGCCATCGCTGGACGCGTCCGACATTTCCTCAAGTTTCACGTCTTCTTCAGAACATGGTGACTGCGGGGTCGCCATCGGCATTGGGATGGTGCCGGAGGCCGCTGCCAGGGCTTCCATGTAGCGTATGCATTTTTTCTTCCGCCTATAAAAACAAACACATTATAAGCTTTACCGCCAAAATAATTGTTATATATTTTCATAATCTTGGTAAATAAATAAGCACATTTAAAATACTAAAATTTCTAATACCCCGTTTCCACATTAACATATACACATATATATAATATTATATTATATAAAACTCTACAATTCGTCCATATATGGCAACAAAAAAAATAAGTGTAAGAAATATGTATAATAGAAATATTTAATTAAAATCAATAATACATGCATAAGACACGACTATGTTTCAAGAGCTTAAAACATATCTTCACTTAACACAAAGTGAACTCAATATTTAGAAATTTTGGACAACGACTTAAGGGTAAAACCTTAATGTAAATTTTCCAAAATTTCTAAATTTGGAGATAAATCAGTTTAGTATTAAGCTGTACTGATATGTATGCAGTACAAGTCTACAGACAATAATATAAAAGTATCAATGCCTATACAAAATTTCGTATAGCTGACACATAAGAAGTTATTGTGGAAACGGCAGCTGTATTGATATAAGAGCAACTAAACATTATAACAAGATTATGAAAAGAACATTTAACTAATAATAACATTAATCATGGGCGTACCCAGTTCCTAGCCCAAGGGGAGACGTCGGAGAGACCATTCAGATTTGAAATGCTTCTGCACAGAAGGAAATGAGCATTCGATTTTTAATATAACATATATTAACCCAAACAACTTTCAAAGGGACTATTGCTCTGACTATCCCCTGCGCAAATCTGGGTACAACCATGACACTATTATAACCTACTTAAGAATAAACACAGATAAAAAACCATAAATCAAAACGTTAAATTGAAAACTCCATGCTGAAATGTTAAGACGTTACTATGGAAACGTAGTTAAAGCACTCTGAACACAATAACGGTACACTCATGCTTAATTGCCTAATGTTAACTCGTAAGAAACTTGGAGCATCACCAAAGCAGAGAATTTTAAAGTTTTTGTCATACATACTAGTGGTCGCCCAATGGTCGAAATTCAACTATAATTAATTTATATAATTTTAACATTATTAAGGTTTTATTGTCATAGACTATGCTTCTATGCGTGTGTGTCAAATATATGGTAGTGTATGTAATCTTTTTTTTATTGATTTACTATATTTTTATGCATCATTTAAATAAAATAATATTCTGCTCTTCTCCTATATGCTCCTAAACTATTAATATGACAAAATCTCATATTAATCCATCAGCGCAATTTTCGTAAAATGGGGTACAAAGTTTTAGCTTCACGTGTATTAATTAATGCATATACGCAATATATTTATGCATATAATAAAATTGTAATTGAAAAGAAAACTACTAGAGGTCTCTATTAGACCACGAAGGGCTAAATTAAGAACAGTTTATACAAATGTGTGCCTGTCTCTATATTTGATCACATATCACGCAAAAACTAATGTAGGAAAAAATCTTTTTCTTTGCCTAATCTGCACCCTACAACCGATTCCCATCTTACATAGCAAGCTGCTTAGCGGCTGAAATAGGTGAGACTGAGGTACCCACGCAGACAACTTTTTATAAAGTCATATATTTATATGAGCATATATACTAAGTGACATGACTCATATTATGAACAAGTAACATAATGTACTCGTAAGTGGTAATTAGTGGCAACAATTCCGCCATTATTAATGAGTTATTATATATATTACGTCATCAACACATCTTTATAGTATAAAATGATGTCGTATCCGCGGTCTGTTTGCTTTGATCTTTTAAACTACATAACGGATATTAATGCAGTTTTTAGCAATAGATAGTGGTTCAAAAGGAAGGTTTATATGTATAATAGTTTTCTGTAAATATAGTGTTTCAATCTTTTATTGTTATTTAAGTATCTGATCTCGTGACTTAGTGGCATGTGGTGTATTACAAAAATATTTGATGAAATGAAAGACTAATCTGTGTACACCGATACCCAATCAGCGAGACTGTTTCTCAAATTAACGAGCACAAACAATCTAACAATCGTTGCTTTGATTTTTGTTATGTCGCTAAAGTAATTTTTCTCATATATCTTACACACAGCATTTTTATTACAAGTATATGTAAATTCAGAGAGTTTACGCATAGTGGTTTGCTACTCGGATTTGAACCGAACTATCGTGAGTTCTAATATGGCTGGCACAGCTACAAAAAAAAAAAAACTGTTGATAATTTATAATTTTAATGTCTTTTTTGATGGAAATATTGATATCAAATGATTTTTCTAGATTATCAAGTAATCTGATGGTAAACTATTGTCGTAGCCTATAGACGCCTGAAACACCAGAGAAGTCGCGTACGTTTTGTTTTCAGAAATTAGTGTGTCTAACAGAGGTACGCTCGTTTGCTATATTGGATACACACATACAGTGAAATGTGGACACGTCCAAGTGTTGAATTCACGAGACAAAATCAACAGTTTACAATATCTATCTACGTCTAACTTCTTCATTTGAGATGAAAATGATGCAGATACATTTATGTTTGTTACAGTCAAGAGCGAAAAATTGTCACACAAGTCTCGTAGCTTTGGTGTGTCTCCATAATAAACGAATAAGGGTGCTCACACATAAGTAGAGTCACCCGGACAACTCGCGCCGACGACTCGCGTTCGATCCGGCGCTATTTCGATATGTGTCAATCGAACGAGACTCGTCGGTACGAGTCGTCCGATCGTCTCAAACATGTGAGCAGGCTAATATAATAAGCAGACATCTACTCGCACCTACAACAATAAAACTAAAAACCATTCCAGTAATTCAAACAAGTCACTCGTTCATACAAATATTCGAACGTTCACAACTGCGATCTGTTGGCGTTGGATATACTGGTCGATTTACATTTTGTTACATAAAATATAACTATTTTCTTTGCTAGAAAAATAACTTTAAATGTTAACAAAATTAGTGTAACAGCAACCTAAAAATCAATCTATCAAATTAAAAAATAATTTATCCATGTAGGACATTTTAGACGCTTATGATCGTCTTTTTTTTTTGTATAATATTTCTTCCTCTAACGTCCAGTTCAGTATACAGATTCAATTTAGAAGAACTGGCGAGAAAATCAATAGATTTTTTTTAAAATAAGCCAGTGGAACTAAATTGTTTTCTTATATAGGTCTATGTCTAACATTAAATGAAAAACCTGAGCATGAACCACTATTGCCATGCCCGCTCGTCATTCAAATAATTGTTTAGGGTATAATAGGCTCTGTCCAGTAAATATGAGTTAACAGGTGCTTTGAATTTATTTGAGAGTGACTCCAGTATATATTTAAACATACAAAGTTGTGTGCATAACAGATGTGCACACGCTTCCGTGATGTATTGAATGTAATAACACTTAATAACAATATTAGTTATTGTTGTTATTGTCTTTTTCGATGACGTAAAATTATTAAGTTTCTTTATTCAAGCACACGGCCCATCTAATGGGAAAAGATTACCGTAGACTATGGACGCATTAAACACCATTAAGTATAGCTGATGCTTTGATAGCTTGTCTATTTATCTGCTTATAAAAATTAAATTAGAATCAAGAAAGAAGATCAAGAAAACACGTAGTCTTACACTAAAAAAATAAATATAATAAATGAATAAGCACAGAAATGGCTAAGACTAGTCTATTTCTATGATTATTCATTTTTAATGTTTTTTAATTGAATCTAATGATGTATCGACATTAATAGATTCAATTGGTGATCGTTGAGCTACTATTAATAAAAAGACATCCATCGAACTACAAGGCAACTAATCAACACCAACACATTTCTACCATCGTTTCATCATCACTAACTGACCGTGGGTCGTCCTTCGGCGGCGACGGGCCGGCACTAGAGGTTAACGTATGTTGGCTCCTGCGGGGGGCTGCCGACCAGGCTGGCGGGGGGGAGGGGGGTCGCCGGCTCTGGTCGGAGCAGCCCTAACCCTCCAGATACCATTACGCTACTTGATTCGGGGCTATTATTGCCCAGGTTAGAAGGAAATGTAGATGTAATATTTATGATAGAGAATATGATTGTAAAAAAAGAAATATTTAATATGTTTGTTACGGAAAATAAAAATAATAAGGACAAAGGGATATACAATAAAGTAATAAATCAAGTAATAATAATATGAAAGGATTGAGATAAGAGTAGAGAATGTCAAGTAGCGTTTGGTAGTAAGAATAAAACAAAAACAATGGAGCATAATAAACAAGTAATGTCACCGGTAGTGCCAGCCGAATGCAGCATCGATCCGTGAGAAGCGGCAATCATGAGTGGAAAAAACATTTCAATAAGTATACAATATACCTTTACAATGTTTACAATAAAACACATTAATTAGAATCACCAATAATTTAAAACAAAAAAGCGGCGAACAATTCAGAAAATGTGTCAAGATTTTTTTGAAAGCTTGTCCATCGACAAATGATTGCCCTTTCTCTATCCACTTCTATTTCTCTGCTATTCTATATCCTATGTCACTACTAAATCACTCATTGTCTACTTTCAAAAAAATCTATTCCGTGACATCTACGTATTTGGACTTTATTTCTTTGTGAAAAGACACATTTTCTGAATCATTTACTGCTTTCGCTCTTTGCTATTCTTATATCGCTAAAAAAGAGCGTAGATATTGTTTCGAATAGAAATATAAAACAAAAAACACAACATCTACAACAGTTTTTGTTTAAAGAAAATAAAAATAAATTCAAATTGTACGACTAGGCTCCTCATGGACTTGCCGTAGAAAAAGACTAAACGATAAGCCAAGTCTTTCCACATAGAAACAATATTTTTATTAAAATCAGAAATAAGAGCAACTAACAATAATATAGAATATTGACGCGGAATTTATAAGAAAATTATACTAGAAGCGAAATAAATAAAAATATTAATGTAAAGTAATCACCTGCAAGGTTTGCACCATTGGTTTTGTTGGTCGAGGCCATACCTCGCTCGGCATTTCTTCAAATTATTTCCTGGAAGTTGCACAGAATAATGTTAGCAGACTAGACTTTCAAACATAGATTATAGAACTTGAAAATGAAAATTATTTTTAATTTCAAACTGTCTCTTTAGCAAATTAAAATTATGATTGCAAATCAATTATTTTTATGTTCAAGATAACATTTAATAAACTACATTAATAAAACATACGATGTCTAGTAAATTGTTAATAATCTCGTATAATATTTTAAAAAATATTGCGAATGTCGGTTTATTAGTAAAAATTAATTTACCGGAAATCATACTTGAAGCATCTTAAAATAATGTAACTAATACCACTAGTAACTACGAAAAAGCACGCATGCACCAAACCCCTCAAACATGTTAGTTTCATGCATATATCAGGACTAAGGATAGGACAAAAGAACGGAATGAAACGGAAAAAACATTGGTTTTAAAATAACATACTACACGCATAAACTTTCAAAATAATAACTAACTACGCTATTTGGAAATAAACCACAAATAAAGATGTCGCTTATAAGCAAAATTTAAGCAGAATAGGTTCTCCGGAATCAAAATAAATCAAGTTCATTTGGCCAGTATCATTAAACACCGCAGACACAGAAGCATCAGCAGCTTTGTTGAAATCAAAATGTCTATCGGTACATCGGCATGGTCCTCTCACTCCTCGTATGAGTGGTCATGGCTCGGGGTCTTCTCTGATGTACCGTGCGTGGGTAGTTGCGTCCTCCTTGTCATGCATACAGTTCCTTATACTCCTTTGCGTACTTTAAATACCATCTCGAGAAGGCTGTCCCAGCCTTTCACTGAGCACATGTTAATAATAATCCCTGCAAAGCAATGGCTCAAGTGTTCAAATAACTGACTCATGAATAAAACATGCACGCTCCCCAAAATCGTAGGCGGCACTTCGGGCAGAATGGTAAGCCAAAAACCGGGACAACCTTCGAAGGAGTGCCACTTACATCAGGGTATTTCGATAAATAGCGTTTGTAATTACAAAAAAAGAAATAAATAAATGCGATAAATATTTAAATAAAAAATACTGGTATACTTCTACAACCTGTACCCCAACCATAGACATTCGGCAATATTACTGACGATCGGTCTAGAGTTCAAAACAATTGAACTCACGCGGGGGAGGCAGGACATAACGGGTGAGGGACGAGGAACAACGAACGTCTCCAAGCTTAATCCTTCATTAATTGACCTCATTTCTTTTAATGAGACGCACGAGTTTATCGTCCGTAGTAATCGTTACGCGTACGAGTGCGATCGACGAGACGTCCGTTGCTCGGGAGATGTGTGGGCATCGTGGCCGAGTGCGATACGGTGGAGCGCGCGATGCGATCACAGCATTAATGGGAAGGGATGATGACTCGATAAGCGGGACGCAGTTGTCGATGGAGTGAAAGGCAGTACCTCCATCGGTTGTCTCCTGTTTTCGCTTCCTCTTCTTGCCCCTTTGCGTATTAGCCCTAGACGACCAATCGGGATAGAGCTGCATATGCAGCTGGCGTTCCCGGCGCGCCAACTCGTAATACTTGGCTTGCTCCTCGCGGCCAAGTGCATGCCACTGATAATGGAACCGCGCCGCAATATGGAAAGAAAAGAGAAATGCACTTCGACGATGGGTCACTCGGAATCCGCGCGTCCCTACGCTGGTGCTAGAAAAACAGCCCGCGTGAGCAGCCCTCGATAAATTTTGATCCTACTATAGAATGAGAATGGCCAATTGTGTGACGTTCCTCACAGAACCTATTCTGCGGTCGGTATCGGAGTCGCGGCTGGTCTATACATATAACAAACCAATATAGTTTCCGATAGGGGTGTAGGGTGTACAGCACGGTCACTCGACGACTACAGTACACAAAACACGAAACAACTAGCCGGCGCGAGGCGGCGCGCGGTGCGGACGACGTAGAACACGCGCGACGTCGCCGACACGTCACCGACCCGTCGCCGAGGCGTCGCCGCGCCGTCGCCGCGCCGCGCCGAACAACTCCGACTCGTGAGCAACGGTTCCAGCCGCTTTTCTAGCACAGGCACCGCCGGCGCCGCGGTACATGACACACGTAACAGTTGAGTAACACGCACACACGCACACTCACATACGGGACGGATCGGGTATCGGATGCTCATGTTAGTGTGACAAGCCGGTCCTGTGTCGCCCGGGCCCCGGGTGTGGGTCGGCAAGCAAGAGTCTCCTCGGGCGGGGCGATGTTAGTGCGAGGGGAGTCTTGCTCGATTCCAGGGAGGGACAGTAATGGGACAGTGTGGGGTGAAGCGAGTGTACAGAAGCGTCGACGTGACAACCCAGCCCCTCGCGTGTCGGGTACAGTCCTAGGGTCCAATACCTCCCAGCTCAGCGGGACTGCGGTCCTTTTTCCGTTTTTTCTTTTTGGAACCGTAACCGTAGTTGTCCCTTGCGCTCCAGCCGGGGTACAGCTGCATATGGAGCTGTCTCTCCTGTCTCGCTTTCTCATAGTACTTTGCTTGCTCCTCGCGACTCAAGGAATGCCACTGTGTATTATGACACCAGGATATTGCGTTACCATCGGTCGTTTCCACATCGACGACCACATCAGACGATAAAACGGTTTAATCCCGTTTCGTATATTCCCGATTTGGTTACTTACTTATTAATTGTATGAAAATAAATTAATTCCAATATAAAAATGATACTGGAGATATTTCACGGATGCGTATTTTATTGAATTTACTCATATATATTCTGCATTTTATTTCAAACATAAAAGCTATTCGTAATTTAAAAGTTAAACTCATATCAATGCATTTATCTTTTAATGTCTGCATAGTATCGTATATATTGCGGACGTTAGAAGTTATTCTGTAATCACAAACATAAACAAAAAGTACCAAATGAGAATAAACGAAACTGGACAATTACTTTTGGAACTGAACATCTGTGATTACAATTACAAGTCATGAATATGATACGTTAATCTTGTTAGGAATTAGATTACATTCTCGGAACAGCCATCGGGTTCGATTCTTAGTATGAAACACTATTGTCAGCGTATTCTTCAAGGCATCTAATACACAAGGCATAAATATGATTGTCTTATAAATTCATAACAAGATAAAACACACAATTAAAAATAGAACAAGAATATTGGCCACTTTAATTTAAAATAAAAAAGTATATGTTTGAATCGTTAATTTCGTAGTGTCAACTAAAAAGGTTTAAATTATAAAATGTAAATTAAAAATAAATATTTAGGAATACATAATTTGAATTTGAATTTCGAACTCACCCGTCTGCCAAGTATTTGGTTGATGGCCGCGGATTCCTTGAGCGTGCACTCGGCGACCACTTTCGCCCTCATTTCTTTCATGTACAACATAAAGGCGTTCAGTGGCTTTTTTATGTGAGGTTTCTTGTTCTGTTCTTTGTTGTTGCTGTTTGCTGAACTTTCAGCTGGTTTCTCGTTCGCACTGCCGCTGCTGCCCTTCTCTAATGACCTGTGGGTTTTAAACGAATTGAAATTTAAACTGAGAACGTTGTGAACTAGAGGTTATCCATATAGGTACAAAAATAGGTTCATTATTTGTCAATATTTAACAAGAGGATTGCAAGAAATGGTTATTGCTGTATTAAGTCAGGTCTACTCTGGAAACTATTATTGGTGAATTCGCCACAATGGGCTGACTGAACTGACTTCACGCTCTTCCTTCAAAATCCATTAGAAAAAATATGGATGACCAATTAATAAAAGATGAAATGTTGACACAAATCATTTCTAATCATGTATGAGTTTGATCTAACTCATACATCAATATGTTAATAATAAGTTTAGGTGTTAACGACACGAGACGACAATAAACACACACGTCCTGTTGGAAATAGACGCGTGTTTCCGGCGATGGACAGACAGATGTTTCCACTTCAGTATTTAATGAACCTAAAACATACTGCCTATAAGGTACATAATACTTTGTTTCCCAAACAAGATAATTTGTGTTACAAACTAGAAAACACACTTAATCTTACGTACATAGTATTTAAATTATCTTGTTTTTAATAAAAGATTTGTTTGTTTTATAAAGAAATAAGGTGGTTATTGCTTTAGTTATTGGGTTTATATTGGATTATTTTATATGAAAAGATTGAAAAGTGTAATGGTAACATTTTATTTGTTTGAGGTAATAATGTTATTAAAAACAGAATAACTCATTTTATATATCGGGAACTATTTCTAGATTTGGTAATGAACCCAATTTTTATTTATAATTTATGAAAAGTACGATCTTAACTGTGACTAACATAGACACCGTTAAGATAAATTTCATCTTTAAATTAAATTTAGCCCTTATGGAATGTGCTTAATAGATAGTCAAACATTTGTAAGTGTATATTAAAAGTGCTATAATTTTTTTAACCTTACAAAATCTATACAATACAAATATTTCTGTTTGCTGTAAATGAAAGAAATATGTATATGAGAAACTATTACTGTACTTTTTAAGATTAGTTAGAGTAGAATTTGTGTCTGTTATCCTGTTCTTTTGCGGGCGCTAATCTCAGAAACGGCTCTACCAAGTTATGAGTATTTTTCACTAGTATACTGTAATATACTTAAAAATATACGAGGACGAACTCGCGGACTCAAATAGTATTGAAATACACGACTGTATTTTATACGAAATAAAAAAAACAAAAGAATACTGAAAAACGACTTCCTGAAACACGTAACTGAAAATAGAACCTATAAACTGAGGTGTCACCGGCAGCGACACTATTTAATATGTCCAATATAGATTTTTATACAGTAAATTAGTTCCGAGAATCGAGTTAAATAAACGACTTCCTCCAAGAGCCGTTTAAAAATGGGAAAATATAAAAAGAGCGCTGCGTGCAGGGTTGACAGTCTTCAAACATTTACGGTTGTATGAAGAAAATTTGTATTTTTTTTTACTTCCATGGTGGCACACAAGCTTATTGTCCATAAGATGATAAAGAGTTACGTCACGCTCGCGTTGCCGATCTTTAAAAAACCTTAATATACCCTTCTTGAAAACCCCATGCTGTAGTCTCGCAAGAAAATCTCGACAATCTAAGTGTATGTGTAAAATGTCGTATTGGTTCAATTTACCTGTCGGACCGTTATAGTATTTTAACCTATTTTCGTAGGTCCAAATCTCGTAGAAACTTGTATTAAAGTGAAACTGTCCTCGTACCAAAGACTAAAAGTTTCTTTTATTGTCGTACGGTTGGCATCCCTGGCTGGGTATTATGCGCCCGCGCATACGCCACCAAACGAGGTATTCAGTGGCGCACAGTCAGTAATTATGTGTTATGTACTGTTCGCATACCAAACTTGTATATATCTTTATTTATCCATACGCTGTATTTCGGCATGACATCTTAGTCTTTTGAAATGGCAATGCATAAGTGGTTTTTAATGTGTGATATTGGAGTGGTGCACCTGCCTACGCAAACGCTGGCGGGGCACCAGTGGAGGATGATGTCCGTCACTTAGCCCATCGTGATGAATTCATAAAGAATTTAATACCATGGTTTCCAGGTGGAACCGCGTGAACGTCAACCTGACATTATGCATTGCTTGCTATAGGGTCGCTAGTCCCCATTACTGACCCCTTCCCCCCAATACATGAATGGTATCACGGATGTTACATGCTAACGTGATGTACGTAGGAGTGATAGCGTGATACATATAGGCGACGGTTACCGTACAATACGTGGGCCGTCAGGTCGTTTGCGATTCCAATAACATAAAATATATATTGAAGTAAATAATTAAAATTTTATTTTATTAAAATATTTTAATGAATATTATTAATAAAACCACAGGCACCATATTGATTTGAATATTAAACCCGCACTCAATACTAAACGTGTTAAACGAACATATTTCTGTCTTAATCAAATGTTATTTCGCAGCGGGACTCTAATGAGAATCGGTGATGAACACTATACATGAAAGATTTTATAGGTTCTAAAGCGTATCCATACTTATATTATAAATGCTAAAATGTGTCTGTCTATTTGTCACCTTACTACGATCATAGGCGAACGGATCCTAATTAAATTTAGTATTGTATCAAGATTTGTGTAGATGTCTAAATAACCTTTGTGATATAATTTATCTTTATTTTACATTTCATTCAGCTGTTTCGACAGACTCTCGCATTTGTAATACTAGTTATTTGCCACTCCTTCGTCTACCTGTTTAATGTAATTGTAGCTTATGCTCTTCGTCGCGATATATACGCCTTCGTGGTAATCTATTTTCATTTTTAATTTCCTTTAGATCCGTATAGTGATCAAAAAAATTATAGACAGTCAAACGCACTTTCGAATTCATAACACATATGAATTTAAAATTCACTCTATAAATACTATTTGACATTAATAGAACACGAAATGATTTAATATAATGCTCCAATGAACGAAATCATATTTAAATGTAGCCTACAATATTGATGGCGACAAAATATTTGTAAAAAAATAAAAAACCATGATTTAATAGGCGTCAACGGTGATTTATTTTATTGAATTTTTACAAGAAAAATCAAATCAACGTTCATTTTATGTTTATTTCAAAAAACAATTCCGTATAGTAACGATAAATCGTTAAAGCGAAACGGACTAACCGACATTGTGTCGTTTGCATACATCTTGAATCCGGTTTGTAGTGTCATATAAAAAAATACCTTAAAAATCTGTTATTTTTTGTTGCTGTCTGTACGTCGGTTGCCCGTTAACCCGTGGCGTCTCATATATCATCTTAATTAAATTTCTCCTCGAAGCTTATTTACATGATTGTACCTGGACTTTAATGTATAAAAAATTGGGTATGGTGTCAGTATGAGCGATGACAAGTAGAGACATTAGCACGGGCGTGCTCAGCTTCTGACCCAGGGGAGCATGCCAGATTTTATAGCGCCGTTTTTTTAAAGTTAATGCGTAATGTTTTGTAACACATACAATTTTCAGGGAGGGATGGTAGTTGGTCCAAAATTAGAGGAGATATCGCGTAATAACATGTATCGCGTAATAATGGAGAAGATTGCTTCTCCATCTCTTTTTCCAAGGCAGTGTAAAATCGTGAAAAAATATTGTACTATTCAGATTCCATGACAACAAACCTGTGTTTAACAATAAGTTTTTGTTTTTGTTTTAAAGAAGTTTTTGTACATTTAATCTTAATTACAAGTCGGCTTCACACGATGCTTTTATTATTTAATGTATCTCATTTTTTATAAATGAATAGTCGTAGTTGTCTCTGATATTGTAAAAGATTTTCAAAATAGGTGATATGTTTTTAGGGTTTATCCAATCAAAAAAAAACAAATCTTTCTTCTTTGTATTAATATTAGATATATTAAAATTAATTATACTACCCGCTCTAACTGGCTACCCAACTCCACCTGTACCACGTATTCGTTTGACTGATGCATTTGTAAAGCGTTGAAAAATATAACATTACAGTATTCTCTTTTAAGTATATGAACATGTTAAATGACAGTACGACTGGTTGGAAGCCATGCAGTTACGTGGCGTAAATGGAAACGTTTTGCTAGTTTTTGTCTAAATGGTGTAAAGTTACATTTACATTTTTTATGTCGTCTAATCGTATGTTACGGCCCATCTCCGAAACTGAAAAAATGATTATGATTTTTACATTGAATATAGCTTATTAGCGTGTTAATCCAATAAAGACATGTAAAGAATGGGATCGTCTTAGCTTATTTTGACAATTGTGATAATACCTAGAATTTATACTAAATATATAAGACATTTTTTATATCATAAAAAATTTTTTGGACATCTGCTAAATACCACTTTAATATTTATCATCAATCTCCATCAACGAGGGGTGGACATTGCACGGCTAATGGGCGATACCATCTCGCTATCCAGTGAAGGGATCTGGCACTAACAATAGAGGTATACAAACGTTTTATTGAAACTATTTTGAACCCCTATTATTATGAAAATTGTGAGTTTATGCACGCTCCGTGCAGTAATAACAGGCACGTGTGTGATACATGTACGAAAGTGTTAAGTATAACCGGTATAATTTTAAAGAATTATTATATAATATAATAACATTAAATTTCAAACTTTATGTTAACACTAGCTGGGCCGGCGACTTCATCCGTGTGGAATAGTGACCTTGACCAAATAAGGAAAAACATTTAATAAGTCTAGCCCAAAAAATACAAAGAAAAAGTTTCAAAAACGACGAATTTCCTTATAGACATCACCTATTTTATTTTACCCTTAAAGGTAAAATTTTCATAAACTTTAAACGTCATATTTATGTATATTTAATCAACACTACAAAGTATTCCATTCAATGTTTTACCTCCTCTTTAAATCCCTTATACTCCATTTTTCGCAATAAAAAATAGCCTGTGTCTTTTCTCAGAGTCTAAAGAAATTTGGTGCATAGATAATGCACCAAATTTCTTTAAATTAGTTCGGGAAGTATAAAATAACTTACCTCGCATACCGCGAATGGTGGGAGTCGAGGTCTGCTTTGGAGGAGGGCGGCGGAACCAGCGCTGGCCCTAGACCTAAGCCCAGGCCACCACCTAGCGTTGGTGAGAACCTGTACAATTCACTGAAAAAAAAAAATAATATTAATCACGCACAATCCAGATGAGAGGCTAAAATGCGGTGAATAGAGTCCTTATTACAATAAATTAAACTTTTTATAGATCAAGGTTTACATGTTACCAGGTTAGCGTGGATACTTCAGTCCGTTGTAAGTTGCAGATTAAGCAGTGATAAGCAGGGATAAGCGTCACAACATCTTTGAAAATGTATCGTTTTTCAAGAGGTTTCATAAGATTCGGGAACACGCACGTGACACCCCTGGTGTTTCAGGCGTCCATAGGTTACGGCAACCGTTTACCATCAGAATGGTCGTATGCTTGTTTGCCAACGTCGTAGTATAAAAAAAATATATATCTATGGAAGTAATTTGTGGACAGTTTTTAGTTAGTATGATGATAGAAGCTGATGATCGTCACCAGGATTTTTGAGACGAAGATTCCATGGATTCACTGTATGGGAGACGGGTCCATTGTGTAATATTTAATAAATTAATTTTATTTAAGTTTAGTTTAATTGATTAAAGTAAACTAAATTAATGTTACCTAACATGTAATGTTGCCGATACTATATTCTTTATATGTAATTTCACATATTTCACAAACAAATAAATGATATAAAGAACTGAACGTTAATTTAATTCCTAACTTTATATATTAATTATTACTTGTTTAAATTATGAATTTACTACCTCGATAGACTAGAACTTGGGATCGGCAGCGAGGTGGGGTACGGACTCCGGAAACCGCTCGCCGCTGACGATATGGGGTACATGCTCGGGGTATGCCTGCAAAATTAATATTTATTGAAGCCATGTAACAAAATATGAGATGAATAAATGATATAAAAAACAGGTTCGATATAAAAAAAGACTGCAGAATATCTTCAAACGCAATATATCATCATCATCATCATCTGCTTCTTCCTTATCCCATTTATTTGTGGTCGGCGTAATATGTTTTTCGCTTCCATTCATCCCTGTTCGCAGTCATCGCGTTATTTACTTCGTTTCTTACCATATCATCTTTCACACAGTCCATCCATCTCTTTTTCGGCCTTCCTCTGCCCTTATAACCATCCACCATCCACATTCCACATTCATTTGTAACACCTTTCTTAAAATATTATCCTCGTTCCTACGCATTACATGTCCATACCATATATGGTTATAAAATTTGATGGTTTCGGTGGTCTAGAGGTTTAGTACTTTCAATGGTCTTAAGTTCGATTTTCATACGGTACAAACATTTATTTCCATCAGTATTGTTTGTATAGGTCTGGGTGTTTTACATGTATTTATATATGTCTTTACAAAAATCATGTATTTAGGTATTGATTTTAATTATCTACTATTCATAACATAAGCTCTTGGGATTACATGGCGCTGTGTGGATGGTCCGGGGCATTAAAAAAAATAGGTAGACTGTTCAAATTGTTTGTGTTGGTATATGTGTGTCCCAGATATTTCAGCCTCTAAACACCATACAATCTTTGTGTCGGTAGAAGGGTGAGAGATGGCAGTAAAATTACAAGGCACGGAGGCATGAAACCTTAGTCGTTCGGAATGACAAAGAATGATACCATTGCACTGGCCTAATGTTCAAGTGGCAACTTACCACATACCGTTAAGTTATTTGCTAGTCCAGCTATATAAAAAAATCAATACATACCACGACGCTGCTACTTGTGACATCTCCGGACTGAGCATGGGGTAAGGGTACGTACCCCCGGGAAAAGGGTACATGGGGGTTCTCGCCAGACCTGCTGCTGTAACAAAATAATTAGGTTATAGAATCATAATTACAATCATAGGTAATAGTAGCTACTACTAGCGCATGCTTCACATTCTCTCGTTTTTGCTACATCTTACAATGCAGCCCCGCTCTTACTGGTCGTAGCGTGATGTTATATAGTCTATAGACATCCTCGATAAATGGGCTATCCAACACTAAAAGAATTTTCAAAATCGGTTCAATAGATCCAGAGTTTAAACCATACAACATCAAAAACTCATAAATTTTAACTTTTTATAATATTAATATGAATATATGATAGTCTCGGTGATCTTGCGGTTTAGCATATTATAGTAGTATAATTTCTACTACTTAGATAGTACTTGGTTTTATTCCTCGCAGCATTCAATTTAAGTATTGATGAGTATGATTGTTTGTATTGGTCTAGGTGTACCTACTCTATGCATACGGTGAACTTATTTACAAAAAAATATGTATTTAAGTATTCTATCACTTGTCTTATACACATAATATAAGTTTAACTTGTGAATTGTGTAAATATATTTGGATGGGTTGCCATATTATCATGTATAAACTGAGTGTTTATTATCTACAGCACTATCTAGCTTCTGTACATTATATATTCTTGCATAAAAACAAAAATTTTTTCCAATTTGTCTAACTAATATTTAATAAAAAAATTACATAGTGATTTTATATTTTATATCTGACGTGACTTACCTAACTTGGAGTCCAGTTGGTAAGGCGGGGGGATGCCCATATGGGCTGGAGGTGGTTGCCCAAGATCACCTCCAGGACAAAATAATGATAGACCGCCTCCCGCTGGCAAACCCATCTTGCTGGTCTGTAACAAAAAAAAATGCAATTAGTAAAAATTGTGAAAAATAAAACTATTAGTAAAACAATTTCAAAAATAATAAAAAAATATTCAAATAGATGATGTGAGATTGCAACTACAACAACAACAACAGTTTAATAATCCTGTGGACCTATATTGAAATTTTATAATACCAACTTTTCATATTTGACGCTATCATATATAAAAGTGGTGTTACTGTGTTTAGAAAAGAGTACCAGAGTATATTAAAGATTTAGAATTTATTTTAGGACGAATTTTAGCATACTTGTAGATTTGATGTATATAATCAATGCAAGCTATATCAATATAAACTTCATATTAATATAGCTTCATTGATTTAATTATACAGAAGGAGACATTAAAATTCAAATTAACAGAGAGCACAAACTATATAATCTCTATTTCGCAATGGGAACAAAGAAGTAAACAAAAACAAACCCGACACCCGAATTGAAATAAAGGTGGAGACAAAAACCAACTAGTCTATAGAAGCGTCATTAGCAAGTAAATTGGCGGGCCCGTATAAATTTCGTTCTACCCTCGACTCGCAATTATGCAAAATGGCGCCACCGAGGGCCATTCACAACGCGTACTTCCGAGCAGAGAGTTTCACCTCTAATTAACTGGGAATTCTTTTTAACACTATTATTCGAAAGCTACATTGACGTGAATCGCAAATATTATAAACATCTGTAACCCTGTTTCAATATTACAGTGAATGAATGTCGCGTACTGAACTTAATAATAAAAAAAACTGGTACCAGGAAATTTCAGTAAAAATTTAAATAAAAATTATTATAAAAAAGAAAGCTTGTGACTATTAACATTTATTTCTTAAATACTACTACAAATTAGAAGAAATTTACAAGTCAAATAAGTAATTACAATTAGTAGCACGTTGGTCAAACATAACAAGCGTCTTTTGTATGCAAGTGGACCTAACTAAAACCAGTTTTGAAAATCCCGCATCGTTCCAAACAATTAAAAAATTAAAAAGGGCTGACAATCCCTTCACCACTCGTCCATATTTCGAGCAGGAACTACTTATTAAGACAATAATTACCACGGACAAAGAAGCCTCACTAATTAATAATAAAACACGCACAAACAAAGCACTCCATTCACGCTCGGGACAGCTTAAAAAAAACAAAAAGAGAAAAAATAACTGAAACGGTGGTCGAAAAATCTCGACATGCGAGGAGGAACAAAAAGAATCCATAGACAATGATGGCAGTCGAGACGCATAATGCGGGAGCAGCGCGTTCTTAATTTGAAAATATTTCCATAATAAGATTTGTCTATGGCGCGACCGGTTGAAACAAAAGACGCAGCAGCTCGCTTTGTTCAATTCACTGAGCGTAATAATTCAAAAATTAAAACAAGCAATTAGATAGAGTTATTAAAGGAGCGTTATGACCTCGCAAATTATTAGCTAAATAAGTTTTCTACTTGAAACTTGTAACTTTTGCTCGCCTTTTCAGTTCCGCGTGTACATTGAGAAGGTTCCTAATGAAGGTGGGTCTTCAGTGAAGTACTCGCCTATTGACGGAATCACTCGAGAGGGTAGTTATTGAAACCGCATGAAAGCGACGAGTGACGTCACAGGCACTCGAGCGACAAGCCCCAGTCGCTAATTGGAACTCGCGACGATAGGACGCGAGAAACGTTGCCTCAATCGACTAATACTTCAAAATTGAATAGGTTTGTTAACGAGCTGTCCGGCTGAATGTTGCGAATGGAGTCGAGTGCGCCGCATTCGCTAACCGATCGTGTATCTCGTTTTGTTAATGTAAACTATACAGAATAACGTCGACACTGCGGAGTTTGTGTAGAAAATGAAATTGGCAGATTCCTTGAGGGCGCAGCGTTAAATGCACGCACACCGCCGCCCCTACACCCCTTTAGTGCACCAATGCGGACGAAGTAGGGCGTAATATCTTGAGAGTTCGCCCCCGGGTAGTGGGCGTGGAAGTAGGATGCTGCGTTGCTATAGCAACCGTGTGTAGGGGCTCGTACGTGTGTTGATGGTGTGGGTGCAAGGGTGGTTGTGCCTTCGTGTGAGTACACTGCGTTTTCCGACCTTGGAAGTTTTGGTCTAGTTTTAGACGTATGCCTTTTTAAAGTGGAACAGTGAGTCGCATCGAGACGCCTTTGAACTTTCAAACAGCTATTGTTTCTCGTTCCCAACTTCCTCGCAGTTAATGAAGTCTCTAAATGAGTTTATATTTGTTTTAGTATACTACACTAACAATAATATAGACTTAGGTCAATCAATGTCTTTTGGTCTACTAATATAGAAAATATTCATGATTACGTCTCTTATTTTAAATAATTATTAATAAATACCAATGCACTATATGTATATATAAAATACAATGTCATATAGTTCCTAAGTAGAGCTTGCAATAAGGGTCTTAGTGCGTTAGTGTTATGACTTTTTTGTAAAGCATAGTAAAATGTTTAGATCTAAATATAATCTATAATCATTACGTTTAAATTTCGCGAATCTAAACCATATATTTATTTACCATAGTGACCATTTATTTACAAATGAGACAATATGATAAAGCTCCACACCACTATAGCTACATTGTGACACTGTCCGTGTAAATGTGTGTTTTAGAGATATAATCTACAAAATATAAATTATGTGTAAGATATATCCTAAATTTCGGGTATAAATAAATATCACGATGTTTGAAAAGTCAAAATCAAAAATAAAAGTACTAAACCTATGAAATACTACGTCAAATACATTTCCAAATAATAAAGTATCAATAAATCGTAATACTTCAATTCAGAATTGCGAAAAAATTCAAATGGGACTACCCTCGCTCCGTTGATTCGGCGTCATTTCTTATCCATTTCCGGGGTTGGTTCTTCGAGCCGGAAGCGAGCTCCGGAACCTTATAACGAGGGAAAGCGCTTCCTAGCATTAAATATACATACATATGGATTTATATAAAATATGTACTTTATTGTTCAGGTCTCAGTGAGTATAGTGTGAGAGTTAGTGCTCATTTTTGTAATTAAAGTTAATAAAAAATAATATATTTTTATTTTAAAAAAATGCATCAGATGTAAATTTTAGTGTAACATTTTCATTATAGTATTTATTTATTTGTTTATTTCTATTATTATCTATAAACAGAATAACAAACATTACCATTATATTCGCGTACTTACTTCTATTATTAGTATAAATAAAAAGTACGATACATATATCAACAAAAAATTGTACATTAAATGTTGAAATGTTAAATTCGCTATATAACTTTTCATATAAAATTTCTATGAAATCTATGAACTGAAATGGTGGGTTCAAGAGCATCTAATCTACAAATTTGGGGTCGTATATTCAAATCTGCGAATATCGGCGTACCTCCCCTGGGAGGTTGGGGCCGGGGGTTGTTGACCTTTTTCCAGAGGCTGCCATGCAGATCTTTATAGGTATACGTGTAGGTATATTTCTGCTGATAAACGATCCGTGGAAGAGACATTAACAACTCTTTATATTTGTTCCACTTGAATACTAATATATTAATAATAAATAGTCCTTCTTTGCTAACACTATTTCAATTATGTATGTTGAAGTGCAACAAATTATTACATATAGGTACTTTGTTGCATTTTAACACACAATAAAAATACATAAAAAACGATTTAAAATACATAAGAAAGTCCTAGTAAGAACGGAAGTAATCATAAATAATGTAAAATTATTAGACACCATGCAATAGATTTTCATATACCAAGAGTTAGCACTAGAAAAGACTCTGATATTGTAACTGTTGCAGAATTCACCAGCTGGCCATTTACCATCAGTCAGGCCGTATATTTCATTATCAACGTCGATGTTTAAAATAAGTGTTTCTTGGTGTTTTCAGTATAAAATTAGATCTTTGTTCATAGACTGCGAAGGGCACGCCAATTATGTTTTTGACGTGCCACCAGGACTAGGCTTGGAAAATTGGTACAGCCCTTTAGTAAGGTTTTTTTAGCTTTATGTATTCCTGTTATATATGAATAAATAATAGGAAGGTTTTATAATTATTCATAAATATTCTGTGTTAACGACTTATGCATGGCTATAGTTGGCTGTATTAAAAAATGATCACTCTTCTTTTGCACCTCAGATAAATAAATAAATAACCTTTGACAATTCATACAATACAATTTAGTTCTAAACTAAGCATGGATTGCACTATGAATACTAGAGAACCAATAGATGAAATAAAAAAGTTTATATAATAGGTACATATGTAATAAATATAAAGAATCATTCAGAACTCTACAAATGTATATTGTAGTGTAATAAAACCCCTGACTAACGGAAGTAAGTTCGTGCTGATTAAGTGCTAAACTGAGGTAGTCAGACGCGTATATAACAATTAGTCAATAGTGATACACATGCAGTTGCAGCATTCTCAAATAAAACATAAAATAACTCGCTAAAACAAAACATTTATCATATATAGATGAAGTCCTGAGAAAAAAATCATTCCAAGTATGTAGGTTATTCGTCCATTCTCGTCTGAATCGCGAACCCTTGAAAGGAGCATCAATCACAATCTGCTAGCGAGACTCGTTAACAACCGAGTCAGTGTGACTCACTTGGTACAGTCAGATAAATGTTGTTTGTTCGTAAAACTAACTTCAAAAAAGAGGTACCTACTCAAAATAAGCGATATTTTGTAATATATACAAAATATTTGTTACGTGATATCTTTGCTAATTTTATATACATTATGTTGACTTCTTATTGCCGACGGCCAAAAAGAAAAAGTTCGCAATTTATCAGTTTTTATTGTGTGTAAAAGCTACACAAGGTCTTTTTTATATCGAAACAAATTTGAATGAATCTTTTCAATTCTATATTCAATTTATTTTTCATAGGCCGAGTCTTACATTTTTTTAACTTTTGGTGATCATTTATGAGTATATTTTTAGTACCTAAATATATAATATATATAATTTTTAGTACCTAATACTTAGTGTATTTACGTATGTATACGCGTGTTGGGTGTTGTATAATAAAATATTATTTATTTCGATAAATAATAACATCAATATTATCTGATAGTTTATCCAATATTTCTATGTTCATTTCAATAATGCACCTATCTAATCTCTTTAAGAAGGAACTTTTAAAGTTGATGCAGTAGTTTTTGAGGTTAATCCTCCAACATGCAAATTTACAAAATCCGCACTCCAGCAGCAACTTTT
This sequence comes from Achroia grisella, assembly GCF_030625045.1. Lineage (NCBI taxonomy): Eukaryota > Metazoa > Arthropoda > Insecta > Lepidoptera > Pyralidae > Achroia > Achroia grisella. The sequence continues at coordinate 2,680,487 of NW_026712590.1, forward strand.
ATTGATGACATTTTTATATTCATTTTATATCATTATAATCCTTAAATACCTAAAAATGCGTTACTTCAAGATTTAAAAATAATAAATGTTAAAGTTTAAATCTCACTAAAATCTTTAATTATTTGTCAATGCACACACGCTACAATCCATTATAACGGCTCGGTTAACAAAAAGTAATGTCCTTGGGTCAAAGTGTCACAGCATCCTTTATCTCTTATTGCAAGCTTTCACCGTGTAACCACTCCGGCGCATGCGTCCAAACATCGTCGCCATATCTCGCGCATCCCAGATTGCAACCAATGTGCACACCAGAAATAAATAAATTCCACTCGAATGAAATTAAACTTTATTGCACGTTAATAAAGTTGACAGTGCAAAATTAAGAGCAGAGTTCAAAATTAAATAAGTCTCTCCTCGGGTAATCGTAAAAATTCTTTATTGTTATTCCCGTAACGGACGTTTCAATGCAACCTCGTCTGGCGCTTCTTGAAAGTTTTAGTCTCAATTTTATTGCAATGTTCCTTTTTTAATAAAACGACATACAATTTTCTTGAATAAGAAACCAGGCTAAGGATCAGTACTTAAAAAATACTGCTCCGTAATCAAATACGAATATAATGAATGGGTTGTTGAAAAATTACATAGTACTAACATTGAAAGTACAGTTTCTATTAACTTATTATAGCTATATATTGTTACCGCGTTCAATTTATATCAGGTTGACGAAAATGTTTTTATTTTGTTACAAAAATTACATAGCTAATTTGATATATTTCCTAAACATAGGCAATTACGTAAAAATATGGTCATTAGTATTAATTTGTGTTAATTTACCTTCATTATAATAAATTATTTATGAAGCAACAAATATTATATACCTTTAAAATATCCTATTAAATACCAACATGCCACGAATTTTGATCATATAAAGTATAAAATTAAATCATGTGTAAAATATGAATGAATGAAACTTTTTCAGATGGCAACATTGCGTTCAGTGTGCGTCAGTGTCGCCTGGTATTTCCGTTATGGGTGCGCGAGACGCGAATATCGCTAAGTGGCGAATCAGACGGTCTTAACACTTTGTACGAATTACTGCGGTCGTACATCTGATATATGTAGACAACATACAGATTGACTGAATACATTGCTGCATTTTTCATACGAATTTAATGTGTCCGTGAGATTCGTTTTGGTTTTTAACCGAACACAATAAGGAGGATTCAATTTTATTTCTTGAAATACATATATGATGTCGCTGCTATTTTTAAAGATTTACTCTCGTGTTGATACCATAATAATGCTACACTTCAAAAAAGGAGTACCTAGGTTGGTAATGGATCTGTATTTAATTAATATCATTAAAAAGTTTTACAATATCCTATATAACTCAGAAAAAAACACATAAAACAAACCTTCATGATGACAATACATTGTTAACTCATCAAACTCACGTATTTCGACCTATAACTTGGTAAGATAACTACCAATGTATCTAACATTGGTAAAAAAATTAGCGACAGAATTAGTATTTTCGAAACTGTTATCATATGATTAAAAAACGTCATAACGGCGTCCCTAGAATCAGTTATTAATGGTGAATACTTAGAACTAATGAGGCTATTACTAATGTATGGCGTGCTACGTTTCATTCTACGGAACCAATAGCGAAGCGGGGCCCATTAAGTGTAATCATACATGTCTGATTACAGAATGCGTGGATTAAAAGGAATTGTCACAAAGAGGTTGAATCTAAATAGTTATTCTTTAATTTTTCACCGACATTGAATAAAGACGAGGTTCTAGTAAAAGAGTTGTTGTGGGTTTTTTGTTGGAGCGGGGATCCTTATAGAAGTTTTGGAGGAAGTTCCTTAAAGAATCAGAACTGAATTTTATGGAAAAGAGTAAATTCCTTAATTTACTCTTTTCCATAAAATGCAGTTCTAGTAGTTCTAGTTCCTCTTTAGTTTTTCACCGACATTGAAGAGAGCAGAGATTCTAGTAAAAGAGTTTTAGCTAAGTTTCTTATAAAAGATAGAGCCTGTATGCTTATACAAGAATTAGGAGCTAAGTTCCTTTACTACTAAAAAACAATATAAGAGATTGACAAAATAATTAGAATTTTTTATTCGAACGGATTTTAATTTTATTTTTTTGCAATAGATAAATATAGTAGTGGGTTTGAATTTTGTGGTAAAAATGTACTATGCAATATTTTATTTCTTAAATAAAAGGTTGTATATGCGTTCCATGAGAATTTTATCAAGTTTATGGTCAATGGTTTTGTGGACCAAATTTTTTATTAGTAAAGTAAGTACAGAATAAAGCTATGGGAACCGCGTAACGTGACAATAAGTCGTGTCCGAGACACCAGTTTAATAAACAAAAGGGGACAATTAACCCCCACAACACGTCAAAGGGTTAATGGCAGGTTGTCGTTTGTCGGACCGATTAGATCGACAGCAATTTGGGGTTGATAGATTCTTCAGATATAGAAAACAATTGCTTTTATTAAAACAACGACTAATTAATGTAAGGTGTATTTTTTTTTGATGACCGATTAATTATGATGGATAGGGTGTTTACAGTTTTTAATAGTGTTTTCTGGGTCTGGATGAAAGTTGTTTTGTTCTACATAATATTTAAGATATAAAAATTGTTGTTTCACGAGATGGAAAGTACTATGTTGGAGATATAATCATATGATTATCTATGATAGACAAATAAAAATAAAATCCTTAATTAGAGCTAAAAATATGAACACACAAATAATAATAAAAAATATATTACACAAATAATATCTACCTGTTTTTCAGAAACGTTCAATTTTCTACGTGTAATAAACAGGTGGGTTAACCCTGCGAATGACGGCGCCCGCGGCGTAACATCAAAGGAAATATAAATGTATGAATTGTTTAGCGAAAATCTGCCCCCAGGCCCTTGCGACCGACCTTACGCGCGCACGGGTTGCTTATGTATATATAGATTTATGTATATGTATAACACACGTTTGTAATACAAACTTTGTATTAATCTAGATTACCGAATAACATTATGAAAATATACATGATATGTTATAACTACGTTTAATTGATGATATGTAGGTCTCTGTTACCTATTACCTTTTATATTTTTAGTACCTTGTACCTTGTAACTTTCAAATTATTTATGACTGCTGTAACTTGTACTGCAAAAGTTAAAGTATCAAGTTTATTTATTACCGAATTGTAACTTAGTAAGAAATTTTCATGTATAATTAAACATTAATATTTTAAGTAGAACTAATAATTATCCACCCAAAGTCACAACTACATGACAAGCCTACAAAGAGATCAATTAATAAAAAAAGTTCAAATAAAGAAACTTATTATAAAAAAAAATGAACTATAAGAAAAAATAATATCAAATTCAATAAAAGCGCCCAGTTAAAATGGGTATAAACAAAATTATATTGCCTTCAGACATGGATGAACATCAAAAAGAAAAACTAATGCGCGGTGCCGCGGGTAGGCCTTGTCATTTTCCTGTAAAATATTAACGGAGGCCAGGGGTGAGGAGTGGCAGGAGGTTGAGAGGTAGGGTTGGCAATATCTGGCAAACAATACATTTTTTTATTTATATTAATTTGCTAGATCTTAATATATATTTATACTCGTTGCTTTGGCTCAGACATTGCAATATTGAGTTGTCAAAAAAACGATCCCATCTTATGAATTTAGTTAAATTACACAATTTCTACTGGATAAATATTGTTACATGAGCGTCATTAGTAAATGCGCGGAACTCTGAAATTTCAGACTTCGGTACACGTAATAATTCACGATATAAAACCAGAGTACAGACTAATTGTATACTAGCTGTGCCCGCGGTTTCTCTCGCATGAAATTTATAACCTATCTGTTATTCTGATGTATAAGCTATTTTGTAAAGTTTCATCGAAATCCTTTCAGTAGTTTTTTGCATGTAAGAGTAATAAACATTCATACATCCATCTATCCCTCTACACTCAGCTTTTACGTTTATAATATTAGTAAGATCATATTACATAGCAGAAATAGAAAATTCTAAACAGATTCAATGTCCAGCCTGCTCAATCAGAATTTCCTAACCCCGTCACACTCAGAAGTACATAAAAAACATTGTAACATTTGTATTACGCCCATTATTAATCCTAATACGAGTGGCAACCCTGACTAAAAAGACTGAGGGAGGGGTGGGGGGTAAAAGGGACACCCTGTCATTGCACACTTAATACAGGTTAATACCGCTATTCTTTTTATGCTAGTACGATTGCTTCGAATTATCCGCTTTAACGAGCTATCTTATTCTCTTTTCCGAGCAGTTTTGTTTCAAATTAGTAGGCCGAGATATCTGCGAAACGGGTATGATTATAAAGAATAGAAAATACAAGAAAATACGTTTAGGTACGTTAATATTATAATAGGATAAGTACTAAATTTGTTTCACTGTTATATTCAGTTCACTCAACTGAAATTACTAGTCATAAAAATAAGTGGGATAAGGAACAATAATGATCTCGGTAGTGCAGTGGAATTGTACGTTACATTTCCTTTCGATAGTCGTGGGTTCTATTTCCTCAAAATACATTAATATGTAACATATATTATATTGTACTGGGTGTTATGTTGTGTATTTACTAAAACTTATTTATTATAAGCTTCATCTACCCTGTCGAATGCATTATAAAGAGTTTAACAAATAATTTTCAAAATAAAGAGTTCTCTCGTTTATTTTATTACCTGTTTTTTTTTGTAATGCAATTAATTTGCCAATTACACGATTAAACGAGATTTGACGAATATATTTAGCAGTTAACAGACAATACATAATTTTTGTATTAGTTTCACGTTCTCATTTCATTACAATGCCAATATGCAGTGATAACCATTATTCAGACTACATTCGAAACCTAATGACCACAGAAAATCAAAATTACAATAATTTCGAAACACCTTCCGCTTCATAAGTCATAACAATCACCTATATTTTTCTCATTGTTAGATGTATCACAAAAAATCATCCACAAAAGGTCTAAGTCCTAACTAAAGAATATAAAAACCTATAAAAACACTCACAAATCCTCCAAATTACAGATTAAAAATCAAACATTCTAATCCCACCATTATAAATCATGTAACAAATTATATGACTCATCGAATCGGTCGGAACAGTAATTTTCCCATAGTCAGTTCCCGTAAAAAACCACCTTGATGTATAGAGACCGTAGTATAATTATACGGGCAGTAGTCCAACTTAGTTCTAAAACTAACACGTACATTTTTACCATATTTGTAATAAGTAATTATAAATCGTGAATATCATTTTACACATACTAATGTAAACTCAGAATTTTGCATTGTAACAGATAAACACAATCACTCATAAATAGGAATTGATTACAGAAATTATATATCTACAAAAAAAATATTATTTCCTTAATTCATTAATATAATAATCTATACTTAAAAATATACAGTTCAGTAATTGGCTTTTAATTTAAAAGTCAATTACAAAATTTATATTCTAAATAATTAAAATTAATGATATATTAATTTATACTCTATAATATCAAAGAATCAGTATAAATATTGGATACAATAATCAATAGTCAAGTTGAGGTACTGCTTAGTCATACTGTGTCATTGAGTAGGCACTATAATATAGGTATAGACTCAAGCAATACGTCTATTTTAATTACCAACATCGATATCGGCAGATTCCTGTCTTTCCTACTCGGGAGCTGTGCTCTACTAGAGCCTAAGGATGAGGAAGCGAGTCGATATAAATGTATCGATAAATCTAAATTCATTATATTTTTTGTAAAACATCAAAATTGCGTATTTTGGAGATTTATACAAAATATTATTCAATTGCTAATATTCTTTTTAACTATATTCACATCAGTTTCATATTTATAGACTAAGAAAATTTTTTACTGCGTGATTAATATAAATATCATTTCATTACACACCAGCAATATGTCCCGAACATCTTTAGATTTATAAATATACTAATAATAATATATTTAAATAGATTCGAATAGATGTTAGTTGCTTCTTTACGTTTTTACGTACTTACGAATGCATTCCAATGAAATTTGGTACACATATAGATTTGCCAATATTACGCGGGCAGTTCCGCGTGATACATCTAGTCAAATAATGTATGTTTCAAATTGTTCTAATCCAGGCAATTATTGTACAATTTCATAGTCTCTTGTTATAATACCACTGAAGGAACATGTCGCATAGATAAGGTTGGGTTTGTTTTAGAATACTAAATTAAAAAGATAACATAGCCGTCACATTTCGATTTGAAATGTTATGCGTCATTATGACATAGTAAACTTGCTTCTTGTAATCAACGTCGATATTTCACCCAATCGTGTCTTTCCCAACACTATCTAACACAAACAAGACTCGATAACGAGGTGAAATATTCACGTTGCAAACGCTATATAATCAGTTGTAGAACTGTCTCCCTCGCTCCCATGCACTCTTAGGCGACTACGGAGAGAAATGAAAAAGACGGCACGCGACCGGCGGCATGAACAAAGGGGTCGCGCTCTCTTTGATCACACCGCGCGCGTGCGTACTGTGTTTGTATGCGTGTATGCAGATGAGACGGTGCTGAGAATTTGATAATTGCAAAGATTTATGGATACTACAATGGGCTAGTATTAAAATTAGTTTGAAAGCGGATTTCAATTGATAAGTATCATGTAGGGTGAATTTTGTAAAGCAGTCGGTTTTAAAAATAATATCTTATAGATTACATCATATAGCAAGAACTGTTATATAAAATAACACACAAGTAAATGGCAAAGAACAGGTACGTAGATAAAGTTTCGTGCCTTCGCAATAATAACAATATAATTTATGGCGGCCCCGGTGGTTCAGTGGTGTAACATACTGCCTACTGATAGTCGCAAGTTCGATTCTCGCACAGTACAAATATTTGTTTTCATGACTCTGATTACATATGTATGTATAAGTCTGGGTGTAGTCACAAATATATATATATTTTTTATTTTTGTTTAGGATCCACAAAACAAGTCCTGCTCTGAGCGAAGATGGTAGTGTGTGAACTGTTTTAGGTTACTATTATAAATTTATATTGCTTTATCTTGTCTTATGATTCAGGAAGGTCACTCCTGGATGACATTAAAGATCTTAAAGATAAAGTGACAAGATTATATTCTCAGTCTCTGTGTTTGAGTCATCCTTTAGGATGAGATATGGTAGTGAAATTACAGGGTACGTTTGCATGGCACCTTTGTCCTCAAAAACGTTCCACTGGCATCATATAACATAGTGATGTATTCGGTGCTGTTCATGTCTATATTTGTCATTGCCGTATTGCATGTTCCTTGATATATGCCATCAGTTTGTTTGACAGTCGAGTTACATAAATAAATGTGGATTATGTTACGATTTTCCTCATATCTATTACTTATTAAAAATACCAAAATAGATCGACACTATCGCTTAATTACATCCATTAACACTTATCTTGAGACATGTAATTCAAACCTGCATATAGACACGACCTTGGATTGCACAAAAATTTCACGACACTCGTGTAAAACGCGGATTATCTGATAATGACTCGGTGATAAGATTATCATCCCACGCGACGCTCGATGAAAGTGATTGATGTTTTTCGACATGCAGTGTTATTATTAATATTATTACGACTTAATCCTAGACGGGGTAGTCAGAGGCAGAATCGAATATCGTGAACGCAACATTTACGTCCTCTACTGCGTTTATAGGTACCGAGGTAGACTTTGTGAAGTCGTCGTTTGTAAGTGATTGGGTACATCAGTCTCACCTATTTCGGCAAATTAATAGCTTGCTTTGTAAAATTTGTTTCTGTTGAAAGATGAGAGGTGACATTATAAGAGGGTATATATGACATCTTAGTCCACCAGAATCCAATGCATTAATGATATCACGGGCGTCATATGATAACGTGTTCTTTATGTATAAAGATGACTGTAAAAACGCACCATCTGGTAATCCATCAGCTTGTTTACCATTCCAATAATATAACAAAAAATGTTTACAACATTTCCAAAAACAATAAAACGTTTTGTTTCATTAAAACGCGCGTCAAAAGATCCCAATGCAAACTACGCGCGAACGAAACGCAATTCTCGCGCCAAAAACTAAAAAGGAAAATTCGAAAGGCCCGATTTCTCTGCCCATTGTCGTTTCTATTTTTTTCATCTTATTTAGCGCTTTGTCGGCGAGCCCTTTGAAGTCACCCCCTCCCCACCCCTGGGGTGTTACAAATTGCGTCATGGCTGTATACTGAAGCGAAAACATACTTGCTACTAGACGTTCGTTAGCCGATCGCAGTCTAGCTTTGTGGGAATATAAAAGCCGTGCTTTTTAATTAAATAGAAATACTTCAATACATTTACCCTTTATTCAGTACAAAACAAAACGTCCTATAAAAATCATTTTAGGTACTGCCGACCCGGCAAACGTTGCTTTGTCCCATACAGTCATCTATAAGACACCATTCATTAAATTAAGCTGTTATACTCGAGTTCGTCTGTTTGTTTTGTGATAAAAGATACTCTATGGTTATTTTTACAATATAATTAAAGTAATAATAATAATTGAACTAAAACGAATCAAAGTAATTAACAATCACGAAATACAAATACTAATAACAATAACTAATAGCTGAACTATATAACTTTACTAAGTTTATTATCATTTTTTTGTAATTATTAATAGAAAAACGAAGATAGCATTATATTAAATCGAATTATAGTTCTATCAAACAATTCTAAATAAAGGAAATAAATTCAATATGACAAATATTTTTTATTTTTTTATTACTATATTTAATTAATTATTTAATATATTTTTTTTTTAAGTTATTGTATGCTAGTTTCTGTCACATCACAATTGTGCTATTTAAAATATAACTAACTATGTATCTATAAATCATTCATTCATTCAACAATTTTCAACACCATTTAATATGATGCATTATACAAAACTGTATTAAGAATATATATTTAAGAAGAAATAGACAGGACGATAACTGAAATAGTAGTAATAATGATACAAATGACAGTGATAACTTAAACATCAATAGTCGATGACATGTCTATTAGTACTTAACCGCTAAATATATACGACATTAGCTATCATCGAGTATATTGTAATAAACAATCTTAGAGAATAAAGTATGAAATTTCCTTGTCATTAGAACTGTCCATTTAAAAAAATATATATAACGAGTAAAAGATGTTTTTGGTCTCTCCATGCAATATTTAATATTTTTTGATAACTCGTAACCTGTCCTAGCTAAGGATATTGTAATATTTATTAAACTTAATTAATTTAGAAAATCAGAAATCTGTCTGTAGTTTGACGAAAACCGCATGAATATCTGTACAGTAGCTTTTGATATTATTGCGAACATATAATCAGACAGAGACAGAGCGAGAGACTTTCTAATGTTAATACATTGATGATGAAAATTATAATAACGAAAACAAACAAAAAAGGTAACTATAAATATAATTACACTTGATATGTAATGTGATATTGACTATCTCTTCATCATCGAATTAATGATATATAATAATAAAGTATATATGTATTACACAATTATACTCTGTTACATAATTATGGTCTGATGACATCAGGAAGACGGCAGGACCGACCTGGACAAGGCACGCCACAGACAGACTGAAGTGGAAAATTATGCAAGAGGCATACGTCCAGCAGTGGACAAATATATGCTGAAAGAGAAAAGAGACACAATTATACAATTTTTTTATAAAATGACCGGCAATAAATTCAAACTCAGCTGATGAAGGACTGATGTGCGCACAGTGCAGCACTGGTTTTCAGTCTGTACCTCTACCTAACCAATAGTTACATATTCGCATATGAAGGACATCAAGTTCGATTCTGTAAGTTTATTTCTAGACTTTTGGTACTGAATTATACTTATACAGCAATTTCGGAAACGTTTACACTTTCTCTTATAATTAATGTCACATGACAAATTTTCTAACTGCTAAATAAATTCACAGATAAACGTGAGTGACGCACCACAAAGTTCCCTTTGATTTAAATCATACAATTACTCACTAGTAATAAATTGAGTCAATATAAAAGAGATTAAGATCTAGATAAAGCAAAGCAAAGAGTTATGGATCCGAGCGAATGAAGCAGCGTTAATATTTGAGAAAGCCAAAATATCTCGTCCATAAATGAGCGGGCCGCCATAAATCAAAGTTTTCACTATTACGCCCACTTCAGTTTTAATATAAATGAGATTATTAGACTGAACAAAAATATAAAGCTATTCCACTAGGCATTGCCAAATTGTGTCGCGTACGTATAAATCATAGTGAGTTTTCAAACAAAACTCACACACTGTCCGTTTGTTCGTGTTGACTTTCAACCGATTGGCATTTAGTTTAAAATTTAAAATTACTTTTTTTTATGACGTGAAATCTATACTTTATAATTGCGAGATTCGAGAGATTTTTACGAGGAATGGAATCAATGGAACTTGCAATAATTCCGATTGAAAAAATATTTACTGTTAGAAAGATACAATACTCCAGAATCCGTTATGCGGACCCATAGTCATAGTATTTACTAAAGTAAAATTGAGTTTTTATAATTATTATATTCGCAATTGATAAATTTATTTCTGTACTGATCTTCAAACAGATAATATCAGGAACGCATGTACTGTTAGTAGTTATTTTTGTAGAACATAACATAGGTACCTGTTTCAATACTTACACAAGGAAATGAAAAACTATAAAATAATAATTAAGTTCAACTATTTAACACAATCATAAATAAAACTATAAACATTAAATACATTTTAATGATACCTGAAGATTAAGAGTTACATTTAAACAAACGATATATTTACCGTTAAAAGAGTTGAAATATGAAAATATTGATTTTTCCTAAAATAAAGACTAATTAAGAGAAAAATAATTAAAAAACAATGTAAAAGACATCCTACATAAAGCATGGTGTTGTCTGACTGTGAGTATCAAAATAACATAAATCTACCGTAAAGCTCTTCAAAGCAAAACTTTAAATATGCATAAAAATGTCAAAAGATTAAATTGATGGCGCCATGCGATGCCGTCCTGAATTAATTTCAACGAATCATATACAAACTAATGATGCTGAAACGATTTATAAAAATATAACGTGGAGACAGGTTCTATAGTTCATTTCATCAAAGAATTAATATGATATTTAAGAAGAAACACAAACAGGCAAAAGTACGAATAGTGTTGCTAGATGGATGGCCTTCAAATTATGTTCAAAATCTCCCCTATATTTAGGTTTGAAAATAAAAACCCAGTATGTATCTTTTTTAGACGATTTGAATTTGATTTCATTACAATTTTTCATTTTATTTTTTTTTCTACTTTTTCACACATTTTTTATTCTACAACAGTTCTTGTTTTTCACATAAATTTTTCTATAACCCACCTGTCCTACAGTTCTGGATTGTTGTAGCTAATACTTCTACTTGTAATTTTAAACCTATATGCTTTTGACATGTCATTTTTTCAACCACAAATACACACCCATATGTTCTCCCCATCGCTACTATAAAGTCCTCCCAAATTCGGGCAAGGATTCCCCTTTATGGCATCACTGGATGAACATTTGATACAAATCGTCCAAATACAACCAGATTTATGAGTATTTATTTACATCCGACTAATCCGTCCCAGATTCTAACAACTAAAATTTAAAGTCGTTATAGTAGAACAAAGTCTTCAACGTCCTGAGACACGATTACGACCTCTCAGTTTTATAGACGCATAATAAAACCTAAACGGAGCGCTTTTTTTAGAATAAACTGCCCGACATTAATTTTATAGCTGATTGAGTCCACAATAAAAGGTCTTTTTAAATTATTAAACGGCTAATAAGATCTAGTCACACGAAACAAATTAAATTATACTTGAACTTTAATTTATGTCTATTATAAGTAAAAAAGGAAAACTTTTAACCTTTTTACGCAAAATATACGTTTAACTTTTTAAATACATATATATCTTTGGAAACCTGTACCTACAAAATGTTATTAAACTGAAGAAGAGAAGGTACCTACAACGTGCGACAATAAAACAAATTTTATAAAATTATTTGGTAAAAGCGATTAAGATTAAAAGATACAAATATTACTTTAGGGGCATGCATCTGTATTCTCATTAATACAATACGCATACATTGTTATTCCAATCTCGAACCACTCGATTAATTTACTAATTGCTCTTTATTATTCCACATAACGACCCAATTAGGTCCAATCAATCCCTAATATAACATTAACATCATGAATGTATAATATATTACCAGTATATGACAAAACTGGAATGATACGTTGGCTTAATGGATAGGGTAACATGACGACTGTGAACTGGTTGAATGGGATACTACATTAATTGCGCCCATTAAATTTATTAAACATAAAAATTTCCCTATAAGTTCGTTCCTATGAGAATTTCGATGAAATGAAATTAATTTTCAATTAAAATCTAATAATGTTTAAATCAATCAATTTATATGTTATTGATGCAAATGCATTCGTTCAGTCTTTAGTCTAGTTGGTGAAATAACAAACTATTCAAATATACGTAGAAATTTAGTAGGAACACAATTACTAAAATTAATGTTGTGAAAATACTAACATTTTTATTCTCTATGGCGACCAGTGGATCTTTATAAAGTCTCTATTTATAGTTAAATGTTTTAGGCATTCTTGTCTACAAAATCAATGTATACATATATTTTGAAAAGGATTCGTATTCCTAATTGACTTGGATTAAAGTGCAACTTAATTATGGTGCAACAAGCACCACAATGACCTTCGTAGAGACATCTGACTCCAAGGCATAGTTGTAGACTATGTTTATTGTTGACTCTACATTACATAGCTATTTTATACATAACCAGATTTATTATAAAATTTTCTAGTGTACTCAAAAACACGGTTATAAAATTATCAGACATAAGTAAACAACTTCTATCTAAAATATATCTCTTCGGCCAACATACAGGGTACAGGTAACGAGTGGGTAATAATTAATGCAATATTGCCATATTCACCAAATCTGTTCATCCCTAAATTTACAGGATGTAAATGCGAGCCAAAAGCACGTCGACACGAGCATAAATCTGTTGTTTAACGCCGTTCTATTCTGCGTTAGATATAGTTAGGATTACGAAACATTCAGACTTCGTAAGTTTAAACGTCTTAAGAAGCTAAAATGATTATAAAGAGTACGTAATTTATATCATTACATAATATGAAGTCACTTCCGCTGTCTGTTCGCTTAGATCTTTTGACCTACGCAACGGATTTTAAAGCAGTTTTTAGCAATAGATAGTGATGCAAGAGGAAAGATTATATGAATAATACATGTACACCCATACGAAGACGGGGCGAGTAGCTAGTGTTAAGTAAAGTAAGTTTATAATAGTCTAAAACATTTTCGAATCATTAATATTACATTTTGGTAACGTATTCCTGCAGATATCACAGAATAACTTACAGTCAGCAATATGTATTGGTACAATTTGCAATAGTTTTGATCCTTCGAGCCGGATGAAAATATTACTTGTACTAAAAACTGATCTGTCATATATTATTGGATATACTTTCGAATTTATTAATTTTGTCAATTTACTATAATATATAATATATTAGCATAAATTGTGTGTATATAAATTAGAAAAAATTGTATATAATATAATAGAAATTAATTTCTACCACCTAGAAATGACTAAAGTCGTAATTGTAAACAGCCGGCGGAATTCTTTATAAATATATGTAATAAATATAAACACATCGTAAATCGGAATTAGAATTTAATAAAAATCGTGCGTTGTTATCGTTATCGTATCATGTATACCTGATTCTTAAATCGTGTTATTCAGTTCGATCAAATTTGAGATTCGTTTAAAAAAACATTAAAATATTACATGTGTTTATCACATTATCGTTTCTTTAACATTGATAGGTAGCTTTACTGATACCAGTTGAACATAATCTGATAAGACGTGTTTTCGTGCTGACAAAATATGTTTTTTTACTTATAAGTACATCAGTTTGGTCTATGGAATATTCAAATGAGGTAACAAAATAGTCTCTATGGACTGATAGGGGCTGTTGTTAGATGCGACAGGAGAACGAAGCACAAATACTGTAAAAGAGACGGAAAACACGAAATAAAACTATTTACAATAGTATCAGTCGGTATGGTCAGTATGGTAATAGTAGGCTGCTTCTTTTATAAGAAAGATCTATGTATTTTTTTTTAATTTGCACTGTCAAGTCTAAATATATTGGTCTCGCAACTATCCATGATTGCCTACAATATAGGCTTTCCTTAACTTGGGATCAGAAGGCTCTATGTGAACAATTCACTTATTATTTTTATTTATAAGTTTTTAGCTATACAAAAAAACAATCGTGATTTTTAAAACAACAGCTACAGCAGAAAAGATGTAGATAGTACTGAACCCCAGTCTAATATTGAGCGTACATCTACGCGGGACGCGTATTTCGGACTCCTTTGATCTCGCCGCCGACTTTAATGAGGCACGCCATATAAACGGTAACTAGTTCGAATTGTGCTCAACCTACTGTCTCGCGTTAGCTGAATAACGATTTGTTAGTGTTGTTCAGGTTTTTTTTTATGAAGATTTTCAAAAGCGTTATGGCATATAAAGCAGATATTTTTGGAATATGCATGCATTGTGTTCCGTGTTTAAGAGTAAGTTTCCAATAAAGTAGAGCCGGAATACTATTTCGGTTGTTTATTGTTATTTTTTCTACCAATGTTGTTTCGTTGTGTATTGATTAAGTAAATTGTTATACACAATTTACTTAATTAATACACAACGTAATAGATTGTTTGCTAGTTTTTCTCTTCGTAAATTAGTTTTTACTTATGTGCATGAATAATGTTCTCATAGTAAAGTGTGGGAAGTGTGGGAACCAATTTTTTTTTCTAAATTTTTCACCATTTTATAAGTAAGTATAAAAACTATTGTTTGTTACACAGAAACTGTTTATGAGGTTGCAATGCAAAATAGACACAAGAGATATATGAAATAAATATCTTTAGGACTCCAATCCAAGATGAGGTAATCTCAATCAATTGTCTACATTGTGATGAATGCAACACTTAAGATGAGAACATTAAGCTAAGAATTAACATAGCACTTCGACCCATAAACCGTTAATGCTCAGTAATTAATAATAATAAGACTAACCCTGAACGATCCATCCAACGCTATGTATGTAGCCCATAGCTAAGCAGAGCTTCTGTTATATAGATACACTTTTTTTTGTAAATTACATATATAATATATGTATATAGACTAATACAAAAATCATACTCATGCATACAATTGTTTGCACCGCGAGGAATCGAACCCGCTATCCTCATTATTAGTATGTACTATACCGTACCAGTGAGGCTGTCAATTATGTTTATTATATTATGTGAATAAATAAAGTAATTTCTTACATCACTAATACATAACAATGACGTACTATAGTTAGTAAAATGTTATAAAAAAAAGAATAAAACATTTTTTTCCGAATGTATGTATATATTCCAATTTAAACATCCCTAAATAAAAGTTAATAGTGAGAAACGAACAACCGGAAAAACAACAATACAACGCGACACTCGAGCGTGACATTTTCGAAAAATAATAAAAATATAAATATAAAATGTGTAGAACGGAACGCGACTTTTCATTTTGCGCGGGAAAATGAACAATGGGCGGGAAAATTGCGCGTCACTCTGCGACTCCAATTTGTCAAGCGGCCGCAAGATGGCGGCGGCGGATGCGCTGGAACATGGCGGCTTCCGGCGGCTTTTAATTAAAAATGCTTCTTATTTGATGGGTGCACCATATCGAGAGAGGACATAGGTTGTATTTTTACTTATGTTAAAGCAAAACATTGCTGTAACGTAAATTGAATGTTTTTTTTCTAATTGTTGGTCGGTTCAAATTCTGTTGCTTCATTCATTCATTTAAATTCATTAGAATTTTGCTATGTATGTACCAGGAGTAATAATAAAATTCCAAAGACTCAAAAAAAGATGACGATATAAACTAGTTTACTATAATCTTAAGTATAAATAAATTTGTAATTTAATCGGTTAACAATATTCATCATATTGATATAACAATATCGCTGGTAAGAACTGGTATAATAAAAAAAATAGGTAGTAGTATATACAAAAACAGGTAACAAATAATAATATCCAATAACATTTAGACTAGTTGGTCGCCCTACCTATGGGTGGTCCAATTAATTCAACCACATTGAAGACCGTCTAATTTTATTGCCGTTTAAATTTATTCTTAAAACTTATTATAGTTACATTTTAATGATTCTATACATTTTATGTGGAAATAGAATGTATTTGTAAAACTGGCTGTCACCCGAGACTTGCTCTCTACTAAACTTCATCCCAAATTTCTTTCATCCCAGTTTATTTTATTTAGATAAAAGAAAAGTCTATGTCCGTTCTATAAATACAGACTATAATTTTATTGCCGTTTAAATTTATTCTTCTTCTCAGTGACATTTTAATGATTCTATACATTTCATGTGGAAATAGAACGTATCTATGTCAAACTGCCTGTGTGTGACCCAAGACTTCATCTCTACAAAACTTCATCCCATTTTTCACCCCCTCTCAGTTTATTTAATTTAGATAAAAAATACATCTACCTTTTACTCGAAATATAGAAAGTTTAATTAATATTGGTTCAGGTGTTTAGTAGTGAAAATGTAACAAACAGACAGACTTCATACTTTAATATTAT
This sequence comes from Achroia grisella, assembly GCF_030625045.1. NCBI lineage: Eukaryota > Metazoa > Arthropoda > Insecta > Lepidoptera > Pyralidae > Achroia > Achroia grisella. The sequence continues at coordinate 2,697,388 of NW_026712590.1, forward strand.
AATACGGTTTTGATTAGAGCTGCTAATCATTTGATGAAAATTTAACAAATATATTTTAGTAATTCAAATACAAATAATACTTTATTGTCTGAGAGATAAAACACAAATTGCGGTGGTGACGATTCTCAAATAAAATAATTTTCAATTGTAGGCGACGGAGTGAAATACTAATAGAGCTTTCAGGACAACTGAGAAAACAAATAAATGCGTACTGAAAATCACATTTAATGAAATTTCAAGAGTATATCGTTACCAATACAATTTGTTTTTTATTTCTCTAATAATAAAGTTCTTATTTATATTTAAGTCTTTTCAATTGTTCAGTTTTTAGATTCCAAATTTATGGTAAGTGAGTATTAATATCGATATTCGACATAGTATACACTAGCTACCCCGCCCCGACTTTACACTGGTGTGCATGTGTTATACATATAAACCTTCCTCTTTAAATACTGTGTCTATTGCTAAATCTGAATTAAAATCCTTTGGATAGTATTTTAAAGGATCTTAGCGAACAGACACTGTAAATTTTATAAAATAGTATAATTTTATTAGTAATTTCAGGAAAAGTATCCTCTGTGTTAATCTACAAAATATTGAAATTTGATATACGATCAAATTTCGAATCCGTCCATTTATTTTTGAGTAAAACAGTAACAAACATACAGACATCACAATTTTATATACCAAATTAATTCATATACATTAAGTATATACGAAAACGACTATATGAAATTTTAATTACTTAATGGTAACTATATAAAAAGAATTAGAATCACTTGACCGTCCCAAATCATAACAAATCATTAATATAAATATCCCATGTCCCACCCTAATACAGGGCTCTGTATCCCTATAGGTACACCATGAGTGCATGTCAATGTACGAAAACAGCGGGTAGACATAATAGAAAATAATAGAAACCCCTATAAGTATTAAAAAACAAGTGGGAAACGGTGCACAATGGAGTCGAACCTGGACCCTTGTGCATCCACTCGACTCGACTCCATAGGGTTGTGCGCGCGTGACATGAATTTTTAATGCATTTTTTGAGTCCCGAATTGTGATTTTAAATTATATGGACTATTGTTTTGAATTTAATGATCATATAAGACCAATGTGTTTAAAAAATTTCATACTAACTTTTGCCTACGATTTTGTGTCTATATGTTTTAGCATATATTTGTCTCTATCTCAAGTACTAGATAAAAGGTAAATTTTGAGAAATCCATCCGTTGCGATTTTTAGAAACAATTTTAGGACTAATAGTATAAAGAGGAAATATTGTTTTTATGTAAAAGATAAACTAAAAATATACCTAACTAATTTGATTTAACGATTATATTACGAGTTATATACATTATAGTTATATTTTACCTCAAAAATAAACTGAGTAGGGGTGCAATACGCTATGAAAGTTTATACAAACAAAGCAATGTGTAACAGCTAGTATTAATATGAGTAGTAGTGACAACCCTAAAGATTTCGATACCCTCGTACTTGCCACCCTGAGTGTATCAATAAATTGTTGTATTTGTTTGATTTTGGTCTTATTAATTAACTAAATAGAATGTAAGAGTTCTGTACATACCTAATGTGTAACAATAGCTCATGAATATATTTCATCGACGTGAACCTTATAGTTACGGTATAGAGTTCACATTACTTTGTGAAACAATCAATTGCGAATACAGTTATAAAATTTAGTTGCAAAATGTGATGAGCTTGTATGGTCGAATAGCCGTAACTATCAGCCTACAATTGAAACTAAATCTCCTGCTCTTAAATTGATTTGTCATATGAGAAACAGAGCTACTCAACTAGAGTTAAAAAAACACTGAACCACCACGCATAACAACAAGAGTATTTTATAAACTACCCTTAACACGTACGTGATCAAAATAACTCCAACACAGGCTTCATTATGAGAAATTGCGACCACAATTAGCGTTGTCTCGGCTTGTCCAATTATGATGTAACCAACTCACCACCAATTATAGGCACGCGTTGGCGCCCAACATGGGATAACGCGTGACGTAGAATACATTATTCTAATTATGCCTCCATAGTTAAATTGGTTCTAATGGTTTTTCGTTTATTTTTTCAGTATTGTAAAGCATAAAGTCTTTTTAGAGTAAAACTTCCGCAATTTATGTATATAGGAAAAAAAAAGCTATATAGAGAAAATATTGTAAAATACAAACGTTGCTATTAGTATTACTATAACCAAATAAAAGTGTTTTTAAGTTCATAACCTTTTTTTATATAAGACCGACGTCATTCTGTTGTGACTACATTAGTATTTTTTTTTTATAACAGAATATCAACCTTTATAATAGTAAAATATTATCAACCTTTATCTTGCTTATCATAGGAGAGATAAGTTTAACTATAGCTTTAAATGATATTCATGAACTATCAGCACTCCGGTAGACTTTGTAATAATATTATACTTAATTTGGAAAATATATATAAATAAAAATTAAACTATAACTAATTTAACGGCCTCGGTGGTCTAGGTGGTCTAGCACACCGCTTTACTTCGATATTCGCTGGTTCGTTTCCTCGCACGGTGCAAACATTTGTATTCATGAGAATGATTGTCTCAATCTCGGTGTTTTCTAAGTATATTATGTGTGCATTTGTATCAGTTGTGTACCCATACCAGGAGATCTGCTTAACTTGGGACTACATGGCGCTGTGTGAACTGTCCTGAAATATTATAACTCTTTCTAGATCTTTCGATCTTATTATAATAATATTTAGAATTAAAACAACCTCATAAGGCTTTGCAGACCTATTAAACTCTACTTGTAAAATCAACAACGGTGCCTGACACCAGTAACGAGAGATATCAATATTCATAGCCAAGATGGACACGTGCCGGAAAGAGAGGGTTGGCACTATACAATAGTGGGTTCTGTCTCGTTCACACACACTTCTATTACGTTAGCTTGGTGTCTTGTGCATTTGAATTTCAATTACTTTGTATAGGGAGGATTTTTTTCATGTAGCGACGTTGGTGGGCTGTGTTATCTAGGAGTTTGTTTGATTGATATTTTATCTGTTATAATCTATATTATTTACTCTAAGGACATTTTTTATAATATGTTACCATTGCATGATTCAAAAACATTCAAATGGATAACCCTAAAAATAAGAATAAGAAAAACAGTCAATAAATAAGAAATTTCATCAATTTCTTATTTGGTGACTGTTATTCTACTTTTTGGGGTTGCATTATTTTTCTGTTTAGGGTTTTTAGAAGTCGTTACCTACAATGGTCCCTGTAACCTAACCTACGCACGGACACCATTTTCAAATATACGTCACCACCGCAATGAAGAAATTGATGGAATTTCTTATTTGATGACTGTTTTCCTTCCGTTTAAGGATTTTAGGCGCCTACAATGACTCCCGTAAACATTGATCCCTTTTCCAAATATACGTCACCACTGAAATGAAGAAATTGATGGAATTTCTTATTTGGTTACTGTTATTCTTCCGTTTGGTTTTTAGGAGTCTGCACCTACAATGGCTCCCGTACGCACTGATCCCTTTTCCAAATATACGTCACCACCGCAATGTACAAACGAACGTCACTACGCCCGGGGCGGGGGTTGAACGGAGGGAGATGCGGTTGCCATCCCTTTGAAGTCGCCGCCACTGGCGTCTGTAAGCGAAAGCTGGGTAACCGACGCTTGGCTTTGTTTTCTAGTTAAATGATAGACATTCTGAAATTACTAATGTATTAGGCTTTTATTTACATATCTTGTTATTTAATTTGCTAATAGGAAGTAACGGTTTTTGTTAGTCACATCTTTAACAACCCCGGTTCACCCCATTATAACAAAGCACTCCATTTACGCTTCCCTGATGAGTATTGACATCTCCATTAACATTAATACCAGGCTGACCATAAGGATTGGTAGTGTTTTATTTCTAGTTTCCTGTTCAGTCTTAGTTGGCACTGGCACATTCGACTTTCCGGAATCTAAAGCTTTATATACATTTGTAAAATTTTAACTAACTTTTTAGAAATATAAATATATTTACAACAACAGTAAGTCAGCTGAGTTGCTTCTGTCTACCCCAGTTGACATTACAGTCATAAATGTATTCATATATATATTTTATTTCATTTATTTTTACGTAAGTGCAATGAATATTGAATAGCGTAATAAAGTAGGGTGTCCATCCACACGACCACGTCTCGGGACCGTCCGGCCAATCGTGTCCTTTGACATGCTAATGTTAGCTTAATATTTCCTGTTTTTCAGCTAAACACTGCGGACCCGTAGTCTCACGGGATATCTGTAAATTATTTCTTACATAATATTGCATAGTGATGGAATTCAGGTCAGAGTTAAAAATACTGATATAATATTTGAACTATTACAATTTCACACGCTGTGACAGTAAGAAAAGAGGGTGTTAAAATTGTTAATAATTTTAATAAAATTTTTAATTTATGGATGGTCCCTGAGTGACTAAATTATTATACAAGAATTAATGATTTTTGAATTATGATTTTTACAATCTATCAAATGGGTAATTTTAAACATACGACTATAACCTAGACCCAAGCTAAGCAAATAACATAAGTTAAAACTACTAGGCTGATAGAAATACGTAGAAGCATTATTTTTATAAATACATACAAAATAAAAACACCCCCACCAAAAAAACAATCATACTTGGGAATACAAATGTTTTCATCGTACGAGCAATCGAGAACCCGCAGCCGCGACGGAAGAAACGTGATGTGCGAAACCGATAGACTACCGAGGCCGATGTAATATCATTTTTTTATCTTATTTAACATCACTTTCTTTCTTTCTCATGATATAAGAAGTGATGAGGGTATGATAACGTAACCATAGCGCAACATTCAAAATCAAAGTTAAAATTATTCATATAGGACATTTTTTGCACATCAAAAAATAGTTTAAACAAATACTACTATCCTACTTTCCAATTTGACTAGCAACTACAGTTAAAAAGAACTGACAAGAAACTCAACTGGTACAGCGTCGTATGCATATTACTATATTGACATCTTAACTAAATGTCGCCTGGAAATGGAAAACAGACTGTAATTCCGCACTCGTATCAACTCCCCAGTTTTCCCTCCACGTCGTAAATAAAACATTTGCGGGGGTCGTGTCACGTGACAGTATGGTATTATCAACCAATTTGCATTTGCCTAATCTATTCAAAGCATGGCGTTTTTCTTTGATGTCTTCATACACTTATGCCGTTTAACCTTCGAGTCTGTTTTGATATTTTTATGCTCCCCCGTATTTTAATGTTATTAAAGTAAAGAGGATATTCGTAAAAATGTATTTGTTACGAGAATGTTCGTGTACTGGAACGTGATTTCGTTTCCTTAACGAAAACATGTTGGTATAATTAATATTAATAACTGTGGGCAATTTACACAGCGTCATCTAGTACCAAGCTAAGTAGAGCTTGTCTTGTGGATACTAGACATCTTATATAAATACTTAGATACAGTTTGTTTTAAATACATAGAAAACATTCAGAGAAATACAAACCAAGTGTATAGGACTGATTTTAATTCCTCTTAACAGTTAAGTTTAAGGTTGAGTCTAAATTATTCATTAAAGGAGGTCTTTGGAGAAATATGAGGTGTCTCAATTAGACCAGCTCCTCAGAGAACAGGATCTACCAGTGTAAACACAAAAATATAACATTCGTAAGTAACAATTTTTCATTGTAACTAATTATCTAGCAACTAACTGAAATTTGGAGATGCAGGTTCAGTGATATAGTTTGCAATTGCAACTACTATATATATAAACCGTGCCAGCTAGTGGCAGCGTATACCGTTAGCGCAGGCGAGTGCACCATTCGATTATCATCCCTCAAAAAACATACCACTACTACTGAAGATATCGAGACCAAACGCGACACAAAATAATCCAGTTTGCAAACCATTAAGGACAACGAGTAAAACTTCTCCGCCTACAAAAACTGCCCCCAACATGAACAATTTGATTATGTCGCCGAGATTACGCGACACAAACGCCCTCTGGAGTGGGCGAGAAAACGTCACGTAGACTGGACGCGGGCAGAATACCAATAACATGATATGTCCGGCACTTGAACACCATGCTAGGATTACTACTAACATTTAAATTAAACCTTTTGGTATTGGAATAAGGTTTAGTATAATCCAATGGCGAAGGAGCAGTCAGTCTCTTAGTTGATCCAAATTGATCCAGGAGAAAACAGTACTTACATATATATTATCCAAATATGAAGAATTCGTACATACCTGAAACAAAAAGAATTGATTTATTAAATAAGAATATTATACCTGATCTTGGCTTTACAGTAATAATAAATTATATTGATTTTAGATTTTAAATACAGCAGAATGCAGTGACAGAAGTGTATACAAAATAATAGATAAAAACATACTTCTTTTTTAAATATGGATAAAGAATATATAAAACAGCCAATGAATCTCATTGTAGGTCTAACATATATATATATGGTAAATTAAAAGAAATTTAAAGAATAGTTATCTATAGCCCTATACTGTATAAGGCCGAAGAGTAAGAGAAATGACGCATCACTAATGATTTCAGTAACGACGTAACCACGCCACCCGTCAAGAACTACCCATTACGCCAGAGTAGATAGTCTGAACTATTTTTTTTATTTTAAGTGTAACAATTTTTTTAATCAACAAAAATCTTCATTATTAAAGAGTAACGCAGGCTGTATTCCATGCGAGTAGCATCGTGAGATACATCTACTAAATAAGTAAAATTCCGAAAATGTGGTAGTGTGGTGTGCTTATACTAAAACTCTCTTCTGTCAAAAACAGAGTTTTAGTATAAACAACACTTCTCTCTGTCTTTCTTTGAACAAGTCTAAATAAATACATTATTATAACAAAGTGTCATTATACAAGAATTATAATGACAAATGGTCCAGTCATCTAAATTTACAATAGGAGCATACAACTCGCTACACCGACAGCTAAGAGACGAACGGAATCTAAAAACGGGGAAAAGCAGGCGAGGTTGACATACCAGAGAAGAGATTAAAATAGATAGTTAACTTAATGGCACGTTTACATAGTTCGAAACGGGTAGGCGCGGGCGATTTATTAACCATAGGCGTATAATGGAAATGTATTGGAGAAACAAGCTAATTTTGAAAAAATATACTACATTCTAAAAAGCAGAGATATAATAATAAACCTGGACAATTCAATTGGACTGTCGTCCTGTCTCCGCCGCCACTAGTCTTTCTCTTTCTCTCACAACGCAATATATTGTCTACTACCAGACGGTAATGCTTTTTCATGACCCAAAAATTATAGTATACTCCATCTATATAGAAGCCTCACTTCGAAAAGAAAAAACCAGAAGCTACATGCATATATTTCTACTTTATCTAACATCACTATTCTGAAGGATTTTTTAAAGAAATGTAAAACAACGAGACAATAGAACATTTTAAGTTGTCATTTTTATCATCTCTTTAATCTATTGCTTCGCATTTCGTGCCACTAAGCTGTAGATTTGAAAGCATCAAGCGGTAAAGCGCTTACATTTTTTCCTTATCAGGTGAGATTTTTGGAACAAAAAATTTAAACGCTATCATTCGAATATGAGAAGAATTCTTCTCATAATCGAGTGTTAAAGCACTTGGATTTAACAAAAGATATTAACGTAAAATTGTAACATAATGTTTGTTTTTCTGTGATAAAGTTTATAAGACTGTTTGTCAACAATCCATATAGTTTGAAAGCATTTTTGTCATCTGCTACAAAGTTTTTTTTAACTTTAGTCCCACATGTATTATGGTCATTTGTTATATAGATAAATACAGCTGAGGTTATGGATCTGGCTGTGTCAACTATCGATGTCTTGGTGAAGTCTTCAAATGTTACGACAAGACATTACCACATGTTGCTGGGTTTACTTAAATCTAACATGACAGGAGGCGAGCCTTTTTTCTTATTACATACTTCATTTGTCAATGTAAATAATATAATTTAATGGCAATTCAATTAATAATCCTGCAAACGTTGTTCACACAAGAAAATTCAAACATACGTGCGTCGTAACAACTTCCTTTCAAACATGTACTTACCCTATTATGCAGGTAAAGTAAAAACTTATACGACTAGAACCTTTAGTTTTGCAAAAAACTTGCTGATTAACGTATAACATTGAAAATGCAATTATCGCATTTACCTCACCCGGTGTAAGAAGATACATCATTGAATTACGCATGTGGGTTACGATGGATCGACTGTCATTGGTTACGCCAAAGTCCGTTAAGCATAATTTATTCTAAAACCACTGGTGGGTGGGGCGTTGGCTTCTGCGATACGCAATATGGGAGATTATGAATATTAATAGAGTTTATTAACAAATAATAACCCGTTATTTAATATGGCGAAGCATAATGCCAATGTCGAGTGAACAACTCTTCATTATTACAACATAAGGACCCTTACTAAATTAATTATTCAGAACCGACTCCAATAATGTTACAAATTATTATATACTAACCTACCAGTCAAAAAGGAGGCGATTTAAGTCAAGTCACCTGTAAGTTCTTAAAACACGATTACAAAAAATTAACTTATATTGAAATTATTATTGCAATCGATAAATCGATCATTTATCGATTGCAATAATAATTATCTAAATGGAAAGACAATTCGCACACCTTCACCTAATTGTGTTAGAAACACTAACTTGTAAGCTCTTAAAAGTTTCAAAAGTAAAAAAGAAGCATAATAATCATTATTTACAACGACTCTAGTTTTGACTGTAAAATAAATTCATCACAAACAATTTTACCTCAATTCGCAAGTCAAGTGTTTGTTTGTACTTTGTATTTTATTCCTAAATCCCGGCTAAAAGGCGGCAGCGCGGGACATCAAAAATTCAGCGGAGCTTCGTCTGTCTAGGCCAGGAATTGGCAACCTTTTCATAAGGAAACACAAACAGTTTTATATTACGTCTCTCTATAGATATTTATTTCAATATATGATTTTTTATACGAAATGGATTTAAATGTGAAATAATTCATAAATAAAATACTTACAATTGTTTTAGCACAAAACATTACAGGAATTTAAAACGATCTATATTTTAATTTAGTGTAATGAGTGAGTGCACTTACAGTATAGCAGTCTGGCAAATGTCTATAGGATGACTATAAAGTCAACCCTATACAAATTCACCATGAATTAACCACGATTTTTTCCAAGGAGTTAAACACATGGAGGTCAACATCAATAACACAATACATTACTAGTAATAGGGTTACTAGCCTACCTACCCTTTGATAATTACCTATTAATTTTCACATAATTATTGAATGGAGAATTATATTATCCCTTAATTTTTTTTTGGAAAGTCTAAATTTTGTATAGAAATATAACGCGTGCCGCAGGTTGCCGAGCCCTGGTTTAGGCTAAAGCTGCGGATTTAGTGATGTAGGTGACGACACAACTCAAACTGGGTGAGTGGGATTTGGGGCCTTTATGTGCACTGGCAGTACCATGTAAGTACTTGCTTATGACGCTACTACGCTTAATAATCCAAGTACGTCGGTTCCATTGTTAAGTTACCAAATAGTGATTTAAGTTAATCAATCTATATAGAATCTATATATATATCTTCACGACTGTTATCTCAGATAGGGTAGTCAGAAACATTGTCAAACTGACGGCGTCATAGTAAATAAAAACTATTTTGCTTAGCATTTCTCAATGAAACTTGACAGGGGCGAGTATTTCCCAATATTGCAAAAAAAAAGAAGTAAACATGAAAAGTGATATCACAATTATTTTTATGTTGAAGAAATAAAGCTAACGACTATGATATAATGATTTTCTATCAAACTAATTTCATGTCTAAAAAAGGGAGACAAAGCAATGTTTTCTGTAAACTCAATTTATAGGAACTTTATGTTCTCAGAATAAAGCTTTTTTAATGTAAATGCAAACAAGCTAATGACAACACCTGATCAAAACTGGCAACCGTCGCCTACAGTCATGAACATGTCCTTCAATTGTGGTGCAATAAATTTTAATAAAAATATATTTAGATACGATACTAAAAATTAAAATTATCTAATATTAATTCCAAGAAACTAAACTACGAAATAAATTAGCATTCAGTGTGTACCATCCTTAAGTAAAAGACGTCGAAGACAAGGCGGAAGTAATCAGTATTCTAGCAACGAGCTGCAGTTTTGGATAGCCGGATATAGGGTACGATGTGTCTAGGTCTAGCCGACAGTAGGTACTAAGCTTAACCTTTAAGAGATAAAGTTTCTAGAGTTTGAATATTCGGGAAATCTCCCGTACTACTGATCTCATTTTGAAAGTTCTTTATAATTTTGGATAGTCCATTTAACGAGGAAGACTATAGACTATATAATATCACAATATATGTAACAATAACTATTATTATTATTTATTTATTTAAATTTACATAACCTAATTGTACAACTAAGAACCTAAAATTAAAAAGCTTAAAAATAAAATATATTCACTAAAATATATTATTAAAAGGGGTCCCTTTAGGCAACGTTCTGAAGATACTGGCAGCGTTCCCACTTTGAATAGCTAGACTAATTATTTGTCCAAGTAGCTGCTATATATATATATATATATAGATTTTTCATTATAGCTATAATGAAAAATCTATATCTAAATATATATTATATATCTCAAAGGTGACTGACACAGTGATCTACCAACGCATAGCCCAAACCACTGGACGGATCGGGCTGCAATTTGGCATGCATGAGCATGCACCTTTGAGATATATAATATATATTTAGATATAGATTTTTCATTATAGCTATAATGAAAAATCTATATCCAAAAAATATATTATATATCTCAAAGGTGACTGACACAGTGATCTACCAACGCATAGCCCAAACCACTGGACGGATCGGGCTGCAATTTGGCATGCAGGTAGATGTTATGACGTAGGCATCCGCTAAGAAAGGATTTTGATTAATTCTACCCCCAAGAGGATAAAATAGGGGATGAAAGTTTGTATGAAACTTTGTCAATTTCAAACCGATCGGGCTGAGACTTTGCATACATAAATGTACTATGACGTAGGCATCTTCCTAAGAAAGGATTTTGATAAATTCCACCCCTAAGGGGATAAATTAACGCGAGCGAAGCCACGGGTAAAAGCTAGTGAAACATAAGAACAGACACTACCTACTTTGAATGTGTCTAGTTTGTGAGTATGAATGTATGTTTGTTACTCTTTCGCGCAAAAACTACTAAACGGATTTTGATGAAACTTCACAGTAATCAGAATAATACATAAACCCAATTTTCCGGTCATTTCAGTTAGTGTAATATATATTGAAGGTAACACGTTCTCTAATCATATAATATCTTTGTTGAAATGAGATCCGTTCATCCGTTTCATACTCCCATCCCATTAGTAGCGATATGTACACGCCCATTGCGTCTGTCTGTGGCACGCGACACCGTGTCGACGACATGCTTATACTTGTACAACTAGTTGTGCCTGTCGGTTTCACCCACTATTTCATTTAAGCGACCAACTCAGTCTCTATGAATCTCCGCCCGCGTACCACATCGTTTCGACGACATGCTTATACATGTACAACTAGTTGTGTACGGCGGTTTCACCTACCGTTTCATTTAAGCGACCAACATAGCCCATCTGATTCCCCACCACCTGCCACCTGCATACCACCTACTGCATTTTGGCTTAACATGTTTTATTTTATGATAACATGTGATAATACTACATTTTTTTTTTTCTTTTTGCTGGGCTTGCAAAAGGTGTACCGTAGTGTAGAGTCCTTTCTTAAGAAAGGAACTAGTAAACTGTAAATAATATTTATGGTATGCAAAGCTACTGGTTCAAGAGTTAACGCGTTAATATATGTATATAATGTATAGGATAAAAATGTAATTCATAGTCTGTACACGGAATATACGCGTATATGAGAAAAACAATTATTGGGGCTTATATATTATTGTTAGAACTTCTGTCGGTGCGTATGTGTGCTCTAATCTCAGAAACGGCCTAGCCTATGTCAATATATGCCCATAGGACAAGTTAGTTAGTCACAGACTTATATACTGCGTAAGATATCCTACTCTATATTAATCACAACCATCAGACACGCCGCATGCTTTACCACCATTATAGTATAAAAAATAAAAAAAATCCTAAAGTTACATATTCGAATTATACTATTTTTTTTTTCAGGATATATTAAGTAGACATGTTCAATGCCCCGTGTGTGCTTGTTAACAGCGATATTATCACGCCCATCGGTCACGTCCCCGGCACGCGGCCGCCTGTAATATCGAGCGGGTTCCGTACAAATAAAACAACTTATTGTTAACTTAACGGTGAATTAGGTAACTCGTTACGGTACCATTTATGACTAGTTAATAGAATAGAATAGAAAATTGTTTATTCAAGTGAATTTATATTTAACCACTTTTGAATAATCATCATCATTTTTTTAATCTATCGCTTATTGGGAAAACTGTCGCATCATAAGAATGAGCAAGAAACTTGCGTATTGCTCTTTAAATAATTTAAATTGCATTGCTATTTAAATAATTGGGGCATCTTTAAATTTTTAATTTGAAATATGTGAGTTTAATCTACCTACTAGCAAAATAAATAGATACTTTATTGATGAACATATTTATACTATCTCTTATCAGGAATTGTATAGTTTTCTATACAATTCTTCATAAGAGACGGATATTGGTCAATTCAAGCGTCATCTACTTCCAAGATAAGCAGAGCTTGTGTTAAACGTATGATATAGTAGACAAATACATGCCTAAATACACATATAATATACATAAAAACATACAGAACAATACAAACGATACTCATGTATACAAAAGTTTGCATCGTGTAAACTAGAATTAAAAATTGTTATCAACCTATAAATACAAAAGAATAGGGTAAGCACACCATTGCTTATCACCTGAAGATGAAGAACGCGTGGCAAATCTCAATAACAAAATACTGTGTTATATTAAAAAGCGCATCGAACCCACTACCCTAACTGACAATGACATGTATCGCTGGGTTTCTGAATAAGACGTCAAAAAGGGCAGTTTATTACCGTTCGCGTGCAGTTATAATATGTGAATTTTATTAAGCGTTTCATATCTTAGGGTGCAGTCACTCGACAAGGGGTAGCTTCCTGACTACAACAAATTGTTATTTAATATTGCGCAGACGTGATAAAACATAAGTGGTAACTTGTACCTTGGTTTTACCACGCAACTTGATAAAAACTGTGTTAAATATTAACAAGTTTGTAAGTAATGAAATAGAAAAACAAATAATCTTTATACAAATATACTTAATATAAGCACGTTAAGCACTTTCCATAGTCATATATCTTTTTATAATAATATATAATATCTATTTTGGCGCTCTTTCGGAAATAAATTTATTAATTATTAAAAAAAGACAAATAAGGGACTTGCGCGTTGAACTTTGAAATAAAAGCTATAGTGCTAAACTTACATATTTAGCATTTCGTGCGAATACAAGTACTAAGATTGACACAAGTTAATTATAATAAGATATAACAGAAGTAAAGTTCTTAGGACTTAGGATAAACGTTATTTTATAATAATACAAAATACCTAATGTTTATTATCTATAGAACACACTCACATTCAAATCCGTTCACATTTTTAAAGGTAACTGTCACATCAATATTAGTATTAAAAGAATATAAATTCAATATTTGGGTTAATGCTTTAAGATTTTTTTTTTATTAAATTAATGATTTAAAACAAATAGAAATTACAACTCTTTGTCTCTGTATAAGCAATCAAGTGCCGTTCCCATTCATCATCATCGTCCCACATCTAATAGCATCAAATCGAATTCCGAACCCACCGACAGATGGGGCCGACCGTGCGCTCGACGGACCGATGACAAATTTGCGATATTACATACGGATTAATTTCGATGCACCATTTTTTAGGGTTAAATTGTCTTTTCAGGATCACCCCAATCATTTGCAAAAACTATTTTCACGTGTCGATTCTATTGCCAGCTGCATAAAGTTAAAATTGGAATAAATTCTGGAATATACTTGGTTCATTTAGCGGCGAATAAAACGAGATCCCAAAGGGCGATTCCCCAGCTAGATGGCATCCGTACGATGGTTATCATAATCCCTGCATTGACATGATGTGATGACACATGTCGTGTCGTGCACTCGTGTTCTAAAATGTCGCTTTAAAAAATTCGAACGTTGCCCGGTGCCGTTCACAGCGTCATTGGCCTTAGCCTCTCGTAATTAAAGATCATTTTGAAACGATTGTCTCGTTATAATAAGTTTGCAATCCCTGGGAAGTCGCAGTATGGACAGTTCACAATGTAGAACACTATTTGTGTATGAAGATCAGTGTTTGAGCTTAGTTCATCATGGATATGTTTGTTTATCTGTATTTATTTAAGTCGTGTCAAGAGCGAATCTGTTTGGCTAGTTGAATGTACTAATTTTTTTTTTAATTTGTTTCGATGACAGCACAGAGACAATATTTAGTTATTGTATTGCGTTTGCTTAATAAATTTGTGTTGAACTAGCGCTGTTCTTAAGTACTGACCTTATGTCATCTTGCATACTTAATATGGATAATTTATCACTGATCTGAGATAACAGTAGGCTATATTCTATATTTCTTGGAAATATGCTCTTATGACTGCCTGCCACAGATAAGATAAAAGCAATAAATTATAAAAAAATCGTGATATATATTTTTAATATGTCACTCTGGAGTCAATAATATGAATCTCTTTGAAATCGTTGGTGCATTCAACGGTCATATTATCGAAGATTAAAATTCACGTAACAAAGGGCTGGAAAGGGAGTACCTCTGAATTAATATAGGGCCCTATGCACAATTACGATAAACCGGGGCAAACTGCAGAATCATAGAAAATTACAGGATTCCAAACAAATGGCACAAAACAACCCCTCGTGTGCGAGTAGTAACTACAGAAAGTAATGGGGACAATTTTTTAATATAGGGTGAACTGGATTTTAAACAATTAGACATGATTGTACCTTTACATTTATGATTACATTTTGTTTATAACAAGTCCACTTGTAATATTCTAGTATTACATAATGTTATATTACTACTATATTAACATTGCTGCCGTGAATTAAATTAAAAAGCATTAAGTGTTAAGGCAAAATAGTAAGTAGAGCCTTAATCTGTACCAAAATCAACAGTATGTTAGTAATAATCAGATACTTAACTAATATCTAAACAACTATTTTAAATATTAGTAAGATTGATTTCATAATAGTTATATGACAAAAAAGTCATATAAAAGATCAAATATCGTCTATATGGTGCTCAGAATAAAAAGAACAATGGATTGTTATGAAGTTTAATAACAACTAATCAATTTGTATTGAGATAAATTATAATACAGTTAGATTTATATTTTTTATAATTAATATACCTTTGATTTATTTTAGAATTTAATTATATTTATAGTTGTTACTATATTAATTTTATTAATTCGTTGCACATATATTACATGTAAATGTAATAATATTCTTATAAGTAGTTATGAATTATTATTTAACATTACCGTCTAGTTCGCATGAACTGAAGTGATTGTTACTTAGAAAAGTGAAATAAAAATGTGAAATAATCGTGCTCAAAACCCTCTCGCGACAAATGAACATCGGGAGCTGGAGAGGTCATTAAAACGAGGCTCGATCTAAAAATGGGGGAGGAGGGGGGACTTTTGAGAACGCTGTAATTGGACCGGGGAGGGTCTCAAATCGTATTCGAAGCAGCAGAGGCGGAAAGACGGCTCAACCGTCTATAATTAACAACAAATATGGGTGAATCGATTTTTTACTACACTCCAAGTCCGCCCATTAGGTTATTTCGCGAACCGAGCAATTACTCAAACAATAACCCTTAAATATTAATGTTAAACCCACGCTTTGTGTAGGGTTGCCAACGTTATAGAAGTTATTTGCCTCGTACAATGGGGCTCAAAATTTTTGTATAATACCTCTCCAAACTTTTAAGTACATCACCATAAAACAAGAAGCAAAACTTTCCACTTATTAAAAATAAACACTTTTTTACTAATAATATAATTTTAATTTAATAAAAAAATACTATTCTTGAATCCAAATATACTAATAAAAATGCGAAAGTGTATGCAAATTGCAAAATGAGAATGGACTTCGGCAATATTTTATTAAAAAAAAAATGCAGACGATGAAACGGGCTTGTAATATTATATATCCGTGGATTAAAATCGCATCAAAATATCTTTATTCATGCAGATTCTATTACACACTTTGAAGTACTTTCGAGCTCCGAACTGACAAGAAACTCAGCTCTTATTCAAATGAGCTTGTACATTACAAAAATACCGATTCTTTTATAAATTCAATTATGCAGAATACAGTGGCCACCAGCATATGCTATTGCATTTTAGTCAACAAGAAATAATGTAATCAGTGGCCATAACAGACCAGTAAATCATTATATTAGTACGTGAAGTAAAAACTTTGTTCGAGGAGTATGAAATTTCACACACTTATAGTTTATATACAAAAGGAGCGCAACTGATAATGTTATTTTAAACATTACATACACTATCATGCATTTGACACACTCACGCATATATATACTCTTTTGTTTATTGAAAAAGTCTGTGGTCAAATTGAGAATAGACTAATATTGCTTGTCTTTATGTTATTTGTTAAGTCTTCCTGAATATTAAATAAATTAAGGTCAAATTTAGACCACCAGTGGTCTAAATTAAATTTGTAAGTATTTGTACTAGTTGATCATATACCAAAATCCAAAAATATCGTTTCAGTTGACAACCCTGGCTTTGTGGGAAAACTTGGCTTGTTTAGCAACTGTATAAGGTAATTGTGTGTTATGTTTTCTTTCATTTACAATGTTGTATCTTTCATACAATTTTTTTCTACTATTTTCTTTTCCTTGTTTGCTTAATTGAATATTTTGTGAACAAATGAAAGGGAGACGGTAATCGGTATAGTAATTTTGATGTTATTGGATAAACTTGTTTGCATAACCACTTGTTTCAACCAAGAAACACGCAAGTTACCCATGGTACCTGCGGAACATTTAACTACTATTTATCAATAACTAGTTTCTGCGCGTGACTACGTCCGTCGATCATCATTATCCACTATGACCTTCTCCATCCCAAATATTATGCAAAAATTTCTTATTTGATTAAGGCATAAAAGCAAACACTTTAAGAGTATATAGAATTTTTTCATATTATTATTTATTCAAAACTAAATTAACTTAAAAAGTAACTTAACTTACTTTCATTGCTACATTTTAATTCTTTTAATTAAAAAAAAACTTAAATTCCACATGAGTGAAGTCACCGGTAATAGCTAGTATGTAAAATAATCAACCACGAACATAGGTTCTAGTATTCCACTGCCATCACGCTCCTCTCGCACAATGTGACGGAGTCTAATCCGCATGACGTAACTCAAAGGACACTATTAGGCGCAAGTCATCGGTTCTTAGAATGACAAAGGAATAAAAAACAGTAACGTCAAAACATTGCTTTTAGACCACACAGTGTTCCAGGCGTGAAAAAAATATAGACAAAAAACCGAAGCAAGAACATCACGTCACCACATTATGATAATAGGTTCGAGATATGACAACATTGGGAGTAATCCGCTTTGTCCAGAGAATGGGCACATTAGTGACCATGGGACCTGTCCTTTGGGATCCGCTCCTTTGATTTTCGATTCGATGGAAATTAATATACTGTATTTATACAGATATGTAATAATGTATTTAGATGACCCAGAAACTGGGGTACATATTTAATAATAATTTTGGTAGTAACAACAGAAAAGGTATTCATATACATATATGTAAGTATAAAAACGTAAACGAGTCCTGTCTGTACATAAATTGTTTATTGAAAAAATCAAATTGTAAATGCTGTGCTTTATGAGAGGTGAATAAACAAGTTTTAGGAATTTGTGTGGGCGCTAATTTAGGACGACTTAAAACGTTTTAAATGAGGTTTTCACATATGTATAAGTTTACCATCTTTCTATGTTTGTTTGTTGTATTAAAATGGGTTCATAAATAAAGTTTTAAAGTAACCTATTGTCATCCCGAATCTCGAAAATAAATCACAGGCACAGCTAGTTTAGTAATCATTTGGTCAGCAGACCACGAAAACTGTCCTATTGTATTTGAGATATCTAATAAGCGTTCAAAACAAACAACAAACAATTGAAAATACTTCCACGAAATCAACTAATAAAATTTTAACAAGCGTGAAATAAAACCGTTAAATCACAAACTCAGCAAATGACGTGCCATCATTTAATCAGCGGTATCATTATAATCCACCTGTCATGAAAACAAACATTTATGAAACGCCGGTGTAGCGGCAAGATGGATCGTAATTACGGGTTATCTCACCATGAATGGCTCCCTGCGAACCGCACGCGATGCCGAAACGCGTCAAATGGCTCGTTAAAAGCCCCACACAAATAGAAATATTACTCATAACTTAATCCCCACTTATAATAGATTTAACCTGCCATAAAATCATATTCATTTTTTTGACCGCGCAAATAGCGGGGTGGCCCCACTGTGCTTATTTATAACGAATTGTCGATTAGCACAGTACAATGGGCTCGAGAGGTTATAATAGTCATAATTCGTGTATTTTTTTGTGGCGGATAATCGAAGGGTAATAGCGGTGTGTGGGGTAAGTTTGTAAATTGGATTTAATATTTTCATTTTTGGTAACACTTGGTGTGAAATTGAACGCTCGCTTAAGGGTTATTTAGTTTATTGGGGATCGGGTAGGATAGGGTTAATCCGCGCATATCAATCGCTTGACAAAAGGGCAACATGTTATTGCGTTTAAAGGCAATAAAAATTGTGGGATTTGTGCGTTTTATTTATTTTCATTGGCACACAAGGTTACTATTGTACATAAGTTGTAGCTGTCGCTTATATACATGAACAGCACTGCTGTAAACTGAGATTATAGGAAGCTTTTAGTTCTCAGAAGAAAGAAGCCTTTTTTAATGTGATTCGAATGGCAAACAAGCTAATGACAAGACCTGATTGGTAAGTGGTAACTATCGCCTATATACATGAACAGCATTATGACATCAAGTTATTTGTCATTCCCGAGGACCAGACGTCATACTTATCCTGTAATTTCACTATCGTATCTCATCCTTCAATCGAAACGCAGCTTATATAGACGTATAAAGGTGTAGATATATCTATTACATGTATAACTGCGTAGCCTACCGTTTATGGTATAAAAATTATCAAAACAATCAACGAGACTGTATATTTCAATGCACAATCAGATTGCTTTGTGGTTGGAATAAAGTTTATTACATTTTCGCCACCTCGTTACCACGCGAACTTGCGTGCGAATGCAGAAAAAAGAATCATTCGTTGCCATAAAATGTTGATGTCACATACTACGACCAATCTAATTCTTAGGGTTATATTTATATCAATTTTGCATATGAATTAGATAGTAGTTTGTCGGATCAAAAATTGCAAACAAGTAAAAAGCGTTTCGGAACTTGAATTAAATTATTTTACAATATTGGAATTGATATAAATAAATTGTAAATATAAGATATTTTTCTATAGTCATCCATACTGATACTATTTTGTGCGTTTCATTTTCATGACGAAACGGCTCATCTAATGTCAATGAAATTTGATACGAAGATAGATTATATGACAATAAAGGGATGAAAGTTTGTTCAGACGATTGCGACGATTATATTTAGAGCAAAGTCTTCTAATAGTATCGGATGAACGCTGTGGAATCCAAAAAGTATCATCAAAATTAATTAAATAGGTAAAGGAATCGCAATGTAACGTAACCTAAATGTCAAATTGGTAACTTCCAAATTGGCTGTCGGTTAAAACCTAAGTTAAACTAATATTCAGATTCCTGTAATGAAAACCACGCGAAACCGTTCTAAACGAGATTAGGTCTCAGCTAGAATCTAGACCGGGGATGTAGAGGGTGACTGGAGGGGATGGGTAAGGGGATGGAAAACAGGTCTTTCTAGGCAATTACCATCCGCTGCGACGTGAACGGGTGGCGTACACTGCTATTGAAAATGGTTTTGTGGGGGTGAACGGGGGGGTCGCCGATTGCAGATGGCAGATATATGCGAACCTACCTCTGCTATAACATATGTCCTCATTTTATTTACGTATATACTCTAATGATGGCATGAAAAACCTTTTGAAACGAAATGAAATTACGAAGACAAGACAATTTGATTCTTCTGAATGGCAATGCACAATTGGGACATGATGACGTGATGCTGTCGTTCATGCATACAATGGTAGCCGATTACCATCTATAACCGTCTATCCAAGATCCGTGAGCTTGGTTTCCATTAAAAAATAACAATTTTATTGATTTATTTTATACTATGAGTATATAGCAATAATATCTTCACGGGTGTTATTCCAGATAGGTCAGTCAGAGTCATTGACATCTGACTTCGACAAAACACCTGACATGCCCACATTCCGCTGAATATATTCGAACTAACATGACAGGGGGCAAAGTTTTCGTTTGTTATCGGTGTTTTCATTACGGGTATGATTACAAATCTCTAGACGTTATTAGCTATATTAATATTTAACTAAAATACGTTTAATTCATTATATTGATAATGTAATCAGTAGCCTACATGTATTAATAATTTCGTAAGATCTTAATCAAATATCTTATACACTGTTGATAAAATACTTAAATACAATTGATATTTGACATACATATACACATACATATGTATATGTTACGAATGGGATTTGATTGTTAACAGTAGCAAATTGATAAAAATGTATTTATAAAGTATCTTAAAAAAAATAAGCACGCGGCGATACTCGAACAATATTGTTTTCTGCGATAACGCCTGATGGTAGAATCTCAAAGCTTCCGATGCGGCGCGTTGCGATGCGGCGCGTTGCGATGCGGTGCGGCGCGATGCGGTTCTTTACCAAGGTTTATAAATTAGCATATAATATATATGCATACTGTCTTAAGATATAATCAAGACATTCTTGATTAATAGTCATATCATATTTTATCGCATTAGATCACACACAGCGAGATACTACTGTTACAGTAGCATATAAAATTACTATTGAAAAATGCTTAACGTTAAGTTTATAGTCTGGCTTATATTATATAATCGTACGTGACTCCACTAATCATCAAAGTATTATTAAAAAAAACTTTACCGCTACTAGCCGCCCCGCATCGCAAACATCAAGATTCTACAACTATTAGTGAATAAAACACCGCATCGTATCGCAGTAAACCGGATACATCAAAAGGTTAATAAAACAATTTGTCTTCTTAAATAGAAATACGGAGGTGACAAGGAAATATTATTCGATATTGAATCAAAACTGAAAAGTGAATTAATTGAATTCCGTTTGACTAACACGTTTATCTACAGTCTGCTAAAGATATTGCAATTAAAACCTTGGTAAATTAAAATTAGATCACTTTTAACGTGGCATCTGCTAAAGATTTTCCGAAATTCCCACAGAAAAAGGGGTAAAGACAAGGTGAATGTTACTACATTCTATATATTGACAGCCAAAGACATTGCAATTAAAACCTTAATAATTTGAAATTAGGTCATTTTTAAAATGACATCTACTAAAGATTTTCCGAAATTCCCACAGGAACGTGAATAAAACGGGTAATACCCAGATAAATAGTTATTAATTTATAAAAATTTCTCTCTCACACACTTCAACTCAAAAATGTAACGTTACAACGATTATTTAAAAGAGTAACACGGAAGTTTATTGCAGTTCTTCGAGTGATGAGACAGTATTCCGAGCGGTAGATTAAAAAAACTATAACTTTTCAAAAGTTCTTAAGTTAAGTTTATTTGAATAAAGGATTTTATATTCTATTATATTGTATTAAAACAAAATTTCCTTCAGTATGTATTACAAAAATCACTTTTGTCCATGACGATACGTAATAATTTCGTCTCGGTGAGTGTACAGAATGAGATCTCGGCGTTGAAGGGCGGGATGCTGGATGCAGCTTTTAAAAGTATTACCGCTCCCCTAGCAGTGACACCCCATCAACCCTTGTAGTATTTCATTATTTTTATATCGGATGGCTGTACCGTACGCAATGCAGTTTGTATTGTGGACGTTTTTATAGCATGTTATGACTTTATTACAATACTAGCTAACCCTGCGACTTCATCATTAACTGTATGACTCTATGGTGAATATATACCTCTATTTACAATAAAGTGGCGAACTAAGTTAGTATCTTTACATAGTATAAAACAAAGTTGCCGCCGCTAACTGTTCGCTTATATCTTTTAAATAACGCAACGGATTTTAATGCAGTTTTCAGCAATAGATAGAGGATTCAAAATGTAATAGAACGAGCCGTGAAATGCAATATTTATAATGCATCCGTGCGAAGCCGGGACAAGCACTAGTCTTATTAATATTATAAACGCGTAAGTTTGTGAGTATTTATGGACAGATGGATGGACGAATGTTTGTTACTCTTACACTTAAAAACTAGAGAACGCATTTTGATGAAACTTTACAGTAATATAGCTTATACATCAGAATAAAACAGGCTATAAAATTTATGCGGATGAAACCGCGTTCACAGCTAGTTATAAACAAATTTTAAACTATGCATCATAAAGAGTGGTTGAAACGATGGTATGATATCGATCAGCGGCGCTGCTAAAGGGAAGCTGCGTCATAAACATACGTGGTCGAGCCTAAATCGAGCCGACAAAGAAAATTCAATAATGTATTCATACTTCCGAATTGGTTATATGACGGCGTGTAAGGTATAGGCAGTAGCGGGAGCTAACTATATTCCTTTATAGGTGCAAATTACATGACATTTCAAAAACAAACTTTAATCTCATTATACATACGGTATACCATATAATAGCGCTTTCATAGTGAATTATTTTTAGCGTATTATAATAGGAGTAACTAAAAATTAAATCATTTACAAAACAAACTTGTTAATCTAAACATGCAAGTGTGTAATACGATCTGTCTGTTTGTTACTCTACCACGCTAAACGGCAGAACAGCATCTTAATGAAAATTGTTATGAAGTTAGATTATATCATGAAGACAAACATAGATTACTACTTTTTTCATTTCATGACTAGATAGACAGAATATCACATATTTATTTGCAATATACAGTGAAGAAAATATAAAAGCGATATATATTATAAAGAACACTTGTATAATTACAATAAAGCAACCTTATTGCTGAAAGTATTATTTTCAAGCCATTATTTAAGTATTCAAATATAAAACAATGATTATTTCAGTAGATGTAAAATTGCAATTTTATATATATTTATTGGCTCTTAAATTTTAATAAAGATTTAAAAATCGCTCGCTTCTTTAACTTAGGTCAAACATCTGTCACGTATTGTTAAGAGGCAGTTAGGTTCAAGGGCAGACAAAACTGGGAATGTGGCCTAGCTTCCGGCACAGGCTTGTTTGTTAATCATAATTATAGAGCAGGTTCGTTTTTTTGCAATTCAATTAGTTAGACATTTTTTTAACAAAAATATCCTTAATGTATAAACAAATGGGACAGGTAGAGGAATATTGTTTTTGGTTGTATGATTGTATGAGTATAAAAGGTTTCATATATGCATGAATTATGATTATATAACTTTATGAGAGTACAGGAACATAATGTTTATCCAAGCACTTAATTACAAAGTGAGTTTGTTTATATTGCAATTGTAAATCTATAATTTCTAAAGTAAGATGATGTCTTATTAAGTTTATCTATGTGAACAAGGTTGCCAGCCATAACTAGTATCCGCAAAGAGCCATATCAGATACATTTAAAGTAATTCAATGTCAAAAATTGATTGCATAGATTAGTCAAACCAAACATCGAACCCGGATACTATTACTCATAACTGTTAATAAACCGCACATTTCGCTCCAGGAAACTACACCCAACCTCATTTAATTAAAAAAGAAATGTAAGTAAAACAACTAACAAAAGAACGGAATCTTTGCAATGCGACAATCGCCAAAAAATGTTGATTACACCGAAAAGCCCACCCTACGCCTCAAAAAATGGCAGCGGATAAAAAAATGTCCTAAAACGTCATTACGGGCATAGCTCCGGTGTCCTCGGGACATATCTCCCATACAAAATACTTTAAGCGGAAACCCCACACGCATCAAGACTTGACAATAGGAGGTACATCTCACAATCGACAGTAATAAAAGCTCCGAGCGCCCACATTAAAATCTTATCCCTTTCTTAAATAAAAAATTCACGAAAAAATAAGAGAGAAAATCCACCCCCCTTCCCCCTATTATACAGTGGAAAACGAACCCCGACCCACCCTCCGCTATTACAGTTCAAATCCGCACGCGGCGACCGAAGAAATACCAAAGAAATTCTAACTTTAGCGTCAACACAACAAAGTTACTATTGGCGTGTAGATTTGAAATTTGCGCTTTTGCAAACTGCACCGTATTCCATTTGGGGCAAAGTTGGATATCGTGCAGTAACGGATTGGTCAGTGGTATAGAATATCGGGCGTAGTCGTTAGAGTATTTGAAAATGAGATGCAGCGTGGGTAGACTGGGGTGGTGAGGGAGTTGGGGGAGCAGGGACCACTCGAAATCCGAATTACCGGGGCGTGTGTAATGATTTTCCCGGGGAATTATGGACGGTATCGGAAACGGCATAGATGCCTCTTCAGAAAGTAACTATTACTCGTTATGTCACCAAAAGGGAACTATTTGTACATATTTATTCTAATAAACGTTACATAAAAACAATACCCACTCTACAATTAATTTAAAAATGTTAAGTTACATATGCGAAATCATATATTATTATTTTTAAATTTCGAATTTTAAAATAATGTTCCAGCATTTGCTTCTGATCCGATTACGTGACCGTGTGACGTATTAAATGGTGTTCTCCAAGTTTACGGCACCTATGTATACCTATGTACCTTTATACGAACACATATGACATATGTCCTTTTACTGATGAAACAAAGTAAAGAAAAACGTTCCTTTTTTAAAAATTGAAAACTAAACCAGTGTGTACTCCACACGACTCCCAAGCAGTTTGTGGCCAGAATGACAAATGTGAAATAAAAGATAACCGTTACCGAGTGCAATTCACAATCTTGCCTTGCAGGGTGAGCGCTCACGCCGCCTGTACGTGGTCCAGATAGTCGTGATGATACGACATGGAATGATTTAGATAACATATTTGTTGGTACACGAGTTAGATGCCAAACTACATACTGTCAACTTTGTTAAGTTCAATTTTCACTGCAATTTCTTTTATAAATAATAATTAACCTGGACAATTTACACACCGCTGTCCCAAACTAAGCAGAACTTATGTTATGGGTACTAGATAACTAATAGAAACACTTACATATATTTTTTCAAATATATATAGAAAATCCACAGACCAATACAAACCATCAGATTTATGAAATCAATTCTTTGAAATAAATTCTTACGCGTGTTTGTTCGTACGAGGAGTCGAACCCGCGGATTAGTAAGGCGGTGTGCTAAATCATTGTGGCCGTAACCGGCCGTTGTTCTTTTGAAGAAGTAGAATCGAGTACTTGGCCTGATGGTAAGTCTTACCTTTAACATTGTCTAACTCAGTCGTTACAAACAACATTGTAAATTTCATAATGCCTTTCATGCATGGCTGTAAAAATTATTTGTCCTGTAATGTTAAGTCATATCAAACCTCAGTCTTCAAACTTCTGGCGACAGAATGGGCGAGACAAAGGTACCCGTGAATAACGTTGTTAAGTCTCTCTAAGGTAAATCAGTATTTCCAGAGTTATTATTCCTTGTTTCTCCTAATAGTTTGCCTGATTTCTCATAATAGTTGACATCATAAGTAAATTTTTTACTGTATAATCCATATACCTTCACGATTTATACTATAATGCCTGCGCAGACGAGGGATAATTCATAGTGTTCAATAATTACATAATCTCTCATCTCTGTTATTTAAAAAATATGAACTGCACTTTCAATAAAGTTACTACAAAATTGAAATACTAAATGTTTTGCCAACTACTACACCGATTTGGATGAAATACGACAGTTCCGGAGTTTACTCAGACGGAGTCAAAGGTCATATACATGTATTCTTGAGATAATGTTTTATGACAACTATAGTTTACGATAACAAACAAACAACAATGTATCAATTAATTAACTTTATCGTGCTCGTTTAATTGCTGGCCAGTAAAAAAGTGTATATATCATATCAGGTTCATCTATAAATACTTCCCATGCATTTTATGTTTATTGGAATTAAAAAATAAAATGATTAATAGCTATGTTCCATCAATACGATTTAAAAATACTACATTCGATTTTCAAATCCCGAGACGGAACGAACGAAAGCGACCCCGAAATTGCCGGCCGCATTCACCCAGACAAAAGCCCTAAACACACCCCGCGAGCAAAAAGAAAAGCATTTCCATCCCATCCCCTCCTTCATTTAAATTTCCCGCCCCAGAGTGGGGGCGGCGACCGTAGGGGCGGCTTCCGTACAACAGAGACGAAACTTAAAACCTCATAGAAAAGAATGAGACGGTCGTATGTCCACCTGTTGCGTCACGAGTTTCATATTTTCGCGACGAATTCTTTTTTCGTTTCTTACCGCGTTCCAAAGGATTTGAATGGCGCGCCCGCGTGCATGCGTACTAGGGTTAGGTATCGAACGTTATTGACGTACGCGGAGCGACGCTCGCCGTTCAATTCTAAGAGCTAGTGGCATTCTAAATTCAAATTTTAATTTGCACTATATTTTTGGCGGATGTTTGGAATAGAGTGTCTTACATGCTATAATAGTGACCAGATCTGGGTTCGCTCGGAACTTGTAGGACATTTATAGGGGTTTTTTATTTTCAATAAAATGCCACCCATGTTATTCGCTCACTACAATGCTTTCTTTATAGGTCATAGATTTTTTTTAATTTTTCGATAATTAATACCTATTGTAATATTTTCAATACACATACAAATGATATTATTACTTTAAACTACGCCTTAACATTTGTATCCAACATACCTAAATAACAAAACAATAGCATACTAAACAAAAATATACAAGAATAAACATTTACAAGTAAAAAACAATATTAACATATCAACAACGGACAATGAAGGAAACAATTATTACCTATAGATAGGAAGAACAAAATAAATATTAATGAAACGAACTTTTTCACCCGGCCAACCATTGGTATCTCGGAGGCAGGATGAAGACAGAAATAAAAACTGTTTGTGTTAGCGTTTCCGGCGTCCAGGGTTCGAATCCAGACACGTGTGGTTATTACGTAGAAATAATCCAATAAAAATATCTTGGACGATTAAATTTCTATTTGGAAGACCAAGTTGTTTTAATGCGATCGAGTAAACATTCTAATTTGGGCGTGTACGGTGTGATTATACTTATAAGATAACTATTCAACACTAGCTTGGAGAGAGAAGAGATAATAATAATAATAAAACGCTTTATTGCAATAAAAAAAAACAAATAATTCTAAAAAAGAACAATATACAAATATGCAAACAAAAGCCTTATAGCTCAAAGCAATCTCTTACAGGCTACCTGGGATATAGAAGTAAGGGAAAGGTAGATGGAATTAGAGGTGAGGGTTGGGGAGAAGTGTCGTTACGGAATATAAAAAAAAATAAGTATTACTATTAAAAAAGTTGATTTGAATAAAAAAAATCTATTCTATTCTGTTCTGTTCTGTGGGAACAGACCCCATTGCTACCAGTGGAAACTATGTCAATCCTGGCGTATGATATAGTTTGACACGTTAGTTGAGGATCATAATGACAGTAATAATGCCTGGACAATTCACACAGCGCCATATAGGCCCAAGCTAAGTAGAGTCCGTGTTATGGGTACTAGACAACTTGTATAAATGTATAAATTCATGAATAAAAAAAATATTAATACATACATATTATACCAAGATCGATACTAACAAGCATACTCATGAATACATATATTTGTACCGTGCAAGGAATCGAACCTGTAGACAACGAAAGCAACGCGGCGTAACCGCTAGACCTGATGTTGATGTTGAACAATGATGTTGACAAACTCTTTTAAAAAATATAACAAAATACTTCATATATACGTAATATTTATAAAAAAACACAGGATCTTTTTTATGTATAAGTAAGTAATGACCGCGAATCAAATTAAAAAATATATTTCATATAATCTTACTGTCTACAATTCTGTTCTACTGTTACCATATTTTTACAACAAATTATAATTATTTATATCGATATTACTCACGCTTTCACGTTCGGGGTTGCCCGTCTATAAATAGTCGTGTTTCAGATGAATCACAAGCACTTACTATAATATTAAAATGAGCTGAAAATATTTTAAAATGTTTAACGAATTTTACACTTTAAGTTAATGCCATAGAATCCATTTTACTATGTCGTTTGCCTCTGTCTTACGCAATATTCACAATAAAAAAGACTTCTGTTTTTTTATTATGTAACTAGGTGTACCCCGCGTCTTCGTTCGCGTGGATTTCAAGTTTTTATTATTATTTTTTATTATACTATAAAATTTCTAACATAAAAATAGAGAAGTTATTTCTTATAAGATTAGCTATATGCAAATAAAAAAAATCCGTTAAAATCGGTCTAGCTATTTCAGAGATTAGTCAAGAACAAACAGACAGACAGATAAAAAAAAACACATTTACATTATTTTTATGTAAGTATCATATATGCTTTCAGATGCATTTAATGAAAAGCTGTTTATTTGAAATTATTTGTATATTGCCGTTCCAGCCAACAAGATGATGACCCATCTGATGGTAAGTGGTAACTGTTGCCTATATGTATATATATGACCAGCATACGGTCTACGGGCATCACGTTATAATGTACCCGTGATACCACTCATGCGTGCCCATTTATAAGACTAAGATGCCATGTCTCTTGTATCCGGTAATTTCACTGATTAATCACACTTTACAACCGAAACATCTTACGAAGTAATCTGCCTGGTGGCTGAGAAATATATGTACATCTGTGCACGCCAATCTCAAAAACGGATTAACAAATTTTAATGCAGTTTTCTCACATACATACCATGATTCCTGTAACATTTCGCGTTTGTTTCAATCGAGACTATTAACAAAAAAAAGTTATAAACAAAACTTTCAAATACTATGCGTAAGAAGTGTTAAGCGAATTATATAATTAAAAAAAAACATATACAGCAGCGTAACAAGGCAATCTATATCTTGTTGACATGCGTTAACACACGTATGACATATATTACTATAGATAACATATCTATATATACTGTTTTGGACGTTTCTACATCTGATTAGTGAATCAATACTTAAATATTAAATAATATTTGATATTGTTTTTAAGATTTTTTTATGTAATTGGAATCTCATATAAACTGGAATTTAAATTGGACGGGAGAAGTATAGATAAAAAATATTATTTTTTTAAATTGACAGAATATATTTTAAAGAAATATGATTTCATTTAAATCAGTAGATAGCAAGGCGCTATAGCGATTGCATCATAGTCACCACGACAACTACCGAATGAAATCGAAAAAATCGAAAGGAAACAATATTTTTTCTATTCCCAATACATAGGGGCAATAAAATATATCATCATCATCATCATCATCGCAGCCCGGAAGACGTCCACTGCTGGACATAGGCCTCCCCCAAAGATCTCCACGACGATCGGTCCTGCGTTGCTCGCATCCAATACCTTCCAGCGATCTTGACCAGATCGTCGGTCCACCTTGCTGGAGGCCTTCCCACGCTGCGTCTTCCGGTCTTTTACTGCCCCAACGGCCATCTGTCCTACGAGCTATGTGCCCTGCCCATTGCCACTTCAGAGTCGCAATTCTTCGGGCTATGTCGGTCACTCTGGTTCTTCTGCGGATCTCCTCATTTCTGATTCGATCACGCAGAGTAACTCCGAGCATAGCCCTTTCCATTGCCCTCTGAGTGACTCTGAGCTTGTTGATGGGGCCCATAGTTAGCGACCATGTCTCTGTTCCGTAAGTCATCACTGGCAACACACGTTGGTCGTAAACCTTCGTCTTAAATATTCGTATTAACTTTCGTCTTAAATAACATATATCCAATATATTAAATAAACAAAAAAAAAATCCCACGACCCATGTACTACCGCATCCCCCCGTCAAGCCTTTAGCTGAAACAAATGTTATAAGGCAGCAAGCAACATCAAGTACTTCCTCAAAAATCTAGGATCCAAGCTATTGCAAGCACATATAAAAAAAATACCAGGATCCATATGAAGCAACTGTACGAGAGTGACGTTGATTGTGGCCGCCGGATGTTTGTATATCTATTTGTTACTTGTTTAATTTCTTACCAATTTTTTAGTTGATAGGGTTTTTCTTTTATTTGTTTGTTGCTAGCTACCCACCTTCATGAAGGAACTAGTAGCCAAAGGGGGTGAAGTATCAATTTCAATATATTAGTATTATAATATTAATTCATATGTATGTTAGTCTATAAGATATTTATGACTTGGGCCCAGTAGCCTGAAATAAAAAGTAATCCAGGCTCTGCTTAGTTTGAGATTAGATGGCGCTGTGTGACGTACCTTAGGTCATTATTATTATTACAGTACTTTTCACTTGTAATACTTAGTATGAGTTTGAAAGAACATATATGTACTTAAAAAAACCGATAAAATCAATCACAGATATTGTATACGACACGTAATATGCGATTTTTCTGCAAATTCCAACACTGTCACACACTTGTAGAATTCTTATCACAAGTGATAATGTATCTGGGTCAGGTATTGATTTTATTTCTGCTGTACTCCGAATGGTAAAATATACATTTTAGAATTTGTTCCTCAAGAAAGCTGATTTTTATATAAATTATAAAAAAAAATCTACACGACTGCAACTAAGACGGGGTAGTCAGAGGCATTGTCATTAATTGAAATCATTAACAATATCTATTAATTAGACAGTAGGGGTATTAGTAAAATTATTCAGCCATACTTCACCCTTTAACCAAAACATATATGTATAAATTATATTACTGTAAAGTTTCATCAAAATCCGTTCAGTAGTTTTTACGTGAAAGAGTAACAAACATCCACAACTCCATCATAATTCCATCCATACTCACAAACTATTGCCTTTATAATATTAGTTATCAAATATATCTATTACAATTTATAAACATGACTTACCATAGATACGGGTAGGGGATGCGCTCCGCCATTGGGATAAGGGTACGGTGCCATGAGGTAGCCCATATTGAAACTTGCGGCCGGATGAGGTTCAAATTTACCTGAAAAAAAAAAACATCATCATTAAAAATGCAACCTTATTGCAAATGCTTCTGGTGTTTCAGGCGTCCATATGCTACGGTCACCTTTTACCATTACATTGACTGTGTTTTTGCTACCATTGTAAAAAAATCGAATTATAACTGTATATTATATGGCCCATAAAGTTGCTCGAAATAAATATTATGAAGAAATACCTGTAATTCTTCGAAAATTTAAGGGTATATTAAATATATACCTATTTTTGTGCCTTTTTATAAAACTCAAATTATTTTCTTACTCAATCAATTAGCTAATCTACTTTTACTTCAATTTATGTTAAAAAAATGTAATATTTTGACTGTTATGAATTTATGCTTTGTGACGACGATGAAGACGAAAGTTATATGTATTCTTTGCCCATAAGAAAATATTTTTATTCTTATTATTAAAAATATAATTTTTACATTTACAACATTTTACCGTTTGTTTGTTTGTTTGTTATTCTTTATTGTACAAAATATTAATAGATACATATGTCTTAAAAATAAATAAATGGTACAATGGCGGACTTATCCCAAAAGAGGGATTTCTTCCAGTCAACCTTTGAGTGACTGAAAGGAATTGTGGAGTGGTGGATACAAGTACAATAAGAAAATACGCGTCGAAAAGCAATATATATAAAATAATAGTAAATCTAATAATAATTTTAATAGAAGCATAAATAATAACAACAAAATATAAATACATAAATACACATAAACATATATACATATACACATACATAAAATAAAGAGAAAATATTATAAATAATTGGAGTATTAAAAGAGCGCAGACTCGGAATGACCCCAGAGCTTGCAAAGGCGCCTTTTAAGGGTGCTAGTCGATGGCGATAATTTAATCTCTGTAGGTACCGTATTATTGTTATGATTATTTTCTGTTTACCTAATGATTATCACTAAACATATATAAATTATAAGGAAGTTTGTTTATAAGGAAACTTAAAAATAGCAGGTTAACGTTCCGGAGTTACTTGCTACAATATTTCCTTAATTTTTTGTTTCTACATTATCTAAATTAAAAACATTGATACCTGCCAGTTACCAATACTTAGTGTTTTATTAAAAACCAGTTACTAAGAATATCAAATTGGATAGGTTTATGGTTTTTATAAACCATTTAAGTCGATACTTATCGTAACGTTACGTAGCTACCAAATTGTTATATTCGCAATTGCAACGGAAATAGTCTATACGTAATCACAAAGCATTAAAAATTATGTTTCAAATGAGTATGAAGAGAATCAGGTGAATAGCTTCTCAAATATAACTTCAATACAGTTCATAGTATCTATCGAAGCCTTGTATAAAGTATTGTTCAAACACCTGCAGCCTAGCCGTTCTGAAATAAGGCGTGAACATTCACCCGTCAATAGACTTTTTTTAAAAGTTTAATTGTTTATATAGGGATCAGAGATTATTAGTAATTCAAATAAACTTACTATAAGAACTTTAAAATAGTTTGTTTGTTTGTTGGTAACAATTTATTGTACAGTAAATACATTTAAATTAACTAAAGATAAAACGATCTTAAAAAAATTGGTTGTACAATAGCGGACTTATCCCAAATGAGGGATATTTTCCAGTCGACCTTTGATAGTCATATCAGTGCCTTGCCAACTTATGCATAATTCCATTATCCGAAAAAACGATTTACAATGTAAACATAGTAACTAATAATTCACGCAGTCAGAGTACTAGTATCAACTAATATAAACTTCTAGATGAAATGTTACTTGAACTTAATCGAAAACGGTTTGCTGCCGTCGACGGGATAGACTAACTGCAGAGGTGGAAATTATACGGCGAAAACTAATTTGCGTGGATAATTGCTCTCTCCCAGTCTACCCGAAAAACCTTCAGTTTTCAAAGTTCGACGAACCTAATTCTGTGTACGATTTAGTTTGGTGTCGAGTCCCAATTAAACTAATAGTGATTGTGATATAAATGAAATTAGGGAATATTATGACTAAAGTATCCATATAAAATAAAACTTAAAAAATTCGTCAAATATTATCATTTAAAAAGTTAGATATATTATATAACATTTCTTGATTCAAAATTTTTTTGTATGTGTTTAATTATATTATTTGAAGGTCCTTTATGCATTTAGGTAATTATAATATATTTTCTATTTTCAACTCTATATAGCAATAAAATTCATGAGTATTCTGCACATGAATTTGAATGACCTGGATTACCCCTGATTAATTTATTATACCATTACAAAATTAATAAAATTAATATTTTATTCATAAAGTATAACTCATATAAAATATTAACCGGAATTCTTTTCTAGTCTATGGAAATGGGAAAAGCCAAATGTATATCAACGGACAGCTATGTCATAAATTTATCTGATTGTACAAAAATAAAAAAAACGAATGTTAAGCATCGCCGTGGGCGGAGCTCAGTAAATTATAGTTATAATAATGTTTTTACATGTGTTGGAGAAAATACATTGTATAGAACTAGAAATATTATTTATTCAAATAAACTTAATACAAGCTCTTATGAATAGTCATATTTTTATCTAGTCTAGTCTCAAGAAGACGGAGAACGAGAAAGACACTTGCGTGTTTTAAAATATGTAGGCATAATATTTTTATTTATTCGACTCACGCTATTTTTTACGTCATAATACCGGATTGACAATCGTTTACCATCAAATGGTCTGTAGGATGTGATGGATGATAATAGTAATGGTATTATCATCCATCACATCCTGGATCCATATAATGGTATACTCGTCTGCTCCAACGATTTACACTGTCGGGGCATGTTAGATGAAT
The DNA here is from genome assembly GCF_030625045.1 of Achroia grisella. Taxonomy (NCBI): domain Eukaryota; kingdom Metazoa; phylum Arthropoda; class Insecta; order Lepidoptera; family Pyralidae; genus Achroia; species Achroia grisella. The sequence goes on from NW_026712590.1 coordinate 2,731,754, forward strand.
ATGAGGTCGGGTCAGGTTTCATCCCGTTTCGTTTCTTATAATGACTTCTAGGGTAAACCGACTGGATGTCAACCTGACAGGGTGCATTGCTAGCAATGGGGTCATTAGTCCACATACTAACAATCCCATCCCCACATGGCCCAAAGAATTGCAACCTACCATAGCAGTATAAAATTGTAAATTACTTGTGGTACCTTCCTATAATGAAATAATATGTAAATCTAGGCGAAACTAACACTATGCAATAGTTCTAATAATATTATCCTTTGTTAATCTAGAATGTCATCGTACTAAAAAAGAGCAACAACATGGAAACATCCGTCCGTCCGTTTATAGGTTACAATTTTAAACTAACAATATGGGAGTAACAGATTTTACTACCGCGAATGCCACTCTCGGAACTGAGTTATTTATTTTGGTTTGTCATTGATGTTTCTATCAATTTGTTATAACTTTTTTAGGTTGAAAATCGGTTGAAATGAAAGAAAAACTAAAATTCCGGGAAAATACAAACAGGTTAATCGCAATGCACAAACGAAAATTCTGGAAACTATTTTTATGGACTCCAAAACATAAATATTATGGAAATTAGAATAAAACATTTAAAACCAAGCTTTTACTGTTGATTTTCCAGTTGTTAATTTTTTAGCAGTACTAGATGTGTGATATATAAATAAAAAATATATATAACTGGATCACAGTCCTGTATACGATGCAGGAAAAAAAATATACCAGGGAAAATATTATGGGTATATTTTTTATTAAAGTGACAGAAATACAAACAGTGATAGTTAGAATTTTTGTTTGTTTGCCTATACCTTTGTAGGCGCTAATCTCAGAAACGTGCACATTAATATATTGTTATAAGATACACTTATACAATTTAGTATTTGTGTTATTCCAAACGGTTTAAAAACAAAAAACTTATACGGATACGAAGTTGGGATCTCAGCTAGTATACAATGTTAATTCCTTCTTTTTCGATTTTATTCTGTGTATATATAACTGATAACGAATGGTCAATGACGGATGTAATGTAAGCGGTAAGTCGCTTCGCCTTTTCAATTTGGATGGGACGACGCGCGTGCAATTATTTTGATGAGTGTCTGCCTCGCCGCTAATACACAGCTAATGGGACTTTGCACTTTGTTTTAAAGATTATAATATACATACTGACTATAGTAGATACATGTGTTTACACTGGAACAAGTGATCTTGGACACTGCGGTTTCAGAGAAGCTTCCTCCCGCGTACGCTTAGATTGTGGACCGCATAGTTTTTCTCTAGAGATTACACCACACACCACAACAGTGAAGTCACAGTCATCACATGTATATTGTGATACACATAGTATCTCGAATTCATTGCCATCACTGGGAAATAAGGGTATCATACATCACACATTTACTAGGCAAAGCACCGGTCACAAGAGCACTGCGCACATTAAACCATACGGCGAAGCAATTAGATCTGTTTTCTTGTTATCTGAATGAATTCACGAAGATCGCTTTATCTATTATAAGGTACAACTAATTTAAAAACAAAATGTATACTGGCTATGACCTGTAAAATAGCTGTAAGTGTGGAATTAAAATAAATAAATGCCTTCCTAAAATTTCACTACATATGTCATCTTTTGATTCGAATAGATCTTGCAGCTCGGTAACGACTTTATGTAAAATCAGGGAAGATTTTACTACTACTAAATTATTTATTTTAATTTACAAGTCATAATGATTCTTTCAAAATATGACTGACATTAGAAAAATGAACGAAAACACATCCAATTTGCTTGTGTCAATCATTTAAGGAAATATGTTGTTTTTGTTGTATGCCCACGTTTATCATCGAGATAATGGGCGTTTTTATTTCGCTGCGATACGGTAATTAATCATATCGCCTTTGGAATTAGTTTTCTGAGAAATTGCATCGACAATTGACGTGCGTTAGATAATATGGACAGAGATTTCTCAACATTAATAACGTACGTAATGTACAACATTTAAAAAATATAATATACCTATCATATACCTGTGCCTTGGGAGAGGCCTATGTCCAGCAGTGGACTGCAGTGGGCTGACATAGACATATTCGTAAATAGTTAATCCGTGAGCGTAGCTCAATCTAAAATGTAACCTTAGATAAAAACATAAATAACATGTAAACTGTACAAAAACGCTCTTAAATCAATACAAATTGAATGACAAATATCTTAAAGTTATGACACAAGTAAAATAAAACTGGTAAGTAGTAACATGGTATCTGGTACAAGGTATAGGTAGTATTCATTATCTTATTGTTATCTAACTACACACACTTAGGTATGACTAGTTGTTACCCGCGACTGCGTTCACGTGGAATTTAACTTTAAAAAAAGTAGCCTAATTTACTCCTTATAACATTAGCTATCTTCGAGTGAAAGTCCCGTCAAAATCGATCCAGTCATTTCAGAGATTAGCAAGAACAAACAGACAGACAATAAAAAAAAAAACATTTTTGTGTATATAAATATCCGTTATATAAAATATAAAAATTACAAACAGTCTAATCTAACCGCCAATTAGTCTGAGCGATTGTCCAAGGGTTCGTTCGAACTTCGGCTTAAGCTATTACAGTTTCGATCTCCGTCAGAATGTGACAGTGAATTCATGTGGGATGAAACATTTGTTTTCCCTTGATATGACTTTAAGCGATAGTACTACGAATAGATAAAACATTTTCAATCCCATAATCGAGCCTTTGACCGCGAAAGCATGACAACACAAAATTATTCTCCCATAAAATACCATTTCACGTGCCACGTTTCCACGAACATCCGCGGTAGGTCCCGGTGCCCTGTACAAATATTGACCCGCGCCGCTCAAACCCATGTAATATGTAATAACGACAAACGTACACACGTTTTTTGTATGTACACGCTGCTGTGCGTCTTTCTGGTGCGAGTTCAAATCTACATCTGCATATAGCTTCGATTTAAGTGGATATTATTTTATACTAGCTGTGCCCGCGGTTTCGCCTGCGTTAAATTTGAATATAAAATATAGCCTATGTGTTATTCTGATGCATAAGCTATATTACTGTAAAGTTTCATCAAAATTTGTTCAGTTGTTTTTAAGTAACAAAGATCCATACTTACAAACGTTCGCATTTATAATATTAACTAGCTACTCGCCCCGGCTTCGCACGGGTGTATATGTAATATATATATAAACCTTCCTCTTTAATCACTCTATCTATTTATAAAAACCGCTTTAAAATCCGGACAAAAGACGGACAGACAGCAACAGCGACTTTGTTTTATACTATATATAATGATATATTATAATGATGAGATATAAAATTCTCATGTCAAAATGTTAGTTACAATACTCCTTCGAAACGGCTTAACCGATTTTTATGAAATTTTATATGCATATTCAGTAGGTCTGAGAATCGGCTATTTTTCATACCCCGTCATAAGTGATAAGGTTTGTTCACACCTAACATTTTCACCTATTTTTTATGTTTAGAGAATCTTGTTATTTTTATTTTTATAATGTGGCATTAAAAATACAACCTCAATATTTCACCCTTATACCATGAATAGTTATTTTTTAATAACGATTTTAATTTATATGGCAAAACACACTACACTTCGCGGATTTAATACCATGCAGTCAAATGAACTCGTGGCGGTCTTCATATCAAGGAGTCATTGCAAAGTTTTTAAGTTAGAAATACTAGATACTAATCTAATATAGGTTAGATAGATGGATTAGATAGAGATTTTTTGTGCTGTTCATGTATATAGGCGACGGTTACCGCTTAGAATAAGATTATCAGAAGGATTGTTACATAAACAAATCCTTATTGCCACAAATATTTCTTTATATCGTTACTGTATACGTAACCAGTAATTTTATATAATGGGAAAGTGTGTAGGAGTTAAAATCGGCAATACAATAACTACTCAACGTGGGGGGGCTTAGTCATGGGTTCAGTTTCGCGAGTTGTGTCTTTGCAATCTTATACCCTACTTTCGCACTAGTACGCTGGTATTCATACCATTTTGGTTTTTATTATAAAAACCTTGGATATGTCATAAATGTGTAAATTGCAAGCGACAACACTAACAATTACAAACCAACAAAATCGTATTGACACTCAATTTTTATGAGCAAGTTGTAAAATGAAATTGTGTTAAGACGTAATGTCACCAAAAACGGTGAATACTCTTCGAAAAAAATTATATAATACTATACTTTTACCCGCCAACAAACTTCATCCATGTCACCGAGGTAAAGTTAATAAGGAAATAAAAACTAATGCTTGACCATCTCAAATACTATTTATATGTGAGTAGGTACGTAATTTATATCTTTACATAGTCTGTCGGCTTAGATATTTTAAACTACGCAACAGATTTTAATGCAGTTTTTCGCAACAAATAGTCATTGAAGAGGAAGCATTATATGTATAGGAATTTATATATTATGTAGGAATACATATACATCCGTGCGCAGTCAGGGCAAGTAGCTAATTTAATTATACTTTGTAAAGTGTAAAACATGACAAACAAACAATACTAATCAGATAGTGTCTCATTATCAAACTAAGTTAGGATTGCTAATCCATAAAAAAAGTCGGTAACACTAAACATGTGAATGTTGCTTGTGCTGTGTTCTTGTTACGGCAATGGAGGCATTATTGCTGACGCCAGATTTCTGCACATAACCCATCTCAATATTACCAAGATTCATGGCGGTTTTTACATTCGAAATTGTAATTATGTCTCAGTTATCCGACGTGAACATATCATCAATCATTCGAAACAACAGTATTTCGTATTGAAAATTTAATTTATAATTTCACAAGTACATGATATACATACATATTATATTCCATCAATGTAAGTGTGAAGATTTTTTTACAAATTGGAGTTGTGTCATATCAAAATTTAAAGAGGACGATGGAAGATTGTTGTATAACCAACAATAATTTATTTATTTATGGCATAGCGGTATTTTAGCAAATAAACATACACATGAATAACAACCGCCATTTTAGTCACCTACCCTAAACTTAATATATAATTGTCATTGTAAACTCAGCAGCTGTGACTTGCAATTAGGTGTACCTACTACCATCTCACAGAATAGTATACTTTTTGCATGTTACATTATTAATAGAATATTGAGGATTTTGCTCAATTACCCTGAAATCATATTATCAGATCCTGAGTTAAAAAAACGAGCCCATCTTGAAGGTATATCCTTCTAAACAAAAAAAAACTTGACAATCTGTCCATAATTGAGGAACATATCAATGAACACATTCGTACCATGAAAATGTTCCATTTTGTAGTCGGTATACATTTTTGTAAGCATCTTATCACTTTAATGAATGTATGCAAAATCAAATTGAAATGTATTTTAATGTTTAATATTAAATTGTAATTTTGTAAATGACGAGGTAAATGAAACCTGTTTTACACAATAAATAAATCTGAATCCGAATTTAACTTATTTAAAACAAGAAAACTGTAAGAATCTCATTAACGTCGTAACGACGCAGACTAATTGTAAACGCATATCAAGTTCTAATTAGGAGCTCAGTATAATGACATAAAATGTTCCCTAAATGAACAGGTAGAGACTCGGTGGTCTAGCGGTTTAGCTTGACAATCACAATGCTTTACTTCCGATGTTCGCGGGTTTAATTCCTTGCAAAATAAAAACGTTTGTATTATGAGTATGATTGTGTTTATTAATCTGTGTATTTTCTATATATTTATGTAATAAAAAATATGTCTAAATATTTCTATAGTTGTCTAGTATATCCATAACAGAAGCTCTGTATAACTTGGGACTAGATGGCGCTGTGTGAATGAACCACGATTATTATTATTATATCGTAAATGATACGTGACAAATAGACATAATGCAGGAAAGAGACGGTTCTATGATGTTCATACTGTTTATTGAAATAGCATTTTTCAATTTTTTTCCTTTTCACGCAACTTTCCAAATCATACATTTATTTATCCCTTTAATCCCACATCTTACATATCCTGGAAACTAGTAATATCTCCATTCTCATTCTTATATCCATAATATGGACGTATCAAATCTAAAAAAAAACAAGAATGCAAGTGTGAATTATGCTCATTTATTCAATACCAGTTACAGCTCTCAACTTCGTCTTCGTATTTCAATTGTAAATTATTTCACGAGAAAGTAATAGCGGAATAAAAGGAATGCTGTGACCGTAGAGTCGTTTATATACACTAGTGTCTCGCCCCAGCTTCGTACTGCTGTTAAATATTGTATTGTAATTCCCATATTTCTTATAAATATAAAACGGCCAATTATTCTCACTGATAATGTAGCTTTTTATAAGTGATAGATTTTCTATTACTTTCGGTAGAAATTTGATAACCAATAGAGAAACTCGTAACGCTTCCAGTAGAGGTAGTCAGGTTTCCACACTGAATTTTTGTGGTTTCACACATGCTAATGGTAGCGGAAACGAAATAAATATATTAATTAATGAAATGGACTCACCACAATAACACCTTTTTTACCTAATTCGATAAATTATACAAAGCTTTTTTAACAGTTAAGATATTTTAAAAAGTAATAAAAAGAACTATTTTATACCATCATTTTATCTCGTATGAGGTAGCCAGAATCATTGACAAATAATGGCATTGTGGTGAACGCAACACTAAACCTAGGTTACCCTTAACCCTTCCGTATTTCGTACACCGAAAAATCGATCAAAAATATAAATTGACAAACAATTTTTTTTCGTTTCGGCCAGATTTGAACACGCGACCTTTTGGGTTTAAGACATTTAAGTAAAACACTAAGAGCATATTACGCCGACCCCAAATAAATGGGATGAGGAAGAATCAGATGACGATGACTAAGAGCTCTATGCCGTGGCTCTATCTACAAAAACATATTATTAATCTAAATAATACTAATTTCAACAAATAACGAAATAATACATACAAATGTCTTCACTTCTCATAATTATAGAATTTCGTTATTAAAGAGTCGCGGTTGAAATTCATAACAATTATCAAACATTAACTAGGACGCTCATATCCCCATCAGCTATCGCACAAAAACCTTACGAGTCCTTTAACTCTGTACATGTCAGTTGCATTATAGTTTTTTCCCGGGTCCGGTACCGCGGTCGTGTTGAGCTGATCAGATTAGGCCCGTAACCGGTTCTCAAAAACATCCCGAGGTAAAAAATAACGAAAAAAAACAACACTAATAACAACAAATAACGAGGCGTTCGGACGCGCCGCAGGAATGTGAACGTGTCGATGATGTGTGAGAAATTATATCGATAAACATTTCCGTTTGTGTGTCCGTGACAAAATTCGCTAAGTATTTGATTTGGATGGACGGTGCCAATAACAGAAAGTTAAGTAGAAAATCGTGTTTAGAGCTGGGAAAATAATGATTGGAAATATTCGTTAGTAGGTACAATTTACAAGTTAAAGTAGCTTTTTGGGGTCATAAAATGAAATTATTTAATTGCGCAATATTAATAGAATAAATTGTTAAGAAAAAGTAATTACTCATCCAACAAGGCACGCAATGATGTCCATCGAATTTCATAACCGATACATATAATTGTTTTTATACACAACAAATTCTTATATGTTATAAATGTCGCTAAAAAACATAAATAAATAATATTTTTAGGGTATCAGACTCACTTTAAATGATATTCTAAGATGATGACAAACTTATTTCTGATATTTAGCGACTATAAAATTGAACTGAACCTCAATGTCTTTACCAAGGGGTTTAATTTTAATAGATTTTAATTAGTTCCAAATCCAAATCTATAAATATTAATTTTAATATATTTGCGAATTTCAAGGACATTCATATGCATTTGCATACGAATATTATCAATAATAATCTAGATTACTTTATCTATTTATCCGTGACGTAAATGTAAATAAAGGATAAATAAATAAAGCAACAGCGAACAAGTTCAGTTTCCTTATATGTATATATTATATATATTTTCAATCGACGTTGAAATTTGAATACAATAAAACTACATGACACGTCGATTATTATACTACTGCATATTTATCACACTGAGATGCAGACAGGATCATTGGACAAACATTCCACGCGCTAAGAAAGCAATCTCGACAATGCAACTTCTTGAAATAATAAATGTACATGTAGATTATATTTAATTGTATTTTAATTTCTACAAATATTTACTTAACATTAATTCGAAATTTTTATAAAGAAATATTCCTAGCAAAAACGGCCTTTCGTTATTAGTAAGTAAATTCTTATAATACTTCTTTACTAAAGCCTTTACTAATTTTTCCTATCTCAATCAAGTTTTCTAATACTATACAGAAAAAAGAAAAAAGTGTAGATTTCTTTCTTTTTGGACCAGAATAACCAACTGTGAAAATAATACTTAATACTATCCATAATAGTTGTAGTAACAAAGACAATTCTACCAATAAGCATATCCACTTCAAGCTAAGCAATAACACCTAATAGAAAAAAAATATCGATAAAATCTCAGATAACGCCCAACACTAGCCAGAGGTGGAGCCAGATGAAATTATACGAAAATATTGTAACGATAGTGACAGATGATTATAAGCTGGCGATAAAACATACATAATTCTCACGTAATGGCCTCGAGCCGAGCCCCGGCATTAACTCCGGCCCGATAATTCCCACCTATCGTGCTCACTTCCACGGAAATCAATTTCACATCACTAGCGGTTTACGCGTAAGTGTCTGTAAGTGCTATTCGGAAAAACTGTTTCATTGTAAACGTGACTTTGGTATTTTTAATTTATTCGTACACATATGGGAACCAAACATACGTCAGTTCAGAAGGACACTTACTTGTACAATAGCGAATGGTAAAGAAGGTAACGGCCCTCTTTATGAGGAGTGGTTGTCATTATATAATATATAGGACAACGTCACCTCACGTCACGTAAACTACGGAGTATGGAGATATAGCATAATATTCTTTTTGAATGGCAACGAATGATGGTTCACATGATGACGAGGGATGCCACACAGCACCAGGTAGACCATGACCTTTTTTGAGAGAATATAATAATATCACAGATCGTATGTTGTCGCTCTAACTGCGAGGCGTCCGACGCTACGTTTGCTAATTCGCGATTTCTATTCTATATTCTATTCACTACCATATCTCACCCTTCAAACCAAAACAACTTGCAAAACATACTGTTAGCTGTAGACGTAAGTGATATAAAGGTATCAACGCATTTTACTTTGTACATTCCACCTCTGGTTGAATGAAGTATTTTCTATTCTATTCTATTCACTACCATACCTCACCCTTCAAACCAAAACATTGCTTCCAAAGGAAACTGTTAGCTGTAGACGTAAGTGCCATAACGATATCCAGGCATTTGACTTTGTACGTACATTCTACTTCTGGTTGAATGAAGAATTTTTTATTCTATTCGCTGCCATATCGCACCCTTATTCCCATTTCCCAATATGGGTTAACTGCCTGACCTCATGCTCATCTTATCAAGCTCAACTGGTACCCCGTCAGCGTTAACCGTTAGCGCAGGCGAGTGCACCATTCCATTATCATCCATTAAAAAACCAAAACAACCAGCAAAACAAACTGTTAGCTGTAGACGTAAGTGACTTAAAGGTATCAATGCATTTAACTTTGCACTCTCTACCTTTGATAATGAAGTTATGAAACTTTCAAAACAGCGGGAACTGTTTATTAATAACTAATGATATTGAATTTTATGTTTGTGCGATTAATTTAATTTTGATTATTGAATTAAATTGATATTTTTCCTTTTGACATATTGGGTCACAGTAACCATCATAGGGTTATGACCTTAAAAATTTCGACTTACAATCAATTTGATTTGATAAATCACTTAGCAACTCCTAAATGATGGATTAAAAGTATAATTCTGACATCGAGACTGAGTAAGTACACAAGTAGTAAGTAATTAAGGCGTGTTTACACTAATACATAGTTGAATAAAAAAAAATTGTTACTTCATCCTTCAGTATGAATTAGTTACAAAATTATTAATAAGCTTTATCGGGTCAACAAAAAAGAATTATTAATAAAGTATTTTGTATCTGGTAGCATTTACGACATCAATTACTATACTCCAGTAAACTTAGTCCGAACGTTTAGATTTAAATACATTTATTTGCCATACAATCATTCGTTTTAAGACCCGATTAACTATATAAATGTGTACTAAATACGACAATTGAAAAATAACACGTAACTAAATGTAGTCAGTCCAAGTAAGTGAAAACTTTATGAATAAATATATAATTTAATAAAGAACTAAATTATAGTGAAACATAAGCTTGCAAGATGAATTTGTCAGTTGGGGCTAATATTAAAATCATAAGGAGCAGACTACTCACATCATACACAACATAAATATTTAGTACACTTAGTTCATTCATAAAGTTCTTACTTACAGAAAAAAAATTAAGAGGCTATCACGTCTATTTTTTCTATTTATATTGGTAAATAAAAATGCGACTTACCGAAAACAGGACTTAAGTCCGACTTTACCGATAATTTACCGGAATAAGGCTCGCCGGACTTCTCCTGAAACAAACAAAACATATACTGTAATACAAATGTAAAACTACACACGGTGCTGCTCGCCAGTTCTCTTACTTGAACTCGGCTTGACAGTCTAGATATAAAAAACTTTGATCACGGCATAACTTGATAACAACTTAATCTATTTTTTCTTTCCAGTTCTTACAAAATTAAATATTAACAAAATGCAACTGAAAATTGGAAAACTAGAAATAACTTAGAAACTACTTCTACTGCATGTGTTTTTAAATACGCGCATTTAATAAAAATGTCTGTCTGCGTAATCAATAAAATAGACATATATATTATATTAATTGTTAAATTAATTAAAATAATGCTAAATACATTAAATTAATTATGTGCAAATGTAATTGTTACGTAATAATTCATATCAATGTTTTATTACGCATTTTATAGTTATATTTACATTATTTTATTAATACATAGAAATAGTAATGTGTATATCTATATACTATATTTAAATAAAGATTTAGTTATACCTAATTATTGTAGCAAAATAAAATAATTTTTGTGGTAAATTGGTAAAACAATATTATGTACTTATATTCTTTCGGCACAGTACGTCATCTTCTTCCATTGATTCTTATTATGATAATAATCTCCGTCATAACTGAGCTTAATATCCTTTTATACATATCATCTTTCACACAATCCATTCATATTTTTTTCTTATCATCCTATCGCTTTCCATCCATCCACGTTCATAAGTATTAAGAGATTTTATTACTGTAAATGCTCAATGCTATTCGTTTAATAGACATTAAACAATTATAAATTAATATTTTTTTTACAATTGTTTAATAAACATATATGCAATTGTTGTTCCTAAATAAAAATATATTTTTACAGACTGTAGACATCATTGCTAACTCAGAGAGCATCGGGGCTTAGTGATCCACTACACCGATTAAGATCGATGGGTCGTGAGTTCACGTCTTATGGCCGATGTCGTAAAACTTTGTCATTTGTATTGCTAGTTTTTCAGTAATTGAAATAATGCACTAGTTATAACAATAAGCACACTATTCCATATTCATCCAATAAAACCCTTTGATTACCCTATCTGAGATAACAGTCGTGAAGGTATTATATAATAAATGCGAAAGGATTAAAACAAAGCAACAAATGTATCTCGTAAAACAAAAATGTAGGTTACTTCCGCTGTGATTAATCCAAAAACGATATATCCTCAATGTGCAACTATTATGGAACCAATAGAGCGTTTGAAATTCCGACACCTCGTCGTTATTGTTTGGGGACTATTCTGTGATCACTCGACAATCTTACATTTTCGAGTGTTATTTCATAAGTTATCATTCGCTATCCTTTGGGGTCGCCGTAATATATTATTCGACTCTTTTAGCATCTCGTTATTTAGTCCAAAGTCCATTCATCTCTTTTCTGCCTTATATTATCTTTTTGTAATTTCTGTAACGTGTAAGGTATAAATAAAATATCTATTATTTTATACCTTTATGAGCTACCGATATAGCTATTCCAGACAACCTTTCTCTAAATAAGAATACATGCAATGATAATTACATCTATTCTTTTTAGAGAAATATCCATACTTAAATAAAAAAATACAGAATTATACATTAATTTAAAAAGTATAAATAATAGAGTTTGTATAAAAATAAAAACATTGAAATTATGTCTATCTAAAACATTTCTAACGTTTCTATTGACCACAGAATATACCCTCGAATACTTGTGTCTATAGTGGGGTCGTAATTGGATGAGTCCGAATCAGTTTACCCCACTCGGACGTGTTTACCCCAAATCAATGATAACGGATTTCCCCAATTTAACGGTAATTTTTTAAGCGAGATTACGTAAGCGTACCTGTTTATATGTTCAAATTCCAACTTTGTGTAACATATTTTAATATAGGGATATACTTATTATGGAAATATTCTCGTAAATTCCAGAATAATCTTTGCTCATGTTTCACAAGGATTTATACACGAAATTATAAATTATTTTAAAATTGGGTTGATATTTAAAGAGAATTATAAAAACGCACAAGCAGATTGCGTGAGAAAGAAATAGAAGAGTTGTTATCGTTAATTAAGATCCACAATACGACATTTCAACGATCATATCAAAATCACGCAAATATATATAAAGTAACAACAAAATCGATTCAGTATAAACTCAAAAAGAATAATTAAGAATTAAAAAACTAAATAAACCTTACGATGGATTGAACCAAAATATGTAACTAACTGATAATAGCAAATACTATATTTGTTTATTAATATACATTAGTTAAAGGAGTATTAATACGAATAATTTTATGGTAAACAATGTATTATTCTCTAAACTCTCTCTTTAAAAATAAGTACTATATTTGTTTGTTTTGACATGACACTGGACTCACGACATTTTTAAAGCGGGAGCTTATTACTGAGCTCCGGTGACCCACCCACATTCACCATTAAGCAGGACCATTCCATCATCATCCATAAAAAATCTTTTAATGTATTTTCACAGGTAATTCGAGCAATGGATTCGAATGCATTACAAGCTGTGAGAACAAGTCCTCCTGCGCACGAAGTCACTCCTACATTAATGACATTAATGACGGTGCCCGACGCATCGACAATGTAGGGTTGGCAGCGATAACAAAAATAGAATCGACCAAGCAGTGAACCTGTTAGAAATGTAGTGTTCCGTACATGTTCCAAGTCTATAATTTTTATAATAGATTCTCACAATCAACATGAAGGTCCATCTGAATGTGAATTGCAATCATCGTCTATCTGTGTAAGTACATGCATCGCAAACATCATGATTTTTGTAGCACAGGGGACAAACGTGCTTGCGACTCGCCTGATGGTAAGTGATTACCGCCATCTATGAACACCTGGTCTAATACCATTACTGGAATGGGACATCCGTGATACCACGTATCACAGAAATGACGTCATTATCTGACGCACCTTTCTCATGGGATAGTACCTCTCGCATAAGGTAATAGTCCACAAGGTATCGAATTCAAATTATGCCTATATTTATAATAATATAAAGTGATTAATTTTGCATTTTAGTTATCGTTACTGAACTTTCTTATGACTTTTCCCTGCCTAATATTATATGAGATAAAAAAAGTCTGTAGATTTTATCTCGAGGACGGACAGAACAATGCTATTGAAAAAAAGCAGAAGCCGAAAATAGCCTGTAATGTTTAGCAAGTCTAAATTGCTGTGTTAGACTGACACATTACAAATTTTAGTAGTTCGTTTTATCAATTTTGCTTCGGAACCCTAATAATGAGTTGCAGTATGCAGTAACAGGTTTATAGCTAGTTAGGTGAAAATATATGCGTAATACAGGAAATTCATAAATTTGATGGTAAATAAATTTTAAGACACACGATCAGGTTCATGATAATGACAGTGCTAAACCAACATATAATGCATTCAGGGTTGCCACCAACGTTCTTCTAATTTCAATATTTATTTGTTTTCTATGTATTAAAACGGTCAATAGGTTGAAAATAATTTCACACAAACTGAATCATGACTAAGATTGTATATATTGTTCTGGGTGTTATGTAACGTATATTATAAATTATTTAAAAAAAAAGTATTTAAGTATTTATATTAGTTGTCTAATAGCCATTAATGAAGTTCAACTTAGCTTACAACTAGATGGCGCTGTGTGAATTATCCAAGTTTATTATTATTATAACTCTCCACTTTCCCAATACACTCGACAACCCTCAATCTTAGTGCCACTACAAACGGTCAATGGAGCGGACAGTTCCCGCTTGCGGGCACCAATTACAGTGCCTGACCCTCGAGGCAATTTCCTGATTCCTATCAATTACCTCACCTTGTTTAGTGAAGTGACAACCCTGGCTTTGTGGCGCGCCAGGGTTTTTTGTGGGCGAACGTTGATTAAATTCTTGTTACAGACCACTTTTTTTTGTTCTTGACATCTCGATGATTTAATATTATGTCATAACACGTTATATTGAACGTTGTATAAAAATTAATTAGGGGCATCCTTTATGGCGTCTTCGGTAAGTGTTATTATATTTTAAAATAACGATTGTTTCTTAGAGTGATGACAGGGTAAGTAGAGGTAAAATAGTTTTCAGAAGGTAATGCAAAGGTGTCATAGACATGTCATTTTTTCAGGTAAAAGATAGCGTATATGATACGAACTATTTTTTTACATAATTCATTAAAATCTGATGAGCCGCTTAGATGTTAACAAACAGACAGATACATTCACATATATAATATTAATATGAATTCTATTAATTTAGATAAACAAATATGTATCATTTTTTTATATTTTTTTATGTGTCATATATTATAAGATATATATAATTGAGAATACAAACCAATCACCATGTAACTCAAAATCATAAGTATCAACCTAATAAACTCACATATATGTACAAGATAGTAAAAAGCAAATGAAATTACATATTACGTATAAAAAATAACCATTTCAACCCTTTGACATATGTATGTCTGGTAGTCTAGATCTCATGATAGAAGTAATTAAGTCCCTGCGGCGCAGTTAATTGATGTTCAGCGTGTCATAAGATCGCGGGTTCGATATTCGAACAAAAAGACAGTTAATTTACATTAACTGCGGTGGTTAATTCGAGACTGTCAAGATCGAGTGCGGGATACGATTTCCGTGGCGATGTGTTAAGTGTGAAATTGATATATGTGTATAAACTAACAAGACTTGTATTAAATAAATCTACAATCTGCGAGTTGTACTAAGCAAACATGCTGTTTACAGACGAAAACAGTGTATTTGTTACACATTAGAAGATTATATAGTTTATTTAAAATTAGTTCTAAATCACTCAATTTTAGTACAGTTTTCATTGTCATCAGAATTTTGTCCGAAAATGATTATGCACTCACTGGCTGTTTCCCGCAATTTCGTTCGTGTACTTCCTTTTAATTTTATAAATATTTTTTCATCAATTTAGTCTAAACTGCTCCTTATAACATTGGCTATCTGCAAGAGAAAGTCCCGTCAAAATCAGTCCAGCCGTTTCAGTATTTTTTATGTCTATGCGAGTGTACTGCTTGTATAGCAGTACACTCAGATCAGACAGAAAAAATCTTATTAGATTATTTTTTGATGAAAGTATTTCAAACTGTTAGCGTAGGCGAGTGCGCCTTTCCATTGTCATCCATAGATACCACTACTACCATTAATTAACCATTTACCATAAGGCGAGCCTTATGTTTAGTTTCTATCTATTAACTTCTTCTTTTTCGTCCTCACCTCTTCACGTTACAAGGATAGGCTTTTTTAGTATTGATTTCTATTTATTAACGGAATAAAAATACAGCTGTACAGCTATAGGTTACCATGTAAGCCCGTAATTACAGACCTATCGTAACTGGCTTCGACATTATCTTAACCATGCTCTATTAATTATCTTTTTTTTAATACGTATGTCCGTTTTGTTTAATTACTGTCCTTTCAAGTGTCACTGTTAATTACCACACTGTGTGTACATGTCATGATTATTTTTGCAAATAAATACTTGTGTTTTGCAATGCGTAGCGTATTTATGGATGCAGAGCATAAGTGACAGATGACAGTTTGAGAATAATAATGTTAATCAGTAATCGCTTAATACTCGAAATTCGAGCATAATTAATTTATTATTTTAAGGTTCTATTGTTAAAGACTTATAAGCATGTTCTGTCAAATACATGGTAATATGTGTAATTCTTTTTTTTTTATAGATTTAATTAATTTTATTCATAATTTATAAGTATTAGTGCGAAATTACATACACCTCCTTTCGGGCAATTTTCCTAAAACTAAAAACGAGTACAAAGTTTTTGCTTAACGTATTAATGTAATGATAACGCAGGATAACTCACACAGCTCTATCTAGTCCCAAGCAAAGCAGGGCTTGTGTTATGGATACTATGTGATGGCCGTGACTCATGCATTGCCACTTGCGTAAAAATTAAATGTCAAGCGAATCCTGTAATTTCACTGATGTATCTTTACCCTCTGCTTGAAACACAGCTGCAGATGTAAACTGCAAACACAGTAGCAAAACAAGATGCTTGTCGCCTAAAATAGGTATGACTAAGGTCTGCAGAACAATTTTTATAAAATATACTATAAATTAGTAAAGATAGTATGACTAGTGTAAATATAATGTTGTAATATAAGAAGTACTAAGTAAGCATAGGACGCCACTTATTTCCACTCATACAGGTTTATTAAAATTAACGCAGAAAGATGGTGTGTAACTCGTAATAATATAAGAGATGGTGTAACGAATGTGGACCTTACTGTCTACCTTATACATATCAGTATACCTTTATTAATTAAATTAAAAGAGTAACAATTTACACGAAATTTAATCTTAGAGATGCCAATCTCACGGATCCCTAAAACCTCATACGCACTTGGATTTATTTGCAGCACTAATCTAAATCCTCGTTCAAAAATGATCGATGGTACGGTGATAGGAAGCTCTGTATCAAATTCTGTAACAAAAATCCGTAGGCGATAAACCTTATCACTGCGTTTCCTATTTGACTTATGTAGACGATATCTTTATATGTATATTTCTTTTGTTCATGCATATGTCATGTCAACATCCTAAACCACCGATTATATTTGTATATAGTGTGTAAATGAGCCCTACGTTTTCAATTAGACACAATATTAGTTGAGCTTTTTTTCGAATTATTATAATGATGTTGGCCTTTACAGGTTCACCGGGGCGGCGAGTGTTGTTGCCACTCCAAATCCGCGTACTTAAGGTGCTACTAAAGACCAACTCTTCGATGATAAGGATTTAGGTTTAGCGCACCGCCTTACTTCCGTAGGAATAGATCCTCTATAGAGCTGTAATTGCAAAATGTAATATAAAAATTTTTACGTTCATAAGCGGCTAAAATGTCCTACATAAATAAATGATTTTTTAAATTTTGAATAGTCCTAAGCTATGGCGATACATTGACGACCTAGGTACCACGGGCGTCACAGTATGTTTAATATCGTTCTTAATGCTATTCATGTATTTTACCACTTTTCATCAGCAACAGTTACCACTTTACTTCACGTTTACTACAATTACATAAAAAAATTATCATGATACGCAATTATGCTTAACTGACAACCAGACTTGTCATTTGAAACTGCTACCAAAATATTTTTCTCGTTATAGAATTAAAATCCACATTGGCGTTCATTTTTATGTTAATTGGGTACCCAAATTGGGTATCAGTAAATCGCTGATACCTAATTGCGGTGTATACGAATTACCACTGTACAAGACAGCAGTAATTACTGTTATTGATAGTGGACGAGTTGTGTTCGACTGATTTGCAAGATTTATGTTTAATGTAGTCATCAGAAAATGTAAGTATAAGGATAGTTGAAAATGTAATATCTTGATGAAATGGGTCACAAAATCCAAGACCGATCGTTGGAGTTGGAGACGGCTCCAGATTTCATGATCTTTTACACAAACTTTGTAACTCCTCTAACCCGAGTTATTTAATGTCACCTTTATTTCCCCAACCTCCTCGCCCCTTCAATCTCTTAATATGTATAACTTAAGATATTTACATGAATAGCACCATAGGTATCATCATCATGTTAACAAGTAATACGATTAACCGTGATACGATTAAAACCATTAAAACCCGTGATAGCATTACCATTAAAAAAGACTAATGCTCTTATCCAGTAATTTCATTATTATTAATGATGGAACATATTGTGAATCTTTTTCCGATGTCCCATTAACTTCACAATATAATATAAAATTTCATTTTATTGTATGTATACATATATATAGATATAATGGCAAACAAATAATTGACTTTACAATCCCATACCATTTAATACTACTGGTACCCGGGGTGTAATAAATGGTGATACTAACAAGTCCACTTCTCAGAACGGACGGGTCTTTGCCTTTTTTTTGTATCCACGGTTTTGGGCCGTCACGAACATCTTCCAAAGATAAATAGTGGAAGTACGACTTACGGTGACGTCACTGTGTAAATATTTATCAAAATCTGATACCAAATTTGCAGTATCAGTTTTGCAATCTCCGTTGTAAATAATTTTTCAAACAGAGCTGTTTTTTTTTATTAGGTCGTTTACCTTTTAATAATTAAATAACTGAATAATTAGCCGTCATTTATTAGTTATTACTCAATAAATATAAAAACGGATAATAAAAATAAAAAAAAAAGTGTTATTTATACATTAGCCGTTTTTTATAGTTATTAACCGATTATTTAGCTTTATACGACAAATTAGTAAGTTTAAAACGTGCACATGAATAGGTATTATCACATCGTTTGTTTGTTCACACGCAATTAAAACCCTCCCGTCTCATTAGCACCATGATCGAGAACCGGACTGAGAGATGTGCACCTGTGCTGCTCATACCTATGTAGCTACTATCGCTGTCTCGTTCCAGCAGATTGATTGAGAACCACGATTGTATGTCTGATGTTTGATTCCGGATTTCTATCAAACGATTGGTGTTTGGAAGTTTACACTGTCTGTTTGTCTACGAAGCTAATCCACGGTACGTTTGGCTCTATATTGGAAATACTCGATTGTATTTCAAAACAGTACCTACCTATACAATTATTTATAAAACTTAGTTTGAATTAATCAGGCAGAAAATTTTCAACGTCTGTTGTTTATATAGTTCTCATACACATGTAAGTTGCGACTTTGCTTTTAATAAAATCTATCTTGACATAAAATATTAAAATCAGTTCATGAAAATGTTACAAGCAGACAGAGTTTCATATTTATAATATTAGTGGATAATGAGTTATGATATTAAAAGTGATTCATGTTATTAGTCGACTTTTACCTTCTTATATAGGTTTCACTATTTTTTAATCGGCCTTGACCTCTATATACTTCGATAAAAACCATGCAACTAAGGTAAAAAATTTAGTCATCGGTTCCATCATATGAAGGTCGATAATATAGTGTTATACTGTACCTTCATACTCAATTATTGCAACTAAAATCTTATAATTAATATCATACTCATACTCAGGTAGGTCATCAATTAACTTGTAATCTCGTACAAAAATTATCGGTAGTCGAAATAAAAACGTGTAATCAATTAAATTATTATTAAATAGTGATAATAGAAGTTTAATACAGCAGTTACGAATTTTGAACCACCGTAGACTTATTAAATAAGTTCGAAAATCATTTAGTAATAGATATGTTGATGAACAGGATGTCACATCACAAACTGTTCAAATCACATTCATTTTCTGATCTTACTTCCTCTAACTTCAGTATTATTCCATTAAGAAATACGTTTGAAATCGATCAATACAGCCCAATCAAACCGTCTCGGTAATGATTCAAGATTGGAGACGCTAAAATTTCCCCATTAGAACAGGTCCGGACGTATTTCAATAAACCGAACAACGATAATTTACAGTTATTATCCTCGCTGACCCCGCAAAACACCCACCGAACAGCGCCTGGTCCACTCGCTGTCACAAAAAAAGTCCTAAAAGAACACTAAAATCTGGTATGACGAGAAAAAACATTCATAGCCTACATACAGAAAAATCAACTCAAAAACTTGGGTGTTAAAGTTCAAAATGTCAATCGTACATAAATCTTGTTTAGAAGGGTGCGTTCCGTAAAAGAAACTTTATTTCAGGTGATAGAAAGCCCAAAGTGAATATTAGGGACTGGCACGCAACAATTCACGTTCGAAATTCAACGGTAGCGCAACGGTTTTGAGTTCAAAATGGCGGCGGTGCTTTGTTGTTTTTTAAAAAAGGAACGATCTCGTTTGGCGGGCGTACCTGCGCGCGCGCAGACGAGGCTGTATTTATGGCGCCTGGCTCGCGCGCGTTAGTCCACAGATACCACGTGGTACAAGGATTCGGTATTAAAATCCTTGTTAACTGTTAGTTTCAGATCATTAGTCCGTCCGAATTTACACGATTATGTCGGGCATAAAATTGTAGGGTCTGTAATTTTGTAGAGGAAGCCTGTTTTTTGTACGAACCTAATTGGGCTTCTGTTCTTCTATAATCCACATAGTTAAATAACGGAACAACACAAAAAAATAAATTAAATAAAATATATCTCGTTACAGTCACAGACAGTTGTAAAAAATGTTTAATTTTAGTGTGATTATTTGTATCGTCTAAAAATCACAATTTACATTAAAACGAGTCACTCAAACAAACGTTAACACGAGGTCAAATAACTCATTCATTGTATAATTTTATTAATATAAAAATAATTCAGCAGTCTTTATTATTGCAATTAAATAGTTACAACGCTAATATTAAAACAATAACTATAACCTTTTCATTAAAACAGCTAAAAACAACAATTACACTAAATAGAGAAGGGCAATCTATTTTCATGTTTCAAAATATATTCAATATTTCACATTAGATGACACAGATTTTACAAAATTATTACAAAAAAAACATTGAACAAAAAATAGCAAGTTATATTTTCAACACGAATTATCTATACCCTTAAAAGCAAGAGTACTATAAATAGAGATATAAACATTTTAAGTGGCCTAGCAAATATTAGAAAGGATTAGAACTAGGGATGTGAAAAAATAATCAATTATGGCCAATGCCAATTTTAGTATTATAAACAATCGATACTTTGTATGAGATTTGTTTTCACAGACGACTTTTATTTAAGCGATCTAAAATGACAATATAAAGTGATAACCTATATAAGAAAAATATAAACGCCTAAAGGCCAACAAGCCTATAAATGGTTGTTTAAAATACTATATTATGGAATATATATACAAACAAAAACAACGGATTACTTAATAATCGATCTTTTTGTTCAGAATTTCACATCCCTACAGGAAACCGAGGTAGTTTGTTGTATGATTTATCATCCACGCCTCAAGTTCACAGACCACGAAGTAAATTAGACTCTTAATTGGCTATTAACGCTTCCTGATGAAAAATTTGTGGACGCCCGAACGACTTTGGCACCGAAAAGCTCCTTGAATTTTAAAGTTTTCCTCAATATAATGTAGTATACAAACAGTATATTTAAAACTAGCTTAGCCCGTGATAGTAGTCGTTTCTGAGATTAGTGCGGGTTCTATTATATTGATAAAATTTCACTAATAATTTCTCTCACAATATATTGTCACATGTAGAGTCAGCAATTACAGAATTGGTTTAACTGATTTGTTTTCACTAATGTATTGCGGTAAGATTCAATTAAAATGAAATATTTCTTTCGTACCGATCTGTTTACAGACAAAAATTATGGTACGGGTTTAGATAGAGTATACATAAAGAAGTATAACTAGATGACTAGATAAATAGATAGACATTTTCTTTGCTCGAACATAGATATAATTAGGTAGACTTTAAAAAGTAAAAACTGCCTGGGTACCTCAGCCTCACCTATTTCCGCCGCCAAACAGCTACTTTTTAAGCTATATTTGGGTTGTAAGGTACATTATAGGTATTTAAATTTCAGGATAAGATATCTTAGTCCTCTGCAATGGCTACACATGTGTAGTATCACGGGTGTGACATGATAACGTGATGTCCGTAGTGCTGTTCATGTATATAGGCGACGGTTACAGCTTACCATCAGGTTGACCGTCAGCTTCTTTGCCATTTCAATTACATAAAAAAACGTATAACTTTAAAACATTAAGCATGTTAAAACAGAACAAGTTTTTATGTATTACTTCTATGATTTATACCAAGTGGTAGACGTAGGTGTTTGGCATAAAAGGAAAGGACCCGATAAAGGAGAACAGGTTCCCTTCCACAGGCTTTGGTCCATGACAAGGACATTCCGGATAGTAGGTATTTATTTGTACTGAGCAAAAAAGGGTGCGATTAATTAATTTTCTTCCACAAAAAATGAAATTCATTCTTAACATTTATATAGAAAATAGAAGTAAACCAGTTGAGAATCATAACATACACGTAAGTCTGAAGAGTTTCCACATTGAAATTACAGGACAAGAGGCATGATATAATATTCATACATATAAAATTCTCGTTAATTGCCATACATTTCCGAAACGGCTTACCCGATTTTGATGAAATTTCATATGTATACTCGGTAGTATTGAGAATTGGTTTGAACCTATTAAACACCTACACACACACACACATATATATTACACAAGTGATAAGGGTGGTGACCACAATTAACACATTTTTTATTATTAAAAATAAAAAAAATATATATTCGACAGAAAAAAATATGTATACGTTATATTGATTGATGTTTATCTTGCAGAAGCTTACAAAACCATACCCAAATACCTACTAGAATTACTGCAGTCATCATAATGTAAATCTAGAAACATCGACTTATTTAGAAGTTAGGTCTTGTTTAATTTAAATAATTGTATTATTGTTTGTATTCGAGGAATTCACTGATTGTATAACGAAATGCAAACGTCATACAATTTCAATACAAGATTTGTTGTGTGGCTTTATCATACACTTATCACGAATTGGCGTAACTAGATACAAAGGTATGTGATTATTATAATTAGCATTATTGCGGGTAATGCAATTGTAGACCTTACCGTGAAAGCATTAAGGATCAATACATATAACTGATAAAAATTGTCATACTATATTGGATCTTATGGCGATAGGAATAAGTGCAGATATAATTTATAAAGACTGGTTCAAGGCCAGTTTTTTTGCATTAAAGCCCTGGTTCATTGCAATGCAGTTGCTTTTGTTTGCAATAGTTTGTCACAGGCGTGGTTCATTCTCGGTCGTATTATGGACTCTTAATGAGTACTTAAATTACCTATGGCTTTATTTGTACTAATACTAGCTGTTCCCGCGGTTTCACCCGCATGAAATTTATAGCTGATATATAAGCTACATTATTGTAAAGTTTATTAAAATCTGTTCAGTAGTTTTTGCATAACAAACATCCATCCATACAAACTTTCGCGTTTATAATATTAATAGCTAGCGAATCACCATTGCTTCGCACAGTGTATGTAATGGAGGCGATATAACTAATTTATATATAACTTGTATTTCCTTGTCACTCTCTTTTCAAGGGTTGTCTGGAAGCCACATGATAGAGATTAACAATAAGCCCGCCATTTAACAACAATGACAATGTTAACATTAATATCTTTAAATATGGAAAGTCAGGATAGACGATAACTACAAAAGACAAACACACTAATAAAAAAAAATAGTTTTTAAGCTGTACCGGTTTGCCTGTTAAGATACGGTAGTGAAATAACAAAGTACACAATACCTTGATTTGTATTGTCTTTTGTTTATGTAATTGGATTCGCAAACACGCTGAGGTACCACCTAATGGTAAGTAGTAACTATATACATGAACAGTACAACACACCACGCTATCACGTCACGTCATATGAATGCTTACACATCGTCATGATAAAACAAGGAATCATATTCTATTATAAATATTCATTACAGTCCAACAAGCAGTTTGTTTGGTCGATACGATAAACAAACATATGCGACGATGAGAACGTGACATTTGATTTATTTCAACCGACTTCAAAAAGGAGGATCATTTTAAGTATTAATAATAATAATCTCAGGACAATTCACACTAGTGTTTTATGGGTACTAGATAACTCATACATAGAATTTTTTGTCGTAAATACATACATATTATACATACAAAATCCCCAGACCGATACAAACAATTATATTCATGAATAAAATATTTGAGCTGTGCGAGGAAACGAACCCGCGACCATGGAAAGTAAGGCAGTGTGCTGCTAAACCACTACGCCACCGAGGCCGTCATTTTACTTAGTTACGAATCCGTTAAGTTCTAGTAAAAGACATCACGAAATACCGACGTATTGTTTCATAGCTATCAAACAAAATAATCATGCCACATTACGGAAAGTGGCATTGTCGACTATATAATAATAATAATAAACTAGGACAATCAACAAAGCATCATCTAGGCCCAAGTTAAGCAGGGCTCGTGTAATGTGTACTATACTAGACAACTGACACTTAAATAACTTAACTTAAATAATTTGTTTGTAAACACACATAGAAATCCATAGAAAACACCCTGAACAATAAAAACAATCATACTCATATTTGCATCGACCATCGGAACCAACCCATCGGAGTTAAACCGTTAGACCAGGCTGTCTTAGATGAACAGTACCACGGTCAACAATTTATCAGGTGACATTCGTAGTATCCTTCATGCGTTGCAGTCCAGAGAACTAAGACATTTAACTTCTTACCCTGTAATTTCACTGCCAACTGCCAACACAGCTTACAAGGCAAGCTGCTTGGCGCCTGAAACTTAATGAGACAGAAGTGGGTACGCTGATGACTTTATATAGTCTATATCTGGTAAATTCTATTGTTTATAAATATTGGCATACTTGTTATTATAATTAATGTGATATTACTGCTGGTCAGTGCTGCCAGTAATTTTTAAATAGATGATGATGATGATGAATGGAATGGTGCACCTACCTGCGCCAACGGTTTACTATTCATTTGTATAATTTATTGAGTATTATACTATTTATTAATTAATAGATATTTATTTATCCACTAAAATATGCATAGTGAGTTGGATTAATTTATAATAGACTGGTATCATTCCTCTCAAATAAATATCCAGATTAGCAACAATTAAAAGACAAACCTTAACGTGTGAATATGTATAAATATAAAAAAAATCTTGCACATTTCTAAGTAAACAAAAAAAGGGGTCACAATTGAATGTTTCCGAGATCGTCACCAAAATAAAGCACGGCGAAATTTCACGACAATACAACCGGATGGTACCACTTTGTTGTGTATTCTTACCTACCTTTATACATACCTTTATTTTCTGAATAAAAAGCAAGATATTGCGATAAGGCGGGGGAAGGGACCGCTGTGGTATTGAATCTAACAGACAGACAGCTCGTAATACAGTACAATATAATAGGTCGTAAATATTGTTTGAAGTTTACTTGAAATACTTTAGGAAGGATGGTGACGCGAAGACGGTAGATCGGAGGCGCCGCTTTTCTTCTACTTGCATCGAATAAGATTTTTTATATAATACATAAAAATGTTTTTATATCCCAATTTCTCTCGATCACGACAAAACTTGAGAAAAATTTCACTATACTATTTTTTTTTGTATTGTAACTCATATCCTGTGGAGAGAGGCATTGGCAATTGATGATGAACGCAACACTTGTTATGCCCACATTTTGTTAAATTTACTAGTATGCAATTTAATAGTTTGGAATAATTTTTGATTTGATATTAATGTTTCCTTCATCGGAGAGGCAGTCAGAAATATAAATTAATATACAATTTTTATTTTGTTATTCTTGGGCGGAATTCAGGGTAGTAAACCTTGGCCACGACGCCCTCCTTCTCGCGATTCCTTTTCTTACAATAAAAAAAGGTTAAATACCGTCTCCATCGTTTTTTTATACATACTCAATGTGGCCAAACATTATGTTTTTCAAAGATAAGAGCGTCATGCGTGGACGCAGCGAGATAACGCTTATTGCATAGAGATTGCGCCGAGAAAAAACAACCGTACTATCTTAATCCTTGTCTCGGCCTGGGTATCAACAGTGAGGTAAAAAAAATGAGATATGTATGCCAAGATAAATATTTTGACGTCGACAAAATATATTTACGTAATAATATTAATATTCATATACGTTGTTTTAGAAATATATAATGATTTCAAACAATACATAAGTCATATTCGATAAGTTATAAAAATGAGTATTGTGGTTTTAAATATGTTTTAGTTATATATATTCTTTATAATTTCCTAGTAAATTATTGTTATTTCAGTGCTTCTATAAACGGATATAAAATACGTAAAACTATGTTGTAGTGTCTCAGTGTTCTGAAATATATATATAGAATTAAAATTCATATAAAATAAATTTGTAACATGTTCACTACAACAGGACGTTTTTGATCATTCAGAAATACAGTAAAGGATTTAATTAATTTTAAAAAATATATGTAACACAGTTCTCTAAATTTGTATAATGTTACGTTTAGAATTTTTTCAAAGATGTAAATTGTACCCGCCACAAATATTTTACAAGTGTGTATTTTAGTGATTCCTTTCCAAAATTTAGTATCGTTACATCCACTTGAAGAGTAAACTTTCAAGTGCTGTGCTTAAAAATCTTAAGTTCACTAATTGAGCCAAGAATGTAAAATTATAAAAACCAAGGTAAATATTTTTTTTTATAAAACACTAAGTACTTAGAGACATAGGCCTAATTTGGTCTCTTTGGGTAATGACGCGTTTTATAAACAACATTTCATAGTGATAAGTCACCAAAGTGGCAAAAAAGAATCTAATTAATAGTTTATGAAGTGTTTAAAATTTAAAAGAATATTCGTAAAAAACATAATTTCTTTTCTAATTTTATAACAGCTTAGTATAATCTGCTGCCCATAATATTTCACTCTTAACCATAATATTTGACCCTTGCCCAACATTGGGGTACAGATCGTAACGACGATGATGTAACAACAATATAAAAACTCCACAAATAAGTAAATCCATCTAAATGCAAAAACATCAAACAAACGTAAAAGCAATGCCTTTATAACCATTTCACGAAAATTTTCCACAATAAAGTGTTAGTTTCACAAACCAACAACAATACTAACAAATCCATTGACGCGTTATAAACATCGTTCTATAATTTGGCTCACTCTCACCCCGTACAGAGGAAAACGTCTTTACAAAACGAAGCCAGAAATATAAAAGGAAACCACAAGAGTCCTACCAAAACAAGTAGAGGTAAAACAAACAAGACGAACGTATTTTATGTGGGTATAAGTAAAAAAAAGAAACGCCCGAAGTTCGTTAGGGTGCATGACTGGCAATCCGATAACATCACGCCATGGATGTGAGAATGGTTTGTCCAGAGTCTGGGCTGGATGCGTTATATTTCTTAGGTAGACTGTAAGGAGTCGTCTGCGTGGATACCTCAGTCTCACATATTTAAGCCGCCAAACAGCTTGCTTTGTAAACTATGTATGTGCGGTTTGAAGTTACTTGACTGCAGGATTGACACCTTAGTCCTCTAGAGTGGGAACGTATGAATGGTATCACGGATGTTATATGATAATATGATGTCCGTAGTGCTGTTCAGGCATGTAGGCGAAGGTTACCGTTTACCATCAGGGTGGTGGGTAGCTTCAAATACATCGAACATATCTATGTGATGTATTTTCAAGAACCTCCTTATCTAATATTATAAGACATTTGTTGTTTTCACGATTAGTAATCACAATGATTATTCCAAAAATATTTTCAAAATATTGCATAGGTAATTCGTTGCCACAAAATTGAACTATTTGATTATCATGAAAGTTCTTGAACCATTGAAAAATATCACACATCTACTTCTAGAAACATTGTGGCCTTTTATTATAGTGTAGTACCTCCTCCATAATCTCCTGTGATTAATAGTTCGTTGATTCATCTTACAAGTGACTGATGGCTATAAAAAATATACATAAAATATTCCTTATGCCAAGTCACTGTCTAGTCCTTTGGTCTGTACTGCCGTAATTTGGACGTTTGATTATATCTATTCAGTGTTGCCAATTTACATAGATGACAGAAATTGGGCATGTAAAATAGGTGGATAATTCAACTTAGTCCTACAAATGTATAGAAATTAAGTCAGATTAGTTAATCCATAAGACGAATTTGGCAGGAATAACCATGATTGTTAGACGGCGAATCTTGGAACCGACTGGACATGGTATATCAATCCCTAATATTTTTTAATTGTATTATATCAATCTCTTTTTATGGGACGGTGCCGCGGTGGTCGCTATTTAGTGTACGGCATATATGATGGTAAACAGTTACCGTAGCCTATGGACCAGGGTTGTCACGTGTGCATTACTGATCTTAAGAAAGTTGTTCAATATGGGTTCATAAGTGGTAAATATAGTCCCATATCATATTATAAGAAATCTGTAATACTAACAAAGTGGGCAATTAAGCCTAATAATAAATACATTATTATTATTATTATATCAAATACTATTACTTCTAATGTCCTAAAGGAAGATAGACGTGACGATATGTATATTATTAAAATACAGCAACAAACTATTGTAAAAATTTGCTCTAAAATTAGACACGATATAGTTTTTCTTAACCAGTCTGTTTTTGCTAGTTTATAGTCTATTTATAAATTTTGGATACCCTGTGGAGATCAAGCATATTAACGTAATTTGTCTAAACATCTCAGGTAGCCAGTGACCCGTATTTTAAGATGGAGATCAGCGCCGGACACGCATCAGGGTGTCCGGCCTTTCCTGTTCTTAGGATAGAAAAGGCCGTAGGCGCGTAAATAAATATGATTATTTACACGCATTTCGAGACAGGATAGGACTACTTATCTTTGTTTCATGAAACTGAAATGGCAAATACAAAAACGGCCCTTGTGGTGGTAAGTGGTAACAGTCAGTTATAGGAGCAATTTTGAACAATACATCCTAAGGCATAGCATCTCTTATTTGTTGTAACTTCTAAAGACTTGTTAGGCCGTCATATCTTGTTATCCCCTTGACATATCCTCGTTACCTTCAGCAAACCGCGTACAAACATCTTAGTGGCAGTATTGGATGATATACCATTGTACATTTAGCCAGGAGTTGGCCTTCAACCGCTTCATTAGTTTTTTCACAGGTTTGCAGTGAACTGCACTTGCCCCATATCGTTCAGGAAAGCTAAAGGCAAGCTACAGCCAACAGCATTAGAATAACTCGAAAAAAAAGGACCTTTGTACCTTGGGTACAAAGTCATCTGTTTGACGACTTACGCACCACATCATTTTTTATGTTTGAGTTTCATTTATTATGTCAATTACAATTTGGCATAAAAACCAGTTATAAGATTCCCGATTTCAAATAGGTCGTCAGGTCACTAACATTCCTGTTTATGAGTCAGAGATAAACATACATATTTGTTCGAGTTGGTCCTACTCCTCGCGTACAGGCAAGTCGTAAGAAATTCGCCTTAATAACTATTTTCACACCAAATCCTTTACAGAGTAAGCAGAGAGAAATGAATCATTAACGTCTATACACAGGACACTGAAGTTACCCGTTTAAATTCGGGTACAAAATTATGAGTATCTGTGTCCAAATTTGTTTTCAAATCTTTGCATTAATTTTTGCTTGTTATATTAAGAACCATCCATGTATATACAAACTTTACAATGTATAGTACAATTACCGACGATTTCCTTTGATTTTTTTCCTAAAAGCTACCCTATTATAAAAAATATTTTTATAAGTTACATTTTATGAAGATCCCTTCATTTTAGTATGAATTAATATTAGTACTAATGTTACAATCACATCCCAATTTGTTTTCTACTGTACCATGGTAGACATTCCGACACATTACAAAATATCTATTACAGGTAGCCGGTACCCGATCGCCAAACACGGGAATTCTTCGACGTTGTACAGTCAATAGCTTTGTTTGCCCACGCTACCGGTGTTGGCCACACGCGTGTTTGCGCCGCCACTCCGGAGTGTTCGGAGCAAATATTCTTTTCTCTGGATTTTTGGGGTATGTTCAGCAGAACAAGTTTTATATATTTTTATAGCATAGGGGAGAATCGAGGGACTTCTAGCACAAGTGATGGTAATTTTGATAGATGAATATTAAATGATCAACATAACGCCAATAGCGTGTACCAACGAAGTATAACGAACATGAGGTCATTCTGTAAGTCCATCGTAACAAATTCATCTAGATTTAACCTGTAATAGTGCTAATACCCCTAATAATATTCCCGCCCCCTACCTAGATGATAAGTGATTACCGCTGCCTATGAGCACCTGCAAAACCAAAGGAATTACAGATACGTTGCCAGCCTTTTAGGAACAGGAGAGGTAGGGTTCTTACCCTATCTCATAGGCAGGCATTGGGATATCATAAGGTCCAAGTATTTCGTTATATTCTATTAATTTAATCAAATATTTTTTGTACTTTTTACCCGATTGCTAAAAGCAATAAGATAATTATTTATACAGAAATATATATATATATATATATATATTGTATATGCTCGGGTATTCAGCGCAACATGGCGTCCAAACGGCTTGATGGACTTTAATGAATGGGGTGTCGTTAGATTTGTGCTAATTGTGGAAGTGCTAGAGATGACATCAGTGAAATGAATATGATAGACAGAAAATTGCTAAAATATTGAGAATAAACGTTGTTACTTTGTCGTTTCCACTTCAATGGTCACATTTGAATAATTAAAATAAAAAATTAACAATGCCTCTCTGACTACCTCTCCTGGTATAAGTCGTGACGTAAATATGTCTAATTTCCTAACATATATGCTTTGGTTAAGTGTCGATACTATATAAGCCGATTCAAAACAAAAGAAAACGTTTTCTAAACCTTCAAATATAGAGGAATAAGAAAATTAGATGTAAAAATCTAGTCCCTTGTTTGTAAAGAATATACACTTAAACCCTAACCAAGTTAACCTATCTTTATTATATTACATACAACAACAATGTAACTTTCTAGATATGTAGATTAAATTTTTACTGTCATTTACATATTTTCATAACATAACATATACATTACAGTTGTATGTAGCTAACTCCTTGAAGGAAATATATTTAATATATTTATATCATTTTTATATTTTCTAATATTACTTTTTTTGACATATTCTTTTTTATAAATCTATTATATACATTGTACTAATTTTAACTTATATCCAAATATTTCCACACAAACCTCTTAAAACCTCTCACTCATCAGGTACATTAGATATTTCCGTTACAGTAATTGCATGTGAAGCCGGGGCAGATCCCTAGTGTATGTTACACGTACCGTAAACAACTTGTTTCATTTAACCGCATACAATACCCAACGATAATATTCAATACATTTCATTGCGAATCTACCGCACTCATCGTCAATTGAATAATAAAATTATGCTGTTTTTATTAAAGCAATCAGGGTTTTACGCGCGTAAAATAATACTGTAACGGGAAAATTGTTGATGAATAAAATACTTATTAGATAGCATCGTGGCTTAGTCATTGCATATAGTATAGATCTTAAGAATGAGTTCGAATCTGGCAGACACAATAAAGTTATGTATATTTTTATCTTTAAGTGACGCTCCGGTAATGTAAACTTCGTTAACAAATCAAATAAATACGAGAGATGGCTATGATATAATGGATACGATCGTGCGCTATTATTTGATTCAAACTATACCAATGAATTGAAACATCAAATATTTGACAGTGGCTCTTTCTTCTCTATTGCGGTTGCCGTCCTAAGGTATATATACCTTTACGACCACTATATATATACCATTCGTCACTTACTTTTTTAATATATGTATATATTTCTAAACGTTTTATATAAAAAAATCTCTTTATGCAAAAATCTAATATGCTAGTATATGGTAACAAAATGAAGAACTGATAATTATGTCGAGTCAAGAACTGCTATTAGTATTGCCTTAATAAATTTTAAGTTAAATTTTTAATAACTCCCACAACTAGGCAATCTTGAAGGCAATGGGAGACCATTGCCTTCAAGACTCCACACCTCTATTTTGATCAGGACACAGAATAATTACTATAGGTGATAAAAATTGATATAATCAAGTTATATGCTGTAATGACTGCTACAAAACATTAATTTGCATAATTTATGAACGTCACACTACACTTCAGCTGCTGACGGTACATGCGCGGGCGCAGCGGCCGCGGGCGTTTTTGTGTGCATCACGCATAGCTTTTATTTTCCCAGTTAGCGTCGGTCTCGACTTGTTAGCCTGGCTGTCTGTTCCTCGCTAAGTTCTTGTTAGTAGACCCCCCCACTGATGACCTTCGTAAGTAATGTTATCTGTTGTACTAGTTACAGGTTATGGGGCGCGAAAGGGAATTGTTAGTAATGTGGACCAAAGAACCCATTGCTAAGGGAATGAGAAGGATGGTACCACTGAATTAACAGGAACGATCTCTCCGTTCGGCGCACTATCCTATTCAAATAGGGAATGGAAATTACGACTACTGATCCGAGTTTCGAAACCATCAGGTAGTCTTTAGCCACTCCGTAAGTCCTTCCACGGGTATGTACTGCCCACTACACTCGCTCCCTATTTCTTTCGATAAATCTTTATACCAACAACATAGGAATAGTTCGAAAAAAAAACAAAGGGGATGAAACTTGTGTCATTCAACCTATTATTAAACTTATATACTTAGTCATATGGTAAAAACCGTGATACCTCGTTTGGTACCATATGTCTTTAATATAGTTACAACATGATTAAATGGTATAAATAATTTCGAACTTTTAGTGACCCCTTCATAACAGAACTGATATAGGACTTTATTCTTATGCAATTAAAACATATTTTAGATTACATTAATTGCCTCCGACTATCATGACAATTAATTATGAAATTAATTTGTTATTGTTTAATATCTTGTACGATATTGGGTTATTAGCCTTTAATTTTAGTTGAACGACCTCTGTAGTGCAGTAATGAAATACATTACTGCAACTAGTGCGGTCCAACCTTCGAATTTTGAATAACTTCTTAACTTGGCGACAGGATTGTTAGTAACAAGTGGTCCCATACCAATGTACTATATCGACCTCCACGCGGTCTCCTTGGAAAGAGTCGCAGTTAATTTTGTCACAATGTGCTAACTGATTTAAATTCATACTAATCCTACATCCGTCCGCTGCCAGGGAATGCTGTCAGCGCAGGCCGATGCACCATTTCTTTATCCACAAAATCAGCAGAATTTCTGGATTAGAACTTAGGTTATCTTTTAGAACCCTGTGATTTCACTACCATATCTTACCTTTTAATAGAAACACACTTTACACAGCAACAACTGCTTGGTGGCCGAGACAGAGGTAAGGCAATCAAACCGACTTTGTACAAAATCTTTGGTAAAATTTATTGCATTGCGTTCTCAAGCAAAACTCAATATATATCTTAATAGAAACAATGAACCCGTATTAACTACGTACAACTAGTCCTATATACGTATAGTCTAAGTCTATCCTTTCGTATTAAATTGACCAACATTTATTTTTTAAATTTATTTTTATACTAAATTTTATGGGATTCCCTGTGGTTGGGAGCTACAATAGCTGTGTGGGTGGTCCGCAAATCCCTCAATATGGGTTCGATAGTGGATGCACAATAGGGGAGCGACTATATTTAAAGATATTCTGAATTATATATAGAAATATGATATTTACATAATATATTAAAAACTTGTAAAAATTATCAATAATATATATTTAACTAGATACATCCCGCGGCGTTGCTTGAGTGTATTCTGATAAAAGATATCCTTATGTGTTAATCTATAATATTATCTACATGTATAGCAAATTTGAATAAGATCCGTCCAGCACTTTTTACTTAAAAGGGTACGATCATAAATTGTAATAGAATGTAAAGAAATAAAAAAAAAAGAGACATAATCTGTTCCACATTTAAAATTAAAAACGCAATCGTGATTTTACTACGATAATTGGTGAATCTACACCCATAAAATAACATGTGAAAATCGGAAAGGTTAAAAAAATGTCCCTCACAAATTAACCCTCCCTTTCAGTGCAGTAACACCCCAACTATTAGTAAAGTATTATCCGTAACTGGCAACACTAATCGCTCATTAGTAAGTTCCGGCAGCGCCATGAATGGGGTTGCCCACTTCTATAACAATCGCCCTGAGTACAAAATCATTGTGGGAACAATTATAATTCGTGGCTTACCCGTAACTGGCCATTAGAATATTTTGCGGTCATATTAAAAATTAGGTATTAAAAATGAGTTCTTTATTCAAATGAAAGCAGTAAAACGTGTTTAATTCGTAACAAAACACTGGCCGTGGTGGTATAAAATTCATCCGAAACAATTAAAAATTGAGTGTGGATTCCATTTTCAAATTCTTTTCATCGATTGGCCGAACAGTGATTCTCGGGGTTGTAATGGGTAATATTATATGGAATGAGCTTTTTTACAACTAAACCGATGCAAGGGCAGAACTGGTTTCGATTCCATTTCATTTTATTGGGCTAAGTTGGGTTTTTATTTCGTATTATTACATTACGACACGTTTGTTGAACCTACGGCTAAAAGTTTTAAACAATTTTAAAGCTTCGCACTGTTAAAGCGAAGGATTAACTGTAATATATTTTAAAATTTTTTTAGCAACTTTGCTTTGTAATTTAGTACTATAAAGTTTGGAACAATTTTACTTTCAAAAGATTTTAAACGTATAATGTATGTAATACATGTCAGTGTAAGGCTAACTTACAACAATACATTCATAAATAAACTTCATAGTGCAGAGAAGTGTAATGAGTATCCGAATACTCGGCCTTTCGACCTAATGGACCCGCTTGTGGTCGAGTTGTACTGTTATAGTGAAAAAAAAAACTATATTATTTAAAAGCTATGGCAGTCCGCCGTAAAATTAAAAAGACAAATTATTGGACGTCTTCGTGGAAGCCAGCCTTTGTTATCTCACAAGTGTTTTTCAAGAGGTCTGTTTATAGTCCGCGCTGCTCTCTCCAACAAAAGTTGTATTAATTCATCTCTGTCTATCTTGTTAGTCTTAAGGGCGTTCTAATAGGGCGTAACTGACGCTTCCACTGTTACGTAATTCTGACACTTTCAGCTTTCATAACAAGGTCTTTTATTGTATCTATAATACGTAGTACGGTATGTCGAGACGAATCCCTTAAGGCCGTAACTGTTAGTTCTCGTATAGCGTGATATCGATTTATGGCGCTTGGAATAAGCGTTTATTTCGCTTAATTGGCGCCTGTTCAATACCTCGTTCGTTTCGATACGGTTCACGTTTTTTGTGTACATTTATACCTTGGCATATTTAATGAATCTCATTCAAATTTTCTGAAGCGTACGGTTCAAATTTCAACAGGAGTTTACCTTTGAATTTAAGAGCATTAACATAATGATCATCGTTCGTGTTTGATGGAGCAGGTGTTGTGTATATCGGTTTATTCTCGGTTTTTATAATAAAATCACGTTATTATAAAAACTTCGAGTATCGTATCTCGTAAGTTTATGAGATTAAGCACGAGACGCGGTATAAAGTTTTGTTAATTAGAATTCCGATACAAATTTCCGAATTGACTAGCGTTTATAATATTGTCGTTATCGCTGTTTATCTGATAAAGTGTGGGCAGTTATAATTATATTTTTTTATTTAATCGACGACTGTAATATTCATGGAATGTTTATCATTATGACTCAAAAGCATTGGACTATTTCATTCAAATGCGTGTTCATTTATTTTACAAGTTACGATACAAGGTGTTAGATGCAGATGGTGTAAAAAGTGTTATAGTTGAATTGATAAAATGCAAATTGACGATAAGGAAAGGACAGGATGCGACTAAAATAACTCCGCGAGAGTTGGGGGCCGGTCGTTGGAAAATAAATGTATGTATGGAATATGAATCACAATAGTGACGATCATTCTGGACGAAGCGAGAATATCTTGTGAGATTTTTTCACAAGTGACTCAAGATGTTTATAGAAAAATATTTGGAACATTCGAACATTTTTAAACCGTGAAAACGGTTGTATTGAACAATCATTGTCTATTATTCTCAACAAAAACAACTCATCGTCGTTAAATGTGATAAATACTAGCTGTTACACGAGGAGAAGTACTTAAAATAATTATTCATTAGTGGTTAACGTAACACAACGTTGTCCATGTCCAATTTTCGCTTAGTATTTTCAAATGTAACTTGGCACGCGAACCTAAACAGTTATCGTTTGTTATCGATATTCCCATCAGCGGAAAGTCAGTCAGAATTAAAATTGACACACATAGTACATTACTGTTATCGATTTTAAGATCGATTCAGACCCGCGAACTTACGGCCTGATTCGAGGTATTAAACTACTATGCCACGTCGGTCTCAGTAATAATACTAGTTAAAACTGGTTTAAAAAGTAGGTGCATACACTATCAATCAATTGCATTAGTGGTATGCATTGTGCAAGCGATATGAAAATGATGCTTTTAAAGACCCAAGTTTAAATTCTCGGAGTTAGATTAATAGGTTCGATTTGTCTTCGTTAAGAATAAGGCTCATCACAGATTAGTATGCAAAGAAGAAACTTTTTAAACTACCACAAAATAAACTATAACAAAAAATTACATAATTATGAAATATTGTTTAAATTATTTTGATAAACGAATATAATGCCATATTACTACTGTTATAATAATATTAACACAATAAATACTTTATTCACAAGCTTTAGTCGGCTGCTGCAATTATTTAACTAAACAAGTCAATTAGTAATAATTAAATAAATATATTACCATTTCACATTTTTAAATACGTCTTTTACTAAGATATTGAATATATCTTAGTATAATACAAACTCGCATCCGCTGTCTGATCGCTTACATATTTTAAATTCCGCAACGTATATTAATGCAGTTTTCAACAATACATAGATTCAAGGGGAATATTTATATATATAATACACACATGTTATAGAATAGAACAAGCCGAGAAATTCTAAGAGTTGTAATGCGCGTGCGAAGTCAGGATGGATAATGTAGTAACGAATAATACTGGTATTGATTCTTCAAAGTAAGTAAGCATATTTTATACGGACCCTAGCGTTAAAATACAGTTAATTAATAACGAATATACTGTACAATTTATCACTTTATTGCTACGCTAAGGTGTCAATCATATAAATCAAGTTGTAAGAACAATAATTGATAGATCTGTGGCATAAGTGTCACGCAAAAGAAACTATTTTGTTCCGTATGAAACCAGTACACAGAATCTGAGGTTTAACAAAAGGTATTTATATGAAATTATCGCATCACTATTGATCTACGGCAACAATTAAGTAAAAAAACAAAAAACAATGAAAAATGAACTTTAACCGTAAAGCATAGGTTCGAAATTTAAACCTTGTCCATTTTGATTTTGTTGCCTATATAAGTTTTATCATGTACGAAAAACCTATATTTAGATGCAAATGGCTATCAGATTAAGCATTTCACTACCATTATTAGACATAATATTTATTTGTTTCTAGTAAGGAAAAGTTATTCATTCAATAAACGGACGATCAGAAAATATGTTTAATTATTTGAAATATGATTCATTGTAGGTATTAAGTAATTCAGAGCCT
The DNA here is from genome assembly GCF_030625045.1 of Achroia grisella. NCBI lineage: Eukaryota > Metazoa > Arthropoda > Insecta > Lepidoptera > Pyralidae > Achroia > Achroia grisella. The sequence continues at coordinate 2,769,672 of NW_026712590.1, forward strand.
TCAATATAAATTAACAAGTCACAATTTATATTGTATTTGAATATATTACAATGAAAGCGCTATTCTTTAATAAGGTCACAAGTTTATATTTACAACGATAATTTGTCTACCTACACAAGCAACTCTTTAATAATTCCGAAGTCTGCATCCATACTTTGTTATCCCTATTATACAAACTAAATTTGTTAAATTATTTTCTGTTTACCATATAAATATTACACATTTGTTTATTATTTCTGTGCATTAATAAATGCATATAAATTAATATAATGTTTTTTGGTACAATAGTAACTTTAAACTCTGAGTTCATAATTCGACTGTTTTAGAAGATACTCAATCCTAGCCAATAACTATCCTGCACCGATTTTGATGATTGTTTTTGTTTTTTGAAAGAGTTTGACTACGTTTACGTTGGGGACTAACTTACAAAGATATAAGGGAAGGAAGAAAAGAAAATTTGTCAATTTATATAATTGTACACCTATCGGCTTACTTAAATTGTATATTGTTTAAATTCCAATCAAACACCCAGTTTTATTCGTTCATTTTTTTTTAATTAAACTATAATCTTGTAAATTGCATCCACGCCACAGTAATGGTTTCGTTCTACAAACATGCACAATACAAAAATCCACCTCAATTTCAAGGCGTAAACTTACAAGTACAGCCACAGAAATAAATGACCAGTGTCACTTGGACTGTGTGAGATTAAAAACTTCCATCTCCAATCCGAGGCACGGAAGGAGATGCGGGGACCGGGGTGGGTCATATGCGCTGGACGTATAGTTCCCTCGCAGTATGATATTCGAGAAACAAACAAAAGAAGAGCGATAACATTTGTTCGAGAACATGAGTCAACGGGTTGGGTCTGTTTGCTTGGCAGGAGGAAATGATCGTGATTGTATATTCCAAATTTGAAATAATACCGCGCGACCTGGCCAAATTTTTGTTTTTTTAATAAACACTCTTCTTATTTTATAGTAGGCCAGTATTCGTTTTTAAATAAACTTCAAAAATCCATATATTATATAATCAAAAATAAACATGGCTGTATGGGTACACTATCTTTTCTTTTCCTATAGTATACACTAAACCAAAAAAAAATGTGTACATGTTATTTATTTAACCTCCGTGATACCTCGGTTATTTTGTATTCAGAGCATTACTGAAAATAGATATAAAGCAGAGTGCGTATTATGGATGCTAGACAACTGATAGAAATACTTAGACTCATTTTTTTATAAATACTTAAGTAGATAATATACAAAGAAAATAGTCAATACAAACAATGAAACTCATGAATATAAATGTTTGCATCATGCGAAGAATCGAACCCGCGACTATTGGAAGCAAAGTAGAGTGCTAAACCGCTAGACCACCGAGGGCGTGAATATATCGCTTTTCATATATAAATTTCAATATTAATTATATTCCACGCTTATGACTAACAGCGCAAATCTTAAACTAATGCCTGTATCACAATATGTAAATAAAATTAATTGTGTGTGTGTTTGTATACTAATGTAATACACAAAACTAGATTGGGATTACGATAACGTCGGCATTTGGGACATAAGATGTTAGTGAACATGTCTACATTTAATGTAAGCTTGATGATAGCTCACGGAAGCTAATATTTGAGGAATTCCACTCGGCTCGCCTAAACGAGATAAATTGACTTGGTATTTAGATAAACTGTCCTGAGTTAGGAGTTACGACTATTATTCTAATGATTTATGAATCGCTTTTATATGATACCGATTATACTGATTCTTTTTTATATGTATGTAGTTTACTGTTCCAACTTTACGTAACCAATTTATAAGTATCAAAAATTGTGAGATTAGAACAAACATAACTGATACAAAAAAAAACATGTTTTTTTCGAACTATCGGCATGACGCTTAGGAGTGAGGACTAATCTTAAAGAAAGTACTTAATGTGGAATTGGATGAACGTTGAAGATATAAAAAAGTTTTCTTATCTTTAGTTTCTCTATTCACCCAAAGGTAGTCTGGAAGAAATTGCTTAACTAAAGACTTTTTGTATCAGTCGTACATATATTTACAATTTAAATTAATTTCTGTATTTGTTGCAATAAAGAATATAAATAAAATAATGTATTAAGTTTCAATTGAATAGTCGGATTATTTGATCAATCTGATTAATATCGGATATAAATAAATTCAGTTGTGTTCAGTTCAGTATTGTTATTGCCACTACAATAAATTATAATTAATTGTGTATCGTTTATATATACAAATATTACTTTGTATAACTTTATATTACTGTTTTATAATACATTTTTATTTATTATTATAATAATATATAATAATGTTCATAAAGAGAATTTATTTACTTATACAATTAGAGAGTTGTCACGACATATAACTATACAATATATATATATATTGTAGTATATATATACTAGCTGTCCCGGCAAACGTTGTTTGGCCATATAAATTAATAACGCTATAAAAAAATAGAGGTTGGTGATAGAACGGTGAAAATTTAGGGTTGTATGTATTTTTAATGACACAATAAAAAAATATAAAGAAAAAATTTTGTCCAAAAAATATAGAGGTGGACAACCCTTATCACTTAGGGGTATGAAAAATAGATAGTAGCCGATTCTCAGACCCACTGAATACGCATACAAAATTTCATAAAAATCGGTCAAGTCGTTTCAGAGGGGTAACTACAATTGTGACACGAGAATTTTATATATAAGATATCGTTACGGCTGTATTTCGTGGGGTAGGCAGAGACAATAAAACGACAAATGCTTCGAGTCATACCGCACTGGTTCTTAATCCACATTCAATAATTGAATTTTATTTAATTGCTCATTTGCAATACGTCACCTCTGCTCAGTGTATTTCCATTCATTCAATCCAGGGTGTAACAGTTTGACATACCGCTTCCGGTCTTCCGTCTCTCGCGAGTTCGATTCCTCGCAAGGAGCATTTCAATTCATGTATATGATTGCCTCATATTGTATAAACTAGATCTTAACGTATACTGTCTACCACACACGCTGCAGACAGCTTTATCCAATCTATAAATACAATTTAGTTGTGGTGAAAAAAATCCCTACATGTCGACCATGCATGTGTAGAGCAATTAAACATACAGAAATAACCACGACACACGTAATTGACTGACGCCCACCGATTCATATGTGCACTGCACGAAAACTACACCGGACATAATTCCCGCCAAAAGTGACGTTTGTTTTTTTTTAAATGAGTAATTGCCGCACAGGCAAAATATCTATAAGTCGGTGTATTATATTTGATTAATAATTCCCGCCAATAGTGACGTGTTTTTTTTAATGAATAATTGCCACACTGGGAAAGTATCTACAAGTAATATTTGCGTAATAATTCTTGCAAAAAGTAACGTGGGTTTTTTTTAATGGGTAATGGGGAGTAAACTGGGAAAGTCTTGATTACGTACACCGTTTAATCTATACTTGTAATAAAATTTTATTAAATCTATGTCATTACGTAATAAATTAAAAAATATATATAGAGAGTTTTTATACATATAGAAGCTAACACAAGAGTTTATTAGAATGTTTATCTGTGTTGATCACGTTCAATCGACGGCATTGCATTTAATGCAGTTTTCACCAATTTATTACTGCATTACCTAATTTTCTCATATCCGATATTATTTTAATACGGGATAAGCAAGGACGGGTATCTAGTGTAATGTAATAACATATATCTGTTTTAAATATATCTTATTTAATTAATCTTAAAATCTTATTTAATTATTACAGCGTTAAATCCTTCTCTCTAAAGCAAAACTAAGATTTTTTTAAATTAAAATTGTATAAAACGCCACTTTTAATTAATAAATGTTTTCAATCATTCTTTCTAAAGCAAATTAGGTTTATATTTTTTTGTATAACTGGCATAACAAATATAAACGCCCACCTGTTGAAAGTGGTAACCGTCGAGGTATATACGAGTACGTAAGCAGTAAAAAGATATGTCAATCGTTTAGTAGTAAAAAGGGAACGGACACACACTCTCGTATACACAATATTAGACTGAATAACGAGCACAAGACAATTTAACAAGCACGAGGCATACCTTTCTTCTAACAGTTTACTACTATATGATTACTAATCAAACACCCACGTCACATAATAAACCAGTAGATCAAGTCAAATATTAAGGGTTATCGACAAATTATTTAAAAAAAATATACTTTAAAATTTACCAAACGTATTTTAAAACTCGCTTCATTGATAGCAATTTATTAATTTAATTAATTAATGCTACTACACTCGCTTGCATCGTCATTAATAAACGAGAACAAATATACTTTTAATGTGTGTTTTATTTGTATAGGAGACGGAACTGAACATGTACCTACACTAATATTAAACATAACATTGTTTATTTAATTATAGAATACTACCAGTTAAGCGTAAGCTGTTTCTTTAGCTATATAAATATTTATATTACGAATGCAACAGGATGTAAATTGTCACACCACAACCGGTACTTGGAATTTGATAGCTCACAACTTTATACGAGGTAATTATTATTCGATATACTTTTTGTTAATATTGGAAACACTAAAATAACGCTTTACGCTTTAAATTCCGAATGTCACTTGCAATTTACACGTATTGTTACTGGCAGCTTGGCTAGTTGACGTTCCGTTCATATATTTTTTAACATTCCATTTTTAAACGCCATTTTGAATTTTATATTGCGACGTGGCCCACGTCATTTAGAATGACATATTTTGCACGCTTAATTCAATACTGCATAATCTTAAAAATATATATTTTGGAAAATCCACTCTAAATTGTTAACATTAAAGGCTAGTTCGAAAGAATTTTTGTATTTGTTATAATACAATTTGAATGTGTCAATGATACAATGGGACTAGCATGTATTTATTATCATATAAATGAACGTAATAATTAAAAAAAAAGGAAATTAATAAGTTTCAAGTGGTACTTATTCTCGGCTTTGTTTTGGCTTTGCTTTAAAAGTTATTACAGAATCTCACTTATATATATAAAATATATTATAATTGTCTTATTAACTGAAAGATATTATACGTAGTAAATTGGAGTCTAAACAGGTAGAATGGCTTCTAACACAAATTATTTTATTCTTTCTTTATTGCACTTATAAAGTGACGTGAGAGTGAAATGACAATTGGGGACCTTAATGCCACATGGCATTGTCTACTATCTAACCATTGGGTGAATACAGAAATCGGTTTATATATCTCTAGTGGCGGAAAAACCCAACGAACAAAAGTAACAAGATAGAAAATATAAAATTCAAATTACTATTGGACAACCCTATATACTACCAATTTTATGCACCTAGCTAACGATTTATTTACACTAGTCGTATGCTTTCGATTAATCGAGGACTCGATTATCCGCGTAATCGCCCGATAGACGTCTTAATAGAGTGCGGTGTTTGAAGCATTTGTTTTTTTTAAACTATTTTCAGGGTTTATTAGCGAAAACACTAGTTGTGGTGTTTTATAGTGGAGTAAACAGGTTTCCGTAAATAAAACTGACTGAAGCTGAAAATAATCCATTTAATGTTACAGGGGAAGCAGACGTAGACATGTTTATAGGAGGCAATCATAAACGTGGCAACAACTACTACGAATGAACCAACTATGAATGTACTACCGTAAATACAGGGTTTGATTCTCGATCAAGCCAGTTTTTTTTATTGTATACAATTTTATTATATTTTTTTTATTAATGAAATGGCAAATAATCTATAAACCCACTTAATAGTAAATGGAAACTATGAGCAACATACATGTATAGCACCAAGGGGATCGCGTAATCATGTGATATGCGTTGTCATTCCTGAGGACTTTACGATCATGCCTTTGTATTCTGAAATTTCAACAATGTCATTCACATATGTGAAAACCGCAACCAAATCGGTCAAGCGGTTTCTAAAATTAGCGCGCACAAACACACAGAAAACCGGTTTAAAATCCTAACAATCATATTTTAGGTTCTAGTTGCTATAGTTCACTAATAATAGATGTTCCCATATGAAAGATAGTTACATTTTTAGTATGTGGATATAATATATACCTATATTTGACTAAATAGTCTTATCAATATAATAAATGCGAAAGTTTGTAAGTATGGATGGACAGATGTTTGTTACTCTTTTACTCTATGAAGCAAAAATCAAAAACTACTGAACGGATTTTAATGAAACTACAGTAATATAGTTTATACATCAGAATAACACATAGGCCATAAATTTATAAATTATAGCCTAACATAAGAACCTATGTGTATCGATATTGTTATATAGATATATGCTTATGTTAAAAAAAATGGAATTTACCACGCTGCGTACGATAAAAAAAAGTCAATATGTCACAGTTTATACAATGATCTATTTCTAGCGTTTCAGAACTCGTGTAGACCAGCTGGTCCAGTACATACCGCTCTTTTAGTGGACAATAAAAGTGTTTTTACTCGTTTAACAAAGCAATGTACCGAATTTAACGAGAGACTATAATGCGCTTCGAAAATAACTAACTGTAGCAGTTGAAAACAAATATTTGGTATATTGACTGCGTTTTGATAGTTCATTTCGTGTTGTCTCACAATATAGCGATTTTGAATACAAATAATAGACAAGTGAATTGATAAAAAAGAATTATTAAAATCGGTTCAGAATGAAAAGAACATGAAATGTTTGTTTGAAGAGTAAAAAAGACACTTTATATTTTAAACACATTTTTATGGAAGACTACCTGACTGTTATATGAAAATTAGCTGTTTTTTTTAAAATAACAGATAAGCTATGTCCGTTCTCGTGGTACAATCTACCTTCATATCAAAATTCAGTAAGACCGTTTCTTAAAATGATAACAAACAAACACACTTTCGCATTTATAATATCATAATAATAAATTGTTGTGTTGTCTGTTTACCTACTGATTTTCAAGTTAATCAATATTGGAAAAAGTCATAAGCATAACTACTTATTCCAAATTCAATGCAAATCCTAACTTATTGTAGGACAAGTGAAAAAGGATATGGTAGAAGGGGCTTTTGCAGTAAATGAGACTGTAGAAGACATATATAATAAATATATAACCAAAGTATTGATTTCATAATAGTCTAGACTCTAGACTATAGAATACCACTAAATATCCACAATAACATGATAATAGCACTTGATAATAATACTAAATCTGTCCAATAACAGATAGACAATCATACTTTTTAATAAAATATATAATTAAAAAAGGATTAATTAATTTATCTATGAACGAACAAATTATTAGATGTTTAAACTATATCTAAATGTAGTACGTACGTACACGTTATCGATATCAACCATCGAGGCCATTATCCCCTTATAATCCTGGCAAGGCTGACATACCCATCGCTGATAAGAAGACGCGTCGACAACCAAAACGTTTCTACGCGCCATAGCATAAATCGTTCAATATTTATCACAGTTCAATTCAACCAGCTGTTCAAATTTACGCTACTGTGCCTTAGTACTCTGTACAACGCGTTCAGGGCTGTCGATAAGCTTATCTCATATTAGGCAGCGGATTATTGATTTGTTGATAAGACATACTTTCTAAAGCATACAGATTTTTATTTGAACGCTTTTTGTGTGTGTACATGTTTTACGATATCATAAATTGTATTGTTGTGATGGAAATATTTTTAAATCGTTCAAGGGTATGATTTATTGTAACAGTAAAATATATAGGGTCATATTACAATCATAAATGGTACAATCATACAAGAAACAAAAATTGATTTATTTTTTAACCGTATGATAAACAGGTGATTAAAAGTGGCTTCCCTCCTAAAGGAGAAGAATCATGAGTAATAAATAACATGAGATGTATTCTTATTTATCACCGCAGGGCTATATTTACATCATTTCATATGTAGCAGAAATGTAGAACAACCTAACAGCCAATTTGCTGTTAAATGACAACCCTTAAAGACTTTGTATAAAGTCTACCCCGGTAATATCAAAGTCCATTCTAGAGGGTTCTTAGGATGTCAATTGACATTTCATGGACTTTATACTATTTTTTAACTTGATTGAAAATAAAGACGAGACTTGATGACAAATTCTATTGCAAAGTTAATCACCACGCACCTTTATCTGGCACCACATCATTCGTAGAGCGTTTCGCTATTTCCATATTCAATGTACGGCACTGTCGGAATCATAGCTAGTCATAAACGACAATAAATGACTGCACACAACTGCACTAAACTCGCATAACTAATGCATTTGCGAAGGTAAACTTATACATAGGCGAACGGAATAAACTTATCTCTAGAAGTGACATTATTAAAGAATTCCTATCCAAATTAAAACGTCATGTTTGTTAGTTTCGTCAAACATTGTTTACTTCGAGTAAAATTAAAAAGATTTTTTTATGCCTTGTTATGTTAGTAAAACTTGGTGGCAAGTAGATATAAACACGAACAGCAACTACGCATATACTATCGGTTAAGAAACGATGGCCATTTAATGATAGAAAACTCACCCCTTTATGCTGTGTGTGAAAATTGATGATGTCCGGCAGCTATTAATGGAGTGTGATAGGAATAGTGAAACGGGAACTAATTATTAAAACTTTTGTATCAACAAATTAAAAGTGTGTATTATTCAGAGCAACTACATGCCACTTCTTCTGAGATTGTGCTATTTGTGCGCGTTGATAAAAGCTAATTGATAAGTAGATGCCTGTCAGTCAGTCATTTTTGATTAGATTTGTGATAATTAGGTTAAATATATAAATATCTGGGACTAGATGAACCTGTGTGAATTATCGAGTTAATGTTTTAATATAAAAGCTATTTTTTATCATATCCAGCTTAGACATCAATCCGCAAATACTATGCAGGCCAATGCAACAGCCCACGTACAAAAACACAAACACTGCCTATCTGTAGATCGTAATTAGGAAGTATGTATGTATGCGCCCACTCACGTCTCGATATGGGCTGTGAAATTAATAACAGAGAACTAAAAGGGCGGGTCCGAGGGCACTGGTATTGAATTGTAAATTGATCTCATAGTAGCTGAATATATAGGAAAATTTGTATAATATTTTATCTTTTTATTTGAATAACTTTATGAAAAATGGTACAAAACGCGAACTTAATGCTGGGCGCATTCTCTACCAGTTAACCTTTAGGATGATCGGTAAATCACAAATGCGGTAGTTAATTAAATAATAAAAGACAATTATTAAACTATACAATATAGCATACTGGAACAATGGAAAACTCATTAGAAATTGAAGCCACATACCATAGTTATAACATTGCGTATATTATCAACTGCAGAGGGTAAACTATACCAATTATTTTGACACTCCAAATAGGTTTTGGGTTAACAATTCTAAAACGAAATCAGATAAAGACTTTAATTGGTTTTTGTATTTAACAACTTATAATCTCTATTAAAATAATTATAATGGCAAAAAGCTCCCGTCCCGCCTGATGGTAAGGGGTAACCATCGCCTGCTTAGCTCTGTATTTATCAACTTTATAATATTTTTAATGTAATTGGTAATGCAAACAGATAGCCTGATGGTAAACCATATCCATTGCCTATATATACAACATGATAATTCTAGTACAATGTAATTCTGACAGCACATGTTTCAAAGAAATAAATGGAAGATAAATAAAACACAACTTTTCTCTAGTCGATTATTCATCTCACATTACAGTACCAAGAAATATGTGCGGTCCCTGCTTAAACTTCCTGCTAAAACTCCCTGGTTTCATGTTCTGCGATGATTGCAATAATCTCAAGTAGGTACCTACTGTTGCACAACTATTTTATATTTCAAACCATAATAAATAATTTAACAACCGCGAAATCAGAACTTTTTAAATTCCTTATTTGAGTAACCAGATCACATGTTTACATTACACATTTCACTTTTGACAACCTCGGTTTAGCGTATCGCTTTAGTTCCGATGATCGTGGGTTAGATTTTTCACACAATGCAAACATTTGTATACATGAGTGTAATTATTTGCATTGGGCTGGATGTTTTCCATGTATATTATTAATGTATTTAAAATCATTAAAAAAATTCCATCAGTTGTCTAGTACCCATAACACAAGCTCTGCTTAGTTTGGGTGTGTCTGCTTAGCTATGTGAATTTGTCAGGATTATAATTATTACATTGAGCATTCTTTGTAGTTAACTGCTTGAGACATTTACTGAACTTGAACTTCAGTCGAAGCAGATATTACTGTTAAATTTCTTATTAGACTAAACTCGAGTCCCACAGAGGTCAAAGCATTAGATATTTAAATGGCGACATCGTACGCATTAATAAATAGTAATTATCTAAATATACTCACAAGGCTGAATTAATATAAGGATTTGTGGAGTTAAGAAGCTATTAAAGTCCAACACTTTATAGTGTTATAAATTTTAATTTCGCAACATCTGTGTCGTTGGGAATAACGTCCGACTGATTAAATTATTCCCAATTATGTTGAGAGCCGCGTGTCTGTACCATATACAAGAGCAGACAGGCCTTGATGGAGTGGTCTGGTTCATGGAAATCTAAAACAGCTAGCTAAAATGCGACTCGGAACAAAACTTGACTTTAGGGATCACTCTTCAAGCATAAAGAAAAATATATTTGACAACAGATTAATTTCTGCATAGTACCATAATCTTGATAACACATTACCCGATGGTAAAAGTATATACTTTACCAATGGTAAAAGTTATCTTGTACGCGCTAATACAACTTTTTCTCTAGTCAATTGATCATCTCACATTACAGTACTAAGAAACCAACTAGAGTGATGGCGGACGGAAACGGACGTGGCAGACAAGAGCGTGTTGTTGGCTAAATATAGCCACCAACTTACGGGACCGAGTTCGTATTGCTTTAGTAATAACAGCTGCTTGATCGCTTTAGCGAGAAATCGAGCGCTGTACAGAAGTTTACGCCGATGGTGATGACAGAGGATATGACTACTTGCATCCAATAACGATACGTATACTACTAAGGGTATAATTTTAACGCTAGATGTAAAAGGCTTTATAAGAAATCTTAATAATATTATAAATACAAAAGTTTGTGTTTGTTTCTCTTTCACGCAAAAACTACAGAACGGATTTTGACGAAACTTTACAATAAGAAGAACATTTAGCCTATAATTTTTATTGAATTTTAACGCGGTCGAGACCGCTGACACATCTAGTAACTTATGAAATTGATAATAATAATGAACCTTTATTCAAATAAATTTAATATTAAGTTCTCTTGAATACTCATATTTAATATTAAATAAACACAAAAAAAAATTAACACATCTTAAAGCTTGTAAGTCCCAAAATGTTTAGTCAAGACGTTAGAAATATATTTCAATGTTATTGAATCGAATACATTTATCAAGTTCTTCGCAGTAACCATAAAAAAGTCGTGGAAAGTAAATTGCATAGAACTACATAGTACCCCCTCCAGACCGAATGAGGAAATCATATGGGATATCCACGGATATAGTCGTGCATAACTAGATTTACAGGCTCCGACCACAACGGAAATGGCTCAGTCGTTTACTTTTTCTAGATCATAGAGAATGGAATCTTGTATTACGGTATATAAAATATTGACCAGTACTCACTTCCGTATCCAGCTGAAATTATTTAGAATTTCTTTATTGTTTTATTAAATGTTCTGAATGTAAACTAGGCTGGTAATACAACGTGGTTTATTCATTAAAGTTTCAGTTTTATTGTTCTTTTTAAAAGAGCCATCAACATAATAAAAACTCCTGAGTGGAAGCCTTTTCTGAACAAACAGGATAATAAAATCAACGTTGTTGAACGAAAACATTATCCAAAAACCGTGCAGGCGTAAAAGTTTCAACACGAATTCAATCCAATTCACAATCGTATATAATCGAAAAGAAATCGAAACATAAAATTGTTCGTACAACGTTCATTGTAATGGCATCACGTATGATAATCGATGCTATTATGACATACGCAGCAAAATTGCGCCTAAGCATAATCCAATATTTATACGAACCGTGACTCTATGCTTTCGGAATCTTAAACATATTGTTCTGCTGTCCTTATCACGATTGTCAAATGTTATATGCAACTAAGGAAGATAGAAATACCTTATGTTTCCGAATTTCCGTGTGTGTCCATTTATGTTTGCACTCCCTCGCCTCTCGACACAGGTAAATTCGTCTACAAAAGATGTGGGAGTTTGTTTATTAGAAATACCTGCCCGCAGGTAGCTGAGCATTGTGCTCCGCACCCCTAGCGAATAATAGAGTTTTCGGAAATAATACAATGACTAAGTAATTTATGTCGAATGGAATACAATATTTTATACAAATTTTCGGAAATATGCCTCTAAAAGATTTCAATTTTTTTTTGCTGTATCTTTTTTCTGTTTTCGTTGACGTTTAGTTTCGGTTTCTGTGGTTGTTTTTGTTTGTTTCACGGACAATTTGCGATTACTGGCTAGTCTATATTTGATTTTATCTATGTTAACTCATACAATTGAGCGGTTAACTCCTAAACGACTGTTATCTTCCTGTCGAATCTCACATAATGTGGACGTTTGCTTTGCTTATGAATATTAAAATGCATTTAGGATAGTGAAAAATATTTACATCCCTCGACTAATTTAGACCCTTTTATTATACGCTTATCACATTTAATGTTATAATTATAATACAGAAAGGTGGGATCGGATATTAACATAATACGTAAACATATGTTTAAACAAGCTATTTCTGTACAACTGAAGGTGCTAAATCACATAAATGTGTAACAGTAAGAAAAGAATTCATCCTGTAAATAAAAATGAAACAGGAATTCAACCTATTTACCTTATTCGAGAGTTTATATTCGATTGATTTGATTAGTGTTGCTACTCAGATTATTGTAAATGATCCGATTCAAAGGCAATGGTGGCACAATACTGAGAAAATTTTCAATAGAGATCTACCTGATGGTGACACCTGCTGCTCTATGGTCGGCTACACCTCTATAAATCGGAGCGCCGCGTGCAACTATTTGTAAGTTGGCAGCGTTTACACTTGTCTATGGAATGTTGCTTACATAATAATGCTTACAAAGGAAGCAAATAATTTTATTTGTACGACCACCTATACTCAGTGGGCTTGACTTGACCGGCGGAGTGTATGAAGACATATTCGAGGGATAAAGTAGAAATTTGCGAAGTTGCATAACAATGACAAACATGACTGTATTAAAATTTACATGATATAATCAAATAATTTGATAGTGAATGTTATTACTACAGATCATAGAAGATAGTAATATTTTAAGACGGGACTATATAAGAGATTTAATAAAATATTATATTTAATACAACTTTTTTTTATCAATATTTCAATATTTAACACAATAGCTGCCGTGGCTTTATTGCTTAATTTTTTTAATCTTCTTTTAAAAAAAACCAATGATTTAAATAAATCAATTATTGTTTTAAAATGCAGAATTGGTATATAACATAAATAGTTTCAGGTAATTATCACCTTAAAAAATGATCGAAATGGATTCAGAATGTGTAAAGATAAAAAAAGGCATATAAAAAAGTGTTTCATCGACAAGCTCTTCCTTATAGCCTATTTTTAAAAGATTTATAACATAGAATGGACGACCTCCGAATGACATCAAATCGATGGCGTATCAAACGATAATTTTAATACTACAACAGAATAGTAAATAAATATTTCATATTTGCAACTAAACTATTGGAATGCCATCAACAAATACCAATAAGTAAACGATGTTTACTTAACGCACTTTCGATTTAATCCCATTTCGATTTCAAAAATTATTCTACGGCAAATTGTTAGTTACAAAATTGATAACGTTTGATAAAATAAACAACATAAAGTTTAACTTACCTCACTCTCAGTCCAATCGATAAGACTAGACTTCTCCTCCAGGAGATTCTCGGAGCTCCTCTTCTCGTCTTCCCCGTCACCTTCGTCCTTAAATACCTTGACCTCATCAGTGGAGCCCAGGTCATCACCGCCCGAGCTCGCAGCTGAACTCGAGTGCGCATGCGGCATCTTCAAGATCCCAACACCCTAACGCCCATTATCCCATCCTCCAACTAAAATCCCACTATCTGTCATCCATCACAACACTACGCAGCCATTTTGTTTTCTCAACTATTTGGTCCTTCGAGCCGGACACTCTTAACTAACATTTGTTATTATAGAGTTTCGAGTGTTCTTCCCGCTTACTAACTAATTTAGGCGATTGTTTTTACTAACTAAAATGAGATCACAGATAACTTTTGTCAGGTTGAACTTAAAATGCTAATGTTGAGGTGTTCCGTTAGACTTTGTGTCGGGTTCAATCTGAAAAAGAAGGAAAAAATATATAAAACAACAGATATAAAAAATAATTTATCTATACTTAATATTCTAAAATGGAAAGTGTGTTTGCTTATTTATTACATGTTAATGGCTGCTGAACAAATCTTAATGAAATTTGATATAAACATTAATTAAAATATAAGGACAGATACAAGCTATTTTTACATGATACAACTAAGTTTAGAAAGCTTAAATTCGTAGCATAAAAAAAGTTCTATTAAAGGATTTTTGAAAATTTCAACTAACCACATCACAACTGTAAACCTGTCAGTTATAAACTCAAACTTACAAAATAACTACTTTAAAGAAAAGTCAGTAATTAATTCCGTTTTTGTACTTTCACAAAGATAACAGCAATTTGTTGGTAATACAGTAAAACAACTGTACTACGTATTGCTAGGCAAACATTTCCAATGTTGAAATCGTCATTGCCGCAATGATGCGTATCATGATGATTTAAAAACAATACTTAGAAATACAGCACTAGCCGGTAACTGAATACGAAACACGTTTATGATCATCAGACCAGTAATGTATTGTGGATTCAGCTACTGATTTCACCATACTGTTAGTTATTGGACATTAGTTCTTGTCTGTGACTATCTCTGCTACTATTATTTCATCCCCTATTTTACCCCTTTTTGGATTATATCTTAGATAAAGGTAACCTATACGAATCCTCGTGATACAATCTATCGTCATATCAATTTTATTAGGCTCCGCTCAGCCGTTGGGTTATGAAAACTTATCAGACGTAGAGACATTTAGCTTTTATAATATTAGAAAGAGTTATTGAGCTAGATGATGTACCGATTATATTGCATTGGAATTAGTTGAAAAAGATTTATAATATTAGACTGGGGTATCGAGCTAGGTGATGTAGCTATTATATATACATACTATTACATTAGAATTACTTGAAAAAGAAATTGTCAATATAATAAATGCAATAATGTGATAGTCGCAGTTAATTGAGTTTGTAAGAACTTATTTTCAAATTTCTATTACTAGCTTCTGCCTCGTCTTCGTCTGCTTGATTATTATTGAACGGAATATAAATAACAGCTACATATCATAGCAGTCCGGTAACCTAGCGGTTTAGTATACCGCCTTACTCCGATGGTCAAACAAAATTCATGAGTATAATTATTTATATTAGCTAGTTTTCGATGCTTATTATGTATACATCAATAATTATTATCTATAATATAATTTTAGAGATCGAAATCAATCAGAACTGATAGTAGCTTTGACTTATCATAAGAGTCTGCAATAGAACTAGAGGTATAAAGAGATTTTTATTCTATTTGAAAAAAAAATACTTTTTTTTTTTAAATTTCTTCTTTTTCTTTTTTTTAATTTGTACAGCTTCCACCAAAGGTTGGTGATTTTGCCAAGGTCGCAGTTAGGGACACACAGTGGTGTCATTTACGATTTGACTTGACTATGTTTGTAAAAAGGGCGAGCACAATAAATCTATGTAGGTCGCAATGCTACAGATCCAAACAACTGACAATAGCCCAAACCCCCAAAAAAAAATATTTGTAAAAGTTAAGAAAGTTTCATTTGAATGAGAATTCTAATCCGAGTTTTATAATATTTGCAAGAATCGTCTTCATCATGACAGCTTTCACGGTTATAGTGTGGCGTATAGTGGCTATGTATCTCCATCATTTAGGTCAAGCGCCACCAAGTGCATGTCAACAGCCTCTTTTGGCGATCGGCCAAACCGTAACTTTGTATTGAATATACGACAGTGGAATTATTTTAGTGCTATCTATATAAGATAGCGTATATGTGTATAATAAGTACTGTACTTTAAAGACTAAGATTACTAGGAAGTGAGGGGGGGGCTAAGTAGTACCTGACTGCCCAGAAAACCCAGAGCTAAAGTTCTCTGACGCAAATGAATAGGGAAATCCGACCCCAGATAAACTGGGAACATGGGTTGAACAAAGAAGAAGAGAAGAAGATAATTTACACGGTAAGTTACAAAAATAAGATATATAATCAGCCATATTCAATTTATAATTACGTCACCTTCTATTTCATATAACCTATAAATCTGATTTGAATTTGGCAGAATAATTACAATGACGTCACCTCTTCTATTTCAAATAACCTATAAAATCTAATTTGAATTCATAACAGTATTTGACAAAATTTGCAGAACTGCCGACGTTATGGAATACAAATGGCATATAATGGCGAAAACGTGGAAGTACTAATTTGCAAGTAACACTCATAATCAATAGCATTTTAAACAATATTAGCACATAATCTTTGAATAATTTACGACCGCCCATAACCATATTGGAACCGATTAACCAAAATAAACGTAAAGGTGCAACAGGATGCAAGAACCAACTCGGTGAGCGGACGGTGCATCAAGGTTGCCAACCCTAAAACTGTTAACTCTCGTATGAAGAAATCAAAAATTAAATAATATCCTATTACATATGTTAATATAATATTATAAACGCGAAAATTTGTGAGTGTGGATGTTTGTTACTCTATCACGCAAAAACTACTGAACAGATTTTAATGAAACTTTACAGTAATATAGCTTATGCATCAGAATAACACATAGGCTATATTTTATATTGAAATTTAACGCGGATGAAACCGCGGGCACCGTTAGTATAAAATATATATGATCAATTGACAGTCTCTTTTGGCAAACGGCCTCGTAAAAAGAAATCAAAAATCTTGTAAATTGGCTCTCTAACTTGTACGAGGTTTATTATATATTGTAACATTTTGCAATCAATCGGTCCACTCCTATTATTATTATTAGCCACTTAGTCCTTTGGTGACCCTTTAGACACCAGAAATCATATTTTCATCTCAATATAACCAATCATTTTTAATGACTCACCATCACAAAAGTTACATTCAAATTTGAAATTAAATAAAATGAAAATTTGTACCTAAATTAGGTGTAATATCATAAAAATCATACTTGTAAATGTTCTGATTGTTTTATATAAACAATAGTCAAATGATTAATTGGACTATAAGAATTACAAACAATACAACGCTACCCTTACTATTTCTTAGCTTACTATTAGCTTAGAGAAAATCCCCCATGCTGACCGCCCGTCCCGAGGGAGGCAAACGGGTACTGTGAGACTCCTACTCACTAAAAAGTAACTCATCCAACGCTATATGCCGGAATCGCGGAATCCAAATCATACTCCACAAAGCTCCGATGGCGGTGACCCACTCTATGGGCCCCATCTCTACGGGTTCCCTATGCAGAACCCACTATTTCCTCTCCAATCCTTGGGAAGGCACGACCGCTCCGGTCTTAGTGTGGTAGGGTGGGACCACCATTACAAATTCTAGTTTATTTCCGTAGATTAAAATCTAGTACAAACTTGTACAAGGAGGAAAATATCCGTACACAAAATAAAAAATTGTATTTGTCCGATCCTGGTAAGGTTGGCATCCCTGCGGTCCTGTCAGTTGGTATGTACCGGAGGTGTGATCAGGCGCACATTATGAATAATGTCGACAAACGTACGAGAGAGTTATGCATGTCAATGAAGAAATGACTGACTGCCTATGAATATGTTAGAATCGGAGAGTGTGGTAATTGTTCGAAAATTGTGCTCTCATTCCTTTGTACTGAGATATATACGATGATGTATAAGATAGATTACACATTCCGGGACCATCCTAAAGTGAAGACTGTATCTTTACAACAATAAATATAATTATATATATATATTTTTTTTTTTGTGAAGATGCGTGTGTGTTTTTAAATGGATTATAATGGAATGGTACTCCCGCCTGCGCTCACGCCTTACGCTGGCAGGGTACTAGTGATGGTACTAGATGATAAGATGAAGATGAGGTCAGGTCAGTTATGCCATCGTGACAAATTCACCAGGAATTTGTGACGATTGTTTCCAGGTAGACCTTACCTGACATGGTACATTGCTAACAATGTGGTAACAGTCCACATTACTTACAATCCCCTTCTATATATATGTATATTATAATCTATGGCCGTGTCATTGCCACTGATATAAAAATATACATATTTTCTCGTATTACGCGTGTCAAGTATATCATGTAAAACAAGATAAACGTGTGGTATCATTTAATAATATTAATAACTTAAACCGATTGCAAACAACTATACACTCAGTTTCAAGAAACATTAATATCAAAATAACAAAGCTTACAATTTTAGTAACGAAGTAATTCAACATAATTTCGTATAAATAGAAATTATTTGAGACGGGAAACTGGGCATTTCCTTTGGTAATGATAATGTTATCTTTTAATGACTTCCGTGTAAACCCAAACAGACGTCTGCCGAAGTTGACTTTGTACAAAGTCATCTGCGTGAGAACCTACGTCCAACGTATTACTGTAACCAAGAAGCTTTGCAAAGATGAGTTCCGGTTAAAGAGCATAAGACAATGGAATTATATTATAATCAAATCTAAGACTCTGCCATCCTTGTACTAGTGTAATTTGACTATTATGCTATACTAGCTACTCGCTAGGGTTCGCACGGTATATGTACATGTATTAATATGTAAACATTCCTCTAGAATCACTCTATCTATTAAAACAACCTCTTTAAAATCCGTTGCGTAGTTTTAAAGATTTAAGCATATATAGGGACGGACAGATAGCGACCGCGACTTTATTTTATACTATGTAATGAAAACGAATCATTAAATACTTTCTATTAGTGTACCAATTTTTAGTGGATGATGATATGACGCATCCACTAGCGCTAAAGGTATATGCTGGTCACCAGTGGAGGATTGTAGAATGAGCAAGAAGTCACGTCAATTAGCCCATCATTTCAAATTCACGAGGAATTAACCATTAAGGTTTATAGGGTAGACCTGACCTGACCTCATGCATATCCTATCATCCTCCACTGGTGTCACCAGCGTAAACCGTTAGCGCAGGCAAGTGCACTATTCCATTATCATCCTTTAAAAAGGCTTTGCAAAAAAACTTACATTGCAAGGAATTGGGCTATACCTCTCCCTATCACCTCCATTGTACCAACAGTAGCTTGTTTGCTATTTCAGTGTTTTTCATAAATAATGCACATAAGATATATATATACAATAATATACATATATGGTATAATTTAAGATGAGAACTGGGTATTTTCTTTTATTATGATAAGGTTATCTTTAACGACGTGCGTGTAAGTACCGCAGTAGACGTTGGCTCGTTTTATATTACGTATCTATAGTTTCTGGTATTTGCCGAGAATTAATTGCGGCTAAAGTTCACTCGTGTTGTGTATTTATTTGTTACCTCTGTGGCTTAATCAATCATCTTAAAATTTTGTTTAATTTAAATATTATTTAGGCAATTTATCACCTATTTTGTTTCCCGTTAATATCTAAGCTTAGCATTATAAGCATTCTGCACTTTAAATAAACTATGAATGAAATATGATACCTTCGTCGGTGCAATTTTCTTAAAAACGGGTACACAGTTTATTTTTCAAGAAATAATATATATATATGTTTGTCAATATAATATCAATTACATTTATAGCATCTAATTATTCAACCACTAATTCCGTACTTTCATACCATAGTGTGTCTGCCTGTCTGTTACTCTTTCATGATTACTAAACAGATCTTTAAGGCGAACATAAACACTCAAAAAAGCAAGGTCGCGGGTAACAGCGAGCACTAATTAAAAAATATATTACAATAATAATAACTAAACTAAATATTATAAGTAATCCGAGACACATAAAAATAATATGCCACGATATGAATAATGCATTGTGGTAAAATTATACCGAGAAATCGGCCATTCTAATCAATTCGTAAGCCGATACCGCGGGTTGGTGTTATAATCGGCTTGAAATCGAGACGCACACATCAGTATATCGAAGTATCGACAATTGGCGACTACGCAAACATGTCGTTTTTTTATGGATGGTAATGAAATGGAGCACCGCCTGCGCTGACGGTTTACGCTGGCAGGGCACAAGTGGAGGATGATAACATGAGGTGAGATCTAGTCCTAGGTACCATTATAGTCAAATTAATACCACTGGACGACCACTAGTTTCTAGAAATTAACGTTTTATCGATTAAGAAAACTATCTAACCTATTCATAAGGCAATATCGACTCAAGGCACGATAATCGTTCGACATTCATTAGTGTCGTGAACTGTGGATGCGACAATGCAAACATAATAATGTACATCTGCTGATCAGTTCAAGAGATAGATAGACAGACAGACAGTTTGCTTTACATTGTTTTACAATTTTCTCTTGAATCACTCTATAAATTAACTAAACTGTATAAAAATTCGTTGTACGATTGAAAAATTCGTTGTTCTGTGTTCAGATTCACAGATAGTACAACTGAGTCGAAACGTTGAGAGGTCAAGAAAACCTTTATTTTCTATAAAATTATTATAAAAACCCGATTAATTATAATAATAATTTTATTTTACTATGTAGAAATTGAAACTAATGGAAAAATTATAGTAAGTATATTAAATAAAATTATAAAAAAATAAAACAGTCCATTACAGTGGATGCCATAAAAGAAACATGTTTCATTATATATTTGTTTTATTATTATGATCTTTATTAATAGTTTTAATGTTATTATTTATAGAAGTACTGTAATCGAAAAAATACAAGCATTACTTTAGCAAGCCCAACAATTCTCCGAAGTACGTAAAATAGGAACATAACTTGTGACTCTAAACAGACAGTAAAACAGTAAATGGCTATATATCGGGCTCGGTGTAATGGGATCCTATCAGCTTTATGGTGGTTTTTACGATTGCTATGTGAAACCATAGTTTGTGAGGTGTGGCCGAGTTTCCGTTGCGTGCTTTGTTTTAGGACCTATCTTAGAATTTAATTATGAATTTACCTTAAAGTAAGTACGTACTATTATTATCCTAACTTTTGTTCGGATTTAATTGATACTTTAATATATTAAAAGAACTATAACGGAGTAACACAGTTAATAAAGCAGTTAAGGGGAGACAAATTTGACTTTATAAAAAATCTAATGAAGTACGAATAGCTCACCGCGGCATAGCTATTTAGAATTGCTTGTAACATAAAAGTTTCATTATTATTACAAGAAAACTAAACTTGGCCACCACGAGATGGTAATCAAATTGTTCGGGTGGAATAATTAAGTCATAAAAATTCTCATCGTAACAAGCAGCGAATACAAATAAACCGTGCCATGTAGGATTGGGCTATTTAAAATAGTTCCTCTCAGTAATTCGAATTTAATGATCGTGAATTTGTTTGTCTTAAATATATGCGTATTTTATAGGAACGTGACTAAATCAAGAATAAAGAATAAGAATAACTTTTAATTTGAAAAACTTAAGTAACGTTTCATCTACGACTCCATGTCATTAAGTAAGTGAACTTTTCATTGGTACGGCGTCCAGAGTTAATACAGTAGTCATATTTGTAAATTGTTATTGATTATTTAAACACTCGTCTACTGAATAGCACATGCATAGGCACCACAGCAGTCCAAACATCAAATTGCGGCGAGACGCCAATTTTGCCATTGCGGAAAACTAAGGTCTTATGCCTCCAGACCCTGTGCTTCCATTACCTTACCATATCCTTCAACCCAATCAACCCAATATACAAAGCAAGCTTCTTACCGCCTGATAGAGTCAGACAGTGTTACTATTGACTTTATGCAAAGTCTAACCTTGGCAAATTGAATCACCGAAATCTTACTAGAATTGACAATACCTATAAAAGCACCTACCTACCAATAAAAGCAAAGTGTACTGTTAACCATGCTATATCCTCGATACCCGATAGGAATCGTAAAATACCGTATTCTCACATTACCTACAAGTTGTACAACACGCTTAATGTGGCGCAGATTTACGCAAATGGGTACCTAGCCCACCCCGGAGCTGTTTTCCATGCAAATGCATTCGGATATGCAGCTAATAGGCCGAGTAAAACCAGCCGATTTAAATTATGCTTATTTTCATAGAGCATGTGCAAATTAGTCTATTAGTCTGCTTGGACATGTATAGAAAACTTTTCGATGTACCACAGACAAGGACTAGATAAGTGGCAAAGAAATCTATTGATAACGCTACGCATTTACCAAGAAGCCGGATATTGTTGTCTCGTTCTATCTAATGCGTACTGTTGGCCCTTTAGGATTAAATAAATAAAGTTTATATTTTTTATACAACTCAAATGGCAAATATACCAACCACCTACGGTTGATAAGGTATAGTGATATTTGGTGTCATTACTAGCAACTTATGCCACAATAACCACCGTTACCCACCCGCCTGGAAACCTATCATGGACACTTCCGGCTGAATACATCACGATGGGGTAAGTGACGCGATATCATTCCCTTTTATGCTCTTCTGGTGTCTGCCAACAAAACCTAAACACACGTCACAAATCCATCATCATCCACAAAAAAATATCATCATCAGATACGTTGGCATTCCAGATACAGATATCTTTTACATTTTTCATTGTTGTTGTACTAAACCGTAATCACATTAAAGTATAGCATTTATTTTTATATAAAACATATTAGTTCATATTTTTGAACCTTTCAATAAAAATCATCAAGTCATTTGAATTATTTGTACAGAACCCTTGATTTGCGAGTTCTACTCACGCTTTGGCATATTTCTACAACAAGTTAACATGTAAACGACTCGTGTCGTTTAGTTTATCCATTATCTATGTACAAGTAATGTAATTTTATCTATGATAATGTAATAACGAAAATATGTATATTGTGACTACTAACACCGATAAGATTTTTAATGTAAAGACGTCAAATTCTAATTCCTCTTGAATACAAGGTGATTGAAACTCATGGTTCTACAATCTATTAATAATAATCAATACAACATGTACACAAACGTTTAAAAAAACGAAAATACAGATGGAAAAGTAAAACTAGTTTCAATATACACGTGTCAAATGTTTAGGATTTTAAATTTGACAAGACACCATAAAATCAATATGGCAGTCATTGGTAAATCACGTTCATTTGTTAATATAAAACCAAGATGGCGTCCAAATTATATGAATAATACGCAACATAACCTTCAAATAAAAAATCATTTATTCCTGTAATGATATGTTAGTCGCTTATGAACGAACACCTTACATTATGTTGTCGTGTATCACAAATGGACAAATATGCAAGTGGCTTGTAAACACATTGTAATACAATCCCCACTTATTAACTATTCTATACCTCAACATCAAAATTCTAAATATTCAAACCTGTAAACAACTATAGCTGTATGCGACATCTTTCGTCGCGTCAGTCGCCCTTGTGACCGCGACATTAAAAAAAAGTCACAACACGTGTTACTTTTTTTAATAAGAAAGCATTTACACAGGCGTGCATTTAGTGTCGCGTTTCAAATTCGTCACATTCCTTTTATAAATCATTGCTGTCATTTTCAACCTTGTGCCTTTGGTTTAGCGGTCACATATGTTGCCTTTCAGGACGGTCATTGTAGCCCTAATTTCGTAAGAAATCGGTAGCGCTATCATATTACTAGAGCGGTCACGTTGATTTATTCATTTAAAATAACTGACTAGTAAACTTTTTTATTTAAAATTAGGACAGTAAATTAAAAAACTAGAAAGAATGTGTTTAATTTACAAATTGAATAAAAACATAATAGTATTTTCGATAATATACATAACATATGGCCTTAGTGGTGTAACACACACCACATTACCACCGATGTTCGCGAGTTCGAATATTTCTCCTCGTACGGTACAACTATTTGTATTCATGAATATCATTAATTGTAAATATTGGTGTGAACGTTTTCTATGTTTTTCATGTACATATTTAAAAAAGTGTATTCAATTATTTCTATTAGTTTATTGAATACACTTTTTTAAATATGTTTTTAATTACCCATAGCACAGGCTCTACTTGAATTAGGACTAGATGACTGTGTGAATTGTCCAGGCTTACTTATTTATTTTTTATATATTACTTCAGTAGGTATTACATTTTTTCCCTCCATCCACACAATTCAAGTACAGCTACCTAGAAAAAATACAATAGACTATTAAGCAAAACCTGATTTAAAATGCCAAGTGTTATACTAAAATGTGTTAATCAGTAGTTACAATTCAAACTCGCGGGCAAACATTATCACGTCAGACATTTATTTACATAGTTAAGTATACGTTTATAATGACGATGATTTAATTAGACTGTACTGGTCAGTACGCGGTAGTCACGCATAGTGCCGGAGACGGATAACTTGTTGGTAGGGAGTTCTTTTTTAATAACTAATAACAGAAAGCTACAAACGTGCGGTAGCGAATAATAACACCCCTGATTCACACAACGATATCTAGATCCAAGGTAAGCAGTGCTTAGTAGATTAAATAAAGTATTTATATTGTTGTCTAGTACCCATAACACAAGCTCTGCTTAGCTTGGGACTAGATGACGCAGTGTGAATTGTCTTGAGTTATTATTTGGTATTATTATTATTACTTAGCAATGTATTTACTAGAATCAACTAAGAATAAAATAAATTTGAAATTACAGAATAAGAAACAGGATATTCGAGTCTAGTATAACGGGCCTCACATGATAATGTGATATCCAAAGTGCCTTCCAAGTACAGGCGACTGCTACCACTTACCATCAAGTGAGACACTTGCTATTCCAATTATATAAAAAAAGTGTTTAACTCTAATGCCAATGCGGGGTTAATTATATGAAAATAAAACATTCTATTCTACCTTCAAGCCGCCGGGTAACCAGTATTGAATATTTTATGACACTTTAGTGTCTAGTGTCGTTTAGTGTCTGACACAAGAAAAACTAAAGTGTCTGCGTTTGCGCACCGACTTGATACTCAACGATTAGAACCATGTTTAGACACACGTAAATGGGAAATGAGCTGCAGCCATTTTACTGGCCTGGGCTAAAATTAGAGAGAATATAACAAAACTTCTAAGTCCTTCTTAATGTCCAAGAAGAGGAATTTACAAAATTCTCGAAGTAAAAAAACAATGTAGATTTCAATAAAAATCTAATCCTAGTACTATTACGCGACACCATTCAGCATACTGCACTATGTCAGAGGAATCTCCACGCCGTCCACCCTGAAAACCATCGTGGCTAATTACTAGTGAATTCGCCGCAATGGGCAAACTGCCATTGTTGCCGTCAGTGCGTAGAGTGCATTTTATCAATCATTCATTTAAAAAAATCCGTAATGATAAATACTAAATATTTGATATGGTCAATCTCGATACAATCTGAGTAGGAAAGGGACAGTATGATGCGGTTAAAGTAATACATACATATTCTTTACTAATATTGTAAGGAGAGAGAGATATATCATTTCGTTATAAGAAAGCAAAAATCCAAAACCACTGTATCGATTTGAGAAAATCTTTCACTATACATTATTCCCGAGTGACATGTACTATACATATATTGTATTGATATAATACAAAACTAACAAAGCGTACGACGCTGGGGCAGACCAGTAGAGTATACCTACATATATAAACTGGGGGAAGGGGATTGTTAGTAATGCGGACCCTATTGCTAGCAATGAACCATGTCTGGTCACGTGGTTCCCACTGGAAACCATCGTGATAAATTCATAGTGAATTTACCACGATGGCCCAACTAACCTGACCTCATGCTCATCTTATCATCCTCCACTGGTGCCCAGCGTAAACCGTTAGCGCAGGCGGGTATATCATTCCAGTGTCATTCATAAATGTATTTATATATATATATAATACAATTTATTATGTTCCGACCTCAAATAATGGGATAAAGGCAAGGCAAGGCAATGATGACGACGGTCGTCTCTAACAGGCAATTAACACAAATAAACGTTCCAAACCGATCATAAAAAAAACAAGAATACTTAATCATTTGTCGACCAAGTGACATAAGGACAGTTGTGCATAATTCATGCATTGCACCTTAAGTTCGTTGAGAAATTTAACTGTCTATACATTATTCATTGCATCTAATGATATACCTACTAGATCAATAACAGACGTACATAATTGCGTACCTGTTATGTTTTTAATTGCCCTTTTAAACATCTTCGCTCGACTTTACAAAGTTGGGGTAGATTGAATGAAAAAATACCGCCAACAGTGTAGGGAATTCACCACATTTCAATGTTTCCTCTGATATAGTTGGTGGTCAAATGTACTTGTATTTTATTGTGGTCGACTAGCGGTAGATATTCAAAAGCTATTTTTAAAGTTGTATTGTTATAACTATATGTAAGGGAAATTCATATTTACCCGTGGTTGGAGGAAGTCGTAAAAAATGTCGAGGAAAATAACAACTTAAAGTTCAATAAATTCTCGCTACATGTTTTTAAAGATATTAATGATAATTAAATTAAGGGTGAAAATCAGAATATATTTCGGAGAGACCGCATGGATGTCAACTAAATATTGCTAGCAATGGTGACAATAGTGCCAATACGGGTGTATTTGCACTATTGTCGCCATTAAATCCAAACCCAATTACCCAAAAAAAAACATATGTTATTTCATGTAATGGCAAAGAAGTCAGTATGGGATACCTAATAAATGTTAACATCCCCTTATGTTGTTTATATGTACATTCTCGTACATACATGCCTAGTCACATTATGTCCTAATAAAGTACACTAAATGAACTGCCAATAAATAGCTATATAAATAGCTCATAATAGTAACATTTTATAGTGTCGCTAGAAAATATTTATTTTTTGCATAAATTGTATAAGACCATACAAGACACTCCCCTCGTACAGCCATACATAGAAAGTTCATACGCAGCACCTTTTAAAAGTACACATTTCTATTCACATTGCTACATATAAATGGTCCGTAAAAAACAAATTAGTCATTGCCGTTGATTGGTGTCAATCAATGAGGTTAAGCAACATTTATTGTGGCATTATATTAGATGGGTGACCGTAGTATATATTACCTGTCCTAGAAATTATTCCTTCATTTAAATCCATTTTATACGTCAGTTACAATTACGTTAATATGGGACAGAAATAGTATGGGATATATCGGTGTAAGACCACAACGGAAAATAAATATTGTGAATATTTTTTTTATGAAATATAATATAAATATATACATAATTAAGTAAGTTCTACATATGTTTATCAATCGGTTGTAATAGATAAATTTAAGGGTAATCATTTAGTTTGTTAAAATCTTTTGTCACCTACTATCAGTAAGAGCCCGTCATCTTTGCGAAAATAAAAACAATTTAGAACAAAGGGCTATAAATTTTAATGCTGACCAAGAAAACAATGGATGACATGTTTCTGACAGTTTTTGCTGTTATTATGACTATGGTCAGGTACCTTGGACTATATGTAGGAAATCTAAATTATGTTGGCAATTACGGTTAGCACTTACTACTAGGTGGGTCATCAGATTGTTTTATTTCAATTATAATAAAAAATACTAGTACACCGAACTGATTGGGTTTCTTTTCACGCTGGCGTGCGTGAGGTATCGTCCGTTTCGTTATACGCGACTTGAGACATTAGTGGCGATGAATATTTACTTCTCCATGTGTGGTGACAAAGCTATTTTAATTTGAAACGTTCTCGGACTAGCCGTTGCTGCGTTTACACATCCAACTGGGGCGTGGAACGGAACGCATTCTAATGTTTTAGGAATGCAAAGATCACTGGCATCATTATCTTTACGTATCGCACGCTTTATAATATACTGAATGTACTAACTCAAAAATGACAAATTTCGAAAATAGATCTCGACGCTAAAGAATTAAGTCGTTATTTCAAGTATTTTAATTTTTTGTGTTAATGTATTATAAGTTTGAGCACACGATTTAATGAAATAATCAAATCGTAAAGAGATGAAAATTTGTCTGTTTTCTGATAAGATTTCTCGTAAAAACGGCATGGTAAAAACATTTTAAGGTACGAAAAATATCGTCCAAGGGGTTAAAATGTCTTTTTTTTAGAGTTCTTCAAAACGCAACCTACACTTATTTATATAACTCAATAAATATAGTGTATGTTTTTTTTTCTTTATCATTATTTTCATCAGATTGAAAATGACATTCATGATATTAAAAATATGCTTAAGTAAGGACGTGAAAAACTAATCGTTTCTGGCAACAATAATATTTTTTCTATTTTAATATATAAAAAAAACGGTTTTATTGAATCTATAATGTGACCATGCCTAACATGAAGTTTTGAATTTAAAACTAGCCGTACTCGTGACTTCGTCCGCGTGGCAATTAACTTTATTTTTCTAAAATAAAAGTAGCCTAAGTCGCTGCTTATTACATCGGCTACCTACCAAAAAAAGTCCCGTCAAAATCGGTCCAGCCATTCCAGAGATTAGCCGGAACAAACAGATATAGACAGACAGACAAAAATTGTGAAAAATGTTATTTTGGTGCATGTATCGTATTTATATTCAATTGCAGGTAGTAAAGATCGGTTATTTCAATATTACAAACAGACACTCCAATTTTAACTATATGTCTATACATGACGGCTATATGGTTCCGTATTAAATATAAAAGCCTTACAACCGGTAGTCGGTACAGTTGACAAAATAATCCGTCACGTGTAGGGTAATCGCACCAGTTGTTGGCAGCGCTCCAGACGTCAGCACTATTGTTATTTAGTTCACTAATCATAACTGCATTAGTAATTGCGAGTTGTTTTCTACATGTATATTTGAACTTGTGCGTAATTAATTCACGTTACAGACATTACTCTAAATAATGTCAAATTATAGTTTGTTTGTGTTTTGTTTCAGTAGAACAGAATAAATCAATCCACTACAACACGAGTTGTTATTCCACTTTATTATAAATTATATTTTTTAACGAATCCATCGACGCTATGATCTTTTATATTATTATTTTTAAATTGTTTTACATCTTTTCAGTAGCGTGTATCGTTTGAGAAGACTTGCGAAAAATAAATGTAGGTTACCAGAAATTAGATCGCGTGAATAATACCTACGTTGAAATAAATAACAAAATATGTTTATATATTTGTGTATTAGAAAGAAGACTCAATGTGTGCGAATAATAACGATATGCTTATTGAATTTTTTTGCGTATATAAATCGCGCCAAATTCTAATTATTATGTATGTAAATACTACCTCAATAAATATGAATTATTGATACAAGTTTACAGGTGACACAAATACGTACAAGTACCCTGGTATTTTTCAATGACGAGTTACACACATATTTAGGTAGTTAACATCTATTTTAGTCATCTTTCTAACCATTACTCATAAACCGAGTGCAAAGACAATAGCTAAGGTACAAAGTCTCAGGAGAAGTAACGCCCTTGTACAAAAAAACTAAGTAAAAAAAAGTTGGCGCTTGACTTTCATAGAACAAAATTTTGTATGGTTGACAAAATCATTGCATTCAAATTTACACTCTATTCCTGAGAGCGTAGTGCTCATATAAAGAACAGGCGTTGTTGACAGGCGTAGGTTAATTTGTATATTTTTTCTTGAGTTGGTTTTTTGGATGCAGCGTGGAATCGTCCCTGTCTTTTCTAGGAAATCCTCATTACAACGTCGACCGAACGAAATTTATTATGCTACGGTCGATCAGACTTGCTTTTTTTATAAATAAGTTTAATTAGCATTTAAAATATAATTCAAACATATTCAAAGCATGGTAGTATATGTATAGACGAACAATATGATATTTACTGTTACGTAACTTGATTTTACCGATAATGATGATGAGACTCCACAAAATTGTCTACATAGTACCGCTGTCTCATCCCATTCTAGATGCATTGTGCTATATTTCGGGTGAGATATGGCAGTAAAATTATAAGGTACATGATACATTACTGCTTTAGATGGTCAACGTATGGGCATACCATGGACTTTATGTGTATTGAGCATCAAGTTATAATGTCATCCGACACATATAGGTACATACCTATATGTGTCGGATATCACCACTTCCACCATCAATGAATAAAAAAGAACTAGTGCCGTATTAAGTAGATATATGTATATAAGTACATACTACATATACTATACATAAAATATTATAACACCTATGAACACTTCATGATTATACACGTTAAAACCAAAGGTCAGATGATAAAAATCAAATAACGTATTAAAGAACAGTCACCACCACACGTCATGCGTCAACGTCAACATAACTAACACTAAAGAACAAATTAAATAATGTAAACACTGCGGTAAAAATGTATGATTACAACGAAAAAATCTACTTCGAATGCTCAAAATTCGAATTTCAAATATTCAAATTCGAATTTCGAATGTTCAACATTTCAGCGTCGAGTAATTTGAATTCCGTGGAATAGCGATTACGGGCGAAGTTTGAAATGGAGAACCGATGGCTCGACTCGAGTTATTGCTTACGTCGTAAACGACTTCAACATTGCATTTTACTCAAGTTTACTATCATTGTAAAATATCCTTTATTTTAATGGACAATTAAAACTAAGTTATTGTCTGAATATATACAATTCGTTATGTACTGTGGACAGTTTACATACAAATACAATTATACCTAAAACGCAGTATATTGATCTCGTCGACCTTAGTGGTGTAACAACCTGCTATACTTCCCTTGCGGGACCAAGATTCCATCCTCGTACACGACAGACAGCATATGAGTATAACTGGGACAGAGGATTGTTAGTAAGGTAGACTAATAACCTCATTACTAAAATTTTATGTCAGGTTGACCTCTACGCGTTTTCCTCTGGAAACTATCTTGTGATATAACCTAACTTGGCAAATTGCCATTTGCCAAGATGGGCTAACTGATCTGACTTCATGCTCATCTTATCATCCTCCACTAGTGTAGACCATTGCCGCAGTCAGGTTCATCATTCTAGTATCATTCATATCAAATATGTATGTATATCAGTGCAATAAATTGTTAATATTTAAATAAAATAGATTTAAAACGTTTTAGGAACATATTCCGCATGCTGAATGCTAACAATGAACAACACGACTTGCATTAACATTCTCAACTCTTGCGCAGGTTCTCATTGCACGCTGCACGCGTTTAGCTGTATCAGTAGGATTGTAGTAACTCCGGATGTCTTATGTGTATGGTCTACTACAGTATATTTTATACCACATTTATTTTTAGATATAAAAACAGTATTTTTAGAAAAAATTACTATTTTTATTTACTCGCGGTCGATCGCGGTAAATTTGGGAAGAATAAATGATTGAGGGACTATGTGAAAGGAAAATTATTAGTCTGAAGAATCAATCGAAGTTTAAAAGATCCAGTGAAAGAAAGAAAGAGATAAGAAAGACCATCCAAATGCACTTGTATTTCATCGTTATCCTAGAACCTACCACTGGTGTGACAACGGATACCGTTAGAAGTACCCGATCGTTCATTATTATTAACTAAAAAACCGTCACAATTTTTTATAGCACATTAAGAAAATAACGAAAAAGGAATATTGAAAATTTTATTTTATATTAAAGTAAAATATATAAACGATTATTATAATTCGAGAATATAACTTGTGAAATATTAGTCACATATACAATAAAGGCATGTAGCAGAGGAAACGCGGGCATTGAAACATTTAAAGAATAGGTATTTGACAATTGTGATATCTCACAGTGCTAATGGTCTCATCACTTTTCGATGATATGTATATCGCTGTCTCCCTCTCGCTCCATATTCCCCTGAAAAGAGCGAGAGAGACAACTGCAACTAGGTCTGGTTATATCTGCAAAAACAGCAGATATAGTGAAATCGTATTCCCGTTTCCTCCCTCAATACTAGAGTAGACATAATGATTTCTTTGAAAATAATACAAGAAGAGGTAAATAATTCTGCCCGAAATTTGTTAAATACAATTTTTTGATATACATAAAAAGTATCTCATTCAGAACATCGGATAAACTTAATCGAGGATATATGTTCTCTGGTTTAAATAATCGGGTCTCAATTATGTTATCTTAATCGAATAACTTATAGACATTATTATCAAAGACAAGTAGAAGGAATGAGAGGAAGGGGAAAACTTAAACTGAGTAAGTATCTCAAGAATATCAAGAAAGATATTGGGAGTCCTGTCGTTTGTTTCGTTTGTCATTCATTGATGAAAAACCGTGAGAAATGACAAAAACTTCACAAGAGCCGTTCTCTTAAATTATGAATGAATTAAATTATTAAAAACTGTGTGGCATATAGAAAATAGTTGTGTACAGCGATGTCAATTTAGGTAGGTGTCAGCGTATTTTCAACTATGTTCTATATCACACTCAGTTTGAAGTAATTGATTAAAACTGATTTTAGTACTCGTACTTATGGAGAGTAGGAAATTCGATCATGAATAATTCATTTGGGACAAACTATAGACATAAAACGATTGTTCTCTTCTGAGAACATGATGTTTAGGTTTATTACTCGAGCAGTTCTCAAATTTTAAATAAGACCCAGTTTTTATTGTATTGAAGACAAACAGACATTGTGATTTTTTAATATGTTGCACGCTTAATAATGAACCGCTTTAATTCAAAGTCCATATTTTTAAAACAGATCTTAAATTCAATAGCTGAAGGTCGATTTTTGAATAAATTGTATTTTTTTAGTTAGCAGTTTAATATTATGTGATGTCTTATTGTTTGCAGTAAATGTTTAATTGGATAACAATTAGAAGATTTAACGGGTAACTAGTTTTATGAAAGTAAGCATATACTGAATTAAAAATGGGAAAAGATATGAAACCTAAAATAACTGCGAATACAAAAGAATTCGGTGATATATTTGAATGTGAAATAACTTGTTTAAAACGATCCCAAACTCGGTTTTGGAACTGGCCACTCGTGACCCCGCTTGTCGCGTTTTACTGCACGCCGTAAAAAAAGAAAAAAGATTTTGAAATATATTTTTTCTTTAAAAAATAATAAAAGGGTTATAAATATTCCTTTTTTTGTTGGCGACGTTTGCCTTATTGAGAAATGGTCGCGTCGTGGCGCAAGAGATTCGAACGAATGAAAAAAGGAATTCGTGTTAAGTATCCTTTATTTTCGGCGTGGAATTGTTATAAAAAAGTATATATTGCTATTGATCACTATTAGTGCAGTTTATTTTTAATCCTTTCTTTCGTCTTCTTTTGGTTTTCTTCTCAGTAATATCTATCTGTTGTAAATAGCCTATATTCGTCCTTGGAATTCAATCTCACTTAACGTCAAACTTCATTAAAATCCGTTCAGCCGTTTCTACTTGAAAAGGTAGTAAAAATACAGATATACACTTTCATATTTATAATAATAATAGTATTAATGTAATACTTATTCTGAACATCATTGTATGCTTTTATTATAACTATTCTACTGCAATTCGCCATAGCTGGCCTTTGCAGCTTTACCGGAAGAATATACTTCTTCCCATGAAGCTATTGACCGTAATAATGTACTATTGTATTACTATGATACGTACTAATCTATAAATTATAATAAATATAATAAATACAACTACATAATAAACAAAGCCACAGTAATATTTCAATTGCCGTTTTTAAGCGACGGGACCAATGACGTCAAACCACAGTGAGGAAAACATTTGTTTCCGACAAAAATTTGAATCGGATAATTCACAATAATTAGTCTTCATTGTCTCAGATATAAACAAAGATTTATATTAGTATTTTTTTTCGTGAAACTAAGAATGAAACTCGATAATTCGAACATGCAATCAGTGACAATGACAGGGGTATTGACCCTACGATAAACATTTTTATCAATAATAATCTCAGGACAATTCACACAGCGACATCTAGTCCCAAGTTAAGCTAGCTAAAGCTTGTGTTATGGGTACTAGATAACTGATACAAATACATAGATTTTTTTCGTAAATACATACATATTATACATAGAACAGCCAGACCGACACAAACAATTGTACTCGTGAATACAAATGTTTGCACCGTGCATGGAATCGAACCCGCGACCATCGGAAGTATAGCGATGTCCTAAACCGCTAGACCACCGAGGCCGTCATATCCTTTGAAAACACATAGAATACTTGCACTCACGACTGGTTATTACCACAAAAACTGTTAAATATGAAGGTAGATATAGGTGTAAGCATTTTTCAAAAATTTTATCGACATAATGTCATATCTATATTTAATACAGAACCAGTAAGGAGATCCCCACTTTTTATGTTAAGCAGGTGCATTGTGCACGTTTGAACTGCTATATCATTATTTATTAGGGTTCCCGCGTAAAAAAAAACAAATGGCAGCACAATTATTAACATTGTCCTTGTCGCTTCAAATGATTATGTGCAATAAACATAAACATTTACTTTGCAGGACATCGAATCAATTAAAAGTTCTATGAAGGAATTATGACATTCATACCATTTTAGTCCACCCTTAATTAATTCCCGTAAATGCATCGACTGCAGCCACCTATTATGTATTCAGCAGTAGTGCAGAAACGCATCGCCATATTTGTCTTTTATTATTACTTTCTTTTTTTTTAATGTACCCATCAAGAATAGAGATAAAATATTTGTCTATGCTCTATTACGAGCATTTCTTGCTTTTTCAGTAATAGGACTTCTGCCAGTGTTTCTCAAAATGTATAACTGTAGGGAGTCACGGTAATCGATACAAATAAGTTTTAACTCATTCCTATTATGACTATTACAAACTATTTTTAAAATTGGAACGTATTTAACGATTATAGATATATATAGATAATATGCATATAGCTTATAAATTATGTTTTCATAATTTTTGTATAGTTTATCTTACTTCTTACTATTTTATAAACACGAATGCTTGTGACATTCACTTATATGAACGTTTTTTGTTACTCTTTCAAGAAAAAACTACTGAACGGATTTTGATTATACTTTAAAGAAATATAGATTGTATATCAGAGGCCTATAATTTAAAAAAGATATTATGTCAATTGGGCGAATAATAACGATAAATGTCAAGTAAGTGTGATGCAGCTGAAGTTGTGCAGGTCGGCCAATATTTAATAACATTGAAAGAAACTGTCCTACAAAATTAGTCATACATTTCTTGCTATATGATAGGTGTGTATCTACGCCAAATGGATAGGTACCTAATATTTCCTATTGCATATACTAACAAATATTATAACAGATAAGTTAAGTTTTAATTTTAATAAAAAAAACTCTTATGTATGTATAATATTTGTTAGTATACAACAGACGATTGTATAGTTATGGTTTTTTATCAAAACTATAACTGACTATTTACCTTATGTATTTATTATCCTCGTTATAAAATTTTACACTCTTACCCTTGTTTGTGTAAAATGTACTGGAACTAAATTACTTGCATTATATATATTTTTTTCTATTAAATATATTCTTATATATTGGGGAGGAGATTATAAGTAAGATTATTAATTCCCTTTCTATCAATATGATGTTGGGGCTACCTGGATTCTCAGAGGTGTTTGTACCGGCGCGGATATATGGTTTTAAGCCATAATGCGAAAAAGAACTGCATGACTGATGTTTAAACTTCGGGGGAGAGCAAACGACCTCCTAACCACTATTGCAAATATGTTAGATGGTCCGCTCCAGAGGCACTGAATATCCCAGTGCATCTGGATGTGGACACAGATATATTTACTAACATGGATAATATATATATAATATCATGGATGTAATCCGAAATAGATAAATAAAATATAAATCTCCACAGGGAATTGTTCTCCTAGAAAACCATCGTAATAAATTCCTGTATGCTAGCACCATTTCATATCATCCATTACAAAAAAATATGGTATATTCTTAACTGTTTATTCAGCAGTTTTGTCATTTGTCAGCCTCTATTGTATTGTTTGTATGTTATCACTCCTTGGGACTGTCCCCGGCAATAAAACGAAGGAAATCTACCTGAGTTTAAATATTTTAGAAAGTTCCTAATTATTTATGTAGCATAACTTACATTTTGTACCTATCTATCTATTGGTGTATATTGGTAATGATGACACAGTAAATTAAAGTATCGTTTAATAATATATAGTAACTGTATATATATGTTAACGATCTCAATAACTACTGAACGGATTTTTATGTTTTCTGTCATCGACAGAGTGATTTCAAAAGAAAGTATAGGCGTATGATTTTGTGTAAATTAGTTGAAATAATCATGCAAAGCTGGGGCGGGTTTCATGTCTACAATAGAAATATAATAATAATAAACTCTTGTGCACTGAGAAGAATTACATTAAGTAGGAAATTAAAAACAAAAGGCGGTCTCTTAGAGCAACCATTTACGTCAAGTAAAACACTTGTGCGCATAGAAATTTTTTTTTATATATTTTAGACTCTACTTTTTTATCGTTTTTTACGTATTTGTCAATATTGAGTCAATGTATCGCGCACTAAATACGACATGCATTAAGTCCAAAATAGACTTTTCTTTAATTAGACTGTA
Source organism: Achroia grisella (assembly GCF_030625045.1). NCBI lineage: Eukaryota > Metazoa > Arthropoda > Insecta > Lepidoptera > Pyralidae > Achroia > Achroia grisella. Next base: position 2,806,602 of record NW_026712590.1, read on the forward strand.
ATGATATTAAATTGGGGTGTATTTTCCAATATTTGTAATTTTTGTCTTAATATATTAACCTTTATAAACTAGTAAATTATATAAACTATTGTATTAACTTAGGAATAAAGTAATAAGATCAGTAATAAGTTCATAATATACAGTTTATATTTCCGACCAACCTTTTTGAATTATTATTTTATATTTATGACGTATGACGTATTATTTCTCATGTAAATTTATGAAAGTTTATATATTGTGCCATTTGAGCAAATATATACCTATAGTGACTATTTTTTATTATAACGACATTCCTCCGCTATCCATTCATAAAGATTGGATTCAGTATTTATGTACACACTACACCAATTGAGTTACATTATTACATATTAGTTCATATAACAGAATAATGACAAATATCTAGACCTAGTTACAATTACTAGGTCTGTACATCATTCATTATTTACTATACTCATTCAGAACTCAAATACTTCAAGTAACTACTGCTTTAAACATTTACTTTATATATGTATACTATTTTAAAACAATAATTAATACAATATAGTATATATCTTTATTATTACGTGTTCATCTGTAATGGTCAGATGTATAAGGACTATAGTAGGTATATACATAATGTTGATGACGCAATAAAGGAATAAATATATAACATATTCGATTATTTACTTCTTATATACAAGTAATAGTCTATAGAGCGGAGAATAAACTATTCTTTCTATTATAATTTAGTACCTATATTCAATAATTTGATGTCTATCTCATGTTCTCTCATTACTTAATATTTCCTTAGATAGCAACATTACGGTTGTATACCATTATTGTAAAAAGATTCTAAAGACTTAAATAGATTAGTCACATTTTCGTTTGCAATATCTCTATTAAGTAGGTATTAATTCGGAATAAATATTGTAAATACATTTCATGACGAATAATAATGTAGGTAACAAATGTGGGTAACATTTTAGTACATATACATTGGCTATGTCGGCCAAATGACAGTCGTCAACTTGATTCTTGACGCCATTTAATGTTAGTCGAATGCGTTCTAAATGTGATAACATTACTAATTACGTTATAAATTAGTCGACACACTTCCTAACTGATAACCGACGGCGCCGAGCCACCAAACGGATATGTCCATGCTTATGGACTACCGAAATATCAGTTACTTGTAAAAATACATAATCTTGGTAGCGGAATAACAGGCCACCGACCTCAAGTGTGATGGGCCATAATTAATCGGCGGGCATACCTAAACAGAGCAGGCATGGCGCTGTCCACGCGCCTTCTAAACACGAATCACCAATCCACAATAACACATATTACATACTAGTTATCACACACTGTCGCCGGCTACACTCGCGATGTACACTGGTCATTATTTTGTTTATCGCCGTGAATTTTGTTTCGAGACCGCGCGAAGGTGACGGTCCAACGGACGCGAGTCAACTGCACACAACAATACGCCGCGCGCGAGAACAGACCGGCACGCACACTGACGCTGTTTCACTCACACACTGGTAGGTACGGCGTGCACCGACGGCGGTATAAAAAACCTACGATCGGTATGCAGACGTTCGGTTTGAGCAGGTCCTCGGCTTGACGCTGTTTTCGTCTGCGGTCCAGGGTGGCGGAGGCGGTATTTTAATCTCCCCTAATTTGACATCAAAAGACATCTTAATCGATCGAAATTATGAAAAATTACAAAAAATAATTATTTCGATCTCGTTATTGTTTGGAAAGTATTTTTGATAATTATGATTAGATTATTAACTTCTCTTGAATACACCAAATTCATGTTATATCATTACACGTAAAATAATAATTATTAAATTGTGTACCAATTACTTTCACTAAATTCTTACGATGGTAAGCGATTGATAAATTAATAAAAAAAAGTCGGACCATTTTCTGTGTTGCAAAAGTTACTCACATGACTGAGTACTAATAAGTAAGTAAATATTTTTTTGTTTACAGTTTTAGATGACATTAAAAAGGTTTTTAAAATGCAATATTTTATTTATTTATTTCTTTAACCCTCTTTTTTCGTGCAAAATGTAAGCCCATTTGTTAAAAAAATAACATGTATATGAAAGTTATATTTGCACAAAACGTCATACAAATTTACCCACCTTCAGGGAGAAACCACCACGTGGTAACATTAAAAACAAAAGAACGGCAGTCAGCGAACCTTGAGTGGGCAGGCGATACGATTCGAGCCTGCGCCCGAGTCAGCGCGCCATGCGCCATGTTGCCGACGGCGTGAGCGAGACAGCGCTCTACAACTTATATGTGCATCCTTTTTACACGCTTGTTAGCGTTATTGCGTGCCGTAACTATACTCGTCAACGACTATACCACACAGCACACACCCACACTCAGAGTATTGTTACACAAAATTTATAACGAGCAAGTTGGATTTCGTCTCAGCATCGGACACTCCTAAATTCTTTGCGGAAGGATTCCTTTTTTCACCTTCGTGCCTTCTCAATCCGCTTGAGGCGATATATAATATACCTAATTCTAGATTGATAGTTTGTTTTTAGCTTGAATCAGCTTCTTATTTTGATAACAAAGTTGCTTTATTATTCAAACTCGTGTCCTACAGTCCTTAGTTTGTTAGTTTCATTCATCTAGTTCACTATTATGTAGATAGTTAAGTGATCACCACCTACTGCCAGTAATGGTTACAAAGTTTGAAATTGCGATGTACAGGCGTTTGGTGCAAGTTGTAAGCAGTAGGTGTAATTAAAACTATTTTTGAACTTATTCACATTGACTTAAACCTTTGTTTATTCAAATAAAGATAATTTTTATTCTATTTATAGCGCATTACCCATATTGCGACTGTGGTGCTCCCTTCCAAATCATGCACCATCTCCTATCGTGACCTTTGTGTCCAGCGCCTTGCACGAACGAAGACCTGAACAAGGCAATCGATTTTTTTTGTGTATGATAATGGAATAGTGCAACCACCTGCGCTAACGGTTTACGCTAGCAGGGCACCAGTGGAGGATGATAAGATGAGCATGAGGTCAGGTCAGTTAGCACATTGTGACAAATTCACCAAGAATTTATCACGATGGTTTCCAGGGGGAACCACGTGGAGGTCGACCTAACATGGTACATTGCTAGCAATGGGAGTTACTAATTCCCATTACTAACTATCCCCGTCCCCCCAAGGCAACCGCAATCGGTTGCCTTGGGGGTAATTGCCAAGTTTTGGTCTAAACATACATATTTAAGGCTATTGTTGACGAACATTAAAACACAAAACGAATATTACCAATATTATAAAGACCAGTTTTTGTCATACATAACTACATTACTCTTATGCCATACATATTGTATATAGTCAGAGGCAGTATTAACTAACGTCGTCGAACTGAACCCAACACTAGTTATATCGATATTTCGCTAAATATATTTTCTTCTGAAAAGAGTAATGTAAGGAACCACTGCACCGATTTCAGAAATTCATGAGTATGATTGTTTGTATCAGTCTGGGTGTTTTCTATGTATATTTCGTATTTACAAAAAAAATCTAAGTATATATCTGTCAGTTGTTTAGTACCCATAACATAAGCTTGCCTAGCTTCGTACTAAATGCCGCTGTGTGGATTGTTCAGAGATATTGTTATTATCTTAATATATCACTAATTCAAATGTAAACTAATTTACGGTATCCGCAGTTAGCCATTCGTTTGGGCCGTAGTGTATATAGAGCTGTGTCTAACATAGCCAGTCAGGTCGGAGGGGATTATTAGTAATGGAGAGTGTGGGCCGTCGCTAGCAATGTATTATATCACGTCGACCTCCACGTTGTCACCCCTGGAAAAAATCCATCCATTAATTCCTAGTGTACTCTCCACAGTGGGTTAACTGACCTGACTTCATGCTTATTATATCTTCCTCCACTGGTGTCCCGCCAGTGTATACTGTCAGCGCAGGCGGATGGATCCCATATTCGACCTTAAAAAAATAGTCAGAAGATTCACATGATATATCTTTAAATAATTTTATTGACAACAGAAAACTTAGTAAAATAAAAACAATCTTAATACTAGAAGCAATTTCTAAAAGGAACAATTTCACAAAAACTGTGATCAAAAGATAAGAAAAACTATCTTTATTTTTCATATCCACCCAAAGGTAGTCTGGTAGAAATTACTTAGTTATAAGACCGCCTTTTGTATCAGTTAATGTACATATATTTTAATTATTTTCTGTATTTGTTGCAATGACGAGTATACATAAATAATACTAATAACAATCCATGCCAAAGTATATTTTGCTATTGCCCATTGGTGACGGTAACATTTATTGCTTTCCATCACTTTATCACCATCTAGTTGCCATTGCAACCAGTGTAAAAAAAAACAAATGGCTAATACTGCTACATAGCCAATTAGCAAAGCCATTGAAACATAAAGACGCGTTGAAACTATTGCTATTGTTATACATTATTAGTAATATGAATCACATAATGATACCTATACCTATCCATATAGAGTTTAATTTTGTAGTCCATTAGTTGTACTGCAAACTTGAGACCATCAGACAAAGTAAAGTAATTTATAATTTGTGAAATTATAATTTAACTTGCTTAAACAAAAACTCGTAGTTAGTTAAACAAAAAATAAACAAATCTACTATGTCAGGTAGACCTCCACCTGGTCGTCCCTGGTAAATCTAGTTTGTTTTTAGTTCCAGGTTTATCTATTTATCTATGTCTGCTTATCCTAAACTGATAGAAAATAGTGATTACTGACCCTATTGCTAGTAATGTCCCATATCAGGTAGACCTCGTCACGTGGACATCTCTGGTTTATTTTTATAAGTTACAGGTGATATCTATCCCTACTTATCCTAAACTGATAGGAAGTAGCGGGGACTACTAATCCTGTTGCTAGTAATGGACTATGTGTATTAGACCTCCTCCTGGATATCCCCGGTTTATTGTGGTTTATTTTTTGTAATTATAGGTACTCCAATTTAGGCGTCTTGTTCTCGCTATTTGACACGGGTGACAAAACACTGATTTTTGTGAAAGAATTTATTAATATTGTCGCTCAAATATCAATTAAAGGGAAGAGCTTCTCCACTGGTTATCTACCAGCGTATACGGTAATACTACAAGCGGAAGGAGTGCACCATTCCTCTATCGTCCATTAAAAATGTGTAAAAAGTCGTCTACGTAGCTCTGTCTACCTATATCAGTTATCAAGTCAATGTGCCAATGTCAATGTGCTTTATTTGTATATTAAAGATTAAATAAATAAATAAAAGTATGTTGTCCTCTGGAATGGCAACGCATGAGTGGCATTCATACAATTACATAAAAAAATGCGTGTGATGTCAAAGTTTCAGTAAGATGGAATTGTCATCATCACTTTTTATGCACATCCAATGACGACAATCCCATCGTACTAAATAACAAAAGAAATAACAATCATCTTAAATTAATGCGATTAATAACCAGAAAATTACCGTTCAATCTGGTAAAAGAAATAAAAAAATATATATTTAGGCTGTGTTGAGTGTAAACATATTTACTTCGATACCCTTCACCCTTCCATCTAATTCAGCAGCAGTTTCACCATAGAAGTAACAGCATTGCCCTGAATAAATAAAGTTATAAAAAAACTACTAAATAAAGTTAGAACTTATAAAAAAAAAAAATATATATAATCGTAAGTGTGCAACTGTCCTATAACAAGTTGACAATGATTTCATTAGTGGCAGGCGTGGCTCGTGTTACCGCCGTTTTTCGTGTAAAATGAATACGCCTCGACTCGTAGTGAATTGACACCATATACATTTATGCAATATGGACTGTTCTTTATGGATTACTAGCTGTGCCTGCGACTTCGTCTGCGTAGTATAGTGACCTTGGATAGCATTTTTGATTATTTAGGGTAATTATAAAAAGAGAAAAGTTCTTAGTAAAAAGTAGCTTCAGAAATAATGAATTTCCATTCAAACTTTCGTCTCCTATTTTATTTTATCCCTTAAATGTATTTTTTACAAACTTTAAAATATTAATATATGTTGACGGCCTCGGTGGTCTAGCGATTTAGGACACTCTTTACTTCCGATGGTGGCCAGTTCGATTCATCGGACGGTACAAACATAAAATTCATGAGTATGTTTGTTTGTGTCTATCTGGGTGTTTTCTATGTATAATGTGTGTATATAATAAACAAATATAACTAAGTATTTCTATCAGTTGTCTTGTATAAGACCCATAACACGTAAGATTAGCTTAGCTTGGGACTAGATGGTGCTGTGTAAGGTAACATTTTTCAGGTAACTTTTAACAACCCCATTCCCCCAACACTTGAGTGGTATCACGGGTGTCACATGATAACGTGATATCCGTAATGCTGTTAATATGCACTACAGGCAATGGTTACCATTTACCATCAGGTGGGTCGTCAGCTTGTTTACCATACCAATTGCATAAAAAAAGAAATACCTCGAAACTTCTCACTCGCAGGCATTAATCAAAATTCCCGAATGGAGTCGTGGATAAATTATGCAAATCACGACTCGCACAACTAAACCGCTCAGGCATTGAACCTGCTACCGGCCACTGTAGGTAAACAAGTTGGGAATTGCACGCAAACCAACGCAGTGCAACTCATTTGAACGAACGATTATATTTCTTCTTTTATTTCATCTTCTAAGTTATAACTTAAATGAATTATTTCTAAATCTAAGCTATTCTGAATTAATGAACAATTATAAAACAATATGCAACTTATAAACTGACTTAAAAATCATATTAAGGTGTTTTCACTGACTATCAATGTACAATGCAAAAGTACTGTTTTAATTAAAAAAAGTAGCTAATTACGACTAGTTAGAGCTAGTATGCCCTGATACTAGCTCTAATCGGGAGGGAAGGGGATTGGTATGTGAGCTGTTCACCCCATTACTAGCAATGTAGGTGTGCAAATACCAGGTGTGACCTCTACGCGGTAACCCTCGGCATGATACATTCCTGGATTTATCACGATTGGCTAACTGACCTGATGTTCATCTTATCATCCTCCACTAGTGCCCTGTCTGCGTAAACCTTTATCGCAGACGGCTGCACCATTCCACTGTCATCCCAAAAAGAAACTAGCTATAACCCTCGACTTCGTCTGCTTTATTGAAATTATTACGAAGGGGAAAGATTTGGTTTTTTGGAATATATGGTAATGACATTTGTCGCAACTATTTTACGATTTATTCCAATAATATAAATAAGCCAAAGCAAAACGGTTGTCGTAAATATCGCCACTCGTACGATTTGAAACGATAATCGATATTCGGCACGCAATCTAGCCATCGATATATTTATGTTCGAGTTTGAACCAATTTGCCGTGACTGATCGATTTCCACGCATCCGATATTGACTACACGGCTGTTTATGTATATTTATAATATAATAAGACGCCATAATGTTTTTATTGTTATGAAACTGGAATGGAAAATGAAACTGACAATCCACGTAATTCAAATTCAAATTCAAAAATAATATTCATATAGGACATTTTAGTCGCCTATGACGACATATTTTTTCTTTACCGTCCAGTTCTGTATACATATTTAATAGAAATGAACTGGCAAGAAACTCAATTGAATTTCATTTTTTCTGTAGCCAGTTTATTTACATTATATGCTTATATAGGTGTCTATGTCTAACATTAAATGATAATCACATGCATGAACAACTATTGCCAACTAATGGTAAGTGGTAGCATGTATACATTAACAGAATGACAATGTAATGTACGTTTTAGGGGGGAATGGGATTGTTAGTAATGTTATGTAATATTATGTTATCTGTGGTAATGTGGACCAATGATCTATCTCATTGCTAGCAATGTACCATGTCAGATCGACCTCCAAGCGGTTCCCCCTGGAAACCACCGTGATAAATTCCCGGTAAATTTGTCACAATGGGCTAACTGATCTGACTTCATGTTCATCCTATCATGCTCCACTGGTGCCCCGCCAGCGTAAACCAGAGTGCACCATTCCATTATCATCATAAAAAAACCCCTTGAGTATTGCTATAAATATAATTAAGATATTATACCTCTGTTTTCGGTATGCTTACTGCCATATCTCATCCTTCAACCGCAATATAACTTAGGAAGTAAGGTGGTGGCTGTAGGCGTACCCAGATGACCTACCTAAACTTTTACTTCATCTGTGAATGCGGGTTATCTACCTAACTATATATTTTTTGTTATTTTTCTGATCTCTTGTTCTGTTAATACCTTAACAATATCATTATGTTATTTCTCCCAACACAAGTACACTAGTAGATACCACTAATACATATGAAAACATTCCTTATGTTTTATGTATTTTAAAATAATTCTATAAAATATTATCAAAGATATATCCTCCTCAAGTTTGTCATTCGAAATATGGTAGTTACAGCATTGTGAATTGCCATAAAACTTTTGAATAACACCAGCATATAGTGTCATCTATCGGGTAAGTTTAATAACACATTTACAATATATTGTTGGTTCAGCGCCATCTGCCGTCAAACTCGTGTAATAATAGAACCATATCTATTTCCTTAGTGAATTATTTCAAACAGCGCCATCTATTACGATTCTTTGAAATTAAAACTGCGTTCTCATTGCAGGTAAATAAATAATATTGAAATCATTTACTGGATGTCGCTACGGCAAATGTTGCAACAAAATAAATCCGACTTTACAGAAGGTTTTCAATTTATCATCTTTATGTTTACATAGTTTAATTTTGATTATATTATATTCTTATTGTCTGTTGCATGACCATTACAATATATATACCTAAATAACATTGGGGATGTGAAATTCTCCTCCATAATTGTAGTTTATTGCTTTGTTTACAATATACCCTGTGCAGTAAATACCTACCTACCTTTATTAGTATCTATTATTTTTACATTCTTTTTTTCACAAAACATAATGAAAGTGTGTGCTGTCTATTAAATAATAATAATATCCCTGTATTTCATAATCCATACTTTAGCGCCATTTAGTCTGGGTGCTAGACAACGGATAGACAAACACCCAGACTAATACTAGCAATCATATTCATGAATACGAATGTTTGTACTGTGCGATTGAACCCGCGACTATCGGAAGTAAATCAGTGAGCTAAACTTAGATCACCGAGGTGTTATTAATAATAACAAACTTCTGGTTCTAATAACTATACATTTTATGACAAATACGAAAGTAGATTTTATATAACATTTATTCTTTAGACTCACCTATTCGTATTTCTGCCATGCCAGCTTATTTTGTTAAGATGCGTTTGAAGGGTACCTATCACAAAAAATAATTGAATAAATGTGGCACTAGTCTGTAAGTTATATTAGGTTTATAATAATGTATTGTCTATTATTGATTCTTTATCGCACTTATAAAGTTGTACGACAACTGACGAGTTTAATTTCGCATTCTCTACTACTTTCTGTTCTTACCTACTAACGATTAGGTAAGAACAGAAAGTGGTAAAGTTTATGTACTAGTTATCTTTGTTATACCTTTACAATATATAATAAGGATGTAATTGTTACAATGCATGTAATTGTTAGGTTCAGTAATAAAAATTTGCATGCCTACTGAGAAAAGCCGTATTACAGCGATGCCTGTTAATATCACTGTGGCTTAAATGTTTATAAATATATTGTTTGTTATGCAAATAAAATACTTGTTAGAAGATATTTGACCCAAAAAATTAGTGCTGGTTGGTAGTTTGTATTCACACGTTTCGACTAGTAAATGTAAACTTACAAGGATTATTTAATAGAGCAACACGCAAGTTTCTTGCTCGTTCTTCTTGTGATGAGCTTTCCGAACGAGTGGTAGATAAAAAACAAATTGTTATGACTATTCAAAAGTGCTTAAATTAAGTTTATTTGAATAAAATGATTTTCTATTTTATTCTATTCTATTCTTGCTTACTTATCTGCTGAAATATCTTTAAGTTCCCCGGGGATCTCGCCCCCGGTGTAGATGTCGAGGCAAAAGCGATTGCCTCGAGACCCCAATCTGTACCTCCCAAGAGTGATGGAGAAGACTTGTGATAATACAATTACGAGAGAAGAGGCAAGACATCTTAGTCCTCATGAGAATAGAATAGAAAAGAATAGAAAATAATTTATTCAAATAAACTTATATTGAAGCACTTTTGAATAGTCATAACATTTTTTTTAATCTACCGCTCATTCGGAATGCTGTCTCATCACAAGAAGAACAAGCAAGAAACTTGTGTGTTGCTCTTTTAAATAATTTATTCTTACTTACAATTTAAGTTTAAGTGTGTGAATACAAACCACCGATTAGCACTAATCAATGAAATAATAAAATAGAAAAAACATTAAATATACAACAATTGGTTAAACAATTAATAAGAGAAAATAAGTCATAGTGATTAGAGCAGACCAGTCCACACAAGCAGCACCCGTTCACGAGTATGACGGATGAGCCAGCCACCACTGCGCTCGACCATATTTTAGGGAGCCCAATGACCCGGCCCACCACGCCGCTACAAGTCTGGACATTTTAGTGAGCATGACTACTCAAAACACTCGTGCATGAGAACTCGTGAGTGGCACCACGTATGTAGTGGTGACGGTAAACATTAGCACGGTGACCGTCAGTTACATTCCAATAAACAAAAAAGACACATGATAATGTGTATTATATGAGAATGTAAATCCTATATATTCTATATGAACCACATATGAACACACCCAACCTTCCTACAGTAATAATATATATGGAGGCATTTAACAGTAACAGGTAACAGATAGTAAATACCTTGAATTTATTTATTTTCCTTAGTTGCTATTTATTCTTTTAAGTTGAAATCAGTTAGTGCATGGAGTTTTATCTCCGTTTGTGGGATGGATCTGCCAAAAATCAAATAGCAGCCCTGGCTCTGTACTTTGTTGAGCCGAACCGACCTTTGAGGTTAACTGGGGATGACACACTAATAAAGCTAGCCTTCAGACGCTAGAACATCGACAGACAAAGTAGCCAGTGTGTCTGTCGGTGTTTTAGTGGATACACTTTGGCGCACTAGTACACAGGACCTGCATAATTCAATCTTGCCTTTCCCTTTTTATCACCGAACTACTCGACGAGCACTACGACTTCACGTCGTGGAATTTCCTCATATTCGCAACGAACGTTTCGCGTCGTCATTTTTAATATACACTGCCAAAGACCGGAACACACTTCCTGTTTTCGTGTTCTCGGAGAAATACAACCGCAGACTCTTCAAGTTCATAGTGATTAGATTTCTTCTTGATAAGCGCACTACATCCTAGGTCATGAGTTTCCACCAGATGAGGTAAGACCGAACCCGGAAACATTTATAATTAAAAAAAAAGGAATTAATGTAGATTATATAATTCTGACTTAGTGAAATCTATATTTATTTTGTATAAGATTAAATATTTTCTGTTTTGTTGCGTTTGAACGATTACAAATACCTCCGCGACAAATACCTACCACCATCTATCTACTCCATTTTGAATTACAGTCGCAAGTATAAACCCGGATGGTTAACAGGCAAGATACCGTCACCGTTCATCTGTTTACGCGTGCCGTGTCCGAGACTGTATTTGAAAGTGAGGGTTCGCCGTGCGGTGTCGTCAACCTTTCGGCAAATTGTCGTCGCGTGCGGTATTATTATTGTACCACCACCGTCGGAATGTACTGTCTGATAACAATTGAGACCGAGGAATATGGTAATTAATGATAACGTAGTGTCAAAATTATTTTAAAACTTACACATCAAAATTTTTGTGTATTTATATACATTTTTATTTACTAAAATTAGAGAGAGATTAAAAAAATATAAAATTATAATTACTGTCAAAATAGAAATAGAACTAATTTTAGTTTATTCAAATAAACTTAATACAAGCAGTTTTATACAGACAATTTTTTTTTATTCTACCACTCATTCGAAACGCAGACTCAACACAAAAAGAGTGAGCAAAAAACTTGCGTTTAAATGTTTCTCTTCATTGACTATCAATGCATAACCAAACCTAATAATTTACATATATATATATATATATATATATATATATATATATATATATATATATATGTATTTATGTATGTATATGTTTTTATTTAAAATCTTTCAGTCGAGTCCTGTTAGTTTCTGCGCGATGGAAGTTTTGCCATTCATATAAAATATATTTATTAACTATTAATAGCTTGTTCAATAAAGTATTCTGCTATGAATATATGTCTGCTGTGTACATATATTCTAACAGTTTCTTAGTTCATATATTCATTATTTTAAAAAAGTTCAACACTTAATTGTTCTCTTTCGCGTTGAAATATTAATCAAATTGTAGTCTCAAAGAGTATCGTACTATGTATAAAGCTATGACCAGTTATTGAAATAGTTCTTTAGTTCATATATTCATAATTTTAAGAAGTTCAACATTCAATTGTAGTTTTTTTTATGAAATGTTGTGTACTTCTGTCGAAAAGCGGCCAGAAGGTGAGAGAGAAGAAACGTTCGGTAGCGGTGCGTGTGCGCCGACCCGTCTCAGTCAAGCGCCGCCAGCGCCACACCGCAGTCCCTCTTTACAAGAAACCACTTTCCAATCTCAAAAACCACTCGAACGGTACTCGTTCCGCCGCTCGCAGCGAGCACACGCGAAAGCTCGCGCAATGCTTCGAAAATAAGACATTAATTTTTTTTAATAAATAAAAAAATTTGTGGATGTTAGTGCTGTGAGAAAAAAGGTTGTCGACGACTTTTTTTTTTAAAGAAAATCCGAATTATTATGTTTTTCATTTGTTTGTGTCAGTGAAAAATGCTTCAGCCCAGATTATCCGGATGTGGTAGTGCGAAAATGGGGGGTAAAAGGAACTGTGTCAGCTTTGGATGGAGCTTTGTGTTCGCTGTCGTTTTAGCATCCACTCTTGTCTCGTGTCAAGGTGAGTGACATTTTTTATGCGACAGTAAATGGCGAGTGGTTAACTTTTGATCACGATTCAGACACTAACAATATCTCGTCTTTCATTGTAATACATGTACTGTAATATATGACAGTACTAAGTTGTCACTTTTAATTGGAAGCAAAGTTCAGCCAAATAATTTTGTATCCATAAACATGAAATAAAAATATAACTATACAAAATTAGACAAATTTATATCTTATCTGCATAGGTATGCATAATAATATATATAAAGTGCCTGTATTAATACGAATATACAACTTAGTACTATAAATAAAGGAATAGGCGTTCATTTACGTAAGTTTAAGCTTATCATAAAGAAGACATCAACGCGCTACGCATTGACTAAAAGCTTACTTATGTTTTAATATAGTTTATTTAATATCGTAATCATTCATATTATTATAGGTATTTATTTATTTTAGTAACAAATATATAGTATATATAAAATATATATTAGAGAAATAGAATTAGTATGCACAGTAGACCAATACTAAATACTAAAAAGATAAGTCAACACACTTTTCCATTTATATAAAAGTGTATGATTTGTTTAATGTTTAAATAGCTATTTAGAGCAACACCGGATGCACTACCGCAATGAATCCGATATCATTGAACAGTTTATTTTACTGTAAATCGGTACGAGTTGAAAGCTCTACCGGCAGCAGTGATTCTTATATAATGCATTAATACAAAATATAAGAATTATTCCATTAAATATAAAAGGAATATATAACTACTATTACTATTACTTCTTCTTCTTCTCTCGTTTCAATGGCAACTAAATGTATTTTCCCCAGAATGTTGCGACGACTTTTGCGCATTTTGTCGCATTTTTTAGATCTTCCTTTGTAGAGGATGTTGGGTACAAAGGACAGGACACACTATTACTAATAATGAATATAGCAATTTATAAAGACTAAGCAAATATTCAGAACTCTATGTATATATTATAGTATATATAACGTCGTATTATATATACCACAGACCCTATTACGAACAGTTCAGTAGTTTAGCAGTGAAAATATATCAGAGTGACAGATAGACTTACTTTCACATTTATTACATTGGTAATAACGTAACTGATATATGATCTTTGTGGCAATTCATATTAATTGTGGTAGCTTAGTTTAATTGTGATACAGTAACACGGTGTATGATAAATGAACGTGAATTGTAAGATACTTTTATGTATGATCCTGTTAAATCATGTAAAGAACCTTTATACACATACGCAGCATATGCAAATTTATGTATTTATGATATATGCATATTTATGATATACATACATACACAGTATGTATATATATATATGTATATCATGACAGATTATTTTTGAACATAAAAGTCATCATTACCATCAGTCATATTTTATTTGGAATTGAAATGAGAAGGTAAACAGATTGACAGACAGGCACATTTATAAATTTATAAAACTAGTAAAGTATGGATAATTGCGAATAACTGTTATAAGTATACAATATTATATGTATAATAGCTATTCGCTATATATATATTAATAATATAAATGCGAAAGTTTGTGAGTATGGATGTTTGTTACTCTTTCACGCAAAAACGAACGGATTTTGATGAAATTTTGCAGCCATATAGCTTATAAACATATAGGCTATATTTCTCACGCAAATGAAACCGCGGGCACAGCTAGTATATTAATAAAGAGTTGTATTGTTGTCGCCATTCGTTCATAGAGTCACCCATTCAACTTTATTCTGTGAAGCAATCAAAAGTTTTCAAGACTTATAAATATGTAATTGAAATCAGTAATTCAGTATAATTTACGTATACTTACATAATATCGTATGTGTAGGTTCTAAGTTACAAGATCTTTATTGGTTTAGGATCATTAATGTCAAGGGAATAATATATATTGCAAAATAATAGACATGTTAGGCAAGATTTTTCTTAATATATATGTTATTGCGTCGTTGCTCAGCAGAGCGAGACTTTGTATAAAGTCGACAAATAACAGGGTTTATTTTGTAAGGTTGTCACATATAACAATTATAATTAACAGTAGCTATATTATAAAATTTTGGTCATTGCGATCTTATCGTTATCTTTCAAATAAAGAAAATTACATCAATATCGGTGCATTCGTTTAGAAGATATGTTGCAGGCAAAACCTTTACCTAGATTGCGAGTTAAAGAAGGTGTACAGAAATCTTACTAATAAACGTTGTTATAAACGCGAATGTTTGTAAGTAAGGATGTATAGATAGATAGATAAGTCAATTTTTATGAAAATTCACTGTAATATAGCTTATACCTAAGAACATATAGGTTATAATAAAAAAAATATATGTAAATTGGGCGAATATAACGATAAAGGTCAAGTAAGTGTGATGCAGATGAAGTTACGCGTGTCAGCTAGTACTATAAAATCAGGCCTGCGGGTAAAAATTTTGCCATCATTAAAAGTAGTCCTTCGTTGTCACAAATTCTACGCATCTATATGTTTTAATTTCATCATGATTGCTTTAGCCGTTAAGGCGTGAAAGTCTCCAAACACACAAACACGCTTTCTCATTCTTATTAGTTATAATTAATGTGTTAAACGTCAATATATATTGCACAATATTTGCATCAATCACTTATAAATGATCAATCGTGCAATAAAGTAATAAAAGGCTATCCCATTACCATCCGATTCAGTGCGTAATTGTTAATTATCCATTAGTAATTACGAACTTATTGGCTTGTTTGTTAACCGCGACAGTTTGCGCAACTGTGATTTGTGATCTAGTTTGAACCGATGTAGACTTTTTACAAAGTTCTCTCCGTGGGTACTTCTATCTGATTTATTCCTGCTACATAGAAATTTGCTTTCTAAGAAATGTTTTGGTTGAAACGTGAGATATGGTAGTGAAATTATAGGATAAGAGGCATCTTAGTTAGCATGAGACAAATAACGATAAATAAGTTGAACCGGTGGTGTAGGAGAGAGGGAGAGGCGTAAGTAGAACAAGAATATTTAATAATATTTTAATGAAAACGATTGTTCAAGTAAACAAATTTAAATTAAAACTAAAAAGGTGGTTAACTCGAAAAAAAATTGTATATTATTTTTCGTGTGCCAATTCTGTAGTAGTAAATAATAATAATAATAATATAATAATAATTTTTATTTCAGACAACATGATCCATTGTGTTAGTAACAGCTTAATGACATAACTTATCCTATGTTAGTAATAAAACATATAATAAAATAAAAATGTAACTTTTAACATATTACCTGTCCCACCCAGTGTCTTAGAATGGGACAGTCTACTTTATAAAGTAAAGTAGATGTAGTTCTATATTATAGTTTAACTATAGTGTAATTGTAAAAAATGAATGTACTTATTCGCCAACAAACAATCAAGCAATTTGGTGATTAATGTATAAATGTAAACTGTATGTATGCGTAACTCTTGTAATTAAATTTAAAAAAAAGTCCTCAGAAACAGTGAGAGAAGTATCACATCATAATTTATACGTATATACAAAATTGTATGCTTGAGCAGTTACTGTACTAAAAATGATGAGGCAAGTTTATATCATTAATTCACTTTAAAATACCATAGCCACGGCCGACCACAGACTGTAAAAGGCAAGTCGACTTAGATCGGCGAATGTTGCAATATGTTAAGTGGATCGGTACGTACCAATATCTGATATTAATATTCAGGAATTTAGTACGGCTTTTGTTTGGTCACAAATTATCTACAATGCTAGGAAGCAGAGAAAATGAGACCCATCGACAAGATTAAAAAAAATACTACCAGCATATTCAAAATTTTTGGAAAAGCAAAAGCAAATTAATTAGGAAAGCAATCTCGTTGACAGCTTTACCAGATAGTAAGTGGTAACCTTCGCCTATAGTACAGCAGTTCCGATATCATGTGACCCCTGTAATGGCAACGTATGAATGGTATCACTTACTCTTATGTTGCCATTCCGGGGGCATAAGTTGTCATGCCTCCATATCCTGGAATTGATAGGATCAGTGCTAGCTATTTAGCACACCCCTTACTTCCGAATGTTGCGGATTCTATTTCTCGCATTACAAATATGAGCTATGCATTATATAATGAGCATGAATCTCTGGATATTCTCTGA
Organism: Achroia grisella; assembly: GCF_030625045.1. Classification (NCBI taxonomy): domain Eukaryota; kingdom Metazoa; phylum Arthropoda; class Insecta; order Lepidoptera; family Pyralidae; genus Achroia; species Achroia grisella. Next base: position 2,823,726 of record NW_026712590.1, read on the forward strand.
TTATTATGTATATTATGTAAGTAAAAAAGTATTTCTACAAGTTATTTAATACTTATACCTGATGCTCTATTAAACTGGCGTACTCCGTAGTACTGGTCCAGGGCTATTATTATTATATTAATAGATATTAAAATCTTTTTAATTTCTTAACTTAAACTTTTTAGAAAGAATATTTTTTAATTTTTGATTCTTGCAATCTTGTTATTTTGTAATATAATTGGATGCGGAGATGGTGCGAAGTTAACGCCATTTGACCTTTACAATCTAACGCATATGAACATTTTTGATCAAAATGTCCATCAAAAGATTCTTGCGTGCATGCATGAGTGCGCACTAATACTGCATATCCGCATGTTGCCTTTGTATTGATGATCAAATGCTTGTATTGTACTAATATCTGGTGATCAATGTATACCGACAGTCTTATAAAATCCATGAGATTGACTATCTCCTTCTCGTCTGTTATTTTATTAATTCTGTCTTTAAAGAGCGTCGTGAACAACGATCTAGAGAGACAGCGTAGTGGTTTAGTTGTTATTACTCCGGTTTTGAAAAATGTCATAAATTCTTTCGGTACTAAAAGATAAATTGTTGTAATGTTAAGATATTTAAACATATAAATCCGGTAATGGAAATACCGATAATAAATCAATTTAATCCAAGATATACTTGACTTTAGGGCCAAATATAACCAACGAAATGTGGTTCTATTTAATGTAGAGTTCTGAAACTGTTTCGACGTAGACGTCAAAACACTTACTTCTGACTACCCCGTCAGGATTACAGTCGTAAATATATATACGAGTACTCTAATTTTTATGCTTACTTTGATAAATTATAAAGGCTACTTGTACACATCATCAAATAATTCTAACATATAAATTTATGAAGACCAATCTATTTGACCCCGGTTTTGCAATCAGTTGCATAAACTAGTAAGCGGTCAGCCTAAATGCCATACGCAGACTGTATGTACACACTTAATACGTTATTAGGTAATGTAGCATCTGAGAGGCTACAATTCCTTATGTACTGTCATTGTTTGATAATTCGTAAGTAAATTGAATTAGGTAATAGTCTTATGCTTGTATTTCTATGGATCTTTTGATTGTCAGCCGTTACATATCTTCTTTGTCTTTACATTTTTTTACTTATATCTAGCTTATATGTGCTTACTTATATAATAAAATCATAAAATAATGATAAGAAATTATCTGTTTGTCTATTTATGTATTAATCTTTCTCGTATTTTTTTTTATAGAATATGTTGTTAAATAAATATAAGCGCCGACCCCAAGTAATGGGATAAAGGCAAGGTAATAATGATATTGTTAAATATGTGTCTACACAGGTTAAAGACAGTTAAGAAAAATACAACCCAAAAAGAAGAAATAATCATAAATTTAATTTGTAAATTTTTAAAACACTAAAAATGTTATATTTTATTATTTAATTAATTTTAAAATATATTTCTGTAACTTGTGGCGGCGTGATGGGACGGATTAATGTGCTTCCTATACGGTTAAGTGCAACGATCGTTTGTTCTTCCGTCATACTCGTGAACTTATTGTGGAACTGGTATGTTCTGGTACGGCTACTGATGAACTTATTTCCTTTTGACAAGAAGAATAACATATGCTGGTGATCACTACAATCGTCCTAATTGAATTCAAAATTGAATCTATATTTCTGTAATCATAACGTCATTTGAAAAGAATAAAACTTTAATTTCTTGTCAGATCTTCTTAGCTCGAAAGCATACCGAACTGACGGTAGATTTGACATATCATAAGACTGTATACCTACATGAATAAAGATATTTTGATTTTGCAAGCTACACCGTAACCGTTATAAATATATTAAAAAATGTGTCATATACGATTTAATATATACATATAGGTAGCGAAAAGGCCTATGAATAAATAATAATCATCATCCGCCATGATACCTATATAACTGTATCTAAAAGTGGGACAACACTTAAACATTCCGATGACTTGATGACTTGATGACTTGCCTCCATGGTAAGTGCTTCGTATTCAACATCTTTATTGATCACGGCTTTTGTTGTTAATTTCAATGGTATATGTTACGAGTGATATACGAATTAATCCACTACTATTAATATAATATTCGTGTTACCGATGTTTGTGTCTGTCTGTCATTGTTTATTTTAATGCAGCCTGACAAAGGTATCTTAAATTTTTAATATCATACAATATCTTTAGGACTTTAATCACATATAGGATACCTAGAGGCATTGTCAAAATTGTGAACACAACAATTGACTCATAATATGCTGTGAATGTAAGAGTGAATCTAATGTAGCACAAGATGAGTTTTCCGACGTCTATTACAATTATATTTGGTATTAATGTTTGTTATCACTGTTTCTCATTGCCGGAGAGTTAATCCAGATAGTAAATTGATAAAAAAACTGGTTTTATTGGTCTTCAGGTTTGGCGTACGCGTCAATCTCTGATCTTATGTCTGTAAACATAAAGACTTAACACCTGGATGATAAGGATAGTAGCGATATTTCATGCAAGTCCTAATTTTAAAGGTACTACTACTACTACTACTAACTACTACACGAATAAATACTTTTTTATTTGCACATCTCTCTCTATCTTACTAATAAGCCTCTGACAACGCTATTTCTGATTATAGTCGTGAGAATATTTATTTATTTATTATAGGAACGAATTGTGTAGTCGTAATAGAGATTCTCCGGTTTTTAACACGAAACACCGTTCATGACGAAGAATGGTCGTTGAAATATTTGTAGCTGTTTGAGCAGGCGTCTCGAATTGAATTATCTGATAATCATTTGTTGGGACCGGCGTGAATGTATACCAAGCGATTACTTCGAATATTGCAAGGATGAAGTGGGACAGTGGTTGTCAAATGTTAGTTATACATAAAATTTAGAAAAAATATTAGCATTTTTAAATACTCCAACTCTACTTATAGATTTCTTTGTAAATAGAATGTTTAACAACCATACGAGATAAAAAGTGATGAGTGACATTTGTATCCTTCTACTTTAGTATATTATAGGTAGATATTTCTATAAAAGTAACTATTTAATTAAAAAATTATATAAAATATTACTAAATTGTATTATTCTCAATTAATAAAATAGAAAATATAATATAAAAACATATTTTCTAATGATTTCTGTTTCAAGTTAATATTTATAACTAAGATATAATGTAATATTAATAGTATTAAAATTGCAGTTATAAGCAAATCTTTCATTGAATCACAGAATAAATGTTTCAACACTTACAAGACACTAAATATATGGACATGTGTGCAAGCATGTTTGAAAGATATTGTGTTAAGATTTAAACTGATGGATACATTGACATTTACGGATCTAGGTTTATTGACCTAGTATACACTTTTATTGGTAAAGTTTGAGTAACATTGGTCCAGGCAGGATGGACGGTCACGACCGTTTCAAAAGTGAAATCATTTGCAGTTGCATCACAATAAATACTTTTTTCTTTGTCATGTTATGACATTAGAATGTATCTGAGTTAGTAATAATTTAAATTTATTTGTATTTATATATATAACTACATACATATATGTACCCATCTGCATTTGATAGCATATTAAGTGTATATTAATAGTAATACATAAAAACAAAATTTTATTTTAAAAATGCATATATTTGTCATTTAATCAAATAAGGAATTTACATATTTGTCGAAACGGTTTCAATATTACTCTAATTATATTTATTTCTATAATTTATTTATGCAACATTTTTTTAAAGAATAACTATTCATTTAGCCAAAAAAACTAATGTATTTTTTTCTAACTATTCTAATGCTATTGGCTGCAGCTGGCCTTTACAGCCTCACGACGATAAGGGGCGCTGCAGGTAATAGTCCAAACCCGCGGAAGGACTTATATAGCGTCTGAGGGCCAACTCCAGCCTGGCGGATGCGATTTCAGTCTGAAAGCATCGCTAGGGGTTCAGCTCAGACCGAGGTATTTTCGATTCCTGTTTGAATTGGATGGGGGATTGATCGGTGGGGGATGTTATGCCTCCTATCATGTAATTTCACTGCCTGATCGCACCTTACAATCAAAATAGCTTATAAAATAAAATAATCAAGCTACTTAGCTGCTCAAATAGACGAGGCTGAGGTACCTACGCAGACGACAAAGCCCATTTCAATAAATCGTATGTAGATATCGAACTTTGATACACGGATTCGAATATCCGATGTAAATAGTAACTGAGCTTGAAACCATTTCGTCATATAACGAAAGGTCGTGTCTGTAATATATTAGATGTTAAATGTTATTTTTTTACTACAGCTATTTCCAAACAATGAGGGGTTCGGTCATCTAGCAGTATAGCACGCCACCTTATTTCTGATGGTCGCGGATTCGATTTCTCGTAGGATGCAAACTTAATATTATATAAAAAATAAAATGTATTTAAGTATTTAAGTATCAGTTGTCTAGTACCCATAACATTAGCTTAGGACTAGATGGCGCTATCAATTATCCAGGGCTACTATTATTACAATTATTATATTATACAAATTGAGTATTTGAAATAATTTCATCATCATGATGAAAGGTCGTATTTAATATATTAGTTGTTAAATGTTATTTATTTACTACAGTTATTTCGCAACAATTATTACATTACAGGGTTTCTAAATCTAAGCGACGCCGTTCGGTATATTTCATCAATTTTGAAGCTGAAAATCCTTGTTAAATTAAGTTAATATACATAGAAATAATCTATATTCAAATAAACTTACTAAAAGCTCTTTTGAATGGTCATTTTTTTTATTCAACCACTCAGTCGGAACGCAGATTTTATCACAAGAAGAATGAGCATAACTTGCGAGTTGTTCTTTTAAATAAATGTTGTTCAATGATGATGTAGTTATTTTGACAGAAATTATATGGTATGGCATGACATCCGAAATGGCAACACCTTGGGCTACCGGCCTTGTTTATTGACTTGATATATGTCATTACATATATCATATGATTATATATCTTTTAAGTACCAATTACTTAAAAACATGGAATATCCTCTTACTGTCAGTACGATTGTAGTTAAGATTATTTGCCATTGCAGATATATAAGTATTGTATTTAATTACTTTGACCACGCCGACCTTGCTATAAAGCCTCATTTGAAACTTTTTTCTCATATACAAACTTATTTACGTTATAGAGGGGGTTTCTTTTTCGTTTATCCGTATTTATTTATTTTATTAAAATAGCAAACAAGACACCTGATGGTAAGTGATAACTGATACATGAACAGCACTACAGAGATCATGTTATTACATACAGAACATATATATATGTCATTATTGTCACATCATCACACCACTCACGTTGCTATTACAGAAGACTAACATGTCATCTTTCTTATCCTATGATGTTTACTCCCTAATCTCACCCTATAAGTGACTAACCCTAGTAACATGGTAACTAGTTAGTAACACACTGACAAATTTCATAGAAATTGACATATATCTATCTCTGTCTGTCATATCGACCGTTCAAACATTCCATTTAAATATTAGCTGTGAAATCACAGTATTGCCAATTGCCATTTACGACCATTTCATTAAAAAGTGGCACATCGTACTGGTCACTGGACTTATAAGGCAAGTTGCGACTATTAGCGTTGTACTGACGAGCGTGATTTATAATTTCAGATTTTATACCCATAGCATTTAAGTTTATATTATACGAACAAGGTGTAATAGGAAGGGTATTACAAGGTATCGCAAAGGAATTAATTCTCTGCTTCTCAAAGGCTATAGGATAAATTCGCCATTGTAGTAAATATGTAGTTAATATTAAATCTCCTCAACATTTCCATTGTAATAATAGAAATCAATTTCATTTTTCCAAGAAGGACATAGTACAGGACACAAAAACTGGCCCCCTCCGTTTAATATGTCTGATTAATAAAAAAAAAAATTATAATAATTTCTTTTAGTATGTAATAAACAGATTTGTCACGTGATCCATAAGTACGAAAGAATCGATAATTGGTTTCATAACATCGATTCGCATTCATCTTGTTGAAATTTGTTCAGTGTCATGAATGAATAATTTCTAACTGTTAAAAATATTATGACACGTAATTAGTTTGAAGAATTCAACCTTATTTTATTTAATAGCACACTATTACTTTTGCAATATACGGAACTAGCGTACATGTTGACACAAATATTCTCGATCGCCTACAGTGACACCACACCCTTACATTCGAAACCTGTCCCATAGTGGGTCAGTAGATGCTAGTGAAGTGTGGATGTCGATTATTTTATCGATAAATGACATAGTTTCGTTTTACCTCATAGTTTTGTTAATTTTCACTGTCACTCAAAAATAATAATAAAAAACCCAAGACAATTCACACAGCGTCATCTAATCCCAAATTTGTGCCATGGGTACAAGATATAAACGTAAAATAATGTACATAAAAAGCATACGGACCCGTAACCAAAACAGTCATGAACATACATGTCGGGGATTGAATCCGCGACCATTGGAAGTAAGGTGAAATGTTAAACCGCTAGACCACCGACATCGTAATATGTTTAAGGTTAAAATAATTTGTATAGATGAAGGTCTTTTAAATTATTTGGTTTTACGTACCCTGTAAGCATGCAGTAAGTGACAATAATTTGTAAATAATTTGACCTCAAATTGCAGTTATAAGTTGCGTCACATCAGCCTGCCATTTTTCATTAAATACATACATAAATGTATTTCATTTAAAAAATGGCAGATTGATGACATAATGAATAAGCCTAGAATTGAATAATGCTACGAAATTGTCTACTAAGTTTGAAGTTTCGGACAATAGTTCGAAAGTTCCGTACTACGAACTTCAATTGATTTGTCGAAACAAACTTTCACTATACACAATAATCGTAAAACAGTAATCGACATAACAATTTTAATTGATCCCTTCAACGGTATTGGGTGAATGAAAAATGAAAAAATAAATTTAGAAAGTCATGACCACCGTAGTGGTGGTAACTATGGAGACCATCAGATGGTACGCACACATCCACGTCGGATTGACCTTTTATCGATAATAGAGATTCCGTGAAAGTAATTTTGGGTATGCGCTTAGTAAACGTTTATTTTTATTCTATATATAGCTATAACATATAACCTATTAATAAAACCATTCTCTCGTAATATTAATTTGAGTGAAGGAATTGATATAGAAATAACCTTGTCCCGGAGTTGCACGAGTGCTATGACTGTAAAGATCTCTAATTATTTTAAATAATTAATAGTTCATATTAATCAGTAATAATGTATTTTTCTAGTGGTGTAAGACTATCGTTTAATCATTTTTTAATAATAATAATAATAATCTCAGGACAATTTATACAGCTCCATCTAGACCTAAGTTAAGTTAGCTAAAGCTTGTGTTATAAATACTAGATAACTGATACAAACACATAGATTTTTTTTTCATAGAAAACACCCAGACTGATACAAACAATCATACTCATGAATACAAGTGTTTGCCGTGCGAGGAATTGAACCCGCGACCATTAAACGTAAAGCGGTGTGTTAGATCGCTAGACCACCGAGGTCAATTTTTTAAGTTCAACATTTACAAATACAACTCAAATTTGATTGTTATTATTAAGGTTTTTAAATGATTGTAAAAATCGAATACCAATATCCTTGTTTGTCAATACCAATATATTGGTTATGATTTTATGAAGTATCTGTATTATTTTTATAAATATGAACTGTATATAAATGTTTATGATGACGACGAAAGTGATGATGATCTTGTATAGATTACCACTACATATTAAATTGAGCACTCTTAAAGTGTATTAAAAAATAAACTATGAATATTATTATATTGCCAAATACTCGTATCTTAATTGGATAAAAAACAATATAGCAATAAAAATATTATACACATGCTAATATATATGCTATAATAAATATTGTAGAAATGCAATGAAATATCAATTCTACTCCATAAAACAACGGTATAAGATACATATTTCAATATCAAAATCGTTTAGGGCACTTTCGTAATTTTTCTACCACTAATGAAATATGTTAATAATATCACGACACGACCTCGTGAGGCTGGAGATGATGAACCTTGTAAGATGAATGTAGTAATTACAGAAACGTTTACGTTGTAATTTAACATGTGGAATTAGTCTTTAGGGCTGTACACACGAGGGACAAACTGTTCCGTTACTGATTTTCCTGAAGTCGTCGAAGTTCGAATCCCTAGCGGTGTCCTTAGATTACAGTCGTATCTGTCAGGCGGGAGTTGGCTTTCAATCGCCGCATAAGTCCTTCCGTGGGTTTGGAGTACCATCTGCACTCGTCTCTTATCGTCCGATGATGTGTTGCACTGAACATAAAACAACAAGTATATAATAAATAGATTACAAGTAGGTACAAACGCAAACAAGTGCTGAGTCACTCTAAAAACATCACTTTAGGAAAACTTTTTTTTAAAATGTCATATTTTGTACAGTTTTATACGGTAAGCAGTTGTATTAGTAATATAATATATGATCATATATATACCCATATAGTCAACCGATTTATTACAGAAATTAAGAAGTCTATACCAAGTCCCACTAAATACAAACAGCTTCGTTCTCAACAGTCAAAAGTCCCCCGTCTACACAGGCCCTAAGGGCGATATATAAATACAATTGGACACGCAGCTTCACTTGTTTTATTAACTTTCTATGTACACAGTGTTAGGGGAATTTAGAGATCAGGTTAACCACATATTATTAGGGTCAGTGAACTTGTGGTCTTGTGTTTATTATTTTTGTAGTGATCTGAGTACGTCGTTAGGATTTGTTTTTTTCTTAATAATTACTCAGAACAATTTACAGTGCTATCTAGTTCCAAACTAAGGAGAAGAGCCATTACTATGGGTACTTATTTTCTATTTTTCTTTATATATTGCATGTATAATATACATTATATATTTTGTATAATACATAGAACAAAGAAAAAGAGGTACATAGAAAACATAAACACCAATACAAACAATCATACTTATGAGTACAAATAATTGTATTGTACGAGAAATTCGCTATTATATTCTTATACATCGTAAGTAAGATGGTGGGCTAAATAGCTAGATCACCGTAGTTATTAGAAGAATTATACGAGTATTTACAATAGATTTTGAATGTGTTGCATTAAATATTTTATTAAACTCGCGGAAATAGAACTATGGAATCCAATATAAAAATTTTTACTTCCCGTACAAAGACTGATTCTGTTGTTTGATAAATAGTTATTTAGTGCAAATTATAACCATTCAAATCGATGGTTATATTACTTGAACGTATAGAAAAATCGTTAATTAAACTACAGTATAATTTCGTATTATAGAAATTACTATTACAATTAATATGACAGCAAAATCAGGTTATTTAATAGAATTTACAAATTTGTTCTGTGTTAAAACTTTAATTTATATTATATTATAACGTCATTAATAACAAGTTGGATAGCATTTTTGACACTATGGCACCTTCTTAATTAGAGCATATTTATTTGTGACGAATCTTTATCATTTGCAATACATAGGTACACTAAAAAAGTTTGACTAAACTAACTAGAGTTTGTACTAGACTACATATAATATAGGCTAGACTGCATAGATATTTTTTTATTGCTGGAAATTATTTATTACTAGCGGTTTCAAGCTGTAAAGTTTAATTAAAACCCGTTCAGTAGTTTTTGCGTGAAACAGTAACAAACATCCATCCATACTCAAAACGTTTGCATATATAATATTAATAAGATATAAGAATTAAAATATACATGTATGTATTTGTCTACGTTTTTGCCAAAACTTAACAAATTACGATAATGATTTTTGGGTCAAGATCAGTATTTGAATTTATTATACATTTCTTTTTCAATACATACATAAATCTAATCTATAATAGTCATAATTAAGCTATAAAATTGACGTTGATCTATATAAAGTCCACTTCACAACATACAAGTGACTATTATGTCACTTGTTAGTTATACAGTGGGCTTTAACAATGAGCAGTTGGCATTGTTATAAATACAATATATTATATCACAATAGTCATATTATAACAAGTGAGATTATACCATCTGCTACTGTCCTAATATAGATGACAAAAAAACTGAGTTTAATGAACCGAAGATGTCTGTCTATTTCAGTAGCCAAGAAGCTTGGTTTTTTAAGCTGTCGTTCGGCTGAAGTTAGTGTAGTTTTTTTATACGACGTAGGTGGTGCACAAGCATACGGCCCGTCTGATGGTATACGATTACCGAAACGCCTGAAACACCAGGGGTGTCATGTGCTCGTTGCGTTTTTTAAAAAACCCATGCTGTAGCCTCTCGTGAGAAGCAGGTTCCATAATCTGAATGTTCGCTCCTTTGACACTGTCCGAGATCACTTAGCTTCCACTTAGCGTGTGGGGATGAATTTCCTGTCGACGGTGAGCGGTGTGATGGTATATGTAAATTACCTTATTAGATGTAGATAGTAAATGATAAGAAATATTATATCACGTGACCGGTGATGTAAACACAGATAACAAACTATATTAACGTGGCCCACTAAAAATTTAGTACGTAAATATTTAGAAGACAAACATAAAAGAACAGCAAAAACATAATAATAGAGCAAGGGCTTGATATCATGCGATACAATGACTCGAGGGACGAGTATGGCCGCTATTTCTTTTAAACAAGACGGCGGATGAAACCACGGGTCATAATATGATATAATTTGTATAATATAATGATACTTTAACAATACTTATTAATTGGATTTCGGTAGTTAACTTCCGGTTGCATTCAGCTGTAATTGAAAAAGAAAATAAAATTGAACGCGTCCGTTACTATAAAGACTTTGCGTAAGACCAGAAGAATGTAACGTAATAAAATGAAAAAGCACGGTATATTGTAGTTAGATAAAAAAATGCGAATAGTTTGATACTATTACAATAATTGCATTTTAGTTACATTTTTGACAAACTACTTTTAAGACGTCCACCAATTTTTTGTACTATTCTAATGCTGTTTTTTTTATACTACGATAGCGGCAAACAAACATACGGTCCGTCTGATGGTAAATGGTTACCGTAGGCTATGGTCGCCTGCGACATGTGTCAAGTGCGCGTTACAGACCCTTAAGATATCTTAATATAACCTTCTTGAAAAAACCTATGCTGTAGTTTCGTGAGAAATTGGCAGGAAGTTGGCCGCAGCTGGCCTCTACAGCTTTACCGCTCGATAGACGTGCTCTTCGTGTATGTATATAGGTAATGGTTATCACTTTCCATAAAGTGGGTCATTGGCTTGTTTGCCATTCGAATTGCATATGCATTTTTTATGTAAATGGAATTAGTACATAAGTTGTAGGGCAACCTGGTAGGTAATAAATGGTAACAGACGCCTATATACCTGAACTGCACTACGGATATCACGTTATCACTCATGCGTTGCTATTCCAGAGAATTATGAATGTAGAATGCGGGATAATGGTATGATGCTCTATCCCACATTCTACATTCTTAGTTTCCTCATGGCCACACTCCAAGAAACGTTGGGTATAATTATTTATGTTAAACCTAAAATGTATATAAATTACACTCAAGTAAAACAAGTTTTAATATTTTATTTACATATCTTTAAATAGTGAAAACATAAATTTTACAAATCGTGATCATCCATAATAGTTGCGGTCAATATTAAAACCACACGACTTTCGTTTTGGCCCTTTAAGAACGAAATCGTGTTCTGGTAGTTTCCCAAATCGTATTTTTAGTCTGTGGATATGTATATTAGAGATATAGAAATGTGCTGTGGTTTCTGACCATGTTACCCAGATGTACGATATAATTATATGCTTATTCAAACTACTAAAAAAACTTACTTCCAGTAGAAGTTGGCAAACAAGCATACGTCCTATCTTATGGTAAACGGTTACCGTAGCCTATGGACGCCTGAAACAGCAGAAGTGTCACGTCCGCATTGCCAACCTTTACGAAACTACTAGTCAGAACTTGATCAAATTTATAAAGGACCCACATGGGTAGTGTTTGCTGGGGTAATATTGTAATATTTAATTTGTGGTATTAATGAAATATAAAATGATTTGAATATATTGTACACTTAATTTAATAGTGACGCCACGGAATGTTCTAGAAGAAGTGCAAAATATATAAAGAGAAACAAAACGACATCGATGTTTTATGCGTGACGTTCCAAATTTGAATTTTATAATTTTATTTTTAAATGTAATTATATGGCTACGGATAGATAAAATAATCAGATTAAAATCGGTTAAAAGGAGTTCTAAGGTAACACACAAGAAATATTGAGTTAAATTGAATGAAGCCTAAAAGGTACAAGAACATCATTTCAACGATAAACTTGTATAGACAATGTTTGCCATTTACCATCAGTGATTTTTAGTAGTCTGTATTAATTTTGACTTAAAACAGTAAAGTCACAGCGTTTGTTTTAAAGTTTCAAGTCAAGTTTCTTTCTTATTCTTTTTGTGCTAAGACTACTTTCCGCATGAGTGGTAGATTAAAGAAATATAACTATTCAATAATGCTTAAAATTAATTTTATTTGAATATATAATTTTTCTATGTATTATTAAATTACTTTTTTAGTCTTATAAGTAGTTATTTTTCGGGGGTGGAATGCACTTGCGAAACCCCCAGCTCGGCATAGGCTCTTGCAGGTACATCCTGTAGGTTTTAATGGGTAAAAATCCAACACACCACCCCGCCATCCCACCGGCGCCGCGGCGGGGTGACGATCTTTTGAAGATTTTACACACATAAAAAAAAATAAAGTAGTTATTTATAATACTGAGTTCAGTAACCTATGATAATTTTTATGAATAAGGTATTTTAACAGGAATGGGGTCATTAGTCCTATATGTATCAATTTCCTCCTGATAAATTCATAACTTCAAGGTGTTACATTCACCATGACGTTTGACATTCACTCTTCTTTTTGGCAGTGTGTTCACAAACCAGTTACGAATGTCACTATAAAGGCTATCAGGAAATGCATGCTTTTTGACAATTACTTATGTATTTAATTAAATCAGCCATTTTGATAGTCTAGGCATGTGAAAACGTAATTCAATCAAGGTGAAATAGAGGCCGAAAATTGTTTCGATACCAAAAGATACTTCCTGCAATTATCGATACCATTTTTGGACTTTTCCATTTTTTTTCCGGGTTAGTAGTGAAGGAATATGTTCAGTCGAACCCTGTCCCATTCTAGCGGTAATGAAATTATGAAGGCCTGAGCTGATTGAACTCCCGGTGACGCTTACGCAAACGTCGTATTCATCTGGCAAGATTTAACGTTCATGTCGATAATATTGGCTGGAAAGATTTAGACTTTGTATATTATGTATATTTTGACATAAATTTAAAACACTTCAGCTATTCTATAAGTCCTTGAGCGGGCTTAAAATGCCTACTGTACTTGTTCACGTTTTCGTCGGGTGAAACTGTAAAGGACAGCTGCGACTAACAGCATGAGTATAGTTTAAAAAAAATATCTTCTTCTGATCAAAAACCTTGTATAAGTAGAATCTTTATCAGATTCACATCTTTATCACAATTCTTATTTTTTTAACATATAAAATTTTATAAAACTGTACGTAATGTGGATATGCTTTCACTGATATAATATGCTCTTACTTACCATTATTTTTATGGTATATAAATTACTTTTATGTACTATAAAAACGATGGTAATATTAATTTATGAATTTTATGAATGGTTTATAGTTATATAAATGTTTTTGTTCCATAAAAATGAATAGGCTTCTGTTTTGTTAAAAATAAAATGTGTGAAATTTGCACTATTATTATTACAGTATTTATTACTAGTAAGTTAGTCAGAATGTCTGTCATCTTTAGACGACTAAACGGCTGAACAAATCCTTAATTTAGACCTGAAAATACATAGTATCACCAGGACGACCTTACGATATTTTTATGTTAAAAAGTAGACGAAGTCACAAATATTAGCTAAAATAGAATATAAAAAGATTCAATTAAAAATAGAACCTTAAAAATCTATTTGGATTTGGCGAACACTGTTCTACATTTATACAGTAGAGTAGACAGACAGTTAAAAGGCACATTTTTTTTTTTATTATGGAATTTGATCTAATCTCAGGTGCTAAGACCTGTGACACTGCGATTTACATAGATCTATTGTGCTCGCCCTTTTTCTAAGTTGGCTAACTAGACCGGTGATGGTTAAGAATTAAAGGATATTCTTAGGAGCGATGGTTTTTATATTCTCAGGATAGAGTGTAAACTTTCCAAAGGAGATATTTCGTTTACGCATGAGTGGGCTATAACTGAAGTCGTTTAAAATTAAGTAAATATCTCAACAAGTGCATGTGATATTTGTCTACCAAAATAAGCAAAGGTGAACAACTTAAAACATTCGCATATACTTGTATAGAAAGTAAGTATACACTTGTCACCTTTTGAAATACTTGCAAACACTTCCTAGTTTATTTTGCTGGCCTGAGTGGGTTTACAGTATTTGCGTAGACCTTGATAGGGAATTAGTTGCTTTAGAACAATTTAAACACAATCTGTATTCAAATTAACTTTATTTTAAGGATATTTAAATAGTTGGTGGAATATAGGGAACTGACACTATGATAAACTAGTATATGTTACAAAAAGAATTAACGAAGTTAATTTACTATTTTATTATTAATATACATTAAAAATCTGTTTATTTGAGAACTTTTGTTTCTTAGGATTGCAATAAATTTGGTTGGAGAAAAACAGGATATTTTAGATCTAGAACCAGTTAAGTATATGACATTTGACTGTCCCAAACTACTTACTACATTATTTAATAGTCACATTCTGATTCTGACATTAAAGATAATCATTAATAGTCTGTCGACGACATTCTCAAGATAATTAAGTTTGTATTAAGTAACAAAGCAAGAACCGAAACATTGTTTTAATTTCAAATATATTAGCTTATTGCATAAACCTACTCATTAATAAACGTTTTTTTGTAATATGAACCTTATAATATGCGTAAAATGGGCTATTATTCGAATGCATCGACCTTGCGACATAATTGTACATTTTCGCGAATGCATTGCAGTAATCTACTGATGAGTAACAAAGGTTGCATTGTGGGTTTTTGAATGATAACATTGATATGTTAGGGTATTTTGCATAAGTTATTTATTTATACTTTCATTGCACCAGACACAGATATTTACAATTATTTTTTTATTATATTACTGAAGCAGACTTTCCGTGGGTTTCTCTATCTATTTATCCAGTATTTATTTAGACTAGTGGTCGCCGGGTGGTCGAAATTCGGCCATAGTTAATTTAACATTCAGTAGGACTATAGACAAACAATATTATCTATACATATAAATAAAATTGGAGTGTCTGTTTGTAATATTGAATTAACCTGTTTTTGCTACATGCATATGAATGCAAATACAGTACATACACCAAAATAACAGTTTTCACAATTTTTGTCAGTCTGTCTGTTTGTTCCGGCTAATCTCTGAAGTGGCTGGACCGATTTTGACGGGACTTTTATTGGCAGGTAGTTGATTTAATAAGGAGTATCTTTTACTACTTATATTTTAGAAAAATAAAGTTAATTTCCATCGGTCGAAGTCGCGAGTACAGCATAATATAAATCTATTGTCAATTTGACCACAGACTTTAACAATAAACCAAAGAGCACAGTATGCTTGTGTGTGTCAAATACATGACAGTGTGTGTAATGTTTTTATGTATAATTAAAAAAAATATATTAGCATTCTGCACTACCTCTCTATGTAAACTATAAATCTTGGAAATTTCATACTCTTCCGTGTGCGCAATTTTCATTAAAAAGGGTACAAAGTTTTTGTTTCACGTATTAATATATAGATGTATTTTTTAATAGATATAAATCATTTTCTTACTATCATTCATATGATTTCGTTCAAAATTCTATTATTACTGTCATGTCTTGCTATATTTGCGTATCTGCCATATGCTTCAAGATCAATTCTGTTACTGTAATGTTGCCTTAAAAATAAAAACAGACGTTATTATTAAAAAATATAGATTCAATAAATTTGTAGCTAAGTTGCAAAGGACAGATATACTTTCAAATATTATACCTATGGATTGTCAACCGACACAAGTTGAAATTTCAAGGTAACAGGAAATGGATCAATAGTGTCATAGTATTAAACCGGAAATATAAAGAACATGACAGGAGAATGTCGCTATGTATTAATATACATGTACTTTTTAGAAACTACTACAAAAAAAAATTCAATAAATCTCTTCAGTACGTTACGCTATATTTTCATTCTACATATTATGCGAACAAAAAAGAGAGTCACATTTGGGTGAGATTAAATTTTTAGCATTCCATAAATAGACCTTAGTATTTCTTATAAGGAGTAAAGTTTCATATTATATTTTAAGGTTGATATTGTACTAATAAATAAATAAATATGATAAAAAAGGATAAAGAATAAAAATGTTATATGACCTTCTAAACTGCATTTATCAATTTAAATATCACTGCAAATTTTAAAGCTATCGCATTTCCGTAGTGACTACGCAAATTTGATCTTTAATTTCGCTATCGTCTAGTATTGCAGCATCGCATACCGTTCAGGCCAGACGCAGCCGGGCGTGAATATTAGACTAGCGGCCGTGGGAACACGAAACACTATTGCCTGAGAACAGTTGCGTGGTCATATTTACGCTTAGGGCGTGTATGAACTTGAATTAGTGGTGTATGGTTAGTTGATGGGTTGACGATTTGTTTGCTTGTTTACGAATAATAACCTATTTATATAATGGAGGAAAATGAAGCAATGGGAAACCATGCAGCCATCAATATCATACAATTTTTACCCTGTAATAATTTACTCCAGTTAAATATTTATTGTCCATAGTTTAATACTAGCGGCCCAGATTGACTTCACTCATATGTTAATTTATTGCATATATGCATTTAGTGAAAGGCTGTTAAGTTGACATTACATAGAGACTCTTCAATTTTATTTATTTGTGTAGTTATAATAGGTCTTATTTCATACTAGTATGTTTAAGGTACTCATGCATGAAAATATATAACATGAGACGACCTATGACGTTGATTGTGAATACACTGCTACGCATAAACGAGAATCTACATTCGTTTCTCGGGCGATTAACAATCTGGTGTTAATAAAACAATAATAATGATAAACTGCTATTAATAGAAATAATAAAACACGTAACATTAATAATTAACAAATTCAGTCACGTGAGCAAAACACCTGTTAAATTACATGTTTCAAGACACGATAAACACAACGTTTTTTACTTTATCAATACAGTAATTAAAGATTACACGCATGAACTGAAAACCCGTGGATTCGCGGCATATTCGCCCTCGGTGACTTAGCGGTTTAGTACACCGTTTTACTTCTTATGGGTTCGATTCCTAGCACGATACAAACACTTGTATTGTTTACATTCGTCTGTAAAAAAATGTATGTAAGTAATTCTATCACTTATATAGCTAGTATTCTTAACACGGGTATTTTTTAAAGATTTTTCCAGACGTTAAAAAAATAGTTGGGTACCTACCAAGTCGAAATAGCTGCCAATCTATTTCGACATGGTCCCAACGGCGAGTATGTATTTTTTTGAGGTGTTTGGGCTATCTTAAGCTTCACCTGTGCTCGCTCTTTTTCAGAGTTTGCTACTTAGATCCGTCAGGGACAAGAATTGAAAGATATTCTTGGCAGCGATGGTTTTTATATCCTCAGGATAGAGTATAAATGTTCCAAAGGAGATTTTTCGTTTATGCATGCGTGCATAAACGAACGAACGGCTACATCCTCATAGGATGTGTAGTGTCATTTTGTCAAAATCTGTAAATTTTTGTTGTGCACAGATCTAAGTTTGTCATGTATTTATTTAATTGACAGTATCCAGTAATACATAGCCAACGACAATAATACATAGATGAGTACGTAACGAGATGACACATTCAAAATAGCATAATGGTGTTTAAGAGCGTTTGAATAAGAAGAGATTTAGCAAAATGTCTTCATTATGGTAAAAGTTAAAAGTCCCCATGATGAATCGATAGGCTATACACCATCAACGAAATTGGCAAGGGCCGCGAGTTTCACCGCAGGTGGAATTTCACTTTCACCTGCGCGGGCGCACCTCACCGCTCCTTATTCACACATAATTTGTTTGTAAGATTCGTTAGATGTGTTTGTGTATCTCAATGATTTCGTTCCGTTCCGTTGACTTGATGATTTACTTAACTTATTGAGTAATATTATACAAGATGTACACATACGAATATTTTAAATAGATTATGCAACTGGTATGTATTGTCGTAATTGACTTCCGATAAACCTATATCTATATAATATATAAAAATTCTTAAAATGTAAGAAGTTTTATTTCGTAAATACTGTATAAAGTTTATCTTACCTTATCTCTCTTACTAATATTATAAATGCGAAAGTATGGATGGATGTTTGTTACTCTTTCCCGCAAAAACTACTTAATGGAATTTGATTAAACTTTACAGTAATATAGCTTATACATCAGAATAAAACATAGGCTATAAATTTATTGTAGGTAACCGCGGTATAGCTAGTAGTTAATAAAGTTTTAATGACAAATCAAAGACATGTCAAAGAAGGTCATAAATATATTTTTTAAGGGGGTTAACAACCAATAAAAAGTTCTATTAAACTCACATAGTAAATAAATATGACACCTTTAGTTTTCATATAGATTAGGTAATATTTCCTCATCTATATTATTATACTTAATGTCTGGCGTCTATCCGTCCGTCCGTCCGTCCATTATACTTAGTATCAGGCTACCGTAACGGTTTACCATCAGGTTAGGTTTGCCTGCATTGTAGTATATAAAAAAAATTAATATACAAAATACGAGTACAGTCCGGACATCGTGCGCTTGTTTTTTAGAAACATCATGTATTGCTGAGAAATCAAACGACAACAATAATAAAATGTCTCTATAGCGCCACCTATTATTTTTTTATTACACTAATAAATACAAATGTAAGTGAGACATTGAAACTAATCTTAAAATTTATTTCATCCCATTGGGGGATTATTTTCTCAGCTTTATCAAGTCTTTATATTATTCATCATATTGATGATATTGTCATAGTAGTTTCTATTACAGCAAACGCTTCAAAGAGTCCCCCTCCTTTCATGTATCCTCATGTGACTACCATATCCTAAGTTATATATAAAAATTCGCTCATATTTTAGGTACGTCAGGATATTATTGTTATAACGTAATTTATAGCCGCTGGTGGACGGGCCATTGCGTCTCATATCAAACTTATATCAATAACAAACCCATATGTAATCATTCTGTGGACATAATTCTAAGTCCTGCAACCTCTTTAGCGTAAACGGTTAATATATAAACATAACAGATAGAAAACAGATAATTAATGCCTTGTCGTCATTTAATGATTACTTAATATTAGTATTAAATGTGTGGTAAATTTGTATCGATGATTCTTAATCATCATTGACACTCGAAATAAGTTTTATTGTTCGGTACAGCATAATTTTTTATTACAGAACTTAGCATTAGTAAACTTTAACAGTTCTTACATAACAACCATACCTATATCGTAACATTACATTACAGAATTTTTCAGTGTTACAGCATTTAGCGATAACCGATCAAATAAATCATAACTTTGTAATTCAGGAAATGTTTATGTTAAGTTGGTGAAATGAAGCAAACACGCGTACTTCAAACTAAACAGCAATGCTGTGTTTAGTAACGGTATCACGCGATTCGATTAGTCGCATAGTAAGAGGAATTTGTTCAGTGCAATCAAATACTAGTGTAGAGTGATTTCAAAATGCGACCGACTGCGATTCAACATTTTTTTTTAAATTTACTCTAGCACTGAACATAATATTATAAGGGCAGAAGAAGGCCAAAAAAGAGATGGATAGACTGGGTGAAATATGGTAAGAAAGGGAGTAAATAACGAGATGACTGCGAATAGGGTCGAATGGAAGAAAAAAACATATTACGATGACCCGACATAAATAGGATAAGGAAGAAGCAGATGCACTTCCTTTAAGACATGATCTTCGCTCCTCCGCATAACATGTCCATACCAAGTGAATCTCCTTCGCAACTTGTCTATAACTATATACATTCCTTATTCTGTCATTCCTGGTTACCCCACACATCCAACTCAACATTCGCATTTCTGCTACATGCACACCTATCGTCCGTCCCCTTTACGGCCCAATACAGATCCATACAAATTGAGAGGTCTTATTATCCACTATTATAATAGTAGAGTTGTTAGAATAAAAAAAATCCCATATTATGACAGTATTTTATAGTATTTTGTATGACATGCCAACTTGACCTACAAAATACTACAATAAATAAATCGCACGGTTAAGTCGATTTATAAAAGCAAAAAGTATCCTCATCATTTGGTCGCGCTAACTTCTTTTGTTTTACTTCATAAGCATTCTTTTTCTATAATTAGATACATAATTGCGTAATATCGATTATTTTCAACTGAATGGGTGAAAGTGTGCGTCTGTCTGTGTATAGTTACTATAAGTATTTTGGGGCTACTTTCACTACTGTAGTAATTATAATTGATATGCCAATTGATGTAATGATATCTCTTCTTTGTACTCATGTTATATTGTGTTTTTTTTATGATTGTAAATGTAACAACGTCTTAATTATTCTATTATATTATATGAAAGTAGTTGTGTGAAGTTGTGGATGAACCTATTGTAATTGGACGTATATATATTACTAAGTATATATTACATCTGATATATTGGAGAAAAAAGTATAGGTACTTGAGCTACTGGGAGATTTTGCTCATTTTCAAACGTCATCTAAAGTTTATAAAATATGAAATGTTAAATTTACTTACAAATTAATTTTATGTATATTCCTATATTTTTACAAATGTAAATTTACAAAGTGTAATTTTTGTTAATTATAAATGTAGTTAATTTACATATATTTTTTTATAAAAGTTAGAACAGAATAGAATAGCCGTTTCTTTATTTATATAAAATTAAATTTAAGCACTTCTCATAAGGGTAATGGTAATTAGTTTTGGAAACAATTCTGTATTAATAACAATAGTTTTTTGTTATCACCAATAGTTATGCTAACTATATATGTGAAATACAGTCATGTATGTAATATTGTAATTAAAAATGTATGTAGAGGTATTAAAACTTAATAATCTTACCTATTTCTTTTTTATTTTCAGGTAAGTGATTGTTACTTCTCAATGGACTGCGAGTGAAATGGCAAGTTTTTATTAGTCATATTAGTCGATGTATCTACTTGAAATTAATAATAATATTTATTACTATATAATTTATTATTAATTAATAATATGCAATATAATTTTAAATTTCTTTCTTACCTACGAGTATCTCTATCACTAGGCTGATTACTTAGTAACCTGTGTTCCGGTTTGCAGGTTGAGAAATGGCAGCGAAATGATAAGATATAGAAGCAGGCATATTTCGCGTAATGTCAACGCATAAGAGGTACCATAAGCACCATATCTATGGTACTATTCAAAATAGTAGTAATAATAATAACCCTGGATAATTCATACACCATTACCCATTCCCAAGCCAAGCATAGTTTCTGTTATAGGTTCTAGCTGTGGTACTAGACAACTGATAGAAATATTGAGATCCCTTTTTTTTAAGTACATACATAATATAGATAGAAAACACCCAGACCAATACAAACAAACATACTAATGAATACAAATGTACATCGTGCGAGAAATCGAATGTGACCATCGGAAATAAAGCGTTGTGCTTAACTGCTAGAACACCAAAGCCGCGTGTAAGGATTATCAATTTGATTTCTATTAAGATTTTGACTTTTGTCAAAATATTTTTTAATGGAAATCGAAATTTTGACTTTGTAATACATATTTATGTGTAAAAATAAATTGTGAGATATTTATTTAATCTCGCCTACGAAACCGGTGTCTAATTTAGTATTGACCGACATTTTAAAACTAATTTATAATCTTGTAGAATCCATAATAAGACGACTTTTCGAACGGTCTCCACTAAAATACGAGTAACAGGTTTTTGGCAAACTTGTATTGTCGTTTAGTTTAGTTTCTACGAGTCGAGTTGTTTCAAAGTTCTGGAAGGCTTAATTTTTATTTGAATTTGTTCCCTAAGCTTCTGGAACTTTTTTACTTTAACTAAGTGTAATATAAATATACCGGTGGTATATACAAATAGCGGTTACGCGTCCTGTTTAAAGAATAGATATATACACCACTATTTTGTTTTAAATTTAATTAAGATCGGTTCAGTAGTTTTGTCGTATAAAGGCTAAAGAGACAGACATACTTTCACATTTATAATATTATCCAAAAAATATTTTAATAATAATGAATCTTTATAATGGTCGATAGCATCACGTCGTTTATATAAACTTTCATCCCCGAATTCACCCCTAATAGATTATTATTATAGATAAAATAGGCTGTGTGAGACCTTGAGATACAATTTCTCTTTATGTTAAATGTCATTAAGTTCCATCAAATCGTGATAAGGTAACAAATGCACAGACACACTTTCATCACATTAATAATATTAGTATGGATTAATATTCATATCCTATCAGCTATCATCGTAATCACAATTATGAATATAAATGTGCATGTGACATAAGTATGGTACCGTTATACAATGAAAAAGGACGCGTATCGCCTATAAATTCTTCATAATGTTAAGAATATATTAGCATTATTATAATTGGTTACAATTAGTGCAGTAAAGACACTTTCATCCTATCATGTCATCTGCCACTGGTGTCTTGAAGGTGGGTGTACCGTTCCAGTACCATCTATAATAACATATATCTAATTAAATTATTTTTTTTATATCATTACGTACACAATGGTCAGCTAGTTTACCATTCCAATTAAAAACAATTGCGAATAAAACCTACGACCACCAGAAGACGAGGTAGCCTGATGTCCCACTACACCAACAAGGACTTAAAAAGCAAGATTTAAATGCAAGATAAGGACACACAATTCAGATGTTGCTCGATAAAACAATAGCATGTCCATACGAAATATCACAAACAGAGCCAAAGAAATTTCACATCATATAAAAACATTTGTAACCTTACACCACAGATTAAAAAAGAAAGAACCAAGATGGCGGACATCACGGGCGATTACTTTCTCGCGGTGAAAGCAGTTTCGTCATACAATAGTTCGTCATTGGATTGTCGTCATTTGGTACTTGTTATTTTGGGGTCGTTAACACTGGGGTCGGTGCACACAGGTGACCGATGTAGGTCGGTTGTACAACTTATTTGCGCAAGTTATATTAATGTTATTGTATATACTATGAATTAAACTATAATAACTAATTGTAGATAAAGTAATTAACATGACATAATAATCAAAGTCATGCTAAGAAACTTTTTTTTTCGAACTATTCTAATGCTGTTAGCTGCCGCTGGCGTTTACGGCTGGCCGCGAAAGAAGTTATGGAGCGACTAACCAAAAAGTCCACTCCTGGCTGACGGATACGACTTTAGTGTGAGGGCACCACTAGGGGATGGTACCTCGGATCAGGCCGTCGTAATGTAGAAACTGTAACTTTGATTGTTGCATATTGTACTTATAATGTTGTAGTTGATAGAAGTTTTATATATTTATAATTTATAGTTTTTTTTATATTGAATGAAAGTTGTAATATTTTTTGCCACTTAAACATATATTTTTTTATCGCTACTCTATCATCGAATTCGGTTAGCTACTTTAGTTGACAAGAAACTCAACTGCAACATTTTTTTTTAAGATAATAAATACATTTTAACATTAATTTTAGAATATAAAGTAATCACATAAAATAACTAAACTAATACAAACAATCACATACATGAATACAAATATTTGTATTACGCGAGAATCGAATTAGCAACCAATTGTAGTAAAGCCGTGTGAACCGCTATACTACCGAGGCTGTCAAATTAGACAGTTATTTAAACGTTAGAACCAAAATAATCTAAAAATCAGTCTAATTTAAATCAAGAAGCGGTAAATGGCATTTTTGAATAACATATACGACCTTTGATATATATTTGTATAACCACTCAACATCCTACCAAATAAATATACAGTTTTCAACCAATCACAATTTTATATCTATTTTAATGAGCAACAGGAATTGAAATCCATCTAACGGTGCAAAAAGTATTAAGTTGTAAAATTAATTAGATATATATGTTATTGGTTTATTTAGATCAGTATTTTTTTAATTGTATATAGTCATATTTTATTTTACTTGTATGTACTTTATTTAGTTATTTATGCGTGTATGTAATTTGTATAGGTAAATTATATCTGTATGTATGTACGTACAGTACGCAGTTAGCTTTTCTCTGTTTAAAGCTTGTATCTTTCTAGTTGTCTATAAGAAATTTGATTTAGTGATAAAGTCGCCTTTTGATAGGCATATTTGTGCAAAGTATTCTTAAGTACATACTTTTGCAAAGTATATTAGGTATTATTATTTATTTATAGTTATAATATTATTATTAATTTAATTATAACAATTATTTAATATTAGTACTGGATACTTTCTACTTTATGCTATTAAATTACTTTTATCAGTAGGAGCAGAGCTGGTATTCTATAAGGTCCAGAAATCTACCTAGAAATACAAGTCTGCTTAATTTAGTACTAGATGTCGCTGAGAGAATTGTCCAAGGTAGAAAAAATGCAAATAACTCTATTAATTTTACATTTACGACCTGTATTTTAAAACTATTTTGTTGTCATCCACTGTGATTCATAGTCTACATATAAAAATTTTCAATCTTTTAAACAATTAAATTTAATAATCTGCTCAATGAAAGTGTTACACATCTGTTCATATTCTCAGAGTATTTTTACATTATTATGCTTACGTGATATTTTATAAAAAGCGAAAGTGCATACTGTGATGGGACCTCGCATATATGATGTGAAACAGAAACTAAATTGTACCAAACAATGGTCACTTCAAAATAATCTCATCCTTTATGTAGGTTTCTCTTAATTTCGACTAGTGGTGGTCGCGACTTTGTATGCCTCTACATTTTAGAATGACGGTGATCAAATGATAACAATAAAAAATTATAATAATAAGAATATTATAAAAATACAAAAAAAAAAAACAATTCGAGGTACGGTACTAATTCTCAAGTTGGGCTAAGTTACTATTAGTGATCCTTCTATTATAGGCTTGAACCCAGTTACCGGAGGATTATTGCCCCGGAGTTGATACCGGGGCAAATAGGATCGCCCCAAAGCCCTAACGTATCCCTGGGGCGGGCGGAAGGCTCGTATCATGTGATAAAGCACATATACAACTCTATCTATTATTTGATACATGAATAATTTGTAACGAAGGGTTAACTGACTTTTCTTCATTATCGTCCTATAATTCACCACTATGCTCTCCAATAAATAGCGTAAGCGAGATGACAATACGTCTTTTAAAAAACACATTTCCATTAAAAATTGTCATAATAATTTAAAACTTACACCTTCGTTTAGTTTGTTGTTGAGTAAATGTATTGCAATTTTTAACTTCCTATGTTATAATTTTAATTGCAGTCATTAAAATAAATTAACACTGAGGCCTCATTACATATAAATATATTTTAACATTTTTTTTATCATAAAAAAAACAAACATCACATTTTACTGACGCTTTTCTACGACATATAATGTGAGTAAATATTTTTTTCACGTAATTAGAATGGCAATCTGACGGCCCGCCTGATGGTAAACGATTACCGTCGCATATATATATGACACTAACTACATCATATTATCATGGGGCTTTCATGATACCATCATGCGTTGTCATTCACGATTATCAAGATATCATGCTTGCTAATCTTGTAATTTTGCTGCCTGGGCTTCAATTTCTATTGATTTTGTGTTTAATATTTTTACTCTAATGCATTAGTGCTATTCGGACTTTTGTATTCACACATTTCAACTTAAAAACTTAAGGTTATATCAATTTAAAAGAGCAACGCATAGGTTTCTTGCTCGTTCTTCTTATGATGACAGATTTCCGAATAAGCGGTAGATTAAAAATATAAATATAACTATTCAAAAGTTTTAAAAAATAAGTTAATTTAAATAAATAATTTTCTACTATTGTTTTAATTAAGAAAGATTTTGCAAAACGTTATCGGCGTTCTTAACTCAGCTTCAAATATACCAGTCACCAATCAGCTATTTCAAAATTAACAAGGTGTATTGATCATATATTAATTTTATTACGATTAAACTCATATTGTCTCTGTAATGAACGTTGCGCGCTCTTTATGGCTTTACAATTTCGGTGTCAATTAATTTGATGTTTTGATTCGCTCTGTTACCACTTGCTTTTATAAAATAATGATGCACGTTCAATTTGTGATTGTTTATAATTTAATAAGAGAAAGATACAAGATATAGCTTCCTATCGAAGGTTTCTATATATTAATGACGACTAGCGGTCTAGCGCACCGCTTTACGTCCGATGGTCGCGGGTTCGATTCCTCGCGCGGCACAAACATTTTTATTTATAAGTACGATGTTTGTATCGGTCTGGGTATTTTCTATGTATAATATGTATGTATACCTAATATTTACGAAAATAAATCTATGTATTTGTATCAGTTATCTAGTACCCATAACAGGCAAGCTTTAGCTAGCTTAACTTGGGTCTACATGGCGCTGTGTGAATTGTCCTGAGATTATTATTATTATTATGAAGTCGAGAGGATACCAGTACCTCAACTTACATCTTAAATGTCATGTATTCGAATCTGGCCGAAACAAAAAAAAACATAGTGTGTCAATTTATATGGAGCTGTTGAATGTCTGCTTTACTTGGGACTAGAATGCGATGTTTGAATTGTTTAAGATTATTATTGTTATTGTAGATTTGATGACTATAGTACGAAAATGGGTTGTTGATATATATTAAAATAATTGTTAGGCTGGGCATTAATTATAAAATGTACACATAATAAACACATGTCATAAAATTACAAGCAGCATAACTTGATGTACTGTTGCTGTAGGTACGCAATGCAGAATGCAGTACGATGCAATGCACAAACTGGGCTACTTTCTATTGACTTAACTAACTTTCCAGCCCTTCGCGGCGTCTTTGTTATTTAGAGTTTATTGCACACTAGTGAACCGACCTAACTTCACACGGATGTAATTTATTCTATTATAGGAGTCTCTATTTTTTAATGAATCTGAAATACTGGTCCTTTTTTAAAAACGGAGGAAGTTCACAATTCTGCCTCGATGGTCTAGCGGGGTTCAGCACACCGTCTTACTTCCGATAGCGGGTACGATTCCTCATACAATAAAAAATTTTATTCATGAGTATAATTACACAGGTCTGAGTGTTTTCTATGCAATTTATGTACAAAAAAAAAGTATCAAAATTTTTCTATCAGTTGTCTAATACCAATAACACAATCTTTGCTTAGCTTGAAACAAGATAGCGCTGTGTGATTTATCCAAGGTATTTTTTTTTTGTGTGAACCCAGAATTGTTTTCTACGTGAACTGATTTTGATTTTAAATGTAAGTACGCGTGTACGAAATCGTGTATACGCTAATTTAAAAATAAACAAGAATATACGTTTTATTAAATTAATTTATGTAGGTATTAAACCTACTTATATAGGTACTAATTGGTATTATAAATTATGTACTAACGATTTAAACAGGCACGTATTCAGGGTAATAGAATAGTTCAATGATCACGTCCCACCTCGTGTCGCTTTCGTCTATAATAAACGTTTACCACCAGGCGGGCCGTAAGTATTATTCGAGTCTATTGTGAAAGTAAACTAAGTGCGTGAGTGGTAGAAAAAAACTTATTAAATGCTATCTGTTTTCTGTGATTTCTGCATGAAGATTCCACTATCCCTCATCCCTTATTTCACCCCCTCAGATTAATTTTGTGATAATAGGTAACCTATGTCTATTCTTGTCCTACAGTCTATCTTTATGTTAAATTTTATTAAGATCTGTTGAGACGTTTAGCTTTGAAAATGTGACAAATAGACATACACGCTTTCGCACTTATAATATTAGTAAAAAAAAAATATAATTATTTATATTCCTATTTGTGTTTTAATTTTATTCATATATTAGATACTATAACTATGTAGTTTGTTGAAATACTTTCATGTATGTTTGTTAATTATAATATCTTTTCTTAATCTTAATAATATTATAAATGCGAAACTTTGTAATTATGGATGTTTGTTACTCTTTCACGCAAAACAAACTTAACTGATTTTTCAATTTTATCAAAAGCAGTAATATAGCTTATGCATCAGAATAACCATATGCTATATTTTATATTGAAATTTGACGCAGGTGAAATCGCGGGCAAATCTATTGCTAGATTTGCCCGCGATTTCGCCCGCGATTTTGTAAATTTTTTTGGGGGTTGGACTAGTATACTGTATATTTATGCATTCAAGTTTAAATAAATAAAACCCAAACTACAGAACTGAGTTCGTCTCGTTAAAGTAAAACCTAATATATTTTAATCAAATTAATTACAGTTAATTTCGATTATTTATTGAGCACTACACAGTTATTTGGTTCGTAAATCACCTTGAGGCTTTGATTGGCCGATAATAATCTTAAAACTTAGTCTAGAATTGTATTTACTGTATAAATTGATATATATCAATTGTACTTTATTTGCAAGGCTCCAGAGAGTGGGCCACTCTTAAATGGCTTAAATGAATACCTTATAATTTTTAATTAGGTTTAAAATGATCTTACTAATATTATAAACGCGAAAGTTGGTAAGTATGGATGGACAGATAGATGGATGGATGTTTGTTACTCTTTCACGCTAAAACGTCTTAACGGATTTTGATGAAACTTTCCAGTAATATAGCTTATTCATCAGAATACCACATAGGCTACAGATTTTATGTGATTGAAACCGCGGACATTGCAAAATTCTTTTGTTGAAACGCTATATCCTATGGTTAGTTAGAAGACTTGTATTATTATAATGCTTTAAGCGTTACTTTTACTATAAGTTTTATTCTATAAAAATGATCGACATAAATAAATAATATAGAAAAGTTTGTTTGTAATTTTAAATTAACAGCTCTTCTCCAAAATGCATATGAAAGTATAAATGGCACTTAAAAAAATACCATTATAAAAAATTGTCTGTCTGTTGTTCTTGCTATTCTGTGAAACGGCTGTACCGATATTGACGCTACTTTCACTGGCAGATAGCTAATGTTATAAGGAGTAATTTAGGCTCCTTTTAATTTAGATATTTTATTTATTTTAATTCTAGGCGGACGAATCGCGAGTAATAGCTAATTTAAAATACAATTGCTTAATAATAAAATATCTTACTACATCATAATATTGATTTCATACAGTTATCAGTTACACTTAAAATGAGAGTATTGCCACTAATGGTTCAGTAGGTAATACTCAATAATGAAGTGTTACGGTAATGGGGTCAGTGCGCTGCTTTCCTATCAAGTAGTGCGTGTTCGGTTCCGTTTGCTGACATCACCGGTCAACTATTGTTTTATTGTTCCTTTTTAACAACCTTTCCTACCATCTTGAGGTTCCTATAATCACAGATAAGATAATATTACATAGTATAACTTTGATACTAAATTTGTTATTATCGACACAAGAAAGAAATTTCGTAAAACGAACCCCATACCTTCCATTCAAGGTATTTCCACTATGTTAGTATGTCAAATTTTGTACTTTGAATCTCCCGGATTATTCGAATAGAATATTATATTGTTAGATGCAAGCCAGATAAGTCTATTAACCAGAAAAAAGTTATTAAAGAAAAGAAATGGAAAGAAAAAATATTTAATCTTTTATATGTTATCATTTCGTCTATTTTTTATTAATTCCACTTATATACCTATTTTAGTTTTTGTATATACACTTATCATATATACACTCCTTTTAAAATTTATCTGCAATAAATTGATTTAGCGATAAGACCTCCTTAGGTACTACTCCTTAGTTTTGTGAGCAATCTCTTAATTTTGTACATGTCCATATCAAGATGGTTGGTGCAATAAATATTGTAAATAAATAATTAATTAGTTTTTTTATAAGACTAATTTTTTTATATGTTTACTCAGAACTGTTTATGTGTCAACACAAATCTAATTTTATATTTTTTTTCTTATTTGAAAGCTGCTCTCGTGTGGTGTTATATAAAATTATATACATTTCTTGCAGTTTTTGAATTATCCTTAAGAATGCGATTGAAGTGGCATTTTCCTGGTCTGAAACCAGTATATTCACATTATGTACAAAGCAAATCAAATCGAAAATCATTTATTCATGTATGACATTTTAGCCACTTATGAATGTAAATTTTTTTGTATTAATATATTTTCCCTAACGTCCATTACATGTTCAATAGTTAATTATAATTTTATTATTTTACGTAGATGTTTTACCGGTGTATAAATAAAATATATATAATATGTGTAAATAACTTATATTTTTAAGTGTATAACTTTAGAGGCTATAATTATGGATCGTAAATACAACCATTTATTAGTAGGTAAGTATGCCAATATAAGTTATGAATAATAGATTGCTTGCTTGCATGATCATTTACTTACGTTTACTTAAGTAGAAAGGTAAGCTCGTAAGCAAACTTATATGTAATCAAGGAATTATTCTCACTATCATTTTACATAGGAGAGCTACTCTAAGTTATCATTACATAGTATAAAACAAAGTTGCTGTTGCTGTCTGTCCGTCCCTATGTATGCTTAAATCTTTAAAACTACACAACGGATCTTGAAGCGTTTTTTTTAATAGATAGAGTGATTCTAGAGGAAGGTTTGTATGTATAATACATGTACATCCGGGTGAAACCGGGGCGAGCCAATAAATATTATACCTAAAGAGTCTTCGAGAGTTATTTTATTAATAAATTACTCACAATGATCATTTTGTAAATAATCTAGGTTACCGATATTGACCATACAAATAATGATGATTTCATTATATTGTAATTTTATTACAAGACTATTTAAAAAGGGCAATTTCCTTAATAAAATATTTAATTTCTAACTAAAAGAGAATACAGCAGGGAAATAGAAATATGAGAGAGTTAGAGAAAATATAAAGTGTAAGATTAAGTGCGAATTAGTTACCGCGTTTTTGCTGCGATGCTCTTCTTCTACAGATAATAAACACAAGGTTCAAGGAAGATAAACACATGTAAACACTCACTAGTATATTTCAAAACAGGGGATTTTAATATTTCTTAGACGAATTTCGCGTGCGCGTCACAAGCGACATCTTAGATTTATGTCTAGTTGTAGGTAACGGAGGGTAGTCAATAATAAGATCTACCTACATTATTAAAAGGAGAATATTTTGAAGAAATCAGAATATTTTAATATTATGAAGAAGTGAAGTGTAGAGTTTAGATGTTTGGCGTAATCACCGGTACGACTGCTACGATTATTAAAATTATTTTATAACTAAATAATACTCGACAAGTTATGCGGCAGACTGGACTCGATGAGAACAATTACTGCGCCATATTTTATCACTAATAGTTTTTGTTTTACTGACATTAAAAAAATTATTACTTACAAAATCTGCACAAATATTAAATAAATAAAATAAAACATGGACGGTTGGGATTAAAATCCCTTAATTCTTTTTACCTGAATTCGCCTGTGTTACAAGTACTAACAGATATCTTAATATGTAATTCTTTCACCCATTCATATCCCAGCCACTTAACGATCATACATTCTAATCATCAAATCATAACACTTCCATATAACGAAAGCTATTTAGCTTCACGCCAGTTGGTTTTCACGATCACATTGCGCAAGCGGACTCTTCTAGCTAAAGATAGAATTGGTTTTAATTACTCACTATTGAGTTAGAAGTTGGGAAGTTTTTGTGTTATTGTTAAAATCTAAAAGTTGATTATTTGTGTAGGGATATTATGTAATATAGAAATACAGTAATGGAATTGTTTTTTTTATTTTATTATTTAATATCATTGTCTATAAGTACGTACATGTATTATAATATATGCGAGAATGAAATTGTTTTATTGTGAGAGATTGTTATGTCATTCTTTATTTCACTATTCGGAAATGGAAGGAAGTTCTTAAAGACTATTAACTTATTATGTTAAATATTTTGCTCTACTATACCTGTCCTTAAGACATCGTTCTGATAAGTCTTAAGGATCTTCGTTGATAAATTATAAGTACCATCTACCTGCTTGGTAAAAAGCGAATATGTCTTTTTAAGTGAACGGTAAACACATAAAGGACAGTCAACCCACCTGATGGTAAATGACGATCGTAGCCTATATACAAAGAAAGTATAACGATCATCACATTATCATGTATATTCCGATTTATTTATCATAAATAAAATCTACCACGGAACGGGTAGTTTTCTATATACCTATATATTATGAATGTATTTATAAAAAATAATATGTTTATATCACTTATCTACTACCCATAACATAATCTAGGGTTACATTAGGACTAGATAGCTCCGTGTGAATTCTTCAGATATATTATTATTTAGATGTCAGATCTCAGACTAAAAAAAATCTTTTGTCAATAAACAAGGAGACAACGAGCGACATATAGTCATTGATCAGGTAGTAAGCCTACATCATCAATATGCGTCCAACCACACCATTAGATAGGTGCGTCAAATTTCTACCTGGTGACCTTGATTCTGTGAATCGAAAGTCGCCACAACCGGACGTGGGAGGCACGTGCGGTAATGTGACCAGTCGCAGCCATTTATTGTAGGCCGTACACAAACGGATTGACTAATTCGCCTCCTGTTTTGGATACTGACTACTGTTGGCCGCTGGCCTTTACACCTATTCCGGGGCGAGTGCAGATGGCACTCTGAACATTTTTTTTCTGACTACTCTAATTCTGTTGTCCGCAACTGGCCTTTGCTGGACGATAAGGAGCGAGTGCAGATGGCATTCTAAACTCGCGGAAGGAGTTATTATAAGGAGCGGCTGAAGGCCAACTCCCGCCTGACGGATACGACTTTAGTCTGAGGGCAGTGCTAAGAGATGATAGGATGCGAGTGTAGATGGCATTCCAAGCTCGCGGAAGAACTTATTATTATGAGGAGCGGCTGAAGGCTAACTCCCGCCTGACTTATACTACTTTAGTTTGGCTCAAACCGTGATAATTTCGATACCCGTTTGAATTGGACAGGGGATCGATCTATAGAACATAACGCTTAATTAGATAATTATGTGAGACCCGCGATGCACCTAAAGTCTAATTAAAAAAAATGGCGACCGACCTCGGTCCCTAACTAAGATTATATTACATCGCTCGCCTTCACTTTAATTTTGTTCGGTTCCTAAAGGTGTTAACGAACTATAATGATATACGGATCTTTAAAATATGTCACCTATGTTATCAGGGATGATGTAGGATTATAATTTTCCTCTTTAAAAGATTAAATGTATAGTATTCACAATGATTCTTCGAAATCCAGTGGTTCATGTATGTATATAAAATGTCATTATATTATTTTTCATAGTTTCATTAAAGTAAACAAAAAAAGGCACATATATCAATTATCTCCCTCCGTATTTTACCTTAAAAAACCTATTTCTCTCACTCAGGTACCTCTGAAACCTCCAATTTGGTTTATATTGCAAACAATGGTTACAATACAGTTCACAATTTATCGGCAGTTTACAATCTTGCGAGATAGATTGTGATGTAGTTTTTCAGAGTTCACTATATCACAATGAATACAATCCGTAACTTTGTATAATTCTTACTATAAATAATTATAATTTTATATTAATATATTGTTTTGCAAGACAGGTTCTGGGTTGGTCAGTGGTCCAGTGGTGGTGGTGGTTAACTTTGACCTTTTTCAAAGTTAACGAGCATATATTTGAAGGTTAAACGTGTGAATAATGTGTGAATCTCGGTTCTTAAGGAAGTTGGTCAATAGATATTAATATTCTTTACGAAACTTTATTTTTGTAACTAAATAATAATAATAATATCTCAGAACAATTCACAGAGCTGTATCTAGCTCCAAGCTAAGCAGAGCTTGTGTTATGGGTACTAGACAATTGATATAAAAACATAAAATTTTTTTTTCCTAAATATAAGAGAACATCTATAACAGATACTAACAATCGTGCTTGTGAATACAAATGTTTGTACAGTGCGAGGAATCGAACCCGGCGCCGTCGGAAGTAAGGTAATGTACTAAACCGCTAGACCACCTCGGCCGTCTAAGTTTTTTGATATTTTGTGTGTATAACTATAATTTATTAGAACTAGATTTTGTACAATGACATCTGCGTAAGTGACTGTCTCTACTATTTCAGTGGTAAATCTGTTAAGGCAAATTAATTGCAAAAGACATGGCACCTTAGTCTAAAATATTCTAAAATAACAACATATGAGTTGTATCACGGATATCTTATGATAGCGCGGTGTCCGTACTGTTTTATGTAGGGACAAGTGCTGCTTGTAGGGACTGGTCTGCTCTTACCACTACGACTGATTTAATCTTATTGTGTTTTTATATTTGAGCCTAAATAAATTAGTGCTGGTTGGTAGTTTGTATTCACACGTTTCGACTTGTAAGATGTGAACTTACAAGGATTGTTTAAAAGAGTACAAGTTTCTTGCTTATTCTTCTTGTGATGAGCTTTCCGAATAAGCGCTAGATTTAAAAAAAAATTGACTATTCAAAAGTACTTAAATTAAGTTTATTTGAATAAATGATTTTCTATTCTATTCTATTCATGTATATAAGCGGCGGGTACCGCTTAACACCATGTAGGCCTTCAGGTTGTTTGCTATTTATTTATTACATAAAAAAACATAGTGTTCATAAATGCATATTTTTTTAATCCAAAATGTTACGTTTGTTGTTTTTTTTTTTTTATATCATAATTTGAATACATCATAGTTATTACCAAAGACAACCTTTTTGATAGTTTTTTTTATATATATTTTATATTTTGACGTTTATGACTCTGTTCCTTCTCTTGTCGATTATTTTCATAATAGCTTTGTACTAATTTTTTCTGTTGCAGCTAAATACGTACATTTATCTTAACAAAGAACGTGTCTCACTTTTAATTACTAACTGTCCTCCATCACATACATATGTAGTCAAAGACTTTAACATGTATTGTAACTAGCGATCCGTCCCAACTTCTCACGGATGTATTACAATACGTTTGTAGTCTTGTACTATACAGTATCACTCATGTATTATACATATAAACCTTCCTCTTGAAGCACTCTATCTATTGCTGAAAACTGCATTAAAATCCGTTGCGTAATTTAAATGATATAAGCGAACAGACAGCGGCGATATTGTTTTATACTGTGTAAAGATATAAAAATGAGGTTTGTATATATGTTCAAAGCGCTATAATCAACAGAGTTGGAAGTGCAGTATAATATGAACATCCCACTTTAACATTATCCACCTATTAGCAGCCTCCGTGAGGCATTAACGTAAGTACTTTCACTCGTATTATTAACTTTATAATCTGTATTTTGCGGCTGTTATATTTGTAATTAGAATTTTAATTCAGAAACTTATATAAGTAAGCCACGTAACTAGTACTTTAGTTTAAAACCCTTTAAACAGTATGTTGCAATGTTTTTCGTAACAAGAATGTGTAAGAAATGAGAGAATATTGTTTATAGAACTAGTTGTTACCTACAACTTTGTCTGCTTTGTTTCCTGATATTTTTGGAGATGTAAGATAGTTCGAGGTAGTTCACGTTAGTGAACGTGGTACGTGGTAGTTAGTTATCTTCACGTTAATTTTCATAACCCACGTTAGTCCTTTAGTTTTGTATAGCGAAAGACAGACTGACAGACATACTTCAATCATATTTATAACACTATTATGGTAGTACATATTAAAATAATAACAATATCTCAAGACAATTCATACAGTGCCATCTAGTCCCAAGCTAAACAGAGTTTGTGTTATGGATACTAGACAACGGTTACAAATACATAGATACATTTCTTTTTGTAAATACATATGTAATATACATAGAAAACAATCAGACCAGTATAAACAATGACACTTATTGATACAAATGTTTGTACCGTACGAGGAATCGTATCCGCGATCTTTGGAAGTAAGGTGGTGTGCAAAACAGCTAGACCTCCGAGGCCGTCTACATTGTATTAGTATCTTGAGCATTGAGATCGAAAAGTTTTTCGTAATCCCTTTATAATAAGCCAGTATAAATTGACCAATACCTACTCTTTCCTGGCATATTGGAGATTATGTTCCCGTTTTGAAACAAATGTAGGTAAATACTTTTATCGTGAAATTACTGTGTATGTGGGGCCAGAGCCAATCGTTAGTCATCGATATTTTTTTTTTAATTTACGTACATAGAATGCAGAATATTGCCAAAACATTATCTAAAACAGAGTCAACAAAAAAAAATGACAATATAGTGTTCAATAGAATGATGTACTGTGTTAACAATGGTTCTCAGTACGTTGACCCACATGGAAGCGAAGACAGGTGTTAATTCTCCGCAGATTTCACTGTTTTGCTGTCCGTACAGTAAATAACAAAGGCTGTATTATAACCTAATTAAGAAACATACTTTAAATATTCTTTATTGCACTTAAATACATTTGTAAGTATATTAATTACAGCTAATGTTAACAAAGGAGGAATACTTTTTTAGTATATAGGACTGTTACTTTTTTAGTATTCTGCGGTTAAGTT
This sequence comes from Achroia grisella, assembly GCF_030625045.1. Taxonomy (NCBI): domain Eukaryota; kingdom Metazoa; phylum Arthropoda; class Insecta; order Lepidoptera; family Pyralidae; genus Achroia; species Achroia grisella. The sequence goes on from NW_026712590.1 coordinate 2,860,730, forward strand.
TTACCAGCTTACAAAGTGTAATGTCTAGAAAATATTAATACTAACAGTTTCGAACTACAGGTGTTTATTATTGTGCTCCCGTATTTTCTAGACATTACACAAAGCAAGCAGCTTGGTCCCTGAAATACAGACTGTATTTCAGGGACCAAGCTGCTTGCTTTGCAAGCTGGTTTGGTTAAAGGGTAGAATTTGTAAGTTTGGAAGAAATTGCATTGCTTATGTCACCCCTGTAAAATTAATATTTAGAATTTCAAACAAATCTAGACTATTCGTCCTGTTGGTAAAAAATATCTTTATGTTACATTAAGTGTAATCCGTTAAACCATTTAATGGTGAAAAGGTAGCAAACCAACTAACAGACAATCAGACACACCTTTGCATTAACATAATAAAGTGTTTATTTTTTGCTATCTAAAACATTGATATTTTTAATTTCATATATATCGTAAATTGATAGTTATAGATTAATGTAGACCAGAATTCCTAACCATAAAACATTTAGGCTCTTACGAAGAAATAAATAAATCAGATAAAATCTTGATTATTAGCTCAATTTGACTCTCTAATATCGTATTTTGACTGATTTCCATAGATCAAAATCTCGTACAATCTTGGACGAAGTTGAAAATATCCTCGTTTCAGTACGAGCAAATATTCTAGGAAGATTGTTGTTCCTAATATCAATATCGACATTCTATATTCGTATTTTTCTATTTGATTTCAAACTGACTTTGTCTAAAGTCACCCTGCAGATGTTGCAACATAAAGAAATCCCTACGTAACATAGTTGTAGAAAGCATATGGGTATCGGATGCGATGCATTATGAACATCGTTAATGGACTCGTCCGTGCGTCTATCGGCGACAACTCGAAAACTAGTTTCGCAACCAACTAAAAAGGATTTAGAAAGTTCTATGGGACGTCTATATCCGGTGAAAATTATTACTTTATATAACATTTTCTTTGTGAAAGGGGAGATACTATTTTGTCATACAATACTATTTTATGGCAATTGGAATCCTAAACAAGCTCACAGCGAATCTGATGGTGACCTTCGAGGACATACATGAACAGCACGTTATTATGTGACGACTGTACTATTATTTATGTGTTGCCATACAGACAAAGTCATGATATTATTTGTATGTTGCCATACTAACTAAGCCATGCCCCTTATCCTGTAATTGCATCGTCTAATCTCAACCTAATCCCAGATTACAAAGCAAGCTGCTTGGCGATTGAAATATTTGAGTTTCATCATCATCATTCATCAATTCATCAGTTTAGTGGTGGAAGGTAACAACATAAACAAACCGACAGACACAATGGCGCATTTATAATATTCGTGTGTATGTAGTACAAACTATAAGTATGTAACTGATTCTATGTAATTGTATTATAATACGATAAATATATCTGTAATGATTCAATTTAATGAAATATTAATAATTACAATTCTAATTTTTAAATGTAAAAAAAGACCTATTTATTAAATTATAAATTATTTTAACTTAGTTAATAGTTTTAAAATATTTAACAATTTTCTATATAAACGCCGTGAAGTCTAAATCCTTTAAGGTTTCATACCTTAAAGAATTTAAGGTGCAACCGTCAGTATGTGTAAAAAGTATTTATTAGCAATAAAAAAAGCTTCCTACTTACCCAGTTGCAGTGAATGCCCTAGGAATTGCAACATGTGGGACATTAAGTTCTTGGTAATCTAGCCAGCGCCTTATAAGATCTAGATCGGCTTGTTTACTAGGATACAACCATGTCCGGTTAACGTGGGCAGTTTACTCTTAACCAACTTATTAAAAAAGTAGAGGTACAATTGACTCCAGCAATAAATGATAATACTATTGGAACATGTATGGGTGTTATAGGAATTTGTAACAGGTACTATAAGTATCACCCGGAAACATAATTGTATTCATTAACAAGTATTTATTTATGTGCTTTTTTATAGATTTAAATTACTTTCTTACTATCGTTGTTTTTTCTTCTTCGTTATATCTATTCTAAATTAAGGAATACTATTATTACTATACTTGCATGTCACTCATTTGTTCTACAATTATATTCGTTACCCTATGGTTGCTTTGAAAAATTGTTTTAGTAATAAGGCCGCCTTATAGTATTTATACAGATGTATCGATAAATGTTTAAATGTTATGTTTCTCTTTACCTATATAATGCAAAATAAAGTATAATCCATCTATCTATCTATAAATTAGAAACGAGACAAGTTTTAGCTTTTTTTATATATACGCGTGTCGCGTGGCACAAAATAGATCTATACTTTATACTAAAATCTGTCTATATAACTGTTTGTTACCTTTTAACGGATGTACATAATTAGACGATAGACTATATTTCATCTCAGAAATGTAGATGACTTTTTTGTAAGACACAGGTGTTTTATAACCACTATTGTAGTTTAAAATAGAAAAAAAAATATTAACCGATAATGAATTCCTGTAGGATCTAGACAAAAACTTAAAGTAGATTTCCATGTCACTTTGTGCATAAATGGCCAAGAACTATGTAAAAACATCTGACATTTAACAAGCCTATTTAAGCTATTGAGGTTTTGCATCTTTTTTATTCGGCCTACATTTATGATTTAAAAGAAAGTGACAAAACATAGTAAAATAAGTAGATTGGAGGTTTTACGTTTTTGTTTAACAGTAAATTTTCGATGCCTGACTCTATTATTGTAAAATTGTAAAAGCGACGCGCTGAAGTTATTTACGAATCCGCTAAAAGAAAGAAATATGAAATTGATTGACCTGAAGTGCTTACATATATTATTTCAATAAAATAAATTTTGGAAAAGAAATATGATAGACAGACAAATATTTATTATATACTTCTACTATAATTTATCTAATTTGTACATTACACTTATTCTATATAATTTAATTTACTATGTGAAAGAATAAAGAATACCCGCGACTATTACAGGTTTTTTTTAAAGCAAAAGGTATATCCGTACATAAATAAAAATTTTAACATACGTTCAGTCGTTTAGTCGCAAAAAGGTACAAGACAACAGACAGAGATATTTTCATACTATCAATATTAGTATGGAAGAATATGAATGTTACCATTGTGTGGGAATTCAACCTAAAGCCACGAATAAGACATTGTATTATTACATACTAAAACTAAACCGTAGTAACAAAAAGCTAATTTACATTCTTTCATTTCAGGTAAGCAGACATTTTGACATACACGTTATCAAAACTATACAATAATGTAAGTAAATGCATTAATTATACACATTTAATATTTAGATAATTTAATATAAGTATAAAATGTAGTGATTTTCGGCGTCTGTCTGTTTCAACACTTATTTTTTTCGATCCACGCTATGGATTCGGGTTTCATTAATACTATAAACTTTACCATCATTTGGGCCGTCAGCCGTCAGCTATTTCAGTTACAAAAAGATTAGTCTTTGTTCTATTTTCTACAAGAATTGTTCATCATTATTTATTCTTATTCCTTTATTTGGAAACAATTAAATAATTTTGGATAAAATGAACTAGTGCATAGCTGAGTAGGGTAGGAAACTAACGGTGATCTACTTTTAAACACCATATAAAGCTCTAATATACCTACCTCATAATAGAGTAGTGATGTTCCGTTCATAAGAAATATCGATAATACGTTATGTATTAGTCATTTAATGTGACAAACTAATACATAGCTTTTTAGCGATATACCTTATCACTAAAAAGCGAACTTTAGCTTGTTATCTCTTTTCTTGTTTTTCTTTTTTATCATTTTATACATAATTGTGTATGTGACTGTATTTTCTGTGAGAGGAACAATAAAGAGTTTTATTCATGTAGATAATATATCTAAATATAGGAATGTAATAAAATATGTTTTTAAATTAACTATGTTTACAATTGCCAAAGGTTTTTTCACATAATTCATTTGTTTTCCTCATGAAAAACGATCGATTAAGATAATTGCTTCATGTATAAAAACATATATTTGTCATATTTTCTTTAAATAAAACATATGTGCTGGACATTTCCGTAAACTTTATTGCTTGTTTATATATTTCCGTGAGTTAAATCAATGTACTAATATCTATTGTGTATTAACTAATAGTCTGTAAATAAGTAAAAAAACGTGATCGTAACTCGTGTCACTAGTGAGTTAATAATAATTTGTACACAAAAACATTTTTTATCAGCCAATGCCAGTTCAACATCCTTGTAATACTTCGTGATTACGAATACTTTCGATTTTTTGTCGTCGGCTTTAACAAAGGATTAACCAAATGTAGTAACTGTTTTCTACTTAGATTTTTTTTGTACTACATAACTTTATAAAAACAGTTTCATTATAATTCTATAATTTTAATATAGTTCATGATGGATTTGAGACATTATACCTATTATTTCCTATAATTTTTTTATAAATGACAGTTATGGATATATTACATGGTAACAAGTAAAAAAGTGATTAAGCTTTGATCTTTGCGATAATTAATAATCATTTGCATTATTATGAATGAATGAGTATACATTTTTTGTACGGTTTAACGCTGTATATGTGCGTAAAGTTATTTTAATTCCATAACGGTATCTATCTTATGAAAAAATTGTTTTTTTTTCATTAATTCGGAAGTATTAATGAAAAACCCTATTTTATCGATATAATAAGTGTTATATTATGTATGGGTGTACAACACTATGAGCTTTGAACAATGGCGGATCACAGGCGCCGTACCGTGTCGACGCTGCGCTGGCGCATCCGAACTTGATAATACACGGTGACATTGATTTTTGAATAAATCAAGACTAATTAACATTTCTATAATGTGAAGAAGTTTAATTTTCATATACGATTAAGAATAAGCATTAAAATACATATAATTGTCTAAATGTCTAATTATAAAAAAAAATACGAAAAAATGGGTTTGTTATAGCCGAAGTATTTGAGATGAAGAAAAACTAAGAATCTTGTTTCGGTGAATCAAATGTATCATGATTAATAGAACTGTTAATAAATAGATTAATTTTTAAATAGAAAAACATGTAATTTTTTATACTTTATCGCAACTTCTAAAATTGTACAATTGGGCAAGAATAATGAAATATGGCATTCTCTATCAGTTAACCATTGGTAATAATCTGTTCAAGCAGTTGATGAGCAGTGGTGGGAAAGGACAAACATTTAAGTTTACATAACACATATAAAAATACATAACGAATAAAATTAATATAAAAAAAAACAAATTATAACTTATAAATAAGTCAGAGAAATAAGTAATTTATAATAAAGCTTATTGAAATTATTTTATTTAAATAAGTTCTATTGATTATAAAATTCTCAAGAAACACCAATTTAAATTTTAAATACTGAATAAAAATGTGTTCAGTTTGTATTATACACATTTCAAAATAATTATACGTTTACATTTCGGGACAATTCCGCTATTTTCCGATATTAGAGACACCGTGTATGCGTCGTCAAGAGTTCTATGTGTTACGCGGTCGCTCTCATGACCTAATCGGAACAAATAAAAAAACATTTGATGCATGCGCGGGCGCAACAATACAAGAGAATTGCGGTATGTCACACATTTTATGTGTTCAAGATTTAATATTATGTATTAGGCGTTTTTCTCTTCTTAAACTCAGATTCACTAAACAAATCTGCCGAACGCTTCTTAATGGTACTCTAGCGATTTAATACATCGCTGTATTTCAGATAGTCGCGGGTTCGATTCCTCGCACAGTTTGTATTTATCAGGGTGTTTCCTATATATATTATGTACGTATTTATAAAAATGAGTATTTGTATCCGTTATTTAATACCTATAACACAACCAATCCTTAGCCTCCTCCTCCATTCCTGGACTAAAGATGCGAAGTGAATTGTCCTAAGTTATTATTATTATTACATTATATTTGGAGAACATACATGAGTTATGAGTTATTTTAAAACTAGCTACTCGCCCCGGCTACGCACGGGTGTACATGTATAAATATTATATATATAAACCTTCCTCTTAAATCACTCTATCTATTTAAAAAAAAACCGCTTCAAAATTCGTTGCGTAATTTTAAAGATTTAAGCATACATAGGGACGGACAGACAATGAGAGCGACTTTGTTTTATACTATGTAATGAAGACGTATTACAATGAGTATAGTGCAATATATTTTTTGTACTATTGTAATATTAATTTAAAGTGTAACAACATTTTGTAAGACTTGACTATGAAATTCTGTTTACTTTATTAACAATCTAATAATTCTATTACGTATATATTAAGCTTAAATGAATAAAGGACTTGTCTGTCCGGTTGTCATTGAGTTTATGTAACGAGAGCTTGCATTATGCAACAATTTATATTGCATTTTGTACAACATTGGGTGACTGATGTAATTTATCAATTTATTTTAATGTTAACTCATGAAAGATTTGAAATATGTTGAACGATTACAATAGTGCATTAACTGACACAATTATTAATTTTGGAAAATACACTCTAATGTTTTTGCGTTAAAGAATATTTTAAGAAAAAATTGTTTGATACATATATTTTTTTGTATTTGTTTTTAAATAAGTCGCCAAGTCTAAATTTATGCACCATTTCCTTTTTAGTGGTTTATAATTTTGAAGCCCCCTTTAATCGGTTCCCCATTCACCCCTCCCATAGATCCCCCGTCCAATTCAAACGGGGATCGAAATTACGACGGCTTGAGCCAAGGTTCTAATCCCGAACGGTGCCCTCAATCTAAAGTCGTATTCGTCAGGCGGGAGATGGCCTTCAGCCGCTCCATAAGTCCTTCCGCAGATTTGGAGTGCCATCTACACTCTCTTCCTTATTGTCCAGTGAAGCTGTAAAGGCAGCTGCTGTCAACAGTATTAGAGGAGTCTGAAATAAAATAATATTAAAGACAAATCTGTACTGGTAACCACATGCAAAACTAGATATCATACATAATTACAACCTACTGCTTAACACCATTACGTGTTAACCTGATTTGTATACACTGTAACCGTGTACGAGTATGATTATACAAAGTAAAGCTTTTGAGATATCATTAAACAAAGTGAATGTCGTTGGGAGGCCGTTTTGCAATTAATATCAACTTATTTATTATCTAGAACAGAACAAAGTCGTGGTATTAAATATTGTGACAAAGTTGTGGTATAATCTCTAGTGAGAATGAGTTCAACATAAAATATAAAGAATATATTGTTACCAAACTATACCCATGTTATGGGAGCGTTATAAAATTGGCATCGGAGTAATATGTTTTTTTACTCCATTTCTTACCATATCATCTTTCATACAGTCCATCCATCTTTTTTTCGGGCTTCCTCTGCCTTCAATTTTTTTTGATGATAATGGAATGGCGCACTCGATTGCGCTAACAGTTTACGCTGGCGAGAAGCCAGTGTTGGATGATAAGACGAGCATGAGGTCAGGTCAGTTAGCTTATCGTGACATATTCACCAAGAATTTATCAATATGGTTTCCAGGGAGGACCAACTGGAGGTCAACCTGACATGGTATATTGCTAGCAATTAGATCATCATTCCACATTACTAACAATCCCCTTTCCCCCCTGCCTTTAATATTATACACATTCATATGTAGAAGGTGTTACATATGAATGTGGATGCTTATAAGGTTTGAGGTTTAACCCCGAATAAATGGGATAAGGAAGAAACAGATGATGAGCAATAATACACGAATATTGCGTATTTGTAGTAAATTATTATAAATAACAATATATAATGATAAAATTTCTTCAGTACGTAAAGACGTCGTTATTTAGATACTACGATGGTTCATAAAAAAGACAGTGCATTGACCTCTTATAGTACATACCAAAACATATGGTACCGAAGTGACAACATCTGTTTTAAGGCTACTAACGGAATATTTGTAATTGTAAAGGATATTTTGTATAAAATAATAATAATAAAATTTATTATCAACATTTATACTAAGGGAGAAGCAGATGATGAATTATACTTAATATTATTGTTAGTAGAAATAGACTTTGTAAGAAGTCGGTTGTGTCTCTTCTCTTTCAGTCGCTACGCATCTTGCTTTGTGAGAAAAGTATCAAAGATAACAGACCGACAAACAAACTTTTATCTCATAATTTTAGCATGAAATACTATATTCTATTAGTTTTATTTCCTTACCAATTGTTCACCTCCCACTTCGCTCGTAAAACGAAATTTATGATGACCTTTCTCGGGTTTAACCTTTAACAATTTTTATTGATATCCGTTCCATAGTTTAGGAGTGATACCGTTACATACATACTAACTAATCAAGGCTGTAAATGGTTAACATCCTTATACATATTCCTTGACCTCGGTGGTATAGCGGTTCAACACACTGCCTTACTTTTAGATGGTTGGGAATTCTATCTTCGCACAATAAAATATTTGTATTATTGAGCATGTATGTAAAAAAAATGGATCTGTAATGTATGTATAATGGAAGATGGTGCTGGCGGAAGCACCACTTTTGCCAGCGCTAACAGGTTCCGTTGGCGGGGCTTCAATGAAGGGTGACAAGATGAACATGAGTTCAGGTCAGTTTGCCCATCATCGCAAATTCATCATATTGGTTTCCAAAGGTAACCACGTAGAGGTCAATCTGTCATGGTACATTGCTAGCAATGGTGTCAACAATTGTCATTACTAACAAGCCAATCCTCCCATGTCAAGCATTAGAAATAGAAATAGAAATAATCTTTATTCAAATAAACTTAATATAAGCACTTTTGAATAGTCAAGTTTTTTGATTCTACCGCTTATTCGGAATGCATATTCATCACAAGAAGAATAAGCAAGAAACTTGTGTGTTGCTCTTTTAAATAAATATTGATTTACTTATATTTAATTAACAACAAGGATTAGGCATGCGACAAATAGATCAATCAATCAACATAGAAACCGCTACGCACTTAATCTCTGTTCAATCAGATAACATTGTCAGCGTTATGAATTTTAGGTTAAATATTTTCTACAAAAATATTATTATCATTTATAAATTCTTCAATTTTATAATAAGCTTTTTACAAAGAAAATATTTTATGACACATTTGAACATTGCGTTCCCTAAGACGGCTACAATTAATAATGTTTCTGACTATCCCTTATAGAATAGCAGTCGTAAAGGTATATATATAATACGGCGTAATAAATATCAAGGACGCAGAATTAAAAGTTGAATATTAACTTTTGGGTCGATGTCTCAAAACAGGTTCAAGGCAGCCGATAGTCGATCGAACGCTTTATTTGCATAATGTACAACTATATAAACTGTAATCTAGCTTTTGAAATATATCCCTACCTAAGTATTACAAGTATTAATTGATATGTTATTTATTTAACACACTGCGCTGATTACAAATTATAAAACAAAGCCGAGTATGAAAAACATTTGCATAGTATGAAAAAATTGCTGTCCGCACGCTTAGATCTTTTAAACAAGGGACTTTAATACAATTTTCAATAATACATAGGTAATGCTGTTGGCGGCAGTTGGCCTTTACAGCTTTACAGAAGCATAGGGGGGTATGTTTATATGACACTCGAAACTTGCGGAAGGTTATGGAACAGCTGAAGGACAACTCCTACGAATGGATACGACTTTAGTCTGAGAACCGCTAGGGGTCTCAACATCGTCCCAGGGCGTCGTAATTTCGATCCCCATTTGAATTAATACATAGGTAATGCCTTTCAGAACCATAGACACTGATACTCCAAACCTGCGGAACTTGAAGGGAACATTTCGATCTCCATTTGGATCTGAAGGACAACGTACTTTCAGTTATTTATGTTTTTCTTTCTTAAATATTAAACTAAATTAAAGCTAATAAAATGAAATGTTAGGTAAAGCAGGGCTCAGCCAGTTGAAAATTATGTGAAAATTGCAAAAATATGAAATTAAATTATAATATTTATATGTGTTTCAAAACTGAAATGACCAGGCTGCCAATGTGTGACCACTTTCTAAGTATGAATACATACATACATATTTACATACTCAAGATATCCATAAGGTACATAGATCTATACCTCCACTAAGGATATGACCTCCAGTGTAACTAAAGAAAATGATACTAATTCTTACCTATACATTACGGTCATGTAATTAAAAGAAATAGTTGAGTTTCTTGCCAGTTCAGTGAAGTAGCTAGTCGAACTTGACGGTAGGCATAGTGAGAAACAAACGTGCACAAAACTAGCAAAAAGTGTTCTATATTTGATTATTTGGAAACTAAAACACACATTACAGGTAGGTATACAGACCCTTATAAAGAACATAGCTATTTTTTATTACGTTAAAAGGGTTGTAAGGTATTCAAAGGGGAGATGAAAAGTTGCATGGAAATATCGTCATTTTTAAAGCTAGAAACATTTATCTTTGAAATTTTTGGGTTAGATTATTAATGTTTTTTTTTTATCAAGGCCACAATTCCACGCGGACGAAATCGCGGGCACAGCTAGTATTAAATAAAGAAAATATTTCTTATTCATTAACACTGACTGTAATGTTTTTTTACTTATTTGTTTTATTATTACAACATTTTGAATATATCGTTACAGTGAGTTTTAATTAATGAGATATGTTGTTGTTTGGCGTTTTGTTATTTCTAATTATCGTGGAGTGACATTTACAAAGGTTATAATTAAAATGGTATTATGCAGATGTTCTAAATTTGCATATTAAATAGAACTCCATATTATTATATAATTAACTAGCTACTCGCTCTGGCTTCGCCCGGGTGTACATATGTTATATATATAAATCTTCCTGTAGAATCTTTATCTACTAAAAAACCGCTTCAAAATTCGTTACGTAGTTTTAAAGATTTAAGTATACATAGGGACGGACAGACAGCGATACCGACTTTGTTTTATACTATGTAACGATTAGTTCGATCATACGCTAAATAAGGAGTACATAAGTAGTATATTAAGAAGGTAAATCAGAAATATATTCTATTCTATATGTTCACGGCAATAATTCTAAATGGCATTGTTAGAGGCATTGTGAACACTACATTAACGCCCTCACATTTAGCTTAGGTTACTGGAATTCAACATAGTAACATCAGCTGTATCTCGAATTAGTTTGGCGTTCTGTTATCGATATTTCCATCACTGGGTATCAGTTAGAAATATACATTGATACACTAAGTGTTTTGGTATCGACCAGATTTCAACACAAGACCTTTCGGTCTAAGAAGAGATAGGAAACAACTAAACTACGACGCTCTCCAAAATTTACGTTTACGTAATTTCGAAAATAGAAAACTGTTTTATAAATTATCATATCTGTATCTATGATATCTGTTATTATAATTGCTGTTACATAAAATATTGTAATCATAAAATTTGCATTTACTTGCAAGTGGTCCGGTGCGTGTACTAGCGGAAACTCGGGCGCAGATAAACAATCTTATATCACAATATGGTAATTTAATTATATAAATACTGCTATACTTATATATCCATTGTTATATATTTATATATCCATACTAATGCGAAAGTGGTCTGCCTGTTATCTTTTGACAGCTAAACGTCTGAATGGATCGTAGTTAAAGATATCGATTAAAGGTATAAAAAGATCGTGAAGATAGATCGAAATAATACGATCTCAAGTAATAGGCTGTAAGGGCTGTTACAAGGGATGAAAATGTATGCTAATAGGACTGAATTTTTGGTTCATGAGGAATAAATCAAATACTAAAAGTAACTATAAAACATCCGTGAAAACCTCATTAAAATTTATAAAGCCGCTTACAAGCAGAAACGTAGAACCACATAAACCCTAAAATATATTTTTTTAAAGTAACAGAAGTAGGTACAGATAGATTTTTTTTATAAAATATTTAGTGATCAGATACGGCTCGTTTGTTATTTTATTAAATATATTGTGTTATATTATAATTTAAATTAATTTTAATTTACCTTTCGCTTTCAAGCTTTAGTTAGCAGTAAAGGGAGTTTAAGATATGCAATTAACTTTCCCTGGAGAAAGTCACGACAAAATTCTGATATTATTAAAGATAATTGTTTATGTATTCAATTAACATATAATGATATATCTGGTATAGCATATGCACTGTATATATGGTAACTTTAATAATAGACTTATAGGAGGTATTAACTACATATGCATATTGACAAACAAGTTATATATGATACTAGCTGTCCTCGCGACTACGTCCGCGTGGAATTTAACATTATTTTTCTAAAATAAAATATTTTTTAAAAATAAAGATAGCCTAAGTTACTCCTTATACACTCCTTACATCAGCTATCTGCCAATAAAAGTCCCGTCACAATCGGTCCAGCCATTTCAGAGATTATCCGGAACAAACAGACAGACAGACAAATATAGTAAAAAATGTGATTTTGGTGTATGTACCGTATTTATATTCATATGCATGTAGTAACAAACGGTTATTTCAATATTACAAACAGACACTTCAATTTTATTTATATGTATAGATGTATAGATTATCTAATACTATTGATACTATGAAAACAAAAATATTATCGTTTTTAAAAACTGTTTATTTAATTAGTAGTATATTTTTGTACCTATCTGGAATGGCAACCGTCGCCTATGACGCCGCCTCGGTGGTCTAACAGTTTAGCGTACATCTTCACTTCCGATTGTCGCGCGTTCGATTCCTCGCACGGTACTAATATTATTCATGAGTAGTAGTAGTGATTGTATTGTATCGGTCAGGGTATTTTTTATGTATATATGTATATATGTATTTACAAAAAAATAAGTATTTATGTCCGACGAAATCGCGGGCGCTAGTCTAAAATAAAAATCTTATTAATATTATAAATGCGTAAGTTTGGGAGTATCGATGGATATTTGTCACTTTTTTACGCAAATACTATTAAATAGATTTTAATGTCTTTACAGCGATACAGCTTATGTAGAATACAAACACACAAAGGCTATAAATTTCCCGCGAGTGAAACCGCGGGCACAGCTAGTCATTAATAAAATAGTTTTTTTTTCACTTTTGGCAATAAGTAAAATTCCGCCAGCACTACAACCCTACCATAATTTGCATGCTACGTGTGAAATTAAATGTATTACTCATTGCATAACTTGACATGCAATGTCGTGTAACCAATCTTGTATAGGTTATTAGGCTACAAGTTCATAACTTCCGATTTTCAAAACACTTGCTTCTATTTATACAGTTTGCAAACACCTCCGATCGATTCCCCGTCTAATTCAAACGAGGAGCCGAGGTTCGAACCCCTAAAGGTGCCTTCAGACTAAGTTGTATCCATTAGGCAGTAGTTAGCACTCCACAAGTCCTTCCGCGGGCTTGGAGTAACTGCATTCGCCCCCTATCGTCCTGTGAAGCTATAAAGACCAGCATCGGTCAACAGCATTAGAGTAGTATAAAAAAACATGTTAGCAATTCGGAAAATAAATGGAAATACTTTACGTACCTTTGGAATAAAGCAGACAAAGTCGCGGGTAACCAGTAGACTACAACAGAAATAGACAATCTCTGGGGAAGAATCTTCATCAAGTGATTATTCCATTCTTGCAAATGCAATGTTAGGCAACTTCCAATTAACATAGGTAAACTCTTTTAATACCAATATTTGTATTAGATTAGAATCCACGATCGTTAGAAATTGAGGCTGTGTGCCAAATCACTACACCATAGAGGTTATCGAGTAAAGTGATACAAGTAGTTTTGTCCGTCTTGTTTATATAGGTTAAAAATATTACAAGAAATGAATTTACGACGGAAGTACTAACACAGACTGTTGATTCACGTACATACCTGTTGAATCTGTCTGTTTGTCTTGCTTCATGTGTGTGTATATGCTAAACTCTGACACAGTTTTCACTGGCGACCGGTTTCAATGGCATTTGTTTAAATTCAAATTAATTGGAAATCATATTTATTGCATGTAAAAGATAATCGGAAATCATGTTATTGATTATAATACCGTTTGTATATTTTTTTAGTTTGATGGTCTATTTTTTTGTCGATTCGAACCCGCGACCATCCGAAATAAAATGGCGTCCTAAATCGTTTTTAATCCACTTGACTAACAATCTCATTCCCCCAGTATATTTATATAAATATGGATATACCTGGTAAAGAATTTAATTTCGAAAATTACATATAGACAACTTCAAAATGTATTGGGCTAGGGCTGTACAGAAATAGAAATAATCTTTATTCAAATAAACTTAATATAAGAACTTTTGAATAGGCACATTTTTATTCTACCACTCATTCAGAATGCAGACTCATCACAAGAAGGACGAACACGAAACTTGCGTATTGCTCTTTTAAATAAATGTTGTTCTAAGTATTTAAACATTAACAAGGATTAGGCATGCGATAATCAACATAGAAACCACTACGCACTCAATCTTTGTGCAATCAGATAATATTGTCAACGCTATGAATTTTAGGTTGGAATTTGTCTATAAAAACTATATTATCATTTATAAAATCTTCAATTTTATAATAAGATTATTTTACAAAGGAAAAAAAGTCTAACAAAGTTGTCAAATTGAAGTACATGTTATATTGAAACATTAAAATGGTATGTAATTGTATACAGATGGTTGTTTTGAGGTTAAAGACCGCACAAATGTATGCGCGCACTTTTGAGGTAAATAGTGCGAGGCATGGTGTTTTGGAGTTACGGGATTTCAATTCGTTATCTAGATATGGTCTTTATGATGTTTACATGTTCTTACTACGGTATCGATCGTTGGAGCACACCTTTTAGGATATCGTATAAAGTTGCCATACTTTTTTTGTACTTTTCATATTTATATTAGTATACTAGCAATCTCATGCAACTTTGTCTGCGTCTTACATGACAATTATCATTATTCGTCTAATTTACAAAATATATTTTTAAATTATAATCTATATGTTATTTTGATGTATACGCTATATTATTGTAAAGTTTAATCAAAATCTATTCAGCATGTACGGTATCCGTGCATTTATTGACTTATCAGTCAAGCAAGATCAGTCGAACGAACTTCGCTATTATCCTTCCGAAATTGGTCCAGCCTTATTTATCGTCGAATCCCACGCAGATGATAACTTAAAATAAATTCCAGATTATACCAGGTATACAATACAGGAATACGTTATCAGAAGATTGTCATGGAAATACCTAAACGCTATTATAAACATGTACAACTTTATTTGAAAAGAATATGAGCCGAGTTTCTTGTCAGTTCTTCGGACCTGGAGAGTAATCCGAACTGACAGTAGATGTGACATATCATCAGAGTCTATAATAGAATGCGAAAATATACTTAAAAATCAGTGCAGTATTTGGGGAAGATATAAGACTTACAAAATACATTCGAATAGTTAAAATTCACATATATTTTACGAATGCGGTTAAAAATAAATATGTTATAATTACTGTACCTGCCTTTAGCAGGTTAGTTTGTAAGACCACAAAACATCTAAACCGCAAAAAATCGTGCATATATTAATAATATATCTTGTAAAATGTTAAAAAATACGTGATGTGGCATATAAGTATTCGACCCAACCCAAGTCGGAGTATAAGCATGACGCCATTCCTCGGTTTTTTATTAATTTATTAAAGGTACCTTCAATAAATAAAAAATCTAAGAATATATATGTTACAATACTTTATATCGAAGCTACAATCCTTTAAAGCAGTACTTCTCAAACTATATGGCTCGCGAAAGCTTAGGCAGTGAACGAATATTGAAATTGGCATTGAAACAATTAGGAGAACTGAGCATCACGAATAGTTTAGGTATATTTATATTTAAGTTAGTTTAATAATAAGTCTTGATTTCAAAATATTTTGTTCGGGGCGATTTGTCTTCAACTTTGGGAACCACTGCTTTAAAATGTATGCAAAGATCAACGATACTGTCCTAATGGAAATATTTCGCTTATTCACTCACTTGTATTGAATATTACAAGCAAATATGTATCATTGTCAGATATTTAATGCCTACCTATATTATATTACGATGTAGTTTATAAAAACATGTTGCTGTCTGGGATTTTATCTTTTTTTTTAGGTATAAGATTGCATATACCTGTCCTCATTATGTGTACAGTCTACTTCCATGTCAAATTTCATTGAGATCCGTTCAGCCGTTTAGTCGTAAAAAGATAACATACAAATAGACAGACAGACATACATTGCATCGCATTTGTCATACTATTAGCTTTTTTAAAAGATAAAGTTAATAGTAGGACAAAAGCTTAAGTTGTTTTGTCGTGAAACATTTTGAATACGATAGATTAAATCTTGAGGAATAGTAATAGTTTAGAATAGTTTATTTATTTATTAGGTATTTATAATGGTTCAACCTGGAACCCATCGTGATAAGTTCCTGGCAAATTTGTAACGATGGGCTAACGGAGCTGACCTCATTCTCATCTTATCATCCTCTATTGGTGCCCCGCCAGCGTACACCGTTTCAGTTTCATTCCATTGTCATCAATTAAAAAAAATGTTTACTTATTATTATAACGCTGTAACCATTGACAGATGTGTAAGAACCAAAACGCCAGGAGTAGTAAAATTAAAGCAACAAACAGAAAAGAGGAACTTGTTCATTGTACATCCCTTAATCGTATTTTTTTTAAACATACGGCACACAAACTTACGTTCTTTCTGATGGTAATCGAACATAGATCCTTGAACAGAATGGAAGTTGAGCATTCATTCATAATTTAAGAGTGACTCTCTTGTCGGTGGAGCTCTTGCCACTTTTACGATCTTCCATCATATTCTTTAAATGCTGATACGACACGACTCCAATTTTGTCTTTAATTACGAGGAGCTTGATGTAGCTATGACTTGGTCTGCCTTTCCACCTCTTTGGTTTTATTTTTCAATAATAATTTTCATAAATTCATCGTGCCGTCTCAAGTCTCCTAAGATTTTTCAGTTAAGAATAGCAAAAGAAACTATTCAATAATAATTTTTTTCTTCTTCGGTCCTAATATTTATGCATATTAGGACCCTTGATAAGGCACGATGAATATATAAGTTAATAAGAATATATGGTAGGACTAACAATTTCTCATTTTGGAAGTTGAATTCCCTAATTAAATGTCATTTAGAAAAACTTGACGCTGATTCGTGATCTGTCAGTTTTTACGTAAAGTGCGATCGTGACGGCATCAATGGATGATGTTTGCTGGTTGAGTAATATTTGGTTTTGTTGTTGACAAAATATTTCCGGCTTCTTGCAGACAGGTTCTGTTGCAATCATATACAATAAGGAAGGAGTTGTTAGGCTTTTAAGACCGTTCATTACAGGCATTTTGCAACGTACGCCTGTTAACTATGATAAACAATTCTCGATATTTTGCGAATCATTATTTAAAAAGTGCTGTCATAGTGAAGTAGTTATTTTATAGTCTTATTATATTAAAGTTATTTTATATATATACTGTTTTTTATAATTACCACTATTAATTCTGCATCGAATTTATGTTGTGAATTTTTGCAAATGCTATGTCAATATTCAATTTTATTATTATTGATAGAATTTTATCAACCTTTAATTGTGAAAATATACATTAAAGTTGTAGTCCTAAAACGTTTTTCAAAGTTAACTATAATCATAAAAATAATTCTTTATTGCTAGACCAAAATAAATATGTTAAAAAAGTGGATAAACCTCTTTTTAGTTAAAGTACTATCCATCAAGTATGAATAAAGTACTAAATACAGTCGTGGTTATTTCATTTGTCGCGGAATAGTAAGTAGCAGGTTCGATTTCTTTTTTGCTACAGTCAATTCGGACGTAGTTATCTATCATAAATCTGTTACTGTGTTGAAAGCAATAAAATCATTAATGCCTTCATATCATTAATTTGATATCATTATCTAGATTACATTCTTGTGTAATGGACAAGGTTAGTAAGTCAGTAGGTACTTATGTATTAAACACGAAAAAAGTAACCTAAAAATATTCATAATTGAGTTTAAGTTCGTTTTATAAAATATTCAAATAAGAAATTCAACAAAACTTTTATTTTAAATTAGTACTTAGTTATTTCCTTGTAAAGTTCATTATTGCATTATTTATATTGTGCTATTTATTTCGCACTAACATTGACATTTACAATTTGGTGATCATCGAGTCATCTAGGTTGCCTTCAGTGTAGCTTCTCAAAGCAGGTTTTAATAGTACTATTTTTTACTTAAGACATACTAGTATAAGAATCGTATAAGAATGACGAGATTATTTTAAAGTGTTACATATGAACAGGTATGGTTATAAGGGCAGAGGAAAAGATGGATGGACATGACAAGAAACAGAGTAAATAATGAGGTGACTGCGAACAGGGATGAATGAAAGAGAAAACATATTACGCCGACCACAAATTAAAGAGACAAGAGACAAATTACATAGTCTACTATATACCTATAAATACGAGTATCATCATCATTCAAATACCGACAATGTTACCTATAAATTTAACTAAAATTACTATATCGATAATTTCGTATGAATAAATAAGAAATGTGATGTAAGAGATGAACTTCTTAGCATTCCATAGATTCTATCGTCTAACAGAGAGGGAAACTCTAAGTATATATTAGCTCAATTTGGCTCTCCAATCTTATATTTTGAACGGCCTTTTTCAAAATCTTGTATAAAACTTATACAAGGATTTAAATGTGCTGGTACCGAAGGCCAGGTATGAGAGAATAGCTTGTCTGATACGAATGTGAACCTGAGACTATTGTAAAGCAAATCTTTAACCACTAAACTACTAAGATGTCTTGTTATTTCAAGAGTTATAAAAGTGATTATGAAAGTAAAATCACGCGTATGTAGAATTCTATTGCAGCTTATCTTGTTGAGACATAGTGAAAGTACTTGTTGTTCCGTGCCTGAGGCCCTTTAAAGCCCGAGTCCCCCTTTGGTGAAGGAAAGTTCCAAGTGGACAGTTGTGTTGGAATTCTAGTAAATTCTATATCCGTCTATATTCAATGAAACGTTTATATTAATATTACAAATGCGAAAGTATATCTGTCTCAATGTTACCTTTACACGACAAAACGTTTGAACAGAATTTACCTAACGTTTGACGAAAAAAACGTATTTTAATGACATTTGTCACGAGGACGGAAATAGGTTATCTATATAAAAAAATAAACTGAAAGGGTGTTTGGATCAAACATTTGTGGTCTTCTTTATATTGTATAAAACAAAGTCACTCCCGTTATCTGTATATTTAGATCTTTTAAATTACGCAACGAATTTTAGTGCAGATTTAGCATTAGATGTCGAGATTATAGAGGAAGGTGTGTATATATTATACATGCATATTATAGTACAGAAAAGCGGACAAATAAAAGATTTGTAATGCACCCGTGCGAAGCTTAGGCAGATCGGTAGTTAATAATAATATAAAAATATTGAAAATTTTATTATTATTACATTCATTAAGTTTATTTTAATATTTCAATTAATTTTACATTAAAAAATGAAAGTGCTCACACATTTAGTTAAATTACGTCCTTGTGCCAAATATTTAAGAACAAAAGGTACCTACATAAATTGTTCCCACAATTACTTTACTCGGCTGTGAATAGCGAAATGATGCGTTTTCACGCTCGGTAGTGCGCAAGAGTGGCAGAGGATCTAGTATGCGCACGCGCCGATGCAATGTTATGATTATAGAATTGTTTGGTCTAATCTACAAGTGTTTTACGGTAAACGATATATGACATTTGGGGTCAAGAATATTTATAAAATGCACAAGGGTATATTAAGATTTCTTATGTGTGACACCTCTAGTGTTTCAGGCGTCTATAGGCTACGGTAACCGTTTACATCAGATAGGCCGTATGCTTGGTTACCATCTACGTAGTATAACAAACTCGCTGGACAATTCACACTGCTCTATGTAATGTAAAGCTAAGCAGAGTTTGTGTTATTTGTTAGTCTAGCACAAATAACACAAACTCTGCTTAGCTGATATTAACATTATTTATTACATAGTGTATATTATAATGAAAACACTTTTTCTCTACCGTAAGTCTTTCTCTCTAAAGAAAAAAACTGTGATAGAGCAAATATATTCACGATACCAGCTATTAAATAAACCCGCTAGAAACTAAAAAAATATCCTGATCATCGGGTTAATAGCGGTATTTTACCGTGCGATTTGCTTTAGGATGTCTGAAAGAGTGTGTTACATCAGAATCTTTTTACCATTCACATTGTGGAATCACCTCCAGCAATGGTATTTCCGAACCGACACGATATTAAAACCTTCAAGAGAAGAGGTGATTCCATCTTAAAATGCTCGCATTGTATTTGCAATTACCCTAGTGTTGCTCATGGGCGGCGGTAAACAGTTACCAACAGGCGAGTCGCAAGTCCCCTAAGCAGTAAAAATATATATTTTATCTAAAATTGATACGCTTCAGTTTTTAACTTGGACTATGTATCTATAGTTAGGATGCGCATGCGATTGCAAATTGCACGCGAAGCGGCGTACGAGATTGCAAGTTTGCGACATTACTTTAATATTTCTCGTTTACTGCCCTCTCGGTTAGTGTTGGTGACGATGTAAATTTACAGTAGCAAAATTTTTGTTATCATCTTATCTATGTACAGTACTATCAAGTTGAAACCTAGATTGCATATATTCCTTCCTTAATAAATATTGATTACAGTTATTGAAATTTGTACTAATAGAAGAGAGAACACAAAAAAATATACATGTATGAGGTTCTAACCTACTAATGAATAAACGAAATATCTCTTAAAAAGTACCTATACCTATGTAGGTACTTTTTAAAGGAGATATATGAGCACATTAGATAATTGCAAGTCGCAGTGCTATGGATCAATTTAGAACCGAGTTGTAGCCCAAACACCTTAATCAAAAGTATAAAAAAAATTGTAATAATGAATTTTTATTATTTTGTTCCAGGTAATGAACTAAAACTATCTACACACAGAAAGTATATATGAAGTAAGATTAATAGTCCCAACAAAACCAAGCGATCTTTTTAGTCATCAACAAATAATCGAGGAAAGAAAGAGTTCTTGCTATAGTTTTTAGTTAAGGAACGGCACTATTTAATTATTTTACTTGTCTTTTATCACTTAATTACTAGTACTTCTGTGACCCATACACCACTTCTGTGTCACGCTGTTTTAGGTTGACTGGAAGAGATCTCTAATAGAGATAAGTCCTCCTTTGCTAACAAAATTCTAATTTGTATTTGAAATCTTGTATTTAAAAGTGCAATAAAGAATATGCATATGAATATATAACGTCAATGTTCATATTTGAGATATTTGAGAATGGCTATGTTCTTTTGGTTAAAGAAATAGAACAACAGGTCAAGATATTGATATTGACAATTGGTCAAGATATGATTAAAAGTTTAACGATCTCAAATTGCAATCTTCAATATTTTTAGGGTACGATTAGGATTAGGATTCGCAGAATATTAGAATAGTATGAAGTAAAACTTAAAAAATAATTGTATTGAAATATATATCAGTAGCCTTCGTAAAAGACTTACAGGATAAGAGGCATGATATATCAGTCCTCTACAACGACAACACTAGAGTGGAATCACGGGTGTCGCATGGTAACATGGTGTATATAGTGCTTCATGTTTCTAGGTAAGGGTTACCGTTTACTGTAAAGAGTCAGCTCCTATCCGATTACATAAAATAAATTACATGTAGGTAATAGAAATGTATATATTGTAACGAATAAACTTATTTTCTTTCTTTCTTTCCATATATAATACAAATTTACGTAGAAGTTTAGGGTATAGATAACGTTGAAATTTGTTTTGCCTCAATTATTGTGACAACGTATTTACGATATAGATATTTATCTTTCCCAAATAATTTCGCAACAATTGGTTGATGTATAATGATCGTTGATAAATATTATAGTAATGAGATAGTCACGTTTCGTTGTTAATCGTTATAGAAAATGATATTAATGATTATCATTAATAAATATTAAAAGGATAATAAACAACAAATTTATTTACTGTATCTGATAAAGTACGACAAGTAACGGTTTATATGAAATATAATAATGAAATTATCCCTTTTAGCAATCGAACCTAAACTGCAGCTGAAACTGAAACAGTGTATTCACAAAATTGATTTTAGATTTCGGTCATAGTTTCTGACAACTTCGGTCATAGGACTGCAATACCTATAGTATGCAATACACCGAAACTGCGATTTGTTAAGATTTCTACATTTTACCGAATGGTGCGATATTCGCTATCGATAGAAAATTGATTCCCACATGCTGGAACTTAAGTGGTCTCGGACAGTGCGATTTCAGAGGAGCTTCCTCCCGCGTACACTTAGATTGTTGAGTTAACTACCTGTCAAGGTTTTTTCTCGCGATACTACATACAGTATGGGGTATTTCAAGAAGGGTATATTAAGGTTTAAGAGTCGATAATGCGCACGTAACATCCCTAGTGTTTAAGGCGTCCATAGGCTACAGTAACCATTCACCACTAGATGGGTGATAGATAGGTAACAACCATACGGTTGTTACCTACGCAGTCTAAAAAAATGTTACAATGCTTAGGTATTTACCTAGCACTTGCTACTCATTGGAAAATAGGACGACTATTATCATGTGTATTTCTATAAATGGTAAAATTTGCTAGATCTCTATCAACAATACTGTCTTCCAAATAAGTTATAGTCGATTCCATTCCCGTATAGGGACACATACAAGCATTTGTGTCACAGTATATACATATTTCACACGGGTATATTTGTGTATGGTCACACATAAGAGAATATTACATAGTATGGTATAATTACAAGTATTTTATAAGTAACCAATTCAACATGAAAGGATTTATTTGACCACAGATAACTAACAAGTACCGTGTTGCTGCGTTGGTAAACATTAATATGTTTTTATGTACTTGGCGTACATGTACAGGCACACCTGATGGTAAGTGGTAACCATCATCTATTTATAGAAGCAATACACTGGCCATCCGCATCTTCATAAGGGTGTGAAGATTAGTGCCTCGGGGCAAACCACTTTTTCCCGATATCTAGGCAAAATCTTGTTAGAAATTATAAAGAATATGTATAAAAAAAAGAATGGTATAAACTTGTCCGAACTTATTATTATTTTTTGGAATTGTTTTTTTTTATATTTTTCTGTTTGGTGTGTTAACTATCGTGTGACGCATCATTAATTAAAAATGGTAAAGTCAATATCATGTAACCTGAAACGGAACGTCAGAGGCCAGAGCCAAAGTAATCTATGTGACATTGACAAGTGGATGACGGATGATTGAACGGAGGCAGCGGGAGTTTTGGAGCGAAAGTGTTGATATTATTATAAAAAAAAATAAGAGATAGGTAATTGTGAATATTGTAGGCATTGAGGTGTTGCTCTCCCTGACTAACCGGCATTACGCCTAAGTGGTCAGAATACTAGTGATTTTAAAAGTTCAGAAGCGGTACCAATCCCGCCTACAAATTCGACCGTAAGGTAATTCTGACTAGAAGTTGTGGTAAGTGAATTTACGTTAATAACACGCATACCATTAAACGCAGTATCTCACTTGTTTTATTGAACTTTTGGATGAATTGCTTTCTACATATTAAATAGATTTAGTATGTACGATAACTTGCGAGAGTAATGACATGACATGTAGCACGATATTGAGGTATACAATATACCTAAGAAAGAAGTATTATGAATACATTAAGTATAAAACAACATGGATATCTAATTAGTTTAAAATACAGAGTAACTATTGTTATGTTATTAATGCCTATGATAGAGTATGATAGGATATCAACAGATTAGAAACAGTTACATCAACTATGTTGACATACAGGTTGAACATGAGAACACATACCATGTTATACATATAAACAGTGTAATGGTATTGCTGAGTTTGTTGCTAATTCACAGTAAATTAGTCAAACTTACTGTTCAGTTTTGTGTGTTTGTTCTACATGAATTGAATTGAAGAATTGTTATTACTTCTTTACATAGGTACACATATATGTTTGATGATCCCATTTCAGATAAATGACAATCACAGGCATAGTCCAGGTATATGTCTTGATTGTGGTTATATTCCCAAATTGAGATACTGTCATATATATATTATATTGGTTGATACTTTGATATGTGTTTATTAATGAATTAATAAAGCATATTAATATAGATAGACGCAGTATATTGTTGACATAAACTGATACAAGCCACATAACATGTTATATTTCATAATATTACATATTAAAGACATTTTAGATGCTATCTCAGGATTAGCTGTGAAGCTCTCAGTGAAAATAGTACTTAACTCTGATAGTACAATTATTATATTTATTTCTTGCTGTGTTTTGAATTTTATAAATGTATATCTATATATGTATATATATATAGCAATGGCTAACAATTGGTAGTAAACTCCAATGTTAAAAACCGAATAATTGTAAACTATTATTATTAATAGTTCCTTATTTAATTATTAATTAGTATAAAATCCAATTGAGATCTATTAGGATCCTCGAGGTTATCATAATCATATGATATTGATTATTAATGTGTTGAAAAAGCACCTAGAGATGATATCCAATTCCTCAAAGGTGTCATATTATGCTGGAATTATATATTATATGTATGCTCATATTGAATGTATTATATGTTTGAGCAATTGGTTCACTTCTTTGATGCTTCTCTTGAAATTCATTAGAATGGCCCTTAGCAGCCATTGTTGAGCAATAAAGGTACTTAAAGGTCCTGTGCAGGTACCTGTAGCTATGTACATTTGTCATTTGAGACAATGTTTAGTAAGTGATTGTTGGAATTTATAAGCACCCAATTAATATGTGACATGTTAGAAAGTGATAGATTACAGGTAAGACTATTCTTACATGGTTCAGTTTTGTAAACTATGAAGTTGTCTTTTAACCTAAAGAAAAGCTTTTGGTAAAGCCAGAAATGAATGTTGTTGGCTCTTGATTGTATTATTGATTGTACAAGAAACCTGTTGAATTTTCTAAACAATACTTGAGGAACAAGTTTGTCTTTAAATTTACTATTAGTGTTATGAATATGAATAAAAGTTTTTGGAAATAAGTTAATATTTGTGTACATACAGAATGTTTGGATATATATATTGAGTCGCAACAGTGAGAGTTGCTAGTTGAGTTGCCTTTTGATGAGTTATAACTCTCCATACAGTAAATTGCACAAAATGTCATGATTTTATAATTTGAATATGTACAACATAAGACAATTGTTATCACAATAATGAAAATAGACTATTGTAATATATTGCAATGTATTGCTATATTGTCCAATCTTGTGTACTGCATAAGCTAATGAACTGAAGATTTGCTGCAAGGATCTGAGCTTAAGTTGTCCATTGAGTTTTATTATTTAGTGTCATTTGTCGAATGACAGTACTAAGAAACTATAAAGTGGACAGATTCATTGTTAAATCTGTATGGAATTGAAATGTGAACCAAGGAGGAAATCATAATTGTTTAAATTCAAATTGTATTATATATTTGTGAAGTAGAGATAAAAAAAAATAGAATGTATAGAATATATTATTGATATTAATATAAATAAATGTATATCAGAAGATGATAATAACTGATTTAAAGCATTCATGAGTTAATAATGAACTCATCTTGAAGTTAGTACATGGATTGTGTCAAACAGTGTGGTCTAGAATTGTGAAATTTGGATAATAAACTTTATAATTCAGATATTATGGCAGGAAAATGGAAATAAATGAGTGCATAGCATTTTTTTGTTGTATATAGGTATGGACAGATGGGAGAGAATTAAGTGAATACATGTAAACTGTGATATGGTGAAATAGAGGAGAAAGGAAAAATTGGATACTATTTTTAAATGGTTTATGTAACTTACCTTTTATGTATTTGTATACTACAGGATTATAAAATATTTTATGATTTGACTAATGAAGTTTCTGTATATTAATTAGTTATTATTAAATAGTCTCTGTGGGAGGCAATGTTAAGATATTCAAAGTACATAAGCTTTAAAATTATTATAGAGGAAAATTATGAGACACAGACAGACAAGATTGTTAGGAAAGTAAAGAGATATGGATATTCTAGAAAACTTTGCTGATGACCTTGGTAATGTGGTTATTAATAGGCTGCATAACTTTCCATGCATGGAAATTCGTTCCCATTCTATACAACCGTTATATATTTATGAGAATTCCTGATTGTTGGTATTTTATGCTATGCCTTTATAAGCATGTGGTTTGTTTTATTTAATATAACTTTGTTACCAAAGAGGATGAGACTGAAGTTAGTCAGTTTTATGAAGATTCATTTTATGAGAGCACTCCTATACTGTGCCACACTTCCAATTATCTTCTGTGAATCTACTGTACTGTAGAGGACAGTGCATGGCGATTTCGGTATAGCTATGACAGGAATATATATAGAAAAAATCCTCAATATCTTGTGAACACAAGTTAATCACTGCAAATGTAACTTAGATTGAAAGTGAGATGTTGGTATCTGTTGGGATGAACAGTGATTCACAAGCACAGTATCAGTATAATTTATAGAAGAAAAAAAATATAAATAGCAATGATTCAAAAGAAGATTGTATCATATGTACAGGTATAAATACATATAGTAATGCCTATTTAACATTTAAATAGTTTTGTGATTGATTGGATTGTATGACGCCATATAATGAAATGAAAAATTTGTAAGCCAAGAGACCAGTGATAGCCAAAAAATATATATATATATATAAGAAAATGGCAGAGACGACAGACAAAAGAAAATTAGGACAGCAAAAAAAAAAGATAAGCAGATGACATAAGAAAAAAAAGGAAACAGCAGGAAAAGACTGGATGCAAACTTCCATAGAGAGAGACGTGGATAGTCAGTATGGACGAGCTGGTTTATGAATATGGATACTGGCGTAATTTAGGAGATTTTTATATGGTTTCCTGATGGATAATAAACTACTTTATGAATAGCATATATGTAGAATGAAAAATAAATACTGCATGGTCTAAGTTGTAAGTTTTACATGTTACAGAGAAGTATTTGTTGAGAAAATGTTAGCGAGCTGAGCCATTGTTCTTTAATTATAATGGTATTATAGTGAATACAAATTTAAGAAGCACAGGTAGTTAAAAGAAAAAAAAAACAAAGAATATATAAGAAAAGTTACTAGAGGATATAAATGAAAGTTAAGATATAAGAAAGTTAAATATTGTTAAGGATTACAGTTTACAGTTATAAATTACTGTTGTAGATGGTTTTGCCAATTTTATTAATTTCTAGTTAACCTTTGTTAAATCTTGAGATATTGTATCTATTAAGATTTTAATTGAAAAAAAAAGAGAATAATCGAAGCGTATAATGCTAAATTAACGAGCATGTAAGAATTGTTGGTATACATGTTGACTCAATTGACTTGAATATGAGATTGGATGTGTTTAGGTAGGTGTATTAGATGTATTAGGTATTTAGACCATTGTAACTTTTGACATAATTGTTGAGTTGAAGTAAAATAAAAGTGTTAACTAAGGCTTTTAATAGTGAACTCATCAACATATAAGAATTGATGTTGTCACTTGCATAGCATACGAGAATGGATGTATTAAATAAGTGAGGGTGTTTTAATGTTGAATTGTACAAAATTACAGGTGTAGAGATATTGGAAGTTTATAATAATAACGGTGATGTTGTTTTCAAATATTTGGTTGATATTCATCAGATAAATAAGATTGAATTAAATTTAAAGCGTTGTCTTTGACGACGACGGAAGTTAAAATTTTTATAAGTAATGATCAATGCAATCAAATGCTGGGCATTTGATTCCATAGATTAGTCTGAGCACCTATATGCACTTGTATGTGTGGCTGAACGCCCTTTGGAGAAATCGGATTGACTATTGTACTAACTAAATAGTTTAAATTGAAATTAATCCTTTCAGAACTGATTTTATGTGTCGGGAATTTAAATACAACTAATGGCTTGATAACATGGTCTGCTAGTAAGCAGAAAGTTACAGCCGAATACGCAGAATATTTTAGAAAATGTGTTGTAATTAATGGGAAATTATAAGGGGTGCTAATTTATAGAACCCAGACACCGTATACAGACACTTTTGAAATATTATGAATAAAGCGCTCGAGGTGTACAAGATAGTTACACTGCAAGATTGTAGTAAGGACGATCACAAGGTAAAATTTGATACACCTCAATGGAAAATATACGCGGTGAAGAGTTGTACATGAACGAATAGATCTGAAAGATTAAGGAATGCTAGTGACACAATGATGAGTTACAATCGATGACAAGCTGAATTATGAGCAAAATGGCTAATAGAACGGGCGGTTGATATGACAATGAAAAATGATTTGCAATACTTTGATGAAATTATGAGATTAATATAATAATCATATGACTATGAATACGATTTATGGATTTTAAGGTAAATGATGGTGATTTAGATTTGATGATATACTGATGAGATGATTGCGCTGAGATCGCGGCTGATGGTTCCGTATACGTTAGTTCACGGAGAAATTGGGGATCCGCGTGTGCTCAATGCGACGTACAACGAACGACTCGCTTTTTGTTGATGCTACTCAAGATTTGGTAGATAATAATAGGAGTAGGGTATGTGGTAGTAATATATTGCAAGTTCGTTCAGAAATTGATATATATATCAACCAGATATATAATTTCGAATTTGGTACATAATTAAATTGAATTAACTTATGATTAAATGTTATAATGTCCTTTAAAGCGTTGGAGAAATAGTAAAATGGAACCAGGAAATCCAGTTCTTAAAGAAATGTAATAGAATAAAAAGTAATAGTAAAATTTGATGGGAGTACATATAACCCATAGTTGAGTTGCAATGTAGAGCACTTGAGGCTGAAGTAAAAATAGCATAGTACCATAAAGAATATGACTAGTTGGAGGCCGTAACTCCTTGCGTGCGCAAGCGGTGAATGCCTCATTGAGAAAATGACCAGTTGTTAAATATTTGATGTGTTTCAGTTGGAGACCGTAGTTCCTTGTGGCGGCAAGCGGTGGCTGAGTCTAATGAGAATCTGACCAGTTTGAGGCCGTAGCTCCTTGTGTGGGCAAGCGGTGGCTGAGTCTAATGAGAATTTGACCAGTTTGAGGCCGTAGCTCCTTGTGCGGGCAAGCGGTGGCTGAGTCTAATAAAATCCAGATCTGTTGAGACCGTAGCTCATAGTGGGCAAGCGGTGGCATTTTTTTAATGTTTTGTTTTAACAGGTATTTCACTAATTAGCTAGGCAGCCGTGTTTGCAGAGATGCTGACTAGTACCTGGTGTGAAAAATTAAGTGATACAACTTAAGGCGGAAAAATATAACAAAGACTGAAGTCATGATGTTGAAATGTAATGTGTAGTTGTCAGTGGCAACTTTCATATTTTAAGTATGTAAATTATCTCAAACTAAATTTTATATGATTTAAATTTTATTATATTACCCGATGTTAACTGTTATGATAATATCGAATGAGGCCCTTCTATAACGTTGGATGGCCGAAGTGGCTACGAATACCATCGATTAAATATAAAGTGAATAGTAGGCTTACTAAACTCACGTTCGTTTGACGAAAGTTAGTAATTCGTTTTATGGAAATTGCGCAAGGTTTTGCAACGAACTCCCAGAGTCTGTACTCAATTTGCCAGAAAAAGAAATCAAATGTGTCATAAAATATTTTCTTTGTAAAAAAAAAAGCTTATTATAAAATTGAAGAATTTATAAATGTCATCATTTATAAATCAGTGTTTTTTAGAAAATATCTAACTTGAAATTCATAGCGCTGTCAATGTTGTCTGATTGAACGATGATTAAGTGCGTAGCGGTTTTTATGTTGATTGCCGCATGCCTAATCCTTGTTGTTAATTAAATATAAGTAAATCAATATTTATTTAAAAGAGCAACACACAGGGTTCTTGTTTGTTCTTCTTGTGATGAATCTGCGTTCCGAATGAGCGATAGATTCAAAAAACTTGACTACTCAAAAGTGCTTATATTAAGTTTATTTGAATAAAGATTATTTCTATTTCACATTAATCTGGAACATTGGGTTTTGGTTTATGTTAAACTGGTGTTGTAAAGAAAATTGAGATCAGTATCTACAATCATTTATAGTCCCCTAAATGTACAGGGTTCAAAGGGTGCAATAGATTACTTGACCAGTGAGCTGACGGTATTATTAAGTAAATCATAACTGAAATTCAATGAATTATGTTATATTAAAATAATTCTCTGGTAAATCAAGAGTATCGTCGAAGTAAAATAGTAGTAGTAGTATTGAGGGTATTAGAACCACTTGAATAATATTGACCTGTTATTTGCTATTGGTTAGGTGAAGGCAGGCAGCGATTTTGTTCTAATTTTATGTCACGAGAATATTACTTTCTCTTTATATTTTTTTCTCTATATATGTAGGTAATTAAGTTTTACCTTTTGTAATGTGATAGGTTAAATTTATCCGTTAAAATATTCATGATGAGAAATGTCAAGTTCTATTTTGGAGGTATAAAAAAAAAATGCAATGTTCATAAGATCGGAAACTTACATTGTGATGGTGATATGTTACAGTCTGACTCATAGAAGTCAATCACCGCCAAATAATTGTTTGTTACTCTAAAAGGTTGTTCATGTTTTTGGGTGATTTGGATTATGTAAATTAATATATGTTATGTTATATTTTGTGCATTTCTGAATGCATGCCGAAAAGCTCTGTTAGTATTGATTTTAGATTGTAAACCTTGGACAGTATACTAAGATAGTCAATGTTATGAAAGTAATGTGTATCTTTAGTTTATTTAGTTTAGTATTTGTTATATGATCCTGTAGACACTATATCATTTGATAAGCATGACTACGCTCATAAGTTACCTATGTGTCTGGGCCAGACACTATTGCAGGATGGCCGACTGTTAACTATCGTGTGACGCATCATTAATTAAAAATGGTAAAGTCAATATCATGTAACCTGAAACGGAACGTCAGAGGCCAGAGCCAAAGTAATCTATGTGACATTGACAAGTGGATGACGGATGATTGAACGGAGGCAGCGGGAGTTTTGGAGCGAAAGTGTTGATATTATTATAAAAACAAATAAGAGATAGGTAATTGTGAATATTGTAGGCATTGAGGTGTTTCTCTCCCTGACTAACCGGCATTACGCCTATGTCGTCAGAATACTAGTGATTTTAAAACGTGTGTCTCAACGTCGGAGCAACACCATTGCCATCTCGTTGCCGTGTAGAAGATGTAATTCTTCTGTGTCATGTAATATTGGTTAAAGATGAGGTAAAGCCACTGCTTTATCCCCTTCAATCGAAACTTGTAATACAAAGCAAGTTGCTTGGCGGCTCAAGAGATGACTTTGTACAGTCTACTGAAAACTATTAATACAGTCGTTTTAGAACCTTTTTTGAAGTCGTATAAAAAGAATTTTGTATCTCTTACACCATATTTCGTGTAATCGTCAAAGGAAACAGGTAGAGATAATGTTCATATACAGCTACAGAAATACTGTTAGAGATTCACGTCTCGCGCCGTTTTTGCGGTACAATGTGGCCATATCATGTATTAATGAAAATTAAAATACAATCATCGAGTTTTATTAATTTTTGTATGAATTCTAAATGAAACTAATTTCGAAAAAATAGTAATAGTAGATTTATTACGTCATAAATTTATATTGTTTTTAATTATACTATATTTATGGTTACTATATTATGAGTAGTCATATTCTGGTATTTTTTTGTAGATAAATAAATGTACAGATTGGAAAGATAAAAAATCTTTTCTTGTAACAAGTGCCGTAATAAATGGCGATCTCGTTTGCCAGATGACGCGTCCATGTTATGTGCACGCGCCACCAACGGTACAGAATTATGATTACCCATTACACATCACTATCCTATATAGTCCACCAGTGAAATCAATCTGTATCTATTTACGTTATCCAATTAGACAGTGTTTCCCAACCCTTTTAGTGCCATGATTTATTAAAGTGGGGAACTTAACCTTTACCAAATTCACTAGTTGAATTAAAAAATAAACAGTAAGTAAATTTTCAAAATAATGTAATAAAAAAAATGAAATTCACATTCCATATAATTTTAATAAAGAGTCCATTTTCGAATTGCCCACCGTAACAATAAAATTGTCTGGTCATCGAACAGACAACACAAGGCTTCCAAGCTATACCCGAACTTTACTCATTGCCTTACGATGCCTCGTCTAGAGGCGAAACACAAGTCGCAATATGAGAGTAGATCCAATAACGATCGGAATTTGATCACTAATAGAGAAGAATAAGAAAATGTATAAGTATTCTATCTGTGGTCCCATAACACAAGATATTACAATTCCGCACTGAACAAGAAAATGTATTTAAGTATTTTATCAGTTGTCTAGTACCCATAACACAAGCTCTGCTTAGCTAGGAACTAGTGTGAATTTTCCAGGAAAAAGATACATATTATTTACTACAACGCTACAATTTTTTCAAACGGAATAACACACAAAATTACACGGTAACTGTAAATTGACTATAATAAAACATAATTTTTGGTGTGCAGTAAACAAATTCATACAGTAACATTAGTAATTATAATACCTACGCTGTGTTAACGGTGCAATGTTAACAAGCGTGGTTTAGTAGTTTAGTATCCTGACTTAGACCTCGAAGGTAGTGAGTTCTAAGAAAAGGT
Source organism: Achroia grisella (assembly GCF_030625045.1). Taxonomy (NCBI): domain Eukaryota; kingdom Metazoa; phylum Arthropoda; class Insecta; order Lepidoptera; family Pyralidae; genus Achroia; species Achroia grisella. The sequence goes on from NW_026712590.1 coordinate 2,893,571, forward strand.
TTAAGCTTGTCGAAAGAAAAAAAATGTTCGTGAATTTATATTTTTCACTGACTGTGCGATGAGAAATAATAAACCAAATTGAACGGAAAGGTGATGGTACTCAGCGAAATGTGGTTATGTTAAGTCTTGCGTTTACCATAGCATCGCCTATTTACAATGTCTCTAAATACTCCATCTGGGATTAGTCATGAATATATATATTGATATATTTATTTTAAATTTGAACGTTATTCATTCACCATTATCATATATGTGTGGATATATTTTTTAGTACCCTGACTTGTGTCGATATATTATTTGTATTTTTATCATTATTATTTGTTTTTTTATCTTTTAGATGTATTAAATTTCTCTCCTCACTCCTCCTCTGTTAAATTTCTTAAATTTAAGTCCTCGCATATGTACTATGACTGTCCCTAATTTCATACCAGTCAGTCTGTTTCATTTCCCTAAGTTTTTGCATGATTCTGTGATGTGAGAAATACATACAGTTTGTATGTCGACATATCTGTACCAAAGATCAGTGATAGTGATTTCATTAAAACAAAACGGCGTATTCATGTAACACCGTGCAACAGTTGGGCCACGTTACGTAGTTACCGTTAACACAGTCTAATTACAATTTTGTTACCGTCAGAGTTAAACCGTATGAATTTAACCGCCATGGATAATCTTTCGTGGACGCGGATGTAAGTGATGTTCGATATATTCAGTTAAGAATAGGATAATATTTATTACGGTAAAGTTAAGTTAAGTAACATATTTATATATGACTCCACACTAGGCTAGGTATCGTGGAAGTCAAAGTAAGTTTAACAGTTAACGTTGCATTGGTATGGCATCCACTGATGACAATAATTCTGCGTTTATATAAAAGTAATACTTATAATATATGACAAAAAAAAATACATATACAGTGACATGTGAAGCAAGGACATTGTAACATTGTTTTTCATAAGTTGCTGATTTGATCTAATGAAAATTTTATTAATAAGTTTGAGAGTCAGTGAAATACATATTATGGTATCAGATTAATTAAAAAAAACAAAAGAAACCCGATTTGACAGTGTATCAAGAGTACGTGTAGATACTATGAGTATAGTTTGCCGAGAAAAATATCGAATGCGTTTCAATAGTAGCTATAAACAAAGACGTGTAAAGATAGACGAATACATATATCTGCCCGTCAAAGATTTTATTTATCATCTACCAGCTGCTCTTCAGTTTACCTATGATCATGGCGATTGAAACACTGCCGAAAAAAAAAAAAATAAAACGTAGTGAGATCCCGTGATTATACTAATTGTTGATACGTATCAGATATCTGTTTTCTCTCTAAATGTCTTTCAAATTTATCAAATCCAAAGAAAGTTTACTCGGGCTAGTGATTTGCAACTGAGCAAATATTTACTACGTTTCATTAACACATAAATGAATGTTGTTATCAATAATATGGTATGATGTATTGAATACATACATCATGGAAACTAAAAAATAATTAAATAAACGTCTTAAAATGTTATCTACATTTTAAGACATATATTTAATTATTTTTTATTAATTTTCTTATATTAATTGACTTATTTTTAGACTCATTTTAATATTCTACAAAATAAAATAAAAGTTATAATTTGTGTTATTAATATCATAGATAATTCAAATGAAATTTCCCGCCACAGAAATAGTGCTACTGCTAAACATAGTTCCTTTACCTTCATCTAGAAATAAAAAAAAACTTTATTTTATTCGTTTAGATAACCTATATATGACTTTAATTATACGATATCGTTTAATAACAATTAACATTGTAACAGATAATATTTAAATAAACCAGTGTTACAGGAAACAATAAGAGCTCAACATAGAAAGTAAGGCCGTTTCGAGGTCAGACAAGACCTATATCGTACAGCTGTGTATTGTATTCCTTGGGAATTGTATCTATGAGTATTATAAAAGCCCTAAATAATAGATAATTATTTACATTCTCATTTTTCTCAATTTAGTTGAGATAATGAAGAAAGTTAGTAACAGTTGGTGGTTGAGAATACCAATTATTAAGCCAGCTATATAAATCAATTCGACAAATATTATTAAAGAAGAAAAATAAATGGATTTTTCGTTGTCTTTTATCTCGCTCTCTCAGAAATAACTACTGTAATATAATTTTGGTTAGTTTCATGATCAAAATCTTATTCGAAATTCGAACTGAAATTAACTTTTTTATTTCGGGTTCTTTTTTTTAATAATAGTGTCCAATAGCAACGCCGCGAGGCAAGAGAAAACAACTTGTCTCAGCCAAATTCGAATAATGAACTGGTTTTTTTCGACCTCGATATAAAGCTGTGCCACACAGACTCACTTTTAAGTTTAAGGTTGAATGAATTTATATTGGGTGTTGAAAGTGTTGAACTTTTGATCATGAATATTTTTATAATTAATAGTAAAAACTATGATTTTATTTATCAATTTAATTATTAGGAATGATACAATATAAATAATATGCATTGAAATAAAAATTGTCAGAAACTGTTTTTCATATTTATTCCTTTTGGGAAAACAATTTTATACTTATAAAGCTAAATAAAAATAAACAATAACAACTGTATTTATACATTTTGAAATTTAAAATATTAAATTTAGAAAATAGCTCAGAAGAAACTGAGCAAATAGTTCAATGGATGATATTAATATAAAAAAATGCTTTACAAGAGTTTATAAATAAGGCCATATGTTTATAATATAAATCATAAAAAATCGAAATCGAATGTACAAAATTTCATTACTTCTTTCGTCCTCTTCCAGGTTTTATTTTGAGATAAAATATAACCTATGTTGATCGTCGTGATTATATCTATATTCATTTAAAATTTTATCAAGAACTATTCAGCCATTTAGTCGAGAAGAGGAACGTACATACATCATTTCCGGTTAAAAATATCAGTACTCAGCAATAACATTTAATCATCATTATTCTCAAAGAAAGTAAGCAATAATCTTTTATGACATATAAGTTAATTTTCAACACTTCCCACCGGCATCTGTTTATGCAAACAGCTTACTAACCACTATGCCACAAAGGTGGTCAATAACTTGTTGTATTGACCTAAAAAACCTCGTATTGTCTATGACTATAAACCTACTTGAGTAGGTACTTGTATTGTCTATGACTGTAAACTTGAGATAAGGTGTCTATTACGATGTGTCGTATTTGTAATATTTAATGCACAGTGCGCTGTTTTATATGGTTTGAGGACAAAGAGATAGTTATCGATAAAAAAAATATTATGTAATACGTATTTGTAATTTTTATTTTGCTATTCATTGCTGTTGATAGAAAGATTAGTGTTTCATAATAAAGTTTCAAACGTATCTCTAATGGTGTGTTGAATAGAATGTTTTTTTTTATCGATTAATGTCATCACATTAATAGACATACATATGCTATTGTTTTCTTGAAATTTCATACAAACACTTGATGAGTTATGGAAAGGATCGTTTTGTAATATATATATAATTGCAAAAGTTCCTTTCATTGAGAAGTGTAAAGTTAATAGTGCTTAATTATATATGTTATATATATATACATTTTGAACTGGCTGAGACCGCGGTTACGTAGCTTTTTTAAATAGATTCTCTTTAAATAAGTGTGTTTTAGAATTAAACGTAATTGAAAAACGAGTCGATATTTAAAAATATTTTTAGGCTATTCATATAAAAAATATTTTTTTTTTAAATGTATCAGATATGGGATTTACAATGAGGTTTCCGAATAACGAAAAAATATCTTTACATTTACTGTAATAATAAACTGAGTAGAGCTAAACGTAAATATATGCGCCAAAATTTCGATTGAAAGTATTGCTATCTCGCTTTGGTATTGGGAAACATAAGAATAGAAAAGAATACAAAAATCCTTTATTTAAATAAACTTCATGTAAGCACTTTTTAATAGTCATCACAATTTTTTTAATTTACCCGCTACGGTTTCCCGCAGTTATTTCAGTCGAATCAATATATTTGTAAGTACCAAATTGAGTAAAAATAGAAATAATTTATCTAATCAGTGTTCGTAACGCGAACAGACCAGACCCCACAAGCAGCACTCGTTCACGACTGTGTGAATACAATACATTTGTGTGAATACAAACTACCAACTAGCACTATGTAAGGTCTTTGAATAGACTCAAATACTGAAGATTACCGTAATAATTATAATTTTATTGACAAACAACTTTTAATAGCTGTGCAGAGATAATTACTAATAGAAGCAATGTGCGACAACCGCGCGCGCCGCGTCTCAGCCACCCACACAAAAAATGCAGTTTCACTCTCGACTCTGACCCCGATATCGTCTGTGATCACCTTTATGTACCTCTCATTTTTTAACTACAATATATCTATTTATATCAGATTTAATTGTTTCTAATGATAATTATTAATATAGAAATAAAAAATTAAGTTGTTAATACAAAAATTTAGTTGCTATATATCATTGTTTATAAATTACATATGCACTAGTTGATCCGCGCAACATCGTTTAGTCGAATATGGTCTGTTTCTTCAACACTCTATCACCTTACTTTATAAATATGTTAACAAATACTAAACGAAATTTCAGAAATGGTTAATTTGTTCCGAAGATTTCTCTGAACATCCAAACTTACAAGTTTTACTTCTTTATAATATTTTTATAGCATGGATTAAAGATAGACTTTTATACAACGTCGTCTGCGTGGGTACCTCAGTCTAACCTATTTCTGTCAATAAATTTGCTTCGTAAGTTATGTTTCGGATGAAGAATTATCTCAGGCAGTAAAATTATAGAGTACGTAGAAAGAAATAACAATAACAAGCAGTATTACCAAGTCCGTAAAGTCTTTATTGAAAAAGCCTGGACCGGAATGCATTGCATACTTAACCAACCCGAATACCTATTTAATATAAAGTTGCGTAAAATTCGCACATAATAAGTAACAATTTTAACAGTAATTTTAATATTTCAACGGTGAAATACTATGAACATTATAAAAATGTTACTTTCCAAACAGAATACAAAAACTCAGTCTTTTGTAAGGTACCTAATGCTAATTATCTTTCACTTCAATACAATTCGTCTCAGTTCGAAAGTGTTCGAAAATTCGCGAACTAATCGATTTCATGTACTTGACATTCAAGTCGTTTTTGACCACGCAAAAAGCATACAAAACTGATCTGTAAAACAATGCAGTAGAGTTCCAGTTAATTCTAATACAATGAAGCTACGCAAGAAAATACAATATTCTTAATGCGTAGTAAGTTTCTTATTCGAACTCGTTATTTTGATCGATTTGGTTTGAATTTGGAATTAGTTGCTGGCAGTCTAATTTCAAATGTATGTGTGTATCTGCATACTTATTTTTCTTTTTTTATATTTTTCTATTCTAACCTGTAGATGTTCATATTGGGAAAATTGATAACAATAAATTTCTCATTAAATTTTGTATGTAGCTTTAAATAAATATTAACTAAATGTACTAAAGCCTTACTTCTTTATTTTACATACAAAGCTTTCTATTAATTAATTTCCGTAAAATGTAGTGTGCTTATTTATAGTTTTTTTACTATAAAGTCTAGATCAGTGTATTAAACAATATTTGCTTAAATACTGTTTGTGGCCTAATGACTCAAATTATTAAAAATAGCGTTAAAAATGTTGACATGCGGCAATTGGGACCGACACGCTAAACTAATAGCAATTGAAAGCTTCGGCATAATTGAGTAAATACATATTGCTATGACAATTTCAGTAATTCGCACTAAAACAATATAGACTTTGTCTCAACGGTATAAGGTTGGGAATAAAAAAAAATATTAGTGTCAACAAATTGTCAATTTTTGAATGACAACACCTTCAACAACAAAGTCTATTTCGTGGTTGTTACACGCTCAATACAGCGTGTATTATCACATTAGAGGCGTGTGAACAAATTTTGCGGAATGTGAAATTTTTATAAACATTCAGTCATAGACTTTCACTCGATGTCACTTTCCGTGAGGTCAATGTGTAACTGGCTTTATACGACACTAGAATTTTAAAATTCGAATTAAGTATAAACTTTTTCTTCGATTCAAAAATAGAATATCTATTATTTTCAAATGTGTTTGTAAAATATAGTGATGATTTGCTTAGTTAGTCCCGTCGTGTATTTAAAAATGGAATAGATTTAATAATGTTACATATTTTGTTAATATTTACTTTGGCTTTGTTTGGATAGTTTATTTTTATTTGAATAAAATGTTTCTTTTTATGAAGAAATAAGAAACGTTCTTTGTTTACAAAATAACGTCTATAGGTTAATAATTTAAGAACAATGATGGCATTATGTAGTTTCTAATTACTATTTAATATACAAATGTGTCAACCGCGAAAACATCTTTGTTAGCTCAAAAATTAACATGTTAAATTATCATAAATTATAATAAAAACCATGATTAGCATTTCCGGCTTTAAGAAGATATCAAATATATTATGTATTTTTAAAAAACTTTTTTAGCTATGTTTAAACTTATGACTACCTGACCCTCATTTTTTTTTAAATAGTACCTAGTAACGTCAGGTTTGCGTTAATTAATCATAATAATAATTCACACAGCGCGATCTGGACCCAAGTTAAGCTATGTAAAGCTTGTGTTATGCGTATTACACAACTGTTACAAATACATAGATTTTTTTTCGTAAATACGTATATAGTGATACAAACGATTATATCATGAATACAAATGTTTGTACCGTAATGGACCATCGGAATAAGGTAGTATCATAGGATATAATATGATAACGTGATGAGATTTTGTAAAATATATTGCTGTTCATGTATATAGTCGATGGATAGTCGATTTAGGGTGAGATCAGGCAGTGAAACTATATGATAAGAGGCAAGTCAGTGCTATCATGCATATGATAACGTGATGAATGAAGTGCTGTTCATGTATATAGTCGATGGATAGTATTTACCATCAGGCCGTCGTGTCAGTCTACCATTCCAATTACATAAAAAAACTTAAAAATGTAAAAAACTTAAAGATGATTAAATATGTAAAATTAGAAAATCTATTGTCTTTACGTACAAACCATCCGGTTCTCATAATTTAGTAAGTACAATGTACGTACATCTTAAAAACGATTAAATAACTTTGAGTATTATATGCAAAGTGGTACAGTTCCATTTCCCATAACAAACAATTGTTATGGGATTGTTAGGGACTGACCTAGTCACTATTGTGACACGGAATTAAGAAGTTAACCTTGTAACTGTCTGTCTGTCTTGACGTTTGTAAATTAACAGCGAATGTGATAGAGAATAGACTGTTGCTAGCACCCGCCGCGGTTTCGGGTATTTCAATTCAATCAATAAAAATATATAAAAAGATTGTCTATCTAATAGATAGGAAATCTATACTAAAATTATATTCTTACATGAGAAAGTGTCTAATTGTTGCTTTATGTTGTATATTTTTGTTGATGCTAATGAATTTTGATATGTAGATAGATTGGATCAAGAAAATTGATGTTACCTATTATACCTTAGAAATAAACTGCCAGGGCGCCCGCGCCAGAATATTTCTGAGGTAAGGTTTTGTCGTCTGCACAAACTTTCATCTTTTATTTCACCTTATAAATTTTTTGTACTACTATGTTGTCAGACAAGCATACGGTCCATCTGCCCCTCCGATCGATCCCCCGTCCAATTCAAACGGGGATCGAAATTACGACGGCCTGAGCCGAGGTTCGAACCCCTAGTGGTGCCCTCAGACTAAAGTCGTATCCGACAGGCAGGAGTTGGCCTTCAGCAGCTCCATAAGTCCTTCCGCGGCTTTGGAGTGCCATCTGCACTCGCCCCTAACGTCCGGTGAAGCTGTAAAGGCCAGCTACGGCCAACAGCATTAGAGTAGTCCGAAAAAAAAAACGGTCCATCTGATGGTAAATGGTTACCGTAGCCTATGGACGCCTGAGACACTAGAGGTGTTACGAGCGAGTTGAGACACCTTAATATATCCTTCTTGTAAAATAAGATAGAAAGATAGAATAAAATGATAGTTCAGTATACACAGACGTACACGGAGCGTCCGGTAATAATGGTCTATCTATTCCATTATTCTCGCAATCCACATCCAAGTTGCAGTTGCCATCTGTCGCAATATCTTGTAACTGTGATCTCACCGTATCAGTTAGTCACCAAATATCCCATTAAGTACCGGTTGTCCTTCATTATATATATTTGTACACTAGATGTTAACCGCGTCTTTGTTGCATTTTTTTTATAAAAGGTAGATGATCTATATCAATCTCAAATTTAATTATAGCCGTTTTGATGTGAAAATGTAATAAACAGAAAGAATGTAATCTTATCTATCTATATAAATTATATGTAGATATGCTATGTCCGCTCGTGTTATAGAACAAAGTCTATCTTATGTATCTTTGCCTCTTCTCTTTCAGTCACCAAGCAGTAATTTTGTAAAACATTTCTTCAAGGGTGGGATACGGCAGTGTAATTACAGGGTAAAAGGCATCTTAGCACCATCATTAGCATCTCTGGAATGGCAACGTATGAGAGGTATTACAGTCCTCACATCATAACATCATATCCATAATATGCATAGAGAGGTACCACAGTTGCCATATGATAACATGATATCTGTTGTATTTTTCATGCATAGAGAGGTACAATATTCGTCACTTTTTTTTTTTTTTTCTCTTTATTTATTTAGGAGCTTAGCTTATAGTGAGCATGTTAGCTCCGTGTTGTCTTCTTAATGAATTACATAACATCTAAACTTTAAATTACTATAAAAACAAATCTTACCTACTTTTGTCTACAAATTTATAAATTAATACCGATTCTTTTGATGCAGGTTCTGATAAAAAACTCTGAAATATTCCTAAATTATTTTTGTTTACATTTATTTTTTTTAGTAAGATTTGCCTTTCAGTGTTGTTCTTGCGCATTCCATCAACAGATGTTGAACATCATCAATACCACCACAAGTTTGACAATTAGGGGTGTCTACTCTTTTCATGAGAAATCCAAATCTGTTTGATGGAATGTGTCCTGAACGCAATCTAAGTGCTATGACAACATACTTACGACTAAGGTTAATGTTTTGGAACCATGGGATACGAGGGGGTTCACTTTGCATAGTTCTGTACCATATGCCCTTTTCCGTTGATCTTTTATTGAAATATTCTCGCCACATATCATGACATTTTATTTTAAATGTATGTCTGTAACGCCTCTGTAAAGTCACATGCTACCGTAAGAAAATTGCCTTCCGTAAATGCCAATATGTGAAGGAACCCATTGCAATCTGAGATCCACTCCACTGTTTTTAATCTCTTTGATTTGTTTAAGCACAGCATAAGCCTTCGATACTCCTCTGTAACCAGAGGTGCATCGAGTCACATGCTGCAATGCACTTTTGCTGTCTGTCATAATAACAATTCTGTTGTATTCTAAATTTTTAACATAGCCTAACGTCGTCACTTGATAACGTGATATTTGCATAAAAAGTACGACTTTTTTATGCAAATGTTATAAATGTTCTACCTAAAACCTAACCTAACCTAGAACTGTTACCACTTACGACAGTTGACAGTCAGCTTGTATCTAATATCAATAAAAGAACTTGATATTTATCGTGTGATTACAATATGATTAATACAATGACAAGGTTGTTACACAAACTGAATTAGTTACACTAATATCGATCAGAGCCTACTTTTGATATTATAACCAGTACCGATACTAGCGCCTGTTATTTACACAATATACTTGCGTCTAAATACGATTTTGCAATTGTATTATTTATACATAGTATATTTTTTTATAACCTTGGACATTTAACACAGCGCCATCTAGTGCCACGATAAGCAGAAACACTTAATTTTTTTGTTGGAAATAACATGTATAATTTACATATAAAACCGATACCAACAATCATACCCATGAATACAAATGTGTGCTCAGTGCGAGGAATCGAACCTGTGACCATCAGAAGTAAAGTGGTGTACTAAACCATTAGACCACCAAAGCCGTCAAATTCATTTACCAGGGGTTTTTTTACCAGAGGTAGAATATAAAATGTGGTCTGCGTGGATATGACAGTCTCACGTATTTCTGCTGCCAATCAGCTTGTAGCTTTGTAAGCTGCATTTTGGTTGTAGCGTGCAGATTTGACAGTGAAATAGAATTTACAGGTATCTCAGTATCACCTACTTCAGTAGAAAAACAGCTCGCTTTGCAAGCTGTGTTTTGGTTGTGGGGTGCAGTGAAATTGAATTTACAGTATAATAGTTAGTCTTACCTATTTTTGCAGCCATGCTGCTCGCTTTCTATGCTGTGTTTCGGTTAGGTATATGGTGCAGCAGATTAGACAGTAAAATTGAAGTTACAGTATAATAGGTATTTGTCTAGTGTCACATATTTCAGCCAGAAAAAAGTATGCTTTGTAAGCTGTCTTTCGGCTGTAGAGAGCAAATTAGACAGTGAAATTACAGTACAATATGTATTCACCATTCTCACCTATTTCAGCAGCCAAGCAGCTTGCTTTGTATGCTGTCTTTCGGCTGTAGAGTGCAAATTAGACAGTGAAATTACAGTACAACAGATACCTAAGCTGTCTTTCAGCTGTACTGTGCAAATTAAACAAGGGAAGTTAAAAGTTAATAAATATTACGATTCATCTGTCTTTCTAATTCGAAACTTTATATTGTGAACAAAATAGTATATAATTAGTTTTGAGACATATCCGGTCATCTAAAACATGTGTAATCACAGATGTTGAAAGTAGTGTCATCAGAACAGTTTCGTAATCATCATCATGATGGGGCTAATTATGAGAAATAGTCTCAAATTGTGCACAGCTTGTATGATGTTAGACAACTGTTATATTTTCTTAAATACGTTGTTTTATCTAATTATACATATACAATAATATACCGAGGTAGACTCTGTATTCTTAGTGCTATATATATTTATACTACATTTAATTTTTTTACAAAAGATATCCTATGTCCATCCTAGTGATACATTCTATCTTTATAATGATTAATGCCAAGAATACTTTATTAATTTCAGTAATCAGCCGGGCTGGTGAACTTTTAAGTAGTCATTATTTCAATAATAACTTTCAAGTAATACATAATGTCTTTTTCAATTAAAAGTTACAAAGTACTAGTGTGGCATTAGGTTTTACTACTTTGCAACTGTAGGCAATGCAAGTGCATTGACTCAGGGCTTGGCTCACCCACTGACATAGTTATGTAGGCCATCCTACTCACACATACCATATAAGTATATAACCATCGCATTCACCTGCGCAAACTTTTTGCATGTCAGTTTTCCCGCCATAAAAGTTCATACTCCTTTCGAAATGTCCAGCCATTTGAGATTTAAATATGTATTTACGTTTAAAGAGGAACTAAGTAAACTGTTCCATTGTAATAGTTCTGTAATAATTTTATTCACTGAACAAAATTTACTTATTTTGTTATTTTTATAATTAATGTCATATTCAATAATCAAAATATTTTTAATATAAAAGAAGTTATATGATGTTATTAGTACGGAAGTACCGATTGAATAAAAAAAAAGAGTAATCGTCACAAATAATTATTATAATGAATAAAAAAAAATTACGAAAATTTATTTTATACGTTTCACGTTTAATATGTATTTTTAATTGAAACACTTTAAGCAACCATTTCTTTAAAGGCAGTTACCATAATTGCTACTCTCACTATACAGTAAAATCGAATCGAATATTTTGGTTAAAAAAAAAGTTCCGCAGTTTGCAGACATTTTGTATAGCTATGAATTTTTACAGAAAGCATTTCCTCTACAAAACGACAAGTACTGCATCTTACTTTCGTTGAAACCGACAATGGGAAGTAAAAGTGAAACCTGTACCCAGTAAAAATAAACCAGATACAATAAAAATCGGCCAACAAGTTATTTCGTTGCGATATCATCACATGAACTCTTTGTGTACCTATAGAGATACTTGTTCTCTATGAACTGTTCCGACGTATCATTTCTCACGTCTATGCTAAAAACATCTAATCATCGGTTTTGAATTTGGAACACCTCGTCGCCATTGCTGTGAATATAAGCAATTACACTACGTACTTTAACTGTTTTGTTATTAAGTCTATTTTAGTATAAAGATGGAAAAATTATAGGGCATTTTGTTAATAGGAGCGTGTGAAATAATCAGTATTTTGACAGTTTGTTGGGTGATATTAAGTCTTTTGTTTCAACAATAATTATAATTGTTGTACTAGTATTGTATAATTATTATTTAAATGTTATTACTTCAACTTAACCTACATTCTGAATAATGTAATTAATTTTTAAATGACAGAATTTGTTGCGTTGATATGTTGTATTATAAATTAACAGTAGGCGTTGACTCGCCTGTAGATAGAATAGGAGAGGCCCCATCTCGATCTATTTCGCGTTGACTACACGCGCATGCTGTGCTCCCTAGCCATTTGATTGAGACGCTGCCTAACCCTCTCATCAGGATGTTACATTTTGTGATGATACAGAATCTGAACTAATAATATGATAATAAAATATATTTGGCACAGGTTCATTGGTGCAAATATAGGTAAAAGGACGTACTGAATAAAATTGTAAAACTTCATTAACATAATCACATGCAGTCATGCTAACTGACCTTCTAATTACAATTGGAATAATGTCAGTGACCCAGTGATAGCAAATATTGAATGAGCGCATGACCATATTGTTCAAAGATATGCGTAGATTGTAATCAATCGACTGCTTGTTGCGGTGACCCGTTCCATTCGCAGGAACTGTTACTTTCTCATGATATTTCTGTTACATGATTTATTCATCACTAGTTGTGGTCGCGATTTCTTTCGCATCTACTTTCAGGTCGTTTCAAGGTTCCGTGTCTTTTAGTATAACAGTTTGTACGCTACTGGCTGTTTACCGCGGTATGGTGTTTGCCTTAATTCATAAAAATACTATATATATTAAAAAAAAAATCATAGTTCTCTGAAACGACAACGCATGTAGTATCACGGTTCTCACATGATAACGTAGTGCAATTCACGATTACATGCGACGGTCCCATATAAGCATATGGGAAATAAGATTGTTTGCAATTTCAGTTACATGAAAAAATAATACGTTCAGTAGCTCGCATGAATCCGAACCTAAAATATACGGAACCGATTTTTTTAAATTTAAATGGAATGATAACCTTAAACCGAAGCAGTTTACAAAGCACTCTGATTCATGGCTGAAATGGGTAAGACAGAGGTACCCACGAAGACTTTGTAATTTTTGGCAAGATATACCTCAGTATATAGGTATAGGTAGATAATTGCGAACTTTATGCATTTAGCAAACAACGGAGTTAATTTTTTAAAGAGGGTGTTATTAATGAGAATAGTAGCCATGTACCATGTCAGTTCGACTTCCACGCGGTCCCCTCTGGAAATCATCGTGCTCAATTTCTGATAATTTCACCACTATGCCAAACTGTGAAGTGAATTCAGGTTAGTTTGCCCTTTGAATCGTGACGAAATCCTATTATCCTTCACTGGTGCCCCGCCAGCATATACCGTTAGTACTGGCAGGTGCAGTATTCCATTATCATATCTGAAAAAATAAATTCAAGAGTCCGGAACTGAAGAAAATTTTTTTTATTATATAAATTGAGTTTAGGGTTTTTGTTACCAAACATGTCAACCCAGGAACTGAAGTAAGGAAGGAGTACTGATATTTAGGCATCGTTTAGTAAAACATATGTGTAACATACAAGCATCAGCCCTACAGCTGTATTAAAAAAATCAGGTATTTATCTATGTCACCAACAGGAACTGTGTCTCTGTCACTGGGTTGACGTGAGGCGCGTTTCTGATGAGGCACACTGACACATTTTGTTTGCTGTCCGTTTCAATCAAGTTCTTTTATGAGTTGACCATATGTACCATATGTAATCAATATACGGCCTCCGTAATCTAGTTGTACACCGCCTTACTTCCGATGGTCGTGAGTTCGATTCTACGCACTGTGCAAACATTTATATTCATGAGTATGATTGTTTGGCCATTATGTATGTATTTACAAAAAAATTATCTATCTATCTATTTCTTACTAAACAATTCATATAACTTTTTATATGAATTGTTTAGTACTAAACCACCGAGTTCGCCTTAAATCTAATATCATTAGATAGTATAAAATAAAGTCGCTGTCGATGTCTGTCCGTCCCTATGTATCCTTAAATCTTTAAAACTACTCAACGGATTTTGAAGCAGTTTTTTTTTCAATAGACAGAGTGATTCAAGAGAAAGATTTATATGTATAATACATGTACACCCGGGCAAAGCCGGGACGAGTAGCTAGTTTTAAAATAAATCATAACTCACACTACATCACTCTATACTAATGTACATTTAATACTACAAAAATAATTTCCGAAATTGGTACAGTGGCTCCGGAGTTTATTCGTACATAACAGAATTCGCTCACTCTCTCTCCCTTTAAAATATTAGTACAGATTGAACGGAAACATTTATTTGATTACTTGTTGCCAGCATTCTAAACCCTAAATTATATGAATAAGACTGTACAAGACATTGATCATTGTGATTATGTGCTCTAACTGTGCTTGCACAAGACATTTCACTTACGAAAGTGCATGCTGTGAGGTAAGGGACCGATCCCTCTGGGAAAAAAACTTACGCAAAACCACAGAACAATACTAACAACAGTCTGAAAATATTGCTGTTATTTTTTCTCACAATTACACCTTAGGTTTCCTGTTTCGGAGATATTCTAGTACCACAGATTCTGTCTTATCTTACATTAATTCTAAAGAATAGTACCTAATCTAGATTTGTTGGTGTCTAGGCTTTAGCAATTGCGAACATTAATTTGAAATTTGAGTGTTTTAGAATATGCACTTAAGTCATATAGTTATTGTAT
The DNA here is from genome assembly GCF_030625045.1 of Achroia grisella. Taxonomy (NCBI): domain Eukaryota; kingdom Metazoa; phylum Arthropoda; class Insecta; order Lepidoptera; family Pyralidae; genus Achroia; species Achroia grisella. The sequence goes on from NW_026712590.1 coordinate 2,908,576, forward strand.
GTTCAGTCCAAAACGTAGAAATATTTCTCCTAGGGAAATCTTCAAACATGATATTTGGTGTCGAATATTACATTCCTCAATTACCCTGACATCACTTTATCAGATTCTGACATGATAATGAAGCCAGCTCGAACATATATCTGTCCAAAGAGAAAAAAGTACTAATATTGCTATTAAAAATAATATTAAATTATTGGGTTAGTGGTAGAAGGGTGAAAGTTTAGGATTGTATGTATGTTATAACGCCTTATCATTAAAATATTTAATTTCGTTCAAAAAACAGAAAAAAATTGGGACAAAATTAACTTGAATTGAATTGACCAGCCTTGTCACTTAGGTGTATTAAAAATAGTTAAGATCTATTTTCAGGCTTACTGAATATACACACAAAAGCCAGCAAATAAGCAAGTTTTAATGGTTTAATGAATGTACTGATATTGTTTAGTTATTTATATAATATAGTAACATTATCACCGTTTTTCGTCACGACTGCCCAACAACGCTTTCTATTTATATCTAAAGTTGAACTAGTAGAGAATGTTCTATAGCAAGCTTGCCTTTTGTATACGTTTTATTGTACAATAAAGAATAAAGAAAATATTTGAGTAACACGTTATAGTCATTAATAGCTAATAGTCTAGAACCTTGAGGCCTTGTTTGCGACTTTCTATGAGACATCTAACCAGTCTAACCTTACGAGTGGAGTTACGAAACTGATCGCATTAATTCGGCGAATTTTGTTTAGGCATACTCATCATAAAGTTATCTTTGGTTGCTGCTTATCATCACATGGACCGTCAGTTTAATTACCATTCTAATTTTTAACTTCAGTTCACTGCTACAATAGATGACAGGTACCAGTTCTGTATAAGTAATTTACAATGAAATTTGTTATTCATATGATACAATTTTTTTACCGATTTTACTTATTACAACCGCCTGTTACTTCACTGCCTTTTCTTACTCTTCAACTTACATCTAAAAAGCAAGCCGCTTGCTTAAGTAAGAGTATTAAAGTATTAAATAAGAGTAGTAAGAGAAGGCAGTAAAGTTACAGGGGTGAAATTACACATGATAACGTGATGTGTGATAATAGGCGACATTTATCATCATGATGGCCGTCAGCTTTGCCATTCTAGACATAAAAAAAATATATGCATATATAATACTTTTACTTCACTCTCAGGTGACGCGTGCAATATTGAAAGTACCAGGTAATAGTAAAAAATGCTCTCTTTTGTTGCAGATTTAAATAATGAAGATACTATAGAAGCATCAAGAATAAAAAGGGAGGGTGTCCCGGAAAATAGGGGTGAGTTTCAAATTCTTACCTCTTTCTTATTCTTCTGTATAAATTTTCTGCCTTTGCTTGAATGAATATGTTTCTAATCTGTTAGCTATTACTCTATCTGTTCCAGAAGATATATTACTTCCTATATTCTTTTATTCTTTGTTATAATATATTTAACTCTTTAAAGTATTGTTATATTCATTTATATACATGCCTATTTATTTTGATGATTGGTGATATTTTGAAATTGATACATAATTTAGAAATACCATAACTGCATAAAATTCAATAAGATAAAAAATACAATATCATACAACTTGTTGCCACATAATGCGATTTTAAATACATCCAGAACAATTCAGAAGTTTGCAACAATTTTTAGTAGTTTTAAAGTAAATAAAAATATTATATATTCATATAACTTACATTATTAGAACTCATTCGTATGTACCAAATTACCTTATACGGTAATTTAAATTGGTCTACTTTACGCGTATAATTATTTTTTATTTCAGATAATTGCATATTATTTCGTAATAATCTAATGTAATTGGCAAAATTGCATTCAACTAACCTTGAGTTCTCTTCAATATATCACCAACATTAAATAAATTTGAGTCGTTGTACAAAATTAGTGCTAACACAAACAAATTTGTCGTTCTCGTATCTATTAGTGTCTTATTTATTCTATTCTACTTGTATTTGCATTATTAATTGTATGTTTTTTCTTTCTCTTTCAAATCTAATCCCCGGTCGTGGTCAACAAATCAACTCAACTGGATTATTGTATTATAACGCACCTCCAACGTTCACAATCCTATCCACGACTTGATTGACTATGACGGCAATGATGACGTAGACTTGACAGTTCTTCTTGTTAATGACCAGAAGAAAAACGACTATAATACGAAGATTGGGAGGTACCACAGCGTGAAACCTCTCATTGGTTTACTTACATCGACAGCCCGAACGTTCATCCAAGATGGCGTAACCACGGAATTTGCTACGCAAATCCTCGGAACAACTTTAGATAACGGTCGCATCTATGCGCAACTCCTAACTAAATCGTCCCTAGTACTTTACAACAAGCCTTCAAATGTAGACGAACCAGTCATTGTAAAACCAACACGTGTACACTCCAATTTTGATGGTCAATGGAACGTTAAGCAAGATTTAGGCTTCATAGATCCAGAACAATTTGTTCTTAAAAATACTGACTATTTGGCTCCAAGTAGTAAGATGGATATAGTCTATGCTAGCAAGCCAACAGATGACAATCTTAAATATTGGGGTTCTCCAACTTCTCCTGAAAATCAGGTTGAAAATCAAATTTTCGATGAACCTGTCGGTCGTAGGATACAACCATTTAAAGAAATTCCGCGATATGTTCAAAATGAGGCCTTTAATTTCCTTGACGGTCCAGCCATTGACGGAGAAAAGAAGTTGGAATTAATTGTAAATCCATCAATTTTAGAAAATGTTAATACCTTACATCGCCAAAATAAAGCTTATGAACCAGTAACAGAGTCTATTAAAAATGAATCTCGTAGTAAAGAAGATAATATAGATGAATCGAATATTGTTAAAGTGAAACCCGATTACGACCTCCCTACTTTTACTATTAAAAATGAATTTTCTCCAATATTTTATTACATTGACAACGTTGAATCACGACACGCAGCACAATCAGTTCAGCAAACAAAACTCCCAAAGAAATTGTTTGGTCAAAAAAGCGAACCAAGACCAAAGAAAACATTCACGTACGAGGGATTTGCTGACTTTACAACAGTGGTCGGTGATACTGTAATTATATTTACGCCTAATACAGATCTTAACCGTCCCCAAAATCCTGACGAAGTGAACGTTTTCCCATCAGCGAAGCCAATCGACAAATTATCCACTAAAATAACATTCCTTGCTGCCGATATTCCTGTAGCTACCTCTACATATAAAGCTCATGAAGTTAATTCAGTCACAAAACTTACTGATAATAGGCCAAGCTTGGAAACACCAATATATAATGATGAAGAATTAAAGAAAGTACATTATGATATCGATAATGGAAACCTTAATCCTATTAAAGTACAGTATAATAATGGATTTGATTTAAATCTTGATGTAATTCAACCTTCCGAGGCATCTATAACAACGACAGAGAGTACTCAACTAACTCATGATTTGGAAGTTATCCCAATAAAAGAATACAGCTCGATTGCTACTGAACCTCTGTTTCCAGTTCAGCCTTCAGCAACGGTAGTCGACGACTTCAAAGAATCAGTTGTTACTGAGAAAGATTTGCGTGAAGTATTTATCAATTCTGAGGAGGAATCTGAAAATACTGCTGCAGAGGTTACCGAAAAAATTGAAGATGAAGAAGAAAATGATAACCAGAGTAAAGATACAACTACTGAAGTGGAAGACATTATGACTACGACAGAAAGTGGTCACAGTGAAGAGTCATCAGAAGAAATAGAATCTACAACGGAAACGAATCATGATGCGCATCGAGAAGTTTTTTGTACTGAGGGCCTTGAAACACGATCTACAATGACTACGGCTTATAAAACTTTGACTTATTTAACAACTTACTTTATACCTCTAGAAAGTACTGAAACTACTACTTCAATTAAATCTGATGTTGTTGTGGAAAGTGATGTTGGATATCTTACAAATATAGTATGTAAAAGTGATGTAAATATAGAACCGACAGCTGTCATATCAATAGATATAGAGTCGTCAGTTGTTACTAACATTGAAGTTCCAGAGTCTGTTTCAAAGGAAAGTGTAATTCATAATAGTCATCAGCCTGAAGTAGTTACAGAATCATCACAAACTTTAGATGAAGTTTCTCCAACATCAGAAGAAAGTGATGCAACTACAAACATAAATAGCGATGAAAAAGATAATCTTGAACTGGTTACGCAAGAAAATCCTGTTAGTATCGAAACAACAACAGAACATGTTACAACGAGTCACAGTCATATTGAACTATCTGTTAGTACGGAACATTCTACAATACCTACTGAGAAATCTACACCACAAGAAGATAAAGAAGATACCGAAAATGAAATAGATCTTATTTACAAAACTCTTTACACGACATACACATATTTCACTACATTTTTCGGTGACCAGACATCAAGTATAGCTAGTCATAAAGCCATTGTAACGAATATTATTACATCTACCGTTGATCTGTCTAAATTAGATCCTACTTTACTTGGAGCTTTCAACGAAGATGAAATTGCCCCGACTAGTGTCGGTATTGGTCGACCAACGGAATCATTTCATATAAATAGTATAATTGATTTAGTAAAAAATAAGGATGTACTAGAATCAGTTGAAATAGATAATGTCTATGCTTCTCAAACTCCAACCCCATTTTTAGGGGATGATGTTATTGATAGTATTAAGCCTGATGCTGTAAAGACTTACTATACTACTTATACATTCTTTACAACAATTTACGTAGGTACTGATGCTAACGTATGTAGCAGAAGTGAGATATATACAAATTATGTTGGACCTGAAGAACTTATACCTACAAAAAGTAATCCATTAGCAACAGAAATTACACGTGCCCCTTTTAACTTTAGAAATTGCAAACAAATAAAAGCTGAACCTCAAGTAAATTTGGAAGATAATTCGTCCGTAGAATCTAGTGTTAGTATGGAGGAAAATCAACATCCATCAGAGAACAAGAAACAACAAGAAACTATTCCTCAACCAAGCCCAATTGAAGTAGACATGCTGTTTAGTGTGGAATCAAATCCATTGGAAACTGAAAATTCATATGTAACTGATGTAAAATCATCTTCATCGAGAGGAGAATCAAAATTATTAGATAATAACAATATTTTAGAAGATCAGATAAGTTCAGAGAGCAATATAGACGAAATTATGCCATCACCGACTCTTTTATTGCAGACAAGTTATACCACATTTACTTACTTTACTACAATGTATATAGGTAAAGATTCTAGTAATGTGAAAAGTCGCTTGGAAACTATTACTAATGTCGTTACTGAGACAATAATGCCAAAGAAAGAACAGCAACAGGAAGAGGAAAATAATTTACCAATCACTTACTACACAACATTTACTTATTGGACAACATTGTATAAAGATAAATCGACTACAATTACTAGTCGTGAAGAAATTGTTTCAAATGTAGTCACACCACCTGCTCAGACTTTACAAACTATCAGTCCAATTGATACAACGCCTATTGACGTAGAAAGCGTATTACCACCCAAAGATTTAGAGGTTGAATTAAAACCTTCGCTCGTTGACGATGGACTAGAACAGGGCGACGGTAAAGTAACTATGTTTACTACGTATACATATTATACAACCTTCTATTCTGGTAACACATCTCATATCTTAAGCAGCCTCGAAACTGTAACTAATATTGTAGACAATACTAAACTTATTGAAGATAATCAGATAGGTCGAAAAGTTCCATCTGGGTCTATCGATAAAAACTTAATACAAGATAATGGCAAAAAACATCAAATATCGCCAACTGTTGTCAAGGAAGAAATCACCCCCACGAAACTTCCGGATCTTTCCTCTGCTTCACCGACTATACTGTTAGGTACATACATAGATAATTTATTTGCCGAGATCAAACCACCAGAAGAAAGTTCATCTACTCCAAGTTCTGAAAAGAAAATATTATTTTCGCAAGTTGCTGTTATTTCGGGAGACTCTACAGTAGTCACTAGTGATAACAAAACTTTGAAAACGGAAATTACATCTAATTACACAACAACTTTAAATCCTTCAACAAATTCTGATGCTTCTATAATTACTGCTGCACCAGAAGTAATTCAAAGTTCAGTTGCAGAACCAGAAGTTACAACTGAATTCAAACAAGAATCAGAAGAGGATGAGGAAGAAGAGACAGATAACAGAAAAAAGAGTCGACTTACATTTACACCTAAAAAGCCTACATTTACTCCTGTGATTATACCTTTTGCATCAAGAAATAGGCCAACTTTTAGTCCTAAACGTGTACCTTTATTAAGTAGTGCAACTACTATAACACGTCAAGATTTTACACCAACTATAACAGCTACACCTACATTAAAGTCAGTGAGACCATCTGGATTTGGATCAAATAGAAAACAATCTGCTTTTCCTGGTTCTTCAAGTCAAGGAAGAAGATTTTCAGGACGAAACAGTGCTTCTGGTTTATCTTCAAATGCTCTCTCATCATCAAGAGCAAGCGGTTTCTCCCGAGGAAGCATCCAACCTACTTCGAGGAGAACTGGATTTAGATCTAGTTCCTTGAGAAGCAATAGTTTAGATTATGCAAGTAGATCTGCTGTACCAAAAATTAGACCTACAGCTATATCTAGATTAAGAAATGGAAGACAATCAGTTACTGTGCCATTCCCTGCAGCGGAACAAAATGAAGCTGATACTTTTGCAACCCAACAAGATGAAAGCGCGACTGAACCCTTGGAAGAAGTTACTGAAACTCCAGTAAGAACTACAAATAATCCCTTATTACGATTTAGAAGACCACCAATTGCTAGACAACCAGGCACTGCTATAACTCCTCGATCTACAACGCCATCTTCAAGAAGACCTACAAATCGCGGTCGAGTAACAACTACAACAAGAAGAACTACCACCCGATCGACACCCAATCCTCTTTTATCGCTACGACGACAAAGACCGAATTCGTTATTTCCTAGAAGAAATTTATTCCAGAAGCCCGAACCTGAACCGGAAGACGAAATTAAAGAAAACGAGCAAAAGGTAGAGGAAAGTGAAGAATTATTGGAAGAAGAAGAAGAATTTGAAGAGGACAACGATTACGATTCATCGGATAGAAAGGAAAATCATGTTACTACACCCTCGACTCCTGCACCAAAAAAGAATAATATAGTACAAATTAGACCATTTGCTTTAAGGAGGAGAACTAAGCGTCAAGTAGATTATGGAAACAGAAAATACTCAACATTTCGGAGGCCTGGTATAAAACCACCATCTACACGACGTGCTGATCCTGAACCAGAAACTGAAGCCCCTGTATCATCTACTCAAAAACAAAGAAGTGGAAATAGATTCAGTTCTCGTACCTCTGGAAATTCTAGAACAACCACTGTCTCGTCTCCAAAATCTTCATCGAGGCAACCATTTATAATTCGTGGCGAGAGTAGAACAACAACATCTGCTCCAAGCTACAGAAGAGGGAAAACAAGACCTTCATCTAGAACTACAACGATTTCATCTAGACCTAAGGCACCAAGACTTACAAATAGTAGAAATTCTCAAACAGAGAGATCTCGTTCCACTTCTTCTCGAACAACCAATAGATCTAGATCTCGTACTACAACGAGTAGAGCATCTAGTAGACAGAGAGGTTCGTATGAGAATACTAGTGGAGAAAGATTCCTTCATAATCACGCCTTGAATGATGGAAAAATAACTATCACACATCATGTACCAACTGAAGTTACCATTCCTGTTGTCAATGGAAAAATAACTGAATACAAAAATGTTTTATCAGCAACGCCAAGTATTGAAACATTGTTAAGGAATCAAGTTTCGACATCGATTGGACCAATTGGTAATCCACAATTAGTTCTTGTTCAAGAATCGACGGAATTAGCTGAAAACGGTGCTACTAAAGTAATAAAGTATCTTTTACATGAAACTCCAACTACAACTGTTATATTCACTCCAACCACTATACGAGGACGTAGAACTTCGTATTCGCATATATTACCAAGTACAGTTTACGACGTGGAGGCAGTCACACAAACAGTTGCACCTGAAATAAATTCGAACGTGCCTTTGGCTAATTTATTATTATCTCAGTTGCTTCTTGGTAATCAACAACCTGCGATCAACCCTCTCCTCGCGTTACAAGGACAGGGTTTGTTACCGCAACAAGCACAAACCCCTGTAACCGAATTTAAAACCAGAACTACATCATACGTGACTACAGTTACTGATGCCAGGGAAACAGTGCTTCCTATTACATTTAGGGGTAAAGCTATTTTAACTACTATAGTTGATCCTACTACTAGTGTGGTAACTGCCACTGAATTTGTTACAGATACAATAGTTACTACACCAACTGTCTTAGGTCAAGCTCCGCAATTTAATTCACTTCTTCTTCCTCTACTTCTTCAGCAGCAACAACAACAACAATCACAACAAACACTCTCATTGCAAACACCCAATCCTCTTCTAGGACTGACACCTGAATTATTGCAGAATAATAATAACAACAATTTTCTGCAAAACAATTTAAATAGCGATATTTACAGCATTAGCCCCAAACCTAATATTTTGTCCGATTTTAATAGCAATGAAGGTTTTCTCGATGAAACTTCAATAGATAATGAAGAGGATGCTTTGCCGCCACCTCCTGTTACTGAAAGACCTTCTCGTAGAAGCAGGCCTAAAGCTCCGAAACCAGCACCAGCGCCCCCAAAATTGACTAGCGTAGTAACTTTATACGTGTCTGGGAGATATCCTGGGGAGTTCAGCACCGTATTATCAACAATTGTTTCTGATGATACACAAACTGTTAGAAAACGTGAAGCTATTTACTATGAAGATGTTAAAGTATCGCCCTCTTTATGGCCGACAATAGAAGAGCTATCTAGCTCACAGGCCGATACCGGAGACGCAGTTGTATCTGAAACAGAGAAGTACCTCGACAAATCCATAGAAAATCAAATAGAAACCCAAAGTTTGGAAAGTATTGTAGGTGAATTAAGCAAACATATAAAGTACGATGCGTCACCGACCTATGTTGTACAAATGGCGAGTCCACCCTCCCTTAGGAGTAGTACACAACAAAGTACGCTTGATGACGTGTCGTGAAACAACATACAAATGGTTAGGTGTATAAAGTAATGGTTTAGTTATTTATTTACCATTGTATCATAGTAGTTAACTATGAATAGTGCCTTATAGCTGTAACAATTTTAGTTTATAAGAACAAAATACTCTTTTGTACTTGATTAGTTGTATCCATTTACATTTACTTATGGTCGCCAAATATGTCTCTCCTATATGTTAGGGATGCTCGATATTCATTAATATTACAATATCGATATAATGATGTTTAAAAAATTCCCATACGAAATGCAAAATGTCATGCTATCAGATTGAATCCTATACCTGATACCGTAAGTCCTAAAAGTCATTTGAAATGCAAAATAACAAATAGGTCATTCATTATTCATTGTTTTCTAACATCGATGTTTCTCACTCTATATTTATCGATATAAACATCGATGTTTTTTTAATATCGATCATCCCTACAATACGTTACCAAGTTTAATGCTTTGGTTACTGCGATATTATATAGGTAACTGTACTCACTGCCTAAGAATAAGTCTAGTTAATTGATATGTAATTATGGTTCGTAATACTCGTTCTTCCTTCGCTTGTGACTGTAAATTGCGAATACGACTTGAAATGTTAAAACAATAAATAAATTGTAAATTGTCTATGTATTCATTTCGTTCATGACATCTTTACATATTTTAAACTGATTCATTTCATTCAAGGTTAATTGTCATTCGGTTTGATAATTTTGGGAATTCGATTGACTAAGCCAGAGAAATACCAATAATATATTTAGCAATTTTATATAATGAAATTTAGTTACTTTTATATTTCATAGTGGGATATTTCTATATTCTTTTTAAGATAATAATTTTTGGCCTCGGTTATCTAGCGGTTTAGCACACTGCCTTTATTACGATGTCGACTACGAGGTTCGACTCCTCGCACAATGCAAACTTCGTACGTATATGTAAAGATTGTTTGTATTGGTCTGTTTTGTGATTGTATTTAATGATGGTTTGCTCAAGTTGGGACTAGTGATGGTGACGGTATGTGTATTGTCCAGAGTTATTATGAATAAGTACTATAGTGCTATAGTACTACAGTGCACTTTATCATGTTATATCATTTTATCAAAGTTACAATAATAAATATATAAAAAAATATCAAAAAGGTTTACTCAAGTCACGGTTTGTAACCTTGGCAAAAGATCTAAAATCTATGTGTATAACTGCAACATTGTAGTATTTTCAAAGTTCTATGCTTTACAAATAAATATAAAAAGTACTAGTTAATTATAACGTTAAAGTAAGAAATACTTTGATCAAAATATAGAAAGCATAAGACTCTCACCCTCAACCTCGTAAGTGGTTTGGTATGAAGATTAACGATAGGTGACAGGAGCTGTTGGTCTACACCAACAGGTCTTGTCACCTAATGTTGGGCAAAAATAAGCTAATTTATTATCTTTCTGATGATATGAGATCTCTCTGTATACACTGCACGTGTCTTGGCGTGAACAAAACGGACTAAAATTCTACAATAAAAAGATGGTCCCACTTTATGGAAGGTCCAACATTTCTCTTATGAACGTTCCTTTAGACTTAAGGAACGTTATAACTCTGTTTAAATGTTTTGAAGACCTTCTAAGACTTTATACTTTGTTGAAATGACATGGGTTGACTTTATAATGACTTGACGATGATGACTTACGACGACGGCAGAAAACTGGTGACTCCTGATGGTCCCGGAAGGTTCCAACCTCTCCTGCGCATCCAACCACCTACAAGGTGAGTTTAATATTAAAAAATAAGTAAATAATGTTTTGACGTTAGTCTGTAATATTAAAACTGACGGTTGCATGTTCTTGACTTCGTGTAAAGTCATGTAAATACATTTTCTAATTGTTAATTATAATTTACTAATACAAAAATAATGATAATTATATTCATTTTCAGAAGGTAATGTAATAAATATTATATTTATATATATTAATAACTAGCTATTCCCGCGACTTCGTCCGCGTGGATTATAACTTTATTTTTCTAAAATAAAAGTAGCCTAAGTTACTCCTTATTACATCAGCTTACTTGTCAAAAAAAGTCCCGTCAAAGTCAAACAACAAGACAAGGAACAAACAGACAGACAGACAGACAAAAATTGTAAATAATGTTATTTTGATGTTTGTGGTTATCTATATTACAAACAGACACTTCAATTTTATTTTTATGTATATTATATAAGAAATGCAAAGTTTTGAAATACTCGACTTTAAAATTAAAGTTGTATAATCGATAATTAAAAATTTGTAATTTTGTAATTATTGCGGTATCATATTAAACGTTCATTATGTTGTATATACGTACAATTCATATTATATTATTGGAACACTTGGATATCATATGTTGACGACCTCAGTGATTTAGCGGCTTCGCACACCACCTTAATTCTTATGGTCGCGGGTTCGATTTCTCACACAATACAAACATTTTGTATTCATAAGTATTATTGTTTGCATACTCTGGGTATTTCCTATATATATTATGTATGTATTTAGAAAAAATGTATTACAAGTATTTATATCAGTTATTTACCTTTAACACAAGCTCTGCTTGTCTTGAGACTAGATGGCACTGTGTGTATTATCCTGAGCTATTAATAGAATATGCTATCCTTACTTAATATTATAAATGCGAAAGTAACTCTGGCGGTCTGTCTGTCTGTCTCGCTTTCACGTCAAAACTACTGAACCGATTTAAATGAAATTTGGTACACAGATAGTCTAGACCCTGTGAAAGGACTAGAAAGGCTACGTTCTAATGAGTAAAAAGGGTTGTAAGGGGTTAAAAGAGGGGATGAAAGGTTGTATGGAAGAATCGTCATCTTTTGAAGATAGAAACTTGAAACTTATTTTTAAGGTTGTTGATTAAATACTAATAAATATGACATTCAAAGTTTGTAAAAATGTTACCTTTAAAATAAATTAAAATAAAATAAAAAAAATAGGGGTAAAATTTTTTACCTAAAGTGGATTGAAATTTGTATGGAAAATTTTATTTACCTTTTTTGGGTTCCATTATTACATATTTTTTCTTTGCTTTGTCGAGGTCACTATAACACGCGGACGAAGTCACGGGCACAGCTAGTAGAAATATATAGTCAAGAACTTGCAACCTGATCTGTAGCTGTATATAAAAAATAAGTAGATTAACAAATAGTAGATGTAAGAGTAGATTGTAGTTGTAATGTGAACTTATGTAGAATATTATTGTAGATATTATTTTAATAATTATAACAGAAATTATCACCTTTTAAATACTTCGAACTCATTATAAAAATAACTTCAAAGCAAGCTGCTTGACGGCTAAAGTACATAGGTGCGACTAAGGTAGCTCGCTGACAGCTTTTCACAGTCTGCCTGTAGTTAAACCTGGTCTTTCTAATTAATATCTGAATTAATATATACATATATATATATAACTAAATATATAATATACTTAATATTAAATTACAATTAAAAAAAAAAATACCTTGATGTCTTTTCTGTTTTGGAAAAATTTGACCTAAAAGGCAGGTCATATGATTTGAATGTCATTTGAGTAATGAGTTATAGTTATTTATTTATTCCAAATGTGATAATTTTTGCATTGGCGTGAAATTAATTATTTTATAATATTAGATAAAAATAATACATAACTATATCAGCATATTGTTTATTTTTTATTCTTTTAATGTAATTAATATATACACATCTGTTTGTATGTTTGTCACATAACTCCTCTTGAACGTCTGGGCTGATTTGTATGAAATTTTGTGTGTATATTTCTAGGGTTTCCTGCTTTTAGTAGGTGGCATTACTACTCCAGACAGGATGACGTCTACCGCGTTAGCATTGTTTGTTTAGCATAATTTATTATTATTTAATAATTTTTACTATAAAATTTACAAGAATCTTCTTAATACATAAAATAAGAACATAGTTATGTTTTTTTAAATTAAATACTATATTAATCTAATTCTTATATTTTTTCACGGGATTTTATTATAATGTGTATAATGGAATTATACATAGAGATAAACAATGATGCTGATGACATTGATACTACTATTGATATTACTATTGATATATGTTTGTGTAGACAACGGTCAGTATAAAATTAATATTAAAATAATTAATTACGCCAACAGTTGTTACATACTAACCTAACTATTGTAGAACTAATAATGCACTGTTACAGATATCAACTGTGGCTGTAAATGCTTCTGCACGCCAATACTTCGGTATTACAATAGATAATCATGGGGGTAAGATAATTGTTAGCAATATGGAATAATATTCCTATTGCTATCAATTTATGGTAGATTGATAGGCCACCATGTTACCATGGAGGTCAACTCCACGTATTTATCACGATGGTTCCCCCTTGAAACCATCGTGATAAATACCTGGTGAATTTCTACGTTGGTCTACCTGACATGACCTGGTACTCGTCTTATCATCCTCCACTGGTAACCCGCTAACGTATACGGTATAGCGCAGACAATAGCTAGTCAATACGTTTATTATAAATTCAGTAACTTATTTTAATTAGTGTAAATAAACTCTTTGTTGAAAATCAAAGTTAATATTGTGGGTACGTTGCATTTTCTATTTATTATTTGTCAAAGTAATCTCTGATACACATAACATCTATTAAAGTCATTATTATAATTATTTGTAATGTAAAATATCTTATTTAATTACCGATTAATAATATATATTTTTTAAATTGATAATAAAATAAAATATTTTTTTCCATAAAACAGATATTATACTAAATTATTTAAATTAATGTTATAAATTGAAACATTTTATCCGTCATTCTCAGTATGTCTTTTATTTAGCAATTATTTTTGCGGAACAAAAAATAATCAAATTAATTTAATATTCCAGCTTTCAATACAAACGGTATTGTATACGATAATACACCTTGGAGACCAGGCAGAGACATGGATCACATCAGTCGGCCTATACTCGAGGAGGATGACAGAAAAATGAAGAATCTGGCAACCAGGATCATGTCCAACGGCGTGGAAGTACTGGTAAAAGACAAAAATTCTGATGGGAAACAGGAGCAGGTAACATGGCTTATGGTTCTTTTGTTAAATAAAATTCTGATGATCCTAAATTAAACGGCCTTGAAAATATGTAAACTACTAATTCAGGCATAGTGGCAATTGTAAATTTAATTGGCATTGGGTAAAATTGAAGATAAACTAGAACAGTTTCTTTTACCGCAGTATATGTAAGTTAATTTGTCATTATTTTGAAAGTAACGGTATCTATACATTGTATATGAAATTAAAAAGCTTTTTGTAATCATATATTCGGAGTGCATTTATTTCAGGACATATTTTCTTGTTTCATTTGTTTACGAACAAAGTGATCTTACATTGTTTGTATTAATAAAAAGGGTTGTTTTTTGACCATATACTTTATGGGATATAAATTCTTCAATTTTAGTTGATATTCACCAATTTGGGCTAATATCATAATCGAAGCCAAATCACTATCATAATCAGATCTTATTCGATATAACAATTGTATAATTCATTGTAATGTACTCATTTTACATAACATCATAGCTACATACCATTCTATAAATATCTCATATAAGTTTCTACTTTTTAGCGAAAATTTAAGTTCATGCACGTTACTCCATTGAAAACATCGCATCATCATATCAGTACGTCATCACCGCCTAAACAGTCACTGCTATCATCAGCCGTTGCCACTGTTATCAACCATCAACAAATGAGTGCTATGTTTCCACTTCATCAACTCATGCAGCATAACTATATTATCAAGACGTGTATGACCACATACACTTATCTGACAACAGTTGTGCAGAACAAACGAAGTGCTATATCAACTTTTGAAACAATAGTTTCAGTTGTAACCACTGAATCGTTGACTAATCTTTATGCTTCAGATGCACTAGCAGAATTTAAGCCGACAAAAGTAAGAATATGACCCCGGGTTGAAGGTTCATCTCCTGGTGTAACCGAAATCCTACTGGCTAACAGTCTTTGAAATTATTGATTAATTACCCTTTAAAGAACAGGCCCCATTCGAGGTATCTCCGGTTACAAATAAGCCCCTGCTTCGACCATACCTTTAGTAATTGTAATGGTAAAATATTACGATGTATAAAAGCCATCCATATTTTTCCGATTCTACCTTCCTGAAATATTTACATAATTTAACTCCATAAAAACAAAACTAATTTTACATATAAAATTATGTTTCGGTTAAATTATATTACGTTAATAATAAAATTAATTTTATCTATTTGCAGACTAAATACATGGAAGTGAAGACAATTCAACCAACAGCTCCAAGTAACATATATCCAAGTAATTTTCCTAAAATTGATAAAAGAATAGATACCGAAACTGAAAATAATTTTGATATAATACAACCGTCAGAAATTGGTCATATTTCATGCACAACTTGTTCTTGTTCGAATACTAAGACAGAAGGATTAAAAACTAAATATACCCATATCGATGGAATTTTACCAAGTAGTTCTAAATTTGGAATAAAAACATCTAAATATGGGGCTACAAAAATAGATTTCAGACCAACAAATAAGGAATCTCTTAATGTAAAAACTCAATATGGTCCTTATGAATTCGAAAGCAGTTCACATTTGGCACCGACAGACAGAATCGTTGAAAAATATACTGAAGTCATTAATGATTATTCAGAAGAAAAAGATACAAGTTCTATAGAGGAAAGTGAGTTATTGACAAATGAGCAAGCTCCTGCACCGCCTAAAAATAAAGTCGTAAATAAAAATCATGACAAAATTAAACCGGACAAGCCTCAAAAACCGAACAAAAATAAATTTGTTGTTGCAGATTTATTAAAATTAGGATCCTTAGGTATCAAAGGTCTATCACAGTTAGCGCCAGTTATAGAAAAAATGACAGGTGGTTTTATAAAACGTCAAGAGATAAATAAAACCACGACTACAACAGTTAAACCAGTAGAAAAATTAACCGCTTATAACGTTAACAAACGAGTAGACAGCGATGTTGAATTTAAACAGAACGATTTTCCTATATACATCCCAGTGGATGAATTGGAAACTTCAGAATCACAAGTAATTTTCTCAAATGCAACATTACATCAGAATTTGGCGTGGGCTACAGAACACAAGCAACCTAAATCGCACATCGTCCCACCTAAAATTATTCATGAAAGCCCTCTTGTCAATGGCGGCATACCCATTAGCCCTGGTGAAATAATTACAGCTCATTCAGATGTAATAGTAGGAAAGCCAGCAGTAGGCGGGCCGTTAACCTTGGCTGCCAGTGGAATTAAATTACACAATCCTGTTCATCCACCACCTATTGACAGTTTTGTAGCAGGTAATGAAGAGTACTTAATTAAAGAGAGGCCAAATAGTGAACAAGCTTCATTAACTACTAAAGTAGACGATTCTTTTGATTTGAGGCCACCAGATCTACCAAAAATTAAATCTAAACCAAACAGAAATATTTTTCGTCAACCTCAGTCACCTATTAGTCATCATAGTTCTCAAGTTCAGACTAAAATACCAATTCACATACCCCAAAATGTACATCTACCAGATAATATAATGAAAACAGAACACATAAAAACTACAAATACTATATTAGGAAATCATGGCAGGCCCGCATTCCTTGATTACATTCCTTCACTAGGAAATCCTAATAAGGGGTCACTAAACCAACATACTGATTTTATATCCCAAAAAGAGAATAAAGATAAGGATATATTTGATAATAGTCCAAGTTCATCTGAAATAATTAATACAAGAGTAAAAACAGATGGCGAATATGCTGTATCTCCTAGTTCCGACTCCGGTAAGCCATTTTTAGTGGATATTCAACCTTCAAGGGTAGCCAATGTTTTAATACCTCATGGAAGCTCAACCGCGCTAGTATTTGCCGGCTCTTCAGAACCACATAAAACAGGAGATTATGTTGATGATCCTTTACCTTATCCAGAACCTGGTTATTTTGGAAGTTTTAGCATAGATGCACCGCAAATGACTAATGTACATAATGTTGCACCGAATAATAATAAACAATTCATTACGAATACAAATATACGATATCCTTTGGAATCTTATAAGCCTAGTATTCCACCGTTCCATAAAGAACAACCATTCAGAAATGATTTAAAGTCAAAATGGCGGGACGAGAATCGTCCTATTAATGTAAACAAAATTCCACCTCCAACTAGCAATCAAGAAGCTCATGTTCAATTTGGACCACAAATAACGTCGTACGATCCTGATATTTACAATCCAATAAATGGAGAATTTGAAAAATATAACCATCATAAAGGAAACGATAAAATTAAAGATGGCAAAGAAATCATAGATAAAGAATATGAAAATTATTTGGCAGTACCACCTCCACCTCCAAAATTACATTCAAACCAGGAAAATATATATAATAATAATAAACCTTATAACCAGCGACCTATAGTACATACCAAGCCAGTACAAGATATGAAAGTATTTTTCAATATACAGCACCCAATACCGAAAATAACACCAGAACAACAGCCACCCAAAGTAACATCTGAGATATACTTCGCAGCTCAAGCACCAAACAGCAAACCAACCCCGACATATACAATACATATACCACCTCCACGGCCAGCGCATGAGAATCCTTATAAAAATAATATACCTATAAACAATGTTCAAGGAGAAAAACATACAGACACCAACACAGGAGAAGTTCATAATTCTTATTCAGTTATTCCAAATCCAAATAGTGAAAATAAATCGATAATAACAAATAATTTATATAAAACGGATGCATCTTATACTGTTACTCTTAATACCGCAACTAATATAGCAAATAATGTAAACGAAGGACAAGTCATTGGGTCAAGTGTCCCAGTTGCCATTGGTTCTTTATCTAATACTGATATTGCAGATACTAATATACCAATCGGAACTAATTTTGCAATTACAGTGGAAGATGTACCTTCCGAAGGTTATAGTTTGCAAGAAAATAAAAAACCTGAAATTGTTTATGACAAGCGTCCCCATATACCCATAGAACTTTCAAGTGGAGATAATAGATGGAATATCAGTACAGTTGGCAAAAATGGACTAAAACAACAAAGTAATAATTTAGGAATTTACAAACTAAACAATAATGTTGCAAAACCGTCTCAAAACATAGTGCCATCTTTTGAGCCGTCTCTTAATAGCCATGCTAATTTCCCGATGATAAACGAATATACAACTGTAGCGAATATATACAATGGCGAGAAGATAGTAACTGAATATTCAGTTAATACTCTAATCTCGGATCAACGACGTCCAGCAAAACTTATTCCGAATGTACCAACCAATTCTCATGGATGGTATTCTAGTGCTGTTCACAATAATAACGTTATAAATAAAAATAACATCAATAGCGAAGTAACAACAAGAAAAATAATTCCTCTATCAAATAATGTTAATACTGATAGTAGGCCAGAATTTGGTCAAAAAATATCAAGTGTAGGAAAACCGCCTGGTTATTGGTCTCAAGATACATCAGCTTCACTTTCAAATTTCAATATAGGTAAACCATTTACCAAAACTGAAACTGAGGGACCATTTTATGGAACACCTATACCTACTACTTCTAATCCTTATAAATATCCAAACTTTATACCGTCAAATTTAGATAATATTAAACAACCTGCATACGATATACCTATAAGAGATAATAGTGACGAAACGACAACAATTAAAATCAAAACTACTACTACAAAATCAAATCCAGTATATGAGAATTCTGATGAAATCTATGACGGTGAAGAGGAATCTGATAATATTGGTGATTTTGAAGGTGAAATTAGTTTAGAATCAATGAAAGTGCCTATTGTAAGCTCATCAAGTGAAATAAATAATGTATCTACATCTACAACTGACATCACATTATTACAACATGAAGTTTTTGAACAACCAAAAGACACTAAAGAGAAACATGTACAATTTGTAGATTTTAATCCAGGTACACAAACAGAAAAGCCGTTCAAGAACAATAGTAATATAAACACTTTCCAATCAAATACTATAAAGCCTATAACTGTTTATGATGACAGTTCTTATATGAAACCTAAACCATTTACAATAAACACAATGTCGACATTAGATCATCAATTACAACAACCACACTGGCAAATCAATCAATTAATGGAGAATGCTACTAATATATCATATGAAGACAATTTTGATTTAAATATGGGCGAAGAAATTACTAATGTATTTAACCGACCATCTTCAACACACAAACCACTATATCATCACACACATCCTGACAATAAATATAAAAAACCAATAAGAACCAGCTTTACACGTCCAAATACAACGCGTATAGCAAATGAATCCAACATTATTACATCTACAGTTCAAATTAAAGACAAAAAGCCATTAATTGTTGAGAAAATTCATGAAAAAACAACCTTACCGTCATTTACAGTGCCGGAAAGTTTGAAAGTAAATAAGACATCGAATGAAATAATCGATTTGTCACCACCGCCCCCAACTATGGATTACAATTTTAGACCTTCTACAAATGATGAATTGATTATGGGTATGAGCCCCCCACCGCCAAGAATACCATCTGTGATTAGACCACCTACTAGAATGCCTTCAACTTCGAGGCCTATTATTCCTAATCGTACACCACCACCGTATAGAAATAAGCCTCAGAGAACTTTGCCTCCCAGAATACCAACACAAAAACCAACAAGAAAACCAATACATAGAGATGAAATTTCTACATATAGACCAGCGTTTGATATTCTCAACAATGTCCGTCGACCAATATTCAGCCACGATCAACCATCATCCCAATTATTACCACCACCAAGAGAAACTCCTGCAAAGACCAGCAATACCATAAGTGAAATTATAGATCCTCCTAACACATCAAATGTAGTATTTCCGACGCCTATTTCTTCAGGTTGGTTAACATCATCTGGTGTAGACTTTTCTTCAAGCTTTAATTTTGCACCCACTTCTATTCAATTCCCTGCTATCAAAGAAACAATGAAGGTAGCAGATGTGTCAGACGTATCTTTCACGAAAGATGAACATTCATTTGAAAGTGAATTAACGTCATTTGAACATATTGATAAAAGTTCAGAAAAGCCGGCTACAGAGCATAGCCTATCCACTTCTAATGATCATAATACAGAATTTACTACTCAAATATCAACGAGCTCTGAACAAAGTATCGATTCTATTGGTAATGAATCGAGCCAAGAAGACTCATCTACTAATAAAGTAATAATCATGCCATTAGGAAACAGAAACAGAACTCGTAAGCCATACCCAGTACGGCATAGTGATAAAAAATCTACTACTACAAGTATCTACAGGATATCTTCTAAACCAACAATAAACATAATTAAGCCTACAAGAACATTTTCACGTCCAGAAATTTTATATCCAACAAGACAGTCCTCTGTGAAAAAAGTTACAAGACCAGTAATACCTTCAAGATTGCCTACATCATCTATTAGTATTATAGAGAGTTCTGAATCTACAATTGATGATGATTTTATAACACCAACAGAAGTTCTTAAGGATAGTACTTTACCAACGACGTCATTAGTCCAAGAAACTGATTTATCAAACAAAGCAAGTGAATTACCAGGTACGAAAGATACTTTAGGCCAAATATTATCAAGTGTAAAACCAACACATCATGCCGGAAATGAGATAAAAATTTCGGATGAAATCATACCAACTAAAACAGAATTTAAAACAACAGTTATCACTCTTACGAAAACCTTATCCGAACCACCTAGAACAGTGTCAAGTATAGGTTACGTAAACCTAACCCATACTTTGACGGTTACTCACACAAAGACTAGTCTTGTAAGCCTCTCAGAGGGAGCAGTAACACAGACACTGGTTTTAACTAATACTCAGACATCTACAATAGTTGATGTTGTTACTGAAGTTCATACTCAAGTGCAGCCGACTACTATCATTGAAACTGTAACTAAACATATACCTGTGTTGGTTGAACCTACTTCTGTTCTAGAAACCAATACAAATACTAAATTGCCTTTGGATGATATAACTATGTCTTCAGAAGAAAATGACAATCTCATAATTAAAGACCTTGGTACGACAGAAAATGTACAAAAAATAGATGCTGAATCCGAGGGAGATAATGATACCTTCTTCGTCGTCATGAATAAATCTCAAAATGGCGGTCACTCTCCCCCAATTAGTAATGATGTAGATACTGGAGATTATGATGGAATTACTAGAAATGAGCAAGTAAATAGCAACGGTGTGTCTCAGGTGCTGTTTGGTGAAATACTTCTGGCAGGAACACCATACTTAGAAACATCAAATGTGAATCCACCTGGTAAGTCTTACGTCAGATTCTAATTCTTAATTAAAACAAATACATAAGTTACAACATTAAAACAACCTACGGCACAGGTGTAACATCTAGTTTAGGTTAAAAATAAATATTTGTATTATATTATGCAGGATTAGCCTTCGGCAAGGAATGTCAGCCAGACTGCAAAGCGTCAAGAAATGAACGTTGTCAGCGAATTGATGGAATCATGAAATGTGTATGCAGACCTGGATTTGCCAGGATGTTCCCTGATAGACCATGTAAACGTAAGTTGGGTTTATTTATTAGCTATAATATAGGATTACTTATTATCTTCATGTGACGTTGTGAGGACCTTTATGAGATATTCTTAAGGGCTATGGATAATGTTGCCATATTTTTACTTTTGTAATTAGTACCCTTGCAAAGATATCTGCTTGCCGGCATAATAATAACAACCCTGTACAATTCATATAGCACCATCTAGTCCCTAGTTAAGTAGAGCTTGAGTTACATACATAATATATATATATATATAAAAGTAACGTACCTATCGGAATTACGACGGTGTGCTAAACTGCTGGCCTACCGAGTCCAACAATGGAAGAGATGACTCTGTACAAAATCTACCTCGGTACATAAATTTAATAAGTAATATATAATTTACTTAATGTCTTATTTTAGCTACATATACATATTCAGTGAAGTTGGCTCTAGGATCGCAAGGCAACAAAAGACTTACATTCCATCAAAGTCTATCCGATAACTCCAGTAAACAATACCACGCGTTAGCTGTTGCAACTCACGAAGGAATCAACAGGATGGTGATGCAATCGGATCTCAGGGATGTATTCCATGGTGTTCATATCACAGGCTTCTCTCCTGTGCAGATGAAGGCAGAAACCGGAGATATATATCAAGGAGTTATGAACGACTTCTATGTACAGGTGATGTTTGTGATTTCATACACTTTTATTTTAATTAATAACAATAAATAAAGTGAGAGAGTCTTTGCCTATCAATGGACTTGGTTCAAATCTTTTGGGACTAAATAAAACTATATACACAATTTAATATCAGACTGATTGAGCCTGGTGAAGATAACACTGATATAAAAAACAAAAATTAGTATACAAGACCCCTACATTTTGCTTAGTATATTTGACTCCCTGCAACGGAGTCAAATATACTGAGCAAAATGTGGGTATGTCAAGTATTGCTTATCAACATGGGAAGGGGCCAATCTAGCGCCATTCTCCGATTATTTCTTTCAGTATTAGTTAGTGTTTCCTTCCGAAGACTAATACAAAGGTACAAATATTTAATTTGTGATTTTGTCTAACTGATTCCAAATATTGTAATTGTCAAATTAGAAATATCTCATATAATAAATCAGAGCCTTTATTATTTCAAATTATATGTCATAATTATATTTTAGCAAAATATATCACTTTTAAATTGACGATAAATAAACCATGTTATTGTGATATTAAACCTGATTTTATATCACAATAATATGATTTATTATCATAATAACATGATTTAATATCACAATTACAGCTCTCAGACAACGCTCACGAAAGTCGCCTGAAAGAGGTCATCGAGAAGTACCTAAGGAATAACAACTACAGCTTGGGTGGTACTGATGTCCACGCCGCCGGGGAATTGGTAGACAGGCTGGATGTCAGTGGTACGTCTCCATTTACTAGCGCGCAGATAGATAGATAGAATATACTTTTTATCTTTTATAATAAATCAGATCAAATCAAATAAAAAATCATGGACATTAGCCATTTATGTACGTAAAATTTTTTGTATTAATATTTTTTCCCTATCGTTTAATTCTTTATACAGATTCCATTAAGAAGAACTGGCAAGAAACAACTGAATTTTTGAAATTTTTAATATATAACCGATATATTAAGGACTTTATATTGTGTTTACAGATTTTGATGAATGTGTTAGTGGTCAATTCCACGACTGTTCCGAGCATGCTCAGTGCTTCAATCTCCGTGGTACATACACTTGCAGCTGTCTGGAAGGTTATGCAGATCTTAGCGTGAACACATTATATCCTGGAAGGATTTGTTCTGGTGAGTTACTAATGAAATTTAATAAACGATTAGGAACAAGCTGAAGCTCCACCTGATGGTAAGTGGTATATACATGAATGACGGACATTACGTATACGTGCAACGCCTGTGGTATACTACCATTCATCCTACGATACCATGCTTCTAATATAACCCCCTTCGATCGATTCCCCGCCCCCGTCCAATTCAAATGCGGATCGAAATTACGAGGGGCTGAGCTGAGGTTCGAACCTAGCGGTGGCCTTAGACTAAAGGCGTATCCGTCAGGCGGGAGTTGACCTCCGGGAGTTGACCGCTCCATAAGTCCTTTTACGGGCTTGGTGTGCCATCTGCACTATCCCGCCCCATCTGGTGAAGTTGTAAAGGCCAGCTACGGCCAACAGCGTTAGAGTAATGCGATTTTTTTTATGAACAATAACAAATTATAAAAGGTACTAGAATACTGAACATTTTTTTATTTTTTTACCATATCTGTAATATATTTATGTGTTGACGTCAACATTTTGTTGTGGTCAGGTTGTCCTTTGGCATTTTGCTTTAATTGCTAAATTATTAATATTTCAGCGGAACCAGTTGGCTGCGAGCGTTGCAATTATCACGGTGCCTGCTACTCGCGTGATGACAGACGGGTCATATGTGAATGCTTCCAGTGGTATGCTGGAAGTTCTTGTCAAATAAACCTTAAAGGTATGTATTTAAGATATATTTTGCTAGGACATTTTTTTAAATAACCTGTATGGTATAAAACTGACTACTCACTTGGTTGGTAAGGCGAACGTTGCCTATATACATGAAGATATTTCAGATATCGTTACGTGGCACCCCTGAAATCTTCTTGCGTTGCCATTCCGAAGTATTACCTAAGTTAATATATTGTAACTTCCGTTTAGAGCAGTGTTTCCCAATGTGGGGCCCACGACCCACAGGGGGAAATTTGATTATTAAGGAGGGCAATTCGAATTCTATTAAAATGATATGGATTTTTTTTTATTATCTATTTTTCAAAATTTACTTATTGTTTCATTAACAGTTTCCTAAAGATTTCTTCTTAAAACCTATTATTTAAGTTTCTTAAATGAACAATTGATTTTTTAAAGATTATTAATTATGTACGTTGACTCGTAAAGCAAAGGACAGGACAGAATGGAAATCTTTAGAGGAGGCCTATGTCGGAAGACAAGCTGTACCGTTTATCGATAATAATATTAACCAAATGTAAAAATATTAGTATAGCAATAAAGGCTTTTTATTTTATTTATTTATTAATTATGTACGTTACATAGGGAAGGGAGGGGGTCATAAGAATTTTAGAAAGACTAAGGTGGGACAAGGCTCTAAAAATTTTGGAAACTTTGGTTTAGAGGGTCGTCTCCTAAATATATTAAAAACAATGTGAACTAAGGTAGGATTGACTCTAAGATCTCTTCCAGTCAGACACAGCGTAGCATAGCTGGTCCTATATAGTATAATCTTCGAATTGCAGTGGTGCTGATCTCCCTGGTGGTGGCTGGAGCGGTGCTGTCGGTGGTGCTGGCGGTCTGCGCGGTGGTGGCCTGCTCCAAGCGACCACGACCCGAGCAGCGCTCCATTGTTGCTTGTATACAGAATATGCCCAGTTTACACCAGGTAATCTCATGTGAACGGCTTTATTTATATGCCAGTTTTGTTGTGTATAAGTATTTTATTGTAATAAAAGTAATTTAGAGACAGATAAAAAAAAGTAATGAAGAACGGTATAAAAAAATTAGTTATCAGAAGTACAATAGTTTAGAAGAATGTCTGCAGATAAAGTCATTCTGTAGTTAGTTGTCCCGCGCAAACGCAATGCGCCACAGATTCAAAATATACGGACGGCGCACAGCCGCAGTAGGATGACCAGCGCGTCATGGCAGCATGTGCGATGTTAATACTATGAGTATTAACAGGTGGTATAGAGGTTTATTATACCACCTTACTTGCGATGGTAGCGGGTTCGATTTCTCGCACGGCACAAACATTTGTATTTATGAGTGCGATTATTTGTATCGGTCTGGGTGTTTTCTGTGTATAATATGGATGTATTTACGGAAAAAACTATATATTTTATCAGTTATCTAGTACCATATACATATATCATTGATAATGGATTGATGCACCCGCCTGCGCTAACGTTTTATGCCGGCGGGCAGCGATGGAGGATTATAAAATAGACATGAGGTCAAGTCAATTAAATTGGCAAATGACAAATTATCACGATGCTTTCCAGGGGGACCCCGTGGAGTTTAACCTGACCAATAATCCCCTTCCCCTGATATAATATTATCTAATTTTAATAGAATAATTTATAATAGGTTTATTAGATGTTGCAAATGATAGTGTAATCAATCACACAGGTAAATCCGGGAGATTTATCTATATTACAATATTATACAATTATTAAAAAAATAATATATTTAATATTTTTCAGGGGGCAATGCCTTCAAAGCAACGTGCGGACCGTCGCGCTCTAATCAGTGAACGAGGAGAAACGGGGGATTCTTCTAGTATACAAAATGTTTCTCTACCTTATATGCCAGTCAAGGTATTTTTTTTTACTGAGATATATTACGTCCAGTTTTATATAATATGTTCATATTCTGGATTTCAACAAAGCTTAGGTACCTAAAAGTCATCACAATTTACGTAGCAAAAATAATTTTATCATTGAATCAGTAATAATAATATAAATACGAAAGTTTCTCTGTCTGTTAGTAATATTTTCAGGATAAACTGCTCCACATATTTATATGAAATTTGAAGAGGATAGATTGTATTAAGAAAATGGATTGAATTGGATGGATTATTAATGTAAAGGAATGTAGATTAAATTGATGGTAATAGTTAAATATGATGGTGATCTAGCGGTTTACCACACCGCTTTACTTCCGATGGTCGCGAGTTCGATTATGTTATTATAATTATTAGATATATTTGTATTATTTTCCAGCGTCCCTCATCCAGTAAGAAATGCATAATGTCTGAACCACCAGCTCATGACCCCCCGCCGCCCCCCGCACCAGCTGTTATGATTCCCAGGGCTCGGCTACATGCACACCACGACAGGTATGAACATTTGTTTTTTTTTAATGTACTTAAATGGTAAAGCAGCTGACATTCCACCTGATAGGAAGTTGTAACCGTCGCCTATATACATGCACAACACGTGATACCATTCATGCATTGTTACCATTAATGTTACTTCCGTGATACCATTCACGCATTGTTACCATTAATATTATTTTCGTGATACCATTCATGCATTGTTACCATTAATGTTACTTCCGTGATACCATTCACGCATTGTTACCATTAATATTATTTTCGTGATACCATTCATGCATTGTTACCATTAATGTTACTTCCGTGATACCATTCACGCATTGTTACCATTAATGTTACTTCCGTGATACCATTAATGCATTGTTACCATTAATGTTACTTCCGTGATATCATTCATGCATTGTTACCATTAACGTTACTTCCGTGAATGGTATCACGGAATAACATGCTGTGTTACCATTCATATTACTTCCATGATACCATTCATGCTTTGCTGATCCTGAAGTCTAAAATGTAAATTCACTACATAATACTATCCTACAACTGAAACTCAGCTTACAAAGCCACAATCAATCTATTTGGCGGCTGAAATAGTCCTGGAAGCTGAAATATGAAATACATTTTTTCTTTTATAAAATAAGCAAATGTACATGAAAACGGGAAATTGTCTAGTGCAGGTATATGCGCAGGAAAACCTTGTATATGGTGGTGGGGCACCAGTGGAGGATGATAAGATGAAGTCACATTATTTTGTTGTAGTACACTCGTTACGATGATTTCCAGGAGACGAAAATTGAATAGGTCGTGACAAAAATTATTAATATTCCCCAATACTAAAACCCGCCATCCCACAATATTATAGTAGAAGTAAATACATATGTCAAAGTTTTAGTGGCTGTAACAGTGCCACTATTATCTTTATTTTATTCTTCTGTTAGTAATAATAGATACAGAAAAAAGAAGAGGGATAGAACCGTTTGGAACTATAATAGCTGAACTAACAAATATTTACAGATGTTACATATACCATTTGTATATAAGAAATAAACATTGAACAAAAATATAACATAGATATTTAATTAATAGATATAAAATAAAACATTTCTTTTCAGTCGCGAGAACATATCTAGGAAGAAGAGTTTAGAACTGAGTAACGAAGCTAAACTCATCAGTTATTTGGAATCAGGAGCAGTTAACCCTTCTAATGATGAGGTAAGAAATATCACGTCAGAAATGTAAAGAACTTGAGAATTTTGAAATGTAAACGTAATTGCACAATTGAAAGTCTACGATTTTTTTAATATCTTACTATAAAGTCAATGAATAATTTTATTATCATTATATATTTAAATTTTATCTAATATAATATAATATATAAAAAAAAAATATTTTATTGCGTGCAAACAATATTTGCCACTTCATGTAGTTTTGTTACATTGATTGAAATATTTGTGTATCGGCGCTACCCTAGCAGATTGCCGTCATCAGCGCCGTGACCACACAGACAATTATATATTGTATATATTAATTTATATGTATGTTAGTATATATGAGCTATTAGTAGCCTAAAATAAATGAACACATTTATTACAAATCTATAACTTTTATATAATATAAAAATAATGAATAGAGATTTTCATATTTAGCTATTTTTAAAACAATCATAGATAGATAGCATATGAAATAATAGAAGATATTTAAATAGTAAATTAAATATATTTGTATAAATACAACAAGGCGGCCTTAATGCTGAAAGCAAATATTTCAATACGACCTTGGGACTTACATAAGATAATTTTACTTAGGCTAACAAAAACAATTAATGATGTGTCCCATAATTGCAAATAGTGATAAGTACGTAAGAATAATGATATGAGTAATAATGAAAATTAAATTAAATAAATTTTATGGTACACGTAAGTAAATTATCACAATAGTAATGTAACTAAGTAATTTGAATTATATAATTATAATTGAATAATGTATCACAGATGAGAAGAAAACACAGCGTGGAGAGTTCATACAGTGGCAATAAGGACAGACACAACAAACAAGGTGAGTGCAACATTAATTAATTAATTGCTGCCCACCTTCATGAAAGAGGACTACTGGCCGAAAGGTGTGGTGTATCGGCGCTACCGTGGCAGATTGCCGTCTTCAGTGCCGTGATCACACAGACAATATCGTTGTATTGGTTTTTAAATATTATATTATATGTATGTTAGTCTATAAGGTATTTATAATATGGGCCTAGTTGCCTGAAATAAATGAATAAATAAATTAAAAAGGTAATAAATAATAAGTCCCAAGCTAAGTAGAGCCTACGTTATGCGTACTAGACAACTGATAGAAATGCTTACATGCATTTTTTTGTAAATACATAGAAAACACCCAGACTAATATAAACAATTATACTCATGAATGATGATGTTTGCGTCGTCGAACCCGCGACCATCGGTAGTAAAGCGATGTGTTAAGATTACAGAGGTTGTGAAACATTAAAAAAATATTTGATATATTAACCATTACCTATGATTTCCTCAAGTTTTGTTAGGTATACATCTATCCAGAGTCCTTAACAGTAGATTACTATTATACACATATTATTATATTACAGATATAAAAAAAAAATTAAATCTATAATGAAAATACATTACTTAATGAGTAAAATAGCATTACTTATTTGTTAAAAATACATAAATCGAGCAAAACCCAAAATTTTCACATCAAACTCTCCCAGTGTTATGGCTACTAAATAAGCCTATGCATTAACTACTGCACTCCTATCTCGAGATATATTGCGATAAGTATAGTATTCTTCGTTTTTAAAATTGTGTTATATATATATACTTGTATGTATTTCTGTTAACACTTGAGACCCTTCCATTAGTTTACGTCTCCACTAGCATACATTTACGTTCAGTGTAAAACAGTTTACGGTATCCACGTCGAATGGACGCGTTACTAATAAGCCATGTAGCACACTATCTAATAAACTTACTAATATATAATAAATAGTACAATTATTTCACCTATATACTCACTACCTGGACTCTACAATAAATAATACATTATGTAGTGACACCTCATTACATCATATATAATTTGACGACCTCGGTGGTCTAGCGGTCTAGCACACCGCCTTACCACCGACGGTCGCGGGTTCGATTCCTCGCACGACACAAACATTTGTATTCATGAGTATGATTGTTTGTATCGGTCTGGGTGTTTCTATGTATAATATGTATGTATTTACAAAAAAAATATCTATGTATATGTATCAGTTATCTAGTACCCATAACACAAGCTTTACCTAGCTTAACGTGGGTCTAGATGGCGCTGTGTGAATTGTTCTGAGATATATTTAATAACGCTACAGTAGTGAGGTGATACCACTGCGCTACAATAAAATTATTAAAATTTACCATTTTTATTCCACAGGTGCATTAGTATCGGCTGGTTTTAAGGTATCAACAACCATTAGACCAGACGAGAGCATGATGAAGGAGGAGAGGGATGATATATCATCAATCCACAAAGCGGATCTAGAGACGGAGTTGTCAAGGTTCGGTACCCTTAGGAAGTCTTATAGGTAAAATATGTCTACCACCATATTAGCATATAACTTACAGCTATTTTTTTATTCTTTATTACTAATATAAAGTGAATAAAAGGCGAGTTTAATGCCATGTGGCATTTTCAACCAGCTAACTGTGACAATAATACTATATATTATATAAATAACTAAACAATATCTATGTATATTTATTATTATTAATGTATATAAATATAATATATTTATACAGATATAATAAATGTTTCTATAACATTATTTCAGTCAAGAAGACATCATGTCTGAATGGACAGACGCTGAAAGACGCATCGGAGAACTGTAAGTCAATTCTTAAAATATTTTTTATATTATTTTATTGGGTACACGCGCACGCCATAAAGTCTTTCAGGTTAACCAATGTGTCAATCAAACGGCGTCGAAGCTCAAACTGGTAAAGTTTGGACAGATTAGATTTGCCACCATTTGGCCAGATCTATTAGCTTTTCCCAAATTAACACGTTTGCAGGTTAATTAATTTAGAATATCCACATGCAGCTCTTAAATAATTTTAGAACGATAGCGATTTCAACTTTCGAGATATTGACCTGATGACGCTCATCCTACAAATCCACTGGTGCTCATACATGATCAGTACTGGATGATTGGAGGCGAAATCATGCTGTATAATCGATGCTTTAAGATTTATTATATTATTATTAAGTATATATACAGTAATTAGTATATAGAGTAATAATATATTATGCTATTGACAGGACATTGTCGGAGGCGCGGTCCATCGGAGGCACCCTGCCGGCAAGCACCGGTAGAGCTGCCTCTTCCACACGACTCACTCATCAGGTAATATACTTTATATCAAATTATCTGACCCACACAACTTTGTCTGGTTCACATTGTCCCCACCTTTGGTCATAGATAAAAATGTCAAATTTGTTATAAAATAATTTATAATAAGATGTATATTTTAATGGTAACAGTAGAGACAGTAAGGTGACATTTATAGAATTTTGTTTTATATTTAATATATTTAAAATAATGTTTTAATATATTAATATTAAAAGAGTTTCTCAACACTATGTAACTTGAAAATACTTGGCTGTCTAATTGTAATGGAATTTTTCAAATCGATTCAGTAGATCCAGAAATCCCTTCAACCTCACAAACTTTACCTCTTTCTAACAGCACGCAGGCGTTGCATGAACTATTTTGTATGCGTGGGTACCTCAGTCTCATTTATTTCAGCCACCAAATAGCTTGCTTTGCAGGCTATATTTAGGTTGAAAGGTGGGATATGACCGTGAAATTACAGGCGGATGTTAGTTTAAAAACTAATATAGCATATAGAAAATAATAAAATATTTTCTTATTTTTTATAAGCTATACTAATTTACTTAGTCTACTGAATCTGTAGTATATAATTACACCATATTTTGATGCAATATTGGTGGTAATGTATCACTTGGCATGTTTATCTACGTTTTATTTTTATTACATCGTGATTTTTACTAATTATTGTTATAAATATTAGAAATAATACGTTGTAAATAACTAACTATTGCACCCAGGAGGCAAACACAATGGCAGAACGCGACCTCGGCTCTACCTTCCTCTTGCCGCACGTGCACCTCTATAAACCGGATCTTGTGGGTATCTCTTCACACAGGCATACACACAAATACTTTCATCTTTGACACAGACAAACATACAAATAGTAACATCTACTACTTAAAGCAATTCCATGACTTAACTCTACAAGTTTGTACAATTACTTCTACAAGTGGTAATGTACAGACGAGATTTATATTTTATATAGAGATATATATTTTATATTATAGGAATATATAACTATAGTCACAGATAGACTCGCATATTTTATATATATACGAGTATAAAGAACTAAAAGTGATTTCCGAATAGGTTATGTATTATATATATATCATTAAATTGTAAAGCTTTGATATTCGATATACAAATATGGTATCTCTCTCTCTTAACAATTTTGCACTATTCCACTGTATAATTTGTGTTGTATACATATCTTACACAATGCACTGTACAAATAAGGTTTAATATACAAGTAACAACAATGATGTATGCACACATTGATAATACATAAAAACTGGAATGTTAATAAGTTTCGTACTATTATACATTTTTTATCATCATTACAAAGAGTAATGATCATAAATAACATATATCATAGATAAATCACTATACTAGCACATAGAATAATGTATTCGTTTTCAGGCAACGTCGCGATAAAACAACTAACGAATATATTTATTTCTAATTGATTATTAATTTGCATTTCAGACGAGCGATGTATCAGAGTTTGACTCCCTGTGAAGACAGCCAACTTTCAGTCATATGTTAGAGTAATAAGTATTATTTTTGCTAATCAAATTCTTTATTTTTTTTTATATACCACATGCGGTGTTACTTTTACCACCAAAGCGAAGACTCTTTATTATTTATTCAATTATATGCTTTGAAATTGATTGTAAATTTATGCACGAGAAACGAAATTAAAAAATTAAAATGCCATAGTAAATGTAAGCATAGCTAGTTTGTAAGATGCAAAATGAAAATAATTTGAATGAGAAATCATATAATAAATGTATATTTTTGTTAGTTATTGCTATATTTATAAAAAAAATGATTTCTTATTTGAAGAGTTTTCATTATTTTTTTTTATTTTTTATGATTTTACGACATTGTGCGTTGTGCCAAGTTCTACGGTTTGGAGTTACAGCTTTTTTTAGTATACTAAAAGACTCGTGTGCAAATAAAGTGTTAATCATATACAAAATAAATCAATATCTCGAAATTATTTAAATATTAAATTAATGGTATGAGTAATTTAATAGAATTGTATTCCCGAAAGACTTGCATCGGTAAATTATTACAATATATATTGAATGTTACTTGATCTTACATTTGGTCCAAAGAACTATATACATACAATATTAATTATAGATCTACAAATAGAGTTAACATAATTTACATAATGCTAAATTTCGTACAAATTTACCTTAACTTAAAATAAAAGAGTTTTAAACGAGGTCATTTTTGAAGGCCGATATAAAATACCTACTCTAGATACTTTACTATTTTCTGAAGTAAAATAATATATCTTATCTACCATAAAATTTGTTTAAT
Source organism: Achroia grisella (assembly GCF_030625045.1). Taxonomy (NCBI): domain Eukaryota; kingdom Metazoa; phylum Arthropoda; class Insecta; order Lepidoptera; family Pyralidae; genus Achroia; species Achroia grisella. The sequence goes on from NW_026712590.1 coordinate 2,941,997, forward strand.
GTCGTTAATTTTCCTCAATAAACATATCAAGATGTGTATTCTATATCATAATTTTGTTTACCTTTAGTGCAGCTTCACTAAAAAATAATTGACAGGAAAATCCGTTGTAACTCTATTCCTGTGAGATAATAAACGTTCTCGTACTCTTTCTCTTACTTTTAGCGGCATATAACAAAAATATTGTGATTTATTAGGACGTGGAAGTCTTAAGCAGATCAAATTTGTTTGTATACGCTAGTTAGACAATATTAGATTGAAAAGAGATTTTATTAAAACGTACATTAGATATTTAAAACAATGTTATAGTAAATAGTAATTTATTTCAATACTTTATGTTTTTGTTAATAAATATTATTATGAAAGCCTAAGTCCTTTTATTTCATCATCATTCATTCATCGTTTCAGCTACATTTATCTACATATGGATTTAGGCCTTTTCCATGGCCTCCCACCATGTGCAACAATCTTCCACCGTCCGCATCCATCCACTCTCGGCCATCTTCTTGATGTCTTCGGTCGATCTTGCAGGAAACCCGACAGAAAATTTATAGAGTAAAGCCCACGTACGACTTGCGCTTCACTCCATAAATTTTCTGCTCCATCTATTACTGACTCGGCTGATATACCTGGTCCACTGCCCCTTCACCTTACATATCTTTTATTTATACCTTCATAACCAGGCAATAGAAGTTATCGGTGCTCTTCAGGAAGCGAGTCTACCACTGTATTTGTTTTGAATAGTTTGTTATAGGTGTTTTCATCAATGGAGAGTCTATTAAATGACACAAAGTTTCTTGAGTCGTCCAGATGGTCACTCATGACCACGATTTACAGTCTAGGTAGTGATCTGCTGTGAAATTTTAGTATAACACAATAATAGAATATGGGGGATTTCTGATGAATTTGTAACGATAGGCCAACTGACTTCATCCTATCCTACTTCGGTGGTGTCCCGCCAATGTTAATATAAAAAAATCTTAATTTAGAGACAAATAAAACAACCTTTCTAAATATGAGACATAGCGTTTTTATTAATAATATTCAATAATATTAATTTAGTTGATAGAATATCCAGCATCATAAATACAACGTGAAACAATTTGAACATTGCAAATAAATAGTTTTGGAAACTTAATATAGGGCGTGACGACCGACATTAGCATATTTAACACGAAACCCTCAAGCACACAGACTCAAATGAACGTAATATCACCTATATTTATAATTAATTACAAGCCAATCCCCCTAGCGATGGGGGGCATGCTGATACGAGAAACGATACAGCAAATCAGCCCTTAACATCCTTTAGTGATTTAGCTAAGTATACCATCCATTCATATAATAACCACCTTCAGTCTCAAACCATTATTCTAAGATTGTGTCGAAGACGCTATAGATTTTTGTAAAGCATTCGATAAGTCAAGCATCCAATTCTCTTCATAAAGATTTTTTATATTCACTTCGTACGGGTATTATACATATAAACCTTCCTCTTGAATCACTCTATCTATTGTTAAAAGCTGCATTAAAATCTGTAGAGTAGTTTATAAGATCCAAGCGAATAGACAGCGGCAGCAATTTCATTTTATACTATGTAAACATTAAAAGTAGCCTGATGATAATCATCGCCTATGTACATGAACGGACGGATAGACCAACTCCACCGTTATGAGATGTTTGTGATACTAATCATCCATTACAATTATTGAGAATTAAGTGTAATGTAGTGTACCATGTAGTTTCACTGCCATATCTCAACCATGAGACCCAAACACAGCTTATAATGCAAGCTGCTTGGCGGCTGAAATAGATTATATTACTGCTGTCATATTAGAAAATGTACGTATTTTTACTACTTTTACTACACAATCATTGGTATAGCAACATTTTAAAAATTGAATTAATAACATCAATCATTGCTAAGCGACTTCGATGCAACCTCAGACCTTATTAATTCAGATACCGAATTTTCCTAATACCCTCTCCATGTCTAAAATCAAGGTCAATAACCATCATCTTACAATAACCATAGAGTTATTAACATTGGAACATAATCCTTTGGAAGTGAGCAAGCCCTGACCAAATTATGTAATTTGGTTTATATTACCTACGGTCAACTGCCACAATTTAGTACTTATTAGTCTTAAAAATATATAAATAATAAATTAGTGAAATAAGATTATTAACAAATAACTTACATAATATGAATACTTCAATAGAACAGAAATAAAAGAAAGTGTGTTCAATCTAAAGATCAAAATATTAGTACTTAATCGCTCCTTAAATACACTTAAATTTAATATAAATAATAAAAAAGATATTGCTACAAAAATACACTTACCAACTGTCTTAATTATTATATAAAGCTAAGCATATATACAAATTATCATAAGTAAAGCAAAAGTTATAACAAATATGACTAAGCCTTAATAAAAACGAGATCAATAAAACAGCCGACCGTAGAAGCTTACCCTACATTTTGTATCCCTACCTAGCTACTTACGTAAGAATTGTGCAAGAATCAAAACCAGAGTTGAATGTCTGAATAACAATACTGTTATTTATGAGGATATATTTATGAGGGCAGAATTAATAAATTCAATACCAATTCTTCAGAGATCCAATATCAAAATTGATCAGAAACATGTCTACTTATCTAGTTCTTATAAAATAGTCAATAGTCCTACAGTGTTACTTCATATTGAATAAGCATAACTCCAAGACTAAAAGCTAAGCACTATCTAAGGATAGGTCGAAGTTACATGGACCAACGTCGTACAAAAACTCCACTCCAGTACAAAAGTAAGTACCAAAATATTATCCAAAACTTGGCATGTATGGCAAATATCCAACAAATGAATAACTTCTACATGTCAAACATTGGCGTTTGGAAGTTTGTCATACATGTCAATGAACACTCTGTCACTGGTAAAAATGTGAGAGTCTACTACATAGATGATGTAAGAAGATACTATATGTATCCGATGATAACTATCGCAACAGATGTCCCGACAGTAAACATTAATAGTCGTCTACGTTTAATAGATGAAGTATTTAGATGTTCAGTAACATTATTTTGTAAATTTTTAAACTTGTCAATTTTCGTATTCGCCAAGTAGCCAATAGTGCACTTGCCAAAGCCTAGATAGCTAGATGAGTCAGGATTATTCTACATATAACAAAAAGATTTTGAAAAGAAATGAAGAAGATTAGAATATTTTAATGCAGAATTAGGAGATCTATTTCTTCGCAGTTTCTTCTAGACTTGACGGCGGCGACTTCGCAAGCATTGTGAGAGATCTGCAAAGATTGAAATAGTTTTGGCTATTATTTAACTAATGGATAGCCCGAAATAAGATTTTTGCGGAAATTTATTTAAAAACATTTGCAAACGAAAATTTACAAAATATACACAAATAATAAACAAGAAATAATGTAGGAGTCAGCAGATGAAGAAATAAAATTTCCACATAAATCATTAAAAACAATTCAAACCCTTTAGATAAATGGGCATGCTACTTGTTAGTATAGTCATATTTAAATTAAACATGATGTTTTTTAATAAACATAAAAAACACACATAATCCAACAAAAAAAGCAAAATAATCTTTATTTTTCTATGACAGTAGATAGTGAATGTTAGAGCAAATAAGAATAAAAAAGCAGTACAATACAAAGTAGTGTACCTATTTGCTGAGCTTTTCTTGAGAGTGACTTAAACAATAGCAGCTGCAATAATAATATTGTCTCATTTAGTAGGTACATTGCGAAATGTGATGAACAAATAAGGAGTATAAGTAGGAAATAAAGTGAAATAAATATTTTAAAGTATAATAATAAATAAAATACAAAAAGGTAACAAGCGATGTCATAAATACGTATAGCGATAATATTAGTATAACAATAATCATAGTTAATAATAAAAAACATGTTAAATATGCAAATGTAAAGGAAAGCATTAACAGATAAAGTATTTATAATACAATTTACACAATATGTTGATATTGATTATTACTTTATTTAGGACCATTATATAATGTTTTATATAGGAAATTGGGAATTTACGAATACGGCAATTTATTTCAATGATAATAAATAATTTATTTGTATGATGCAGGGAAAGTAATAACACTTTACCGACGACTGTCTTTTCTTTGTTCCGAGTTCAGATAGCATTCTTTGTTTACAAGTGTAATCAGTGGAAAGGCAGCATCCGCAACTAATTCAAAAATAGAAGAAGGCAAGAAAGAGGCAGATCGCTATCTATCTCTTACAGTTTTTAAACAGGTTAGCGGATTTTAATGAAATCTGATATAAACATGTATTGGATCACTGAAACAAAGATAGACTTTTCTATAGATATCTTTTATCTAGAAAATCTCTCGGGTACCAAACAGGTAATTATAATACAAAGTTCGATATTAGTCATGTTATTTAATCATGATTACTCGCCTGATGGTTGCATGAATTTTCTAAAGGTACACTAAGATAAGTAATTTTGTGTTCTACCTTCTTTGTGCTGGAATTGGTGGCGATGGCTGCGTTGTGGGCGGCAGTGATGCTGGACAGCTCTCCGAAAGAGTCGGCTGAACATCGTCGTCTTCGTCTCTTCTTAGTTCCCCTGTTAACAATTTGCAATAAAATGATTTTTATGAACTTGATTTGGACATGTTTTGTTTTACGAAGGCAGACATAATTTTTTTAAATTAAAAATATAGACATATTTTTAAAATTTTTGAATAAGGTTTTGGCCACTGCAATAATATCTTTGATCTATATATGTGTGTATATATATGTATGTACATCTACATAGCGACCTACAAATGTACATGAAGACAAAGTTGCAGGTTTCCATTAGTCTAATAAATAATGATATAGTTAGTAATAATACTCGTTGATTGAATATACCTCTAAGAATTGGTGTTTCTCCGATATAAAATGTGGGCGCGGCCGTTTCGACTGCCGCCTCCTTGACGGAGTTGTCGCCGCTCACGGCGCTAAGTGTGTCGGTGCTGTCAAACATAATGGTCCTCTCCTTTGCTCGAGGGATACGACCGTCTAATTCCTAAAATTCATTAAGTGTTTCAATGTAGTCGTAGTTATAATATGTAAATACATGGGAAAATTCCCATTATAACAAGTTTTGCAGATTTGGTTATAATTGTATTCATTCTTCCACGCTATATGGTCATAATTTTATTTAATAAATTGGAAAGTCAGATAAACATTCTGACATTTGCAGTAAAACGGTAATAGTTACCTATGTCAATATTAATATTTGATGCTAAAATGTTTTAACCCTTTTTAGAAAAATATGCATAATGCTAATTTTTTAAAAAAAAATACAATATCTGAATAAAATAAAACATTACATCCCGATATTTGACACACATACGAATATATACTTTTTTGTTTATTGTTAAAGTATGTGGTCAAATTGAGAATAGATTAAGAGAGATCGTCTATCTAAATTTTTTGTCAATAGAACCTTAATAATGGTATGATTTAAATTAATTATCGTCGAATTTCGACCACTGCGAGGTCACTAGTATACATAAACAGTAATTATCTGAAAATAGCCAGTGTTCCGAAATATGGTACTTAATCACACTTAAATAAGATTCTTAATTGTAAATGTCAAAAGTAAATATAGTGACTACAGATGGACCATATCCTAGTTTAATAGATACTTTATAAAAAGCCATGTGAGTAAAACTAAGGAACTCTTAGTCTTACTTACTTCAGTCTCCAATCAACTTGCTACGTATGCTGTGTTTCAATTGAAAGAAATTAAGAGGCATGATATCTTAGTTGTTGTAGATTTGCAACAAATTTACGGCATCACGCGGTTAGTTTGTTTGTCATTCTAACTATATAAAAAAAACTTCATCTGCAAATTCAAAGGAAGATAAACACGTAGCCTATATAACATTAGTACGATTTATTTAACGAAAACGCACCAATCTTTCTGTGTCCGAATCCGGTTCATGTACTTCATAATCATGGGAGTAGTGTTCACTTGTCGACTGGTGTTCTAGGCTCTCCATCTGTACTGTAGTCACTGGATCCAAGGTGTCCAGTGAGGACACCATCGTGTTCGACCCTGGAGGGCGTACCGCTGTTATCTTTCTGATTAGTATCAAGCTCGGTGGGGTAGCAACATGTACAAATAATAAAATTAAAACATATCATAATAATATATTATTGTATACAAGCTAGGATGGGCCATTTTTTATTGTGTTCATGCCATTCTGTAGATACTTGATTATATTCCAAAGCAGAAAATTAAGTTATGCATGGCGCAGATAAAAGTATAAATAATTACATAATGGTTAAAATTACATAATTAATATTAATATTCTGTGATAATGCTTGCCAAAATTTTCATGCATAATATTTGAATATTATAGTAATAAATACAATAAAATGTACTTTGATTATTTAAGATGTAAATGTTTACATAAAATATATTTATATATACGAGTTTATAATAATACACTTGAAATTTATATAATAATATGAGTTTAAGGACTTCAGACCCGTACCGAAACATCCTGTTAAGATTTTAAACTAGCATGCTTTTATGATATAGAGACCCCGCCCGTCAAAATAAAGTGATTTCAAATATATCCAAATCAAAAAGAATTGCATGTAATTTTTTATGTCTGATTAACTCTCTAGAATTGAAAATATCGATAATAATTAAAAAAAATAACATTAAATTCAAATTAATTACGAGTATATCGAGTATTAAATTTGACGCGGTGATTATTTATATAATACATACAATTAAGAAAAATCACGGGCTCTTACCACGTTTTGCCCGATATTTCGGCTGTGTTTCAACCGCCATGATCACGGATAAACTGTAGATCAGCGGGTAGATGGTAAATAAAAACTTTTATGGGCAGATATATTCGTCACACGTCACACGTCTTCGTTTGTTATTGAAACTCGATTGATATTCATCTCTGCAAACTATCTTCACGTATACTTAATACACTTACTGATCGCGAATTTTGTTTTTGTTTAATTAAATCAATTACTGGATTCGAGAATTTTTCCTAATTGTATGTGGGCATATCAAGAGTTTCAACATCCTATTGCGTAACTTTTTTAAATCCGAAATCCTTATTGTCATGTCGATGATAATATAAATTAGCATAAGGCAAGCAAAGTTTTCGAGTTAAAAATATTAAATATAAACCCTTACCTCCAGATGTAAGAGACCCTGTCATCGGTGTATCAACTTCGTAGTTGTAAGTCGCCCTGGTGGCATTTGAACTGGTGGCTTCTAAGCTGTCAGTACTGCCTAACATCAAATCGGCTCGTGCTCTAAATAATAAAAAAAAACTTGTATAAATTTATACCCTCCACCATTCACAAAACTGTTATAAATAGATCAAATCATCTATTAAAAAAGTGGCTATAGTAGAAATAATATATGTATATTCAAATAAACTTATCTAATATAAGTTCTTTGAATTAGTCTTATTTTTTATACTACCACTCATTCGGAACGCAGACTCATCACAAGAAGAACAACGAAGAAACTTGAAGGTTGATCTTTTAAAGCAAGCAAATAAAAATGCGTATATAAATTTATTAAATATTAATATCAATTTATTTTATATAAATATTGCTCTAAGTAAATATACTACTGATTTTACAGAAAGTAACTAAATATAGTAGAGGTAAAGTATGAAATTGCCGTTACTATAGAAACTTTGAATTAATATAAAACCTATATGGTGAGTCATTTTCGAGTGAAACTTTTTTCACAAGATACATATGACATTCTTCTCTTAAAAAATGTCCAACATAATTTTTTTTTCTTTCAGTTGTTTTTTTAATCAGCTTAGACGTGAAAGATGGCATGACACATAATAATAATGTTGTTTTTCTTTATAAATAAGAGTTAATTTACGTAAAAATTATAAATCAATCATGACAAAATTATTGTGCATTACGTAAAAATGTCAAATCTACTCCATTATGTAATTAAAAATAATTTATATTGTGTTAATTGATTGGTCTTTGATAAAATATGGTTTAGATGGGAGTACCACTCGTAAATTGTACTTGAAAGTCTATATGTAAGTTCAATTATTTTCAAAAGTAATAATAATAATAGGCTAGGGTAACTCATATAGTGCCATTTAATACCTATTGTTAAGGTATATAGACAACTGAAACAAATACTAAAAGTTTTTTTAAATAAACACATATTATATAAAACAGCCAGACCTATACAATCATACTTATGAATACAAATATTTGTACCACGCAAAAAGGCGAACTTGCGACCATTGGAAGCAAGGCGGTGTTCTAAATCGCTAGACTACCGAGGTCTTTATCATCGTCATCATAGTCAAAGTAATAATTATACGATTGTTTTATACTATTCAAAGTTCAGTCATACGTACATACATATATATGAAACACATACTTACTAATTCCATACAGAAAATGTATAGATACTGTATACAGTTATTTTTATTATTAACATTTTTCTTACCTACTAAAGCTTCCAGATGAACTCAATTCTTCATCTTGGCCACTCCACGAACCACTTGCAGGATCTGTGAATTGTTTACCAGAAAATGAAATAATGCTGTGAGCTATCGACCTCCCGGATGAAGGTGAAAGTTCACGGATGACACTTCCTTCCCTTGAAAATTCTAGATCTTCAGGTTTATCTGAAGACATTATTATTGTTTGTTTCGTCACAGTTACTACTTCTCCCTCAGATGTATGTCTTTCCATAACTGTCATCAGACTATCCATTTCTGATGACTGAGATACGATCGAGGAAGACATTTCAGACCCATAAGACATTGAACCTTCGTCAAATGGCTTAGGTCTCGCCGGAATATCTACAGCACCATCTCCGTCTGTACTAGTTACAGTTTCAGATACTTTTTTTCCATCTACAAATTTCTGTTGTATGACGGTGGTAGTTCTTACAACTTCTATAACACCACCATCTGTAAATGTTCTAGTAACGGCACTTGATGTTTTAGACTTTTCTTCTTGATCTAATATCTTCATCATTTCTTCACAATCGCCTGGTATAGATTCAGCTGAACCATCGCTAGGAGCTGCAGCGCAAACAAAAGATGAGGACTTCGTACATTCTTCTATTACTTCAGCAGTTTTTGATTCAGATGATTCTTGTTCAGGTTCAGGTACAAAAAATGCTCCTCTATCATCATACTTTTTAACAGTAATAACTTTTGGTGTTACCTCTTGTAGTTTTTGTTCTACAGCCATTTGTTGATCAATAAGCTTTCTAATAGCTGCAGAATCCGTTAACATTTTTTGTGACGGACTGCCATAACTACCTACCTTCTGTGACGGACTTCCACTTTTTTGTGATGGACTGCCAGTCTTTTGACTGGGACTACCACCTTTTTGTGGTGGACTACTTTCAGAACTTCCACTATAAGAGCGTTTTTCTCTTTCTAAGAAACAACTACTGACTTCTTTAGGATCAGCTAACAAGAGGGCTTCTTTCTGTTTGGCAAGTATTTCGGCTTTAAGTGCTTCAAGGCAGGCAGATTCAAGACCTTCAAATTCCTTTAAACTTGATATAGAAATATCATCACCTTGACTTTTACTCAGTATATATCGTCTAGGCAATGATCCATTTAATGAATCCTGTGAAGATGAAGATTGTTGTTGATATTGTTCCATTAACGCTTTTTCAAGATTTTCAAATTCTTGTAAAGAACTAATTGAAATATCATCATTTTCACCTCTAACACGAAATCTTATACGTGAAGCCATTTCGGATTCAGAAAGGCTTCCGTATGAATTTCTAAAACTGCCATAGCTGCCTATAGATTCTTTTTGAGAACTTAAACTACCAATTCGACTTGCATCGAAATCAGTCATTTCTTCCTCTTTTATATCTTCTAATGGAACTCTTTCATAATCATACCTTGGATCTCCTTCAAACTGCATTTGTATCCAACGTTTGCCAGCTTCAATTTCAGCTAACTCTTGAGCTTGTAATTTCTTTTGTTCCAACTCATACTGAAGCAATTCTTCATCTGATAATGACCCCGAGGTACTGCTGGTACTTTCCTGTTTCTTCGAAGTCTTCGATAAATATTCTTCAACTTCGGTATCATGACGTTTTACATACTTTTGTGCTTTTATTTGCAAACTTTTCCCTTCCGTGTCAGTTTCTTGTGCTTCTTTTGCTACTTCTTCTATAACGACAAAATCATCCATTTCATTTGGCTTATCTAATAATTCAAATTCTTCACTGTTTGGTGAATCTTGTTCTTTTTCGTAAGTATCAATATTTTTCTCTTCCGTTGTTACTACGAGCTCAGATTTGCTACTCTCTGTAATAAGTTCAGATTTAAGCTCCGGTGTTTCAGAAATGTCATACATATCATCCAAAACATACTCTCGACCATTATCTGTTGATAAAGAACTTTGACTTGGTGCTGATAAAGGCGTCTGTGGCGTTGACATGTGTTCATGAGTTTTTAGACTTGATGTAGAACTCTGTTTACTTTCTAGTTGTGAATCTGGTGTTTTCACGATAGACTTTTCAACTTTTGTCTTAGGCACTGATGAATCACTTTTTGATTTCAATATTTCTTCATACTGTGCTGAACCTATTGGTATGATTTCAGACTCTACGTCAACAAATTCTCGCTGAGTAGGTATTTTCTCAGTAATTGGAAAAGGCACAACAGTAACCTCTTTTACTACTTTTTTCAAACATTGTTCTTCAATTTCGGCAATTTCTTTTTCAGGCACAGTTGCATCTGAATACGCTATCGTTTTCACAAGGATTGTATGTTCGCTAGAAGGCTTTTTGGTAGCAGTAGTAATGCTGCCAAATTGTACTATATCTTCATATTCAGAAGAACCAATAGGAATAATTTCATTTTCGACGTCAACAAACTCTCTCTGTGGTTTATCTAGTTTAGTAACTGCAAAAGGTAAAGCATTTTGTTCAGCAGTTGATATTTTTTTAATATCTTCTTGAATACCATCTGCTTCTGTATCTGAAGGAGGCAATGGCGTCGGTATTTTATGTTTTGATGATAATGATGATGATAATGTAATATCAGTTTTCAATTCACCAGATATTGTCGTGTCTAAATCCTTTCTTTCTTTAGATTTATTTTCATCAATTTCTATACTCTCTGTGGTACCTTCAATAGGAAAATGTTCAGGAATCATTTCTTTTGGTTGGAATCGCATTTCATGAGATCTTTTCATTTTACCAACAGGTTCAATTACATTTGCTTTATCGTCATCTTCATCGCCAGATGCTTCATCTTCACTCATATCTTTAATCTTTGTGTCTTTTTCAGTTTCATGAAGAAACTGTTCTATATATGTTGTACTTTCCATTAATTCCTCCTTTAATTCATTTGCAGAAGGTACAAGTGTTTCAGATGCATCAGATATATCAATACTAGCTACATGACTAGACCCATCGGAGTCAAGACTTTTCATACTGTCTCTCGAAGCGAGTGAACTTGCTGCGGTATAATAGTCCTTGGAAGTTCTCAGAGATTGAGACGAAATATCATGGCTTGTTAATGCAGATTCAAACTCTGTTCCGCTTTGAGCTGTCATCATAACATCTACATCTGATGACAAAGGTCTACTTTCAGATTGCTCAAAGCTATGGTAATGACTTTCACCAGAGCTAGACCATCCTTCTATTTCAGAGGCAGACCGTCTCTCTACAATTCCTAATTTAGATTTTATATGTTTTTGAACTCTTAATTTAACTTCTGGACTGCCTTTAGAAGATCCGTCTCGATCAGACAGAACAATTTCACTTTCTGTCTCTAGTATAGAATGTGGACCACTATCTGATCTTATGGATATATCGCCGTCTAAGGGTGGACTAGATTCTTTTATATTTACAGTATCTCTTTCATCATCTGAAGTTGTTTCTTCTTGAGAACTTACTTTATATGACATGATTTCTGATTGTTGACTATCTAAGGCTACTTTTTCTTTTACAAGTTGTACAGCACTTTTATCGATCTGGTCATCCCCATGTTGTGGTTCTTCAGTTATAACTTCGGGTCTGTCTGGACTTATTAAAAGTTTGAATTGAAATTCCGATGGGGATTGTTTGTATTTGCTACTACCATCACTTTTTTCGCTAATGATTTCTACTTGCGCTGCTTCAAGAGACTGCTTGACTTCATCTATGGTTTTTTCCAAAACTGATAAGTCAGCGAGTGGCTGAGCAGACATTAATGTATCAAAATCCACACGTTCTGACTCAAGTTTCGTCGCATGAAACTCGGCAGAGGAAAGATCAGTATCATAACCGCTACTACAAATGTCCTCCATACTCTTTTCTTTCACGAGTTTTATTTCTTCTTTTTTATGATCCGTTCCTGTTAAAAATGCTGAATCAGCTTCAGTAGAGAACTCTGATGCATGTAGTGTTTCGGCACTAACCGTTGAATCTATAGATTTCTGTAACACTTCACCTTCGTGAGATTCTAAAGACTTAACCATGTATTCAGTGTCAATGCTTTCTCCAGATTTTATCATTATATCTTTAGAAGTAGTACTAATATCATCAGTAATCTCAAAAGTACTTGGTGACATATCTGTTTTGAGCGGCTTACTAAAGAGTTCAGTGCTAGTTTCAACAACGCTTTTAAGTTCTAAAATAGTATCATTATCAGAACTTTTTTTGCCCGTAGATGATTCTAGAGTAGTATCAGTTCGCTTAAATGAGTTTGGCGTGTCATCAGCCATTTCAAAAGAATCCCTCTTTTGAAAAGACATCTCCCAAAGCTGATCTTCTATTTCATGTTGTGGTAATTTAATAGGTGACTTTACTTTTTCTTTCTTAAATGTATCACCAATTTTATCATCATGTGGCAACTCTGGTACAACTTCTGATTCAGAATGGGTATCTTGACTTCCAGTACGACTAAATGTACTTTTAACAGGTGATGTTGAAACTTTAATTTCTTTAATAAAATCTACTTCATATATCTCATTATCTTTTTTAAAGGACTTCGATTTACTTTTTGGGCTTGCTTCAGAAGAACCACATCTTTCAGCTGTCTCACTCCTAAAACTAGGAGCATGTGAGGCATCTGAACTAAGATCGTCATGATCTTTACTTTCTATTACTGATTCTTCTTTGTGATGTTCAATCTTTGAACTAATTATTCTACCTTTTTCTGAAACTTCGGTACTAGAGACAACTTCATCCTTTTCGACTATTTTAAGAGATGAATCGATAAATGCTCTTTTAGACTTCGTATCATCATCTTCTTGAATATTTTCTAATTCTCCTGGTTCAGTGAAATATTCTTTGCCCCATTGTTCATGTGATAAATCTCTTTCTGATATCTTTACTTCATGTTTCTTCTTTATTGTTTCATCCTTCAAAGCAGTCATTTTTTCTTCTGATTTAGTTTGTCGACCCGTATACAATCCTTGTTCTAAGAATTCTCGTTCTACTTTAACTATATCTGTATCATCTGTACTTTTAAACACTGTTTTGGTCTCCAAATCAGATCGTTTTGCTGAAGCTTCATGAGCTCTTTCTGTCTTTTTTTGAGAAGTTTCCGTTTGATCACCGTCTATGCGTACCGTTGTCTTTTCTCTGATTTGATGTTCTTGACCACGCAGTTCATGTTTTGTTTCAGTTTTAATAATAAGAGAATCATCATCAGAAGACGACACTTGCTTAGTTTCTGAAAAAAATTCTTGACCTGATATTTTGCGTGTTTCAGTTTCTTTATGAGATAAAATTGTACTGTAATCATCCGTTGTATGAAATTTAGCAACCATATCAGACATAGCTGCTTCGGGATCAATTGATTGGAATTTTAACTCGGAGCCTTCAAAAGTTTTGTGTACTGAAGAAGATGAAGTTGAAGTTTCAATTCTGGATTCAGTAAAAAAAGTATCAGCGGACGATATAGATTTCTGCATTTCTTCCATTTTAACTGCGATTTGTTCCTTTTTTATTTGATCAATAACATCAATACTTTTTTCTATAGTTCTATCAACTAATTCTATTGCTCCACTAGTTAATGTTGGTTGATCAACATTTATAAATGACAAATTGTCTGCTAAATGTTTAACCGGAGATTTTGGTCTGGCTGCTTCACTTAGCACCTTAGATGCCTCCATCAGTACATCTGTAAAGAAGAAATTCGCATAAAAATGCAACCAAAACTAAATAATATAAGGTGCTTTATTTAAGTTATAGTTTGAATTTGGTGATTGTCATAGTATTATTGTGTTCTTCAATTTATAATGTCTTTATAAAGTTTAAAACATTTTTTTACGACTGATCTTATATCCATTGCTATTTTAAATAGCCTGTGCTAAAGCTTAAATTATATATAAAAGTGTGATGAAAAAGTGTAGACAACAGCGATGGAAGCTTTAAAATGATAGTAAAATTAAACAATGAAAGATTTAGAATCAAAGCGAAACATTACTCTATGTGATTGATGTGGTGAAAAAATTTGCGAATTAAAGATAAATAGTAGTAATCCTTTTAAAAACAAAGCAAGAATAATTCATGAAAAAAATATATGAAATTTCGATTCTGCTTGTGGCTCCACTTACCTATTGCAACGTAAGGGCTCCGCAAAAAAGAAAATAAAATTTACTGTGCTGACAATTGTTGACTGTGACAGGTTATTGAAAACAAGGTCATATGGTTTTTCTCGAATATCGTTTTTTTTTTAATTATTACAGTTTAAATGAAGTGGGAGTGCTTATATTGGTATCTAATATCATTGTGCTTATAATTTACTTAATTTAAAGGACTCCGTTACCAAATATGCATAAATTCAATTTCGATGTTATTATTAGAAATTATATTTCTGGGAACAAAGTCTTATATTACATATATAAGAGTGGAACTGAATTACAAAATACACATGCGATAACTGGCATAAAACTAAAGAGTGTGGCAAACAAGACTCTCTATGACAATGATTGCTTCTACTAAAATTAGGAGTAAAGTTTCGCTATGACTCTACTTTGCCACTACTTTCACTGCAATAAGCCTGTAATATCTTTACATTATATTTTATAGTTAATTTTACTGTATGATTTTGATACGTGAACATAAACAAATATTTTATTAAATAACCGTCTGATGAAAACATAATTTTTTTTTTTTATTTTATACTTTAAAACTATTGTGTGAATAAACACTGACCGCTCTGGTGTGCCTCAGTCTCGCTAATAAGGCTATCTCCAGCAGACGATGCCCTTGGTGACTGACGACTTGCATCCAGGAACGAAGAATCGGAACCTACGTTTAATGGTATATTAGCTACTACTTCTAGCATCTACTTATAGTAATTTATGTCGGGAACACCTCTGTCAATGTTTACTATTAATCCACATATTTAAGAACAACGTTTTCTACGTGACTCTGTTAACTGTTACTGAAATTGTGTATAATTATGAAAGAAATGTTTGTTTTATTTTAAAAATACAATACAATTACACAAACTACTTAATGCGTGTTTGTTCAAAAAGGTTCTTTGTTATAGCTACTGACTATTTGGTTAAATATGGGTTTCATTAATAATGAATAACTCATAAGGTATAAAAGAAATACCTACATATAGTAATGTGCAAATGTACCTTTTAGTTGTAGCCCGGTTTGCTTATCGCCAGTGCCTTCCTCCGTTTTACATTTGTCTTTTACTATTAGATCAACTGGTGATGGAGGTGGGGTTTTTGAGAATTTAGACACCAAGTCTGTGTAAAAAATAGATATACAAAAATATAAAAATATTGATTATTCACTTTTATTATACATAGATATGTGTGGTGGTTGAGAATTTCACAATAAAATCCTTTGCTCATTATACGTTGTTTAATTAATACTAAGTATATTTTTGGTGCACATCTTTTGCCCTTTTTTTCCATCTCTCAATAATCTTTTTTTCTTTCAATTATACCTTCACTCCACACTCATATGTCATTCACTCATTCTTTCATGTTTAGATATGTTCACACTACAACTAATTCAATGGAGATACATTCCGTATCTCCATTGAATTAGTTGTAGCGAGAATTTCTGATATTGTAAATAAATTATACTATATATGTATAAAACACATATGCATAATAAAAATAGAAATAAATACTGACCATGTGCTACATGACTCGAATCTATTCTTATAAGAGCTCCTTGTGATATATCATCTAAAAGATTGGAACACCTTCTATGTAATTCTGTATTATCAGGAATATTATCAGATTCTCTTTTACTGTCTTCACTTGTTTTATAATTTTGATCTATGTCTTTAAATTGTTCAAGGGGTAATTTTGCACTTTCTTCTTCCTTTTCGAACTCAGATTTTAATTCTGCAATTTTTTCATCAATTTCACCGATAAAGTCGTTTTCAATATCTCTTTCTGTAGCTTTGACTTTATCCAATGATCTGTCTTCTGTTTCATCCAGCAATATACTGCTTTCTGCCATATTAGAAGTTTCTCGGGATGAGCTTGACGAAATTTTTATAACTCTTGATATTGATTTTTCTTCTTCTTCTATATATTCTTTACTAATTGGAATGACATCAGATACGTCGGATGCTAATGTCTTTGAAGCGTCAAATGAAGAGTGATCGTCAGAGAAAGTCTTCTCGTCAATAGATTTCGAATATTCTTTTACACTTTCAACAGAGGCTTTTGAAAAGTCTTTCGTCAAATCAACAGTTGAATCTTTAGATAGCTCATTAGTTGCAAAATCTCTTGATGTATCTTTACTATCAATAGAAGATTTTGAATAATCTTTTGTTAAATCTATAGATTTTTTTGATAAATCTGGAGTTCCTCGATCATCAACTTCTTCAAATCTAGAGTCATCTTTTGCATCAAAAGACATTTTAGAAGGATCTTTAGCTAGATCTGCGCCACTTAGTTTAGAGAAGTCAGCTGATGTACCATCTTCTAATACCGATTTCTGATCGTCATCTGATGACTTTGTAATTGAAGATATAACGGTAGTTACTGAAGATTCTGTAGTCGATTTTGAAACTAAATCAGAATGTAATATTCTATCTACGAATTGTGTTTTTTTAGTGAATCTTTCTGAAGATTTATCATCGTCAAAATGAGTTGAAGTTTGTGGTTTATCATCAAATTTGACTCCATTAAAAGTTTCTGGGAAATCTTCTACGTACTTTGTATCATCCCCGAAGTCTTCAGCCTAATAGAAAACAATAACTCTTAATAACAGCTATGTATAAATAAATCAATATTGATATAATTTATTATACAGACCTCTTTTTCTGGAAAATCATCAGCATCATCAAGAGAATCAGTTCTAATCTTCCTAGCATCAAAACTAGTCTCCACTACTTTACCATCATAATCCGAATTTGGTTCGATTATTTCTAAAACTTTTGCTTTGTCCATATCTAAGAAACATAATATAAAATTAATAAGTAATATTTAACCAACCATTTATTTAAAAATATCCATAACACTTACCCGATTCAGAATCAGTGTATATTTGCTCTTCAACTTCTTCAGGTGAGCTTTGAACTGAAAAAGTGCGTGGATGTTTTTTCTTAGGTAATATAACTATTTCGCCACTATCCCGCGATAGAGATTTTATTAAACCCGGTCTTTCTTTAACAAATTTCTTTGTTTCTTCATAAACAATTTCTTTCTTTGCTTCTATTTCACGTTCTTTTATGTCTTTTGAGGATTCTAAGTATTCTTCGACAGTAGTGACAGCTTCTTCTATAATAGAATCAACAGACACTTGACCTGCAATATCTTGATTTTGAGGTTCAATCAAAGGTTCATCTAGGGACACATCAACCTCTTCTGAAGCTTGTTTTATAATAATCTCTATGTTATCCGCCATTTGCTTCATAGCCGAATCGGATTTTTTCATTTCTGATTTTATTTCTGTTACTTTAGTCTCAGTAATCATGCTACTGAATGTTTTAGGTACTTCATCCTCTGTTTCTGTTTCAGACTCGGCTATCCTTTCAAGAGATATAGCAGGACTAATACATGAATGTCTTCTCTCTTCTTTCTGTGGTACTTTAGCATCATACGATCTTTTTTCGGATTCAGTTACATCTTTAGTAATACTTTTTATATCTTTATCTAATATTGGACTACGTGATGCTGCAGCAATAGAGCCTTTTTGTAAAATATCGTCAATCACAGGTTTAACTTGTTCTTTTGTAATTTCTGAACTTTCTTTTAACTCCAAATCCTTAGGGGCAAACTTTTTATCTTTTAGACTTTCGATATTCTCAGCATCAAATTTACCAAGAGTATCAGTTCGAATTTTAGAGACATCAAATTTACTACTCTTTACAGTCATTTGTTTAGTCTCTTTAATGTGCGGTTGCACTGCCTCTTTTGTTTCAGATATTTTCTTATCGTCTGCTGTTTCTAATACTATATTTTTTTGAGAAGCAATTATCAATTCACTTTTAATAGTAGAAATAGTTTCTCGCTTTATTTGTTCTTCTCTTTCCCTGCATAAAAACTCACTTACCATATTTTTATCCGATAATGATCTAAAAATATATTTTGTTATTATTTATAATATCATAAATATATAATTGTGCCAAAAAATATTATTTTAGAAGTAAAAATAGAGCAAAAATTGTCCTGGACAATTTTTATTTAAAGAATATATATGGTACAAAAATATAAATATAGTACAATCAAATAGATAATAATTATGCGCATTGAGCCACCCAAACTCTTTAATTTCATTGTCACGTGTTTTACACGACATATATTAAAATAGCAAATTTAAAACGAAATATTGAATTAATTATTCACCCAATTTCAGCAATATGTGGTAATTTAGGTACATAATCAGCAACGTGATCTTCTGGAAAACCTTCAACATCATCTAACGAGTCGCCATGTGTTAACTTAGCAAGTTTAGCTTGTTCGGTTGTTTTTCCTGAAATTGAACCAAAGTTGTTATTAATTTTTTTTATACTACGATAGTGATAATTAAGAATACGAACCATCTGATAATAAACGTTTACCGTATCTTAAGAACGTCTGAAACACCAGGGACGTCACATGCGCATTGCCAATACTTATTCTATTATATATACCAACTTTACCACTAAATTATGTATACATCAGTCTTAATATAAAATTAATACATTTTACCTGTCGATATTTTAGTTTTAGATTCCGTTTCATATTTTGAGTCTTGTTTATCCTTAGAGAAATCAACATGAGTTCCTTGCGTACCAATATCATCTTCCGACTCTTCGAATGTGTAATCTTTAGACTCCGTTAAACTATGAGCATCTGAAAGACGTTTCTCTTCTAAACGAAGCTCAGCACCGGATCCTGAGCTTGCCGACGTTACAGACTGACGTTTCATCACATCAACTGCAATATGTATACCGACATTAAAATATTGTAAGAAATTATTTATTATATTGTTTCATAGAAATGAGTACATACAAATTTAATTTTTGCATGTTAAATACTACTTACCCTTTTCGATAGTATCGTCTTTCAATATTTTAACTTTTTCAACATGAATATCCACTGTTTCTGTAATAATTTCCTTAACGACAAAATCTATATTTCTATCTTTTTCATTGTCTAATATTCGATCTCCTTCTTTCGCAGCATCATCTTCAGATGACTTTTTATCCGTTACTGCATCTTCTGAACTGATTTTATCGGAAATGCCTTCAGACGACTTTCTATCAGATATCTCAATCTCTCTGCTACTTTCTGAAGAAATTTTATCTGACACTTCTTCTTTATCAAAAGATTTGTTAGCTTCTTCAGCTTCCGTCACAATCATTTGAAATTCTTGTTTTAGTTTGGGTGGCTCTATATCAATCTGTAAATCACTTAATTTTGAGATAGATATGGATTCTGTTCTGGAGTGTCGCTTTGGTCCCATTTTTTTAAATATTACATCAGTTTCTTTGTCTGATTCTGAATCTTGTTTGTCTGAGTCAAGAACTTTTGAATCTATTTTTATAGAAGTAAAACCAATACTTTCTTCAAATTTCTCGTCACCAAAACCACTGCCAGAATCAGCTGTTTCTTCATATTCTGCTCTTTCATCGAAATCTGATGAAGATACTTTTTGTTTTACGTCAGATTGATCTGATTTTAGAGATTCAGCTTCCGAATGACGTCTTGAGTCAGTATGTTCAGAGTCCTCTAATGAATCTGAATATATGCGTTTTGAAAAGAAACATTCTTGAACAGAATCATCTTCTGGCACGGTTTCTATAAATTGGCGTGCTTTTGCGCTAATGACAGGTGAATCCTTTGGTGATACCTGAAAAAATATCCCATATATTTTCAAGTAAAATCTATATTTCCTATATAGGATAGTTATTTTCTTTGTGTTATGATTTAATAAATATATTTTATAAATAAAAAAGTTAAAATAAAGCAGAGAGAGGACGCAGTGCAGTATGCTTATTTGAGAAAATTGACTTTTTGTTACAAGTAACGCATATCATTTGATATGATAAAACTGTTAATAAATGAAATCATGTACAGTTACATCTTACATATTAGATGACAATAACTGACAGTGTATATTATTACCTTTCCTTGATCTCTTATAATGAAAGAAGAAGCGTCTACTTGTGAACTATATTCACTTTCATATTTCAAAAATTCTAAAGTTTGGTCTATGGCTAATTCTGTCTTATCTGTTATTACACTAGTAACAGATTTTAAAATTGTTGTGTCTTTGTTCAAAATTGGTCTGTGAGCTGGACTAGTACCTATTTGATCTTCTAAGTCAGAAAATTGTGAAGTTTCGTCAAGAGAATCACTTCTATGCTTAGAATCTTTTGAGTAAACCTAAAAATTATATAATTATAATAAATAAGTAATCTATTTAATATTGTTTTAAAAAAGCAATAGTACTAAATAATATATTTAGCAACGATATGATATAGTTTATTGGCAATAATAAAAATAAAGTAGCGAACATTGATTAAGCTCTCTAATCCGAATCCTTTACATATTTCATGAATATGAATTAATTGTTTAATTTAATTTCATGATATTACTTTAATATAGTACCATCACCTTAGATTCAGTTTGTGAAATTAAACTAAAATCCTTTTCTGTACTTTGTTGTAAATCAGCTAAGGAATCTGCCTTTCCTATGGCTGATGGAATTGGCGATTCTTGGGACGATTTTACATCTTGTATATCTGAACCTAGTGAGTCGGTCTTAGTATGTTTGCTAATATCTGATATCATACTTGCTACCGACTGTTGTGTTTCAATCTAAAAACAAATTCACTGTGAATGTAAATTATCATATGTGGAAGTCTGTATTGTAAACTTCTATTCTATACATAATTCGAATAAACCTACCTTGCTTTCTTTTAAATTTTCCCTAAGAGTAACAATCTTTTCCTCTATAGCTTCAGATATATCTTCTTCACTAACTTTACTACGTAATTCCGTGGTCATTTGTTTCTCAAACTTTTTAATTTTAATTGGAACACCTTCATCGTCTTTCTTATCATCATCATCGTCTCGTTTATACTTATCATCTTTTCGGTCATTGAGTTTGAGATCTTTAAGGTGGTGTTCAAAATTATCATTCAATCCTTCCTTTTTTCCAAACAATTCTTTATCAAGTTTTACTTTAGTCATTTTTTCTAACTTGATAGTTGTTTGTGATTCAGTTTCGGTTTCTGAATCTGTTGATTTCTTTAAAAATTCATTGTCTTCTTCTGATGATACTTGGACTAGTGTAGAATCAGTTCTAATTGTTTTAGGAGTCGATTTAGATTTATCTCCCTGTTTTATTTTTGAATCAAATCGTTGTATTGTTTCCTTAACAGATTTGACAGCTCCAACGTGTTTTTCAGTTTCTATTAAAACTTTGTGAGTAATATGTTCATGCGTTTCCATAGTCGATATTTGCTTCGACTGCTCTCTAACAAATTCTTGTGTATATTCAATCCCTTGGTCTTGTTCCATTGTGTGTTTTTTCAAAGCTTCTTTAGTTAACTTCACAGTTGTCTTAGGTATGTCAACTAAAGGGTCTTTGATCATTTTAGATTCAAATGAATTTATTTTGTCTTTTAATGTTGTTTCAGCCATATCCTTTTCTTCCGATATTATGTCTGGTGATTTATCACCATCATCTAATTTTTCTTCAACTCTAGAACTGACGATTTCTTTTTGAGATATTATTTCTTTTGTGAAAGAATCCATTTTACTTTCTGCTATATGTTTTACTTCAGTGCTTTCAGCCGTTACTGATTTTCGAGGTGTAATAGTGACATTCGAAAAGTCACCGGAGGGAAACCTCATCGATTCATTTCTCATATGTCTTTGTAAATGTTTTGGTGTAGGTTTCGCAGGAGACGATGGATCGAATTTTCTAAATTGTTCTATAGGCCTTTCAGTTGGTTTTGGTTCTTCTTTCTTTACTACACTAATGTCTTTATGAATTTCTATTTCAATTTCTTCTTCAACGGTATCTGGTGAAGTTTTAGACCTTGTTCTTTCCAATTTTGGTTCTTTTTCCTTTACCTGTAAAATAACTAAATTAAATCTGCAATACATTCAAATAAGAATATTATATTGGATTAATCACATACTTGTTGTTCGATGTCATGGAATTTTTTTATGTCGGGTTTAATTTGTGTTCTAATTTCTATAATTTCTTCACGTATTTCTTTCTTTTGTTTCGATGCTGGTATTTTGCTAGAACTTAGTTTTCTGGTTATTTGTTCCTTTCTCTCAGCTACACTGCGCTTTATGTCTGGAAGTATTTGAATAAAAACCAATGAGTATAAAAAATAAAAAAAAATACCATAACGCTTAATGCTTATCATTACGATTGTTTAATAAACTTATTATATTAAATTAAATTTATTAGTTTTCACCTTCATCTTCTTCGCTTTCTTCGCTAGGAGTAGGAGTTCTTTCTATTTCACTCTTGTCTACGATAGATTTTTCTTCAGGTGAATATTTAGCTTCATCTTGATCGTGTTCCAAATCTCTGTGCTCTGCTGTTTGATTGTCATCATATATCTTATCTTTAAGTTTATTGTCTTCTTCAGCTAAAATAGACATTGTATTAAATAAAATATAAAAATGAAATCTCTTATAGATATTTATTAAAATATAAGGGGTGAATAAAATAAAATATTATTTTCTACCTTTATATGCCTCAATTTCTTCAGAGGCTTGTCTCTCTTGGTATATATTACGTTGTATTCGTCGTTCGTTTGTAACTTCCGATTGTGGAGCAATAATGTCATCTCTGCCTATCCGGCATAGCGCCAGTTCCAGTGAATTATCTAAAAGTTAATATTTGAAATATTGAATCTAAATATAACATCACCCTTGTCTACAACGAGCGAGAGCGTTAATAATAGTATGTAGCTATGAGGTATCTTCCATTTAAGTTCCTATTATAGGATACGTAGATGGAGTTTAGAAAATCTACACCATGGATAAGGATTTACCATAAAGTTTCTTTTATCTAGGACATGAATATTACTAAAAGCAATGTTAATATAAATTAGGTTAGGTAGGCTATATAGTATGATGTGCCAGTAACGATTTATGCCAGCAAAGTGACGTGTTATAACTAGAAAAGTGCAGATTTTTCAAACATTGTGCAAATCTCAGAAATTTTGTATATATCGACAATAATTTGTATCCTTATGATTTGACTTGGTGTTTATTACTTTACCTTGAGCTTTAGTTCCAGATTGAGTCTTCCAAAGCTTGAGCATAAGTTGAGCCTGTTCGGGTGCTGTGATTCTTTTCGCTTGAATCTGATTCACAGTTGCAACACTAACACCAAGCTCATATGCTAGAGCCACCCAATCCTTACTAAGGAGATTACATATATCTTCCAATCTAAAAAATAAATAATACCTTAAACTCCTGCCGTATCTTCTTTAGCAGACCGACTATAATACCAACAAATTTAAAAAAATCATGTATTCAGTCAATAAAATAGATCAATGAAAACACTTTATAGAATATCGAATATTGTAGCGATTGTGAATAAAAATAGAGGCCTATGTAGTCTGTTAGATACATTTTATCCGCCTTTACTGTTTCGATCTGTGGTTAAATAGAGAGATGATATAAATCAGTTTTTCTTCCTGTGGTCCGCGGACCTCTGAAGTTCTGCGAATATATCCCCTCGGATAAATCTAGAGGTCAGCCATCTTCTCCATGAAT
Organism: Achroia grisella; assembly: GCF_030625045.1. Taxonomy (NCBI): domain Eukaryota; kingdom Metazoa; phylum Arthropoda; class Insecta; order Lepidoptera; family Pyralidae; genus Achroia; species Achroia grisella. Next base: position 2,966,210 of record NW_026712590.1, read on the forward strand.
ATTTAAAGGAATACATACTTTCCAGCTAGTTTCGTAAACGTTATGTATATTTTTCTTTCTTAGTATTCTTGTGGTTTTTTTATTAATTGGTCCTTGAAATTGTGCCTAATTTTCTAGTGGTTTGTGGGCTAAATGGTTAAACGCTGATATAGGTAGATGATGGGCTTCAAATTACCTTGGATCACCTAGTCGCTGCCGCCATATCAATTCTTGCTCAACGGTTCGACGTGGAAGTGAATCGGTTGGTATTGGGCTGGTCCTCTCCATTATAGTATCATCTGGTACCATTATATTGAGTACCGCAATCTAGTAAAATTACAAAAAATCAAATATTAACATCAAATAATCCATTAACTATTCACTATTTTCGGTTATCTTATTCATGTTACCCAAAAAGAAATTAAAGCAAGCTCGTGGTTATGATTCTGTTTTGAATAAATCGTATTTTTTTTATAGTATATCTCAATATAGATCCTAAATACAATACAGAAGAAGAAGAAGGCACATATAGATACTAAAATCGTCAATATGCAACATAATACAATAGTTCAACACTTACCGGCGCTGGCGATGGTTCGCCTTTAGGAACCTTGGGATCTCTCATGAACTGGCATCTACATATCGGTTCCAAATCTTGGGTCTTTATCATGACCGGAAAAGCAACTCTGTTCTCCCGGAATGCTCGGAACGGTATTGCGAGTTGCTCTCCAGATTTTGCTATTGGTACGAGATTACCGCCAAATTCTAAATAAATTGGTTTGCCTTCATGAACCTTAAATATAAATTAAATATTCAGAATAAGATTACAAGGATTTAAGAACCAAACTAGCATAGTTCTCGAGTGACTCACTCTCAGCGACTTAGAAGCGCAGAGTAGAACAATCTCGAAAAAAAATACAAAATAAGAGGCATGACATCTTAGTCCTCTGGAATGGCAATGCATCGTAGGAGTTATGTGATAATGTAGTGCTATTTATTTATGTAGCCGACGGTTATCGCTTACCATCAGATAGGCCGTCACTTTGTTTGCCTGTCTAATGGATGAAGAGCAAACTAAAATTATTACTTAAAGTCGATATATTCAGGTCTGGCCCGTATTATTGGACACAAGAACTATAAACTATAGAAAGTGTTCACACAGTTAATAGAGTTCAAGTTGTTTCTTCCAACATTTTCCACAATTACAGTTGGTATACTTATACCCGACTGGAAAAACACAATAATTTTTGTATATTTTTAATTTATGGTAAAAATTTACATCGGAAGATTATCACATTCAACGTAGTATCCTCATACTTCATAGATTATTATTTTATCAAGTTCTTTGTCGAGATGTACAGGTAAAGGTAACTCTGTAGGTGTATTATGTTATATTTATAGTCTACTAATTAATCGTACATTATACAACATTAAATTACATCTTACCTCAACGTCTCGACTCTTAGCGACTTGTATGAAGCGTTCAATTCGTTCTAATGCCTTGTCTTCCTTATCGTCGGTAACACAGAACATGCGTAGTTGCGCTTGGCATTCGTCTGTACGTTTTGCATAGACCACAAAACGAGCCATGAAAGGTACGTGAATCGCTTCCCTAAAATATTAAATCAGAAATAATAGTACGCCAGCTATTCATATAACTAGAAATTTATATAACTACGATGATGTCAATGAATAAACTATTTAATACTGGTTGTCCAAGAACTTTATACTCTATAGTATATGTCTCCCACAAAACGAAGTACTGTAATCAAATGGAAGCATCCATGGAATTTATACTGAGATAAATAATCTCTGAACAGGTATCCCATCAAACAACACCTAAAATCTAGACGGGAATGCAAACATTTCTATTGCTGCGTATGAATGCAAAAAAAATAATATAACAGTTATCTTTCCCTTCCCTTTACATTGCTCAGTTAGGGTCTAGATATCTGTGTGGATCATCCCAGGTTGTTATTTTTATTGTTAACAAGTACTTGCCTATATAATTCAGTTGCCATTTTAGTAGCATCCTCGATATGACGACAGTCAATTAGCCAGTATCTAGCCGAGACGGTTGTGGTAAATGATACGCAATCATTTACAAAAGTAAGTGGTGTATTCTCCGTAACATCTTCCCAATGCGCTCGATTTGTTCCTCCTGTATTCACAAATATACTATTGCATGTTATTAAATTCGTGATTCCATTTAAACACATGCCACTTTGTTATAAACTATTTGCTTCTACAATAAGATGCCTTTTTATTTGCTACTAGTATCATGGAAGCTAATAAGGCAGTTTTTAGCTGTCGATACTGCCACAATGATTATGAGTCTACAAATTTAAATCACATGCCAAAGCAGTCCGTCTACGTATATTTTTCTCTTATCTATATACTACTTATCGAATTATATATCAAATAACGTTAGTTTAAATATATTCTATAATACTTAAATAGTTTTTGTACAGAAATGTGAAGAATTTTTATGACAAACAGTAACATTTTGTATTCAGTAACCGATGTAGAAGAAAGATTAGAAATTAGAAAGATAGGTTAACAAACAAATAAATAAAAACAATAATAAAATGTTTCCAAAACGGCCTATAGCAAACACACAACAAGCAAAGACAACACATCACACGAAAACAAATAACGTACCATTTTATACTGTTTTAAATGAAAATGTGACTGATATTGTGGCACACTATTTACGGTCACCTGTCTCTTAAAAATATAGTGCTTTAGTCTCAAAATGAAAACAATGATTCTACTTTGTCAACAAATTGTAAAAATTACTGATTCGGTTATTCGGAAAACAGATCTCTCGAAGGACATTCACTAAAAATAACCCAAATTCAAAATAAAAAAAAAACGACGGAACTAAAACTGTGTTCAGTGAAACAATGACAAGAAGAGAACAGAAATGAGACAAACAAAGAGAAGATGATGTGGAACAGAACTGATAGGCCGTTTTGGAAAAGAACTCTGATTAGTACGAGCAAAGGAAATATTGGGAACACAGACGCTGAATTATGAAATGAGGATGATTACATGGCACCACTATGTTTATTATCCCATCTGTTTTATGCTTAAACTAAACAAAACAGGTAATTTTAATGTGTTATTCTCTTAAAGTGCCAAATATAAGTTGCAATTATGACTAAGACTCCTGTTTATACAATCGATCTAAAACCGACAACGATCAGTGAAAAATCGCAGTGCATTCTCTTCATGTCCCAAGAATTATTAATGGATATGGTACAGAGTGATTGTGATTTAACAAAGCGTAAAATTTCAGCCCGTGCATAGAGGAAGAATTTATGAGAAGCAAGATAAATGGAAAGCATTCAAAAAGTGATAGAGGGTAGAAAATAATGTATTTGATAGTTATACTCTTTAAAATAAAGACAGAAAATAGAGTATAAATATCACATCGAAATAATGACTTATGAAAAAAATAATAACGTAAAATTCGAAACGTATAGGAGAAAATAATTTAGAAAATCAAATTAATACAAAACTGAAACCGACGTTTCGATTCTTTTTTATAGTATTTGTATAGTATTACTAATTTTTTACCTTCGAGAGATCGTTTGCGAAATACCCCTGTTGGTGCGCGCCGATAGGTGGCAGCACATATTTTAGCGCCACACACGGTGAGCGTGCAACACACACAAACACACGAGAACAAAGACAATGTAGACACGCACAAAACGCACACACAGGGACGTGTCCCGTTAGCTGCTCAGTGTATTTGCTATAAGCGCTTCAGTTTATACCGTAATCCCAATTTGTTCCATTTCATACACCCATTTGTTATTGTTTGTATTTATGAAATATATATAAATCTACACTAATGTTCTTTTCAAAATTACATGCTCATCCCGTTGTCTAGAAAATTGGGAGATGTAGAACTATCCTAATACTATTTGTTTTTATTATCTACTCTAATTAATATTAACGTCAATAAGATTTATTACAGAGAAAAATCTATAAAAATATCGAAGTAACTATATAATAACCACTTGGAACTATTCACTATGAAATTTTAAAATGATTGAACTATCAACTACCGATCTCATGTAATTTTAATACTATTAATTTAAATAATAGATTGGATGATCGTTCTCTATGTAAGTATAATATAAATATTTTTCTACATTACCAACGTGTTGTAATGGAATATTGGTCATCTTAAATATATTTTATACCTAATAAAATTTAAAGCAAAGGAGTATCCATAAGCCTAGTATGTATACTTGATATAGGCACACTTACCTTTCATCAGTGCAAGCATTTTTAAGTCATCAATATAGCAAACATAAGCCATACTCCATTGCAACACTTCACAGTCTTTTACTACTTACTAAAAATATTGTTGGCGTAAAACCTTTTATTATTCTCAAAAATCTTCAACAAAGTGACGGTACCATAGGAAGTGCTATAAAAAGTATTTAATAGAATTAAAAATATTTGATTTTAATGAGGCAACAATATTTTCTAGTAAGCAGTTAGATCTGCAAGAAAGATAAAAACAAACTATTTTAGTTTTACCTGATATGGAGCATAGTAGTCTTAATGTTGGAGCTGATGACGTGCTGTACTGATTGGTCATTCCTTGGGTGTGTGGTCTTGGAGCCGGCATGCTCAGCGTTATGGCTTTATGGAACTTTCGCCTTCGGGGTTCAACAGTGACCACTGGAGATACCGCCACTCCACGACCAAGAAGTTTGGCAGTAAGTTCAGAGTCTATTATTTGTGCCTAAAAATCATACAATATACATTACAGTTATCGAGATTGTGTAAATTTATATAATATAAACACTTCTAAAGACCAAACGCGACGTTAATATCGAAGCTGACATGCATTGTGAGGAATAAGTATTTTGTGATTTTAAAAAAATAATCATTGTTTTCGATACTCACCTTATCATTGAGATGATAATGCATTACCTCACATAATATATAAGCCACAAATATTTGTTTTGTTTCCAGTTGTTCAATGATTTAATTTCTTGAGTAATAAAAATAAAACAGGTAAGTGGTGAAGAGCAGCCGGTGCAAAATTAAGCAAATATGAACATATGAAATCACAGGAAAAGCATTAAAGGAAATGTATGTAGTTTATAAGCGTATTGCATACTTTCATCTGTTTCTCACACATGCGCTTCAAATTCAAAATGCAGCACACATTATTACTAATCAAGCTCAAACATCGATAAATAATACGGCAAACAAAATAATATATGTACATCGCATGCAACTCTCACGTTTGGTCTTTAGGAAATAAAGTACATATCTGAATAACATCCATGTAACAATTGCAAAAGCATAGATTACCCAATAAATTTAGCAATCATCTTAAAAATACTTAATCTAATTAACTAGACACACGTCACTCCAGAAAAAACTTAAGTTTATAGTAATTCACACACATTATACAATAAGTTTTCATTCTATATTTATATATAATATGTATATTACATTATCATTCACGTTTTCATTATATATTGACGAGTCATGCCATTTTCACCTAAAGACCAACTAGAGAAAATACAATACATTACATAAATGGATATATCGCAAAAAGAACGATGTGTGAGAAAGTGTCTTGCACTTTTTATATATAAAGTGATTTCATATATTTCAATTTTGCTTAAATTGAAAACAAACTTTGACTAAAATGTGATTTTATTGAAGATTTCATTCGTACAATTATAAATAGGACTTAAACATTTTTAAGAATTTTCTAAATTTATTGGGTATGAATTTATATCTAGCGGAGTAACGCACAACTTATGCTAGGGTGACAAAATAGCTAATCTCTTATACGATAACAATATCTAAAATAAAACCGTCTACAATTAATAATAATGAATACAAACACGATATGTGACATATTTTAAATAAACCTAAAAAACTAGTTTCATTTATCTTAAAAATTTTAATATAGAGATACAGATAATTAATTATTTGCTACTTCTATTTAAAATTCACATATTTGAAAATATATTTATTAAAAATGTCACTTTATTTTCTGTATCCCTATAAAAAAATCTATGAAACATAAAACATCGATAGTTGAGGTAAAAAAATTTGGCATTCACACTTTGTACTCTCAGTTTATGATTCGTTAGGCTTATTCCGATAAATTTTATGAACACAATCGTTTTGGCAATAAACTAAAAGTAACACCTAAATATGAACACGTAAGTTACATGTCTAAAGATAATAATAAACTATCAAAAATAAATGTAGTCAGTCAACATAAAACAGATCAATTAATTCTGTGTTAATACGTCGATGAATAATAATTTATTCATGAAGAAAATTGTAAGTACTAAATTATATTAATACAATTAAATCAGATATAAAGTATACAAAATTAATATAAAAGTATCCTATGACATACGTCTATAATATTTAACTTATATATAAATGTTTATGGTCCGACTTTGTCGGTCGTATAATTTTGGTAACCGTTATGCTAAATAATATCCTAGAGCTAATGTTTATGGTAAAATAGCCATATTTGTTAATCAAGTGTATTAAGTGAAGGCTAGTGAAAATATATAAACTATTTACGTATATAAGTAAGTACTACCAAATGAGAGAAAAACGTTTCTTCTTGGACACGTTGTTGACAGTGATCTTTTTAAGATTTTTATCTTTGACACCTTTTCTGGGTTTGAACAGGTTTACCTGAAGGCCAACTTTGATCTTCTTGGTGAGCGCGCCCTGAGGGAATACAGCTTGCACTTGAGGGACCACTGAACTTGATACCATGCCACCTAAATGTGAATGTAGAGTTAACATCAGTATAGATCTTAGTGCACGTGACTAAAAATATGTACATGTTGCCGCCCATAACAAATATTATGGGTAAACCAGATCTCACAACTAATTTAGCCATTAAGCTTTACGAGGTAAATAGTAAACAAATTAACTTTTATGTTCATAAAAATAAGAATAAATATTTAATATGGGATATTACTGTAAAAAAACTGTTAATACAACTTGATATTGATACGGGCTAAGTGTATATATATTTTGTAATATGTGTATACGCAAGCAAACCAAATTATTCCGAAAGATGTAGAAGGTTCGCTTCCATCCCCGTTAGTTTCAAACTAAACAATACCTGGGCATAACAACTATTATGTTTACCGTTTAGACGTCGCCGTTGCTAGATTATAATGCTTCTGTCTACTCTACCGGGGAATACGTTCATGACGATATATTTATCTGTTACTTCTACATTCTTATAAACAAACATACCTTCGGGCCCAATGGCGTGTACTTCTTGACGTATACGCGATATAACAGCGAAGTATTGAGGGAAGTCGTGTGTCAGAATCCTTGTAATGCGTGGAGTGTCCCAGCCTTTCTCTTCATCGTTTGTTTCTGGTAAAGTACATTAAAGAGTCAGCAAACTAATCAAATAAATTAAATAGATTTGTATTAATTTCATCTGAAGTAGACTGTAAAATATCGTCTACGTGGGTCTCACATTTTTCAGGAGCCAAAGCAGCTCACTTTTTAATCTGTAGTCCGTAGTGCTGTTCATGCATAGCATCACCTAAAAAAAGTTGTTTGCGTGGCTACGTATTTTTCACCTACCAGCGTCTTGCTTTATTGGCTGTAGTCCAGTTTGAGGAATGAAATATACCAATGAAGTTATCCGGGGCCAAAATCCTATACATCTTAGTTCTTCGGAATAGCAACTCATAAGGAATCTCACAGTTGCCTCATAAATAATTCTCAATATTAACTGGTGCCAATTCTCTGGAAACAATCGTGCCTAATTGCTAATGAGTCAATCGATGGGCTAACTGACTTGACTTTAAGACGATAGGGTGTCTTCAAATATTGCTCCACCATCGTATACCGTCAGCAAAGGTAAATAAACCATTCTATATTCATCATATTAGAATAATAATTCATTGGTAGCCAGCATCCGCAGTTAGCAGTGATAGTGAGGTAGATCCAACATTTCATAATTATCTATTAAAAAGTGTTGCCATTATCTACCAGATCCATTGCTGTTTAGCACTTAGCATCAGGTAAGAAGTCAGCTTGTTTGCCATTTCTATTACATAAATTAATAGATTTATTAACATTTAGGTAATGACGGTAGAAGGAGTAGATGTGGTACAGATAGAATTAATATCAAGTAAAGTAACCTTCAATCTCCAGAGTCTCATGCAGAATATCCTGGACGACATCATCCGTGGCATCTGCATTGTGTTCCCTCCAACTTGTGCCGTTGTCTGAGCGTAGTATCACTATCTCACGTTCTTTGCCCCGCAGTGATGCGTAATGTGGTACTTCCAGTATCACGGGCCTAAAATATTTACTTTGTTAATAATGACATTATTGCATGACATGTTGACAGTAGTAGAAATACGAGAACGATCTCTCGCATTCATTTTTCTCTGGCTACCCTTAAAAAGACCTAGCGTTCAGTTATCAGAAAATCAGCATAAAATGATGATGATATCATATGCGGTTTTTTTGTCTTCTCTAAGTTGTATAGTTTCTCTAATATTTCGAAATATTGTAGATTTTTTTTTGATATCTCTAAAATATCTACGTAGCAAGTAAACTAATAAAAATTGTCGAGTTGATATATCTCTAAATATTTATAATTCTGCACCATTAATGTTTTATTTTTTTAGAAAACATAATCGCTGTGAAGTGCCTTAGCTTAAATATTTGTAGGTTTCAAAAAGTAAAATATACCATATATTAATTTTTAGTTGTCTTTATCTCCAAAGCAATAATTCTATTTATTTTCATTTTTCATAAAATTTATTACCCCAAAAACTTGGCAGCGACAGGTCCCATCTCCAACACCCTGGCCGCCAGCGCTTCTCCTTCCATAAGGGGTGGCATGTGGTTAATGCGGGACGGTTTTAAATATCTGAAAATATAAAAATAATCTTTAATTTTACAATTGTATTAAATTCGTAATTATATTCATTGGTTATTATTATATTATAAAAAAATGCTTCTTCTGTTTTTTTCTTTTTGTGTGAAATTTAAAATACATATTCACTTTATAAATGCAAATTTGCGGCGAAAGTCATTTGATAAAAAGAAAGAAAACATATGTATTTTGACTAATATACAGTATAAATGATATTAGAATATAAAAAAATAGATTTACACAAAATACAATCTATGGTACATATTGATAATAATGGTACATATTGATAATATTGCTATCAATATATATTTTTAAATTGCCAAGTATTTTTTAGGTTTTTTTATAAACAAAAATTAAATAATTCTTCTTTACAATGACAATTCCATTGCGGACTCCCGCGACACAGATTCGCCTAGAGCAGTTTCTACAGTATATGTTATATTTATAACAACCCCATATGAGAGGCTAAATGCGGGGAATAAAGTCCATATTGCATTACATTGCACTTCATTACATTGCATTATATTACATTTACAAATCTTATAATAAACAAATAACATTAAATAAAATATTCAGTGTAGGAGTATCCACTCTCCACGAGACCTTCGTACCCGATAGACAGTAACGGTAGCTATAAAAATAATAAAATAAAATGACCTGCAAGTGATCCTCGTGGGTTGCTGTGCAGACAGCGGCGGTACTATCACGCGGACGCCACCACCGCGGCAACCTCGTAATGCACCACCTCGTGCGTCCACCAGGAACGACACCAGGAAACTGTTGGTTAACACTTAAGTTACAGCAGATGATTTCCGACTTTTTCTAAATGGAACGGCAGAAAATATGCTCGGATATGACGGCCGATAGAGATCAGTGGAGAAAGATAAAGGCAATGATAATGATGAACGGCAAACAAGTTGGTTCAACTGATGGTAAGTAGAAGCATGTACAACACCGCTGACGCACGTCATCACGTACTGGCTGTGGTAACAACATGCGCTGGGGGAAGGGAATTTTTGGTTTGTGGACTGATAATTGCCATTGTTAGCAATGTCGTCAGATTGACTTATACGCGGTTGCCCCTGGAAAGTATTGCGGTAAACTGAAGGGTAAAAATGTGTAAACTGACCTGTCGTCATACTCATCGTATTATTCTCCACTTATTATATATTCCCCGCCATCGTCAACCGTTAGCGATAGCGAGTACATCATTCAATTAACATTTATAAAAAATATAACATTTGTATAACAAAAATATAACATTTCTAGGGAATGTTGTTAGGTCTACATACCCTGTACTACTACATACCCTATACTGTTTCACTACCGCATCTCATACTTTAGATATAACAGTGTATAAAGCAAGCTGCTAGACGGCTGAAATGAATGAGACAGAGAATTGCACAAAGTCTACTACTTAAGTACTTAAAATGGTAATACTTACTTCTTCCACTGCAGTTTTTTCCTGTTAATTTCGTGTCCAGAAAGCGTGTGAAAGAATCATTGTAGTCATTAATAATTGCATGACTCTGAAAACAATCGTATAAATTAAATATCTATAACAAACGCGTACATGTAAATTGTAAAACTAGTTTGGAATACGATTCTAGATAAGAATTAAATAGACTTCAGTATTATTGTCTAAAAAATACTATTTAATCAATAACTATCTTTTTGACAGAAAAAATAATGTACTGACTTGGGTTGTGTGGGGTCCACGTTGTAGCAGTATCCTTCAGGTGCTTGTGCCGTGCTGTACCGGCTGATACTCTTCACCACCACCTCCTGCTGAGGCTGGTACGGGATACCGTTCATAGACCCTAAAAATAGGAAGCCATTTCTTTAATAAAATATGATTTTAAATTTATAATTTCACACTAGATCCTAAGCAGTCTCGGACAATGCGGTTTCAGAAGAGCTTCTTCCACGTACACTTAGACTGTGGAATGACTCACTGCCGAGATTTTGTCACGAGACTACAGCATGGGGTTTTACAAGATGAGTATATTGAGGTTTCTTAAGAGTCGGCAACGAGCACGCGACACCCCTGTTTCAGGCTATGGTACCTGTTACCGTCAGAAGGGTCGTATGCTTGATAGCTACCACAGTTGTATAAAAAAAGTGTTAATTTTGGTTATCTTACCTTGCGACATATCCATTATATTCTTATGACTCAGGGCGGATTCTGTTCTCTCGTCTTTGGTCACGTCGATTGGTAATGAGTCATCACCGAGTGACTTCATATCATCAGCCGTCAAGTATCGGTATGGCTGGTCATTTAAAATTGTGTCCTCACCTAGAAGTACATACATAACTTTAATATTTGCAATTTGAATGTATTATTTTATAAATGAAGATAATTCGTCGGCCTCGGTGGTCTAACGGTTTAGCACACCGATTTACTTCCGATAGTCGCGGGTTCAATTCCTCGGACGGTACAAAGACTTGTATTGGTGACTGATCGATCTGGGTATTTTATATGTATATTAAAAATGGATTTATAAAAAAAATATATGTATTAGTTGTTTAATATCCATAACATAAACTCTGTTTAGTTTAGGACTTGATGGCTCTGTGTGAACTGTCTATGAGTATTATTATTATTATATGTATATTTAACCATTTTATTACATAACATATACATATATAAAAATCTAACCTGAGTTTATTTAATGTTTCATATACATACATATACTTTTGGAAAGCTTTTGTTAAAACTTTACCACCCATGAATTAAATAACATAGTAGTCGCATAAATACTACTCAAAGGACCAAAGTATAAAAAATTAAATAGGGATTATTCATATATATATGCGACGTTCCTAGAACGACGGCTGGAAACTTCCTATAGGTCGGCTGTTAACTCGTTTTTCATTCCAAACCATTAGGAAAACTTTAACATTCTTCACAACTTACCGCCTTCTTCTTCAGAATCGGACATGAATGTTTCCAGCATAGTTTCTGGTGCGACCACTTTGTACTTTTCCTGGGAAGCCGGTGCTATTGAGGGTTCTGATACCTCCTTCAGTGTTTCCATCACTGTGACGTAACCCAGCTTAGATGCAATGTCCAGAGGAGTTTGGCCATTCTGTTCAATAAGAATATGGTTTTAATTCTATTAACAGTTTTATACCACACTAATTTTTCATTGATGCTTGGTCATAGCGTGATGTTATATAGCGTGTAGCACTCGAGGATAATAATATATCTTTCTAACAGTGAAAGAATTTTTAAAATCGGATTAGCTGAACCGAAGATTACACCGAACAAACAAACATACAAACGTTACCTCTTTATAATATTAGTATAGATATGACTTATTATTTTAAATTTCACATTTTTAAAACAGCAACACGCAAGATTCTTGCTCATTCTTCCTGATTGAAGCATTCAATATTAGATTTAACAGCAGAACAAAATTTATAGTCATACTAGCATATGACATTATTAATGCAGCAATAATAATCTATATACAAATATATATAGACTATACATAGGAGAAGCTTCTTGTGAAAGAAAGTATCAAGAAAATTACGTGGAGCAAGTTTTCTTTAATTTGCGTTGTAGATAAATTGCCTACTATGTACAATGAGCAGCGTCAATATTGATTGATAAGACACATTGTCCTGTTCATAAAATGAACTTTTAATTGAAGGTATACTGACCGTGGTGGTGGCATTGGCGTCAGCTTTGTGTTCCAACAGAATATTGACTATATTAATGTGGCCTTGTTGAGCTGCATGGTGCAATGCCGTGTATCTGAATAAAAAAAAATATACCTATTTAAAAAATAATCCTGTGAGTTGTACTATATATGTATAGTAGACTAGCTTTAGAATATTATCACAATTTAAAATAATAATGACTAAAAATTAAAAAAAACATTTCAATTATAAGTGAATTATTAAGATTATAAATTTTACATCAATATTTAAAACAATTGACTAGACATAGATTTTTTATCAGATCATATTTTATATGACTTTCAATATATAAAACTAATTAAATTTTATATAAATATTGATATAGATATTTCAATTTTAGACATATTAATACTAGCTGTTACTACAACGTTGTCTCTTTTAAATGTTATTAAAAATATACAATCACACTTTCACATTTATAATATTAGTTATAATTAGAAAAAATATAAATGTTTCTAAAAATAAAAACTTACCCGTGTGTGGTCTGTGCCTTCACAGACGCTCCATTTTCGAGTAAAAATCGAACCATGTTCGCTTGTCCGTAGTGACTTGCAATATGCAAGGGTGTGTAGCCACCCTTTGTGCAAATATCAACCTGTAGATATTTTAACAATATGTACATTTATATTTTAATACACACACATTTCTAAAATAATATATAAATAATCATGACTAAAGTACTGGTGCTTACAATATTCTCCCTAATTGAATTTTAAAGAGTCTGTAATAGACGCATCAACAGATATTTTGTTTTAATTTTTATTTACTATAATCTTATATGGGACTGTACTATCGACGTCATGGTGAGTCTAACACTTAGCATTCTTCCCAATCTCTGAATGTATTCGTATTTGAAATCAACATAGAATGTTTCCGGTTTCTTGTTTTTGATTAATTCGTCTTTCTTATCAGTGTTTGACTAATTAAAAACCTCTCTCTCTCTTAAAATGACAATAAATAAAGATGTATATATACTCCGATATGACCGAAACAGTGCGTATGTTTTTAAAATCTAATCACCTTTAATTTCGTCTTACTTTCAAAGTGTAGTAATAACAAGGATTATCATGAATGTCTACCTCAGCACCATTCTTCGCCAACAGTTGAGCGACTGGCACTCTATCTTCCTGAGCGGCGAGATGAAAAGCTGCAAGTCCATTCTTGGCCTGTTGGTCTACCTCGGCTCCATGCTCCAATAGCAACGAACACATTTCCGTATGACCCTTGAGAAAGAACATAGAAAAAAGTATGGTGAATTATGTAAATAGATTCGTCATACAGTCCTACGCAGATGACTTCACTATAGACCGATACTTTGTACAAAGTCATCTGGATTCCTCTGCTCACAACTTTGTAAGATATGTTTAGGTTTGGTTAGGCCTAGTCCTCTGGAATATTAACACATCAGTGATAATACAAGTACCATATAATAACGAACATCACTTCACCATGTCACATCCATGACAAGTTATACATACAGGCGATGATTACCACTTACCATCAGGTAGGTCGTTAGCTTGTTTACTACTCCAGTTACATAAAAAAACCTAATTGACAAACCTGCTGAGCAGCAAGGTGCAGCGGTGTGAAGCCAGCTTTCGACTCGGCGTTAGTCAGTGCCCCATACTCGAGTAACGTAGCCGCGGTTTCCATTTGGTTCTTCCTAGCTGCTATGTGCAGCGGTGTATGTCCGTTTTTGGCTATCGCCTGATAACATGGGATATATAAGTTTAAATCTTGTCGAATAGGTATAAGGAAGTGGACTATTGCTGAGAAAAAAATACACGTAGAAAAAGCGAAAAGTGTTATAAGTGACTTACACTTGACATTTGGTTACTTTTGCGTGTGCCATTTTAATGGCGGATGACTCAATCTAACTACTTACACTACAACAATGCAAAAAATTCTTGTTACTTAATTCTCCATTTGTACCCTCTATCTACATCATAAGAATATAAGTGTAATGTTAACATACTGTCTTGTTTCTATACAGAACCTCTATGTTCGCAGGCAGAGCAAATATTTCATTTTAGCTTATCACAAACAGACTTTAAGAATTGTTTATGTACGTATAAAAACGAAAACGCAAGAGAAACTACTAAGTCAAAAAGTATATATATGTATGTGAATCACCTTAGCATCAGCTCCTTTCTCGAGTAGAGTGGTGGCAACAGCCTGTTGGTCATACTGGGCAGCAATATGAAGCGGTGTCATGCCGTTCTTGCCGGCCTGATCTGGTGATGCTCCATGAGCCAGTAGCAGATTTGCTACCTAATATAAAAACAAATTGAAAAACATTATAAAGACTTGCTTTCAAACATTTGGGTAACACTCAAATGTTTTAACACTCATTTTGTAGTTAACGAATTAATAAAATACTAATTATGTCCTGAACAATTGACACCACAAAAAAGTGCTGATTAATTCTATCATCACACCGCTCGCCATCATCAAGGAATTCACGCTTACAACTTAGAGTTTACAAAATCTATCCTGGTTTTCGGCGTATTTTCTAGTTAACAAAGTATTTACAGAAACTTGTTATGTCTGATATTTCTGTATAAATCTTTATTGAAATGGTACTTGCATATTGATACGAGTGTATATTTATATCTTACCTTCAAGTTTCCATATTTCGCAGCGAGGTGTAAGGCCGTGAATCCTTTCTTTGTGGTCGCAGTGAGTGGAGCATTGTGCTCAATTAACGCTGCCGCCACCTAAACAAATACATCACCACATAATTAAACTATATTCTATGTAATAAGGCGACACAAGAGGCAGTAAAGAATGCACCTTAAAAAAGACTTCCAAGTGAAGTCAAAACAGGCAGTAGTATGCCAAACTAAGAACATTAAGATCATTAAATCCA
This sequence comes from Achroia grisella, assembly GCF_030625045.1. Lineage (NCBI taxonomy): Eukaryota > Metazoa > Arthropoda > Insecta > Lepidoptera > Pyralidae > Achroia > Achroia grisella. Next base: position 2,981,695 of record NW_026712590.1, read on the forward strand.
TAGTTGCAAAAATATTAATACAAAAAAAATATAAGTTCGGAAAATAATTATAGTCTTTTAATTATGAACTTATTGAATAGCTGAAGGCTAAGTCCTGTCTGCCGTATGCAACTTCGGGTTAATTTTGGCGCTAGGAGTTCGAAGCTCGGCTCAAGTTATTATAATTATGATCCCTGTTAGAATGGCACAGGTTATCAATTAGAGAGGCAACTGCTGGTACAGGTATTTTCAGAACTTACAGTGTAATTGAGGTCGTCATCTTCGCCGGCGAGGACGGTGCCGTGTGTTGTATTGTAATCGCAAACTTCTTTGAAGTCAGTTAATAATACTTACGTCATGATTATGCTGTTTAGCAGCAATGTGCAGCGGATTGTAATGGTCAGCAGTCATCGCCCTCACGTCGGCACCGTGTTGCAGCAGTAGCACCGCAATGTCCACATTGCCCAGACGGGACGCTATGTGTAACGGAGTTTGTCTCTCTCTGGCTTTAGCTTCGACCGCCGCTCCGTTGCGAAGCAAAATTCTAATGATGTCAGTCTAAAATATATATACAGAGTTAGTCGTACCAAACGAAAGGTAAAGGTAATAAAGTATATGTATAATCTATGCTTATTTCATAAAGCAGAGCGAAATCTGTAATGAGGAAAATAAGTTCATTTTCCTATTAAGAGTTCTAAATCCCTGAACCAAATTAAGCAATTCTTTTTCTGTTTGAAAATTATGTTTTCATATATAGTATATATACATGCATACATATATTATATCGCTGTCGTATCGATCTTATCTTTCAATTATCTCCATATTTTCTTAGCACCCACTATATCCTACTTATGTAGAACCCTCAAGAGCTCACACTCAACAGGTACATTCAATACTCCTGCTAGAACTTTAAAGTACAAAGAAAGTAAGCGTCTAACATATGAAATATTTATAGTAGTTATTTTACTATACATAGCATTATGCCCTAACTATCTATGAATGGCTCTAAATTCGATATACTGGGAAAGCTACAGCGGAGTTAGCACCATGCAGTATGTGCATATGTTAGCTTAAAAAAGATATCAATTAATGACTCATGAAACCTATAAAAGAATTACATTACCTGATTAGCTCTGGCAGCTAAATGCAATGGCGTCTCGCCCCTGACTGTGGGCACGTCAGGATTAGCTTCATGTTGCAGCAGGTAGATGACGATGTTCATACAGCCCATGAATGCGGCCACGTGGAGAGGCGTTAAGCCTGACTCAGTCGTTGCTTGAATACCTGATTAAATTAAATGTATATCTATATTAAAACCAATGGTAATGAATTAATGAAGGTTCAAAAATAAATGGCAGATTTTTGATGTCTAAATTTTTAACGTTTGGATTTCGACGCACTACGTCGTGTCTAATATAGACTTGAAAGAAAGAAAAAACATTTAAAAGAAAGAAAGATTTGACTCTATGATACTTACTAGCAGAGGGAAAGGATTTTTAGTAAGTTGAACTCTTATGAAATGTGAAGGGTCAACCTGACATGGTGTATACCTAGCAATAGCAATGTATTATATCAGGTTGACCTCCACACAGTTCCCACTGGAAACCATCTTGATAAATTTCATTTGAACTTACCACGATGGGATAACTGACCTTATATTCATCTTATCATCATCCACTGGAACCACGCGAGCAGACAACATTAGTGCAACCATTGCATTATTATCTATTAAAAATGTACTTACTAGCTCCATATTTGAGCAGTAACTCCACAACTTTGATCCTGTTCTTCTTGCAAGCAATATGCAGTGGTGTGAATCCATTCAAAGCGCGCGCATTGGCGTCTGCATTCCTGTATTAAGATTTAATAATTTATATTATTTGTAACAGGAATGTTCTTTTTACAAATCTAATAATACAATTGTAAACGTTATATTCTATGGCCTCTCTAGTGTAGTGGTTTAGCACATTGCCTTTCTTTTTGATGGTCGCGGGTTCGATTCCTCGCACGGTGCAAACACTTGTATTCATGATGAGTAAGATTGTTTATATTACTCTGGGTGTTATCTAAGTATATTATCCATTAACAAAAATGTACTAAATACAGCATAACTGAATCTCACTTACTCTTGCTCGTACTCGTAGATGTGTAATTTAAAGATCAAAGCGTACTATGAAACATAGTACAAAGTCGCCGCCGTTGGATGTAAATCTACATCTTTTAAGCTACATATGCACAGAATTTCAATTATGGATCTTAAACTTTACCTGTCAAGTAACAATTTGGCCACTTTAGCGTGACCACAGTGAGCGGCCACGTGCAGCGCGGTAAGGTAGTCCACGGTGACGTCGTCGACTGGTGCTCGCCGGGCCAGCAGGACGCGCGCCGCGTCGGCGTGGTCACCCTGCGCAGACATGTGCAGGGGGGCCAACCCGTTCTGTACCAAAAGACGAGAACACTTTAAAGAGTGGACCAACCCGTTCTGCACCGAAGAAGACAACACTTTAAAGAAAGAAAGAAAATATTTTTCAATACACTTGCTCGTAATGTGAATCTAATTTCAACGGTTTTTGATATATAAATAAGTCCGTGAGCACACGTTATAAATGCAAATAGTGAAGTTATAATCCATAACCAAAAAAAAGTATTAGGTACTTTTTTTTATCAAATTTCGAACTGATAGCCGCGTGGCGTCATTCAGTAGGCAGCGAGTTGATTTAAAAAGGAAAACTGCTAGAAAGTGCCAAAATGCACAAAATATAATATAATGATTTTTAATAAGGAAATATAATATCATGATGTTTAACACACACTCTCCATTACGCCCTCTCCTTTCCTTCTAACAACAAACACTTAACTTAATCTACACCACTCGTAGATTGAGGGTTTTACTTAGTAATATAATATATATAATATAATAAATATTATGTTATCTGTGGTTTTACTAAATAAGAGGATTAAATTATAACTTGCCTTGCTTTTGCTGGTTATTGGCGCGCCTCTATCCAGCAATGCTTCCACCACCCTCTCGTGGCCAGACCTCGCTGCGCAGTGGAGGGGAGTCAGCCCATCTCTAGTCCTGGCTTCTACGTTAGCGCCGTTGTCGCCGAGGAGTGCTACCATATTGTCTTTGCCTAATAAATAATAATAATCGTATCATATAAGCTGAGAATAGGAAAATAAGAAATATAAAACCCAGTATAGCTCAGACAGTGCCATATAGTTCCAAAGTAATTAAAGATTTTACTATTTATTTATTTACTAATACCAGCACAAGATACTTCTTGATGAGAGAATTTTTAATAACAATTTTAGTCCCATTTGTAATGTTCTCTTAATATGTTACAACAATTTTTTATATCGTACGGGAATCGAACCTACGATCATCTGAAGTGTGCTAAATCACTGGACTATTTATGACACATACTGAAACTAATGTATTTACCATCAGCACTTACCCCATTTAGCAGCAACATGTAGAGGACATATATTGTGTTTGGCCGCGCAGTTTACATCAGCACCTTTGGCGAGAAGCAATCTCGCTACAGACTCATTGCCATAGTGGGCTGCGATGTGCAGCGGCGTAAAACCGGATTTGGACGTTACATCCGGATTGTGCTCGTTCTGTTTAAGAAATACCGAAATTATCGATTGTTAAAATCTATTCCACTCGTACAAACTAAAACCCTACCTAATTAAATATTGTTGCCGTTTTCACGCCAAGAAAATATATGTAAGATATTGACAATATAACTAGATAAATATATTACATATTTCGTATAAATATAAATAAGATAAGATGCTATATTGTATAGTTTTTGTCCTCGTTCTGTATGTAAAATTTCCGAATTATCATTCGTTAAAAAACGTAAATACGTTACATCTTTCAAAAAGATAAATACGTTACATCTTTCGCATAAATATAAGCAAAAAAAGAGGACATATTGTATAGTTTCCTAGAACTTTTGGAGGTGTTATCGTGATTACTGAAACCTTTAAAATCAATTTTAATAATTCGAAATTATCTTCTATTTGAGGAAGTAGCTTGAAATAAAACTACAAGATAGATCAATAGCTAAAATAAGTTTATAAATAGACGCTTGACCTTTTAATGAATAAATAAATTGGAGTGTTTACTTATAAAAATGTGATGTGGAAAAGTTTTATATGTCATATAAACGGTGAAAAAAATGAAGGTAAGTTTAGAATAATAATACAGACGGATAGCTGACTATACACATTATTTCATGCTCGATAAGGCGAATTTTTTGCATTCTTGTTCTCTTTGTTTACATTTACAAACACACTTTTAACAGCATTAAAGCCTATTCGCACCTGAAAGAGGGTACAGTACGTGTAAAGGCATCTATTATTTTACATATATTTGGCAAGTATTTTTTGCATTTTATAAATTTGCTGATTATATAACTCATTTTGACTATTTTGGTTGATGTTACTGATGTACACTTTATACAAAGCTGTTTAAATATTGTTTGTCTCATATATTATTGCATCCAAGTGTCTTGCACAACAAACTGCATTCTTGTATGAAGAATGAAAAATGGCAGTGAAATTATAGTCTATGACACTTTAGTCGGCATAAATAGTAACGAGTCATCACAACTTTGTTTCAAAAACTGTTGTGCTGTTCATATCTGTAGCAGCGTTTACCATCAGTTGGCCTTTGGATCATCATTTTGTTTACCATTCCACTATCTATATAGCTATAATATAATTCAAGGACATATTCAGTGAAGTACCGAGCAATGTATCTACTAGAACAAACCTACCTCAAGTAATAAATTGGCAGCCTTCACGTCGTCCTTCTTGGCAGCGATGTGTAGAGCGGGCAGACGGACTCTACCCCGAGTATCTGCTTCAAGCAGTACAGCGACTACCTTCTCATGCCCTTGCTGCATAGCCACTGCCAGTGGTGTAAAGCCATCCTGAACAAACATTCATAGTTATATCTCTCTGTAAGAAGAATGAGAGCATCGTAGCCTTGTGGATTATTGCAATTTAGACTGAACGGTCGTATAATAGGATACATTAGTTAGACATCGTAGGATCGCATCTTTGTGTTAACTTATATTTCTGACTAAATCCATATTAATGGAAATATTAATAAAGTTAATAATTTTAATCGAGAGAGGACTGTAGACTTGTTACCTGCCAAAATACCTATCAAAATGTATAATATATGTGTAATATAAAAAATAAAATACCTATCTAAAAAAAACAATGAGAATAATATATAAAGATATCGTGATACAGTATTTATTAACATACTTCTCCGAAAAAGCTTGACCGTTATTATGAAATATTTAGTGCATACTTGGTAAATCTGAGAATTTGGTAGATAGCAGGCTATTTTTTATATCCGTAGATGATAAGGATGGCCCTGTCAAAAGTATATGGTAAAACACCGTTTGCCGAGTCAGTTAGCAATAACTATAGTAATGATACTTACCTCTGTAGCTAGGCTTTGATTAGCGCCATTAGCAAGAAGGAACTTGACAACCCCGTCATGGTTCTCCTGAGCGGCCATATAGAGGGGGGTGAAACCATTCTGGGATTGAATGTTGACCTGGTGAACAAAATAAATAGTTTATTTTTTAAACCCAACTGCTAATTCTATTAATACCATATTATCATATATAAAGTCATATAAAAAGACAAATTAGAGTTTCAATTAGGGCAATGCTGGAAAAATATGTTTTTTAAACTATTTACCTAACACGGGAACACTTTGTGCAATGATATCATCTGATTCACTGTCATTTTTATGTATACATAGATATAAATATGATAGCCAGTGAGTCTATGTTTTTATAATTCAATCATTTCATTTGCGGTTTAATCAATACGAATGGTTACCCAATCGAAAGTCGAAATGCAGTCATAATTAATTTAGATTGAAATGCGATTCAAATTCTATTGTTAAAAACTAACGATGTATTTGTATATATGCATAGAATAGAATAGAATAGAAAATCATTTATTCAAATAAACTTAATTTAAGCACTTTTGAATAGTCATAACATTTTTTTTATCTACCGCTCGTTGGGTAATCTGTCTCATCACAAGAAGAACGAGCAAGAAACTTGTGTGTTACTTTTTTAAATAATCCTTGTAAGTTTACATTTACAAATCGAAACGTGTGAATACAAACTACCAACCAGCACTAATTTTTTGGGTCAAATATAAATATACAATAAGATTAAATTAGTCGTAGTGATAAGAGCAGACCAGTCCCTACAAGCAGCACTCGTTCACGAGTATGACGGATGAGCCAGCCATTACTACGCTCGACCATATTTTAGGGGGCCCAATGACCCGGCCCACCACGCCGCCACAGTCTGGACATTTTAGTGAGCATGACTACTCATTCCACTGGACCACGTCACAGCTACTTAAAATTACTATATGGTAGTTACAGTATTCGCACTTTACATGAGGATGCATGCGGCGATCAATAAAAAAAGCCGGTACGCTATCATATATCAAGAAAGCAGTATGAAAAACAAATTGTAACGTTGTCCGCAAATAAACTTATTCTTGCTAGATATTGCTATTATCTATAAATTCATCTCTCACTCTCTGGAACCCATATCATAAATAGAATAATGACAAACTGATAGCTCAACTGTTATTAAAAAGGCTAAAGCGAGTTTGTTTACTTGACAGCGTAACAAACAGTGTCTCGAAGGCTTAACCCATCATAATGAAATTTCACTTGGTATACCTATACATATGAAAAACCGATAAGAACGTTGTTTTTTAAATTATGAATTAAATACCATTCCAATGTTATAAATAAACTTACATTAAAACTAATATTAATAAATATAGTGTGAGTATATTATTCACTAATTGACACCACAGCGATATTCGGCATACATCGCCTGCTAAAATAATAAACATCGTTAATATGACGTAAGTAATGACCCATAAAACCATTACTTTATGGTGACATCGCTATTTTAGTATTCGTTTTTTATATTGATTGTAATATACTATATGAACTATATCTTACTGAGATAGACTTTATACGAAATCGCCTTGAATACCTCTATGTTACCTATTTCATTCGCCAAGATTACTTTGTAAGATGTATTTCAAATGAAGGGGGAAATTAAGCAGTAAAATTGCAGGATATAAGCACGATACCTTAGTCCTCTGGAACACATGAGTGGTATGACGGTCGTTACATGATAATATATGCTGTTCATGTACCTAGGCGATGATTAACACTTACAATTAGAGAGACCATCAGCTTGACAGCAATTCAAATTATATAAAAGAACAGTGAGTGAATAATCTTTTTGAAGTCGGTTGATGAATATATTATGTAAATTTATAATTAAAATATCTATATAAATATGATTTCTTATCATAATGTATGACGTTAACTATGAGAAGAAACCAATTGTAATTTTGGTAGATAGTACCTAAACTAGTATTTAGTTCGAAGGAAATAAACAATACAACATTTTCAGGTAAAGAAATTCTATGATATACTAAATGCTTTTTTTTTAGATATTTTTGCTTCTAATCTTAAAATAATTAAAAAATTGTGCACATAAGGCGAACTTTTCGAAAATTCTAATTTAATTACCAATGGCTTTAGCCTTGTTCATGAAAGGTTACAGCTATTGCAATCCATACATATCCAGTACTTAGTAGCGAGTATGTCACTTGCAACAAAAAAACCGTAACGTTAGTTCCGAAATCATATAGTTACTTAGTTACTGTTCTTAAAAGTTAAAAGTTCTAGTAGCGATATTGTAGTAATAAGTACCAGTTGTTTCATTAACTAATGTTATAGATGGGTACAGAATTAGTAGTTAATTTATAGACCTACCAACCTGTGTACCTACCATACCTATCTTTCTAGCATAAGCGAAATTTCTAGTATCAAGAGTTAGGTTTGCTTTTATTATATTATTATAAGTCTATGCAATTTCATTTGCAAGCACTAATTCCAGGTTTCGTTTCTATTTTATATGACGTGATGACATGCAACAACGCGATAAAAATTATACTGTAATGTATAAATATTTTAAGCCAATTATTAAAGTTAGAAAAAGAAATGTATATGTAGAGGTAATATATAGTTTATTTTCTCTTTTCTTTATACGTCGCCTTTGTTTATTGTATATATATATATATATATATTAGTATATATATATTTTCTCATTTTTGTTATCTCTAGAAAACACTCAAACCGATGCAAACAATTTTACTCATGCATATAAATGTTTGTACCGTGCGAGGAATCGAACCCGCGACTATCAGAAGTAAAGCGCTGTGCTAAACCGCTAGACCATCGCAGACGTTAAATCAATTCTATTCTATTCTATATGTGAAGTATATGGTTGTATATTTTGTTTCAGTCATCGCCTCTTTAGATAACAGTAACAGAGCAATATAAACAAAATCATGATTGATCGACATACAGACTACCACTTTGGTCGGGAAGTCACATTGATTTGTTATGATCAATGTCAATCGTACACCGTTAATTGATGGTGTTTGGTCGAAGCCATGGTTCATGCCATGATTTCGTTGGAACAAGATTCTGTTAACAAGTAATTCTCAAAAATGGTAGATTTTTGAGAATTACTTGTTAACAGAATTTTTTTCTTTATTTTTGTGTTTATATAATATAGAGAGAGTAGAGACAGGAGAAAAATAGTGTATAAATGATATCTATTTAAAACAATCTAATTTTAAACAAGTTACTAAAAGGGATTTAAAGCGTTCATGGTTGATTGAAAAGATATTTTTAAATCTTGACTGTTCAAAACAGTTGTTTAACATTAACATTAAATTTGACGCGGTCATTTTTTATACGTATAATTAGTAAAAATTGCGGAAATGAATATCGAGCAAGTTCCAGTAGTAGCAACAAACGAAGACGTGTGAAGGTAGACGCATATGTCTGCCCATAAAAAGATTTCATTTTCCATCTACCCGCTGCTCTTCTGTTTACCCGTGATCATGGTGGTTGAAACACTGCCGAAATATCGGGAACTCAGCAAATAAATATAAAACGTGGTAAGATCCCGTGATTTTTACTAATTATATGTATAAATTGTTTAACAATTAACAATTCTAACAATCAATGTTATGAATTCTCTTCCATTCATAAAGTCCCCTTAGTAATATGTCTTACATGTCTTCCACGTACAGCGGCCAGTTACGGTTTTACTACACTTATTTCTTTATTTACTTTAGTTTCCATCCATATTATGTAGAATTACTAGTAAATTAGTAATAAACTTATAAAGTATGTTAGTAAATTATAATATCTCACAGTTCATGTATTATAATAATAAAGATATTTATTCAGCGTTATTCGTATTTGTTATACAACTTAAAAGCTTAAATATATTGGTAACGCTATATGTGACTCTAACACAGCATTTGTAGTACAACTAAGTTTGCGCATGCGCAGCACTGATTGTCAGTGGATATCATAGATTTTATATATCTATGTCCACATCCAGATACACTGTGTCCGAAGCAGTGTACTAATATCCAGTGCGTCTGGAGCGGATAATCTGACATATTAGCAGTAGTGGTAAGGATTTATAGATTAACTAGCTGTGCCCGCGGTTTCACCCGTGTGAAATTTTTAGCCTATACTCTGATGTACAAGTTATATTACTATAAAGTTTCATCAAAATCGGATCACTAGTTTTTGCGTAAAAGAGTATCAAACATCGTTCCATACTGACGAACTTCCGCGTTTATAATATTAAAAAGATAAGATTGTCCATACTAAAGTATCATACCTGAGCCCCATTCTGCACTAGAAGTTTAACAACAGCTTCTTGCCCAGCTAGCGAGGCAATATGCAGCGCGGTGTTGCCTTTCTTGGTGGCAGCGTCGATGGCCGCACCACGATCGAGCAATTCCCTGACCACCTCCACGTGGCCATCTTTGGACGCAAGATGGATGGCATTTAAACCGTTCTGTGGACAAATATATTTTTAAGCATACATTTTTAAATAATAAAACAACGTGAAATTGGTATCTACTCCCAAACCGAGCTTGTATTATAAACACTATACGACTAATCTTTTTTCTTACGTTCTTGGCAGAACGTTCATTTTGTAGTGGACTAAGAGGTAGATGTCCTCCGCCTCTATTGACTGATATTCTATATTACTCATGGAGTGGATCACCTACTGCTGCTTTGACTTGATCTATCCATAGCATGGGTCACCGTGTATAATATGTACTAAACAACTAATAGAAATACTTAAATACATACATGTTATGGAACGTTTGCCAAATAGGTCCCAAGTAAGCCAAACAAGAAACAAAGCTAATGGGATACAGAGGGCTAACGCTTAATAGTTTGAAATCCAACGAAAACTGGCGTTGTTCCAGAACTGAAGAATAGATTAGATTTCATGTACAGTATTGTATAATAGGGTATTTTCTAACAAGATTATACTAATTTTCAACAATACAAAAAGAGAAATTTGTATATCTATACTTAACTATTTAATGTAGGTGACAAAATCATTTATTATAAATTTCTATGAACAATTTTTTTATAATTGTAAATAAAGAAACCATTTGGTTTCTTTCTTTTTAATAACGTTTAAACATACACTAGAGAATACCTGTATTTACAGTATGTTGAGTCTTTTTAAGCGTTTTAACTGTAGGTATTGCTACTGCCCAGCCCTATCGTGACCGCAACTCTATTCTATTCCTACGCAAAAGTGTGTTTACCTTTTCATGACTAATCGGTTGAACAGATCTTAATGAAAGACTTTAAGAAGCAATAGCTTTTATCTCATAAAATAGCAGAGGAAGTCACGGGTAATATCTAGTACAAAAAATTATAGAAAACTAGATTTTAACCACTACTCTATTTACTTTTCTATGCATTAGATCGACTAGTCTAGAGTTTTACTTCCGTTGGTCGCGGGTTCGAGTCCTCGTACAGTACAAATATTTGTATTCATGAGTAAGATTGTATATAACCGATATATACTATTTATATATACCGGCGTACTTTCTAAGTTTTTGCAAACATTATGTATCTATTTAATGTATTAGTTGTCTTGTAGCCATAACACCAGCTCTACATGGGACTAGATGGCACTGAGTGTATATTATATTATCTGTGGTGTCGCTAAAATCGCCGTCTCGATCTTCAAGCAAACCAGCTACTATTATTAAAATCAATTTACTTGTATCCCATTACATTTACAGATATTTGACATAAGATAAGACAAGAAAAATGGATTTTTAATCTAAATATCTATCTAAACAAAGCGAGGGTGAATACCACCGTGACCCACCGTTCATAGCTAAAATTCGTGATACCAGATCGCGTGTTTATAACACATACCTACATGAAATTGTAGAAAAGTTTTTATGTCGTTGCACAGCAAAATAAACTTTAACATTTTGGAAATACCTGTTCTTTTCCAAGGAGATTTGGTGGGAAAGAATTTTGCAAAACATTCTGGCTTTGTTTTATAGCTCAATTTACTTTCCAAGCTTATTAGCTACACCGATAACTTCCACACGTCATTTATTAAAAGCGACGATTTCTTGAAAGAATTTTATATTATAGAATGTATGTATAATCTATATAAATAAAATTGAAGTGTATGTTTGTAATATTGAAATAACCATTTTTTACTACATGCATATTAATAATAAAATACGTTGCATACACCAAAATAACATTTTTTACAATTTCTGTCTGCCTGTTTGTTCTGGCAAATCTCTTATATGGCTGGACCGATTTTGACGGGACTTTTTTTAGCAGGTAGCTGATGTAATAAGGAGTAACTTAGGCTACTTTTATTTTAGAAAAATAAAGGTAAATTCCACAGCAGAGAGAACAGCTAGGGTATAATGTAAATGCATAATTATTTTTTAAATTTAAGAGTAGTAACATCCTGAACACACGGATTTAGGACATTTTGTACTATTACATTATTTAAACGGCATAAAATAGAATAGAAAATTATTTATACAAATTAACTTAAAATTAAGCACTTTTGAACAGTTATACTTATTCTTCTTTAATCTACCACTCATTCAAAAAGCTGTCTCATCACAAGAGATGGACAGAAATTTGAGTAGTGTTCTTTTAAACAAATGTAACTTGATATTTTGAAGTTACAATGTGTGAATACAAACTACCAAATAAGAATAACTAATTACAGTCATATTAAATATACAAACAACTGGTTGAGTAACTAAATAAAAGTAAATCAGTCATAGTAATTGGAACAGACCAGTCTGTATGATATAATTGTTATGTTACTATGTTAAACCAGTGTGTACTTCTAGTTCATATTATATGAAAATGTTTATATTTAGTTTGCTTATTTGCTTCTTATATGATTTAAAAAAATATTTCACCTATAGGAAGCTTTATCATCAGTGAGTAACATAAAAACTGATGATGATGAATAATGATGATACTTACAGCGTTGCTAACGTTGATGTCGACCCCCTGCTCGAGGAGGCTAATGATCTTCTCTATCTGCCCGGCGCGCGCAGCCCGCAGAAATGCGGTGCTGGCATCCGCCTGACAAATACAAACATTTTAATACATCATAAAATATATAAATTGCTTAGTACTAATGTTAACTTGATCGGTTCTCTTCATATTGCAAGTATACATATAACGTATTGAATATACTTAGTATTAGTTCATGCAGCCAAGAGTCATTTGTTATACCTACATAATTTACCGAACATTTAATTTTAACTTAATATACCTTCTTATATTTTATTTGAACTTACAAATTAAATTACAAGAACCTTTAGATATTTGTAGACAAAGGTAATTTTTTTTTAATTTCTCTATTTTGTTTAAATACATTCTTGTTATAGAAATAATATATACATATATAGTTTTCTTAGTATATAAACGATTTAAATAAATAAATGCACATATTTTCAATTTGTGATTACTACATAATTATTTACTCTCTATTTTGTAGCTATACTTTTTCGCTGACTTTTTCGTCTGTTCTTTTTGAGTGATTCACGCTGAAATGACTGTAGATTCGACTTCTATTAGTGTTGGCAGTAAACCTTCTTGAGTAAAGATATTTTAAATTTATTTCAATCAAGCACACACAGAAAGAAATCAACAGTTGATACTGATGAAGTATAAGTGTTGAACGACATCACCCTACCGTAACCCATTTAATTTCGCCATAAACTCATCAAACAGCTGACACAATTCCACCGCAGTACATCACCTATATATCTTTACGGCGGCCATTTCGAAGACAACGATATTAGCCATAAACCTATCCCCCGGAGAGGCCTGGTATTGACGTCAGCTACCGCGTGGTAGCGTTTATTGCTGTTCTTGTCAAAATTAATGGCTGAAAGCCATGAGAATGACCGAGACCTATTACACGCACATGTCATAATTTTTAGGGGGTAATTTTTAATGGATGATAATGGAATGCTGCAACCGCCTGTGGTATATACGAAGTACCAGTAGAGAATGATAGGATGAGCATTATGTTAGCTCAGTTGGCGCAGGCGCATCGTGAAGAATTTACCAGGAATAAACACCAACTTGTTCCCCAGGAAATGCCTGATGATGCCTCGTTTAGAGGTCGGTCTTCTTGTTAAGAGTTCGGATAGTGCTTAAAAGCCTAGTGCTGATTGGCGACCAAACTGCGACGAATAATAAGACTGCTAAATAATTCAAATAGTAATTAATTGGAATCACTGTGGATAAATCCATGTCACCAATTTCAGCGGCGAGGAAGCTTGCTTAGAAAGACATGTTTTTGTTTAAGCCAGTGAAATTACAGGGTACGGAGGCATGACATCTTATTCCTCCTGAATGATGACGCAGACGACTTACAACAATGTATAACTCGGTAAAAGGTAGTATGTAACAACGAATTCTTTTATTATAACATTTTTAAATGCGCAACTCTTCTTCATTACATATTCTACACAAGTAGGTTCACGTTATATTTCTGCGTATTCTTTAATATTTGATACATCTTCAAGGCATTCATTGGGCGGAGTTACGACTGCATACTTGTATAGACACGGGCGCTTGAACTCTATGAAATACTCGTATGACGATAATGATGTTTTTATCGATTTGTCTCGAAATAATTCTATTATTGTGCTGATTTGTACCGATGCTTCGACAGAATAATGTAGAACTATATAAATGTTTTTTAAATACTGTTCCCGATGCAACACGCTCGTCATAGGTAGCGTAATAGACAGTAATAAAAAGAGCACCCAAAACTATTAGAAATAATTAAAAATTGTAGGCAGAGTTATTTAAAAAAATACTTTCTTTATTATATACAATAATATTGAAATTTTGTGTGTGTATTTGAATTACATAAGAACACAAATACAAGAACCAATCAAAGGTTTAATTTATGTTCTTAAAGTAGAGTGATTTAAAGTAATTTCCAATCAGAATTGTTTATAACTCATTATGTAATGAGTTATAAACAATTATAAGTTAATTTTGAATATATTCTAATGTTAATAAATAACATAGTTTTTACGCGATTTTATGCTTCACAGCTAATGGCGAATTTTTCAAATTACGTTTACCTTCCCAATATTTGTCCACAAAAAATACACTAACCAATGAAAAAAATTTTTGACCACCAAAATTAGAATCAAATCCGCCAGATGAGACTATTATTATATAATTATTATGTATCAAGTTTTAACTTAAAAAGTTCAAGCCATAGCTAAAAATTCGACTCTACATTGAAAAGCATTGGGAGCTTATAATTACTATGATCATTGTAAATATCACATTTACATAATACTAGCGTAAATTCGTCTGCAAAATTTTCATTCAACCATATTCCACTTTTTTGCAACATTTTCTACACTACATACTCTTATCACTAATAATTATACTCATTCGTTGGCAAACTTCCTCTAAAAGACTACAGTTACATTCACCCGTAATGATATAGCCTTCTCTTTTTAAAGAAGAAGTTCTTTAAAAAGAGAAGGCTATATCATTACGGGTGAATGTAACTGTAGTCTATTTATGTCAAAATAATATCTTGTAAATACCTATATACATAACTATATATTTATACTTATGTACATGTATATAGTATTTACTACATATTATTTTAACATAAATAGGCATACATACATAGTCATACAGCACGCTTTCTCTTACATCCTACCTATATATAAGTGTATAAAAATGTTCTTATACACTTATAGGCAATGAACTGAACGGTTTTAATGAAGCCCTATGTGGTAATGAAAGGGTGAATGTATTGCTATCCAGAGGGGTAGCACTAGTACTCTAACCTCTTTACTACGCAAGTACTTATGTGATGTATTATACTGTAGTAAACAGGTCAATTTTGACGACCTCGGTGGTCTAGCGGTCTAGTCTACCGCTTTACGACCGATGGTCGCGGGTTCGATTCCTCGCACGGCACAAACATTTGTATTCATGAGTATGATTGTTTGTATCGGTCTGGGTATTTTCTATGTATAATATGTATGTATTTACGAAAAAAAATATCTATGTATTTGTATCAGTTGTCTAGGACCCATAACACAAGCTTTAGCTAGCTTAACTTGGGTCTAGATGACGCTGTGTGAATTGTCCTAAGATTATTATTATTATTATAATTACCATAATAATATCGTCTCAATGACTTCAGTATCATGGTCGTAATATCGAAAGTTTTTTTTTTTATTTAAAACTTAATAGAATTGTTGCAAACTCTTTGCACATTTTTATATATTTATTTTTCTACCAATTTTAAATGTATTTTCTTTTAGAATTGTCATATATTTTTATTGTTACTTCTTGTCTACAACCATTTGTACACGTACCTATCTTCATTATAAGTTACCATTTTCTATCCATTGTTTGATTTACATCACACATACAGTCCACTCATTCTATCACCTACATTTTGGTCCATCTTCGCTAAGAAACCAATACAAGAATAATATTAATTGCTTTAAATCCTTGTAAATATCATGTTTATAGAAGCTGTACTTCAAGATACTTCATACTTACTACTTGTCCAGGAGTTCTCTCCGTTATATAATATGGAAAAATATTATTATATATAGATTTTATTATGCTTCGATTTATAAGAATTTTAGATCATGAGTTTAGATTTGGACGGTACTAAAAAACCTTTAAGTGACATTTTATATTTCTGACTGACTCTCTAATAGTGGAAATATGGAAGTGGGCACGTGTTGCGTTCACCACGACGTGGCCACCACATTTAGGATTACAAGTGATATATTTTTAAAATTACCAAAAAAATTGTATTTAAATAGAATGTGTATGTGCAGAAAGAATGACCGGTTATTTAGAGAAACTTTTTTAATAATATTAAATATATATTTACTTAATTTTATTCGTATCTGATGTATTAATAATTTATTCGCTTGTTAATATATTAATAGGTGATAACAATTTATTCAATATTAAAGTAGTAATATTATTCATATTATTGCATACATATTTAAATAAAATCACTATTATTAGCATTTCTCTATTTTATGAGGCACGTGCTAACTAAATTATTGAGCGAAGGACATGAAAGGCATTTTACTTGCATAAATGTCCCTCAAACGAGGGGTTGCGGTGCAGGGGTTCAAATGCACTTGCCGTTCTGAAATTATCGAGTATCTGACTATTTTCCCATTATTATTTTTTTAAATATTTATAATAATAATAATAATCTCAGGACAATTCACACAACGCCATCTAGTCCCAAGTTAAGCTAGCTAAAGCTTGTGTTATGGGTACTAGATAACTGATACAGATACATAGATTTTTTTTTTGTAAATACATACATATTATACATAGAAAACACCCAGACTGATACAAACAATGATACTCATGAATACACATGTTTGTACCGTGCGAGGAATCGAACTCGCGACCATCGGTCGTAAAGACCGCTAGACCACCGAGGTCGTCATATTTTATTTATGTAACATATTTTTTTGTTTATCGCATGCCTCATCCTTGTTAATGTGTATTTACTTAGAACTACATATGTCTGTTTTTTGTTTAATTTATCAAATGTTTATATATTTTGCAGAATTAGTATATATATTTAGATATACATATAAAAACTAATTCTGCTAAATAAAAAATATGCCGTAACCAACCCATAAATGATGATTTTTTCTCGTACTGAGTGAGAAACACCTTTATTACCGATTTTATTTTACTTTGTTACTTTTAGTAATTTACAATGCAACTAAACTAGCTACTGTATAATTCCCCCGGATTAGCCCAAATGTAACTATTTTATGAACTAATATTTTTTTTTAATATAATATAGAGAATCTTACTCACAAAGAATATAGAATATAGAACAAACGAAAAATTAAAATACTAAATATATTTGTGATACAAAAAAAAAAACTATTTTTAATTATTATTATTTTGCATAGTACCGTATTATACTTTATTTCATGTGCATATTGTACAGATACTATGTAACAGTTGTATGCACGCGAGCAATTATTCAACACCCCCCGACATAAAGGGTCACCCCATCACACCCTCTCTATACGTGTGACGTGTACAGCGGCGGTGATTTGTGCACGTCTGACGACTGTTTGACTTGATTTGGTTGTTTAGAAAGGATTCTGTTACATTTTAAACATCGCCACGTTTTATTATCTATATATTTGTTTTATATTTTCCTATATTATACTGCACCCATACTTTCAGCAGTGTATAACTTATAGCCTAAATATTATTCTGATGTATAAGCTATATTACTATAAAGTTTCACCAAAATCCGTTCAGTAGATTTTGTGTGATAGAGTAACAAACATGCATCCATACTCACAAATATTCGCGTTTATAATATAAGTAATGTAATATATTAATTACAGGTATTTGCAACTGAAGTATGTATTATTCGTAAGATTAAGCAGTATGGCTGAATCCTTTGTCTTTCACATTAGTAAAAAGTTTAGTCAAGTGTTCTGTTTTTTTTTAATTATTTGAATAAAGATTATTTCCACTCTCTCTTTTATATATACACACAAACTCACACACAGTCATAGTAATTACAACTAGCCTCAATAGAGGTAGGTCTCTACGTATACAAATACAGGCGCATGAAGTCACGAGCACAACTAGTTTACAATATTAGTACGAACGGAAATGAACACTGGTACTTTTATAACAGAAGTGCCCCACTTGTACGTAATACTGTAGGGCGTAGGGTCCGTCTACTCATAAATCATTATCGACGTCCCCTATTTGTTTTGCCGTCGATATAACGTCATGTGGCTTAGTGACGTCACATCAACGTGGCTGTACACAATGCACCCTTCGATCTTGATGATCGATGCTGATTAAGAGGCTATGTAAGCTAGCTGCTTTTAGTATCATTGATTGCAATCGATTATTATCCGGAATTAAAAGAAAAATAAAAGATCGACTTTCGAGCTTTCTTTTGACCATCTACCCTTTCCTTATTTTTACTTTCTCTATCCACCCAAAGGTGGTCTGGAATAGACTGCTGAGTGATAAGACTACGGCTCTTGTATCAATTAATGTACATATATTTACTATTTTAACTATTTTTGTTCTGTAATTGGTGCAATAAAGAGTATAAACAAATAAACTATGATAGAGTGGAGCCTCTTGGCGCAGGCATTTTTATGCTTAAAAAGAGGTTTCTCGGTCTGATACCAATTTCATCATACAAATACTATATTTAAAGTTTTTAAATGTTCTCTAATTTTTAAATATGGAAGCTAAATATTTATACATTCTTGGTGGCCAGTATTCATTTAATAAGATAAATCTTATCATATATATATTATAGTAATGTCTATAGAAATATATATATATATATAAGAATGTTTAAATATTATAATATATTATAATCAATTTATCAAGAGTTTTTGAAAAGATTTTTTGTGTTACTACTTGTATATCTTAATCCGGAAAATCTTATTAATAAATACTTATGTTTGTGAATCAACTGTTAGCTTTACATGTATGTGTATTATACAAATACTCTTTATTATTGATTAAACTGGGTTGTTTGCTAGAATTAAAATAAATTGTTTGCTATTATGCTGAGATGAATAGGAAAAATAATATATTACTAATGCTACAGATACTTAAATATTACTCACCTATTATTTTTAAACAGCTACAGAATAAATATCTTTTGTATTATTTATAAATCGTATAAAATACAGAAACAGAAACACAATTTACGTGCCCATTTATTTAGTTTTTATGTAAAACATCCACCTACAATTTGTAAACCAGCCGGGGATTTATTGTCGATACTTCAAAGAAAATACGTACATACATCTTATTTGTACTTTTCTATTTATACAATTTAGTTTGTCTTATTCAGAACATTTTGGACACGGGACTTGGGACGAGTTGAAGCACTATGTTTTCGTCAGTTATTAACAAATTTTACATACATTTTCCGTTATGTTATACTTATGAATGCAAATACTGGTTATTATATGGGAATAGAACCTACTACTACCACCACTAGAAATAGTTATATACTTAAGAAAACGTTTTTGTTTTGTTTTTTATCATGAATATTATTCCCGAAATATCCCTGAAATATCTGCCGAAACTTCCCGAAATTTCAGCAGCGCTACAATTTCAAATTTATTATTATTTACCCGTAATGTTAAGAAAAATTACGAGATCTTATCGTAATTATTCTTTATGTTACGTGTAAAGAATAGCCGCTTCTGTACTGTTTTAAATTTGACATGGTAATTATTTACACGTACAATTAGGAAAAATAAATATCGAGAACTCAATGCAAATAAATAAAACTCACCACGTTTTATTTATCCTGTGATATTTTTCTAATTGTATATACAATATAAAAATATAGCAAATAGTATTATAACAAGGAATAAATAATTCATTTAGTTGATACTTCTTGATACTCATGGAGACCATAGAATAGTCAGTAGCTCATTAGTCGGATAGCAGTTTACAATGTCTGGCTGCCAGACAAGAGGGGAGCTTGAAGTTGTTTGTACGCCAGCTCATTTGTATCACTACCTACCTAAATACAGCATAGTCTACAAAGAATTCAACTAGTTTTAAATTCAAAAGCGACTCTGTATTTAAATCTTCTTGTTAAGATATCATTTAAATTTGCTGACACAGATTAATCATTAGCAAATATCAACAATGCAACACTCCAATATCAAATCAGTTTGTACGCCAGCTCATTTGTATCACTACCTACCTAAATACAGCATAGTCTACAAAGAATTCTACTAGTTTTAAATTCGAAAGCGACTCTGTATTTAAATCTTCTTGTTAAGATATCACTTAAATTTGCTGACACAGATTAATCATTAGCAAATATCAACAATGCAACACTCGAATATCAAATCAAAATTAATCGGAATTATAAAAAAAAATGTGTATTTTTCATAGCATAGGGTGCAAATAGTACTCCTGATAGTAAGTGATTACTGCCGCCAATAAGCTATTGCAACACCAGGGAAATTGAAGTTTTGTTACTGATCTTTTAAGAAGAGGTGGGTAGGGAAAGGAATTAAAACATGGACCTAATTCCTGTCCCCGCCTTAGGTCCCTTATTCTGAAGAGATATTCTATCGGTTCGGAAATATCATTACGGGAAGGTATTTCACAATGTGATTGTGCGTGGCATAAAGTTTATATTTTTAAACAACGCATTATATGGTAACACAGCGTTCTAAATGCCTATCCACCCCTATATCTATATATCTATACATATAAATAAAATTGGAGTGTCTGTTTGTAATATGGAAATAACCGTTTTTTACTACATGTATATGAATATAAATACGATACATACACAAAAATAACATTTTATACAATTTTTGTCTGTCCGTCTGTTTGTTCAGACTAATATCTAACTGGCTGGACCGATTTTGACCGGACTTTTTTGGCAGGTAGTTGACGTAATAAGGAGAAACTAGACTACTTTTATTTTATAAAAATGAAGTTATTCTCTATATAATTCCATGCGGACGAAGTCACGGGAATAGCTAGTCATTAATATATATTAATACATGAAAAACTTTTTATGAAAATTGCGCGAACGGATGAATATGAAATTTCGCACGCTAATAGTATATAAGGAGTGCAGAATGCATTTCTTTTTAAATTATATATATAAAATACATAAAATAGTAAAGAAAATACCATATATTTCACACACACATGCATTTTATTCTTTGTTATTGACGGTGCAAAAATGTTTTCTTATTGTGTTTTTATTACGGTCTAATTTCGACCAACTGTGCGGCCAGTACTTATAATATTATAGAACTCAAATCTCGCATGTTTATATCTAACTATTACACGTAAGGAAACCAAATCGTACATGTTTATATCAGTAGTTATAACTGAAAGCTCAAAATAAAAAAGCCTTTGATGTATTTACGATTTTGCATCAATATAATGTATACCGTTTAATGAATTTATTTGGTTTACATTACAGGATAAAAAATAACTTTTATTTGAATCATAAATTCTGTTGTATTTTCTTTATTTTTTAATAGTAGCCACATCAAGGTAAGGAATGTTATGTAAATGAATAGTAATATGTAGTTAGCTAATTGTAGCTTTGTTCCCTGCGTGTAATTAGAGTGAAATTATTATACCTATTATATCTCTAACTCACCCACTTCAACCATCAAATAGCATCTTATGTAAGAGAGATATCGGTTTAATAAATAGATTAGACAGTGAAATGGTATACCTTCTGGTAATGGTAATAGAATGGTACACCTGCTTGCGCTAACGGTATATGCTGGCGAGGTACCAGTGAAGGATGATAGAATGAGCATGAATCCAGGTCAGTTTGCCCAAGCTGGAGAATTGACTAGAATTATATCACGATGGTTTCCAGGGGGGATCACGTGGAGGTCGTCATGATATGAAAGGTCGCTAACAATGGGGGTACTAGCCTCATTTTTAATAATCCCTTACCCTCTATATAGCCGACAGTTGTCATTTACGTCATTCCATAAAAAATACTTATCCGCTTCTTATGCATGCGCCCAGCAGTGAAGTTGATTGCATTATAATAAAAAGCAACAAGTCCGCAATAATTTTTCCACAAGTTCCCTATAATTCAATGTAGATCTGAGCAGTATTTAAATGGGTCAAGGTAATACGACCTCTGCGCTTGACGATACAGCGCAGGTAGAACTCAAGAAATGTTTCAAGGACAAGAATTCTGATTCAATGTGGACCCTTTGTTTTGAAACGCTTCCGAAACGAAAAAAAATACATTTTGAAATTGTATTTTTACAAAATAGGAGGCAATCTAACATGCAGATCAGCTGCGGTGGTAAATGATTATTGCTGCCCATGTAATATATAATAATACCCATAGCACCGACAAGTCTAAGTACTAAGCAGAGCTTTTGTTATTTGGTTGTTATGGATAATCGATACAAATATATAGATATTTTCTTTTTGTAATTGATACATATTATAAGTAGAAAACACCCAGACCGATACAAACAATCATATTCATGAATAATAATAATAAATGTTTGTACCTCGCGAGGAATCAAACCCGCTACTATCGGAAGTAGTTTACTAATCTGAATTACGCATATGAGATCGTGTTCAAATCCGGCTTACATCAAAGAAAACAATTTAAGTGTCAATGTATATTTTTGACTGATTCTCATTCATTGGTGAATGAAATGTAGAATCAACAGTAGACAATGTCTCTATCTACCTCATCTGGGATAACAGTTGTGAAGGTGTTTGCATTGTTTTGTTTAGGATCAAAGATAGGATAAGGATAAAATAAAAATTTCTAGTATTGGAATCGGTACAAACTAATAATATGCCCAGGCAGCATTTTAAATGGGTCAAGGCGTTCCCCGGGTACAAATCAGCTCGCAGGCCGAGTTTCAAGGACGCATCGGATTTGACGTTGTTTATTGATCTGAATTTTAAGGTTATTTATGTGAAAATATTTGTTTATAGACTAACAACTTTTAAATATAGATACACGATTTATACATTGTAAGTTTTGGAGCACTGTAACTCGAATAGAACTCCGAATATATATATTTTAAGTTACACCCTTAGTGTCCATAGTCTGAAGATCCATGCCCTTTTTTGCGCTTTATTTATTTAGTGTAAAATTTCCGCTAAAATGTGTTGTGGCTTTCCTGCAGTCAACTAACTCTGGATGTTAGCTTAACTTATGTGACTTTTTTATTTATAAAACAATTCCTATAAATAATTTTTACTGTAAACTTTGACTACGAATTGTTGTGGTTTTAAAAAACCTTCAAAGAGAAAAATGAAAAATTTCATTGTTGGAAAGTTGGTTAGTTTTAGTAGTGTTAACAAAACTATTTATATTATACTTAGAGACATATCGTAATATTGTTTATTCAAACAATAACACTTTAAATATTCATAGTATTATTAATATTATAAGTTCTAAAGTCACCTATTTTAGAACTTAATATAATATTAATTTAGAGAGAGTCTGTCCTTTTGTTACCTTTCACGACGAAACGTCTGAATATATCTTAATGCAAATAATATGAAAATACATTATTTTTATACCACGATTGGCGGAATAAACAACAAGTTTGTATCACGAGAACAGGCATCATATATCTTTTATTTAAAAATAGCAGACAATATCGCGGGTAACATCTAGTAATATATATGAGATTAAGAAAGTTATTTTAAATCTAAATTCATCATTCAAAAGATTTTTTATACTATTTCTATACAGGTTTGTTAGAAGTAAAAATTCGAAATCAATATTATCCACCCTCCTGATTTAGCTGATGATAAATTCACCCCAACGAGTTTTATTATCGCAATGATTGCATTTTATAAATCACTCTAAATTATAATGTACGCATATTTTTATCTGTATATTTTGTATCTATATCACTTTTTCATTACGTAATTTGCATGTCTATTCTAATAGACTATAAATTATACTTATTTTTCAAAAAATTTCAATAAATATTTCAAACGTATTTTTATACGACTATTTTGTAATAATTAAAGGACAAGACTTCAGTGGAAACAATTACAATTAATAACTTATAAATAATATAGTAATAATAAAGGCATTTATTCAGCATTACATCAGTATTATTATTTATATTTACGTGATGTAAATTTTCCACTTAAGAGTATATTTACATACATTATTGTATTTAAATTTACTGAAGGAAGTTATCAAATAAAGAAACAAAAATAAAATATTCAAAAACAAAATTTAAAAGAAATATGATTATAAGGACATTTTTTCCTTTTCTTAACAAACTGTTTTTTTTTTATATTAAATATATGCAGAACTAGTACTATATCTATAAACTAATAGAAGTATAATATTAGATATGAAAAATTTCACTCACGACTTAAGTTACATAGAGTAAGAAAAAAGTCAAGAGACAACACTACGTAGGGCGCAAATCATCGCGCACACACACATTTATTTATATCGAAAAAAATAAAACAAAACCAAATATTATTTTTATTGAACATTTATAATATTAAGATTATTATTCAATTCAATATTTCATTTTAAATATCTGAAAAATATGTTTATTTCCCTTTTCTATTTCATCAATTTAGTATAAAATCTTCTAAAGTACCAAATAATAACTTGACATATTTTAATTATATTTCATGTCTCATATACTGAGAAAAAGGTAAATGGTAATACATTCTTCACTCACAAATTTATAAAACATCAATTTGTTGTACGTAGTGTTTCCTCTAGACTTTAATGTTGCTCTATGCTATGATTGCATTTCATAAAATAACAGTGCAGTACTGTGATTGCAGGTATAATATTGTGGTTTTACACGATTTATACAGAATAGGTGGTTTTCTTTTACAATTAGCGGTTGTTATAACAATTTTGTAGCAGGGTTGAGTAAGTCTAATAACTATATGTACATTAATGTGGCTTTTGCATGTAGTTTTTCTAACAACTCTAAAAAAAATTCTTACTCATATTAATTAAGGTTGACTTTTGCAAATAGTCCCTTATTTAGTGTAACCTTTATCTTACTATTTCAGCCACGACGCGACCTGCCTTGTAGGCTGTGTTTTAGTTAAAGGCCTAAATAATACCTCCAGGGTATTGTAGTGAAATTACAGGATATTTGCCATGACATCTTAATCTTCAGAAATGACATTATGATGATGTTATCTATGGTGCTGTTCGTATATGGGTGATGAGTGTCACCTACCATTACTTGAAGAGCATAAGTCGTAAGTGTTCCGTTTTTGTACCTGATATTGTTGATGACAATAATCAGCATATGCGAAATGATTTTCGATATCAACAGTCTATTACATACTGCCATGTTTATTCCGTACTAATATTATCAAATCAGAATATCTATATTCGTATATGTCTATTACAAACACGTATGTCACACGTAACGTTAGTTCAGAATGTATTTTTTAGCTGAGAAGAACTGACAAGAAACTAAACTCTCACTATAGACGGTGTCACACATATTGTTAGTTCAGAATGAAGTTTTTAGCTAAGAAGAACTGACAAGAAATTAAACTCGGTGGTCTAGCGGTTTAGTACACCACCTTACATCCAATGGTCGCGGGTTCGATTCCTCGCACGGCAGGAATATTTGTATTCCTGAGAACGATTGTTTGTATCGGTCTTGGTGTTTTCTATAAAAATATCTATGTATTTGTATCAGTTATCTAGTACCCATAACACAGGTTTTAGCTAGCTTAACTTGGCTCTAGATGGCGCTGTGTGAATTGTCCTGAGATTGTTATATTATTATTATATATTACAAATAAGCTTCAACATATTACAAAAAACAGATTCATGTTTAAATTAAATTAAGGAGAATGTAGTTCCCACCAGGACTATATTCCTGTACATTTATAACAATTGGGATTAATTTTTTGTGGGACAAAATTAGGCAATATTAAAATTATAATTCATGTCGTCCTAATATAAAACGCGAAAACCTTGACATGACCACTCCTGCGCCCTAATGGCGACACCTAGCCATACCTGAGCTCATGTTACCTATTAATTGAATTAATTATAAACGTTACCTATAAGTAGAAACCGTAATATAGGTCAGGATGGTGATATTTCAATAAAATTTTGAATTGAAATTCCTAATAGCCCAATTTTGTATGAAAACTTATAACCGGCAGCCAACAAAAATATAACATTATGTAATATTTGCCATACCGTAATAAAAATAATTAAACAATAACCTTGTTAAAATAAATCAAAACCGATATAACGTTAAAAATGCAGCGTGCATTTTTATTAACTGGATTTAACAGCATTAACTGGTTGTAAACGAAAATGTGTATTGCCAAACCATAAATGTAAAAGAGAAGAAAATTTACATTTACATTAATTATTATTTACATAATTGAAGTAAGTTAAAAAATTGATACAGTTTTTTATTGTGTCGGCCAGACTCGATAATAAAAAAAGTAAAAAAATATTAATATTAAAATAAATTAACACAGAACAACGAGACTGCATTTGCAACTGGCAGCCATTAAATATATGCCATGCCATAAAAGTGGCATGAAAAAAGAGTAAAAAAGAAGAAAATTATAAAAACACTTAACACAACATAAAGATTCACTGTATTTTTATTTACGTAATTGAGATTTAGTTATAAACTGTATACTTAGTTTCTCTTTGTTTCGGCCAGATTTAAACTCACGACCTTTGGAATCTAAGTTGGAATAGTACCTAAACCTTTAAGCCACTTCTTATGTAGGTATTTTATATCATATCAAACTATTTTATAATTTCGTCTGATCACTCCAATGTCAAACTCCTATTGGAAATCTGAATCCAGTCAATTCTCCGTCAGGGATTCAAAGAAGCCCCTCAATAACGGAGTCAAGGCCATACAAGCAGTTCAGTGAAATGCGAAATAATCTTATGTAATCGCATTAGATTTGTGTCTTACTCGCACCCTTTATGTACGAAAGAGAAAGTAAATGTCAAATCGGATATAGTATATCTGAAAATATTGAGGCATTAACCGCTTTTATATGATTATACCTCGCCATGACAAAGTTAAGGGGTTTATGATGGGTTTAACCAATAACAATTGGACTCAGATGTATGTAGACGGCCTCAGTGGTCTAGCAGTTAAGCGCACCGCCTTACATCCGATGATCGCGGATTCAATTCCTCGCACGGTACAAACATTTGTATTCAAGAGTATGTTGTATATGTTTTATGTATGTATTTACAAGAAAAAATATCTATGTATTTATATCAGTTGTCTAGTACCCATAACACAAGCTCTGCTTAGTTTGAGATGGATGGAGCTGTGTAAATAATAATTAGCCATAACCGTAATGACTGATCATTATATATAATACGCCATACTCAACTGTAGCATATTTCAACTGTAGAGTTTGTACGAAGTTGTCTGCTACTGTAGGTTTGTCTACCTTTGTCTCATTTATTTCAGTTGCTAAGCTGCTTGCGCTATAAGCAGTATTTCAATTCCATTTAAAAATGTTGTTTAAAGGAATAGTTCTTATCTGTTTATTTAGTTTTTTTTATGTGACCAATGTGTGAAAAATATATTTTTATTTAATAAATATTAATTCTTTCCCTTTATAATGTAATTAATGTGTAAATATAAACGAAAATTACACATTTAAGTAGCTACAATTACATTGCGTCATTGTTACAAAAGTGAGCGAGCGGATATTATGAACAACAGAATGCCGGCACAGTCAATAAAGTAGGAAGCCCGCTGATATTGGAGTCTTTTCCGATAGCTAATTGATTACATTATTTCAGAAGTGACATTTCCAGATTATTAGCTATAAGAATGTTAAAAGACACTGTTTTGTCATTTTTATTACTATTTTTTTCGATTCTCACACTCAGTCTTTTGTGATTTGAAAAGACCCATCACAGACCAGTTTCTTGACTGGTCGTACTATAACCAATCGTAGCAATAAATGACTGATCACGTGACATCTTTTGTGATCAGAAGTTGAGTGCCTCGATTAGATGCGAATAGTTGAAACTCAAATCAAAATTCAAGTATTATAACCAATATTATATTATTATAACCAAAAAGAACCTTACTTACTAGTATTTCATCAAATTGTGTAGCCTGAAGTATATAGCAGTTAAGGAGTATGAAGTGTGACTTGCATAACGAAGGAAATTGAGCCCCGGCTCTTCCAAGTGAATATATGACGATCCGGCTATACGTTAGTAGTGCTTGGTATATATCTTTCTTCCTAGACTGGCGCGTAGGATGCAGTAGGATTGATCTCTCAACCTGTCTTCAGTTCTAACGAATTGTTACATAGACTATACTTAAATGTACATCTTAGCATTCTATGGATTCAGCATGGGGGCCATCGTGTGACAGTGAACGAAACTCCGAGCGTTTCCCAGAACTTGTGACCCAGGTGTCCCTTTAAGGGGTCCAGTTAAGGGGTCCCTTTGTCGATGTATGTCAACACTCACCTTCACCGCTCGTGTTTCTATCCTTACCCACCCAAATCTGGTAGCTTTTGCTAGTGGAGCTTTAGATACACGTTCTAGTATAGAACCCACTACAGTTCTATACATCTAATATATTTTAGTAGGGGGGAAAGGGATTGTTAGTAATGTGGACTCTCGACCCCATTGCTAGCAATGTACCATGTCAGGTTGACCTCCACGCGGTTCCCCCTGGAAACCATCGTGATAAATTCCAGGTGAAATTATCACGATGGGCTAACTGACCTGATCTCATTCTCATGTTATCATCTTCCACTGGTGCCCCGCCAGCGTAAACCGTTAGCGCAGGCGGGTGCACCATATCATTATCATATACAAAAAAAATATATTTTAGTGGGGGGAAGGGGATTGTTAGTAATGTGGACTCATGAACCCATTACTATCAATGTACCATGTCAGGTTGACGTCCACGCGGTTCCCCCTGGAAACCATCGTGATAAATTCCTGGTGAATTTGTCACGATGGGCTAACTGACCTGAACTCATACTCATCTTATCATCCTCCACTGGTGCCCCGCCAGCGTAAACCGTTAGCGCAGGCGGGAACACCATCCCATTGTCATCCATAAAAAAAATATATTTTAGTAGATTGTGGAGTGATTTCTCTTCGAATACAAATAACCATACTCATAAATACAATTGTTTTGATGATAAATTGAACCTGCGGCCATTGGAAGTAAAACGGTGTGTAAAACCGCTGATCATTTGTGTTATACATATAACATTTTACAAACAGTTGAAAAGTGTGCTGACATTTATAGTCTATGTCCATTAGGTACACAATCCACATAAATCCGAAATGCCAACCCGTTTGGCCATATAGGCTAATAAGTTCCAGAGACCGGTGCCAAACAGCAGAGAAATAATGCGTTGTTTATAACGACAATGATGATTCTTTAATTGACATGGGGATTCAGCGCGTCCCCATTCAGGCCTATTTCTAACTATAACTAGGATGACCTATTTTAAAATTAACCGAAACTACAAAATTAATTAGTGTTGGCTCAGATTGGTATCTTGTATTTATTTGATGGGGGGTAATGGTGCGCTAACGCTGGCGAGGCACCAGTGGAGATGAATATGAAATGAGGTTAGTTAGACCATTGTGATCAATTCACCAGAAATCAACGACAATGGTTTTTATACCGTAAATCTTTTACCAATATTATATTTATTATGTGTATATCTATTCTATTCCGCAGCTTAAGGTACAATGGGACTGACGTACCAAATTGGACAAATGTTTTTATATTATTAAAAAAAAACTTTAATGAAATATGAATAAATAAATTAAGATTCTTCTATGGGAAAAATAAAATTTCTTGCTGTCACTGTTTTTAAAACACAGGTTACTTTATATTTGACATAACATAATTAAGAATTGCATTTAAGTAAAAGTGACGTAAGTAAGTAAAAGTGATAATGGTATTTAACAGAAAAAAATTACCAGTCAAAAACAAAGAATATATCACACAATAGAATCAAGTCCCAAACAAAGGCGAGTTACTGTGCATACTAGATTACTTACAGATATAAATACTTTTTTTTAAATATATTTAAACACCTAAACATACAGTACATAACAAAAAGATATACAATATTTAGGAACAATTACCTATGTATTACATTATAAAATTTAATAACGTAACGTAACGTAATTGGAATCCATTTTGTTCAATACAATGAATATATAAATACTAATAAGTCAATACATTTATTCATGAAATATACACCGAAACCGCCCAAGTCATTTGAGTGTATAATATTTCTTTTTGTTAAATTAGTGGCAAAGGAATGAACTTGAACTGCCATGAGTTTTTTATTTCATTGTTTAGTATCAATTATGCATGTACAAAGACTAACAAATTATGTAATACAAAAGTAAAAAGGCTACTGTCCTTGACTTAGATGGCTCGTTGCGCCAAAGCTTACCTGGTTAGGCGTCGCCGTTTCTGTTGTCATCTCTTCGATGGATGCGAGACTACTCTTCTTCTTTTTCTGACATGTACAACAGCCTTTTAGCGTTTGCAGTTTATTATTATTACCGGCCGACCGGCGACAGCTACAGCCGTGACGACATAGCCGAACAGATATCGATTTTACAATGTCCTTGCAGTACAGTCACGGAAAATCTACACGAATACAAAAACCCACAACGACATTCTCGCATATGTTATTTTTTAAAAAGATAATTTTTAAAATTTTCTATCTATGCCACAATTCTAAATTCGAATCGAAAATCGCGAGCCACGCTCCGCCATTTTCCTTCCGTATTTTCGTAGTCCTCTATCACACTTAGATTTAAAACGAAACTAAGCAACAATTAAAGCTGAAGCAATACACTGCGGTGGCGCGTTTTTTTTTTTTTTAATTAATATTTATTATAAATTTATTAACAGAATTCGAGTAGTTTTGAACTAGTTGTTGCGTTTGGAACGTCAGCACAAGGGTGTCGAAGAATTTTGCCGGCACCGACGACTCGACGGTGAGTTTCGGGTGGGGTGGTGAGCTCGATCTGCGACTGCGCGGGGGTGTTTTATTGTGTGCGTAATTCGCGTATATCCTCACCGTTATAACTTGACCTGTTCCTCCCCTGTCCTTGTTAATAGAAATAGTAGATAGAGGGGAGTTTTTGGGAAGATGTGTAGTCCAGATTACGATGGTTCTGTCGCGTGTATTCACAAGTATAATCGATAATGTAGACTGGTCAGATGATAGGAAATGTCAGATGCAACGTCGGGGTGTTACAGATTCCACGAACAAAGCCTACTGTGGTATCGACTGTACTGATTGCGTAGATATGCTTATTTCAATCTTTTGTTCTTTGTAGTAAGATATGTATACTAATATAATAAATGCAAATGTCTGTCTGTCCTTTATATGACTAAACGGCTGAAAGGATCTTAATGAAATTTGGCCTGACGAGAGATTGTATCTCGGGGTCGGACATAGGCCATGTTTTGTCTAAAAAACCGACCACCGACGTTATAGGTAACTGCTAGATTTAATAATCAGATTTTCTATTAATGAAGGATTTACCTATTTAGCATAGGACAATTGCAATATGCAAAATTACAACATTAATATTGCTTAAATAAATAAATAAATAAAAATATATATTTATTTATTATTAATTTATTTCAGGCTACTAAACCCATATTATAAATACCATATTATAAATTGAGATATTGAAACGGTCTGTGTGTTCACGACACTGACGACAGTTATCTGCCACGGTAAAACAAACAACTTTATTATCATTACACAGTATAAAACAAAATCGCTGTCGCTGTGTGTCCCTATCTATGTTTAAATCTTTAAAACTACGCATAGGATTTTGAAGCGAGAGATCACGACAGTGATTCAAGAGAAAGGTTTATATATATAATACATGTACACCCGTGTGAAGCCGTGGCGAGTAGCTAGTTAAAAATAATCGACATTGGACAATATGATAGATAACGACTTGAAATATTCAGATTTTGCTGAGAATATTTTAATTCAACATTCGACCGGTGCAAATTCCCTTGACTCCATTTTATTACAAAATTTCTAATTTTAGAACATTTCTTTTTATGTTATGTTTTTTACATAATTCTACGTTTTACTGTGGTCTGCAGGTACAGCTCTCTTACTAATATTATAAACGAGGAAAGTGAGTATGGATGGATGGATGTTTGCTACTCTTTCACGCAAAAACTACGGAATGAATTTTATTGAAACTTTGAAAGACGACTTGAAATATTCAGAATTTGCTGAGAGTATTTTAATTCAAGAACTTAGGCGACCGATCGTCGCGAACTCGTTTGACTCCATTTTTTTTTAATTTATAAGTTTAGACCATTTCTTTTTATGTGTTCTGTTCATGTTTTACATAATTCTTAAGTTTTACTGCCCGCATGTGAAGTTCAATCTTACTAATATTATAAATGAGGTAAGTGAATGTGGATGAATGGATAGATGTTTGTTACTCTTTCACGCAAAAACTACTGAATGGATTTTATTAAAACTTTACAATAATATAGCTTATACATCAGAATAACACATAGGCTATAAATTTCATGCGTATGAAACCACGGGTACAGCTAGTATGTATATTAAATAAATCTGCGTGTTTTCATCATAATACACCCATACAGTCTACCGATTCCTACAATGCAGTCCATAGATTTCGTAAAACAATCATAAACTTTAATTTTTTTTTAAATACATACATAACATACGTAAAAAACACCTAGACCGATACAAACAAACATATTCATGAATAAATATTTCATCATAATACACCCATACAGTCTACCAATTCCTACAATGCACTCCATAGATTTCGTAAAACAATCATAAACAATTACATATACGCATACAAATGCTCGTACCATGCGAGAAATCGAACCCGCATTTATAAGTGAAGCGATGTGCTAAACCGCTAGACCACCGAGGCCGCCAAATGGCAAAATATTGGTAGAAATACCTTTGCTGCACACTGTATATCTATGTGTCTGTTTATTTTTTAATGAATGTGTTTCCTATGCAGTGAGACTGCCTAGTAGACAACACGTTCTGTCAGCCCCGGATACCATAAACCACTACTAAAGTAGGCCACCGGATCAACAAATAGGTACAGCTCAAGTGTATGTCCGCATACTTGTGGAATAAAAAAAACATCTTTGCACTATGGTACTAATATACATGTATATATATACACTAGATGACTCGCCCCACTTCGTCTGCATCACAATTACTTGACATTTATCAAATTCAAATTCAAATTGAAAAATCACTTACTCGTGTAGGACATTTTAGCCGCTTATGAATGTAATTTTTTCCCCTACCATCAATATCAATATATTTCGCCCAAATTACATAATTTCTTTTTAAATTAAGTATTGTATTGTTTTTTATGTATATATGAAATCAAATACTCGACATAAACTGACCAATCAGAACCATGAAACAGTAACTGTACGAATTTACCCGCGAATTCGCCCGCATGAAATTTATAGGCTATATAGAGTTTGATCAAAATGATGTCAGTAGTTTTTACATGAAAGAGTAACAAACATCCATCCATCCATACGTATAAACTTTAACGTTTATAATATTAGAAAGAAAAGTAAGAAGTAAGAATTGTTAATTTGATATAGAATGCAAAATAAAAGCACAGAGCATAAAGTATTACTTATTATTTTATGCTCTGTGCTTTTATTTTGAATGTTTATGAGTATGGATGGATGTTTGTTACGCTTTCATTCAACCCCTAGACAATTATCTATCTATCTAGTCTAACGATAAGCACAATAAGTATCTAGTCCAATGATAAGCAGAGCTTGTGTTATGGGTACTAGACAAATTATATAAATACATAGATATGTTTTTTGTTATTACTAATCCTTGACTGGAGCGATTCACTTCACTTCGTTTCAGTCATTGATAGATAATATTATAAGGAGTAACTTAGACTACTTTTATTTTAGAACCTTTATTTATTTTTTATTTTACTCGAATACTAATAGCTACCTGTTACTACAATACTTATGTTAACTAAACGTAACGGTAACACTATACCGTTCATATCTATTTCTATACGAGTAACTCACGCGGCTTCATTCATGAAAATATGACCCAGAGATCCGTGTTCCAATTTAGAAAGAGTTCTGTGAAGCACAACACGCGCCTTACGACTGGGTTCCGTATATTAACAAATAATATAACATACTTATACATACTTATTATGCGTGTTACAAAAAAAATTAATAATTTATCAGTTATTTAGCATCCAAAGTATATACTTTGGAAATAGATGCAGCTGTGTGAATTGTCTTGGTTAATTTTATTTTTATTATTACACTGTCATTCAACGTGAAAACATTTTTAATGTATTAAACGATTTTATAAACATGTATTATTCTTAATTGTGTAATAATTTAATCTATTTATTACATACGACTTAACTTTAATGGACACAATACAATGCAAAGTAAAAAACACATTTGGCGGACTTAACATATTGTTTGTACCATATATTAAATGATTTCTCCCCCAATTTGTTTTTAACGATTTATGTTTCATCGGAAGGGTTAGTAACCCCTGTATAATTAAAGAAACATCCCCAACCCCGTTTGCGTTATAGGACAAAAATTTTAATTAACTACCTACATGATTATTAATAATTTAAAAACAATGCATTGTTGTAAATTCATTTCACTTTTATTCACACAATTCACGGTTAGAAAGGCTTTCTAAAGGTGTGCCTTTATTTTAAATTGGATCCGCCATGAAATATTACACTCATTATTCAAGAATTTCATTCTTATTTTTTTTTTAATAAATATTGTTATTCTTAAATTGTTTTGCCTATTATACAACATTGTGTGAGTACTTGTTAGACAGAGGTCTAACAATTTGTAACGACTGTAACTGTAATACTACATAGTAAAGAACTTTACTAACATTAGAAAACAATACAAACAAATAGGCCATTGATCCCAAAATAAATATCTTTATTATTATTATTATTGTATATTATGCAAATTACATTATCACTTTAGTAGAAGTAAAATGTACAAATGATCAATAGCATCCTGTATAAAAATTCTGTTAAATATATTTTAGTTATAATGGTTCTTTGCCATTATGACCAGGATGTCATAAGGTTCGTCATATCAAAGGAACCCCATAAAACATCTGTACAGCGTTATCGGGCGATCACTCGAAACAGAAGCAGTGATTTATCGCAAGCGCATCGATGACGAACCGAATCGATACAGGCCCGAGATCTTGCTGCATCCGAATATGCGATCAACACTGTTAAAATTAGTCAGTCGAAATCGCGATGTCAAAGAAGATCGTACGCACCGATCCCCGCTCTATGTTTACATTATTTTACGGAATAATACGTTCATGTAAAGTTATTTTTATGAGTGAAAAACACTGGCCACTTCTGGATTTGAAATCGGAACGTGTTCAGCGGTGCGCGGTTGTGCGGTTTTGAAATTGGAATCGTGAGCCCGCGGTTTTCTTTTTTCAAATGAAATGTTACGTTCCTTTCCACGTTTCATCCGATAACTTCCAGTTTTAAGTGTCTCTCTGTGGTGTTTAACTGTGTTTTTATTTGTTTGTTGTGGATTGTGTCTGGATGTTTCAAAGCTGAAAGCACCGAGTCTATTTTTAATAAAGGTATGGTGTTCATTATCTTTATTATAAGATACTCATTTATATATCTGTAACATTTTCTTAGCAAGTATTGGTTTTATAATTTATTTCTATAATTATTTTATCTTTTCTATTTAGTAATAGGTTCATAATATTGCTTATAACAGAATCTTAAAAAACTGGATACTATATATTGTAGAGAAAATCCAGATCAGCGTATATGATGAAAGATTAGGCATATATCCAGTAGTGGTCAGGAATAGGCTAATGACGACTTCACCACAACATTGAAAATTAAGTAAAATTTATACACGTATTATTTACTCTATCTATACTATTATCGGTACATTATATATACATTTATTCCATCGTTGGTTTTGATACCTACTTGTAGCAGTATCAAACCACAAATCCTAAGTCAAAAGAATATAAAAGTTACATAAAGGCCAGATGTTACACAATACATCTATCAAGAATGTTGCAGACACTATGTTATAAGCTCCGTATGATATAGTTTTTCCCGCCATTATGAAAGAACCTAGTTTCTATTATATTATACTTTAATTAATAATAATAATATTTGTTAACTTTTGTACAATAATATTAATTTATAGATTGTAACATCTGTGCTAAAGAATTTCTGTATTACCTACTATGTTATTTTCTTCTACAATGGTTGGTACAATTACTCAATGTTTACTAAACTTTGATGTACATACATTAAATTAATTTCATATGTATTGAAATCTTCTTCGAGTTCCATTTCTATGGGAGGTTAGATAACATCTTCAATTTTGACGTTTTGCTGCTCGTAGACAATGCTCTGCTGCAGCCAAATAAATAACATCCGAAGGTTCCTCAGGAAGGTTGCCAGGAATATGCAGGCAAATGTCCCTTGAACAAGTATCTGGTTTATCCCCACTTAGCATGTCTCATGACGTCATTGACATATTACAATTTCTTTCGCATAATCATGCTGATCAGTTTCATCGTTTTTGTGTCCTATATTTCTGTATGTACGCTAATACATATAAATTATTTATTAATTCGAGAGACGATTTATCCCCAACCACTTTAGATTCATAGTCAGAGGCAATATCAACTGTAAATGTTATAGCAACATTTGAAATGCCTTTATTTCGCTCATAATATTGATTGAATGCATGTTACGGGACGTGGGTATAGAGAATACAGCCAAATCGCAGAATAATAGTTTATCTTTTATCTTTAATTATCATTATTGTTTCCTATCATAGAAGCATTAATCACAAACTTTAATTGAGACTTGTTATAAATTTATTAAAAGTTACGATTTCTGAGGTTTTAATTATAATTTCTATAGAAATTATAGTAAGGCTTAAAATGCTTGTCCTAAACAGATACTTAATAGATTGACTCAATTCAATCAATAAATCAAAAAAATGTTTAAACTTTCCATTCAATGTTTTCTGTGACTACTTGCAATTTAAACTCTTGGTTGAACAAATTAATTTTACTGAATTGCATACATGAAGATTCAGTTATTTCATTAAAATTATAAACGCAAAAGTTTGTGAGTATGGATGGATAGATGTTTCTTTCTCTTTAACACAAAAACTACTGGACGTATTTTGAAGAAACTTTACAGTAGCTTACACATCAGAATAACTCCTAGGCTATAAATGGCATGTGAGTGAAAACGCGAGTACAACTAGTATTTCATAGTTCTGACCAGTTAGATTATGACGAGTATGACTATGACTCGGGTCCATATACCTTTGATATTATCGACGTGCTATCTATTTCTGGCATCCTTGACAGCTACGCGGTTGCGAGTTGCGACATAACGCATACGCAGACTAACGCAGCACTAACTAGCTCTGACTTATCTGATCCTACATTCCACCATACAGAGATATGCATATCATATATCTGGGAATACATGAATGAATGTAGATTAAATTTTACATCGTAGTGAAGCAGCGAACAGCATAGAATTGGTTTTCATAAATTGGATCTCATACGCGTGCTGTTTCATAATTATGTGAATTTTACGAACATCGATTTGAATTTCAATTTTGTGCTGTATTTTTGCCTTGTCAACTCTACGAAACTTTGTTCGTATTTCAAAACATACACATTTTATATTTCATAAAGTCAGAGGAAAAGAAACAGCACAGGTATCCTCCCTGTGCTCTTTCTTTGCCTTGTCAACTCTACGAAACTTTGTTCGAATTTTATTTCTCATAAATGTCTGAGG
This sequence comes from Achroia grisella, assembly GCF_030625045.1. Taxonomy (NCBI): domain Eukaryota; kingdom Metazoa; phylum Arthropoda; class Insecta; order Lepidoptera; family Pyralidae; genus Achroia; species Achroia grisella. Next base: position 3,019,641 of record NW_026712590.1, read on the forward strand.
CAAAAAAACAACACAGGTATCTTACCTGTGCTGTTTCACCATTATTTGAACTCTTCCAAATTGAGTTCTAATTTCAAAACATACAAGTACTGTTTTTCATAAATTAGATCCTAGGATTTCCTACATGTGCTTCTTGATGTATAAATTTCATTACTATGTCAATTATTTGAACAAATAAAATAACCTTGATTCGAAATTTAAAAATTGAGTACTCTTCGTTTTCACAAACGATATCCTAGGATAGTTATATAGGTAATAGTGACTTAGCCACTATGTCAAAATGAACGAATGAAGGAACATGGGTTCAGTTTTTCAATTGTTCTTTCGTTTCGTTTCGGTTTTTCAATTGGTTTTTCAAAGTTCGGTTTCAAAACGTATCTTGATTTGAAGTTAACAAATTACACGTTTCGTTTTTATAAACACACAGCCAAAAACTGTAAAGTGAAATTTTAAAGATAAGTTTATTTAATTCCTAACGTATATAACTGCTATGAAAGGCGCTTTGATAATGTTAATGTTCATAATAAGGACTACACGTGGGCATTTTGTATAAATAAAGTGTACTACGAATCGTACACTATACCCTTTGGTTGGAAGTTCAGCGAACTATCTCAAAATAGTAATTAACGTGAACCCATTACTGTGTGACAATGGTCTCGGTGTTCAAGAAATTCCCCTGAGTTATTTGTGGTTGGCAGAATTACTAATGCCAGTCTTGCTTTGGTTGAATATCCGTTAATTAAGTTATTTACTACTAATCTAAATATAATTAAAATACTTTTTTATTGCATTTACTACTAATTTGAGTGTAGTTAAAATACTTCACTATTTAATCTTTTTCGTAGTTATTTATATTGAACATTTAAATTTATATTGGACATATAATATTTAACTTTAGAAATTAAGAACATGAGTATGTAATACAAATATAAATATAGATTTTCAACATTAAATTGAAACAAAAGTTTCGGTAGAATTCTTTAGTAGTCTGTATTTTTAATTATTTTGTAAATAACGACTGCAGTCAACTGAACGATTTAATCCCTACTAATATTATAAATGCGAAAGTAATCTGTCTGTCTGTCTGTCTCGCTTTCACGACAAAACTACTGAAGTGATTTATATGAAGTTTGGTACACAGATAGTCTAGTCCCTGAGAAAGGATATTTTTTATGCGAAAAAAGGGTTGTATGGGATTGAAAGGGGAGATGAAGGGTTGTATGCAAGTATCGACCTTCTTAAATCTGGAACGATGAAACTTTTATCTTTGGATTTTTTGGGTTAGATTATTGAATATTTTTTCTTTATTTGGTCAAGATTATTATAACACGCGAACAAAGTCACGGGCACAGTTAATAATACATAAATCATGATTTCATACAATGTCTCTCTCTAGTAAAAACTTAATCTTATAGGATCTTGGCTGGGTACTTTATTAGAATTGACTCTATACTCACGACTCGAATAGGATGTTAAATACGATAAAGGGTATCCATTTTTAATTCTTTATATATTATTGAACTAAAAATGTTTCCGTAAAAAGTAATGGGTACCTAAGTAATACTTATTTTAGCTGTCAAGCAGCTTGTTTTGTAAGTAGTAAATGTATTGTTTTGTATATCACCTAACATCAGGTGAGATTGCGGTCAAACGCGCTCAAATTTTAATATAAAAAAAAGTGTTTCGGTTATAGAGTCAGATTAGGCAGTGAAATTACTAGATAAAAGACTTCTCAGTCCTCTGAAAGTGATCGAATATAAAACCGTTCTTAATTGATATACCCCAAGTAACAATGTTGGCGATAGATTAGTGTCCTAACAATAAGATAAAAAGTAGTACGGTAAGAGGTAAATACTTATAAGATATATACAATAAGAATAGTGAAAAGGTAATTATTCTATTACTAGTCGACTCGACAGATTTTGTTCTGTCTTAACTATGAATTATAATTTATATTAACAGTCGTGTAATTATTTTTTTCTTCTATAATAACCTTGTCCTGATAATTACAAACACAACAACAAAAAATAACGAAATCTGTCCACCCGTCAACTTAGGACAAAAGGAAATAGTGATTCATTAATATAATAATAATAATCATTATATGTCTCAAATAAAAACTAATACAACTGCTGTTTTAATAAAAATTTAAAATTATAAACGGGACAAAATCGTCTATAACTCAGAGCGGGCAGTGAGTCCACCCTCTCTGCTATTCTGTTATAGCCTTTATTAGTATATGTAACAGAACAGATTCAAAATTAACAATAAATAAAATTATATATAGGATTTGGATCGAATACTAGCAAACAGTTTATATAAACAATATAACTATAGTATTACGATCAACAGATGACCGAATGAGCGAACTAAAATAATAAGATAAATGCAAATCAGTGATGATTTACTACAAATGCAATTTGCCACATTCATAATGATTTCACTGCCAATAGTACAATATCGTCAAGAAACAACGTCATCCATTACATCTATTTTATATTAGACCCAAAACTCATACCAATTGATTATTATTTATGACGCAAAGCTCAATCATCGTTCCGCCGCGTCTGTATAAACATTACAATTCGCTATTGAAAGATCATTGCATATTTTATCGTCTATTCATTGCGCGTACGTCTACAGCTGATCATATTAGGTAAGGTGCCATGTTTCGTCTCTATTGTATTAATTTAGCCGCTACCTGATGAAGACCTTGGCTCGTCCGTAACGTCTCATAAGGGCCCCCCTACATAAATTACGTTATATGTAAAGGGAAGAGGGCGTCAATAAATCCGGTCGTTGGGTTCTCTATATATGGCTGGCTTATCCGTCATATTTGTGAACGGGTGCTGCTTGTAGGCCTATTCTACTCTAATGGCTGCAACTATTTTAATCTTGTTTAGCTACTTAACCAATTAATTGTATATTTAATATTTTGACTGTAATAAATTAGTGGTAGTTTGTATTCACACCCTTCTATTTAAAAATGTAACGTTACAATGATTACATAAAAGGTTTCTTTAGGCCCTTTTAGATTTTCAAGTTTCTCGCTCGTTCTTTTTGTGAGGAGACAGCTTTCTAAATGAGCGGATTAAAAAGATAAGTATGACTATTCAAGAGTGCTTAAATTTCAGTTTTGAATAAACAAGATTAAATAAATTTTTATTTTATTATATTCTATAAAGTGTGATATTGTATGACAAAGGAATGGCAGATGTTCTATTTTTAGTGGCGTCAAATTCAAAATTTAATATAGTAGTATTAAAACACTAAATTAGAAGTATTAACGAAAATAGTCGACGTCACATATTTTGAAATTTGAACGGAGAGGGGTAAAGAATCACGTAACTCGTCTGACGTAATTTATTTCTGGCCGTTACTACCATTATGAACAAGCCAAGGCAATTCAAAATGTAGCTGTTACTAGAACGAGTATCCAAAACTGCATGAGCAGGTACATCTCGCAAGGAAGGTTGGGTAAGGAAGGCAACACGAGTAATTAAGATGGGTGTTAATGGAGATCGGGTTCTGCTTAGAGTTTTTCACTCTAAAACACAATGGACGTAGTACCCGCACGGTGAATCCATGGAATATTAAGAAATTTATCTCTCTGTACAATTCAGTCACTGTGCTATATTTTATTGATGGCACGTCATTATACACATTATATAATAATAATAATAAATAGCTATGCGGCAATATGATGTCATTTAAATTAATATAAAAAATTTGCAGCTTTGTAGTAATATTTTTTTGTAGTATTTTCTAACATTTTTATTTTAGATGATTTGCAACATAATGTTAAACAGAATATAACCTTTTTGTCACGTGGACAAATCCACTTACAAAAAGCCTTATTACTCGCTCTTGGGAATTGTCTGGTTCTTACATGCTATAAAATATCATTTTACCTTCATAATTTGACCATGGAATCTCCAGCTCATTCCAATGTAATCCCGGCAAAATAACCATTATTTAAGTTAGGTTATAAATTTATTTCTACGTTTTACAAAAGGAAAAACAAAAATTTCAATCTGTTTGTAGTTTCAGGAATAAGCGGATTCAAGCAAATAGAAAACTCTTCAGCTTTGTATATTAGTATAGATTTATATTATAGTATATATCTGTAACACTGCACTGATTATAGCCAGTAAAACAAGTTGCTGAGCCCTGACCGTACCATATTTTAATAATTGATTTAAGTCGCCTTAAATAGTTCTTTATATGATACTATGACACGTGCTTCAACGCGCTCCCATATTCTCACTCTATTAAATTTAATAAGACATCCATATTTATAGTTCCGTCATGAAATTTACGTGACTCTAAATCTAATATATCCGACACACCAAACTTCAACGGAGTCTTATTTTCCCCAATTTTGTAATATTTTTATTGAAGCTACTAATAGGAGTATTAGTCGTAGCGTGATGTTTCTAGCTTATAGTATTTCTGGATAAAAGGGCTATGTAATACTAAAAGAATTATCAAAATCGATTTAGTAAATCTAGAGATTATCGCCATTCAATCTCACACTCTAATTATACTCTAATAATAATGTACATAACGAACTTAAACCGATTAAACTTTTTAAAATTAAATACAGCTTTCAGAGAGTGCTGCTAACTGAAATAGGTGAGACAGGTTTGTATAAAGTTCTATTGAGGTTTCATCCGATCAATTATGATACAAATCTTTAATTTAACTATGGTATAAATATAAGTTAAATATCAATTGTAGTATTACAATGATATTATAAAACCTGTGAGTTTGTTTTTATATTAAGTTTGAACGTTATCTTAACTAACTTATATAAAGTAAAGTAAGTAACATAGTGACAACACAGTGAGTAAAGCTATATAACATCTATTATGACCAATATGAGTGGAAATCAATGCAAAATATTGCTAAAAAGGAGACAATGTTACGCAGACGAAGTTACGCAGATCAATTAGTTACTAATGAAATGGTGTCAGAACGATCCGTTAACTGTGAACATATTTTTTCATTCTATTTTCCCTGTTTTTAATTAGAATTTTCGCTGTTAAATTCGATAATTTCAAAAGAAAATCTCGATATCTGTTCAAAGGCGCCAGGAATGTGTTATTCATCAACAGAGTTTCATCGCACCTAGAATTAACCTTGTATAAATGAGATCTCAACTCTACACAAGGTTAAATTACCATTAAAAAATAGACACAAGCGCGACTTGTATTTACTATTGGAAAGTTCCGTATGTTTTAATTTATTGATAACTACGACCGCTATGCGATTAGATTTCTAACCGACTTCATAAAAGAGCAACATATTTAAACAGATATGACATATATAAAGGGACTGTTGGCCTTGAAAGCCTCATAACTGTTCAATTTTGAATCTTAATGAACTCAAATTTAAGTCCCAAAAGAAAACAACTCATCATAATTTTGATAATAAAGTAATATACAATATCTTGTATTACAATATAGTATCAAAATATCAAAATCAAAATAACTTTATTTAGGTCTATTACAGATTTACGATATGTATGTATCTACTTATGTGGTAACTTAAGTAAACAAATCTATATTATAACTACCTGTTACAGGCGACTTCGTCTGCTGTTTCTATATAAAACATTGCCTATATACAGGCATAGGCTATAGGATTTACCGTGAAGATATCGTATCACTAGGCACGTTGTACTAATACAATACATCTTTACGGTCAATCTCATTCATTTCTCTTCAGCCGTTTAGTCGTGAAAACGTAATAAACGAGTAGATAGATACACTTCCGTTGAATTATTATAAAAATTTGTATGGATTGTTATGAAACTATGAATAAAAGTAAAAATAATAAAAATATAAGTCTACGGACAGCACTAGTCCCAAAAAGCAGAGCTTGTATTATTATACAAGCTCTGCTTTTTGGGACGACACTGCACTGCCCTTCCGAAGGAATGCTATGTTATGACTTCTTATGTAAAATTTCACTACCTAATATGTAGTTTCACTACCTTATCCATTATTACACCCTACAAACGAAACGCAGCTTACAAAACGAGCTGCTTAGCGGTTCATGATGACACTAAAGTAACCCACGCAGACGACTTTTACAAACTCTACCTGGTAAATAATATTTATAGAAAACAAACCAAAGGGATCCTATATTTTCATGAATACAAATGTTAGTATTGTGCAGAAAGTGACCAATACAAACCTGTTACAAATATTACGAATATACATTAAAGAAAATAATTAATGAATGAATCACTTTACGACCGACGATCTGGTCAAGATTGCTGGAAAGCGTTGCGAATCGTTTCAGAATGATGAATCACTTTATTGTTCCTCTCCCAGAAGGTAATGTTCCATACATAATTATATATAAAAACATATGACATCAAACAAGAGAGGAAGGTAACAATGGGCGGACTTATCACTAAAAAGCGATCTCTTCCGAGCAACTTGAGGATGGAAAGAAATGACATTTGAAGAACATTTTATTTTCAAGTAACTTAAAAAAAAGAAAACATCTCTTTTAACTATTCTAAAAGTTTAAGTGATATTTGTCCATTCTGAACTATATTTAATAATCCTTTTTAAAAGCTCAAGTTTTAACATTTTTAGTATAATATCTTATATTATTATTACATAAATTGTTTATAATACAAATAGAAATGGCTTGTATAATAGCATTCTATTTATTTACCCACGGAACCCTGAATGTTTCCGGGATCGACTGGAGCTTGCCTGCTTCGCTTATACAAATGTAAACAAGCGAGTAATTTATATGTACCTATTTGCGTATAGCCAGTGATGAAACCGACCAAGGCTGATTACTGTTATTTTATGATACGATATGTAGTTTATTTAATTTTTCACGTGTTTCCTGACGCTTTTGCTCAGCTGAACGGGAAAATATATTACGTAAAGTTTAAGAAGATGCGTGAGAAAAGTAGACTGTACATACAAGTTCCCTGTGCGGGTACCACAGTCTCACCTATTTCAGCAGCCAAATAGCTTGTTTTTTAAGCTGTTTCGGTTGTAGGGTACGGATCAGGCAGTGAAATTACAGGATAAGAGGCATGATGTCTTAGTCCTCTGAAATATGTATAGTAATGTAGGTAATGTATTTCGTGTTTTCACGGGCGTTACACGTTACTGTTTAATGTTTACTGTTGCTATTCAATATAGGCGACGGTTTTCACTTATCATTTCCTGAACCATCAAATTGTTTGCTGTTCCTGTTATATAAAAAATAGATTTAACTTAACCTTACTTAAATTAAAGAAAAAAAACCCAATACAATAGTAAGAAGACGCACTTCCCTTTTTTTATACTACGTAAATGGCAAACAAGCATACGGCCCATCATGATAAACGGTTATCGTAGCCTATGGACACCTGAAACACGAGGGGTGTCACATGTGTGTTGAAGTTGACCTTTAAGAAACCTTAATATACCCTTAAAAAGCCCTTGCTGTGGACTTTCAAGAAAACTACGGCAGGTAGTTCATTCCACAATCTAAGCGTACACTGGAGGAAGTATCTGTGAAACTCCGCAATGTCCGAGACCATTTAGGTTCCAGCGTGTGGGGATGAATTCACTGTAAAAGCAAACTCCAAATGACTGCTTTACTAAGTTTATTTCACTTATCGATAACAAGGCATTAACATATGTTAACATAATACTGTCCTACTGGGGGGAAGGAGATTGTTAGAAAAGTGGACTGAATAACCCCAGTGCTAGCCATATACAATATTAGGTTGACCACCACTTGGTTCCCCCTGGAAAACATGGTTATAAATTCATAGTGATTTTACTACGATGGGCTAACTGACCTGACCTCGTGCTTATCTTATCATCCTCCACTGGTGCCCCGCCAGCGTAAACCGTTAGCATAGGCGGGTGCACCATTTCATTATCATCCATAATCTCTAACAATCTATAAAATCTAAATACCTACTATCTCTGTTTTACAGTGACATATATCAAAACTTACAAGAAAGAGGATGACTTTGCATGCGTCTTTTTGGCGACAAATATATTACGATTATTTTCATTTTCACCTGTATGTGTGTATGTGTGTAATATGCATAAAATCATGATATATATATCGGTACTGTACCCGTATTCCCTGATCTTTAGGCGGCCATAAAAGATATTATAGTCTTTTAACAATGGGTAATTTGAGCTGAAATTACCGTTTCTTTTACACCATAAAACACAAGTATCAATGAATTTCACGGCCCTGTTGCCCTGAAAGTGAAATGTAAATAAACGTTTACGTTTCCACGGCTAACTACCGTAATTCTATGGATGATCTTTGGAAGAGAGCCTAAATACCGATTATGACGTCACTGTAATGAGCCGTTTCTTGTGTATTCTTCTCAGCAAATTCTACATGTAACAGCCCACACGTTACACTAAAATCAGGAGCAATATCGAAGGAATGAACGACTTAGGTACCTAAGTAGACATAAGATATATTTACGAATTCATAAAATCTACTATGCACGAAACAGATGTTTAAATAAGCCGATAGTTTCATAATTTCTTCAATAAACAATATTTACCTAAATTGTTATTATGTCATTAAACTGCTACAAAAAAAGTTTAATGATATTAACGAAAATTTCACCTATAAAAAAATATTTAATTAAAAAAAATCGAAGTCGGTTGAAGAGATATATTAATATAAATTGCTCCGTCCGGACGTGACCGGACTTTTAGGTCAATATTTCTTCGAAGTGTGGTTAATATCCACATTCATCCTATTAATAAACTAACTCTATTCTACGGAATCGCTCACGTGAATTCGGCTAATAAATAATAATATAACAATAACAACCTAAGACAATTCACGCAGCGTCATCTAAACCCAAGATAAATAGAACTTGGGGTTATGGATATTAGACAACTGATATAATTAGAAATATTTTTTAATGTATGCATAATATTCATAGAAAACATAAAATGCCAATACAAATGTTTGCATCGGGCGAAGAATGACCCCGCGACCATCGAAAATAAAGCAGTTTTCAGCAGCCAAGAAGCTTGTTTTGGTGGAAGGTTGAGATATAGCAGTGATTAATACAGGTTAAGAGGTATGACATCTTAGTCATCCAGAAGGGTAACGCAAGAGTGGTATCGTGAGTGTCACATCATAACATTATGTGTATAGGTACTAAACAAGTTTGATTTATAATTACAAATATATAAATATACTGTATACTCAAATATCACTTAAAATGGATCCACCTTTAGCTCATACGTATGACCAATCAAATACAGTATAATAATTTAAAAAAATTTACAAAACATTGCAATTTTCAGAATAACGAAAATATTTTTTTATTTATTTATTTATTAAAGGAAAACCAAGGCTATTCAAGTACATATTAAATAAAATCAATATGTACGTCATAATAAGCCACTGACAGGCTTTCACTAATAACAATAGACTAATTCTTGAAAATTTACATCACTACGTATAAAGGCATTATAAAGTTAACAGAGAATATGAAATAAATTAATAATACCTTTAAGTTTACTGTAAATAATAGAGTAAGCTGAGTAGAACGAAGCGTAAATATTTACGACAACATTTCGATTGTTTAAATATTGCTATCACGCTTGCTACCATTGTTTAGTACCCCAGATAAGGTAATATTACATTGTACTAACACTGCTTACCTTGTAACTAGACGGTTCTGTGCGTATTGTGCGTGGTTTAAAAAAATAACTCTAGCTCAGAAATTAATAGAATTTAACAAATAGTCATTTCATGGTAATACTGAAAATTGTTTAGCAATGCTACTTCACATTAGCACACAATGTTTCCGGTTCATTTGAGTTCATCTATTTACGTGCTAAGTTAAGTAGGGACATCGGACTAAACGTACTTCCCTTTTCCAGGACGCAGATTAGTAGGGTTGGCATATGTAAAAATCATTAACAAATTCTGATAAACGTTATAATATTAATGACTAAATGCCGTCATTTTAACACATGCCGTATTGTAAGGAAATTTCTATCATCATCACATGCATCATCTTCATATAACTTTTTAACTCATCCACGTTTGGCTAAGGACCGCGTGTTTGAACGTATTACCCCCGTAAAAAGGGAAATATATAAAATAATAATAATAAACCCAGGACACCTCACACTGCGCCATCTAGACCCAAATAAAGCTAGCTAAAGCTTGTGTTATGGAGACTAGATCACCGATACAAATTCATAGTTACATTTTTTTTTGTAAATACATAGAAAATACCCAGACCGATACAAACAATTATGCTCATGTTTGTGCTGTGCGAGAAATTGAACCCGCGACCATCGGAGTAAAGCGGTGTAGGAACTACACCGCCAGACCACCGAACACGTCAGTAATGTAAAAATGTCTTTAATAGGACTTATAAGTATTTATAAATGCTTATTCGTATAGAGAAATAAAGACATGACAATATTATTACAGCTAAACTATAGTTTAGTCGTAAACAGTTCGTATCTCAGTTTTATAGGCTATTATTAGATAGTAAATACATAGTTATAGATATATACACAAATCACTATGTTTTCAACAGTCGTAAATAATAAATTTAACATATTTTTTCAACACACTATATGTCAAATCTGGGCGAAATTAGAAACGTCGAGTGATTTATGAATGTATCACTGCCAAATACTAGGCCTAGAATTCCATATCTATTTACGATCATGTAAACATATATGTATTTTTAAATCTATACCTATGTATGAAAATGGGGTTCTTTTATTCATTTAGGTCACGGGATTAATCACGAAATCTAGATATTAATACGTGAATCGAAAACTTTGTACCCCTTATGAAAAATGGCCTACCGCGTATGAAAAATGGCCCAATAATAATTTCTATGGTGAACAAGTGAAAAAGATCATTATTTTTTTTATTTCATGCTTAAAAATACGTAATACATACTTATATTCTAAATGCGAAATTGTCTCTCTGTCTGTTACCTCTCATTCATGTTTTTCATGTTCAAGGATGAACATGGGCATTTTGTAACAAAAAACAATCTACAAAGGGTTGTAATAGAGGGTAAAAATTTGTGTAGTCTGGTAACGGCTAGTTAATTTAATACATTAATAAAAAAATATTGTACACTCTATCATACGTTTAATAAACACCCACTTACACACACATAATATGTACATATACTATATACATTTAGACTGACAATTGAACCTTAATAAAGTTCAACCTAAAAATTTAAAAAATTTTAATAGTTTTACTTCCGATCTTCGCGGGTTCGATTCCTCGATCTGGATCGTTTTCTATATATATCATGTATGATATGTAGTTAATATTTAAAGAACCCGCACGTTAGTATTTTTTTTAATGAGTAATGGGGGCTGCCTGTAAACCAGCGCTGTATATGTAGGTGTAGGTTTACAGGCAGCCCCCATTACTCATTAAAAAAAAATTGAGGTATATCAGCAGTAGCTGAGGCAGCTCCTATTACCGACTTTCTATGTAATTTTTTTATTTCATAATTTGTGTATTATTTGTAAATTGTTGTGTTACGTTAGCAATAAATGCGTGTGAGTGTCAAATACATGATAGTGTGTTTGTTTTTTATTCATTTCATTTAAACATGTACAATCATATATGAAAAGAATACGAGCTGAGATTCTTGTCGGTTCTTCTCATCTCGAAAGCATTCCGAACTGACAGTACATTTGACCTATCATAAAAGTCTCTTATAGAAGTACGGGAATAAATATATTTTGATTTGATTTAATTTATGCACATTTAATGAAAATATTAGCATTCTGCACTCCTCAAAATTTCTAGCTGTGTCTGCGACTTCGTCCAGAGTACGTATTGTACGTAACGAAAGCTCTCAAATATGAATAATGTTCCCCATTTATACAAAATTTCTCACTGATGCGTCTCTTCCATTGGTTGTAGCGTAATATATATAGCTTAAAACCTTCCTCGACAAATGTACTATCCAACACAAAAATAATTTTCAATTCGAACCAGTAGTTCCTGACACTAGTACTAGCACTACAAGCAAACGAACTCTTCAGCTTTGTAATATTAATATAGATAAGTATGCGTAATTTCATACTCCTCTAACAGCGCAATTTTCGTAAAAAGAAGTACAAAGTTTTTACTACATGTATTAATATATAGATTTTGATATTCAACCGTGCACGTGCTCATAAACTATTTTAGAATTAAACGCATATATCAATGGGTAGTAATACAAACATTCATTCCATTACATTCCATTAAATTCCATCCGCTGCATTCCACATAATTAATTATCATATTAAACGCGCAGATTTAGAAACATACGAAATGCAAGATGTAAGAAACGTTCTTTTTGATGTTTATAATATACCGTCACGACAGTTATCGAGATGGGGTAGTCAGTTGAAGTTATTTAAATATGTATAAAAATTAATTTAAAATACCTTCATAGCTGTTAAATTCCAGATATAAAAGATAAACAACAAAAAATTAAAACGTAATCCTGGTTCTACCACTCAATTACTATCGCTTAATTTATATACATAATTTTATAAATAAAGATTTACTTTTTGTTTTAATTATTTTTCCTTTATTTTAATTGTTTATGTTGCTAAGTTTATTTTAGAATCATAATGTGCCTGAATCCCACAGATATAGATCTCCGATCTAGTTTAGTAATTTATAATATCGTAATGCTTCTGTAATGTATTTGATGTTTTTGAGGAGGGAAAAAATAAATATTCATTCATTTTTATATCTTATAAATATACACATATCTATAGAAATAAAAAAATAAAGTATCTGTTTGTAATTTCATATTAATAAATTTCACTAAATACGAAAGAAAGTACTTACGGTACTATACGATACTTAAATATTATATAAAAAAATTATACAATTTTGATCTCTCTGTCTGTCTGTTTGTTCTTGTGCAGATTAACGGCTGGACCGATTCCGACAGAACTTTCACACGCAGAGAGCTCACATTATAAGGAATAACAGGCTACTTTTAATTTAGAAATTATTTATATAAATATATATTTTTTTAATAAATAAAAAAAATCCACATGGACGAAGTCGGGGTAACAGCTAGTAAGATATACTCGTATAATGAAGATGTATCCATAAACATCTGGCATTAGAAACATTTGTGGCAAATAGATTAGATAACGTCCCACTTTGTGAGTATTTCTGTTGCGACGGAAATAAAGCACCGACTTATTCTGTACGTACAAACGACAGTCAATTAAGTGGCGAACCGGAAATAAATGAATAATATAATTAACCGGAAATATATAATATATCTAACCGACATCGGAAAGGCCTGATTTCGAGGCAAAATTGGTATTAATTTTTTTTTTCTCAAGTCAACACAGCGCCATCTAGACCCAAGTTAAGCTAGCTAAAGCTTGTGTTATGGGTACTAGATAACTGATACATATACATAGATATATATTTTGTAAATACATAAATATTATACATAGAAAACACCCAGACCGATACAAACAATCATACTCATGAATACAAATACATCTATCTTATTTGTGTTATGTAGGAAACTCTAGTAAATATAATGCGAGATTTACCAGAATACACCCGTTGACAAATCTGTATATTGCTATTTCTACATTTCTATAGTAAATGTCAACACTCGTTTTATTTATACTCAATGAAATACTACTAGTATGCATTGCATAATTAAAAATTCTGCTTTTATAAACATTGGTTTATAAAAGCAGAATTTTTAATTGCATAGTAAGTTTTTATTACGACGGCCGTAAAGATCAAAGTCGCGCAAGTTAAATATCGACCGGGACCAGACATGTGCACTTAGCTACAGATACATCGCTACAAAAACTCATGCAGTGAGTAAATTTAGAATAGCATACTACTAAATTTTAATTTATTTTAATAAAATTAAATGTATCTCTTTATTGAAACTCAATTTTTTTTGTACAAAGTAGGATAGTGTAATTTTATCACCTCCACGGTAATCAAGAGCGCCGCGTGTACTCATTTTATCATTACATTTTACATTCAGACGGCCTCGGTGGTCTAGCGATTTAGCATACCGCCTTACTTGCGATGGTCCCGGGTTTGATTCCTCGCACGGTACAAACATTTGTATTCATGAGTATGATTGTTTGTATCGGTCTGGGTGTTTTCGATGTATTATAATATGTATGTATAATAAAAAAGACTATATATTTGTACCCACAACACAAGCTTTAGCTTGGGTCTAGATGGTACAGTTTTAATCGTATCTATCATTTATCAGATTTACCCATCAGAATCTTTTATAGTTTCGATACAACCCGAACACTGGTCCTTCGAGCCGGATAATAATTTTCTACTCATACTACTTATCTGACTAAACAGCAGACCGAATTCTAATAAAATTATGTGCAAATAGATTATTACGAGGATAGTCAAAGACTAATTATTATCTAAAAAAACAGTACAAATAATAAACAACTTTTCTTAAGAGTATTTATTATCTAACAGAAGCAAGCAAAATCGCAGGTAACATACAGCTATGTTATATTATATTATCTGTGATACAGCTTTTATTTATGTTTGAGAGTTTATGCCTCTTACTTATTATTGCGTAAGTACATACCCAAGTTAACACAGTATATTTTGACACAGTATAATTGTAAATATAGTGGTGTTCATGTTTAAAACCAACAGACGTTATATCAGGTGGGCAGTCAGCTAATATCCCACAGCCAATGATTTAAAAAACAGACATATATATATTTAGAAGTGATTCATGATATTTTGAATAATAATTCTCATGAATCACTTTTAAATATAGATTCTAAAATGAGGACGGATTCAGCCGTATTTAACCCGTATGAAAAAATATTCCACTTTTTTCAGTGTTGCACTTTTTAATTATATTTATCATTTAATAATAATAATTATTATTTATTTATTTACCAAATTGTTTCAATACAATCACAATAGCATTGATTCCTACACTAGGCTGGGCCTGTCCTGTAGGAATCAGAATACGAATTATCTTATAGTCATTTTACACTACAGACTACAGAGGCCGATATTACTGATCAAAGACTAGTAATCACAATAACCATTCATAGTTTTAGGATAAAAACACGTTACATTTTATCTGTCTGTAACTATATATTCTACTCACTAAACTTTACAGAAGTGTTATTGTGGGCAATCACTATTTTTTTTATAAAATATCTATTGCTTGCTAAAAAATCGTTCACGTATAGATTTCTACAGGTGAAAGATTTTTTAAATTCATCATCTATTACAAATAAAAAAAATCTTGCTTCTTTATATTTAACTAACGAAAGCGGCTTGGTACTTGGTAGGTAGTAGAACATTACATTATATACTAAAATGTTAATCAGAAATTAGGCACTCTGCTAATATATATATTGAAAATCTGTTCTAAAGTTTTTGAGATTATCGTGAACATACAGGCTTTCTACAGGATATCTTCGTATAAATATATATTGTCACAAAATCATTTCAGTCACAAATATACTCACTGCAATATCAAGTTGAAATGATGAAGAAACGAATGAATAGATTTTTTTAAAATTATAATGTCCCGTAATTCGCCGGAGACACGGTGTTTAGTAAACAAAACTGAGTTATAAGCATCATACGGTGAGCAAGGTCGCGTCTTTTACGTGTTTATTTCACTCGGCAACACACAATTGTCTCTAGTTTCATGTAGCTTTTACTGAATTTAAGAAGGGTATCTGTTTCTCACCTTTTTAGGCCGATAAGCACTTAGTAAACTTTTTTATCGTGTCGAATAATCATCAAAACGGTCTTAAAGGGGTAACCCTCTTCAGAAGAGTGACGAGGGGGTGTGTGGGATTCTTACCTACTAAACAACCACATGGTATACCTACGAACGTCATTTCTGGAATTACGTGGTCGCGTTTGCACTCGACCACGACTCCGGCAGAAACTTAGTAAACTGTCTTTGTAACTTGTGTGTTTCAGTTGAAAAAAAAGGCATTGAAAGAGAGGGTGCTAAGGTATGATACCTTAGTCCTTCGAAATGGCAACGTATAAGGGATTCTTGACGGTGTATTGTGATGCTGTTCATGTATTTAGACTGTTACCACTTACCATCACGTGGATCGTTAGCTTTTGTCTTTCCAGTTGTATAAGACACATTTGTTTCAAATTTTGCAAACGAATTAAAAAATGATAAGAATTCCAGATTTTTTTACTTTTTATACTGTTTAACTATAAGATTCAACTGTATTTTATATAGTTATACATTTCTGAATAGGTTTTTGTTTCAGTCATCATGACTGAAACAAAAACCTATATATTATTATTACCATATATTAATATATTATACCATATATTAATACCATATATTACAGTACTATTTTCGTTCGGTTACAAATTCATAAACATATATATTTAGTTTTGATTGCTTTATGTACTTATTTATTTTCTGAACGAAGGCCATAAAAGAAAAATAGTCTATCTCTCCGGAAATAAGTCCTAAGTCTGTGTTTGTCAGTAGTAATTACATACTTCAAGCAAATCCCATCTTCATCCATCACTTTAACCAGTTGTAAAGATGTTACATATTACTTAACCCAAGCTCGTTTGAAATGCAGCCAATATGATGTAAAAGTCACTACCCCCAATAAAGCGTAAAATATACATCATATGTAAGCGATAAATAAACATACAAATGGGAACCGTGTCCAGCTTTCGAGGTTCAGAAGTATGATAACACTAAATTGTTGTTGAAAGTGCAGTTATAGAGTAAACATGTACAGATACGCCGAGCAGTAATAGTAGAAAATAATTCAGTTAAATTTCTTGCCAGTTCTTCTCTATTATAAATAGACAGATGACCAGTATGGAAAAATAATGAATACAAAAAACTTGAGTTGCATATGTAACTAAAATGTCCTGCTTCAATAAATGAGTTTTTGATTTAGAATTATGAAAAGAACTAGTATATTTTATCCACAAGTAGGAAGGCAAAGGTACAATATTCATACAGCCTAATCTTCAGTTAATTTCCATTTTTATTATAACGTATTATAACGTATACGTCTACAACTAGAAAAAAACAAGTTGTAACAACAATGGAAATGAAAAAGCAAATAAATAAAAATAGTTTAAATGTATATTTACAAATACCTATAAATAGTTTGTTATGTGAGATATAAAATTCTGATTTTGTGAAAGCAGAGTTGCTGATATGCCAAGAAGCTGGAACACTACAAACACCCTGAATATATGAAGGGATTCTCCAAATTCTTCTATACATTTATAAATGGTCAAAAATTTACGATTTTTATGAAAGAAAGAAAATTGAACTTGGAGTAAATGATTTGATTAAATATTGGGTATATTTGTCAAAAATATATACCTACCCTCTAATATAGTAACAACCCTAGTAAAAATCTTACTCATAACACAGATAAGATAATATTACATACTCATAGTGAAAGTTAACGCTAAGAATTCTCATTTATTTTTTTAATATATTTTCTTGTTCTATAGAACAAGGATATTGTATATTTTTAGCTTAGACAGTTAGGGACATCCTGAAGGTAAAATTTTCTAAGGAATTTTAATTATATTTGACAGTCACCGTAACACCGAAAGTTAGAAACATACAGTGAAACAGCTACGAGTCAAAGCTATAGAAGGTACAATCTGTGGTATATGTAACATTTTAAACGTTTGTCATGTCTGCACGTTTATATAATCACATGATATATTACATGTAAGGTGAACGAACTAGAAATAAAGATATCAAGATTCATCGATTAAATGAAAACCCGCGAATTCATTCTATTCGATTCGATTTGCGAAACATATCGAGTGCCCACCGATTGATTTAACTTGTTGATATTGTTATCACCCTCAGAGGAACAACTAAAGCAATTGATACAGGATTCAAATAGCAAGTAAACGCTATACATGGACGTACTCGGGACAATGAAGGGGAGCGCAGGAGACTCTACATTCTTATCATAGAATAGGGATGTTATATTAATCAACTGCTACAAAAATTTACTTGTATTGTATACTTTAATGTTTACGATGATATTCTTTGTTTTAGTGACTTTAGTTTTCAAAAGTTAATAACCATCTAAATCAATTTTTCTGGGGAGAAGAGCATTGTTGGTTATGTGGACTAATGATTCCATGTCAGATTGTCCTCCACGCAGTTCCCCCTGGACATCATCGTCATAAATTCCTGATGAATTTTCCATGATGGGCTAACTGACCTGACCTCATATTCATCCTATCATCCTCCACTGGCGCCCCGCCAGCCTATAACGTTAGCGCAAGCGGGAGCACCATTCAATTATCATACATAAAAAATCTATTTTTCTACGTGTAATAAAAATTTTACTTTAGTAATCAAGATATCTATGAGATAATCTATTATTGTCGACCTTATTAACGTAACAGAACTCAAAACAATGATTGTTAGAATGTTATTCAGTGCCTTTGTATCACAAAAATGGTTTAACTAACTTGAGTCACAACGAGCTCTTTTTAGATTGGAACTAGATAACAATGAGTGAATTGTCCAGGATTATTTTTATGGTAAGCAAAACTATTTGTTGTCAGGCGGTTTATAAGCGAAAAAGTTATATGATATATAACAAGGTGTTACTTTGCGAAAGTTAATTATATTGCAGTGGATTTATATTATTTTGTTTAATTCCACTTTTGTTTAGCAAGTGTGAGACCACAAATATTCATTGCGGAAAGCTGACCAGAAAAGCGATGTATATGATATGGGTATATTGCTACAACAATTGTAAAATCTTATATATTGACGTTTTAATTCACTGCCCGAGTACTTTTGTAAACTAACATAAAAATCAAGTAACTAATGGTAATTTAAAAGAAAACGAATCATATTACTTTATGAGAAATTGATGGATGTGAAAATAGAAAAGTGAACTTTTAGAGTTGTATTACAAAACCTACATAAACGAGAGTATAAAGTTTAATACCTGACTGTTATATTTTACCACTCTTTTTAAATCATATTTATAGATAGACTGATTATTTTTCGATGACATAGTAAATGTATTTTATTCTTATTACATACCTACCCCTCGGTAGCCTTTATAGACAGTATTTTTATGATAGATGATAATAGAATGCTTCACCCGCCTGCGCTAATGGTATTCCCTGAGGGGAGACCAGTGGAGGATGATGATGTCATGTCAGTTAACCTATTGTGCCAAGTTTAACATGATGGCTTCCAGAGGAACCGTGTGAATGTCCATTTGACTACATTGCTAGGATTGTGGTTATGAATCCACATTACTAAATAGTATTAATTTTCTTAAAAGCCAGTATAATAATTTGCTTTGTGAACCTTGTTTTAATTGTAAGGTAAGATTAGGGAGTGAAATTACAGAATAAGAAATATGTCTCTTATCTGTCTCAGAAGGACTAAGATGTTATGACATCTTAGTCCTTCTGAATGGTAATGCATAAGTGTGAACAGGGCAGGCGTGATATGTCGTCACATGTGTGTCATCGGAATGATAACGAGATGGCCGTGGTCCTATTCTTGTTTTTTGGCGACGGTTGCTACTTACCATGAGACGGTCATCAGCTTGTTTGCCATTTAAATATATTGAAAGAAAATATTGAACTATAGCTAGCTTCGAAAACAAGAGATACTAAAGTGGAAAAGTTTCATAATATTTTCATCATCATCATTGCCTTGCATTTATCGCATTTTTTGGGGTCTGCATCGATCCATCCATCTTTTTTCGGCCGGGTTACATTCATGTTATATAAGTTTCTTAATTTTTTTTCAAAGAAAATCAAGTCCTTCTCTTTCGTTGTAATTTTGTTATGCTATGTAAGAAGCAATCCTATTAGGATTAGAAATCAGCAAATTCAGATCCCTTACCAATCTCCACGAATTACCTCTCTGCTGTTGTTACATCCAATAATCAAAATCCAAGTATAAACTTCCTGAACCAAACATTAGCCACCGGCGCCCACGTATGTTTCCCGTTGACCATGGGTTGTGTTTGTATGTACAAATGGTTTGGTAACAATTGATATACCTATTCCCTGCAGATGTATTGTAGAAATCTAAAATAGTTCTGGAGTTCTGTTATGAAGTCTTATTAACGTTCAAATGTCGTGGTGTTTCCACTGCACGCTGTTATAGTTAGTATAATTATGTAATATTATCTTAAGTATGGTATAATTCTTAGAGAGGGTCTTTATAATAATAATATTTCAGGATAATTTACACAGCGCCTGTTTGTACTATGCTTTTGTTTTAATGTCCTAATGAATATTTTGTACTATTATAAAGGATTTGTATTTTCCCTCCAATGATTCAGTTAAGAATGACATATTTAAAATTCGAGACTTCTGTGTTCCATTTTTAAAAGTAATATAATGTGATGTAGCAAAGATGTTGCATACACTTGTAAATAACAATACCTAACGCCTTAGGCAGCGCCACTTAGTCTCAAGCAGAGCTTGTGTTATGGGTACTAAACAACTGATATAAATACATAGATAATTTTTAATTTCTTTTTAAATACATAAATAATTAACACAATATGACAATTATCCAGCAGTGAGTAGCATAGATGCAGACGTCTGCATATATATTATATATTATAAGCCAAACGGCGACATCTATACATAATAATAATAAATAAAATTAGAGTGTCTGTTTGTAATATTGAAATAACCGTTTTTTACTACATGCATATGTATACAAATACAGTACATACACCAAAATAACATGTTCTCAATTTTTGTCTGTCTGTTTGTTCCGGCTAATCTCTGAAATGGCTGGACCGATTTTGACGGGACAGACGTACACAGAGAAGGATTTAGTGTAGAAAGAGGAAGTACGGGAAGGAGTTTTAGGAGAGATAAATTTATTGCACTACAAAACCCATGATATATGGGGTTGTAGCTCAGTGATTCAAATATATAGCTAAACGAAATATCTCCTACGGAAAGCATACACTCTATCCTAAGGATATAAAACTATCGCTCCTAAGAATATCCTTCAATTCTTGTCCCTGTCTTAGTAGCAAACTTTGAAAAAGGGCGAGCACGATAGATCTATGTAGATCGCAGTGCTACAAGCCTGAACCTGGCAAGAGCCCAAACCCCTTAATAAAAAAAGCCATGATTAAATAATATTAATGAGAGTGGCTCGAGCTGAAAACAAATACGTACTGGAGTTTTCAGAATCAGTATATTGGGAACGAACGCTGTAAACAATAACATAACGCTTACGGATCAAGTCAAAACAGGCAATAATGATGTAATAAGCTAAAAACATCTGTATTTAGGTCATTATTGGGTGCACATTGTTTTGAGAGTAAATTTTAAACAAATTATGTTATTACGAGTACTTACTATAATAGCGACCTGCCTCGGCTTTGTACGGATGCAATCATTTACTGTTAGAATACATTTTTTTAATCATTTATATAGTGCCTCTTTTAGGTACTCGTTAAAATATGGTTGTCCACAATTATGTCTGGCTCATCAGGTGTACTTCTGAATGATTACTGATTCCATTCCTCCACCGAAATATTATATTTATGTAATTGAATACATTTTTAGTTCTTAATCAGTTATTGATGTAATTTATACATAATCTATACAAATAAATAAAATTGGCGTGTCTGTTTGTAATATTGAAATAACTGTTTTCTACTAGATACATAAAACATATAAATACGGTACATAGACCAAAATAACATTTTTTACAATTTTTGTCTATCTGTCTATCGATCTGTTTGTTCCGGCTATCAGAAGTAACTTAGGCTACTTTTATTTCATAAAAAATCTTTTATTTTAGAAAAATAAAGTTTTTCCACGCGGACGAAGTCGCGGGAACAGCTAGTATTACATATTTATGATCAAGTAACAGTTATTTTTTATGTATGCGGCGACCGAGAGTGATAGGCTGACTCAAATTGGTAAAAGTCGCAATGTTCTATCACCTCCGTCCAAGATGGCGCTATACGCAGTTTTGTATATATAAAGTTTATCAATAATGATAATAAAATAGTATACTCGCTTAATGCTAGGAACCTCTGAAGGCTGACAAAAGGAAAATAAAGTCAGGATAGTTTCTAAGGAGAACCGCGGAAAAACCGATCTGACGTGGTACCTACATTTACCAATAGCAATCCACTATTCCTCATTATTAACAACCGCCTCCCCTAACCCTAACCACAATATTACATACCCTAACTGACCTGACCTAGGGGAGAAGGGATTGTTACTAATAATTCCATTGCTAGCAATGTACCATGTCAGGTTGACCTCCACGCGGTTAAAACAGGCGGATGCACAATATGTTACGGTGCACCCATTGTTGTGTGTGAGTGCCTCATCATTCATACAAAAAACATAAGCTTCAACATATACGCGGAAGGACTTATGGAGCGGCTGAAGGCAAACTCCTGCTCGACGGAGTTAGTGACGGAGATTAATCTGAGGGTACCACTAGGGGTTCGAACCTAGGGGATTAAGAAAGTCGTGGACACCAATTATAGGTTTGTAATGATGAAAATAAAACAACAATGTAAATATGTCGTTCTCTTGATTTAGAACATTTAAATAATATACTTAAGACTTAAAATTGAGATTATGTCGCAGTACATATATAGCACAATATACATATACAGCTTACAGCACACGAAGGGGAGAAACTATCTACTATACTACAAACAAGTACCTCATAAAAAGTCCGCATCAAAGCATGAGTAATTCTAGAATAATCTCCAATATATAGGCTTAACTCGCATAATTCAACTTACATTTTACTAAATTTTAAATACTTCACTAGGTAACCTTATTATATTTTTTAGCAAATAAACTTATGGTAAGTTTATTATATAAATATCATTAACTTATTTATGTATTATAATTTGTCTATGGTAATACATAAAGTATGTATCGCAAACAAACAAATCATTTTAAATATTTATTATGCAGTCTTTGTTATGTTTTTTTTATAACATAAATAAATATTACTTATGTATAGTATCATGGAGAACGAAAATTCTCTTAGATAAATAATTTTCTTAACTATCTTCTTAGTCTTATTCTTATTAATCAATCATTACTATGATATTTTACATCTTGGACAACTTAAGCAATACTGAAAAATATTTAAATTATTTTATAAAATAAAAATGTAAATAAACACACACATGTTTTATTTTTTTAACCGTAAATGCTGATGGGGATTTTTATTAATAACGATTGCTTACAATGTACCATTTTGTTTTATTCTTAGTAAATTTACCACAATGGGCCAACTGACCTAACTTCATGGTCATCGTATAATCCTCAAGTACCATCAGTGTATGCCGTTAACACAGGCAGGTACCCCATAACATTTATATTTCTATTTCTATTTCTATTTCTATTCTATTTCTATTCTATTCTATTCTATTCTATTCATAACTACTAAAACACAATATTGCAAAATGTACAAATATAAACTTATAACAAACTTATATTTTGTTTGTACCTCATTAATTAACACAAAACGATTTACATTATGCTAAAGGATTCAATATTCAATACATTCAATAGAATAATAATCGCAATTATATTGAATCAGATACATTGTGTTATTCAGGTGATATTACATTTTATTCTTTTCTATTATCAATTCGAATTGTTACAATATTTTATTAATTTGACATTTACGCTTCAATTCAGTTTAATATATTTCTCAATAGAGTGTAGGCAATTGTAGATAACTGAATTATATGAATGAATGAATCAACATTGATAGTAGGACCTTGTGTCAATTTATTGTAAACAATGACATACCTATACAACAATACAATTATAATAGTTTAACGTAATATTTATCAATGTATATTGCGATTATCTGTGTATTAATAACATTGTAAGTAATTATTGTTATATACTCGTAGATAACCTATATTCAGTCAGTTTTATTATTGAATGAAATTCATAAATGTCGTTGATTGAAATTCGTACTTTGTTTTTAATGCAAGATATTATATGTACTAATATTTTAGTTCTCTACATATATGAGTATTTAGCGGCTACGTTGGGGCTGCTATTATTTATGATTATGTGTACTCTGTAGCTGCAGCAGGAAAGGAGGAGGTGAAGTAATAAGTCCAGTAGTGGATATGTACATAGTATTTACAATAGATACATAAGAAGTATATTTACAAGAGGCGAATCGGTATCAAATGACAAGCTTCTTGACCCATCGTAACTAGGCAATGTTGTTGCCGTACGATGATAGTAGATTCGCCACAAGTACTTTATAAATAATGATTCTGATATTTAATTGATTGAAGAGTTTTCTTGTTTCAAAAAAGTACAAAAGATGGAAGACTTTGTGTTCGCACTGCATGAAACTTTTGTACATCTAAATTAATTAAATTTTCTATTATATTATTTTATGATAGCCTTGATGGTCTAGCGGTTTGCACACCGCTTTACTTCCTTTAATTTTCTTTATCCTGTTACTGATTACTCGCACTGTGTAAACATTTTGTATTCATGATTGTTGGTATCGGTCTTGGTGTTCTCTATGTTTATTATGTATGTATGTACTATATGAAAGAGATATACCAAGAAAGCGTATAACAAGGTGATAGAAGTCAAAGACGCCTATTTTCTAAAAAAAATCATACATCTGGGTACATAACGTAATAAATACATCCAGATTTGAGCTTATTTACAAAACTACATTTCTTCGAACTAAAATTACTCCCAGAATCTCACTTACTCCAAGCAACCTACCAAAACTTCAGTAAAGTCATCAAATAAAATACGACACTAGTCACTGTATACAGTATTATATACTAATTCTTGAATCTTCATTCTTAGCATTAATTTCTTTGCTGGGCCTAATTTCTTTACATGCGGCAAAAGGCTATTGAAAAATCCAATATCTTCATCTTTAGTTGGCTCACTAGGTTCACCGTTACCAGTTGATTTCGGAGCTTCGTCATCATCATCATAAAAATCCGTCTCCATTATAATAGGTTTTGTATCGAACTCGTCAAATTCATCCTCTTTCACACTAACATCGTTAGCTACAGGCTCAATATTGTAGTAACTGCTACTCTGGTCAGGCTCAAAGTCCTGACTAAAGTGATCGTCCTGGTCTAGATCTGGGTCTTGAAGTTCGGTGCCTTCGTAATCATTGAACTGATTTGTTAGGAACTGTAGTTTTGGTAAATATTCCCATTCGGAGCCTTGTTTTCTGATTTCTTTTCTAGCTTGATCTCTTAGGTACTTCCATTTCAATCTGGCTTCGTCGCCTGTAACAAGATACATGAAAGATCATTATAAGATACATAATAGATAAGTTTGTTAAAAAGGAAATAAACAGAAATTATAATATATAAAGTACATGGTCTCCATCAGGAAATAATTCAACCTAATTTTAATATAATAAGGTTTATAATCCACGAAGATGTCCTGTTACATTTAACCAAAAATACAATAAATAAAATTATTGACAACAAAAATTAAAGTAGTGTATATTTTGGCAAATTCCTAACGGAGTTTAACAATTTTGTTTATTTTTTTGATCAAGTCCTACCATTGTTGCGTAATGGTACCACCATTACTGTTACATATATGTTAGATAACAGAATATTAAACTTTGTGATAAAATCTTACGTCATTTATCTTGCATCGTATCATACTTGTCTATATTTGGTTTATTCTTGATTTGTTTTATTAAATATATCACTTTGACAGAAATTACTTACAATGATTAAAAAGTACATTTACTGAGTTACTGTAAATAATGTTGTATTTTAGTCACCCTTACCTTCCTAAAAACACGTCTGTACGTGCACCTCAAATATAAAAATAGGTGATATTTCAACACCACCAATTTGCCCTAAAGCTGTGGTTTCGTTGAAGTACTGATAAGGCAGTGAAATTAGCATGTAAGTGGAATGAAATGGCCATGATAACGTGATACCCGTAGTGCTATTCCTATATATTCAGCTTGTTGGACAAATCAATTATATAAAGATTTTTTTAGTCGATCCACCAGTTTATGTCTTGCAACGTAAATATTTCTTATATTGTATACATACTTGATAACCACTCTAATAATTAATAATATGATGATATCTTTTCAATTTTCTACAACCTGTGTACTAAATATAATAAGTCTCAATAGATTGATACTTACGAGTTACACCCAATTCCAAAGCGATCTCCTTCCAACTTTCATCCAATTTGTACCAATTGTGATGACCCTTTAGCTGTCTGTTCCATATTATATCCCTCGCTTGAACTAAATCTATCAACTTGTGCATATCAACGTCTATAGTTCTTCTTTTATTCATTAGCAACTTCTTTCTCATCGTGTACCCGAGTTTTGGCCTCTTTATAGATTCGTCCAGAGAATTGAAAACTTCGTCTGCTGTATCGTCCTCTCCATCTTCGTCTTCAGCCAAGAACTGGTGGTGGATGAACTTTAACTTCTGGAAGTGCGGCCATTCGGACTCGTTGGAGTTCTTTTTCATCTCTTTCCGACATTGGTCTTTTAGATTCTTCCATCTTTTTCTACAATTGAGACCTGGAAATGGGACGTGTAATTTCAGTTTATTAACTAATTCATAATGATGATAAAATGCAAGTAAGACTACTCGCCCTAAAAAATAATAAAGATAAAAAAATGTTTCTTGCCAGTGCTTCTCTTATAGTAGACGGTGGGAACAAAAAATATGCACAAGAGACCGAAAATTTCTATCTGACTTTGACTTTAAATGTAATATTTTCTATACAATTAAATATTAAATTCGGTTTATGGTTACTAATGACTTAATCCATACTCTCTATTCATACCAATATTATAAATGTGATAATGTCTCTGTCTGTATGTGTATTTGTTAGTCTCTCACAAAGAAATGGCTGAACGGATCTTAATTACCTTTGATATTAAGACAAGCTTGTATCACGAGAATGGACGTAACTTCTTAAGAAGACGAATATGCGACTAATAACTAGTATTCATAGTACCCATAGTTTTATTTACAACTTTCTTGTGTTAGTTGCTTATTAAATTAAAAGTAATTATTACTAAAGAGTATGTCTGATTTTTTGATATAAAAGACAGTTTATATCCGTCTAACCTCTTAGTCGGGAAAAGGTAACAAACATACAGACGACACTCTTTCGAATTTATCATTTTAGATTACTTTAATACCAAAAAAAATATTTTGTTTTAGCTACCCACAACAAGCAGCTATAATCTTGTGGCGAAATAACTGTATACAAAGTTTACGTGTTTTTTTTTTTGTTATCCCACTTGTAAACATATATATTTATTACTAGTTGTTATCCGTGAATACGTACGGATGAGTATAGTTTATTAAAATGTTTATAATATAACATTAGCTATCTGCGTGTGAAAGTCTGGTCAAATATGGTCAAACAGATTAACAAGAAAAAACAGTCAGACAGACAAACATGTTTTAATATAGTTTTTTATGTATTTACAGTAGTTTTTTATTTAAATACGATATTTACCGTATACCTATTTCATTCGCATTTAGTGAAAAGCCGGTTATTTGAAATTAAGACCAGACCATATAGATTTTCAAATTGATCCCGTATTTATTAACCTGCAGACAATTGTGACAGCCGATTTTTTAAAATGGACATTTAGTATATGTATATTAAATCTCCATTTTGAATATTATTGTACATTGATTTTTCATTTTTAATATTAGAAGATACATTATTATTATAAGAAGGAAGACATAAGTATAAGAAAATACATACTTAAAAGTCCATAATATAATTAGAGCAATCAGCATTAAAATCATTTATATTTAAGAAATAATCGTCGCGAACAAACGTCAAACGTATCCACTCTACTTGTCTTAATATAATCGCAATTCTAAGTACAAGCGCAGAAATCTGCGCCAAGCTACTAACATAAATACAAAACATAGCCAAGCGGCTAAGAGACATGGCCGCGGTGCGGACGCGTGCTGACGTTCACTCTTACGATTTCACTCACTCGATGTGCCCACTTCGGTCGCCACTTCGTTCCAATAACGCTCCAATTTAAACCGATTCCTATGTCCTCTATAGCTTTTATCCCACAAACACTCCCTAGCCTGTACAGCTGCTATCAGCTTGTCCATGTTTTTGGCCCTCATGCCTTTTACTTTAGATTTCATCGCGGAGCGGATGCGCTAGCGGGAGCGGACAGCGACGACGGGCAATAAGAGCGACGCGCGGGTCTAAACTGAGCGAGCGAGCGGTCGTCCGCCCGCGTCCCTACCATGCGTCCGCTGTTTCACTCGCTCCCGCTCCCGCTGCGTCGTATCGCCATCCTCTTCGCTCATCGCCCCGCTCCCCTGTCAGCCTGGCGACACGCCTCGACGAATTATCCCGCGTTTGTTGCTCGCACCATACGACCTACTCTCACGGTGCGTTTTGATATGCAGTATTCATTGCTTTGGTGGTACTGTGGAATTATTCGTTTCAGATACAAATGCAGCATTGGATTGCATGTAAATTCGGATATTGTTATGATTGATGGGGTGTTGTTGTATGTGGTTTGGATTGGGTTGCAACAATGGTCGCGGCGGCAGCGATTCAACTAAATGTCAGTCAACATTAATTTTCCCGGCCTTGTTATTATGAACCCACGCGGGAACAGATAAACAAATATCTTGTGAGACTACGTACATCTTTAATGTTAGAACTGTAAGCTTAGATGAAAGAAAACTGCTACTTTATTATAACTAATGGTCTCGAAGTGTTCGTGAATGAATTTCAATATTAAATACTCTTATCACAAAGTCAAAATGTTAGTAGGTCTACTTTAGACCACCTAGTTCTATTTGAAGCGATTTCACCGTCGGGTCGTGTCGTCAATTATCAAAATTGAGAATCGAAAACGCGGATCAGTTATTTTAAATGCAAACGTAGTATAAATTGTATTATTAATTACTTTATATTTGGATTATATAGCATAAACTTATAAAAAAATCAGATTCTCCTTTCATTCATTAGGTATATTTTAAGACATTTCAGTAAGAAGATTTTTTCTCTATTGTATCAGAATTTGTTGTAAACATTTCATAATAATAATACTTATTCGTATTATCTGCATTAAAATTAATTAATAATAATATAATTGTATGGTGATTTAATTTTCGTATTTTTTTTTTACAAAATACATACGTACATAATATATATAGAAAAACATATCAACCAAGTTAGCATAGCAATGGAAAAGGACCCGCAACTGATGGAAAGTAAGCCAGTATTGCTAACCGCTAGGCCACCGACTACATCTCGTCGTTGGTCCCTTCGTCTAGCTATTATAGTAATGTGGCATTACTCCTGATTGTGCAACATTTTTCATTGATACTCCACTAGATCTATAACTCCATAATGTCTTTAACTATAAAGTCACAGCATGGTGTTCGTCAATTAATGGGCAATTCAACACTAAAATAATTTTCAAAATCAGATCAATAGTACTGGAGATTATCTCGAACATCCAAACACACAAACTTTACTTATTTTAACACTAGTATGAAATTTTTCTTATCTATTTAGATAGTAGCCGATTTCCAGACGTACTAATATGCATATAAAGTTCCATAAAAATCGGTCAAGTCGTTTCAGAGGAGTATGATAAACATTGTGACACGAGAATTTTATATATAAGATTAATGAAACATTAAGTATTTGGCATCACATTTTTAATTCAACACGTATTTATTTCATATTGCAACTATTTTTTGTTACTATTATGACTAATCTTTACATCTAATTTAATTTAGTATACACATTATATTGATTGATAAACGGGGTCAATTTTACAATTTTACTTACTAGTAGACCCTACATAATACGGGACACAGATTAAAAATAGACTATGAATTTCTTGATTGAAAACAAGTGGAATATAAAGCTTACAACAATGAAATACAACAGTGTAATCGGTATATAACCCAGGATAATTCACACAGCACATCTAGTCCCAAGCTAAGAGTTTGTGTTATGGGTATAAGTACCACAAACACAGCCGATATAAGTACCTAATTAATTATTTCTTAAAGTAAAGTGGTGTATTACATAGAATACACCCAAACATAAACAATCATACTCATGATTACAAATACTTGTATTGTTCGAAGAATCGAACCCAGGAAAGTCGGAAATATGGCGGTGTGCTAAATAGCTAGACTACCGGGGCTAACTATAATGTGTACAATTATAAACAACTATGTACTATAAAGTTTGAAACAGTTTTAATTTAAATAAATTACTTAATAGTTGATAACTTATCAACTATTGTCGTCTCGTCTAGTTAAAATATTGTCTACTACATTAACTATATGTCTTCTAAATAACCTCATTTCTTGCTGATTAAACGATTCTATCTCTGGTAGTAAACTTAAAAGGAACATTTTCCTAGCACTGTATTCTCCAAACTCATGATGCCTTTTAAATCCTCTATGAGGTGCGGTCATATTACACTCTGATGAATTAAAAATATCTACAACACCACCACTAACTTCACCATTTCCGGTTTTATCTTTAACATAATCAACTCTATCTTCTATACCATCATCCACAGCTTCCAAATCACTATCATCCTCTTGTTTGATCACTATAGTCTCCATGTCTATCAAATCAGATCTGCGCTTCGTATTTTTCGATTTATCTCCCGATTTCATGTACATATGCATGAATGGTATAAGGAATTGCAAATGGTCAGCCAACCAGTATGGTCGATTTGGTGGGTTGTTGCTCTGAAACTGTTTGACAGATCTCATGAACGCGACGCGGATTTTCCTCCATTTCTCTTTGCAATCGGTTGCTGTAAATAAGATATATTTGTTATTTAGAAATGGACTTATGAACATGCCATAAGATCAGGACACCGTTGTAACGTATAAAATATGAATTAAATATAATAATAATAATAACCCAGGACAATTCACACAGCGCCATCTAGTCCCAAGCTAAGCAGAGCTTACTACACCTACAATATGCAGAGAGGATACAGAGGATTGTAATGTTATGTAATACTAGCTGTTCCCACGACTTCGTCTGCATGGAATTAAACTTTATTTTTCCAAAATAAAAGTAGCCTAAGTAACTCCTGATTACATCAGCTACTTGCCAAAAAAAGTCCCATCAAAATCGATCCAGCCATTTCAGAGATTAGCACTGGCGGAACAAACAGATAGACAGACAGACAAAAATTGTAAAAGGTGGTGTACCGAATTTATATTCATATGCTTGTAGTAAAAAACGGTTATTTCAATATTACAAACAGACACTATAATTTTATTTATATGCATAGATTATGTTATCTGTGGTAATATGGTCTCATGGCCTCATAGCAATGTATCATGTAGCGGTTTCCCCTGGGAGCTATCGTGATAAATTCCTGATGAATTTGCCACGATGAGCTAACCCTGACCTAACCTTATGCTCCACTAGTAGTCGCCTCGCCGGTGTAAACCATCAGCGCAGGCGGAGGCACCATTCCATTATCATTCATTAAAAAAATATACATAGAAAACACCCAGACTAGTAAAAACAATCATTATCATGAATACAAAATGTTTGTACCGTGCGATGAATCATACACGTGACCATTGAAAGACGGCATGTTAATCCGCTGGGCTACCGAAATCGTCTCTTTTTGTAGATACATAGATTGCATGCTACGAGAATTCATCCCGTGACCATCCGTGAACTGAAGTAATGTATTGCTGTCACATTGTCATCTTTCGTAAAATTGATTGGGAATTGCTCTCTCAAACTACCATTGAATTTAAACTATAAAATTACTGCAGACATCTTGCGACTAACACATAATCTACAGTCGATTTGAAGTCCTAATCCTCTTTGAAAGACCTGACTAGCACGATGTCATCTCATCCTCATTTGGAGGACAATTTCATAACCCATAGAAAATAATTTTCTATCCAGTTTTTTCCGGTTCAAACCTCTTTCTGCCAGTATAAAATGCGTGCAATAAGTGACTAAAGAATGTTTTTTCAATTTCTATACTTCACCTGTGGTATTCAACTTTGAAGCTATTTCCCTCCAAGCCGGCTTTGTATATGCCGCATTTGAATACTCTTTCAGTGTATTATCATATAAACACGGCCTTTTTTTCACTTCACGAACGAAGTCTATAATTTCTTCACCTTTTGTAAAAGTAAAAATACCACCGTTCCTTGGTTCCGGGTCTATTGAATTAAACTCTGGCTCCATATTGATATGGTGTTTTATTGAATAACACAAGTGCTTCGTATTTGCACATTACGTTTCGATACTGTACAGCAACGTGGCCGAAACATAACTAAATATTGCTTGCATCGCGCAGGTGTTGCCAGCACAATTTAAGCGAACCCACTTTCTCTTAAACCCAATTTTCAGAACCTATATTAATAAATCAACCACTGTATTGCAATTTTGTATAAACAACATTCATATTTTCTACTTCTTCCGTCTCCTACTAGAGGTTGGCGATCATCTTGGAGATCTTAACTTTGTCCACCGCTGTTCTGAATAGGGATCTGGTGCTAATCCAGAACCACTGACTTAAGTTCTTGAGCCATGACGAGAGCGCCTGCCTGGTCTTCGTCGACTCTGGACATTTTCTTAAATTATTAATTGTAAAAGACCAGCTTTTATTTCGCGTAAATTCTTATTTTATTATTTGTTATTTGATAATTAAAATTATATTATTATTTTCATAACCTGACTCTTAATTGGTCTCCCATAATTTTAGTTACCTACCTCTGACTTATTATAGGAAATCAGGATGATAAATATTCATTACTAATATTTATTAAATTTATAAATTTAATATTAATTTAAACGTACGTACTCCAAATGTAACTGGATATGACACTATATATTTGTTGCTAAGAATAATGTGAATACAAAAACTTATTATTAAATAAATAATAATTATTTATTTAAATTTTTATATTTAAATAAATAATTATTATTTATTTAATAATAAGTTTTTGTCAAAACAATTCCATCTTTATTTCCTTTATTATGTTTGTTATTAGGTACTAGGTGTTTATAGGTATATTAATACATGTGTCGTACATTTCATTTGGAATCATTATTTTCTATCCCAAATGTATTAAAACCTACAGTCACCAGAAACAAATTTTGCGCAAGAATGAGCACAAATGCAACAGATTTAGTGGTAAAAGCACATGGTGGCAACACAGCACCGCACGGCGCAACGAGAGGGTGACACTAGGTCGATAATGACGCACTCCGAATGATTTGCTGAATGTGATGCAATACTTATATCACAATTAGCAATTACAGTATGTTGGTAACACTGTACTTATTTTTATATTTGCAATAATGTGTGTGGCAGTTCTCTCTATTCGTCTGCTTATTCTTATGTTAACCACACGCTTCACTAAATTCATAATCTTATGTATAAAATTATCGTGTCACATTGTTAGTTACCATACTCCTTCAAAACGCATATAAAATTTCATAAAAAAAGATTTTTATGAAATTTTGTAAGCGGTAGGCGATTCTCAAACCTACTAAATAGCAGTAGGTTTGAAAATCGCGTACTACCTATTTCAAATATAAGTGTTAAGAGTTTTCCACGGCTAACATTTTTTTATATTTTTGGATAACATTTTTAATTTAAATTTTTATAATGTGGCATTAAAAAATCACCCGTATTTTTTATAGTGATTTTCATTTATATGGCATAACAATGTTTGCCAGGTCAGCTAGTAATAAATGTGACGGATGCTCTCAGTTTGTTACCTTTTTACAACTGAAAGAATCTTAATGAAAGACATGTTATATCACGAGGATGGACATATGCTATCTTTATCTGAAATAAACTCAGACGAAGTAACGCGTAACAGGTGGTATTTTATATTTACGATCACAGAACAGTTCTTTGTAAGAAAGAAAGAAGAAAGACAGACTTTCCACAGACAGAAGAATTACTGTAAAGTTATAAAAACACCATTACTTCTTCTTGAAGTTAATCTATATTTTTATAGAGATAAAAAAGCGTCACCAATGTATACAATATATTTTAAGGTATATGCCTTGCCAGGAGCGATTCTATTTATTTTGGAAATTATAAAAGACTGTATCTGGTAACTTCGTCTGCGTCATATATCTTATATTTCATATCATATCTTTATACTGGACTAGCGACCAAAATTGGCCACACAGGTATTTCAACGAATTTACCCGAAACCTTAACAAACACGCGTTCCTCAGAAATTAGTCTCTTCAACCGCATGAAAATCTGTTCAGGAGATTTTTAGATAATTGCGACGTACAGACGTGGCGTGGAACTTTGATTTATAATATGTATAGATATAGCAATGGGAACTATGGAATACCTAACTAAAGATTTAAACTGTGTATTTATTCCAATAAATACAGAATTAAAATCTAGATTTTTAGCTATTAAGCCGTATAAATAAGTTTAAGCAAAGTATGTAGGTATAAATAAGTTATGACAAAATGTAAAAAAATACTTGTCACAAAGCATAGACGAATCGAAAATAATTATATAAAATGGTTTTTCCATCTACACTACTACCACAGATAAGATAATATTATAAATACGATCTCATCGTTTGAGTCGGGAGCAGTTTTTTGTTATGAGGAAAAAACTTCGGTACCACTGCTTGAAATTGAGAAATTCTTATAGTTTTTTCAACCGTTTACTATTCCAGACTGACATCCCTTCCATATATCTTGTTAATATAAATACAAATAAATAGTTTTTATGGCAGAGAGAGACAAACTTCTTAGCAAACCATAGATTCACCGTGCGGGTGCCGGGTCTATCGTACAGTAGAGAGAGAAACTCCGAGCAGATCCCGGGGCTTGTGACCCGGGTGTATGTTTAAGGTGCCCAGCCTAAAAAAACATCCAAAACATTGTATAAATTGTATAGTTTTTAATTTTATTTTACCAATATTGTACCAATGATTATTATTGCCATCAATAAACTTAAGTCTTTGACTAGTAAAATCTTAGTTTAGTCTCAAGAATGAACATTTTTATAGTCGTGTTCAAATTCTTTACTCGACTTTAGTTGCTTTACTAAGGATAACTCAAATACTGGTCATAACTTGACTAAATTTGTAAGATACCACAAAAGAAGCACGTGTTTTTAATCATTTTTTTATTTATATAAAATCGGTTAAGTTAGCAAAAATATCTGACGTAAAACATACAAAAAAATAGAGTCGAAAACAAAACCTCTTCTCCTATATTCTAAAGTCGATTAAAAAATGAGAAACTTGTTGAATAGCTAAATTTAGTAGTTTGAATGTTTAATGAACAAAAGGTTAATTTCGTACTCTGTTAGGTTTACGTAACCCAACAGGTTATATAAACGTAACACCGGTCGTCTACTCTGAAAATATAGCTTACATAACAGGACAGAACCTGAAACATATTGATTAAGTACATTCAGCTAGATAAATGTATTTGTATAAAATTTTTACTATAGAATTGGCTGTTATTTTTTTACTATCCTAAAATTACTAATTCATAAAATCGATTAGACTACGCGGTGAGTCAAAGTCTTAGACTCACTTCTTTACTTTCGACAGTTGATTAAAAGTATAAATTATTGTTATTTATCCCGAATGGTAACACATGATGGTAACTACCACTGTTACGTGATGACGTTCATGTCTGTTAGCGCTAGCGCTCTTTTAATGTATAGGCTACGGTTACCACTTACCACGAGGTAGGCCGTCGTCTCAATAGACGACGGTCTACCTCGTGGTAAGTGGTAATAAAAATACTGATTGGCCAATCAGTGATCATTTTGTACTTAATTCTCATCATCTGCTTCTTCCTTATACCATTTATTTGGGGTCGGCGTAATATTTGTATTGACTTATATAATAACAAAATTAATCAAACTTTAAATTTTAACAAATCAATAATACTGATGACATGAACTGAAAGGATTACCCTTTCAGTTCAGTTCACGATAAGTAATTTATTCATGAAATCTAAAACCTCCTATATACAATAAAATCATTTTATTCCTTGACAATAACGTTTTCTCTCTGTCTTTGAATAAAAAAACAAAGGGACAAATCAGTTCTCCAATTAAAATAGGTTCTGAAAAGTTATAATTAAACGAGTAAATATTTAGTACACAAATACATAAATGTTTAAGTTGTAAAAATTAAATTTCTAAGAAAAAGATAATATTAATAAAATATTCTCCATTACAATAACGCACTGCAAAATACATTAAACCTCTTGAAAGACTGGAAAATACATTTGTTTGTGTCATGTGAGAATCAAACCCGGGACGCACGTTAAACCACTATACCACCGAGGTTGTGAATTAATAATAAATAATAAATATGCACCTATTTAAATTCCCAACATATTGCTAACTGCATGTACAATTTTCGTCAAGTCAGCGCTCACCGCGCATGAGTCAGGCGAGGCAACAGTCGGACACCGCTTCAGTACAGTTCTGCGCTCCGCTGACTAGATCAACGTAATCAAATTAGGTAATTAGGTGCAAACACGCTAGTCTATCGCTGATCCCACATCAGGTAAGTCCAAGATAATACCCGAGCAGTTAGAATCCTTTGTCTCTTTCCTACCTTTACGTTTTTCTACTTATATTGACGTTGCTAGAATTGTCCTGTTATATAAATCGCGTGCTCAATAATAAAATGCAGTATCTCAAAAGTTATATATATTGGAAAGTCGACTTTATATTTAAATCTGTTACGGTGGATTTGAAATATGTATTTTATTACGTAAC
This sequence comes from Achroia grisella, assembly GCF_030625045.1. Lineage (NCBI taxonomy): Eukaryota > Metazoa > Arthropoda > Insecta > Lepidoptera > Pyralidae > Achroia > Achroia grisella. Next base: position 3,056,497 of record NW_026712590.1, read on the forward strand.
GCAGTTTATTGTTAAGGGACCGTCCATGGTTACGTCACTTCAATGTCAGCAATTCTAAGTTACGGTTGATTATTGTAATAGATTATTTAAATAGGCGTATTAGAATACTGATATTGAAATGTTATGTCATAAAAGCTAGGACCCCTCCCAGGGCCCGCCCCGGTTTACTCGTGACGTAACTTGTTGATGGCCCCTAACTGTGCGAAGTGTTTTAGACTTTGTAACTCCCGTATTGTATATCTGTGTGTGTGTGTAATAGTGTAAGGTGGGAAGATATCATTTTTGCGTGTAATGGATAAGTTCGAATAATACATAACATAACATTATCTTACATAACATATTTCAGCCGCCAAGTTAGCTTTGTTATTCCTGTTTCGGTGAAAGGGTGAGCTATGGCAGTGAAATTATAGGATAACCAATATGACGTATTGGTACTCCTGAATGGCAAAGCATCAGTGGTAACACAGGCGTTACATGATGACGTAATGTCCGTTGTTCCTATACGTAGGCGACATTTTTTTTTGTATATGATAATGATATGGTGCACCCGCCTGCGCTAACGGTTTACGCTGGCGGGGTACCAGAGGAGGATGATAATATGAACTTGAGGTCAGGTCAGTTAGCACATCGTGATAAATTCACCAGGAATTTATCACGATGGGTTCCAGAGGGAATCGCATGGATGTCAACCTGACGTGGTACATTGCTAGCAATAAGATCTTCAATACACTTTACTACCAATCCACTTTCCCCCCAATAGCCGATTACCATTTACCATTGGGACTGCGGCTATCTTTGTTATTCATGTTTCGGTTAAAGGGTGAGATATGGCAGTGAAATTACAGGGTAAAGAATATGACATCTTGGTACTTCGCAGTGGCAGAGCTGACGTAATGCTGTAATGCTGTTCCTATATATAGGCGACAGTTACCACTTACCATTGGGATTTATTTTACGTGCGACGTCAGTTTCTTCCTATTGTAAAGACATAAAACAAATGAAACCGATTTAATAAACTCTTACATCTATATCTATCTATTTTTCTACTAAGCTACATTGTAATGTAACATTTACTCTTAATCTACAAAAAATTTACAGCAACAATTACTGCAGGCGCCCGCCTGCAGTAATTGTTCAGACAGTTCAAAATATAAATTTAACCTAATTAGGCATTTTAATTATCTATATAATAGTTATGATTTTTTATTCTATCTTCTTTATAAAATCAATACAAATAGATGTGCATTAGCGTTACACAGACAAGAAGTCTTTTTAAACGTATAACAGTAAGATAATACTATAAGCTTCTGGGTAAGCGCGCTACATCTTAGATCTCGCCATCATTTCCCGTCAGATGAGGTAAGACCAAGCGCAAACCCATTAATATAAAAAAATATATACAATAAATATGAAAAACAATAATTAACTGTTTTCAAAAATATTTATGGACGGTATGTCTAATATACCCACATAATACAGCCATGAAACAAAATAATATATTATTATTTCTTCATGTATAATATCTTTCTTCTAACTATGATAAGTAATAAAATTATAGATTTCACTTCCAGTACTCTAGTTTTATATAATCCCGAGAAGACGTAAATATATAGGTACATATATATGCAGACTACTATGATATTTAATTTTGACGATAGATACAGTACATAACACTGTGATGTTCTTCATGCCCTTCCATCGATACCCCATCCAATTCAAACGGGGATCGAAATTACGACGGCCTGTGCCGAGATTCGAACCCCTAGCGATGCCCTCAGACTGAAGTCGTATCCGTCAAGAGAGAGTTGGCCTTCAGCCACTTGATAAGTCCTTCCGCGGGTTTGGAGTGCCATTCTGCACTCGCCCCCTATCGTTTGGTGCTGTGAAGACCAGCTGCAGCCAACAACATTAGAGTATGCGTCTAAAGTTACTCAATTATGTATACTAGGACTAGATTCAGTAGCTGCATAATTATTGCATATAATGCATTCTTTACCTCGCACGCATTTCTGGATTAATTTTGATACATAAAACGACATAAACTAAAGAGAAAAAAAGAACATTGCTAAGGTTTCCATTGCTTTTTTCTTGTTTTATATAGCTAGGTTATTCCATCATGGCTGATATTAGTTGACAATAAAAATTCTGTAAAATTGCAAGTTCAATATTTCTTCAATCACAGTTAAAAAACAAAAACAAATACCACAGTGGTATTTTTTTTTTATAAAGCCAGACCAAGCGCGCTTATTGGCGGATATTTTATATTGGTCATTTGAGTTTGCTATTTTTAACTATTTTTTAAAATTACTTTAAATCTATTTTTTTATGTTATATATTTTTTTATTTTATAGAATAATGTACACTATCGAATAAAAATAATACATGCTTATTTCCTATTTTATAAAATGATAAATACACACAGATTGACGGCCTCGGTGGTACATCGTTCTACTTCACATGGTCGCGGGTTCGATTCCTCGGACTGTAATAATTTTTGTACAAAAGGCACAAATTGTTTTTCAAGAAAATGTACTGTCAATCTATCAATCAGTATCATCAATACAAGTATGATTTCATTATTATGTTGTTTTCAGGCGGTAATCGACGCCTGGGATTGGAACACAATGTCGGGCATGACAGGAGCCAGTATGCTGCGCACACGCAGGAAAGATGTCAACGTCAAACCCAACCGCAAGTAAGTACCGTTTTTACCATGTATAGGAACAATCTTCAAATCACCACACGGTGTACCTACGAGCAGAATTCGAGGTTGCCATAGCATTCTACCGCGACTCCGTTGGTCCGCCCTATAGATGATGTAGGGCAGACCCCAAGTGGTTAGGGCGACCTATATCGCTCTATTCAAGTACCTAAATGCAATTTTGTTTCAACCGATTCTTAAAATTATAGGTACAGTTACTAAGTATCTCTTCTCTTTATTGGTGACGAGACGCTGATATTTGTAAGAGAATTTGTTAATATTTTTATATTTATTTAACTAAGATAGGTTCATTTTATTATTATAAGTGACTATCCAAACTTCAGAGCAAATGTTTGGCAAGATATAACTCATATATGTTATTATATCTACATCTATAAACATAAATATACACTTAAACATATATGCATAAAATTAATGGAAAGAGCTTAAAAGTATCTATAGACAGTCATAGAGAAACAACTTGGGTATCATTTTAAATCACGCGACCTGCGCAGTAACAATTCTACATAAAAATTGTATATTGCACAAATAGTTATTGTTAGTTATTGAATTTATTCTTCAATAATTATGGGCTCACAATTTGATTTATTTTTTACTTATTAAATCTCACCAATTCTAAATCGTTTTAAATTGTCTTTTAATCTATTGGATATACCACATGAACCATACTAAAGTTGCGCTATTTTGTTACTTTTTGAAATCTTTGGCAATATACAATACAATATACAAAAAGAAATTCAGATTTTGTTACCAGCAATGCAGTCCTAAAGGTTGGCAATACTCGCAATTTCTTTAGCGTAATAGTACAAACTGGGGGTTTGTTAGATTTAAATTCAAATTAATTGTTACAAAGTATGTAACTTTTTATTATAACAATATTTTTGTAATAAATGCAGTTACCTGCTGGATTAATTTCAAGTCTTAATTTTGATGGTCTCGGTAGTCCAGCGGTTTAGCACACTGCCTCACTTCCGACAGTCGCAGGCTCGAATCCTCACGCGGCCCAAATATTTATATTCTTAACAATAAAAATAATAATAATAATAATATGAAAACAGGAAAATGTTTATATAATACCAATAATACTCTCTTTCACAGGTATTATACCTTATCACCTACGTCATAGTCTGAAACAACTAAATATACAAAAAATACTCTACATCACCCTTCAAAAGGCTACCATTTTATATATCTGCCAGCAAAATTGAGTTAATGAGACAACAACGACAATAATAATAATAATAATAATAATAATCATATATAAGTACGAGCCCCAGCCGGTCCTCGAAAGCGACAGCGTCAAGCTCTACTGGGACCGATCCATCATCACGGACAGGACCGTTCTTGCGAACAAACCTGATATCGTGGTGATGGATCGGGCACTTTCGAGGGTGTTTTTGGTGGACATCACCATACCGCACGACGAGAACCTCGTGAAAGCCGAAACTGAGAAAAAGAGAAAGTATCTCGACCTGGCTCACGAGGTGACCGAAATGTGGGGGGTGATGTCCACCGAAATCATTCCAATCGTTATGTCGGTGAACGGTCTTATCCCAACCAGTCTGGAACAACATCTCAGACGGTTGGGATTCCGGGGCGGCTCACTCCCGGGAAAGATGCAGAAAGCGGTGCTGTTAGATTCTGCCCGCATTGTACGCCGGTTTCTCTCCTTGGGGCCCTGAACTCCGGCCGACTGTGCTTCTGCCGGGGGTATGTTGCCATCTCCTCTCCTTAAGAGGGGAGATGAGAATTTTTGGACAAAAAAAAAATAATAATAATCACCTTTATTTCTCTCAAATAACTAATATCTTAAGTATAATTGTTTGTATTGGTCTGGCTGTTTTATATGTATATTATGTATAAGTATATTTACAAAAATAATGTATTTAAGTAGTCTGATTTCTGCATTTAGATTTGCATGCATTTAAAATATATCATGTGTGTATATCAGGTTGGACCGCAAGTCATCCCGTGGCATGCTCTACGAAAACGAGGAGCTCCGTCTACGCACCATTAATATAAATGCTGAAGTGGAAAGAGGTGAGAGACAAGAGGTTACAACGCTGACTTAGATCCAAAAGACCTCAGTTCGAATCTAGTACTAGACTAGTAGTAATCTAGACTATCAAATTCGATATCGTCTCTTAAATTCATTTAATTAATTTGGGGCTGACCCCTGCCATGTTGGATTCAAATATATACAGCGAAATGTAGGCATGTCAAGTGTTGCGTTCACTACGACGCCGACTGTTGCTGAGTGGGGTACTCATCAACAGTCCCCCAGAATCTGGTAATGCAAACACAGGTAACATACCGAATTATTACAAAATAGAATGTAGGTAAGTTAATAATTAATTTTCTCTAAGGTTATGTCAATAAAAATAAATGATTAGTCAATGATATATTTCACAGCGCAATCTAAATCATTATTTGCATAGAACTTGTTGTAGTTCGCAATTTCGTGTGCACAAACATTCGCCCTCATTCCATTCAGGTGCTTTTAAGTACAATCTATCTTCACGTCAAATTTCATTAAGATATGTTCAGTCGTTTAGTATTTAAAATGTAACAAACAGTCACACGGACTCATTTTCAGTTATATAATATTAGTACGAATGACGGCAGAAACTACTTATGATACTAATACTACTAATTATGTAAAAACACCAACCAAAGCAAATAAGCAAAATGCATAACACAAATAAAGAGGATCAGTCCACCATTATCATCAGTATACCAGATGACCAGAACAAAATACCAGGGTAATGAGGAACCTTCCTACAGGGAAAATTTAACTAATTGAACTAAGAAGTTTAAATTCATTGTTCCTTCGCAGGTCAATCAGACATAAAGAAATTGAAGCGGGAGAACGAGCAACTGAAACGGGAGATATTAGCTCTTCGTTATGAATACGACCGGCTGGATACCATGCTCCGAGAGAGACGCTCCTCCCCCGAACACTCGGACGTACGTTATCGTTAATTCCATCACGGAATTGTAAATGTGCCCTTCGATTTAATTATATAATTACTAAGTCATTGGATTATCTAAAATTTAGTTGAATAGCTGCCTTTGCACGTACGTTCATTCACGTGCGAGAAAAAGTGTGCATGAAAATGTAGAGAAAGAGAACAATGATGCAAGCTGCGCTGAGCGTTCTGCATTCCATCGTGCTTTAAAGACGTCTCCCGTGCTTAATCATGAGTAATTAGCATATACACACGCTTTCCTCTCTGAATCAAAAACACACGCGCTTTCACGCATTCAATCGCGCGCTTCGTACATGTAAAGACATGTAAAGGCAGCTAACTATTGCTGGCTCATTCTTCATCCTCGTGAACGGGTCGCTACGACTGATTATATTTGTTACCCAATTGTAACTATATCCATAATATCTTAATTTTTAAGATTTCCATCTTTAGTAGTACCTATTCGCACAAATTCCGAAATATTATCTTTTGTCAAAAAAGCAGACGCCAAGTTTCTTCAACATTCTTCTCGGCTGAATCTGCATTGTCAATGTAGTAGCAAAATAGAAGTTTAAAAATTAAAAAATACTGTAAAATAAGTTTATTTCAATAAAGACGTCTTTTATTCCACTCGTGCTTCATTCATCCATCCGTCCATGCGTACATCCATCTGCCTGCTTCATTTAATATCCATTATTCAAGTACTACCCCATAATGACATCATTGATCTGGCTGGGCGTTATCCTGTGAGAGATGCTGCTCGACCTGCACTCGGGTGTACGTTATCATTAGTGCAACAATGGAATTGTAAAAATGACTTTGAACTTCTCATTCAGCTATGATCCGTCAGCCTGTATAATCTATCATCTGTCATCCGTCGTTCTAGTTTTTTTATGTAATTGAAATGGCAAACAAGACCCACCAGATGGAAAATAGCTGTCGTTATCAACAAATATAAACAGCGTTACGGAGTTTACGACGATACACGACGCCCTTGGTAGTCTCTAGGTGAACTCTTAATGCTGCAATTTCTGAAGACTAAGGTAAATACTCTGCAATTTCACTGTAAATGTTCACTGCAAAGTGACTGAAATAGGTGAAACAGAGATGCGATATCAAATTGACTATTGCTCTAGATTCTACCACAAAAAGAATTTTCAAGGAGGAAGGAAGAAGGCACAAAAAGAATGATAAATAATAATAAAAATAAACATTTATTAAAAATATAAATAACTACATTAGTCAAGTATATGTAATGGACTTGGGTTGAAGACATCTCCAAAAGCGTTCTAGCCGCGGTAACAATCACAAACTTGTATACAAAGATGATCCCTTTCTAATTTCTGTGCTACTTCTTTTATAGGGGACATGAACATAGTTAAACATTCAGGTTCCATATCAGTCTCGATAAATAAACTATATAGGTTCTTACATTTTTCTATCATGAGCTCTATTTTGTTAACAGTTATATTATTATCCTCGAAACATCTTTCGTACTCACAAATGTGAATGTTCTCCAACATTGAGCATTGACTCATTGTATCGAACAACGCATCGTACTCAATATCTTCAGTAGTCAACTTCATGTTTTTCAATTTCTTAACTAAGTTAATTGCTGGAGGAAGAGTAAAACCTCTGCAGAAATCTCGACTCTCAGGCTTTTCAACATAAATATCCACAGTCTCTAATACATGGCATGCTGAAAACAAAACTGCGAAATCTGTCAGATAAACATTGCTAAGTCGCAAATATGATATGTTTTTAACAACTTCCGAATTTGATAAAAAACCAAAAGGTTGGTCACACGGCAACACAATACCTTTGACTCTGCAAAAATCGCTTAGCGTCAACTTTTCTGGGAGACTTGCTAGTTCTCCAATACTATGACAGGAATCTATACAATACCAGTCATTTGTACAGTCTATAACTTTCATTGTAATGTTATCATGCAAACAATAGTAAGTTGGGAAGTAATTTTTTAAGTCTAAAAGTAAGCCCTTCATGAATGTATCATTAAAATAGTTACTCTTGTTCCAAGCTTTGAAGATAATATTCCCGTCAAGCATAAAATCTATAGGTAATCGAGTACAAACCTCCACCCTCAAATCTTTACAATTTCCTAAAAATAAATTTCGGAAAATCGGTGACACATAAATAACAATTCTTTCCAAATACATTATAAAAATGTATTCTATTTGTTTATAATCTAAATTTGCTACGCCTCTCAAGCATTGCGAGGTTTTGTGTGTTACTCGACAATCTCTTAATATATAAAATAGTTTTGAGAAGTTGATATCATAAGTTTTGTTATTCAACGGTTCGTCATCTTCGGTATCATTAAAATCTTTATAATTATCAGCAATTGTGACTTTTAAATCCTCAACAGGCGGTAGACCTTCCAAAAACATCAATGGAATATCAGAATCGAGTAGTTCGAAAACAACAAAATGAACTTTTACAAATTGCCTGATTTTAAATAAATTTCTACATTCCTCCCATATCTCTTCTTTTTTACATTTTCTAGGACACTTAAAGAAATTAATGGCCAAGCTCTTTAAATTAATAGGACATAAATTAACAAAATCTGATAAGTAAACGTCCGTGAAGGTAATGTCTAAAGCTGTTAAATTAGGAAATTTTCTAACGTGTAATGTTAGATTTTCTGGTGATAAATCAGGCATTCCACTTAAACAAAGTTCTTGAATATACAACCCCAAGTCCAAAAATAACTCATGGTCTAATATTTTCGCTATAGCCACAGTACTTCTAGAGAGGACAAGCTTCTTCACATGACATGGAGCAAAGAATTCCTTCAAAACACTGCATCTGTATGCGTTGATTTTTGATTTCGTATCCAAATAATTAAAAATTAATACACCAACTTCAATTGGCAGATTAGTAAAATTCATTACCTATAAAATTAAAAGTACAATGCAAAACTATATAAATATTTTAGTAAGATTATATAAATGTTTTTAATTATGAAATTTGTGTCACAGATCATACAAAATAAAAAAACATATACCTAAGTGCATCAATTATAAAAAGAGGTCTCTATTAAATATTTTTCCGCCCAGTTTCTGAAGAGATTAGAAATATTTATTGAGTGTATTCATTAAGTTTGACTTATAAATATATTTAAACCTGTAATCTTTATCTTTTTAATATTAGAGTAATATTATTTTTATTGTGTTTTAAAGAAGCTAGATCAATATCAATATTATGATGCACTGAACTGTTTTCTAAATATACTTACTGACCTATAAAACAAGGAATTAATCGCCCTGAATAATGTTGAAAGATTTTGAAAAATTCTGTAATGGGTTGAATGAAACCGATATGTAATATGTTAAGTTAACAGTCGCCGTACACCTGTCTTAGCAGCTTGTTTTACACCAGTGAAATTATAGGATACATGAGGCATAGCAAGTAAGTCTTCAGGAATGGGAACAAGTGGAAGGTACCACAGGTATTTGGTGACGTCCAAAATCCTGTTCATATTAAGTGTAGGTTATTTTCCATTAGGTGGACTATTATGTCAATTACATAAAAAAGTCATATGTCACACAAGATTGCATTTAAATATAACTTTACTGTACTGGGTATAAGTAACAGTCTTGATTGGCAGGACAGCGCGTCGGTGTGTAGCGCGTGTCCGGACTGCGCGAGCGCTGATGGTTCCACCCGGGCCGTCGCCTTCAACGACCTCAGCGTGGTGCCCGAAGAAGGGGAACTGGAACCAATCAAGGTTGGTATTCGATTGTTCACGCAAAAAAAGAAAGTTCTCAATCTATTGAATTGCTTATTTTTACACTTTCGCGATTAGTATTATTATTTCCCTCCAATCGATCCCAATTCAAACGGGGATCGAAATTACGACGCTCTGAGCCGAGGTTCGAACCTCTAACGGTGCCCTCACACTAAAGTCGTATCCGTCAGGCGGGAGTTGGCCGCTCCATAAGTCCTTGCGCGGGTTTGGAGTGCCATCTGCCGTCCAGTGAAGCTGTAAAGGCCAGCTGTGGCCAACAGCGTTACAGTAGTCCGACGAGTAGTTTCGGCGTGCTCTATCCGTGGTCACGAGCTGACTAGAGTAATAATTTCATCGCACAATCTAATAACGGTAGTTGAACAAACTGCCTGCACCTATCAAGATTGATATTCGGTGTTACTCCAGTCAACTCGTGACCACGGCTAGTAGAACCTAGACGCGAAACTTCTAGAGAAATAAATGGCTTTATTTGCCATAAAATATTCGCGTTAAAACCGTCTTCCAAAGACGAATATCTCACGTCTATTTTTTGTATCGCATCACCTTCATAAAGAAATGAAGTAGAATATAAAATTTTAACTCTTATTTACCAAATGTAAAAAATCCTTTGCATGGGTACCTCAGTCTCACCTATTGCAGCCGCCAAGCAGCTTGCTATGTAAACTGTGTAGGGTGTAGGGTGCAGATAAGGCAGTAAAATTACAAGATAAGAGGCATGATATTTTAGGCGTCTGGAATGGCAACACATAAGTACTATTAAGAGTGTCCCATGATAACGTGATGGAGCCGTAACCGTAGTACTGCCAATACCGGTTATTACTATCAGCATGTTTGGCATCCCAATTACATAAAAAATGTTTTCATATTAAACTGATCACGTGACAATGCAGATTATATGAAAGTGTCAAAACTTTGAAAACCTGAATTCCAGTGATAGTATTTATGATACTTAATAAAAATTACATGACTTCTATTCTCATTACATAGTATAAAACAAAGTCTCTGTCGCTGTCAGCCCGTCCCTATGTATGTTTAAATCTTTAAAACTACGCATCGGATTGTGAAGCGGATATTTTTAATAGATAGAGTGATTCTAGAGTAAGGTTTATATGTATACATGTACACCCGGGCGAAGCCGGGGTGGGTAGCTAGTATGCTATAAAGAGACCTATCACTTACGTGTATATGTTACAGTAACTTTGAAATAGGTCTAGTTTTTTTTATTTATCCATTACAATAAAACCAGCCATACCTACAATAACCTATTATTTCCTCGATTTATTTCTGAATCAACGTGTAACAAGTTTTCTTACCCACAGTTTGTTTTTAGCGATTGATAAATATGCATTGCGCAGCTCGGCTATTTCAAACCACTTATTGATTATACCGCAAATGTAGTTACTATATGATATATCGTTTTCGAATAAAACCACACCAGGGTTGCAAGCATTAATATTTTATACCATGTAGGTACAAGGAATAAAAAAAATTACGTACATTCTTCCGTTTTAATCTCCACCATCATTTAGACCGATTTCCAATACATCATGAAAACTTGTCCAAGGTTGAAAACTTTAAGAAATTAAATAGATATAATTTAGAGCACTATTTAGATCATAACGAAATAATAATAATATTAAAGAATATAATATCTGAATTTCATCAGATGGATAAGTACTAATCTATAATAAAATACTAATACTAGCTGACCCGCGCTACTTCGTCTGCGTTTCATTTCCCCACCTTTTCCGATATTTTTCTTTGCAGCTCCGCTCCTATTGGTCGTAGAGCATAATATTATATAACTTAAAGCCTTCCTAGACAAATGGACTATGCAACACAAAAATATTTTTTCAATTCGAGCCAGTTCCTGAGATTAGTGCGTTTAAACAAACAAACAAACTCATGAGCTTTATAATATTAATATAGATTCTATAAATTATGTAAAGTCTTCATAAAAACAGTTTCCTCGCCAGAATGATAACGAGGGGGAGGGAGTGTGAGAATTTTACTCTCTACTACTATTCTTACAAACCACATGGTGTCATAACACCATACTGTACCTAACACCATGCGGTTTTTTAGAGAATCGATCCGCCAATGCCGGAGTCACCTGGTCGCGGCAGCATTCTAAACACAGTTGCCATCCCTAGACTACACTCATGGAAAATAAACAATAGATATTCACCACGGAAAAACTGACGGATTGACGTATAGTCCGTGAAGTTCCGCTGTAACGACCAAAATAGACCCAAGTTCGAAACTAAACAAAATCCATCATTTTTATGCAATTGGAATGACAAGCTGACGGTCTATTTTAATGGTAAGCGTTAATCGTCGCCTATATACATGAACAGCATTACGGATATGACGTCATAATGTGACGCCAGTAGTACTTCACATGCGTGTTGTTTCCGGATAACTAAGATGGCATGCTGTTGAACTAATTTTTTTCATTCTACCACCAAATTTGAAATATAGACATCTGTCACAGAGTCATCTGAGAAGAATTCGCAAGAAATTTAACTATTCTTTTTTTAATGTTTGTGAGAGTCCCTCTCCTTAACCCACCCTCGGAACCGCGGCTGATTTTCACTAGGCTTTATAATAATAGTATACTAACCATTTAAAAAAAAAATCAGGCTATAGAAAACGATTGACGATATTAGGCTCTGGCTTGTGGAATAGTACCGATATAGACCTTACAAAGTCGAGTGCGTGGGTAGCTGTGGCTCGCCTATTGCAGCCTTCAAGCAGCTTGCTTTGTAAGCTGTTTCGACTGCAAGCATATGACGTATGACAAGTACGTACGAGATTACAGGGTAAGAACAAGGTACAAATGCATATGATCCTCTGGAATGGAATATTTGTATCTGTGTATCTGTGCAACACGTGTATCTGTGGCACAGTGGTGTTGTATTAGTCGGGTACCACTTACCATCAGAAGGGCTGTAAGCTTGTTTTCCACTACAAAAAAGGTATATTTAAGACGTGACTCTTCTAGTGTTTCAGGCGCTCTATTTTACCATTAGATTGGCCGTATGCTTCGTTGTCACTATCGTAGTACAAAAAATTAATTAATTAAGAGTCAAAGTATTATATATCAGCACACTTCATTACCCAACTTCGCCTGTGTCACATTTTCCTATTTTCCAATATTTTTAATCGCTCCTATATATCGTGACGTTATATAGTCTATAACCTCCAGTAATGGGCTATCCAACACTAAAATAAATTCAAAACCAGATCCGAAGACTACCCCTAATATCCAAACTCGCAATAACCTCTTTATAATATTAGTATAGAGTAGTGTTTATAGTTATACAAAATAAATCAGTGTCCCTAATTACCTATTTCTATTTCTATGCTTTAATGGCTTGGAAATGGGGTTACATGGATCCGAATTATGGTATACCTACTCCAAGTCAAGGCCGGACACGTCGATGTTAGAAAATATTGTAACACCTAATGTATTTATAAATAAACTCAGTCGTCTGCGACTACAGACGCGCGCGCAACGAGCACACTTTCTGAAATTCAGGAGTTATTTCAAGTGACGAAAATGTTTAAATATTCACCGTGAACCGTGGAAATATGTACGTAATTTGTTCTATAGGACATCACTGCCTATTCTAGTAATACAGTGAGTCGTGAATTGTTGGAAATTATTACTATGTGAAATGTGACTTCATTATGCGGCGGACAAGAAAGAAGCAGGTATGAGTACCAGATATTTATTTATCTCTTTTTTGCATATCTTCGTACCTTTCAGGCCAGGTTCCAAATGGGTTGTGAGAAATAAATGACTAGTATTACAGTATATTGACATTTATTTACATATTTTTAATGTGAAAGTAATAGGTATATCTTTCTTCTTTCGTTTTTTTATTTTTTTCGTAAATTATCGGTATTGTAGTGACATACAAAAATAATTATAGGTAAAAATATACATTAAATACAACAATAAATCTTCTTATATTTTCACAAATGATTAAGTACTTGTACTAAAATTTATGTGATTTTATAAACTGCAGTTTCAATCACCGTAGTCAAATATAAGGACATTGTAATTTGGAACATAACCAGCCAAATAGCTGTTTATGTTCCAAATTAAATGGTGTCATTAATCTCGTTAAACATGCTCAACCATATTTAGAATAACTTTATTCAAATCATAACTAAATTATAAATTCTTTATTACCTACGTAATATCATGTCTTAGATGCAATGACATTGTTAGCGTATGATGCAAGTAACTGTAATAATTAATTAATGGAAATTTACAAAAATATGGTAGAACATAAAAAAAAATATAATCTAGAATGATGAAATGATAAATCAGAACTAAAACAAAAAGTCGTGCACGGTTTTCAATTAGATACATTCCCACAAAAAAGGAAGGTACTCCAAATAAGAAAAGGTTTATATCTTATTTTTATTTATTTTATTGACTGAACGGTTTTGATTTTATTATATTCATAAATTTTTCCATATTCATCAGTTTGTGTAACTCAATTAAAATACTAGCTTCTGACTGCAACTTTGTCCACGACAAAAATTAGTCTATCTTCTTCTTTGTTCCCAATACCTATACGTAAGTATATTATTTGCTTTTATTATTTTTTTTGTTTCTGTACAAATATCGAGAAAAGGTTGCAAATCTAAAAAAATTGTATTTACACAGAAGTCGTTTCAAACTATTAGAACGATCCCACGTTACCTTCCACGAAGTATACATGAAGAGTTTGTGTATTTCCGTCCCGCCAGATGGTTGAGTACCGCAAATCTTGCTGGTAATTCGATGGCTGCCTGTTTCATACAAGTAGGTTACCGAAAGCATCGCATAAAGTATAATGTACTCGTGGAAAGATAAGAGGATCTGAAAATAAAACCGTTTACTAAGATGCCTGACCTGAGCGGGAATATTCTTTTATGTAGTTGGAATGGTAAACGCGCTACGACCACCGGATGGTAAGTGGCAACTGTCGCCTATATATTTACATGAATAGGACCAACATGACGTAGTCATATGACGCTAATATATCCATCAACCTTCTCTAACTTGTAATTTAATTGCATTCTCAACTTCAACCGAAATACAGTTTACAAATTAATCTTTTAAGTAACAGATATGTACAGACGACATTATATAAAATCTACTTCGGTAAAATTAGGCTAATTCAACGATGGGGGGCGAGCCTACCACAGTACTTCGGATCAATTAGTTTGCTATCGAAGTGTGCATTTTATGTGGTATTTAAAACACCTCTTACTCGGAACGCGTTTATTGGCCAACCACGTTTGATCCTAATGCAAAAACTTCAACTCTATAACATCTACCTACTTATGGAAATTATATTTATTTGATGTTCCGAGATGTAACATATGGTTAAAGTAAGGTAGTGAACCTTACTTTAACCATATATTACATCTCGGAACATCAATCAGAAATAAATCTAAATAAACACAAAATATATTAAATGTGTTTGCCAGATTTGAATTCGCATCTTTGAAAGTTGACCACTTGCTCATACTCTTACTAATTTTATTAAATAGTTATAATAGAGACTTGAATGGCGATATAATTGAGTAAAAAAATTAAAACAAACATTCAATAGGTATGAGTGCGGCGGAAGAATCCATTCGGAACAAAATTCCGATTGTGAGTCATTACGACTTCAATGATAGGTCAGTGTCTATAAATAGGTACAACAATGCTGAAGGGTTACAAAGTATATATACAAAGTGTAACAAATCAACACGCTCTCTGAAACTGTGTGTATTTGTTTTTTTTTAATGTTTCTTCGTGGTAAAGTAAGTGGATAAAATGTTTGGAATATTTCCGTGCACGGTTTACTATTTTTTTAAATTAATGTACCTAAAGTAACGTGTATTGTTCAGGTCTGACTAAAATATACATAAAAATACCCTAACATCATGGTTGTCAATCTTCATATTTAATTATACTAAACGTTTCACTAATGCAGGAGGTATGAAAATACATTGACACTTTTTAGTATCAAATGTTGAAATAAAAACGTTGTTAGTAGCACAATGGTAGACACGTAACCATACAAATATATGTAATAAAATAACATAGGTAATTCGAGAGATGCCGTTAAATAGATTTCAAAATTTATTACACTAATGGCTCGTTAAAAAATGCTGTTACTCTTTGCGAGAATTGACCTGACATTTAATATTCTTATTTATAATGTAATTTAATAGTAAAAGTAAGTGTTAAGAATTATAATTTGCATGCCCCCTGATATTCAGGGCGAAAATTTAACTTCTTGACCCTGTAAATGTTGAAGCAAATAAATTATCTATTTATCTATCTGTGGGGTACACAATTAAAAGATCTTCGATTTTCAAAATATGTGGACTGTATTTCAATTTGTTTCTTATTCTATGGGTCGGCCGGCCGGAGTGGGGTTTTCTTGGTCGTTGCGCCGGCGGTGGTTCTTCGTCGGTGGCGTATGCGTAAGAGAGCGCGATCGTTTTTTTTTTTTTTTTTTATGAATTGTAGCGCTTTCGGACTACTCTAATGCTGTTGGCCGTAGCTGGCCTTTACAACTTCACCGGACGTTATGGGGCGAGTGCAGATGGCACTCCAAACCCGCGGAAGGACTTATGGAGCGGCTGAAGGCCAACTCCTGCCCGACGGATACGACTTTAGTCTGAGGGCACCACTAGGGGTTCGAACCTCGGCTCAGGCCGTCGTAATTTCGATCACCGTTTGAATTGGACGGGGGATCGATCGGAGGGGCGCCCGGGGGCGCCGGTGTGGAGCGCCCGGGCGCGCGCAGGCGCCCGGTTGAATGCGCGATATTGTGTATTTGAGGTCGTCGTCTTCGCCGGCGAGGACGGTGTCGTGTGTGTGTGTAAAAGTGTGGTCGGGGTGGAACGGGTGGGCCCGTGGGGAGGTTACCTGCCGTTATGGGGTCGTCGGGGTCAATGAGAACGTGCCTCGGGCGACGTTGTCGCGTATGTCGGATATTACTCCTCGGTGCGTAGTCGACCGCACTGACTATAAGCGGATTAGGGTGGGATTGGGCAGAGTCGAAGTAGCGTCGAGACGCTTCCTTCATAAACTGCTTGATGGAGGGCAGATTAAGATCGCGGTGGAGATCTACGCTGCGAACGAACCACGGCGCACCGGTGGCTCGACGCAGAAACCTATTCTGAATGACCTGCAGTCTGTTGATTAAGCAGTAGGGTATGTGGGCGAATACGGGACTAGCGTAGGTCATGATGGGACGGATGCAAGCCTTGTATAATGTCAGCTTGTTGCGAAGCGACATTTTACTGTGCTTGTTAATAAAAGGATAGAGTCGCCCTAGTATAAAGGCGGCTCGGTCGCGGACACGCTTGATGTGAGGACGAAACGTTAGTTTCCTATCTAGGGTGACGCCGAGATATTTCGTTTTCGACACCCACGGGATGTTTTGGCCGAATAGTTCGATCGGGTGATTCATAGAGTCGAATTCCCTGCTAAAGTACACTGCTGCACTTTTTTCGGGATTGACTTCTATGCGCCACCGACGGAACCATTCGCCCAGTATCGTTACGGCTTTCTGAAGCCGTCTGGCTATTGTCGCACGGGACTTGGCGGATGTAAAGAGAGCCGTGTCATCGGCAAACAGCGATATTTCGACTTTTAAGTCGGAGAATTTGGGGATGTCGTTGGTGTACAACGAGTAGAGCATCGGAGAGAGGACGGCGCCCTGAGGGACGCCGGCTCGTATGGGGTGCGGGTCGGATAACGCTCCGTTTATACGGTAGCGATAAGAGCGATTCGACAGGAAATCTCGTACAATGAGTACTAGCCTGTCGGGGACACCTAACTGATGAAGCTTGTAAATCAAGCCGTTGTGCCAGACTTTATCGAAAGCCTTAGCCACATCGAAAAATAGGACGCCTGTACCGCCTTTGGGGGACTTGGTGGCGAAGTACAGAGTGTTTTTGTGAATGTGCTCCGTGATGCGGTGCACTTGATGGACGCATGAGTGTTTGGTTCGGAAGCCAAACTGCTCATTGATGAGCAGGCCTTTGGAGTATATAAACTCCTTTAGGCGGGCGAGGAGGATTCGCTCGTACAGCTTGCCTATAGCCTTGAGGAGGCTGATAGGACGATAACTGGACGGGTCGGATTTATTTTTACCGGGCTTGGGGATGCCAATGACCACGGCTTCTTTCCAGCTGTCTGGAAATATAGCGTTGGATAGCGCCGCGTTAAAAATAGCGACGAGTAATAACAAAAGTTGGGATGGCAGACTTTTGACTAATCTATTCGATATGCCGTCTGAGCCGGGTGATTTTTTGATAGGTAGTTGTTTAACTAGCGTTTTGACCTCATCAAGCGTGACTGGTGAGAGGGATTCGGTGGGCGGGGTGGACGCGATGCGTTCGACTTCGGTGTCTATCTTCTCGAGATGACCTGCCTCGACTGGGAGCGTGCTGGGGGAGCATTGGGCTTCTAAGTTGGACGCTAGACACTCAGCCTTGTCTTCGTCGAAGAAGGCTATAGTGTTGTCGGGTCGGACTAGCGGGGGCATGTCGTTTATCTGTTGGTCGGTTTTGAGAGATTTCGCTATGCGCCAGTACGCGGTGTGGCATGGCGTTATCTCTTCTAGGAGCTTGCCCCACCGGCCGTCCCGGATCTGCGCGATGCGCTCCTTAACGCTACGCTGTAAGGCTCGCAGGCGCACCCGGTTCGGTTCGGAGGGGTAGCGATCGTACGCTCTAGTGGCAGCGTTCTTATCGCTTATTAACCTCCTTACGTCATCGGGGAGCTGCCAGCGACGGTCGTCCGTCGCCGGTACCTCCCTGGAGCAGTCCTTGACTGCCGACTGCAGGTGGTTAGTAAGCGAGTCGATCGCAATGAGAGTGTCCTCGGTGGACTCTATGACGTCGGGAATACGGTTTAGTATCGGTGTGTCGGTCGATTCGAGAGATTTCTCGAGTCGTTGCCAGTCTGTTATTGTTTTGGTTGGTAGTGGCGTGTCGGGCGGAGGGCCCAGAAGGAGGGTTACCGGTCGATGGTCCGAGTTAAGCTCGGCATGGACTTCTGGGGAGCTCACCCGTAGGGTTACGTTCCTCAGCAGTGCCATGTCCAGTATGTCGGGTCGGTGGTTCACGTTATGGGGATAATGAGTAGGGCGGAGCGGGGCGATTATCTCGAATTCGAGCGAGTCGGCTAGTCTGTCTAGTTTGTGGCCGTTTGTCGTGGACACGTGGCAGTTCCAGCGGGTGTGTTTACAATTCAAATCGCCAGCCAGAATGGTGGCGCTGTTGATATCTAGGAGGGCGCGTAGGTCGCTTTCCAGCAGTAGTTTGCCGGGAGGCTGATATACGGATGCCACGGCGAGCGGTCGGTGGCCGGTCATGCCGAGAAGACAGACGGAGGCCTCCATATGAGTGAGAGGCGGTGTTTGTAGCGGTATACAATGTAGGGACCGTTTATAGTATATGAGCGTACCGCCGCCTCTACAGGCGGTGCGGTCGTTCCTAACTAAGTTGTAATTGGCGATTCTAGGATCGCGGACTGAACGTTTCAGTAGGGTCTCCTGCACGAGGAGAATATCGACTTGGTGGTCAGTGAGAAAGGAGGCGATTTCCTCCTTTTGTTTTTTTAATCCGAACGCGTTAAAAAACGCTATTCGAACGGACCGAGGCTTTTCTCTCTGAGCTCGAGTACCCATAATTACAGGTTAAAATTGAGGATGGCGGTAAGTACGCCGATGTGCTCGCAGACGGCTGCGAGCCTATTTTGGGGCGACTCCTTATACAGGCGGAGCTTGGAGGCCAGAAGGGCAATCTCGTTAGGGTCGATGGTGCTGGCTAAGCGAGCGACCAATGCGAAGTCCTGCGCGAGGGAGCTGCCGTTGGCCTTGGGGGCCGCGGGCAGTGTTTTGGGGACGGGTTTGTGTATGGGCATGGGCGGGGCCGATTGGGCGGGCGGGGCCTTCTGGGCGGGCGGGGCTTTCTGGGCGGGCGGGTTGGGTGCTACCTTGCTTACAATTGCCGGGGGTTTAATCCAGGCATTGTTAGCAGGCAGAGGGGCGGGTACGAGTGGCTCGGGTTGTGTTTGAGCCTTGGCGGGGGCACGTGCCGGAGCACGGTTGCCCTGGGTGTGGGTGGCCTTCTTTTTGGCGGGACGTGGGGCGCGTGAACAACCGCGGTAATTCGCGGTGTGACCCTCTGTGAGGCAGAGGGTGCAACTGGGGGGCGTAGGGGTGTTGGGCCTACGGCCGCAATCTGCGGTGGCGTGATCGCCTAGGCACTTGACGCACCGTGGGCGAGCGAAACAATTACGGCCAGAGTGCCCGTAGTTCTGACAACGGTGGCATTGTCCGGGGTAGGTACGTTTGCGAGGCGCCTCTACGGAGAGCGAGGATAGTTGGCAAACGCTCTTTATATCAAAGATCGATTTGCCTTCTGGGGATAAATCTAATACGACTAGAACAAGGTCGATAGCGGCCTTGTTGCGTGAGCGCGACTGGTACATACGATGTACCTCGTGCGCTGGGTAATTCTGGGACTGAAGGTCCTCAAGGATGGAGTCTGTTGAGAGCTCCTTGGGTAAACCGCGTATTACAACGCGGAGCTTTTTCTCTTCCTCGAGAGCATAGGTGTGATAACCTATGTTTTTCTCCCGCAGGAAGGTGGTGAGACGACGATGGTCGTCAGATGATGGGACTGATACTTTGATCCCTATTGAGGTAGCCTTAGCATGGCTGAAATTGATATGCTTGTTTTTAAGCATATTGGATACGGTGTTCCAGGCACTTTTGTCCTGGATGATGACGGGGGGCGGGGCTTTGGTCTCGGGGTGCGACTTGCGTGCACTCGGACCGGGGGCGGTTTTAGCGGTGCCGTCATGGGCACGCTTTGTTTTGGCTGGCTGGGAGCCCTGGGTCTTCTTGGCACGCTTGTTGCCAACAAGAATAAAATCGTCCTCGTCTGAGGAGACCGGGAGGATGGGAGAGGGGACGTCGCCGTCGCGGATGGCGTCGAGCTCCATACTAGGAGCGTCAAGCTCCGCGACGGAGTCGTCCTGCTCCATGGCGGGCGAGGCGGGTTCGGCCTGGTCGGCTTGGGTCGGGGGAAGCGGCGGGAGCCGTTGCGAGTCGTCCTCGAATTCGTCAGTGTCCGGTTCGTCAGTGTGAGTCATCATTGGGGACGCGGGGGGCGAGCTGTACACTAAGTGGACGGGCTTGGCGGCTTTGAATGCTATAAAAGCATTTAAGATGCCGGGACACTTTTTTTCCAGGAACTGGAAGAACAGAGGCATATCGGCCTCTGATAAGGACATTTTTTTGAACAGTGGTAATGTTAATTACCACTGTTCAAAAGAATAGAATAAGAGTAGAAATAGTAATATAAAACAATACAATAACAATACAATACAATACAATGAAACAATAGGGTAAGTCAGTACTTAAGATAAGGACGGTCGTCGGCGGGTGCAGCCGACGGTGTCAGCGGGGGCCTCCCTGCCGGGTGAGGCAGGGGGGTGAGTGCCTATTGATATGTGACCCTAATATGTAAGATCACTAATCTTATTGAGTGAAAAATGTGTACCTAAGCGAACCTACTTGGTGGCGTCGGCGGCGGGCGGCAGGCAGCAGGCGTCGGCGGGTGTTGGTGGCAGCGGCGGCGGCTCGGATCGGCGCGTCGCGCAATAGGCGTGACGCACCTCCCTAACTCACGACAGTCCGTGCCACTGAACGTCCACACACAACACTTCACTTCACTTGAACGAAGAGAGTTTCTCCTTCAGTCCTCACAACACAACACTACACACGCGGAAAGTCCGGTAGCACTGTGTCGGAACGGATGCCGAGAGCGCGGTCGGCCGCGGTCGGCGCGGGACACGGAGGCCCCGGGCCACGCTAGGTGCACCGAGTGCACCTAACACGCGGCGAAGTATATGAATAAGAACGCGCGAACGTAACTGCGCTACGTGCGCGCGCGCGGTGGTTTGCTCGAGGGAGCAGAGAACAGCGAGACGGCGGCGGGACTAGCGAGCACATACGTGCGTTCGCTAGCGCGTCGGTCAGCGGAATGAAGAGCGCGATCGAGAACCAACCCGCCTTTTACGGGCGCCCGAGCGCGTCCTTCCCCACCCCCGCCGAGCCGTGCGCGTCGGCCGTCCCACCCTCCCGACAATTCCTGCACATGTCGGTGACCGACGGGCCGGAACAGCGAATACGCACACATTTAAAATTAAATACAATAGTAACAATACAAAAAACTACAAAAAACCACGTGCGACTAAATGCCACATGTTCAGGCTACACTAAAGCTGTGATCCCTAAGAATTTACACAATGGGCGGACATAGAATTCACAGTATCTATGCCGCTACAAAGGGTATATGGTACAAACAATAGTCTAACCTAAACAATAGTCAAAACACTGGAAAAATACAAATTTATACACAAATTTATTTACATATTTTCGATGCCGACTCGTGGTCCGCAACAGCCTCCCCCCGGCGCAGATCTTCGCAGCCCTTATCCCTAGGGAGGACCACCAGCCTTCGGGTCGGCCTTCGAAAAATTCCCTCGCGTTCGTCCGTCCGTCCGCGTTCACCGCAACGCCACTTGACCCATTTCCCCGCTTCGGCGGGGCGCTCCCGGCCCAGCTTCCATGCCCGTCGCCTGTATTCTTCTGCGACCAGCAGCACCTGTGCCGGAGTCCTCCTCACTCGGTCATATGAGGAGAACCGCATTCTGTCCATTACGGGCTTTGCCTTCGCCCGGACACGGGCTACTGTCTCTGCAGGGACGGGCTTGCTTTCCTTGGGTCGTTCTTTCTCTGGAGCGTATACAAGCGCCGGCCCGACGGATCTGTCGGCGGCGGTCCGTATTGTATATCTCGCGCGGGTCGCGTCGTTAGTTACGTCGTGGGCGGTCGGTACCCAGCGCCACTGTGTTGGTTCTGTATGTTCGGCGCTTTCTGCCATCCGGCGGGCCGCGTGTGGATTGTATCGAGCGGTGTCGTTCCTAGTCCAATGTAGCGTCTTCTTCGAGACCGTCCATAGGAAGACTTCGGCCGCGCGACGACGTCCTTTCAGTACGTCAGCGGCCAGTCGGGGTCCTACCAGGCTCGCCTGAAGCTCCATCCGGGGTATACTCTGCGCTTTCATGGGCGCTACCCTCGCTTTGGCTGCTACCAGGACGACGTTAACGCTACGATCCTCGCGTTCCGTCCTCCAATACGCGGCTGTGGCATATGCCTGTTCGCTTGCGTCCGTGAATACGTGCAGTTGCGACCGTTGGCTGTCGTTCGTGCCATACCATCGCGGCAATCTCAGTTCCTCTATATAGGCTAAGTCATCTCTCCATTCCTGGAACATCCGCGCTTCCTCGGCGGGCAGAGGGTCATCCCATTCGACCTTCTGCACCCACAGCGCCTGCAAGATGATTTTTGCCGTGATGGTGTAAGGGCTCAGCAGCCCGAGCGGGTCGAACAATGACATCACCGCTCCTAGGGCTTCCCTTTTCGTCGGTATCCGTGTGCCGTGCTTCACTTCTCGTGGGACGCGTGGCATGCCGGTGTTGAACGCCAGCTGGTCTTCGGCTGACATCCACAATAACCCCAATGTCTTTCCGTATGGATGTGCGTTGGCTCCCAGTTCCTTCGGCGTCCTCGCTCGCTGGTCCTCACTCACATTCTCTAGCAGGCTCGGTCGGTTTGTATTCCAACCCGCCAGCGTGAATCCTATCCCGCCATGAACCTCTACTACCTCTCGAATGGCGCGGGCTGCTTCCTCTTCGGAGTCAAAGCTATCGACCCAGTCGTCCATGTAGTGGTTCCTTGTTATGGCGGTGTACGCTGACGGGTGCGACTCTCGGTGCTCTGCCGCGTTCCT
This sequence comes from Achroia grisella, assembly GCF_030625045.1. Lineage (NCBI taxonomy): Eukaryota > Metazoa > Arthropoda > Insecta > Lepidoptera > Pyralidae > Achroia > Achroia grisella. The sequence continues at coordinate 3,079,838 of NW_026712590.1, forward strand.
GTCTCGAACGCTGTGTGCGATGAACGGTGAGCTCCTCGCCCCGAAAATCATTGAGGTCATTACGTATTTCTGCGGCGGGTTAATCCTGTCATCTCCTCGCCACAGAAACTGTTGTGCTGCTCTATCTTCTTCCCGTATCTTAATCTGCAGGAACATCTCTCGTATGTCCGCCGTGATAGCTACGGGCTTCTCGCGGAAACGGTATAACACACCGTTAAGCGATCGTAGCATATCTGGCCCATCCAGCAGTACGTCGTTCAAGCACATTCCCTTCGAACGGGCCGCGGCGTCGAATACGAGTCGCAGCTTTCCGGGTTTATTCGGATTCGTCACTCCGAAATGGGGAAGGTACCACGCGCGGTCGTTGTTGAACCGGTCGTCGGTTACTTTCTCGGCGTAACCCTTGTCCAACAACTTGTTTATCTCCGCGGTATACGCCAGCCGGAATTCCGTAGAGCGATCCATCCGCCGCTCTATTCCCCTCAGTCGGCTCGCTGCCATATCGTAGCTGGGAGGTAGAGCGACGTTATCTCTCTCCCACGGCAATCCTACGACGTATCGCCCATCCACTCTCGTCGCTGTGCGGTTGAATGTGGCGACGGCGCGCTCCTCCTTAGCGATGGGTAATCTCTTCGACGATATACCCAACGCGTCGATGTCGTAATGCGCTTTTATTATGCCCTCTATATGCCGCATGTCTGGCTCGGCGTTGCGCTGTGTCAACCGCACGTGGAGGACATGTTCCTCGTCTTCCACGACACTTCTGGGTACCGTTCCGTGGATGACCCATCCCAGTCGTGTCAGCGACGCTGCGGGTTGATTGTGCCTTCCTGTGAGCAGCTTCCGCGTAACAATCAGATGCCAGTTGTCTGACCCGATCAAGACCTTGGGTCTGGCATCTTCGTAGCACACTTGCTCGCAAGTGAGTTGTCGCAGGTGTCCGTACGCGAGTATTTCCGGGTTCACTCGCTGCGTTCCTAGGGTGAGGTCCCGGATCGTACGCGCCCTCACCGAGTGTTCTTCGTCCGTATGGTGTCGCCCTCTGATGATGACATCAGCCACTCGGCTTGAGGCTTCGTGCCAGCTCGAGGCCGCTCCCTGAATTCTCAGAGATCGCGTCGGACCTTCGGCTCCGATCTGTTCTGCGATCTCCGCATCGATGAGTGTAACCGTCGAGCCTTCATCTAGCATCGCGTACGTCTCTACTTCGCGTCCCGTCTTGCCTTTCACGATGATGGGACACACCTTTAACAACACTTGGCTGTTCTCTGGCAAGCGTGCTGCGGCTGTAATCGCGGTGTCCTCTTGCCGCTTCGGCGGTTCTTCTGGGGGTGCAGCAGGGCGTGGTGTGGCTTACGACACTCTCTCACACCACATTTGCGTGCCTTACACTTGAACCTTCTGTGCGTGCTGTTCATGCATTGGAAGCACATCTTATTTGTTTTCGCCCACTCCCATCTGTCCGATAACGACATGTCGTTCAGCTTCTTACACTTCGGCGTTACGTGTGCGGCGCCGCAACAGAGACATTCGGTACTCTGTTCGCTCTTTTCTACGGCGGCGTATACGGCCGCGCCACGATCCGTCATCTGTCGCCGAGGTGCCGACATCGTTGCTTTCGGTATGGGTTGCCTAGTGGGTTGCTTCGGGGGCTGCTTCGTGGGTAGCGCGCTCGTTCGTCTCGTTGGTGATGCTATTCGTAGATGTCGGGTCATGAGATCGGCTTCGCTCATTAAAAACTCTGCCATCTTGATGATCGTAGGTCTAGTGTCCTCCTTGTTTTTTTCAGCGTAGTGACACCAGTGGACCTGTAAGTGAGGGGTCAGCTTCTCTGACACTTCACTCTCAAGCGCGGGATTATGTAGGAATCTCGCCCCCCTGTCGATATCCGCGACGATGGTGGTGATGTTCTGTAGTTTAATGGCGAAGTCAATCACCTCTGTTGTCGATGTTCCTATTACCGGCATCCTTCTCAGATCTTTGAGGGCGCGGTCGATGATGGCCTCTGTCCGGCCGTACCGCTGCTCCAACGTCCTCATGATCTGCGACGGTTCTGTAGCGGATACGAGTAACGCTGCGACTGTCTCTCTCGCTTTTCCACGTAAGCAGGCCCTCAGCCTGGCCAGGTTCTCCGCTGGTGTGATCCTGTACGTCTTTGTAGACTGGTCTACGGCCGCCTTAAACGCTAGCCATTCACTTGCTTCGCCGCTGAAGATCGGGAGATCTTGGGCTTGCCTCGGCGCTACCCTATCCGCTCGTTCGTCCACAGCTCGTTCAATAGCTTTGGCCAGCCGGGTGAATCCTTCTTGCATCCCGGCTTCAGGAGCGGGGGACCTCCGTCTTTGCTTCGGCGTCCTCGGCGGTGAAGCTTGCCTTTCTGTTGGCTCTTTCTGCGTAGGCGGTGGGGAATTAATTCTCTGCTCCCCCCGTACTTCGGTACGTTGAAACCAATCCGTTATACGTTGCAGGCCGGCACCTTCCTCGGAGCACACGCTATCTCTATCGGTCTCTTCATGTACCGCGGCGACATCGGCTGCCAACTTCTTTCTAATTAAATCAGCCTGTAATTTCGCCATCTGTAGCGCTGCCTCGTACTCCAGCCTCTTTAATTTAGCTATACCGCTAGCGGTGGAGCGGCGCGATCGCACCGACGCGGCCCGGGCCGGACGTACATCTGTCGTCGGCGGCTGCGACGGTGGCGCCGGTGCGGAGTCCGAGGTAAACGCGGCGCGGGCGGCTTGTGCCTGTGGCGCGCTCGACGGCGCGGCGGACGCGGACATCTGCGTGGTTTCTGAAGGGGACGCTTCTGTCTGTTCATTTTCCCGCGTGGTCTTTTTCTCTGCTCCCGGGGCTTGGCTTCTCGTAGTCGGCATCGTGTTCTGGCACTTGCAAGCCCCTAACCTACCGGTCCCTACCTACCTAACCGTCCCTAACAATCCCTCAGGATAACACCCGAGGGGATGGACTATGGGGATAGGAGGGTAGGAATTACCCCGCAGTGGTGCGTATGTACAGACGGGGCGCTCAGGGCCGGTTCGGACTTTCCGACCCCTTTGGCAGTGCCTACAGTCCGGCCCCCGCTATACGATACACACGTACAGGCGTAATAGTGCTATTCGGTTGCGCCACGGTAACAAGCAACAACCGGCAGTGACACACCACTCACTGCACCGCTCAATGGCGTTAACCCACACTCCGACCGTTTGACACCGTTAGGTGGTAAGAGATGTGAGCCGCGGACACACCGCTTAGACGTTATCTATCCTATATGGCGTAGACGTTATTTATCCTATCCTCGCTGCACCCTCAAGTTTTCACCTTACGACGGCAGCTAAATTCGGTAAGCTGCTAGCGTCGCACCGTTGGGTGATCTTCCTCGGCGAGGTACGTCGCACCGTTGGGTGATCTTCCGCGGCGAGGTACGTCGCACCGTTGGGTGATCTTCCGCGGCGATTCGTCGCACCGTTGGGTGATCTTCCACGGCGTTTCGTCGCACCGTTGGGTGATCTTCGGTCTTGATATGCGGCTGCGATGGACCACAAAATTGTGGGGTACACAATTAAAAGATCTTCGATTTTCAAAATATGTGGACTGTATTTCAATTTGTTTCTTATTCTATGGGTCGGCCGGCCGGAGTGGGGTTTTCTTGGTCGTTGCGCCGGCGGTGGTTCTTCGTCGGTGGCGTATGCGTAAGAGAGCGCGATCGAGAACCAACCCGCCTTTTACGGGCGCCCGAGCGCGTCCTTCCCCACCCCGCCGAGCCGTGCGCGTCGGCCGTCCCACCCTCCCGACAATTCCTGCACATGTCGGTGACCGACGGGCCGGAACAGCGAATACGCACACATTTAAAATTAAATACAATAGTAACAATACAAAAAACTACAAAAAACCACGTGCGACTAAATGCCACATGTTCAGGCTACACTAAAGCTGTGATCCCTAAGAATTTACACAATGGGCGGACATAGAATTCACAGTATCTATGCCGCTACAAAGGGTATATGGTACAAACAATAGTCTAACCTAAACAATAGTCAAAACACTGGAAAAATACAAATTTATACACAAATTTATTTACATATTTTCGATGCCGACTCGTGGTCCGCAACACTATCTATACCTAATCTACAAAAAATAAAGAGTCTGTCGGGAAACTCCATATGTACAAAACTGTGACCTATCAATGTAATTTAAAGATCTATTTTCACGCTATATCACTTACAAGGAGGTCAGCCAAAAAGTAGAGCTGACGACCGTTAACCTCCCTGAGAATATTTTGTGTCTGAAGCGTTTTATTTTTAAGCATTAAATGTTAACATACGTCAATCATATTTTTCAGAGCGGCGCCGAATCACCATGCACATGCGAGGAATGTCAGGCCGAAGTCACCGGACTCAACGATTACAAGGCTCCAATAACAATAGCACAAAATCAGAACAAAGCACAAGATCCTAACGCGGAACACAATGAAATCGAGCGCAGTGTAGATGTAATCGTACATGATACACCCGCAACACCATCGTTCTTCGAATCAGTGGTATCGCCTCCATACCTTGCACCCCCACCCCCTCCAGGGTTCGTAGTTGCCCCGTATCAACCACCTAGATTCCACACAGGGGGTAACGTAGAAGACCTGCTTGGAGATGTCCAATCAAGCCCAACATTACAAACGACCTTTATACAACAAAACTCTGTTTTCATGTGTAACACTCGTCGAATAATGCAGAAACATTGCTGCTGTCAGAATCACGAATCTAACTCACCAGCACCCGTGCAAAATGTCGAAGTATCTGAAGCACCAAAGTCATATGTAACTGAGAAGAATATAGAGCTTACTTACGATTATCCGAAATCGACGCCAGTCCAAAGTAGTCCAAGCCCAAAGTCTGGAGATGACGCACAGACAACCACGACCGAAGTAGCCAGCACTGTTGTCTTCGTAGAGAGACGGATGCCAATCAAACCGAAGAAGTTTGATTTCTTCTTTAGGTCTCGATCGGCACCTGTCGGAGAAAATGAGGAACCCATTTACGCAACAGTAAATAAATTACCTAAAAGACTGAGACGAATGGAGCTTGCTAATTTGGAGAAAGAAGTAGCGTACAAAACGGGCGAGCCGGACTCCTCAACACGTACAGAAATGACTCTGAAAACGGATTCAGAATCTCAAGCGCCACCGCCTGATGACGACACCAGTCGATCTGAAAGAGAAAAATCTACGGTACCTAAAAGACCAGATTCCCCGAAAGCGAAGAAAAGGAAACGATTCTCGCTAACTTTTAAGAAAAGGGATAGAAAAAGACGGGAGAAGAAAAAGGAGGCAAAGAATGGTGCGGCAAAAAATGGACTGCCAGTGCAAGTTGAGAGTGACAATGAAAGGTTAATAGAAGAGGTCCAAGAGGTAGGCAAGCATAAGCACTGCACGCGCCATCGGCCAAGGAACACGATGTCATCCTCCAGCTCCGGCCCGCGTTACAAGCGGGATAGTTATCAGGTAAAACGATTTTACATTTATAATTATAACTATATAGAAACCGTCGTAGATAATAATATTCAGAACTATTATCCTAATTGGGATAGTCCTAGGCATTGTAGCTGTTGAGTCGTGGTGAACGCAACACTTTGATATCCATATTTTGCTGAATATATTTTAACTCAACGTGGCAAGAAACGTGTCTATCATCTTTTGTATTCATTTAATATCTTATTCTATGTTATCACAGACCAGAGACTCTGTGAGACATAAATAGACGAACAGTTTTTTAGTATCAATAAATTTCGAACTCACTTTTTTTGTGGTAAAAGTATGAATTTCACCTGAAGGCCAAGATGCTGTCAATTGCGATCCTAAAATACTCACAGTTCAGACACTGTACAACTGTCTGAACTGTGAGTATTTTAGGAAATAGGTACCTTAATGTGTCAAAAATATCTTCAACATGCACTTTCATCTGGAACCTAGTATTGCGTAGGTAGGTAAATGCATTGGCAGATTGCCGAAAAACGTTGTCATCAAACGCCCCGTGCGTTTTCGTATTGTATTTTTTTTTATTTGTTTTAAATACCTACATTAGGTTGACATCCTCACTGATCCTCATATAGCAATAATCATTGCAATAAGTATCTACTAGTCAGTTTAATATTTAAAAAAATAAAAAAAAAACTAAAGATAATAGTAAATAAAGATAATAATAACACTTTTTTGCACAATAATAAAAATTGTATATAAAAAAGAATGCGACGTTCTGCAGGCGACACGTAAATGTTGTAATGGATAATATATTTAAATAAACTCGTGTTATGGCGAACTTCGAAGCGAACGTTCCTAACTGCTGCACCAATTGCGGATTTTACGCGGACTAGTTATCTTACCGTCGTTTTACTCGACGAATCGAACGAGCCGATTTTTGATATTTCTTATATAGTATATCCTCAACATCTCATTTAAGAAATGAGTGTTAATTTATATATTCATGAACATTTTATTATTTACATTACAAATATTTTTTGCCTTATAGTAAATGTCATATATTCAATATGGTGCAGTAAAACCAACATAGTATAACCTTACTCGACCCATATATGTGAGCAATACGTTATTCTATTCCCTTATTACATACTAGTCTCTCATTCACAGGAAATGACGACATCGCACTCAGAGCACGAGCGAACAAACAGCGTGTGTTCGTCAATGAACTCATTAGGATCTGCCTGCACTCACAAGTCCAGGAAGTTGTCAGCTCCCGTCAATGATGGCTCCATACCCTGGTGTGGTTGTTGGGGCGCCGGCTGTGTCTGATCTAATTCAGATCATTCAACGGAATGCTCAAAATCACAATAATTTATTCCAATTCACCGCAACGAACAAAATGGCGCCTTTTTATACATATTTTTAAAATTCAAACAAAGAACTTGTTGACCAACATGACAAAATTTTATAATGCGCCCAAATTTAATAGTCTACAATGACAGTTAGGTCCCAAAGCAATTAGAATACTTTTTAATTTGGTAATTGGGGTAATAAAGTAGCTCCTAATTTCATACGTTAATTCTAAATCTATATCGTGGACATATCATTCGCTGGAGGCGATAATATCGGACTGGAGATCATAATCATCACTATCAAATTATATCAAAGGTATTTCTGTAAATATTTTTTATTATCGAGGTCCCGAGGCACCACGTCGGAGTCATGGGAAGTTAGAAGCGTTAGAATTATAGCGTGACTCTAATAATGACGAGTTCAACTCCGAAGGCATATACTTAAGGCGTTGGAGTCATAAGAAGTCACAAGCGTTAGTAATTTATCATGACCAACGACAAAAAAGTAGAATTTCAACGCAACTCCTTGACTTCGACGCAATATACTTCTCAACGTGTGGAAAATCTTCACAAAGATCCTCCATCCATGGTGGCAAATCGGAATATGTCGTATTTTTACCGAACATACCCGAGGCGCCGTAGCCAAACGTGGGGTCGCGTTAGCATTTTGCCTTGAAAATAATATAATTAGATAAAAATATACTTTTTTTACCTATGGAAAATCTTTCAGACTATCCACCCACTGGAGGAGACAGGTTGGGAATGTGGGATTTTTACCCACTAAAAACTACATTGTGTGTAGCGTTAACATGGTATATACAGTGAATGTAGATATAAATATACCTGCCAACTGTAATTAGATAGTTATTATTACAACATCCGCGTTTATGTTGTTTATTACACTATAAAATATTAATATATTATTTTATGTTTATACTATAAAATTACTGTTCCAATTCATAACAGTTTTAGAGCAACATTATTAGTTATATCAACTCTAAGTTAAGACAATATCGCACACTTAATAATAAACTGCTTTAAGTAAAGATTATGAATATTGGAATTTCGGCAAGCGAGCAAGATTAGCAAAACGATTAAAGACTATATTCCAAAATTTGTAATTTTGAGTTTACTATTCAATAGATAATGATATGGTGCATCCGCCTCCGCTAATACGCTGGCGGGCACCAGAAATAGATGGTTGCGAATTTATCAGAAATTAAAAACGTTGGGTTTCCAGTAGGAAGTAGTGCGTGGAGGTCGACCTGACATTGTACATTTCTAGTTCCCATTACTAATAATCCCTTCCCCGCAGTTTATTATTAAGTGTGCGAATCTTAAATTCTAGTCTTCATAATTATATTTCTGTTTATTTGTCCATAGGTTACTGTAAATATAAAGAGAAATCTGTGATTTTATGAGTAACGTGTCTTGAATGTATTGCATATTATGTCAAATGAAGAATTAAATTTTATAACTAGGTATTTTTAATACTGATGTTTTATTATTTATTATCTTATATCTATATTTAATAAACTCGAACAAGTCGAGAATGGGAAAAAGCTGATCGAAGTATAATAATAATAATCTCAGGACAATTCACACAGCGCCATCTAAACCCAGGTTAAGCCCCTAAAGCTCGTGTTATGGGTACTAGACAACTAATACAAATAAATAGATATGTTTTTTTCGTGAATACATACATATTACACATAGAAACACCCAGACTGTAACAACCAATTATACTCATGAATACAAATGTTTATATTGTGCGAGGAATCGAACCTGCGACCATGAGAAATAAGGCGGTGTGCTACACCGCTAGACCACCGAGGCCGTCGAGTAAGTATAACACGTTATCATGTGACGTTGCCATTCCTGAGGACCACACATCTTGCAATGGAAGCTGTTTAACGGCTTTTTTTGTCTTGTTTGTTACAACTGGACTTTATGGGTATTAAAAATAAAACATCCGAATCGTTACATAGATGGTTATTTATTATAAAATATGACACATTCCTTTGAACTGTGTTGTACAGTAATTGAGACGCACATAGCAAAATTGATGTACCGACCGAGACGCCATTGGCTGCGACACCTACTCGAGCATCTTATATTATCACAACATTAATCACGCTCTACATTAATATGAGAAAATATAAGGCTAACCGTATAAGTGCGGTCACACATTATTCGGTTTAACCGATGTTCTATGGTACGACCATTCCGATTGGCCCGTTTCACAAAGAGGGCGGGGCGTTATGCCAATTAAAAGAGGTCGCGTCGGAGAATCGACCGGCTGAACCGAATATGTGACCGCACTAATTTAGCGGACGCGAGCAATCACGTGCAAGTAGATATCACCTATATCTTTATTGGTGTTATGAATTCGAACCTTAGATCCGCCACTAATCAATGCCTACTATATACCATTGATTATATTAATTAAATTTCTTTTATCAAATATTTATGTCAAGGGTTTGTATCAAATAACAGCTTAAACTTGGGCTTAAAAAATTTTTAACGAGTTAATTAGTGTGACAATTTAATACAAAAAATAAAATAACAATATCACTCGATTTAAAATAATATAGTCGCTTTAAAGATTTATAATACGTATAGTCTTTTGCTATAAATAAAATATAGGAAAATGTAAAAACAGAATCTACTTTTTTTTTTTAATTTTTTTCTAATCCTCCCCTATCTAAGCAAATGCCTTTGACATATCCAAATATGTATAATATATAAAAAATACTTCCGTAATAAGGTACACGATACTCTAAAACCCAACATGCTAAATTCCTGATGAATTTGCCATGATGCGCTAACTGACCTGGCCTCATGCTCATCTATAAATATCATCCTCCACAGGAAGCCGCCAGCATAAACCTTTAGCGCAGACGAGAGCATCATTCCATTATCATCCATTAAAAAACTTACTATCTACATTGCACGTGATTGCCCCAACAAAATCATTTCTTTGAATTACTGCAGTTCATTACCACAGTAATAATTAATAAACCACACCGCGCATTCTCCGGTGATGCCTATGAATATTCTTAAAACCTTCCACATCCTAATCCGTAACATTAAAGGCAAAAATCTCCGTGAAAGGTGTCTAAAACTCTCACTATCCATCTAGTTATCTTATGCAAGCAAGAACCACTCGACGATCGCCCAATACTTCTAGAGACTTGAGGGCACCATCTCGGCCAGCCAGTGAGGGCTCAGTCGGGCAAGCGTACATTGATTTCTACTTTAGAACATTCGAGAATCTACGATAAAAAATTTCGGACACAAAGAAAAGTTTCGACACATTCGAAGTATTAGGAATCACCGAAATCACCATACGTTTCCAAAATAATGGCACATAGAAAAAAAAAAACAACACGAGAATGTGTGCAAATAATAAAAATATAAAAAAAATAAAAATAAAACACTGCACAAATTATATTGCAAAAAAGTAACAAAGATATGGCTTTAAAATCTCTTTTATATAAAATAAAAATCAATAAATAAATTACGCGAAAATAAATGAATGAATGTACAATATTTACATCGAATATTTATATAGAAATTGCATTTTTTAAATCATTAGGGGAAGTTTTTTTTAATGAAACTTTTCTCTCCTCGTGAGATCTAAGAAAAGCGAAAATTTCTAGAAAAATAAATCTAAACACAGGTAGGCTCTATGTCTTTTTTCGATTCATAGTAAAATATAAAAAACCCCTCACATCATTCCCCTAATGGACATGATATTACTGTCTCGCTCACGCACGCGTCACGGGTACATTTCACGAGCGCGGCGCGTGCGTGCGAAAGAGACAACTGATATAATGACGTTATTATATCGATAAAAACTTATGTAAATACACCCTTAACTAAGCTTAATTGGAGACATCTAATATATTAAATATACTTATAAATAGTTACATTGATCATATCTATATTAACGCTAACACAAATCCTTTAAAACTGCATCAACATATAAAAGCCTTCTCATATCATTTACTTATTCTCTTTGCGATACATTATATAAAAACAAATACAGTTAAAACCGTGTAAAAATGATTTCATTCAAATTTTTACCTTAAATATACATACCGTAAGTTCATATTGATACGCTGTAAGATATTTCTGGAACTAGCAGATGCGTTCTATACAAATAAAGTTATAATCCGCTATATTCATAAAATACAGAAAATAACCAACTAAATTAAATGCCAAATAACGAATGTTTTGATTTCAAATACACTTTTTAAAACATTTCCTCACTTCATGACCGTAATATAAATTAATTATTAAAAAATACAAAATGTACACAATTTAAAATTCGATTAAAAAATTCAGTATCTTATTACTATTGGCATTGGAATTATATTGGCAAAAACAATAGCGACATCTGTTTACTAATGAAAAAAAGTTGCACGTAATGAATTGTTACAAAAATAGGATATTGTAGCAATATACCTAGTTGACCTATACGCAGTCCACTTTAGAAATTAAAACTATAATAATACTATAATAAATACATTCCAGTTGAATTCGTCACGATGGTCGAATTAACGAAACTCATGGTCCTCATACTGGTGCCCCGCCAGCGTATACTTTTAACACAGTCGGATGCACAATTCGATCATTATTCATAAAAAAATCATTATCAAATCATGTCAAGTACTTCATTATCAAGTATTATTTATTTATTAAACTTCAATGCACAAACATACAAATAAAGGTGCACATAGTGGAGTTTACACCTCGAGGCATTTTCTTATAGTCAACCATTGGGCAAACAGAGTTTCATGTGGAAAGTGAACTGTGGAAAGTGTGAAAGATAATTTTAAATGGGATTAAACATACATTGGTAGAAACAGAGACTAATTTTAATTTAATTTCATTAGTAAACCTATGTTTACAAAAACATAGCTCACAGCTGCACAATACATAAAATACACACTACATCAGTCTATACATAAACACTTAATATACGAAATAGGCCATCCTATATACATATGGATCCTCACATCCGCCTCTCACATCGGCAACGAATAATTTTTATATCCCCACTTAAAATAACTGAGCTAGTAAAATGTGCTTTATTGCTGTAACAATTAGGTATAAATATGAAATGCATTAAACAAAAGCGTACAATAAATTAAATCAAATATATTAGTAGTAATGTTAGTAGCAAATTATTACATGAATTACATATAAATAATTGCAGTTAAATCCTTGAGATTCAAATTACTGGTATAACCGTATTGTATATAAAGTGTTAGCAAATTATTTGCATTTCCTTTTTTTATCCATTCCATAGGGGACAAACGAGCTTACGGTTCACCTGATGGTAAGTGATTACCGCCACTCATGACTTTTCGCAACACCAAGGGAATTGCAAGTACGTTACCGGCCTTTTAAGACAGAATAAGCTCTTTTATCCGCTACATGGTATGCGTTACATACATTACGAAAATACAGGAACTCCATGTAATTAATTATTATAGCACAATATGTACAGTGCATATTAATAGATTTTTATTTAGGTACTGATGATATTTAGGTACAGCGGCAGGAGACCAAAAGGTACTGAGATGCTTTTAAAGCAAAATTATTTGTATTAAGGATATCTTTTGTATGAAAACAATAATAACATTAGGCATGAAATTCCCTATGCTTTATCCTGTACAAGGGAATGCATATAATTTGATAGCACCCTATATTTATATAAGAACAACTTTAACGTCTAACAACAGATATATTAGACCTTATGCCTCTTTATTTAGAGTTGCTTTTTGAATTCGCAAAGTAAAAGAACTATAATATAGTGTTAGACATCACTATAATTACTTTATTAGATGTCTTTTAATAATAATAAATGATACAGTAATATATTAATACAAAATCAAAATATACTATTACGATATCTTCATATATAAAAATTAATGATTGATTCGGTTTCATTTATAGAAAAAAAAATCAGTATAACTATTCTAACACCGAAATAATTTTACTTCAAGTTTTTTGCTTCCCATGATCATTATTACTTCGTTTTGTGTAGAAAAAGTCCCAAACGTACATATACTTTATAAACCTAGGCTCATCATTTGGAGGAACATCAACATCTAAATATCAAAGTAGAATGAAGAAATTGATCATGATTTGAGATAATTACATACACGTTACGTAGTTCGCCATTTGCGAAGAGTATTTCTCATTGATTTCAGATACCTTTATCATATACAACCATATAATAGTTTCGAATCCAAAATGATACATTTATAAATCCACAAATAAAGTATTATTCCATTTATAAATGACTATCCATAAATTACAGTACACCAATATTAATTCCAGTAAGCTTCTTACACCAAACCCCCCACTTCTGGCATTGCATAATCTCATATACTCATAAATCTCATAAACTGTACAAAATTAAAAAAATATTTGTAATTTCGTGTTTTAAAAATATTGTAAATGACGTCATCATAATAAAAAATAATATTTGTAAAATTTTGTGTTTTAAGAAAATCGTAAATGACGTCATCATAGGGAGGCGAAGCATCGTCAAAGATCCATCCGATCCCCCTTCCCCTACCAAAACATGTATCGTAATTCATGGATTGCCCCTATTTGATATGAGATCGTATTGATGAATGTACCATAAACATTAGTTATTACGTCATAAATAGCCTGAATTAAAGCAGTCTCAAAAAACAATAGAAGCTGCCAATTGAACGGATAAAATAGTTACAATATTCATAAGACCATTATTTATTCTATATCATGTATTAATAAAAAAGTAAATAAAAATAATGAACAAAACATATGTATTTTATATATTATATATAAATATGTATTATTATAATACATGAGATTACCATCCACTTAAATGAGTATACGTTATATATAACATTCATAAATAAATTAATACGGCATACAAGATAGAAATACATTTTATACGCCAAAAAACGTATGGGAAATAGTTGGATTTTATTTAAAAAAAAAACATTAAACAATATGATGTAATGTTTGGACTGACGTTATTAACATAAATGTAATATCCAATTACATCCAAAGACTCCCAAACATTTCCATATTACCACACTAGTCAATTATTTATCTTCATAACCCTAATTAAGGAGTAATTGTTTCTATACCTATTCTGAGCAGAAACAATTATTAACAACATCATTTATGAAAAAATTAAATATATTTTTTTTCGAGTAAAAGAACATACTAAATATGATGCCAGTTCTTTAGCTTAAGTAGCTATCCTGGAAGGCACGGATAAAAATATTTCACGTGCTTGAATGTAAAAAAAAAGTGCTATATAAATAAATGATTTTGACTTCGACTTTGTATCTCTTCTAATAAAATTGTTCAAACCATATTCTTATTCGAAAGAATTCCTATCTAACAATATTATTTCCTCATTAGTTATATATATACAAAACCAACTTACACTAAATTCAATTTGACTCCCATTTCGCGCATTTTACCATTCCTTCATTAATCCTCCCATTCCTTGATATCCCATAAACTTCAACCCACATGTGGGTCTGCTAGACCGTTTCGGAAACCCAACTTTGTGATGTAATTGTAAATACAAGTCTCAAATATTACAAAACATTTCATATCGACGCTTTTTGACGTTACAGTATGACTATATCGTATACCCTATCACACAACATTTAAGCCACCAATAGTAAAATAACCACGAAAATTATGTCTCGCTCGCACAAAAAATAATGCCAAACACACTAGCGGCTTCCAACGTTAAAAACGTCAAAATAATGTCTACCACATATGTATAATTATTAATAATAATTAACAATTAATTAGTTACATATCGACTGAACGGAATGTGCGTTACGTGGTGTTGCCATCCATTTTGAATATCAACGTTAATATTACTACCAATAATACTTAATTTAAAAAACACTTTATTTAATCCGTTAAATACTTTTGTGCACGAATTTCTCTTAAAACTATTTACGATGCAGATAATATATTATTACTAATTTTAAAATACTGATCTCCCTTATCTGGATAGTTGGCATAAAAAATGTATAGTTGTCCGTCTTTTGAAGCGGAATTGTGATGGTGCAAGCGTACGTGTAATATCAAATACATGTAAATAAATAAACGACTACATTTTATCAAATTGTTTTGTTGTAACTAACACAATATCTGATTATGGACACGCAGAAAATTATCTACCAATCGTGGTAAAATGGAACTCGCCAATTTTGCCTTCTTTTAAAAAATATAATCTTTTTTCACTTAAAACACGAATTTAATTTGGAAGTCCTATTAACGCACGCACCGTTTGAACATTCCAAATAACTAAACGCACTAATGCGTGTTCATAATCACATAAACGCCGAAAGTGAGCAATGCAAAAACAAAACGCCCATAACCGACGAACTCGTTTACGCGACCGTTAGACAAACACACTGGTATCCGTTATGATATCAGCGGATTTGTACGTTGCGGTGACGTCACAGGGCGCTGACGTCACACGTCGTCCATCACGAATGCAACCTGCATTGTGGGTTCCTGGAATATTAATGGAATATAACTAGTTATCACTCAATTTCTTTCTGTTTAGGTTTCAATACCGATTACAAATTTCTATAACTAACTACTAAAACTATTTAAAAACTATGTAAATGTCATTTCAGATTGATATTATAAAGAGCTAAAGTATGTGTGTTTGGATATTTTCTGATACTACTGGTCTTGTCCTGAAAAATTATTTTGTATATGTATTGTGTCCAAACTCACAATCTTTACTTTTTTACTCATTAGAAAATAATGAGAATATTGAGGGAAAAGGGAATTATTAGTAACTTGTACACAGGTTGCCTGCATACGATTCCCGCAGAAAACCATCGTGATAATTCTTGTGAATTTGTCACTACGGGTTTACTGACCTGACGTCATTCATCTTACCGTCCTCCGCGTAAAATTTATAGCCTATATGTAATTCTGATATATAAGCTATATTACTGTAAAGTTTTATGAAAATCCGTTTAGTAATTTGTACGTGAAAGAGTAACAGTTTCGCGTTTATAATATTAATAAAATATATTACAATACTCACACACTGTCCTCACACCATAACAAAAGCCTCTTGCCCTCGAAATAGGAACGGGTGCTGATCGATCATGGTCTGCACGATGTCCTCGAGGTACGGCCGTGTCATCTCAAAGCGGCCCATATCCGAGAACTGCACGGGGAGCAACGTCGGCCACCAGCATATCGCTAGATTCTTGCTGTCCATCGAGTTCAATTTAGAGTTATCCGCAACTCTATGGAAAAAAAATAGATTATTATAAAAGATTATTTAAAAAAATTGTTAATACACACAACTTTTCTATTTTTATTCTTGTTTTAGAAAATTCTGTGCATGAACAACTATTGCCATGCATGTTTGTAATTTAAGTATTCGTTTAGTCAGTAAATGGGCTTTAATAATCACAGGACAATTCACACAGCACCACCCAGACCCAAGCTGAACTAGCTAAAGCTTGTGTTATGGGTACTAGAGAACTGATACAAATACATAGATATATTATAGTTTTCGTAAATACACACATACTATACATAGAAAATTCCCGATACAAACAATATATGTAACCGAAACATACTCATGAATACAAATGTTTGTACCGTACGAGGAATCGAACCCGCGACCATAGGACAGTAAAGCGGTGGTCTAGTGGTATGTTAAACCACTAGACCACCGAGTTCGTCTTTAAATCTAGTGTTAATGTTATAGCAGCAGCGTTGTATGATAGCGTTACATCGGTCGTGGTACCGAGCGCGCTCACCTGGCGAAGTGGTTGAGCAGGAAGTCGAGGGTGGCGCGTGCGACGGCGGTGAGCGCGGAGTTGAGCAGCGACCGCAGCGCCAGCAGACGCCAGCTGCGGTCCTTCAGCTCCACGCCGCCGGCGATACACCCGCGCATCGCTGCACACAACCACCACATCACCTCATCGTCACCGACCCCTCGGCTTCGATCGATCCCCCGTCCAATTCAAACGGGGATCGACATTACGACGGCCTGAGCCGAAGTTCGAGCCCCTAGTGGTGCCCTCAGACTAAAGTCGTATCCGTCAGACGGGAGTTGGCCTTCAGCCGCTCCATAAGTCCTTCCGCGGGTTTGGAGTGCCATCTGCACTCGCCCCCTATCGTCCGGTGAAGCTGTAAAGGCCAGCTGCGGCCAACAGCATTAGAGTTCGAAAAAAGTCCTTCGAAGTCCGAAAAAAGACCCCAGTGGGTCTTTTTTCGGACTTCGAAGGTCAGTACCTTCCACTACGCACGTCCCGGAACTATATACATACTAACTGTGCTTACGGTTTCACCCGCGTGAAGTTTATAGCCCATATGTCTGTCATACTGATGTATAAGCTATATTATTATAAAGTTTCATGAAAATCCATTGAGTAGTTTTTGCGTGAAAGAGTAACAAACATCCATCCATTCAAACTTCGCGTTTATAATATAATAATAGTAAGATACTGACTCCGTAAACGTTGTTTTGCCATAGAAATTGAACAGTGAACACTATCCTTCCAAACTAAATCCGAACTCTATGCAACGCGTGATTATGTCTCATTTAGAGGCGATACACATGTCGCGATATTGATGTAGACTCAATTTATCACCAAGAATTTGATCACCAATAGAGAAATTTCTAACGCTCCCAGACCCAGTGGTCAGGTTTCCGCACTGAATAGATGTGGTAATACACGTTAATGGTGGCGGAATTAAAGAAAATAATATGAATCCAATATAATATATAGCCTGTAATATATATTTTTTTTAATCAATTAATAAAAGGTTCCATTAAAGCGTTTGAGCATTACAGCCTAGACACACAGCTGAGTGGTAACCAATTTCGTCGCAGCTGTATTTTTTACAATAATTAATTATATCTTTTTGTAATATGTTGTATGAATGTTTTGTATGCGCCAAGTAAATATATTTTTCTTATTTATTATAATTGATTTGCGACAAACTATATATTTGAATTAACTATATCAATATATACCTGCAATGTCCTCTAGCTGCGCCATACTCTCCTCGTCGAGTAGTGGAGGTAGTTTCTTTGAGAAGAAATCCTTGAGTGCTGTTGCCACGGCATTCACTGGTATATCTAGCGCCTCTAAATCTATATTAGGATCTGAAAATAAACAATATACTTTAGACTAACGCCTAACACTGGAAAATATATCATCTACGGACACGTATGACAGATTGAGGTAAAATGTAGCTATTTCTCCTTTCTTAATTTAAGTTAAATTTCATGATGATTAATTAAGGCGTTAAGTTGTTATGCTTAACAATTGAAGAAGCCAGCTCACTTTTATATTCATAATATTAGGTATTTTTTTTAATCTATAGACAATAGTAATAAAATTACAGTATTTAGACCTAGCTATGAATATTAAAGGCCCATGATTATTTTAATAATCTGCTGCACCAGAGCCATTGCAGATGTTCATGGCAAGTGTATTAAAAACTAGTTGATAAGCGCAACTTCGTCTGCGTCACATATTCCCTGTTTTTGGAAAATTTTTAATTGCAGCTCTGCTCCAGCCTTAATATCTATAGCTTCCTAGATAAATAAGCTATACAACAATAATTTTGATTCACCCCGAGCGCAAACTTACAAACTTTATGATATTAGATGTTAATAGCAAATATAATTACCTTCATAAAACTTGTTGAAAAGCATCTCTACATGCGCCCGGTTGCCGGGCACTCTATACAAGCCTTCGGACGCTAAACCCTCCCGTTCTATAAATTTCACACACTTCTCCACGAACAGAGGCACGCCGTGTGATCCCTGTGTAATTGAAATCGTCGTCATTAAAATTATCAATAAAAGATAAATATTCTTCATTATAATCCAACAATCTTTGTTATACTGTACTCAATAATTTGTAATTACATCACATCTAGAAGGATTCCAAGAGTAAGCCGTCACGTTTTCTTTTTTTTTCTCTATAAATTAAGTTAAATATTTATTTTATTTAATTTCAATGCACAAAAATAAAGTGAACATCTTATGGCGTTATCTACCAGTCAACCATGATTGGTACAGAAAAAGATTGTTAGCGGTGCACTAATGTAAATGAGACATGTCAAAAAATATATAAATTTCTACAAAAGTAATACATAAATAAATAAATACTTAATGCCAATCGAATTATAAGTAGAGCTTCAAACTGAAAGTAAGAAAGGGAAAAAACGTAGTAACAAAACAATACTATTAATATATACCTGTGGACCCCAATTTTGTATAGAGGGTGCTGTGGTTACTTGGGATGAATTCTTCTTCGAATCTTTGCTCTTTGAAAACTCCTGTAAATCAATTATTTAGACATTATTCATATGATCATTACGGACTACATACATGCATCATTACGGACCACAAGCGACTGCCGACGACAAATGAAAAAATAATTTATTCATGGAAAACATTTTAGCCGCTTATAACGGTAAAATTTTTTATATTATCATTTTTCCCCCGCGTCCAGCAATTCAGTATACAGATTCAATTGAGAAGAACTGGCAAGAAATTTAATTGTATTACTCCTATTTAAAAAAAAGACAGGGTATTTACAATGTTGATTAAATGAATATCCCGTGCATGGACTAGTTTATAAGAAGAATATAAACTTTAACTACTTAAATTGGTGTCAATAAATACTATTATTATTATATTATAACTATTGCCATGCACGCTCTAGAATCAAGTAATCATTTAGTGAGTTTTTTAATTGATGGTGTTCTGAGGGTTTGGCGGCGGCCGTGCCAAAACCAACCCTCATAGCATCAATACTTCTGATCCTTGTTGCTATTTTTCCTTCTTTTACAGCTGTGATCCATCCTACAGCACGTGTTCGTTGGGCGTTGTTCAGGGATAGGATTGTTAGTACCTTATGCCTGCGGTCGTGCTTGGAGAAGGGGTGATGTCGTCGCCTCGAATCGGTGGCACTCGACGACGAGTTGTCTTGAGCAGGCGAAGGGTACTCCGCGCCCGCCCCGGGGACCACGCCCGGCAACTGTACAAACAACGGTTCATATCCAGTCTTATAGTGTTAGGAAGAAACAAAGAAAGAATATTTATTCAGTGCTTTTCAAGTGTTACAATAAACAAAACAAAAGATAAAAATAAAATAATATGTACGTAGCGCTCATGTACGGTGGTTTTATAGTAGGTAAGAATCTCAAACTCTCGTCGTCCCAGCGGGGAACAAACTTTTGGGATTTTTCCATACGAAAAAAAGGAGGCGGGGATTGTTACTGAAAGGAACTTGAGATTCCATTGCCAGAAATGTACCATGTCAGGTTCACTTCCGTATTCCCTTAGAAACTAGTTGGATTAATTCCCTAGTGAGTTACATATATTCACATGTATCATGGTCCCTATGGGATACAGTAGAAGTCACACACACAGTCAGAATCACGGCCGTTTGATATTTGCGAAAGTAATCATTAAAAACATACCTTGAGGATCGGCTCGTGTTGAGGCGGCGGAGGCAAAGGCCTGGTCCTCCGCGTTTCACCGTCAGAACTTCCCTCGCTTGATTCACTGCCTGCTAAAAATATTTAGATATGGGAATATGATAGAGATATATAATAAATTTTGTTAAAAAGTTCAGAGATAAAAGAAGTTCCATAATTATTCAATAATACTATGAAATAAAACATATATGCGATACGCCTAACATACAGTGCGTTGGGCAGAATTGTCAAATGCATTAATTGAAATAGACCTCTATGTCGATAAGGGTTATAGTATAATTAAGGGTTATAGTGAAAATCTTTTAAATGTTTGTTAATTTATTTATTAGTTAATAATATAACATACTCAATTCTCCTAATATCGTAAAATATTGACAATAGATAATAAACACGTAATATTAAAAATTAGTTCTCCCAATTAAATAATGACTCAATTCTCCCCATTTAGTCTCTCAGGGCAGTTGTGCGTGATTAGTTCTGCTATAGATACGTCTCAATATATGTGAGTAACATGAACTGCGCATTATTTGTGCAATAATTAAAAGTCTCTGTAATAATGCACATATTAATAGCCAAACATTCATTATAGTCAAGCGAGATATCCCGGCGTGAATTGAGCAATAAATATCGTAAATTTTAATGTTTTATCTACTCAATTTGTGTACCAAATTTCAGTCAAATCCGCCTAGTAAAGAGACTAATAGGGGTGAATTTCTGAATTGTAAAATAGTTATTAAAAGGCTATTGTTATACCAAATAAAAGAGTTAAAAACATCCGCTCATCCTCACAAACTTTCACAAATATAATAAATAGAACTACATCTATTGGTACCTTTATCCTCCTGCGTTCTCGCTCTATATCCAGTCGGTAACTCAGGCGGACCAACGAACATGCCCAACTTGGGCACTCTTGGACTCTGCACGGCTACTAGGTTTCCTAATGACCTGTACATATAATCATTATTAAGTATATTATTCATTAATACGTGACGTAATACTGAGATAATACTAAACAGTGAGCCAAAAAACGACTGAGTTTTTAATATGTGATTATAGAATAGGATATTATTACTGTATAAGGTATATGTTCATCCATATGTAAGGTATATGTATTTAATAATACATATATCATTATGACCACTTTTTACTATTACACTTCTTATTCTCATACCTTGACAAGAATCAAACTCAATCCGCTATATCCTAATTGCCTGGAAGAGATCGCTATTTAGAGATAAGGCCGCCCATTGTTACCTTCATTTATTGTTTTGATTAGTCATCACTAATATAAATAATTTATATTTTTAATATAATTTTATAGTGCGTTCTTACCGCTTCTTGTAGTGTCTGGGCGCGTGGTGCGGGTGGTGACGGCGCCGCGGTTGCAGTCGCGGCCCGCCTGATGCTTCGCTTGACCCCGAACTGTCAGTTTCCGATAGAGCTAATGCAAATAATACAACACCATTAATTAAAACGTAGTTACACCATATAGAAGCTATTAAAGCAGGCCCTGTAAATGCTGTTTTACGATATAACTAATTTCAGGATCCTTATCACCTATAATAATATAAAAATAGCCATTTTCAGACCTTGATAGTTCACAATATACACCCAAAAACCGTTCAATCTGTTTCATTTGTGAAACTTTTGCCTCTTGAATTTGGAATGAAAGTTAGGGTTTTTAAATTTCATTAACACTATGTTATGCATAGTGTAAATGTTGTATACAATAAAAACGGTGTTTGTCGATACAATAAGATATAAATATACTGTATTGTTAATTAAGAAATTTACAATGAACGCGCTGTTTCCTGATCCAAACATAATTAAAAGGTATCAAGGTCGTAATTTATTAAAAACAAAATACCTAAAAAACTAATTTAAATTAAACTTAATTTATTAATATTGAATTAAATTAGTTTTGTAAATATGATATTGACTTACATGGTTGGTGTAATGGTGTCTTCTCGTGCCGCCGATGTCTCCGTAACCGCATCATAGATGGCGCTTCCATATATTCGTTTGTTTCCTTTATCTGAATAAAAATGAAGTGTCTATGGTAACTTCTTTCATAATTTTTACAAAGTTATATAAACCAGGCGATATTAATCAGACATACGTGGTGGATTTCTAAGAAATGACAACAATTCTACGCGCATCATATAACTGAGTATAGTCCGTCATTTTATTCATGTATATGAATAGAACGACGGACGAAGTCAGGTTTCCATCAGGCGGGCCGTCAGTTACTTTGCCATTACAGGGAAAAATCACTATATGTGAAGCAAAAACTTCTTTATACAAAAACTGCGGGGGCGCAGGAGTATGAATTTTCGCACACTTATAGTTTATATAGAGAATAAGTGCAAAATACTTATACATTTTTAAAATTATGCACAAAAATAGATTATATGAATAAAAATGCTATAATATATGATACACAAACGCATAGAAGAACGGTCTTTGAACAAATACGTCATACAACATTAATTAGTAACAGACATCCAAGAAGGTTTCACACTTATAAAGTTAGTGATGTACCTGTGCATATTGCGCATCAAGTTCGGTCTCCGAACTGACTCCAGATGGATGGTGATGATGACCACCGGGCTGTCCGCTCGTGTGTGACCAGCCGGATCTTTGCGACTGGAATAGAATATAAATAATTATTATTCAAATAAACTTTACACTAGCAAAAACCTTGAGTACATTACTACTCTACTTTTTGTTTCTTCCGCCACATTTTAAAAAGCAGATTCAGCCAAGAAGAGTAAGAAAACTAAGAGATAACTCTTTTCAGCCAAATGTTGTACACATAACTGATAACAAATGAAAATATTAATCAATTAATATTTCTTAACTTTGCTACCGCAAACCGCCTTACTTCCGATGGTCGCGGGTTCTATTATCGCACGATACAAATACTAGATATTTTCTAATGTATATTACATATGTATTCAAAACATAAATGTATTTTTGTTAGTTATTTAGGATCCATAATACAAGAGCTTACAGGAAATTACAGAATAAGAGGCATAACATCTTAATCCTCTGGAATGGCTACATATGAGTGGAATCACGTGATAACGTGATGTCCATAGTCCTGTTCATGTATATAAGCGACAGTTACCACTTACCATATTATTTACCTTTCCAATTACGTAAAAAAAATTTTTAGGTTCGTCTAATGTCACATATTAGTATTAATACTACAATTATTCACCGCCTATAATTAATCTACACCAATAATATAATAAAATACTGTATTACCTTTCTGTCTCTTGAGTGCGGTGGTCCTATGGTGATATGCTGGAGAGCATCGCTCACCATCGTATAATTATTCATATCTAATTTGCCAGGTTGCTGCAAACAATTAAAAAAAATAATAATTAACCAATGGAACCAAATCGACCAACAAGCTTATACCATAAGTCTAATGTGTTTCCAGAAAGATCATATTCATGTATTTAATATAATTAGGTCAGTACAGTTTGTGCGACAGATTATTCTTGTTTGGAGACTAAACAGCGTGGTACAATTGATATTTTTTTAATAAAATTGTATTAGTTACCATCGAACTGTTGTTTCACATTGTATAAAAACAAATACCTACGTCACTATTTTGTAATGTTTCAATAATTTGCTTAAGTACCTACAACAGATATTAATACAACAGACTGGAGTATTGGGAACTTCAGGGTTCTTACCTTGAGCGTCTGCGAGTGTCGGACCCGGGGTGGCGGTGGGTGGGGCTTGGTGGGCCCCATTGTGAACGCCCGGTGTCCGTACCCACTCGGCTGCCACAGACCGCCGCCATCTAAACAAACCTTCTTATTACATATCTATTAAATTTTACTATATTTAGAGACAGTTACCACAGATTATATAATATTAATATTCCTGGACAATTCACACAGCGCCATCTAGTCCCAAGCTAAGAAGAGCTTGTGTTATGGGTACTAGACAACTGAGATAAATACTTACGATATATTTTTTGTAAATATATACATAATAAACACAGAAAATATAAAATACCCAGAATACGATACAAACAAGAATACTAATGAATACAAATGTTTGTACCGTACGAAGAATAGAAACTGCGACCGTCGGAAGTAAGGCGGTGTGCTAAACCCGCTTGACCACAGAGACCTTCGTATATATACGATATACAGAGTGAAAGCTATTATTCCTTTCTAGCATTTAATGCTATTGGTTGCAACTTCACACGATATAAATGAGAGCGAGAACGGATGGCACTCCAAATCCGCTGAAGGATTTATAGATCGACTGAAAACTCTATTACTACTAACAATATTATCTATAATACGAGTCAATAGAGTAGAGTTTATGTTTTTCGTATTGTTCATGTCTAATTAATCATAGTCAAGATTACACTCTGTATATATGTGTATGGTGTACCGAGCAGACTATAAGAAGCCGTGATGTAGTACTAATATTACTTATGACATCTCTATATTATATAAATAATGTATGATCTTATCATATCTATATCTATATTATAATAAAACCTTTTTTTCAAGGTTGCGATACATTTTGAAGTTTACAAAATGTTGCGTAACTCTATTGAGTTCTGTCTGTATGTCTTAGTACTAAGAAAAGCTGTGGCTTACTATAGTAATATTCTTGACTTTTGTTTATAGCATAGGAGACAAACAAGCTTGCGGCTTACCAATTGGTATGTATATACCACTGCGCATAATTTTCCTGAAGCCACTAAATTGTAAGATACTAAACCAGATCCTGCATTGTGTATTCCTTAATATTATAATGTAGAATAGAATAGAATAGAATAGAATATATACTCCATATTTATATATATATAGGCGCGTGCGTGTATGTTTAGGAGTGTCCATTAGACGATGTAAAAAGGATATATCTAAGAATCAATCAGAAAGAGCTATTAATGAAAATAATCTACTTTGATAAAGTAGTATGTATGTAAAAAGATATAATATTTTAATTTTAATAATATATGGATCATGTGCTTTGTTCCTTTCATATACAACTACGGCTTATTACACTCTGTCGGTTTTATAATCAATACACTACATAATAAATGATAACTCATTAACTGACGATACAACTGGTTAAAATAGAACTACACAAATACATCTCCAATTGAACAGTCAAAATAAAATAACATTATTTACTCTACGCCATAATTGAAATACAACAAAAAAAACATAACATTTTAAGACATAAATCGAGTGCAGTTAAAAAAATTTATACAATTTAATTAATACAAAACTTAACACAATTTTTGACTTACAAATCTATTCTACAGTCATGCAAAAAAAAAAACATTTCATTCCTTGTGTTAAATCTACCGAATTGTCTATGAAACGTCTATCTACTCATAAAAATGAACCCTCCAACATGGTGTTTAGATATAAATTCCTTTGTCATGCATTCACCTGACTCGTGTGTGCTGAGTGAATCCTCCGAGCAGTTGAGATCGGCTGCGTTCACGGAAAACTTTATTACATTTTTGTCTATGGACTTTTCTTATCTATACTAATATTATAAACTGAAAAATATATCTGTCAGTCTGTTTGTAACCTTTTCTCCACGAAACCGTTAAACGGATCCTAATGAAATTTGACATTAAGATATATTATAACATATACAAATAAGCAGATGAAGTCGGAGGAAAAAGCTAGATTGATATATATTAACAACCTTCATAATTTCGTAAAAATATATTGAACTGCTTTATCCTTTTCTTTTGATTTTTTTCTTAATTTAAAATAAAGTGACAAAACGCTATATAATTAAAACTTGATACACAACATACATATATATTAATATTTTATTTCAAAGAGAGAAGTGATATAATTAAGGTTATAATATATTTTTTATATTCATTTTTTTAACTTACGTGATAAATCTGCGTGCATTCTATGGTCTGGTGGCGCTGGTTCCGGAGGCGTACTTGGTGGTGGATACACGCTAAAACCTAGACAAAAACATATAAAATATAAATACGGGTCATTAAGAAAACATTGATTATATTTAATTTCTACCAATAATTAAGTACAAAAGAAAGAAATTACGTTTCTTAATCTATATACTTTTAGAATGCATTAACACTCGCCTTCACTACTTGCAGTTTAGTAATTTGCCCTTTCCCCCTTACTGAATAATTTTACGAACCTTTCAGAAATCCTCTATTCTTGTTGTTCATAGTATCACTGTACTCTGAGTCGATGTCCGCCCGCGAGTCCGGCCCGATCAGCAAATCCAATGAGTTGGTCAATTTGTGCTCCATTCTACATAACAAAATGCACTTTAAATATCACGATATAGTGTGAGGTGTGAGGTGTGCAGTGCACAATGTGTAGTATGCTGTGTAACATATTAAGTATACTGTAAACACTTGTGTTTTTGAGGTGGAATTAATTATTGCGCAGCTGTATACGGAGTACGGTGCTCTCCGATCGATCCCCAATTCAAATTACATCAACCTGAGTCGACGTTCGAGACCCATCGGCACCCTCAGACTAAGTAAGTCTAAAGTCGTATGCGTCAGGCAGAAGTTGGCCTTCAGTCGCTCCATGAGTCCTTCCGTGGGTTTGGAGAGTCATTTGCACTCACGCCCTATCGTCCGGAGTCATTTACAGTGTACACTATGCTCTTTGCACTTGTAGTTGACGCATCAGCGGCAGCAGTACAGGCAGCAGGTTGTGATGTTGTTGTTGTCTGTAGGGTATACTGTGCAGTAGGTACACGCATATAATAGAAGTGGTAGTGGTGTATAATAGAAGTGGTATATTCCTTGATGACGGCAAACAAGTCGAGCCGGTAATTACATAGTGCAGTGCAATGTAGTGCAATGTACAGTGTCAACGACATACTTATGGTTAAGATGGTAGGAGTGATTCCTGGGTGGCGGCGCAGGCCTAGCAGCGGCCACGTCAGGGAGGTTGTGGGGCGCCTCCAGCCGGAACGCTCGCTCGATCTCTCCCTTACGCTCCCACACTTCTTTGAAGAACGGCGTGTAGAACGCCGCTGCAAACACATCACGTATATTTATATATAATATATGATATATTGAAGTCGCCGCGGCTATCTGTTCGCTTAAATCTATTAAATTACGCAACGGACTGTCATGTAATAGATAGAGTAAATAAAAAACATTTGTAGGTATAATACATGCCTGTTATAATTATCTATTTATCTATCCATACAAAACAATATAAATTGTGTAGGACAACATAACAGTAACTTATAGATATAAATTCAGAAAAAATTGTTTACAACATAATAGCAACTTAATCGTAAAACTCGTTATATGAGCCAGCACAGTGCAATAGGTAACTAGTCATTTTATACTATAGATCAAGAAAATTAAAAAAAGAACGAGAAATTCAAAGATTTGAATGCATCTGAGCGAAGCTGCAACGGGTCGAGTCGCTAGTTATATATAAACTGTTGTTTTTTGTTACTTTTATGTTTTTACTACAACATTAGTTGTAAGAAACTATAACTAACTCAATAGATAATAATCTGAATTAAAATATATTATTATTATACTTACATTTGCTCTCAGCAGTCGAGGTATATGTGGTGAAGTGTGCGCCGAGTCGGTCGGCTGTTGCGTTTCCTTCAGTGATCAGAACTTGACCAACGTCGGTGGCAAAAAAGGCCGTCGCGGCAGAACCACCGCCATCTGTCACCGCTACCATTTGTATAGGCAGATTTGGTATGTTCATAGAGAATGCACTGGGGAAAAAACATGTTGTCGTATATTAGCAACTATAGTATTTTTTTTATTTAGATAAATTTGCTATTATCTATGTTGCCAGCTCTTGCTATTTCTGAATAGGATTGTGGCACTATTAGAAATTAATGTTAATTACCCATTTTTACAGGTTACTCAAAAATGAGGTCCTAACCATTATTTATGAGTAACCTGGAAAAATAGGTAATTAATATTAGGTAATTTTCGATGTTTACTCAATACTCTTTAACACAAAATAAATAAAGTATAGGTATAGCTGGTAACATTATTTGCGAAATTGACATTTATATAAATCAATTTAGTCTCTGAGATTAAAAAACAGCCTACATTTGTTGATGTAAAATATTGTAGATATGCCTATATGCATTTGCAATATTTAACATATACTATCAAGTTCATTTCATTGACTTCGATTTCATTCATGAGTATGATTTAAATTATGATATTATTATAATTTTTAATTAAAAAAAAGTGTAAGGTGTATGCATCGTTTATTTAGTTAAACACAATAATAAATTATGTATACAATAACATTAAAAAAACAAGAAGAACACTTACTTCAATGTGGCTAAACTAGCTTTCCTCTTGGCAGAGTAAATCAATATGAAGCCGTGGATCAATTCTTCCCTGAATTGTGAGGCGCCATGGAAACTCGATATTATAACCTAGAAAATTAATTATTTATTATAATGGGTATTTATTATTCTTAAATTGCATCCAGCGACTAAATCTTCTTCGGATAAATCTTCCAAATTTATAACTTATGTCTTATTCTGGTATGGTCTGTACTGTACTCACCTCGACCTTCCGTTTGGAGTCCCCGAGGAAGGTCTCTATGACGATGGACCTGTCCCCGGTGAGGAAACAAGCCCGATGCGACAGAAGCGGGCTCAGGACGCGCTCCGGGGAGTACGGATCATCGCAGAACATACACACCATTATTCTGCAGAAAACTTTATTATTATATAACTCGAATGGTAAGTGGTAACTGAAATTTATGTACACGAACAGTACTATGGGCATTACGATATTGTGTATGCGGCAGTACCACTCATGCGTTGCAGATTAAAATTAAGGAAATACATTTTTTTTTCGGACTAATATTCGCTGTTGAACTGCTTGCCTTTACAGCTATGGGTTCGAAACTCGGCGTAAAAATGATACACACAAGCATAGACGTCTATGTCAATAAAAACTTTATAATGTTCAAACTTATAATTTATATAAATTATGCCATTGGGCGAGCACTAGATTTATAATTAGTTACTCACCTTATATCGGAATCGAAACAGACTATGAGGTCTTTATAGAGATGTGCATAGCTGGCCTTCTCCCTGTTCGCTCTGATCAGTTCATGAATTGCATCAGATGTCAACGCCTCAGTTCCCAACTCACTAACCGACGCTTCCATATATGAGCAATGCAGACTGTTGAGAAACAAAAAAATATAGACACAGTATGCGAAGTTGGTAATTTTTTTTATATTACGGTGATGGCAAATAAGCATATATGTAGATCATCTGATGGTAAAAGGTTACCGTAGTTTATCACGTGCACATTGCCGACCCTTAAGTGACCCTTGTTTGTCAATTCGGACATAAAATATCTTATACTCGTATATTAATGTAAAATATAACTTATGTAATATAATATAGAAACAGAAACAATCTTTATTCAAATAAACTCAATGCGAGCACTTTTTAATAGTCATCTTTTCTTATTCTACCACTCATTCAGAACACGGACATATAAATATATATATATTTATATGTGGTACCGGATAGTGCGGTTTCAGAGAAGCTTCTTCCCGCGTACATTTAGATTGAGGATTAGAACTACCTGCCGAGGTTTTCTTGAGAGACTACAGTATGGGTTTTTTAAGAAGGACATATTATGGTTTCTTATGGACATATTAGGGTCGGTACTACCGTAGGAGATCTCAATGTAAGGTAATACTCACTTATCAGCGAGATTCTGCCCCTCCTCCTGCAATCGTGTTAACTCTTTCTTGTCCATGCCCTCTTCTTGAACGAACATCACAACCAATGGTAAACCCTGAAAAAAATTCAAATACACATAAAAATATTTATTAAAATATGCTTAATTTTTCTACATATTTAACAATTCCTACCAAAAAATAACGGTCTGTCTTATCATCATTAATAAAGTATCTCAGTGAACATGTAATTATATTTATTTACTTCTATACTCCTATTTTACTCCTAGTAAACTGATGGGATGTTATCACCTGAAATGGTTGCTTATCTTCCTGTTCGAGACTGGTCAGCAAAGTCTTCTCCGTACATCCCCGAATGTATTCGAATGATTCCTGATCTTGGTACACGCAGAAGTAACCTGATAATAAGAAAACATTAATCAACATCATCTGCTTCATCCTTAACCCATTTATTTTGGGTCGCCGTAATGTTTTTTTCTTCCACTCATCCCTGTTCGCAGTCATCTCGTTATTTACTCCCTTTCTTACATATCATCTTTCACATAGTCCATCCATCTCTTTTCGGCGTTTTATCGGCTCTTATAACTATTCGCATTCATATGTAACACCTTCCTTAAAATATTATTAACATTTCTTAAAATAAAATTTATATATCATAACAATAAATTATAAAAATACAAAATAAAGCTAATAACTCATCCTAATGTGCTCGCCAACCAACTGATAGTTCCCCTAAGGATTGTCCACCAATCATTACTTTTTTTTTTTGGACTATATTTTTAATTTTTTTATGTGGCATTAAAAAATACATACTTAAACCCCAAATTTTCACCCTTCTACCATTAACGCCTATTTTTTAATAGTGTTTTTAATTTATATGGCAAAAGAATGTTTGCTAGTATAAATGTAAATGACTGTACCATTGGACGCGAAGTCGTCGATGGGCGTGGAGTCTGAGAAGTCGTCGGTGCGCAGACGCTGGTGCACCAGCCACGGCTGTCCGGCCACCACCACTCGCCGCTCGCTGTCGCAGCCCGCCACCAGCCGCTTACCGAACTCACCCGCTACACCTTCCGCCTGTATTCATATTTATTTATTTAATAATTATCCCGCATATACTACACAATATATAACACAAGGCCGCACAAACGTAATGTAAGCCGCATATATAAAATTTAAAAAGGTTATAATTTAAAAAGATATTATGTAAATTGACCGATATATCATGATAAGTGTGATGCAGAAGAAGTCGCGTGGGTCAGCTAGGCAGCTTCCATTAAAATCCATTCAGTAGTTTTTGCGTGAAAGAGGAACAAACATCCATCCAAGGTTCTTTATAAGTATATATGGATAGCCCCATATGTGTATTCAAACAAACTTACGCCCAATATGATAACGTTGATTTCATTGGAGTCCGTAGTGAGTGCCCAGGGCGCTGCGGGCGGGCCCGCGTGACACTGAGATTCACCAGTAGACGTTAAGGATCTAAAACAATGTTTAAAACCATCAACATAAACACTTTAAAACCCGCCTTTTTACTTTAAAAACCAATTCCGCTACATTGGAATCTGGCGTTTTGCACCTTTATCACCTCCAACAAGAAAACTAAAATACTTGGTAAAAAAGGGCTGATCGAGTGTAACTCAGTTGCTTTGTATATGTGTGGAATGTGAATAAATGGTGCTTTGTTTATTATCGTAGGTTATGTATAATAACCCAGGACAATAAACACAGTACCATTCATTCCCAAGCTAACCAGAGCTCATATTATGGGCACTAGACAACTGATAGAAATACTTAAATAAATTTCTTTTTGTAATTACATATTTAATACTCCTAGAAAAAATACAAATAATCATATTTTGAAGAGGTGCATTTCTTGTCAGTTCCCAGCTCGAAAGCACTACGAACTGACGGTGGATTTGACATTTATATTTCCAGAATTTGATGGTGTTAATATTTTGTAGTACTAGGATCTCAGACAAGTGAACCGTATTACAGCATATTACGCACAAAGATATATCATAGGAGTTCGTAATAGATCTATATGAATGAAGATATCATATTTTGATTTGATTTGATTTACAAATACAAATGTTAGGATCGTGTGAGGAATCACACTTGCTACCATCTGAAGTAAAACTGTATGTTAAACCACTGGACCATCGAGGGTCTGATTACTCACCCCACCCTGGTGTTGAGTATGAGTGGCAGAGCGGCGTCCAGACACCTTGCACCGGCCGGGCAGTGCTCTCGCATCGGACAGTGAACGAAGCCCAGATGCTGGAATAGCATCAGCTTGCGATCCTGCTCCATGCGATCCAGCATCTTGTATCTGATAACAACAATTACATTCTTGATTTCAATAACCTGAAATACATATTTTTATAACCATACTTAGTTTTAGGATTTTATTTAATAAAAAAAAATAGAATGAATAGTTCTGTCTGTATAGGCTCTTTACATTATTATATATTCAAAACTGTAAAATTTCTGCACATTTATTTCTTTAAATTTAAGAATGTATCAATGTATGTAACTACTTATACCATAAGAAAGATTTGAGTAAGAAATAATGAATAAATAGAAAAGAAGAAAAAAAAATCCTGTATTGTCAGGTACACGTAAAACTAGCTGTTACCCGCGACTTACATCAGCTTTTTCGTATTAAAAATATCATCATACATTTTTACTCACAATACAATACAACTTCACATAAAATTTAATTATGTTTCATTAAGCCGTGGAATATGGTCTATGTTGTATCTTTCTTTCTATATATTAAACTTATATGCATCTTCTTTTCATTTGATATGTTCTTGATGGAATGGTCGTGGTCAGTAAATAGTGGCTGATGTTATCCGCCGTACAACAGCACTCTATTTGTCTCTAAGGGGTGCTTTTTTTTAAATTATACTACGCTGGTGGCACACGCTGCTGGTAGATACGGTCCATCGGATGCTAAACAATTACCGTAGATTATGGGCGCCTAAGACACCAGGAACGCTATCTGGTACACTCGTGGTGTGGATAGATACATTAATAGTAGAATAATACATGCCTGAAATCATCCTGCAACACATCTGTAATCTCCTTGATGTCCTCCTGCGTAATTGTTCCCGTTGGCGATATACTTTTGAAGTGATAGAACAAATTTGCATTCTCCAACAATAGCTCCTGTAATTAAAATACATAGTATTAACTGCAATATATAATGTGAATGTACATATGTATATAATTTTACATCTGATATCCCAGATTAGGTAATCAACGGTGATTTCAAGTGTTTGTTGTGGCCACCATAGTGTTACCGTCAACGGAAACCGTTCGCTAGCGGGCCCCGCTAAAGCAGATTTCAGTGACTACAACGCCGTCTAGTTTGAGTAAAAGAACCACCACAATATATTTTTAATTAATTAATATGATATTAATTAAATTACATTAATGCTTATAAACTTGAAGAAAATATATAAATGGTAAAGATTAAATCTAATTATAATTAGGATATAAAATATATGTTCTAGAAGTTTTATATAATCATGTTTATTTAATGGAACATCTTAATACCCTGTAATGCCTTAACATTCAATCGAACCTCATCATATAAAGCAAGAAGCTTGGCGGCTAAAATATGTAAGATAGCACTTAATTTATCTTAACTAGACTTCGTACAAAGTCTGCTTCGTTATTTAAACAAACCTGCAAGTTATGCTTCGCCCTCCGCTGTATCTGCCTCTGGTGCTGGTCGTACACCCGCTGTTGCTGTTCATCCGTGAGTGCCTCGTAACATTCACGCCCCATCAGCAGCACGCGAACTTCTGACAACTGCTTCCCAGGCGTCACGTATCCTGTCTCCTCTAGAAGACGCTTGAATTGCTGGCACCATTCGTAATTTCTCTGCTCTTCTTGCGCATCTTGTAAATACGTTTTGAAAACGCCGGCTGCTTCGTTCGTCTCGAGAATTTCGTATGGTATCTTTTGTGATTGTCCCAAAGTCTGAAAAGATAAAAGTTTCATTAATTATTACTATTACCAGAGAATAATTATACTAAACTCTATACAGATATAACACAGACACAGACACCATACTAAAAAACTCACCTGATATCTAATCGCGCGCTCCCCAACCCTCAACGTAGTGTCAGTTCCCAGCGGGCTGTCCAATTCTGAACCTGATTCGGAGCAGGAGTCCTGGACTCGACCCTCGCTGAAGTAAACTGAGAAGTCGCGATGAGATCGCAGCTGTCTCACAACCATTGGCCAATCACTGTTAACCAAATATAACAAATTAATATTATTGTACATATTACATACATGATAGAAACAAAATATCGGAGAATAAATAATATTAACATGGTAAATATTTCGTATAGTAATCAAACATTAAAATAGTATAAAAAATATTTATATTATTTTTACAAGTATACTATTCTACCCTTCCTTCCTTTTCGCGTAGACTGCAATTTTTGTCGAAACTATTTTTATTAAATACAGCCAATGGTTGTCAAAGCACATAAAATAAAAATATTGATTTTCTCACTTTAACAAATTAAAAAAAAAAAGACGTGTCCCTCTTTCTTAAGAAGTTAATGTTATAAATTAGCTTAGATAAAACTATTTTGCTAAGTCGAGTAGAAGTATGACGAATTTTTGTATTATAGTTTATTTAACAGTTTAATAGGTTATATTAAAAACTATTAAAAGGTTCCACTGAAAATCAGCGTTTGAGTATTACAGTCTCCACAAAAAGCTGAGTGGATAACAATTTGGTCGCAGCTGTATTTTTAAAAATAATAAATTAAAATATTTAGTAATATGTTGTATGAATGTTTCGTATGCACCAAATAAATCTATTTTTCTTTCTTTCTATTAAACATACTTCTCTTGTAGTTCTTCTGTAGGCAGTTGCATTCTGGACAGCACTTGAGGTAGTTTCGCGAGCTGTTTACGAAGCTTCTTTGCAGATCGTTCTTCTTTCAATCTCCTTATATGCCGCCGGTACACAACCTGCATTCGTTATAATCACGAATTATTACTTGTCATTATTACTATTTCCAGTTATAACTAAAAAGGTATTAACCTAGACTGTGAATAATAGGCAAGTCATGTTCATGTACATGTGTGTCAAGTACTAGGTTGTGGTTGAGAGAATGTAAATTTGGTCATATTGTACAATAGATAAAGTAGTAATTTGAACGCGTTTTAAGTTCCTAATACGCACAACACAATACACGAGTGCGTTGGTAAAACCGAATCTAGAACTTAATTCTATGTAGATTAGAATATATTATAGAATGGAAATCACCTGCGTGCCATCATTCCCGAATTGGTGTACAAACTTGACCCATTCTGGATAATGGCACAATCTCTTGCTGGCTGCCGACCACATCTCTCTGTAGACAAATAGCAAAAACATATATATAAACAAATAATAATGTTTAGTATTATGGTTATGTATCTATATGTGTCCGTGCTACGCCACGTTCTTATAAGACCATTTAAATGACAATATAGGTCAGTCCGTTAACAGCAGCCTCGCGTTTCACGCGTCCCTGTCCGCATATTTAATCATTTTAAATATTTACACATATATTTTTATACATAGTATAAAAATATGTCGCTGTTGTAGGCTTAGCTCATTTAAATTACGCAACGGATTTTTGTAAGACCTACAATGAGAATCATGGACAGTTTGATATATTCCTTTATTTATATTTAATATAAAAATTTTCTTTATATACATTTCTTTAAATACACTCCTGACACATTATAGTACAGTAAAGGCAAGAAATTCATAAATTTATAATGCAATGAGCGAGTCGAGAGTAATATTATATTTTTAGTAAAATATGAAACTAGCATCCAACCGCGACATTGTTTGCTTGTGGTTTTTATGGTTACGTGGACGTTTATTTGAATATATAGGATATTCACATAAACGTTTACGTTTATAATATTTAGTTAGTACGATATATTCCCAAACGAATTATTTCAACTGTATATACAATTTAAACAATATTTTTGGTACCAGACAGATCGGAATCTTTAGCTTAAAATCGGGCAAACCACAAATTCACGACGTGCTGTGTTAATTAACAATATGAAACAATAATTAGGTATGATCTTACTTGTGATCCTGGACATGTATCCTTATGAGTTGCGTGAATGCTTCGGTAACAAAGTCCAGTGTCTCTCTCCTTATCCGCAGAGCCTCCGCATAATTCGCTACCTGAACAACATAATATTAAACTTTAAAAATATTTTATATGCATATATAAACGCAATTTTTAATAGTTACTTGGAAACAAAATAAATAAACTGTCTATATCACAAGCATATATTTTTTTTAAATACATAAATATTTGTATCAATTATACTGTCATTTTTAACTACCACTACTTTGTACAGATTCAATAAATAAAGATATTTTTATTTGTAAAGTATTTTTGTTTGTAAAATGGTTTTTTTAACTATGTAGTAGATAATAATCAATTAAAATCAAATTAGTATTACAATATTACAAACAATAATCAATGTCTGAAAGAGTAAAGTTTTGCTTTATTTGGTTTCTCATTGTTAAACTTAAAAGTCATTCTTTTTAAGTTTATCTATTGTCTAAATTTTACTTATATACTTTCTAACTCATGAAAAGCTACATTATCATGTAATAGCATAGAATATATTAATCAAAATTAGAAACTACAACTTTACTTACATCCAAACTATTAGGCAGTAGATCACTGATAAATAA
Source organism: Achroia grisella (assembly GCF_030625045.1). NCBI lineage: Eukaryota > Metazoa > Arthropoda > Insecta > Lepidoptera > Pyralidae > Achroia > Achroia grisella. The sequence goes on from NW_026712590.1 coordinate 3,116,675, forward strand.
TAGATAATAAATCTACTTTAGGATGAGTAATGACAACCCACCTTTATCCTCGCTTTCGATTTGTCCACCATCTGTGCCAGCAGGAAGAAAGCTTGGTCCACATTAACATTGTCGTGACTAGATGTCTCCACGATGGGAATGGCACCTTTGAACTCCTTGCGTTGTACCAGCCTCTCAGCTTCACGGATTCCTTGCTCGCAAGCCTCGTCATTTTTGGATGTGACGAGAACTACCGGTTTCTTAAGCTTGAGGATGTTCTGAAGAATTGCTGCTAGAGTTTCGTTCTAAAACAGATATATATGATCAAATTTTATTTTTATTTAAATATCAAATGACTTCCCTTTGGTGGAAAAGGTTTTTTAAATACATGAACAAGCCACCAAGCAGTTTGCTTTGTCAGATGTGTTTCGCTTGAAGTGTGAAATTTGTAATACTGGTATAAGTTGTATAATGCGGAATGGCAATGCATGAGTGATATAAAAGACAGTATAACAATTTCAATCGATATTTAGATAAAAATCGAATATATATCACAACATATCTATGAGTATAGTCGCATGTAGGTATATTTAATTAGATTAAAAGTATCTTTTCTTTTATAAATTTTGATAATGCACATGCATCTGTTTGCCCTATGGTTGCCTGGGAGAAAATGCCTCTAAAGGTGTTAAATCAACTACTTGCACATTTTATTGTGTATTTATGCATGAAACTCAATGAATAAATAAACATATATTTAAAATTTTATATTCTAAAAATTTTCAAATACATAAAGACATACCTGCTTTTCCCAAGTCCTGCCTGGCACCATACTAACATCATACACACACAGGAACCCATCGACTGACAGCTTCCCATCAGGCATCAAACGCTGTTCATATTCCTTTTCTATTCCTAACTGGTTCTTGCAGACGTACATGAGCTTTTCAGCAGACTGCATCTTGGTAGCTACACAACGTTTCACGTACGTTTCAGTCTTGCCAACTGTGAAAAAAGTAATTATATTAAATAATTATTATTTAACTAGCTGACCCGCGCAACTTCGTCTGCGTTTAATTTCCCCATCTTTTGCAATATTTTTCATTGGAGCTCCGCTCCTATTGGTCGTAGCGTAATGTTATATAGTTCAAAGCCTTCCTCGACAAGTGGACTATCCAACACAAAAATATTTTTTCACTTCGAACCAGTAGTTCCTGAGATTAGTGCGTTCAAACAAACAAACAACAAACTCTTCAGCTTTATAATATTAGTATAGATTAAGCAGCTGCAGTCGAGTCACAATACGAGTTTATAGTCATGGTCTGTCATGTGCTATATCATATGCTAGTGGTCACTGTAGTGTTACTATTGCAAACATGTACAACCACATTTGAAAAGAATAAAGCTGAGTTTCTTGTCATCTCGAAAACATTCCGAACTGACGGTAGATTTGACATATCATACGAGTCTGTAATGACCTCCATGAATACAGATATTTTGATTTGATTTATGCGGGCCATAAATCAAATCAAAATATCTGTATTCAGGTTGAGGACCCGGTCGGACAACATGCTGTCCACCTCCATGAAGGACTACTAGCCGAAGTGAGTGGTGGTATATGGTAAGGGAGTGAGTATATATATATAAATATACATATAGATTCTACCACTCATTCGGAAAGCATAGAATATATATGAAGACTCTCTATACATGGCATTAATACTTAACTCACTAGTTTTGGCATTTAGGTCACTTACCCGTGACTAATCTAGCTAACTGAACTGTTAATAACACAGTTACATAAATAGCGTTTCGCTTATCTCCAATAAATACATGGTAATATGCCAATTAAATGTAGTCAATTATTTGAACAATAATGCAACAATATTTCATTAGACAAAATTTATGTTATATAAATAGATGTGTAGGTTACATATATATATTTACTAGCTGTTCCCGCGACTTCGTCCGCGTGGAATTTAACTTTATTTTTCTAAAATAAAAGTAGCCTAAGTTACTACTACTCTTTATTACATCAGCTACCTGGCAAAACAAGTTCCATCAAAATCGGTCCAGCCATTTCAGAGATTAGCCGGAGCAAACAGACAGACAGACAGACAAAAAGTGTAAAATTCAGTTCAGTGTATGTACCGTATTTATGTTCATATGCATGTAGTAAAAAACGGTTATTTCAATATTACAAACAGACACTCCAATTTTATTTATATGTATAGAATATATATATATATAGCCACAAATCCTTAATGATGTAGGATGTTCGGCCTTTTTACCCGAATATCCGGCCAAACTGACTGGTCTATCCGGCTATTAGGTTTGGCGACCTGGCAACCCTATCTGCATACCATGTAATTTAACTGCCGTATCGTGTTTGCTTTAGCAGCAATAGGTGACACAAAAGTACCCTTTGCACAAAGTCCATCCATCAAGAGAATAAACACTATAAAGACAAGCCCTATAAAAATAAATACAGACGTGCTATTACTTCGTGCGATCGTATTGCAGAATACGATATTTCCAAGGCAACAAAAGGCACAGTTATTCTATTTAACTACTAATTTTGTTAGCTTACAACCTTCGTACAGACAAATGATTAATTAATCAGCGTGATTACTATCATTAGATCATGTTGTTGGAGCAGTCTAGCCTAGTCTAATCAGAATCTAATTAACACATTGATTTATGAAAGCTAGACAGCGCGGCGAATTTGGAAAAGTAAATAACTGAAATTGTTAGCTTTTATTATTCATGTCTCCGAGGAATTTCAGAGATGGTGGGAGTGTCGAATAACTGACATAAAATAAAAAAAAAGTTAAATAACTAAAATAAATTTAAAAATATATGACGATCTCGAAATTTAACAGGAGTATGTGCGTAATAAAATGACGATATAGCTATTCGTTCTATCTCTATTTCAGAGACCTTGACTCTCTCTCACCTAAGCATGATACAATACTTTCGAACGAAATTTTGCCGTAAATATTTACGCACCGTTCTACTCGGGTTACTCTATTCGATCAGTAAATATAAATATATATTTTTCGTTATTCTGAAAATATGTCTCGTCTATTTGTTCAATTTCTTATAATGTCTTGAAAGTTTTTTTATATTGGGGTTTGGGCTATTGACAGATGTTTGGACCTGTAGCACTGCGACCTACATAGATCTATTGTACTCTCCCTATTTCAGAGTTCGCTACCTAGACTCAGCCAAGCACAAGAATTGAAAAATATTTTTAGGGGCGATGGTTTTCACCTCATGATAGAATGTAAACTTTCCAAAGATGTCTTCATAATTAATACAATTGAGCTTCACTTTTGTGTAAATCGAGTTTTACGTTACTTGTAATTCTAAAACTAAACAAACTAAGTTGTCTAAAGAAAAACTGACTGGTGTGAAATGTTGATATCAATTGCCTTATTTTATGGATAAAATTACATAGAATTGTATTGAAATTATAATTAAATGATAGATAATTTTCATAGTAACACGTTTTGTATGGAGAGTAGCCGGAAATATGTAGACTTATGATATTGTTCTCTACTTATGCCGACGGATTGTTGATTTAGCATCTACACAATGATTATTGCAAATGATAAGACAGTATAATGTTAGTTTAGTATTTACAGACGGTCTTGGTAAACAGAGAAAGAATAGCAGCGAAACAATGCCTTTTAAAGTTATAAAACAATATTATTCTCATATCCATATAACCATTATTATCTTATATGACTGCCTCGACGGTCTAATGGTCATACACGCCGTCTCACTTCTGAAAGTCGCGGCTTCGATTTCTCATATATGAACATTTTTATTTATGAGTACGATTCTTCGTATTCGTCTGAATGATTTATTTACAAAAAAAAGTATTTAGTTATTTTAATTAGTACAAAGTAATTTTAATACTCTTATTTTGTGAATTGTCATAAGTTATTATTATTATTAGTATATAAAGGTATGAGAGAGAAAGATAGAGACCTAAATCTAATATATTATTAGAAAAAACTCTAAATAAAAAAAACATTCAGCTATTTGTGAAGTGTATGCGGGAATCAAACCGCGAACTTCGTAAGATGAGGCATTGTATAAACCGCAGGACACTAGAACCCGGGAGGAAGACAGGTTTATCTGTGATGCGAATCATATATTCCAAATCGGTTTCGTAGTTATTAAAATACATAATAGCACCTAACTCTCAAAATTTTAAATAACGTAATGGAATTAATTATTTGTCATATAAAAAAACCGGTAATATTATTTTAGTTATCGCTTTTAAAGGACAACATTTCTATAAATACGCAAATAAACCGCAACAATCTCATCGTAAGGCAAGTGCTAAACCGCTCTATAAACGAGCTTATAAATAATGACAATGTATATGAGCTTATAAATAGTTCACGATATTCTGTCAAGTGTTTATTTTTCATTGTCATCATTTTAAAAACATTAAATCAAAATTTAGTCAAGAGTCATGATAAAAATGAATGTAAACTGATAAGAAATCATGCTTGATTAAGCTGTGCTCACATTATCAGGTTCAGTCCGGACGGCTTATGCCTACGACGCACTCCGATTGGCGCATTTCCACGTAGCAAACAATGCGCCAATCGTATTGCTTTGTTAGCACCGACTCTTATCGGAAATATACGAAAGACTTAGAATGTGTTAGGATAGTATGAATTGAATTAATATTGATACGATTGTGTTACGTATTTACTTGAGTTTTAGATAAAACTAGCTACTCGTCCCTTGGCCCGGGTGTACATGTATTATATATATAAACCTTCCTCTTGAATCACTCTATCTATTAAAAAACCGCATCAAAATCCGTTGCGTAGTTTTAAAGATTTATTTACATAGGGACGGACAGACAGCGACCGCGACTTTGTTTTATACTATGTAATGATGAAGAAATTGCACAATAGAAATCACACATAACTAACATTCACTAAAGCATTTAAAAAAGTTAGAACTTAATTGTAATTATATAATTGTCATATGTTCGTAAGTAGATTTCTTACACGTAACTTGCATCTTAAAATATTAAAATATACTAAAGGAAACTACATTTACGAAAATTTGTCGTAACTTAGTAACTTTTTTATAGCATAGGGACAAATGAGCTTGCTTGAACGGGTGCTCCACCCTGAACACCAGGTGACATGCGAGTTGCCGGCCTTTTAAGATGGTATAAGCTCTTTTCTTGAAGGTTTTAATATCGTATCGGTTCGGAAACAGAATAGCTGGAAGGTAACTGAAAGACTCACGAGAATAAAACTTGCTTGTAAAAAATACAAACTAAATAAAGGAGTGTTTACATTTGTAAAGTCGTAAATTGGTATTGACAATTATGAGAATAAAACTTACAGTGTAAAAGCAAGCGAGAGATTTAAAAAAGTCCTTACCTTTAAACGGCTGAAAACAAGCGTCGTCCACGAATTCAGTCTGCTCAATGATCTCGAACCTATACTCCTGTTCATCATTCTCCTTTTGCACGCTGCCCCAGTATAAGAAGTGGTCGTTGTTGACCACACGACCGCTGAAGTCAGACTGCAACAAACATTGATAGTTTGTTTATTCAACAATTAACACATAACCAAATAAAGGTGGACAAAATATAAAAATCTCGGGTCAACACAAGATGGACGAGAGTACTTAAGCAAGTAGTATACATTTGGTATACATATATACTAATATTATAAAGCTGAAGAGTTTGTTTGTTTGAACGCGCTAATCTCATGAACTACTGGTTCGAATAGAAAAAATATTTTTGTGTTGGTTTCATTTGTCGAGGTAGGCTTTAAGCTATAAGCGTAAAGCTTTACACTATGACCAATAGGAGCAGAGCTGCAATGAAAAATATTAATTGGAAAAGGTGGAGAAACGAAACGCAGACGAAGTCGCGCGAGTCAACTAGTTTGGTATACATTTGTACTACCGGTTTGAGTACTCTCGTCCTGTGTCCATTATAATGAATAATAAAAATCCAGACTAGCGTAAACGTTTGCGCAGGCGGATGTGAGTTTATTATACTCGATTAAAATTCGGTCCAGCCGTTTCAGAGATTAGCAAGAACAAACAGACAGAGACCAAAATTTTATAAATTATTTTCTTTCTTTAAGTACCGTATATACTTATTTTCTTTTGCATTTAGGGATACAAATTGTTTACATATATTTATGCTTTAACTTACAAACAAACATACACTTCCATTTCATTCATTTGTATACATTGAGTTATCTTTTAATTATATTTAAATATCATTTATTTATGATATTAGTAGGGATTACAAACAATAGTTATAAATACAATGTATGTATGGCGTAATAACAGTCATACAATGCAAACATCTAGCACTAGCAGATCTGAGATGTGAGAAGTGACTCATTATAATCAACCGCGGCTGACCGCCGATTACTGCCCGCATTCCATTATCTACATACTGTAGATACCTACACGAATATTTATACCACCACTTCATTTAGACTTTACTGCTAAGTAGCAGTATAGCAGTATATAACAATTTATGCTAATTTTATACTGGACTAGCTGTACTCGCGACTTCGTCCGGGTGGAGTTTAACTTTATTTTTCTAAAATAAAAGTAGCCTAAGTTACTACTTATTACATCAGCTACCAGCCAAAAAAAGTCCCGTCAAAATCGGTCCAGCCATTTCAGAGATTAGCCGGAACAAACAGACAGACAAAATTTGTAAAAAATGTTATTTTAGTGTATGTACCGTATTTATATTCATATGTATGTAGGAAGAAATGTTTATTTCAATATTACAAACAGAAACTTCAATTTAATTATATGTATAGATGATAATGGAATGGTGCACCCGCCTAATGGTATACGCTGGGGGGAAAAGGGGTTGTTAGTAATGTGGAATGATGATCTCATTGCTAGCAATACCATGTCAGGTTGACCTCCACGCGGCTCCCCCTGGAAACCATCGTGCTAAATTTTTCGTGAATTTGTCACGTATCACGATGGGCTAACTGACCTGACCTCATACTCATCTTATCATCCTCCACTGGTGCCCCGCCAGCGTAAACCGTCGCGCAGGCGGGAGCGCCATTCCATAATCACTCATAAAAAAAATGGTATACTCTGCGGGTGATGGTAGGGAGTGGTCCAAACTACAAGTGGAGGATGGTAAGATGAGTAAGAAGTCATGGCAAATTTACCACAAAAAAGAGAAAATAAACGCAACGAAAACAGCGAATATTTTCTCTAGTGGGTATTGAGAAAAGTAATGTAATTTTAAAAAGATATGAAGTTGTCAACTATCAACTGCAGTTAATAGTAAAAACTCATACATACCTGACTTAAAACGGATATGTGATCAACATTATAGTCATCCGCGTGTGTCCGGACGAATCTGTTGCAAAGGCACGACTTCCCGATGCCCAGCTGGCCTTTCTCCTTCTCTGTACCTGTGAAAATAAAAATATATATACATATATTACAGGACCAATAAATATATCATACACACAACACTAATCTAAGCATAGCTCATGCTATAGATACTAGAGAGGGATACATACACACATAAACTCGTATTTATTGCTGTTAATTTTAAATACAAGTTTGAACATCATTAAGTTTCTATTGTCAAAGACTACTCTTATGTGTGTGAGTGTCAAATACAAGGTAGTATGTGTAATGTTCTATTTTTATTGATTTACTATGCGAAATTTCATACTACTCCATCCGCTCAAATACGAGCTACAAAGTTATTGTTTCACTTATTAATATAATGATTTTAAACAGAAATGATCTGATTCTCTGTATATTTGTAATGGAAATTCTAAAGAAATACTGGACCAATTAAAAAAAAATTACACTTATAGACATCTACCAGTAATAAAGGTTATACTCAAACCGAGCATCGCAGTAAGATCCTATAAATACTTGATAAATATAGAAAAACATGTAGATCAATACAAACAGTAATTGTCAAGAATACAAATGTTTGTATTGATCGAATCTGCGACTATCTAAAGTGTGCTAAAGGATAAGACCACCGGTGTCGTGAAACTTTAAAAAAAAAGTTAATTAGTAGCATTTCATAATATTAATAGATGTTGATATACGAGCTCTATCGACACTGTTGAGCACCGTAAGTTACGATGTAGAGAGTGCTCTGAACTTAAATCTATTAGTTTATATAATTAATTTATATTTAGAAAATGTTTATATTTTTTATTTATCATTGACTGCTAGTTAACTGCATGACTTGACTCCTAAAAGGTAGTTTTATATTGTGATGAGACCCCTTATATGTCACGTTTTGTTATAGTCCCTTGAATAATAGTGTTAGCACAAATAAGCAAGCAATAATAAAAAGTCCATTCTTACAAACATTTAATCCCTTGCATCAGCCAATTAACTTGACTTTTTTAAATCAAACATTGACATATAGACGTCATACTTTTGAGTAGCTAAACCCAAAATTTGTTTGCTTTCTCCGCAGTAAATAACTTTAAAAACACCTACGCACGATAACAGGAAACGTTCATGATAGATAACAAAATTAAATAACAATTCATTCCATACAATAGTAGCAACTGGCATTCACAATTGGTAACGCCTCGAGAATTGAAACTATTTCCTCCCATTGAATTAATTTTGACCATTTTATTGTAGTACTGGCGGCATGTCTCGATTTCGATCAAGTTCATCAATATCACATATATACTAAAATCGTAAACATGACATCGACACATGTCTATTATTTTAAAAAAAATCGGAAATAAATACATCAGATTACTTTGATTAGTATCACACATATAAAAAAAATTGTAATGTTGATAGATGCCTGTTTTTTTAAACAAAAAATATATTTATTCACTTTATGTTACAATCTATAAAAACTTTGTCTTACTGTCTATATATTTAAGCTTATTTTAGAAACGGCTTAACCAATTTGAAAATGATTTCCACTACTGCCATTGTAGTTCGATTTGCCTATTATTTAGTACTTATTTAATTCCATTTCCAGATTTGAAAAAAAAGATCAAAACCTATTGTTACCCCAAATATGAGGCGTACAAACTCACAGATACAGCTAGTAACCTAAAATATCTATATACATCTGTATTAATATATGTTAAGTTTTATTGCTTGTTGTTTTGTTTGAAAGTATTAATCTCTGTAATTATGTTGCTAAATATTATGAGGAAAGAACCTGTGACCATTAACAATAAGACAGAGTGGTTAACAACTAGACCGCTGAGGTCGACTTGGAGGATGAATGAATGAAACTCAATAAATCTAAAATAACATTTTTCTAATACTGGTAGCATTTTTAAAACAAATACAATAATTCTGGAAACACAAACAAAAACTCACAAAACTTTTAGTCTATTTACAATACTGTAGGAGATAGTACATGTCCATAAAACTATATTAGTGCAGCAATTTATCAGTAGTTACATCAGTAGTAGGACAATAAAAATAATCTTTGTTCAAAGAAACTTAATACAGGTTTTGGGATTAGTCTTTCTTTATAATTTTACAGTATTATTAGCTGACCCCGGAAACACTGTTTTGCCATATAAATTAAAATCACTACTAAAAATCAGGGATTGGTGAGAGACAGGTGAAAATTTAGGGTTGTATGTATTTTTAAATGCCCCATTATAAAAAATAAAATTTTGTCATAAAATTTAAAAAAATGTTAGATGTGGACAACCCTTGTCACTTAGGGATATGAAAAATAGATAGTAGCTGATTCTCAGACCTACTGCATATACATATAAAATTTCATCAAAATTTATTAAGCATTTCGGAGGAGTATGCTAACTAATGTTGTAACTTTCTGTCATTTTTAATACAATATTCATATATATCATTGCCTTGCTTTCATCCCACCATTATACTACCAACTGTTTTATCTGTGTTTACTCTCCTTTTATGTGTATCATCTTTGACACAATCAGTAATCTGTATACTAAATGCAGTAATAACAGTAATAAATGTTTTTATTTCATTACTTATCTGTATACAAACAATAAAAAATCTACAGTGAAAAACAAATATAACATTAATATTTGGAGGAGATACATACATTATGTATCTAGAAGTTTCTAAAAGTATAAATATAAAAGAGTAGTATGTTTTTTATATTTATATTTTAGGATAAAAGGCCACACAGGACCCATGCCCAAGGCCCCCATTCTCAGGGGGCCCCCAAAGGACTGTAAATTTTTCTCACACATTTATTCTGAAAACATTTTTGTCAGGCACACTACACTTTTTTCACAAAGCAGTAATGATATCAGAAGATATTTACAAGGCATATACTACACCATTATAACGATTACTTCGCCTATTCCTATGTTTTTATACCTAATAACATTTTTTTTTCTTTTTTTTATACTTTCCATCAGGACCCCAAATTCTTGTGTGCCCAAGGGCACCAGCCTAGTTTAACATGGCTGTGCTAAGAACATAAATATTTTATATACTATAATTATCAATGCAAAGTTACATCATCTTTCACTGTAATTTTTTTCAGTATAAACATATATTCCCTGGCAGACAGGGTAGAGATTAGGGTATACACTGTAGAGCAATTACATCTTATTTTCACATAATCGAGTTTTATTGTTTGTTTATATTTTGTTTTTAGACATATCGAAGATATTTACATTGTTAACAAATCAAGGTGATCAGCCAATCATACTCATAAAGTATTAATGCATAAATATAAAATGATATTTATTTATTTCTCCACATATTAAACATAAAATATATGACAGCAGTATCATATCATACTATAAAACTTGTAAGAACTGGACTAGCTTCCAGTCTCCTGCAAGTTTCTTCTACAAGGAGATCTGAGATCTAAGTATATCTTTGAAATCCAGGCCCTTATCCTAGATGCATTGCGGTGTCTAACAACAAATAAAAAATAAAAAAATAATACATTAGTATATATTATTAACTAGTAGTATTATATTAGTAACTATCCAGCTTGGCATGGGTTATACATGTATTATACATAAGCATTTCTCTTTAATTACTCTGTTATTACAAACTGCATAGTTTATAAGAATGATTCAAATATCAAAATACTATCAATATTACCATTAATACATTAACAGCTCCATCATATAATGTAATTAGTGTGATAAATACAATGAATGTTCAATTAAAGTTCCTTGTTTGTAAAGATTCAAGTTTAATTCACTCTCAATTCTCAGGCATTCAATTCATACTGGCCAATAATAAACTAAAGTTTCACAGGATCTGAAACTAATCTGCTTTGTAAGGTGACACCTGTGGTCCTTCTCATATACTGCCATGCCTGATAACTATAATTATGCATATGTATCTTGTTATTTAAATGTATATTTCAACTTTAAAAACAGATCGGAAAGTTGATATCAATGCAGAATTACGCACAACAGATGTACCCACGCAATAATTCGAACAAAATATAACTCTAGAAACACTTAAACAGTTTAGTGTGAACTTACCAGACAGTCCCACAACGGACACCGTGACCAGCTTGCCGCCGGTATTATCCGACTTCTTTGCCATCTCAATCAAATCTCAATAAGAAGGTAATATAAAACAAAATCACTGTATCACTTTGTAGACACATCACAACACGAATCAGACTCTTCACGAATGACTAAATATGCATAAACACAATTCTGAAAGAAAATATAACACGGTAAACGTATTTATGATATATATTAAAAATAAATATTAATAATATTTTTTTTAATATCGACTATGAACTATCGTTTGGGCATTACAGTTACATGGTTCTTCTGATCGTCAAATGTGCCGACATAATAATGAACGCCCTACTTATTTCCATGACTGTTTACATAAAACATGACAGATATATAAATAAATTATTTTTATAAAGATAACACAGTAATTTATACACGTTTTTTAATAAAAGTATTTCAAGAATTAAATTAAATGCCTCTTATAGAGCCCTTTACTGACACAACAGATTCTAACAGATGCAACATAAATTTCTCATACGCAATCACACTAAAGTATAGCTTTATTATAACGGCCATGAACATAAGACTTTGCAAAGTATTTAGAGTAAATATAATTACATTCTAATGAGAATAAATAGGGGGATGAAAACGCATTAATTCTTGACACAACTCTCTTTTGCTTTGTACTGAAAGCAGGATAGCCAACATTAATATTGAATTTGCCATAAACTGAAATGGACATACATTTTTTTTCTAAAACACATTTAGAAATTTATGTTTTTGCTTGATTTCATAGGAACGTTTATGTATTCTATGTCTTTAAGCGACTGTGTTAAAATGTAAACAAAGAACGTCCAAGAGATGAAGCATTTAAATTTGAGTCTATTTTAGGTCTACAAAAAAAGGCAGAAATTTTATTAACCTGAAAAATCATGACAAATTATTTTACGAATTGTTAATACTGGATTTAACATATACTGCCGACTGTGAAGACATATCTAAAACTACATTTAAAAAAATACATCTAATTGGTTAGAATAAAGTAGTTTATTCTATAAACTTCAGCGATTATTTTTTCCTAAATCTTTCATGATAAAATTGTTTTGTACTCTTAAGAAATCTTTTTTTTTTTACTAGAAATACTAGAATATGACACACACACTGTATTGGACATACTGTTCGATACTTTTACTAGGTATATGACCAATATTTTATAATATTTTGTATATCTGTAATATATTTTGTATATGTGATTATGATTATCAATCACAGGATAATGAATAATTTCGCCATGACAGGTTGACAGTGATTTCGATTTAAAAAAAAGTTAAAAAAAATAGTCACATTATTTATTTTCGTAGTGCAACACCCACTTTGACTACTTTTGACAGCACCATTACGAAAACACAAGCGCATAAATGTCTCCCCGCGATATTTTCCTGAGAAATGACTTCTACAAATGATGGAAAAGACGTGAAAAGTAATCAAAACAGTGGCCCAAGAGGCAAAACATATTATATTGAACTTTATAAGGTAAGTTTTACATTTAAAATCATCAAGATTATCCCCTACGTTGCGACGCCGTTGTAGTCGTGATGTTCATTATGGCCGCCATATTTGTCTAAATTCTACTCTTGTTTTCATATATTTCGGCATATTTCCAACAAATATGTAATGATATGTGATTAGGAAATGATAAGTTAAAGAACTTGTATAAAAATAGTATTATAATTGTTAATATTATTATCCAAATTATACCATAATGTGTACTTTATTTTGCCATTCTAAAATCGTAGTTTTTACAAAAATTTGTAACAAATTGTTATAAAACCAACTTTAATAACATTAAAAATACGTCTTTTATTTAACATTTATTTAAGAATTTAACAACATGTAATCAAAACCTTCAATGTTGTCGATTGTGACGGCCAGTAATTTGGGCTTCCCAAACTTAATTCATGATTGCAGCCATAGCTTACCACAGTCAAGTCACGTAGATATTATTTGTTTAGGTATCATCATAATAATATAACATGCTTGAAGATTCCATAATACCAATCTTAAATAAGTCTTCACTGTCATTTATTTTGTACTTTAACCCACTTACAATAAGGGTTATGTGTTTGTCAACTAATTTATTTTCATGCTGATGTCATATTTTTGTGTATAGCTGTTATTACATACATTGCTATAGCTACATTTTCGTGTGCAACTCCATATTAATTTATCACTGAAAACATTGGTAATTACACACTTGGTGTACCTAGATTGCTAGTTTTAATTTTACTTTTTATACTTTGGTCATGTTATTTTAGTTTATGTAGTCTATGAAACAGTTCATTTAACTAAATATAAACTTACTAGCTGTACCCGCGACTTCGTCCGCGTAAAATAGTGACCTTGAGCAAATAATAAAAAATATATATTAATAATCTAACCCAATAAAAAACGTTTCATCGTTCTAGCTTCAAAAATGAAATTTCCATACATAATTCCATACAATTCAATCAACAGCCAAAAACTAAGTTTCAAACTACTATCTTTAAAATGAAGATACTTCCATACATACCATACATACATTACATCTCCCCTTTCAACCCCTTATAACCCTTTTTCTTGTTTTTTTTAATGCTACTTATATTAGTGTCATCATGTACCAATGATAAGATGTCGCTATACTGTAACCATTTATGGCCGAGTCCTGTGGCGGTAGGTACTGATATTTTCTCAACAGCCTAAAAAATGGGTTTCAAGTTTCTAGCTTTAAAAAATGACAATACATGCATACAACATTTTAACTCCCCTTTTGACCCTTACAACCCATTTTCGTTAATTATATTTAATCAATACGCAAAAAAATAAGATTGAAGCTTAAACTTTTAAAATATTCCTCTTTCAGTCTCTTATAACCCTTTTTAGCATTAAAAAGTAACCTATGTCCTATCTCAAGATCTAGACTTTAAATTTCATTTAAATCAGTTCAGAAGTTTTGGCTTTTAAGACAGACAGACAGAGTCACTTTCACTTTCATAATATTAGTAAGGTATTTATTAAATAAACTGACCCAAAAAAGCGTAAGAAAAAAGCTTCATCGTTCTAGTTTATTATGTGACGAATTCTTATATGACGAATTTCCATAAAAACTTTTATCTGCTATTTTATTTTACCCCTTGAATGGTGACAATGTGATATTTACAAATTTAAATGTCATATTTATTTATATTTAATAAACAGTTTAAACATTTCTTTAAATTCTTTTGAAAATTGGTGGTCCAGTTGGCCAATAACATAATAAAATTTTGTTAAATCAAAATAATAGATGTGATATTCTAAATTGCAAACTATCCCTCTACTTGCGCTAACCATATCTCTGACTCTACTGGCCAGAATGGAGAAACGCGTATTCCGAACCTGAATAGCTCGGATGGAACGGTAGATGTTGTTTCTTCCAAGGAAATGTTGTTCATATGTATTGACAACATTTTTAATATTATATGTTGTTTTATTCTTTAAAAATATTAATAATATGTTCTTACGCTCTTGTCCAAGAGCAGGGTCATCAGTTATAGGCTATACCAGGATTATATTTATGTATTTATAAAATAAAATTGCAGAGCAAACGTTTATTCATTTAAATTCATAAGGAGACAACGGATTGACAATAATCAGTTGCGCGCGCAACATATATGATTATTTATGACATATGAGCGTTAATAAGTCGCATATCTAGTACAATACTGGTGTAATACAGAAATTAAAAATTTTTGAAAATAGACTTAATAACACAATTATAAAGTAGACTTTCCAAAATATCTAATTTTTTAGTTAAGCCATTATTATAATAAGTGTGTATTCAACCGCATAAAGATAACCTTGCATTACCATTTTCAACCCCTTACAACCCTTTTTTCGCATTAAAAAGTAGCCTATGTCCTTCCTCGGCGTCTAGACTATATGGGTACCAAATTTCATTTAAATCAGTTCAGTAGTTTTGGCGTGAAAGCGAGACAGACAGACAGACAGACAGACAGAGTTACTTTCGCATTTATAATATTAGTAAGGATAACTTACCAAAATACAATACTTATCATACTATTTAAAAATGTTAAAATGAGTGTATAGATAGATAGATAATTGTTTATTTACCAATTACAGACATAGCATACATGAGGGGTTTAGGTTAGTAATATAGGTGGAAATGGCAGAATGTCTTGTAAGGTAAAATAATTTATAGTCTGTTTTTTTTATTCAAGAGAATAAATTGACAGGTGTACATGTCAAATTTTCTAATAATGTTACCACCTATAGTGGGGTAGTGGTGTAGCTGTGATATTGATTTGTTTAAGGGGGTCTTCCTATGTGACGGCCTGTTTTTTAGGGATGTTTTAGGATTTTTTTTCTACGACCAGTAAATATTTAGAGCTTCAAGTTTTTTATCATTTATTAACACATATTTGGACAGTATAAATATAAAATTTCAGCTAAAAATATTCAGTCAAACTAGAGTTACAGCGCTCTGGACACCCCCGCCTCGAAAAAAAGAGCTCCCACTTCCTCCACGATTCCGGCTGATCGGCTTATCTGAAAAAAAACAAAAAAAGGCGTTTTAATTTAGGCTTAAAAGCACGGAATGACCTATAATCAAATGAATATAAAAAAAATTGGATTTTTGATAGACATTTGAAATAAAAGTTGCAAATTAGGCGTTTTTTTTTTTTTGTTTTTTGCTATAAAAAAATCGAAGTTTTGAAAATTTTCGATTGATAATAGTTCATTCCATGCGTTTACATATATTGAGTGTGCCCTGTAAATTTCAAGTAATTCGGTCCAGCCGTTTCTGAGATACAATGGAGGAAAGTTTGAAAAACACAGTTTTGAGAAAAACGCGTTTAAAGTTTCAAGTCCGTTAAAAACTATTAAAATATCAATCTCAATCGGCGATGCCTGGTCCATAGAGTATTCCTTCCTCTTCCTCGTGAAACTCTTTTAAAGCAGATTGTTCAGCTCTTGAGTCAATGGCTTGTTTAACGACATCACTTACGCGCCGCTCAGAGCGTAAGATTCGCTTTTCATCCCGTTTCTCAACATACGCTTGGGCTTCACGACCAACAGGGCATCCCATAATCGACATAACTTTTAAAATACCTTGAAAACCTTCATTAAAGATAATAACTGCTAAGTAGCTAGCAATTTCAACACCTTTGGGACCAGAATGAAGATGTTTAGGAGCGAAAGTCCAAATCAAAGAATTCAAAGATTCGTTATTGTTTTGTGTCTCTGCTCCTAAACAACGAATTAATAATTCGTCTTTCGATAAATCTTCGAAAACCGGTTTGATAGCTTCTTGGACTTGCGGAATTAGAGGTGGTTTATCGTGATGAAATTGGTCCAGTTCATTATTAGCTTCAGCCTTACGCCATTTACACCAACTGTCTTCGCCTTCTGGACAAAATTGATGCTGAGGGTTTTCATCAGAAGAACATTTGTGATAGTACGTTGCCCAAACTTCCTTTCTCATATCTTCAAGCGAATCTGGATGGCGTCGAATTGCTAATCCGTAGAATTTTGTAATTTCTTGGATAACTTTATCAGTAAGTTTACCTGCTCCTTTTCTGTTTAAGTCTGTAGAAACGTGTCTAAACTTGTATAAACAAATATATTAATAAAAGGGAGGCCAGGTATAAAGCCGACGGTACACAATAGGCCCGGTCTCTAACTGCCAACTCATCCGAACCGCTCTTTCTTTTACCTGCTGTATCTTTAAAACGACTTCGAATTTTCTAAAATCGCTTTACTACCGTATTCTAGACATGTTAAGGGAGCAATTTATGAAAAAAAAAAAAATCGATTTTTTCAACCCATCACATAGGAAGACCCCCTTAATTGGAAATTATTATTTTAACATATTAGTTTTAAAACTTTAAATGATGTTTCCGTGACAGATTTTTAAAATTAACTTACAATAGTGTTTCCATCACTGTTGTTATATTACAGAACACAAAAATACATTTTTGTTGTTTCCATACAAATAGTAATTTTTACAGTATTAAGCTACAAACCAACATCTTTTTCTTTTAAACAGCTAAAACTTTTATATAGCTGTATGTTTTATGATATATGACACTATAAGAGGGTTATTTGTTTTTTTAAAAAAGGCAGTTAGTCTGTAATTTAGTGAAAAATAAAAAATGTATTTTGATTCCACAACCATATATTTATTAATACTTATACTTTATTAATTCTGTGATAATGCATTTTAAATAAACACCATTTATAGGATATTCAGAAATAATATGTGATTTCTGAATATCCTATAAAAAATTTTAATTAATATTAATTTCCAATAGTGACACAACCCTTTTTAAAAAATGCAAGCACTAGTAATGTCAAATATGTCTCTGGGATTAAAAACAGACTATACTGACTAAGCCTTTGCTATAGAGTATATGTTGACACAAAGCTATATATGTAACAATATTAAAGTAAAAAATAGTATATAAAAAAACATGGTTCAAAATAGGAATTAATGATAAAAGAAGGTCTGTCATTAACAGTTAGGGTTATCAAGAGTAATAATAGCTAAATAATTAAATAATTATTCTAAAAGTAGTCAATATTATCATAATTTGTTTAGATCATTACTGTATTGTGATTATTTTATCATTCTTAAACTGACTTCATTACATTTCTCAATCATATTGATTGTCTAGCTGGCAATCAATATGATTGAGATTGAATGTATTTAACTTAAATCATAACCTTGAATAGCACATAAGAAATATTTGTCCTGGAAATTATAGTATGTTAAATTACATTTATTCGTGTAATTACAATTTAGTTCTTGCTGTATTACAACGTAACTGTTTTTAGACACAATTGAAAAAAAAAATAGCAATGTAAAATGTTTCCTCAATAGAGGTTCTCTCCCGTCAACAGACTCCCACAACGAATCTGCTAAAGGCTCGATGGGCCAATTGAAAGATGGATAAAAAAAAAAATTAAGTAATCCATATTTGGAATATTAACATCTATTAGAAAAATGGATATTATATTTCTGTGGAATAATAAATAATTTTTGTAATCAATAATATTTTAATGTATTAATTGTCACTTTTCTATATGATTTGTCAAATATTTTCCTACATGCAAATTTTGTTCTGACAATTGTTTATATATATTATTTCTTAATTACAAACACGCCATATAAAAAATTTTGCAAAATAGATGTAACCACCCTGAAGTGAGTTGATAGTGTTAATTAATTAAATAGAGGAAATTTGTTGATCTGTATGACCTCAGCCTTTTCAGATAAAATATGCTCTTAATCCACTTAAGAAACAATATTTGTAGACTTATAAATATGTTTTTCTGTGAAATATCCACGGATTTGTATTTGTGTTGATTTCTAAGAATTTTGGCTTGCTGACAAATTGATTTGCCCCTGATTATTTGATGGCAGTTTTCTAAGAATATACATATTACAAAATGAGCCATGTACAGGAAATATTTAAAAAATGTAAATTTTTTAATGGACAATGGAATGGTGCACAAGTCTGCTAACAGTTTACTCTGGCCGGGTACCAGTGGAGGATGATAGGATTAGCTCAAGGTCAGGATAGTTAGCAAATAGTGACAAATTCAGCAGGAATTTATCATGATAATGATTATAAAGGGAAACTGCATGGAGGTCAGCCTGTCATGGTAATGTAATATAATATGGACTCTATTCTCCACATTTAGCCTATCATCTGGACCGTTGTGCATCTATAGCTAAGACTAGTAATATAGCCAGCCAAGCTCCTCCCAGAAGCGAAGCAGAAACCTAAACCTGATATGGTACATAGCTAACAATTCAGTCATCAGTTCACATTACTAACCCTTTCTAAATATGCACATTGAGGTCCAAAAATAATTAATTTGTTTCTGTTGTGTTGTGCCACATAGCTATTTTTTATAAAGTTAATCATAACAAATTTATCTCAGTGGTTATGATTAACTGGTATACAAAATAGGTATGTTAATTTTCGTTCTAAATGCTAGTGCATTTTAACCCATATCATACTTGACATATAGTCAAGTATGGTATGGGTTAAAATGGGAACATGTTACATACATAGAAATGTTTGCATTTATAATATTTGTCAGTATTAATAAGTACAGTTGCCCCATTTATTTCTGATGTGGTGAGTCCACTTAGATTTGTAAAATTGGATGGAGCCTTGAATTTTATATTGGGTTTAGACTTGGGTCAACAAGCAATTAATGTAGGTAACATTCATGGCTTGCTCTGTCAATGTTAAACTGCACATTTTTAGCAGTATTTGCATTTTCACTTAGATTGCGTTGTTTATAATTAGGTGTAATAATTAATCATTGACAGATATATTCAGTTTATATTAGATACATTGGAAATTATGGAATTATATCTCGCTACCACATGCAACATAGTCTATGTTATTTCCATATAATCTTTATACTCAGTTGAATTTTGTTTAAATTAAAAAAAAAAATTATTTGTCATGAATAAACCATGACAAGCAAAATGTTATAACTTTCCTCTTTAATATTAGTTTATTGTTTTTGTATTTAATACCTTTGGGAGGGGTTTATGAGGTCTGCTTCTTTTTAAAGGATCTCTTCTGTTTACTGGAAGACAGTGGAAGCGACTTTATTTACACGCGTATGTTACGATTGATCCCCGTCCAATTCAAACGGAGATCGAAATTACAACGACCTGAGCCGATGTTCGAAACTCTCTAGCGGTGCCCTCAGAGTAAAGTCGTATACTCCCGCCTGGAGTTGGCCTTCTGCCGCTCCATAAGTATTTCCGAGGTTCGCAGTGTCATCTGAACTCGCTACCTATCGTTCGGCGAAACTGCGGCCGACAGTGATTTTGACGCTAGTCCTGATGTTTTTTTTATCGGTCCAGTCGTTGGAGGCACGGCTGAACGAGGAGTGCTCCCTCCGTGCACGCAACAAACACGTGTGCGAGGCGTGGCGCCGCATCCACAGCCTGTGCCAGCACTCGGCGCCCACCACACACGCACATCTGCTCGGCTGGCTGCAGAGGCACACCGCCCGAACCGTGCTGCATGTGAGGATATACATATACGTAACAATAGCCCTTTGAGTGCCATAGGTTTTTCTCTCATCAACAAATCAATAAGGCATACCTTAATATGTTAAGAAAATCGTTATCGCAAATAAAATGTATATCATCCAAAAATGATTGATTATCCCTGCAGGGCGCTATGCGGTAACTAATTTTGACAATTTGTGGACACACGCGTAGGAGCTCGATAGCGGGTAGGGTAAACAAGTTTTTTTTATGGAATACAGGCTAGCGAGATACGAGGAGAATGGATTATAAAAAAAAATATATAGTAAAAAAAAATGTATCATAACAGCCAGTATTAACAGCCAGTGCTAAGTTGTGTCTGTTTATTTGCTGCCATTTGAGAACTAAATGGATCTTGATAACAGCCAGTGCTAAGTTGTGTCTGTTTATTTGCTGCCATTTGAGAACTAAATGGATCTTGATGAAATTTGACACGAAGATAGATACAATCTATCTTCGTTTCAAAATTCAATGAGATTTATTAAATCATGAGTAGCAACTATTACCACTTATACACTACCAAATCGATTCAAGCGCTACCTCTGCAAGCAAACATTGCGCTTGAGTCAATTTGGTCGCTTGCGAGTGTATATAATATTACTGTACTTATATGTTGTAGGTATATCAAGTATTTTATGTCGTCTATAGGTGTTAAATAATACAATTATGTTTTAGACGGAATGGCCAAAGAGCAAAGATGAGCACACTTTTCTTCAAGATGCCATTCAAACATTCATTCAAGAGTGCGACACTGCGATCGTTAGCAGAAATGGCAACAGCCCGCCATGGGAGAGCCAGCTTCTGCAGCGAAGCGAGTGGTTCAAGACAATCCTATCAAATCCCTGGGGGCACCCTGTGCTTAAGGTGCTCCTGGATCCACAGGGCAAACCCCCTACTGACAATGAGGGTAAGTGTAATAATTATATCATGTCCCTTATATTATGTATTTCAATTAAGTGTGGCGTCCATAAATTGCACACACATTGAATAGTAGGGGTAGACAAAGTGTGACAAGGAGGGGTACTAAATTTGGTGACATCACTTTTTAAAATTGAAAATAATTGAATAAAAAACTTAAAAATATTTCCAAAAAATATCTGAATATTTTCAGCTTTATTTCTGATGTTTAAACTGTATTAAAAACTTATACTTAACAAGTTTATACTGGGGTCACGAGAGTAAATAAAAAAAATTGTGACTTAAGTTCCAGATGACTATATGCCTTCCTGCTATCCCTTTTGCAATTCCTTTCCTTATCCACCTCTTCTTAAAATTCACCAGCAACTCCCCTGGGGTTTATTCCCATGAGTCCTTCAGTTATTTTCCAGCAATGGTATTTCTAAACTGAGATGATATTAAAACTTTTTAAGACATCATCTTATTCCTTCTTAAAAACTTGCAATTCCCCTGGTTGCTCATAGGCGTCAGTAATGGCTTACTATTAGGGGTGCTGTTAGTGTTATATAATAATTACTATTTTGTAATTTCTCTCCAGTTCTAGAATGGCTGAAGGAGGAGCGCGGGGTGATGTTCGTGACACGGCTGCGTCAGCTCGCTGCGTCCAAGTGCGACGACTTGGCGCTGATGCTGGCCAGCAGTGTCATGGACAGAGTTAGAGCTGGGATTGTGGATTTGACTGATGTTGAACAGTTGGAGGATGTCAGAGGTGAGTCAATTAAAGGTGCAAATTTGTCTATTTACAAGTATGTACTTATATATGTTTTTTTGATTGATAATTAATTATTATGATAGTCCAAGTTTGTATGAAAGTTTGATGTTCCAGTGTATTATGTACTGTAAATACTATTCATCCCAATGGTTATATAGTCGAGAAAAGTTCGTTTTTCTATAGTAGTGTTATTTCATTATTGGAATAAAATATCGTATAGAAAGTTGATTAGACTGAGTTACGCTTGGGAATCAGCATTTTTTCCCACACTACCTTTCTAAAAGAAATTTGGTGGTGCTAATGAGTTCTGATATGAAGAATACCATTCGATGCTGAACGCTCGTGATTACCTTACGAGGACCGTCATCCAGTAATCCTTGTTAACTAAACATAATATCATTATTATTCACTAATTTTAGATTTAATATCAAATTCATGAAAATATATACATTAAACAAATATTTCGTTAAAATTCTTGTTATGTTTGTTATATGTATAATACTTTCGCTCTTTAGCTGCCTTCTTTTCGAATTTCGATTATACATTTCTTTAATGTCGACTTAAAATCTCTCATTGTACTTATTATTTAATATCATTTAAGCAATATGTAGAATTTCGAGTATTTCTGTACAGATACATCCATATCTGAAGATGCGGAACCGACGCTCGCGGATTTACTCAAAAGAGATGCCGGATTCACTATCGACGTGTGGGAACTTCTCACTGATTTGGAGTTTGTACTTCTACACAAGTGGAACAAACAGTCGCAGTGCATCACTTTGGTAATTATTTATGAAATAAATGCTATTTAATTCGCGCAACTTTCTATATAATTATACAAAAATGTATGTAGTAGTAATAATAATAGTCCTGGATAATTACACAGCGCCATATAGTTCTAAGCCAAGCAGAGCTGGTGTTATGGGTACTAGAGAACTTACAGAAATAATGAAATATTTTTTTATAAATATACATAAATCAGACAATCATACTCATGAATACAAATATTTGCTTCGGGCGAGGAATCTACCATAAAAAAACCCGATGTGCTAAACCACTAGAAAAACCGTCAAGACACTACCGATGACCGATAACATTTCAAAGATACGTACATAATAGATCTAGCAGTTCCGGCAAACGTTTTGCCTTAAAATAAAAAAATAAATTTAGGGGTGGACTACCTCTAACATTTAGGGGGATGAAAAATAGATGTTAGCGGATTCTCAGACCTACTCAATACGCTCACAAAATTTCATGAGAATCGGTCAAGCCGTTTTGGAGGAGTATGGGAACGAAAACTGTGACACGAGAAGTTTATATACAAGACATATATAACTATAACTGTATCGAACCCCTGATTGCGTACGATTGAAAATTCAATGTAGGTATAATGTCGTTCGCCGACGCTCTCCGATGGCATTCCTAAATCTTATATTTACCTAACGGGTGCCGCATAAATCGCGGCAGATCGCATGATCTGTGACATAGGAATAAGACCTCTTTTCAATATATTTCAAGGATCATCTTGACTACTCGTGTTACTCTCCCTTAGAGTATGCTTTATTTTATTATAGGCGAAGAGAACACCGCTTCGCAAAGGATATCAGTTGGTAGAGCGACTTCGATGCCGACCGGAGACGTCGCCCCGCGAGAAGAAATTATGGAAGAATAGCAAAGATGCTGCCACTCTAATTGCACAGGTTAGTGTCTATCATATATCTCTCTACGTTAGACCATTAATTTATTCATTACATTAGCTTACCAATACATTTTCTTAATTAGAATGGCAAATGTGCTGACAGCCCACCTGATGGTAAAGGGTAACCATGCCCAATAATGAGTTTCACGGACCTAATCATGTTACATCTGTGATATCACTTACGCGCTACCATTCCAGTGGACTAAGGTACCATGCCACGAAGACGACTTTTTACTGTCTATTTTCAATGACTACCTCAGGACTGTTATGGTCACAGGCGTAATAATAGTAGTCTAAATTCGCCTGTTGTCTTGATAGGATTATTCAATGTTTGCTTTTCTATCTATATAGAATATCTAATGAGAATTGATGACACTTAATAGGTATAAATAAACCTATAAGAAACTATCAGCCTTTGATTGGGCTATATTGATCTTGACTAATTTTTCGGACGTTTCATGGTATCTGTATATTTTTCATTTCAAACTTGGGAATCCTAAGAATTTTCTCATATCGACTTCAGTTTCGTTCCACCCAAGATTTGTTTTGCAGTTGTTAGGAATAATTATTTTTTTAATAAGGTACATAAATCACGACCGTTGCCTGGTCGTTAAACTCACCCTACTGGTTGTACATCGTCGGTAGGTCCGTGGGTCGTGTCGAGTAAATCGAGCTGAAATAATGGCGACGTCTTTTAAAGTATCTTATACAAATAGTTACAAGTCGGTAGTTGATCAACACTACAACATTATAGGTTTCTACACCCAGGACGAACCTGTGACTATCTAACTAACGTCAACTTTACAAAAATAAAATACTGCACGTTTTCAGTTATAGCAGATCATACCGAGAATATAAATAAATGAACGCGAATCGCGTTCACTCCACCTTCGGTGGAAACTCACTGCGTGGAAAATATCCCTTCTCTTTGATATTTCGTTCATAACTAAGCTCTGTCCAATGCTATATTTCTAGACAGCTAAAAAGAATCCATGGTCATTGGTGGCTGTCAAATAATCAGCCCCCACCAGCCTGCTCAGGGCTATAGACAAACTTTTGGAGTGACAAATTTGCGCTCTAATAAGTATCAAACGGCCTTGCTAATCAATAAACTATTTGACTTCCTGCACCCGATACGTGCCGGTGTTCCTCAGGAACTCATGTTATAATAACGACATTTCACTATTTCTCTACTTAAAAGTCAAAACGTCACTATCAGATGACAAAGCTTATGAATATTCGCCTACGTTTCGTCACCATCACGCCAATGAACTGATAACAGATCATCAGAACACTCCATTATATATGAGTTACATAATTCAGAGATGCTTTGCCATAAAGCCAATGTGTCGAGTATGTCACAAGATGTTGATTATTAATCATTCTGGTCGCTCGGTTTTGAATTGGGTCAAATGGAAGTGACTTGTATTGTGGTGCTCCCGCTCAGAGATGGGAATATAATCCCAAATGCGTCCAAAATTGTGCTTAGATTTCAAAATAATTTCACCAGTATGGTCTCACATTCAATGACCAGTATGGGTGGGTGCTCATTCATAGTGGTTTGACGACGGCGTATAGAAGTTAAATAATACACACGACATTGTCCTCGCCGCCGAATACGACAACCCATTCTGTACTATTTAATATTTATCCCTGCCCGCCTGCGCCCTGACGTTCCACCGTTCATTGGCTCGTATAGTGAAGCCATAAAGGACAAAAAAAAAAAAATAACGGCGGGACGTTTTCGTTTCGGTCGCAGGTGATAATTGCACGGTGCATGGTGGTGCCGCGGTGCACGGGCCCGGCGCGGTCCGCGCTGCAGGGCTGCGCGCGCTCCCTCGCGCGCCTCCTGCCCGCCGCGCGCCTCCCGCCCGCCGCCGCCGCGCTCGCCGCGCCCGCCGCCTCCGCCGCGCACCTGCACGCGCTCGCCGCCGCCGTGCACGCTCAGGTACCTACGGTGCACTGTGCACTGTGCACTGTGCCGCGCCTCCCGCCCGCCGCCGCCGCGCTCGCCGCGCCCGCCGCCTCCGCCGCGCACCTGCACGCGCTCGCCGCCGCCGTGCACGCTCAGGTACCGACGGTGCACTGTGCACTGTGCACTGTGCCGCGCCTCCCGCCCGCCGCCGCCGCGCTCGCCGCGCCCGCCGCCTCCGCCGCGCACCTGCACGCGCTCGCCGCCGCCGTGCACGCTCAGGTACCTACGGTGCACTGTGCACTGTGCACTGTGCACTGTGCACTGTGCCGCGCCTCCCGCCCGCCGCCGCCGCGCTCGCCGCGCCCGCCGCCTCCGCCGCGCACCTGCACGCGCTCGCCGCCGCCGTGCACGCTCAGGTACCTACGGTGCACTGTGCACTGTGCACTGTGCACTGTGCACTGTGCACTGTGCACTGTGCCGCGCCTCCCGCCCGCCGCCGCCGCGCTCGCCGCGCCCGCCGCCTCCGCCGCGCACCTGCACGCGCTCGCCGCCGCCGTGCACGCTCAGGTACCTACGGTGCACTGTGCACTGTGCACTGTGCACTGTGCATTGTGCACTGTGCACTGTGCCGCGCCTCCCGCCCGCCGCCGCCGCGCTCGCCGCGCCCGCCGCCTCCGCCGCGCACCTGCACGCGCTCGCCGCCGCCGTGCACGCTCAGGTACCTACGGTGCACTGTGCACTGTGCACTGTGCACTGTGCACTGTGCACTGTGCCGCGCCTCCCGCCCGCACCGTGCACCGTGCTGCACCAGCTGTAAGGCACGCGCCTGCGGCCTCCGCCGCGGCTCTCGCCCAACAAATCGCCGCTCTCCCGAATCCCTCAAAATTCTCAAAACTTGGAATGACAAACCCCTATTTTGGTGTCGCGATTTGTACACAATTGTTCCTTTTAAATCAATTAGATTTAACTAATTATATCTTTCTCATTTCAATTAAATCAATTCGTCTTATTCAATATCAATTTAATAAAAAAATCTTTATTTGCAAATTACAGAGTACAGAGGAAATGAAGCCGTTTATATGCGAACTCTACGTGAGGGCGATAACGGCTGGAATGAATGAATTGGAAAAGCTCAAATTGAAGACTGAAAAGGTATTTATTATTTTTATATTAATAGCCTGTCTACAATTTCATCTATTACGACACGACTAACAAATACATTCTATAAACTAAAACTAAACATAGCTATAAATATATACCATAATCTCCGTTTTACAATCGTTACAGGAGTCGGAGGCTCGTTCGACCGAACGGACGCTGTCGTCGTGGTTCACTCAGTTGGGCGGGTTGTTGTCCGCGAGTGCGCGGATACGATGCGAGTGTACGCTCACCGCGTTCTCGGTGCACCCCTCGCCCCTCATGTACGCCGAGATCGAAGCCGCGCCCGCGCTGCCTCCGCTAGCTATCGTAAGTACTCGCCGAGAATAAGCTTTTCATCTTCTCTAGTTTTATTGTACGCTAGTACCCAGTGATCTATACGGCGAGACACCTCGCGATAGCGTACGGCGACCGCGTCCGCATTGTCACTATAGGCTATCATGAGGAATGTACTTCCCATTATCTCAAATTTCTTTGGACGGACCTTGATGTATAGCGAGATTGAGATGGAGTCCGCACTGTCACAGCTTACTGTCGTAAGTACTGGTGAAGAATGAAGAATATTATCCGTCTTCTCCATTATGTCCGTAAGTGATATGGCGAGATTGAGACGACGAATTGCCATAGCTCGCAACATGGCTGCACTCGTGGAGAATCTTCTTAAAATGAAATGAAATTATTTCATTAAGGTTTGTCCAGGGTAAAAATATAACAGGTAGCTTGATGGAGACACTTTGACATGTTTTCAAATTTCATTTTAGGACTTCGATATAAAAGAAGAGTCAAAGGCAGAATTCGGGAGCTGGGCGAATGATAGCCGATCACAGACCAACTTTGTGAAGACTTCCGAAACGTTGAACCTGAAGCAAACGCAGCAGCGGGCGAACGTGCTGTCCACCGCGATATTTGCGGAAGGTGAAGCTCTTGGTCTTAGCGCCGAACTCTGTCAAGACCTCGCCGTTTGTTTGTCGGGGCCCAGGGTCAAGACCTTATCGTGGGCCACGGATAGGTGAGATGTCATATCTTTATTACATTTAGTGGGATATTTTAAATCTTACGTTTCGTCAGTATTAAACAAATAATATACTGTAGAATTGTATAGAACCGTGAAAGAAAAAATATTAAGGGAAGTCAGTTAATAATTGTATTATAAGATTATTAGTAGTAGTATGTTGTTTGGGAATATATTTTTTTATTTTATAAAACACAAATGTGTATATATATATATATGTGCTTAAGTAATAAAGGATTTATTATTATGATAGTTTGCGTACTGTAAATGATAAATAAAAATAAAACTATATGAGTTGCTTATATAGGTACTAAAGGTAAAAAATGTACATTGATTCGAACCATCAATATCGCGACGAATGCATAAATTTATTCACAATAAATTAATTACTACATAAAATGCATCGCATTGCTGGTATAATAGTATAAGTACATTGTCAAGAATATATTAATTAGGACACTAATAATAGAGCCTTTTTTCTGAACTTTACGAGTTCTTTTAAACTATATTTACAATAGATCTTTTATTTTCATGATAGAAACCAATGGAAGGCGCTGGAGGACGACAGTGCCAAAAGGTGCAACTTCTCTTCTCTGTTTAGTACTCACAGTTCACAATTGACTTGAACTTGTCTTCCCGTTTTATAAAATGCCTTCCCCTCTTTCTCTTTCCGTCTCTAGGATACAATTCTGTTATTGTTTGATTCGTGCGCTAACAATGATTATAATAATTCCAGAGAGCAACTGCTAGAGAACTGCCGCTCGTACATGGAGCGCACAAGCGGCGGCACTCGCGCCCTCACCACGGAGCTCAAGTATCTCAATCTGGATCCCAGTGCCTACGAACACTTACCGGAGGAGGACGACGACGAGAATGACATATATTATGGGATTGAGAAAGGTAACATTTGTTTTATTTTGGAAATAACAGACAGAAAACAGTCAGTTACGTTTTAAGAATGTACATGCACCACATTTATTTTGCTGGAAATCCTTTATTGCATGTAAAGAATTTTGGGCTTCAGTTTGTATAAAAAACAGGACATACACTAAGAGTTTTTATATTTAGTGGTCAAAAAAAAATTTTATTAATAAAATTTTATTTTTCACCGCTAAATATATTAGCGGCCAAAAGTAAAATCTTATTAAAAACATATTATCGAATTTATGAGGAAAATTGTTAACTACACAAATCATTCATACGAATTTTAAGTACTGTTACCAAGACTTATTTTTTTTTTAAATTACATTCTTAGGTTACGAGCATCTAGTAGAGTTTCAAGAACCCGAAGAGATATGGCAATTTGACCCTGAAGAGACTGAAAGTGCTTCTAGTAATATTGAAACAGAATGTATTAATATTAAACGGCGTAAGAAGAAAAAGCGCCTTATATTCATGTCTGAAGAAGACACTGACCCCTTAAGTCTCACATCAGAAAACAAAGAAACTGAAAAGAAGAAAGAACGACCTCACAGTAAAGAAAGAAGTAATAAACACAGAAAAAAGAAATCTGAGAAACATCCTAAAAATGAGGAACATAATTGTGAGAGGTTGAAAGATAACTCTCAAGTTAAAGAGAAGAAAAAGGAAAAGAAGACTAAAAAGGAGAAGGTATCCAAAGAACAAAAGTCGAGTTCTCTAACTAGTCTTATCGGCATCAAAGTCTCCAAGTTACCAGCTCCAGTAAAGACGGAATCTGAAACTAAACTGATAATAACTGATAGTGATTATGACAGTCAAGGAAAATCTTCTATGACATCTGTCAACTCTGAAGGCAATGATTCAATCGTCCTTTTTGATGGGTTGTTCTCAATGGATGATTATAAATCTCCTGAAAGAAATAATCCACTGATTGATAAATTTACTCTTAATAATAGTGAGTTGAGTAATGTACAAGAAGATGAATCATTAAATGAACATACAAAGGCGGCAACGAAGATTACTCTGGAGAAGTGTCAATCATTAGATATTGCGACCAGCTCTACCCAATTGTTGGCACCTACATCATTGACTATCGTAAAGCCACAACCTAATATTAAAACAGAAGCTTCTCAAATACAACTACAAGAAGCTGCTAAAGTTAATGCTGCCAGGGAGGAAGTAAAGAAAAGTATTAAAAAATTATTGGACTTCAGACGGCAAAATTATTCCAATGATAATATTTTTATTAGTTGCAACCAAAGTATTAACTGTGATAAAATTGACAATGTTCCACAAAGTGCTAAGGCTATTACTACACAGGATTTTCCATCACAATCTTTTGTTAGTCCAAAAGCTGTTGCAGTTCCTACTATACCGAAGGTATATATAAATAAGAAACAAACAGAGGAGCTAAATGAATTAAAACAAAAAGTTAACAGTTTCATACATATGAATAATGCTGCAAATACTTTACAGTGGGATGAAAAAGTTACTGTAACTAAACCCTTACAGAATACAAGAAAAGCCATGAGGACATCAATTAGTGATTTGGACTATGTGGATACTGCAATGAGTGCTAATAATTACAGTGACAGTTTGAAATCTACTTTTCAAAACAAAGTTGTTTCTACTGCTAGTAATAGCGATCGAGCAAATGTATTGAATAAAAATAAGCAACATAGACCGACATGTAATAGTAATAATGTACTTGGCCAACAACATACTGCATGTTCTGAATCACAAGAGCAGAAAAATTTTCAAGACTTTCTTAAAGAATTACAACAGACTATAAATGCAGGCACTAGTCAAAACTTGGCAGAAATGCCACCAGTTAGTAATTCGAGTGGTACGGCTAGAAAACAATTAAAGCCTATGAGCAAAGTTACACCTTTAATTCCTAATACTAATAGGCAACTTCAGTGTGCTGTAAATTCGCAATGTGCCAAACAGATAGTCCACCCAAAGAAAATGGAGCATGCACCAAATACTTTCTCGCGTCTCAGTTATATGCATAAACATAAACAAAGTGATGCTAAACTAAAACAAAATGATATGAATAATCGTCAAGATCATCTGTTAAAAGAATCCTCCATAGACTTAGCTCGGCGTATAGCTGAAAGTAATAATACTAATCTGAGGTACCAACAAACAAATAAAGATAGCACAAGAACTGTACGTGGTCAAAGTGTAAAGCATAATTCAAATGTATATTATAATCGAAATTTAGAACCACGATCGTCTTTAGTTCAAGATTGTCCTATAATGTCTAATATACTACTTTCAAAGCCAAATAAAAAAAATAACTTTCTTAGCACGCCCACAAATAAACAAGTTACCAGAGATGATAATTCATCAAAACTGACAACTAGGAATTTAGAACAGCCGAGAATCAGTGTTAATTCTCCTACAATGAAATCTTATCTCTCAGAAAAAGATCAAAATGACCTAATATTACTGTTGCGACAACAAAACCGAATAAATGCAGGAAGCTCAATGTCTAAGATAGAAACCAGTGTACATAAAGACGAATACAAATCCTCTATCAACGGCATTAATCATATATCTACAAAAACATATGGTTCATATAATTCAATAGTTACTGACCAGAGCAACAACGTTCAGCAATATGTGGGACAAAAAGTTAAAACTACAGTATTACCAAAGGTCGTTGAGGTATCAAAAAATAATTCATCTAGTAAAATATTAGAAACTAAATCGATCAAGACTAAAGGCGAAAGGGTTTCTACTTGTAGTAACAATAAACGGAATGTAATCAAAAAGACACCAATCACGAAGGTTAAACACAATTCTGTGAAATCTGAACAAAAGTCACGAAATATGACTTCATCACCGCAAGACTGGGAAAGTGTCATGAACGCTATTCGAGCACAAAAAACTCCAAGTAGAGATCCAAGTGCACTGGAAGTTAAATTGAAAAGAGATAATGAAAACAATCTACGAAATCAAAGGATAGTGAGAACTACTTCTACACCTAAAGACAGAAAATCTCCAAATACCTGTCATATTAATCAAATGTCAAATAAAACTAACACACCAGAGATATGTAGCTCTCCTGTAATTCAAGGCATGCATATTGCTCAGACTACTCATTTGGAAGTTCAAAAGAAACAGCAAGTTTTTAAAAATACTGTAAACCCACCTAAAAAATTGCCGTGTGAACAGAAAAAGCTATTAAGTCACGAAACAGCATATGAAAAAGATCCATTCATATCTGGACTAGAAAATTCCGATTATGATCTGCTGGAGGAATTGATGGATGATGAACTGCGTCAAGAAATTAGGGAATTGTCTTCAGATGACGAGTCTTACACTAGAATGTTACTACCGAAGGGCAATAAACTCACTGGTACTGAGAATAATGACATTAAGAGCCGGTCGATATCATCTCACCAAAAAGACAAAACTGTGGCTATGGATTTGAAATCTAATCAGAATATATCTAATAGATTACTGAATTGTAGTGAGCCCATGCAACGAACTACTCTCAAAACTAATTATCATACTAAACCATTAATAGATTCGTCATTATCGTCATCAAGAGCGATGACAAATAGAAACTTACATATTCATACAGACAAAGTGGAGAATAGTAAAGGTTATTGTAATATCCCTACTATATTGAACAATATAAATCATCAATCTGACGAGTCTATGCCTACTAATGGTAGTAAAAAATGTGATTTTCTTGTTAAAGATAACATTGTGAAGAACCAGACATCAGATTCAGGGAATATTTTTATTACTCCAGTACCACAACAAGCACAGTCTGCTGTACAAAATGTGTTACTTATAGGTTCAGACATGTTCTACGATCCATATGCTGTTTCAACTAGTTTACAAAGTACGGCGCCTTATGTTTTACCAAACAATGCGCCAAATATTACTCTATATCATACAACACAATTTACTACTCCTGATATTAATCCAGTTGCTGTGACTAATACTATTGCTACATTGCCTTTAAGTACACAATCTGGTGCAATATCTTCGTATAATATGCCAAGTATTTCATCGAGTCAACCTTATGTAACACCGTCAATGAATCTGACCGATAGAAGTATGATTACAAATCAGGGCACAACAAGAGACAATAATATCGTTTTGAAAACTAATCACAGGCCAGCAAGTGATTGTCTGCTAGCAAATACGCGTTCTAAATTAGAAAATAAAAATAATTTAGATATAAACTCTAACAGGAGTTGTGAAAGAAAAGTTTTGTCCGAAGTACAGGATAAACAGAAACTTATGACTGTAGAAAAAAGTGGCAACAAAATTTTAAAAAATCAAAGGCAGTCATCAGATGATGACAAAACAGCTCTTAAATCTGAAGGAGTTGATGACAATAGTAGAATATTGAAGAATGAAAGAATAGAAGTTACCGATTATTTACTAAACGAAACTGTGAGTGATCATGCAAAGGCAGAAGCTAGAATGACTGTAAAACATAAGTCAAATGATACCTTGTGTTTAAATGAAATTTTAAGACTGCCAGAAATTAGTGATGATACTTGTAAATCAAATAAACAAAACTCTATTGACAATGACCTACTTAAAATATCTATGACAAAATTGAATGAAACAAGTGATACCAAAGAATCTTCAGTATGTCAAAATATATCAAGTTGTAATAAAATAGTACAAAAACATTTGATGGATCACGAAACTACTAAGAATAATATAAATCTATATAATGTTGCAACAAGAAAAGACAATGTAAGAGACATTAATGATGCTGAGAGACTCAAAAAGAAACGTTTGGCTATTACGACTAGGGAAATAAATAATTCGTGTTATTATCCACCTATTCCTCTGTCTTATATTCCATTGAATATAGAAGACGGGATTAAGAAAATGTTTCAAGTTAATACAACTCACACTGTTACTAAAGAAAATTCTTCTGACTCTAATATACGGGAAGAATATTGTACCAATTTACCCAATACTCAACCACAAGATCAAGGATTAAAAAATGAAAAGTGTAATGAAAATAAATCTATTCAATCAGATTGTCCGCACATTAAATTGAGATCATCTAACAAAAATGTAGAAAATCCTACTAATTTAAACATACCCTCAGTTAGGAACAGAAAAGTAAGACTGAAAAGTGATGTTACTGCTGAAAATGAACAAAATTTTTGTGAGAAAATCGAGATGCAAAATAATTTAAGCAAGAAGAAACCAACGATAATAAGGAAACGAACATCGAAAAGGATTGTCGACAAAGAAACTACTGTGAAATCTGATATAACAGCGCATACATCAGTAAATAGGCCTCCAGCGAAAAGTATGTACCCAATTATTGGAGGCGAACAAAATATATCTGTCGATATACGTAATTCACATGACATTGAGGACAAATTATTACGTTCAAAAATACCAAATACAAAGCTAAAAGATATACTACATGAACCTACATTTTTGTCGCAACAACCAGTGGATATTGAATCATCTAATTTAATTAAAAGTACTACTATAAAAGAATTAACTACCTCAACATATACTAATGAAAATAATGAAACGTGTATAAAGTTAAAAATAAAAACTAAATTATCTGAAGAGATGCAAAATGATAATTTAGTTCACCATGAAGGAGAATGTAGAGTGGCCTCAAAATTAAGCGAAGATCAAGAAAATTATGAGGCTATAACAAGTGTAAATTCTGATATCGACTTTCAAACATTACTTGCTGATAGACAAAATCAGAAGAGAAATGCAACAGTCTGTCATCAAGGTACCGATCGTGTTATGTCTTCTGATAAAAATAATAAAACAAACGAGTTTGTTAATCCGAAAGAAGTAGGACTTCCAGAAATAATTTCTGTTCGACGTCTAAGGAAAGGAAGTACTGACAGGGTTTCTAAATCATCAGTTGTTAAAAGTATTGAACCAAAAATTAAGTCAGCAATGGGATGTCGCAATAAGAGTTTTAAAAGTGATATGAAGTTACGAAATAAAACTATTGCCAAAAATATGGCCACCGCCAATGAAGATATAGCTGTTGCACGTACAGTCCATAGAAATAACTATAGTGGTACACCGGGTCTAAAAACTTTTAATACTTCATTACCCTACTCAGAAAAAATAGAATTGCCAATAAAGGACAAAACAATTAGAAGTGACGACATAACATTTATTGACTGTATGCTGCCAAAGTCAGATGAAGCAACTCCAAGAAATATCAGTCCATCATTGCTGTGCTCAGAAAAAATGGAACTGTGTAGTGACGGTGAATACAACAGGACTGAAATCTCCTCTAGGAAAACGATAGATAGTTATGAAACTACTAAGAATTGTAGGTTATTTAAAAATAATACTGAAAACAAAACTGTTCCCAAAAATATCAGTTCTTGTTTATCATCAGTGGAAGCTAATGTTACTAATACAGAATTTATGGGTAATACGTTGCGAAAACCTAGAGAAAATGTTGTAGACTACACTCAAACATCTCAACCCAAGTTACCTATCTCTCAAACAAATAATCAATGTTCTCTAATTGAAAAAGAAAAGATATCTACTGAATTGCTATGTGCTGACGATCACACAACAAAATTAACCAATCAAAAACCTGTTCCTCAGTTAAATTCTAATAATCAAATACAGGCATCTCAAGATACTATTGATTTCTCATCTGTTCCAGAATCATTGAAAAGAAATGTGATTATTGAGGAATTACAAGATCAAAACATGAATGATTCGAATAAGAAATGTGTGCGTGTTAAGTTACCTAATGGTAGAACATTTAAAGCCACTATTTATGGAAAGTTATATACCGATTTCGAATCATTATTTTCAGATCCAGTCATGAAATCCATGTTATTGAATAACATTGCAGATAATAAACGATATACATTAAATGTTAAACAAGTTACAACTCCAAAAGGAGACAATTCGAAAAGTTCTGCAATATCACATATTGAAGAAATTGCAATGCATTCGAAGCGTCTTCTGAAGGAAGTTGAAACCATAAATTTACTTAGCGATGATGAAGATGACGCCACATGTTTTGAATTTCAAACAGAATTCGGTCGCTATAAAACATCATTAAAAGATAAAAAAATGTTTGAAATACATCAAACCAAGTTTGGTCAAAAATGTTGTGTTACATTAATTCGATATCAACCAACAAAAACACCCACTAAAATTATCTCTAACACTAGTGATCAAAATTTAGATGGCAATTTATCGCCAACTTACAATTTTAACTCTAACACGGAAAGGCACGAAATAGTAACAACTGATATTTCAGATAATGCGGTGACTGTTATACAACAAGATAATAGAGAGTCTTTACAAGAAAAATGTAACGTAAGTAATGAAAATTCAGATATAATAGAAGTAGATGATTCGTCTAATGATAGCATAGATATATTAAAAAATTGTCCAATTCTTTCCATGGATGTCGTAACTGTTGCACAAGATGTCGTTCAACAATTGGAAAATGTTTCTGTGCATGATAATTTTGAGGCTGATACTGATAAGAATATTGCTATTATTAACAATGTTCAGGAAAATTGTACGGAAAAGGATTCCACGTTACAATCGATTGTTCAAATAGATAGACAACAAGATGTTTACTTATCTTCAGCAAAAACACGTGAATGCGTCGTATCACTTTCAAAATGCGATGATCTTGTTAGTAAGTATTTAGATGTCAATAGCCGAAAATGTTTTATTAAACTTGTTAGATATGACTCACTAGTTAAAAATGTGAAAGTCCCTTTAAATCACAATATAACAGATGACACCATGGATGTCTTAATGGATGCTGAAGATTTTATTCCAGTTTCTGTTTTATCTGTACCTAAAATGATTCGTAGCGAATCTTTATCAATTCAGAATGACTCTTCAAAATATGATCATACTATATATACCAATGAAACTGCCATTCAAACGCCAAGATCTACTTCACCTGTTATTGATGTTTTTGAGACTATAGTTGCGTTGGAAGATTATCAAGATGTTGTTGAGAAAGGGAATAAGAATGATCAGCCTACAGAAAACATAACTTGTGATTGTGAATGGTTTATCTCAAAACGCCAGCTTAGCATGATAACTTTTTTGACCAATAGAAATTCACATGAGCAGTGTTTGCAAACTGCTATCAAAATAAACATTAACCAACATAATTATAAAAACGATTTCCTAAGAGACAAAAAACTATGTGATCAAAGTATGGTACGTGAACAAAGTGACATTTTACTAAAACATACAGGTAATCGTTCTCAATATAAATATGATATTAATAAGCCGTCTATAATTTACAAGGTACCATCTCTAAAACATCTTACGACTTCATATTTCCAAATTAATCCAGTTGTTAAATTAATATGGCCCACTTGTGATGATACATCTGCAATAAAAGTTGTCACTACACATAAACTGAAAAGAAAATCTCATTATAGTGATAGTACTGCTGTAGCTAACAAAGTATTAAAAATTAGTGAAAATAAAGCCCATTGTTGGAAAGGCATCCACTATTTGGATAATAAAACATTTCGTGATAAACATTATGAAAATAATTACCATTATCCGGCAACTACTGGAAATTGCTCTTATAATTTATTAATAGGACATTGTAAGAAAAGCGAAAAACATATCGAAGACCATATAATAACAGCAATCGAAAGAGAAAATTCCAAAGAAACGCCTGCTACAACAGTCTCGAAAGATGAAATAATAGAAAATCTTAATAAAATACAAGATAAAATTGTTGTACTACCAAAAATACACAATACCAAAAATAGTGACTTCTTCAAAACAGATTTGGTGATTGAAAAAGAAGACACCTTATTAAATGATCATGCTGAGAAATTATTAATAAAATCTGAAACAAAAGTACATGACCATAATAAAAATCATAGTGATTTACAATACTTAGCCAATACAGATAAACACATTCAAAATGATGTAAATTGTGATCCCAACATGTATAATCCAACTACCAGAATAACCAATCAGTCTATGTTTCATAAAATGCAACAGAATGTTAAAAATATCGAAATAGGGTCACATGAACACAAAATAAACGACGACCCTTTATGTTCATCGGAACATAAATGTTCCGAATTTACTGAATTAATAAATATACAAAATTCTCTAAATAATGATAATAAAATTCATAAAAGTAAGAAAGATATACCGATAAATGAAGAATCAAAAACTCTAAACGATGTGAATGAAAGTAATTCAGAAATTAATAATGAGAAACCTACGTTATTGGATGCCAAACATATATTAAATAGTCCTGAAGTTCAACTTGAAAAACTGTATTCATTATTATTAGACCATGAATACATTGGAGAATTTAATATTACAAAAAGAGAAAAGGAAAGTAGTATTCACGAAATAGAAGAAAGTACCGTATCCGAAAATATATCAAAAAACATTCAGCCACAGAAAGATAATAGATCTAAAATTAATAATAGCGAAAATAGCTATCAGAATAGTTCGGATAAAATCCTACTCTTACGTGAGGAAGATCCAAGTGTGGTTCTGGAAGGTGTTGAATTTGAAGATCCAGTTGTAGGCACATGCTACGTATTTCCTATAGATGAAAATTCCACTGCAAGCAGTGGAAATAACGTGTCGAACTATACTAGAGAAGAAATTATTGAAATGATCCAAGAAAATGTTTCAGGTTCAGACGAAAACATAACTTCATATAGTGAATCACAGTTGGAAGTGATTGTTCCAAAAAATACATATTCCAATGCGATATACAGTGACGAATCGAATTTGGAAAACGTGAAACTAAAAAGAAATCTGAAACGTAAAATAGACGTAGGGGATGGAAAACATAGTGAAAAAAAATATAGGAAAGGTAAAAATATAGATTATCCTAAAATCACAGCAGCTGCCATTATTGAATCGGGATATAGTAAAGAATATAAACGTTTGTTTGATTACTTCAGCTCTTTAAAATTTTCCTATTCCCGATCATTTCTCAAAGAACATATTGACGTATCTGATATGATTAAAGATTGGCCTATAGCGGGAACCTGTGCTGAGAATTCTGCTATCTCTACTAGTCCAGAAGATTGCTATTTATTTTCGGATTCTAATCATGTGCCTACTTCTGTCTATAGCCCTTTTAATCAAACTTTGTCAGAAGAAATTGATGCTGAATATATTGAAATTAATACACCTATTAATGAGAATGAAACCAATTTCAAAATGGGTTTTGGTGAGGGGTCCGACAGAGTCATGCAAAATTTAGAAGATATTATTGTTAGTGATTATTTAAAAGTTTCGGCTGCGACTCTGTCGGACGTAAAACACCCTCAGCCGTTTGTATTTTCCGAAAAATATGATGATTATGCAGACAATTATTACAATGTAAATAATACACCAAATTATCGATTAGATAAAATGAACCATTATACTTCATACGTCAATTTACATGACCAAGTGCAAGAATTTTTTAAGAAAACCACGATCGAAAATGATCAACTGGAAAAGATAAACCGTTACATGTCACATATTAAATTACATGATAAAGTACAATCATACTTCAAGAAAACCACAATCGAATTAAAATATGATTGGATTAAGGAAAATAATAAAGATATATTCGACGCTCCAAGTTTTCCATTTGATTTCTATGTTCATGATTTTATGAAACCTTCACCTATTGATCCAATCGTTCAAGTAGTTCAAGTGGGCCAATTACCGGTTAGCGCTGGCGCACAGAATCCGGTAACTTGTGACCCACGCGTTACTCAAGTATCTAATGCAAGTCCGTCGCAGTGCTCAGTGGAAAATAGCCCACGTGATGACTCACAGACGGTTATTAAAACCGAATATACAGAATTAACAACAGCTAATTTAACTCTACCAATAGTACAGGATTATGGTCAACATAATCAATCTGTACCTATCGAATCACATGAAGTATCCAACTTGCAAACGACTGATGAAAATATACCAATTGAAACAGAAATAAAACCCGTAGTAAAAATCGAGTTAGAGGAAGAGTTACCTGAAGATAAAGATGAAGCAAATGAATGTCAAGAAAATAGCCAGTCTCTGAATCAGACAAATAATCATGTAAATGATATTGACTATGCTTATGACGGTGATAATGGTAATGCGTGTTTAGATGATCCAAATATATATAATATAGGTGAAAAGGAGTCTGTTTCTGAAACTTTTTCTCAAAAATCTGAAAATTCTGGTTCCGAAAAAACTGATCAAATAGCACATGCTATGAATGCTGCTGGAATAACAACTACGTCAGAAACTATTGCGGATAGTACAGCACATGCATTGGTTAACATACTCTCTCAAAAAATTGGTCAGAGCACAGTAGCTCCTGCCAATACTCAAACAACAACAAATAGTTATCCTAAAGCGACGTCAATAAACGCAATGGCACTTCAGCAAGCTTTAGCTCAAATTCTACCACCACCATTAAATCAGACGAATATGTCTGAAAATAATACACAAGCATCAAATACTCAAGTGACTCCTCAAGTCTTGCATATTGTTCAAGGCAAAAATGCATCAGGAAGCCAAATAACATTAGTAGATAACAGTCAACAGTCTGTTATAAGCACTCCTAGTGCTACTCCTGTATTGCATATTGTACAAAATAAGGCTGGTACAGCAGGTGCCACAGCAAATGGTACCTCTGGATCTCAGTCAAATACATTTAGTGGCCTATCATTAGTCGATACAGGTCTTCAACAAGGAGGAAATCAACTACTGCATATCGTGAATACCGGAAATCAGAAAAACAGTAATGCTGGACAACTTCTTAAACGAGTGAACCTTTTGACTAATCTCGCAAATGTTCAAGGTTCTAACGAACAAAAGATGGTGCAGTTTGTATGTAAATCTGCGGACGGTAAAGCGATTCAGTTGAACGCTCCGCACCAACGAAGTATGGTTCTTAGGCTACAACCAATCGAGAGTCCTAATATCCAAACAAATTCATCAAAACCAGTTGAACCCCAAGATATGAATACACCTCAATCAATTGCCTCTACAATACCTAATAAAGATAATATTAATTCTCAACAAGAAATAAAATCACGTTCAGTTTATGAAGAGAATTACGCAAAATTTATACAAAATTCATCCAGCAAACCCACTGTTGGCGAGAAATCGACTACTTTACCAAAGTTCAATCAAGCATTTGGCAAACCTGTATTCCAAGATGGCAATCAAAAGTCAAATGAAATTAATGTTAATAATCTTGCCTCTATAAATACTGGAACTGAAAATTCAGATTGTCCACCTGTTGTTGATAATTCTGTAAACCTAGAGCACATAGGGCAAATAGGTAGCCCACCATTACTGTTGAGAAAATCACCTGCTCAGACTTCGCAGGCGCAACCCAATTTGGTTCAGCAATTAAAACAAACAATTGGCCCAATGAATATCCAAACAATGCATGGCGGAGTTATATACACCCGCCAAATCCCCGTTAACATAGGTGGCGGGCAAACAATAAATCTAATAACGGTACCTAGTACAGAGTTAATGGATGATTCAGGTCAAAAACAACAAACCGATGTTAAGTTTGTTAATCA
This sequence comes from Achroia grisella, assembly GCF_030625045.1. Taxonomy (NCBI): domain Eukaryota; kingdom Metazoa; phylum Arthropoda; class Insecta; order Lepidoptera; family Pyralidae; genus Achroia; species Achroia grisella. The sequence goes on from NW_026712590.1 coordinate 3,158,192, forward strand.
GGGTGAAATGGAACCGTCAATAATCAAGATTGTTCCTCAAACCCAAACGACATCTAATTCTGAAATTTCTGCAGAAGATAACGCTCACATGGGCGTTACCAACGAATCTATGCAAAATTCACAACCTGTTTTAACACAAATGCGAATAAAATTACCTATGTTGAGTAAGACTCCACAAATGGTATCCGGCACAAGAGTCGTAAGACCGTCATTTTTCCAGATTCAAAGAAATGTCATTGGAGGTGCAAACCAACCTGTTTATCAGCAGTTGGTACTGACAGCTGCTCCGCCGCTTGGCCAACAAACTATACGATTGCCACATTCACAGGTATCCAGACAAATTAAAGTTCCTTCGGAAAATCAATCGACGGAATCTCAAATGAGCTCTTCTACACTTGAACAGTTGCGCGAATTTGATATGGTTCTTGAGCAAGTAAAGGAAAGGAGCACTGTACAGCCTAATGCGACATCGAATAGTAGTTTCGCAAAATTGCATACATCATCAACTGAAGTCACTGATAATGGCGTATCCGTCAGTTCTACTCTTACGGAACCTACTCAAGTACTGTACTCTATTGGAAACAATCAACCACTGAATGTAGCATACGTTAATAGAAAAGCTACAGTAACCACTCCAATCACATCTGCCTATGTACGATCACCCGATTCGACAGGTATAGTCGATTCATCTACACCCTCGTCTCACGTACAAATACCTCATACGGTTACCGCGAGGACCTCACCAAATGAAATAACTCATCATCCGAAACCCGCCAAGATAGGATCTAAATCGAAATCTAGACCGAAGTCTTCACATCTTCCTAGTTCAATGAAGTTAAATACTGTACCAACAAAGACATCAACACAAAAACCATTAGAAGACGAACAGACAACACAAAGAATTCTCTACATATTGGCTGAATATAAGGAACAAGTAGAGAATTCTCCAGACAAAGATAAACCAGCACCACGTAGAAGATCTAATCCACCATCTAATCCATCTGGGTCTTCGAAACGTAAGAAAAGTTCGAGCAGTTCTCGCCGACCAGGTGTACGCGATTTAAGTCCTGTTCATGGAGACGACACATGTCGTACGATGGGTTCTGAAGATAGTAGTTGTGGAACGTCGCAGGGCGACTGTAATGAAAGCTGCCTAGAAAGTCATTCTCCTCAAGACAGTCCCCGTAAAGTAGTGCGAAAACTGACATTTGAACCAGAAACACCACCTGCGCAGCCTCGTCCACAACCGCAGCGAAACGTGATAGTAGCGGATGGACAGACGATTACCGTTGCTAGAGGGACAGCAGGAAAACCAACGACGGCAGTACTAATGCCAGCAAATTACATCTTACCTGTGTCTATGGTTAAAGGGGGTCAACAAATAGCCATAGTAACTAACCGCGGGCCGAAACTATTGACCGTTGGAGGTACAGAAGGAGGTACAACCAATGCGTTACTGTTACAGCGATTAATAGGCCCAGCAGGTTTAAAACCTGTACTAGCCCGGCCTGGTGTGCGACATGTGAGATTACCTACAGCGGCGCTTCACAATCTTCAAGCATTTAACTTAGCTGCTGCTACAGCTGTCCACCCACCTAACAGTACAGCGTCACCAGCACCAGCCGCTACCCCTCCGGAACTGGTTGAGACTAGAGCAAATAGTTCTCCGTGGACTGATAGGGAGTCTCAAGAAGTGAAACCAGAAAGGGGCTCGAGTCCGGAAGGCTCTGAACCCTGGAACCTCCACACAGCAGCTGATCCACACGACTACACTTATGAGGAGACTGCTAGAGCTGATAACTTGGACCGAACAGTTCTTGTAAGTATTAAACATTGTATTATTCGTATTTAAGCCCTCAGATCTTAAAACAGTCACGACGCTGTAATTAATTTGAAAAGTGACATGTAGCTGAAAGACAGCTGTCTGTATACACATTTTGAAACTTCAGGATCCGATCCCAGATCGATACAGTCCCGATATGGAAGCGCAAAGGATATTTGATAAGATGTTCGACGTAGACTCAAAAAAGTCTTACATCGTTGATTCGCACGACGATTCGCCGCGTGGCGGTTACGATATTGACACGTCAGATTGCGACGATAAGGCCTACCACCAGGTGATCTATCGTAGAGCTGGCGCTGGTCGTTCAGATTTAGTATGCCTCTTTAGTAGTCCTGCACGCCCCGATTTTTATTTATTTCCTCTTCGTTCGGTGTTGACGTGCCTTATTGTTGTCGATATGCTACGGATAATGTAAATGCGACATTTTTTCTCATTATGGAATTGAAGCAAATAAATATATAATATTTGCTGTAGCTTACATGAAGGCACGCACTAATGGTGTTCAAATGCGTGCGTCTTAGAAAGATAGTCGTGGTGCCTTATTAAGAAATTTATTCAAGCTGTTGTTCGTTACAATATATACGGTTACGGTTTTTTCATTCGGCCTTTCTAGCGTGGTATAACTTGTACTTTTGTATTTTTGCCCCGCTCAACGTCTCGTTGCCTCACACCCGCGACGTGTTATGGCGTGGCTTCTACGTTAAATTGCGCAACACATATTGCTTGCTTAATATGACGTATTAATTTCTATACGCTTATTGTCAATCGTTGCAAGATTTCGCGTTTAAATTTTAGTGGGCATCCCACCACCCGAACGAAGAACGGAACTGTCTAGGTCTCTACTTCCCGCCTCCCCTGTTCATTTAATTCTGTACTATTTGTAATTAGGCACCGTTTCAATTTCGGAAAGGTCAATACGGAGTTTTCTTTCGGTTTATTCTCTAGTCGATCAGTATTAAAGGTGTTTTAAATGTTTTGCCCTCTCATTCATAAAAAACTAAAATGAAAAAGCGAATATATTTTAGCTATTAGTGTTTTGTTATTTTCTTTCAAATTAAGAGCTAATACTGAATAGTATGGAAGAAAAGGACATAACGGTTAATAGTTAAAATAAATTTACTAGACGGTTTATTGTTTTTTATGAATATTTAATTTGGTTTTGGTGTAAATTGGTTCAATTTGGAATATGTTATTTTTGCATGTTGAAGGTACGTCTTCTGTCCCCATCATCGAGTATAACCTGCATCATTCTCGTGCATGGCCCTGTCATTATTCTCATCGTAATTGAAACATTATTCTTCATTTATTATTTTGATATAAAAAAAGTTATTTTTATTATAAATAATTTAATTAAATAAAATGATTCTAATTTGGGGCGTAACGGGCTTGCTTCGTTGCGGTCAACTTACTTTGCTGAAACATCATCGTATGTAGACATTAGATTATGAATCATCAATTTAGCTTTGCTTGAAATAAATGTAATTTTAAATAATAAAAATGTTTCTAAATTTAATTCTAATTGTTATAAGTGTTATAAATAGTCATTGTTCTCAAGAGCAGCGTGAAAAACAATGAATTAATGCAATTTTGTATGATATAGATTGTGCACAAGAAAGACGGTTCTGCGCAGAGGCAGCATAGATTGACACATGTTTCGGCGGCGGCTCTGAGACACAAATACGCCATTTTGGAACATGAATTGAGACTTCAGGTTAGTTTTATTTATTGGATTAACATATGTGTAATAAAAATGTTACTGATAGTTGTCTGTACTAGGAGATATATGAGAAAAAGTATTATGAAAAGACTTTATCCTACCTAAATGAACTGAAAACAATGATTGTTAGAATCGGTGATTATTCCAATAGGGTTACAATGAAAAAGATTACACAATTACAAAGTCTATGGTTCAGTAATATAATAGTCGCTTAGTGGTCAAAATTTAAGCAGTAATAGTAGTATTTTTATATAATATAGAAATTCCTTAAAACAATGTCCATTCAGCTACCTATTTCGGCCACCTAACGGCTTAGTATGATGTAGTTCGGTTGAAAGGTGAGATACGGCAGTGAATTTATACGATACTATTGAACACTACCAGTTTTAAAAATCGGTTCAGCAGATCCAGGGATTACCCTCCCCCTACAACACAATCTTTATAATATTAGTATAGAAGTATTCCGTAGTAAAAATTATATATTTAAGGATGTATATCACTAGCTGTGCTCGCGACTTAGTTCGCGTGGTTATTAAAAACACATTATACATATTTTTTGGTTAACTTGAACTATTTACGAAGCACGCGCTTTTCAAAAATGTATAATACAAAAATGTTCACTGATACTTCGATTATATTGGTCGTAGCGCATTCAAACAAACAAACAAATTCATAATATTAGTACATTAGTATAGATTTGACTAGTACACAAACTCTGCATAGCTTGGGACTAGACGACGCTGTGTTAATTTCAGTGTTTATTATTATTATTATATATAAAATGTATGTACAGAAATCACTATCGGAGGAATGCGAGGACCTGGGCGTGGACTCGCCGTCCGCTTCTGACTTGTTCCCTGAGGCTGAGCTGCTGTTTGCCGCCTCACCAGCACACGACCACACGCAGGACCAAGGTCACCACTCGCACACGCGTTAGTATTTTTTTTAATACTAGCGGTCGGCCAGATGTTGACTTTCGACCATAATTAATTTAACATTCAGTAATACTGTAGACAAATAATAATAAAGACAATAAATCTTATATAAATATCATTATTCAGGTATGTCTGTTACAGACTCTTTATGTCAAATCTATTGCCAGTTCGGAATCAAAAGAGTTAAGAACTCACAAGAAATTCAGCTCATTAAGTATCTATGTATAAGTAGTCTCTAATTAATTATTTAAATATGAATTTCAAATGATCTTGTACATGATTATAAAAATTAACCTGTACAAAGTGTCGGAAATAGATCTACACGAGATTCTTTACGTTTATTAATATTTTACTGACTTAACGTTTATTATTTCTTTACTCTAATTAGTACAAATTCAGTACCAAAAACTTAAAAAAAAAAATGTTACAGTACTAATTTATACACATTTAATTACAGCTCAACCAACATTAATGAACCAGAGTGGTATACCTCAGCCGGATATAGATGACCAGATAGCTACAGATCAACTCCTCCCCCGTGATTCAATGGACCCGCAAGACCTGAATCTAGGGCTCGAAGATGTCGGCATAGTGACAGTCAGCGAGGATGGCATGCAAGCAACAATAGCGCTGGACCAGGAGGAGTTTGCTAGGTCCCACCCGAATACGACGTTTCATAGTGAACCAACTGAAGAAACTGAGGTAAGGCTTATAGTACTCGAAACAGACTGAGGCTTTTTTCATTTCTTATATTGTCCTAGTCTAAAAAGACTCAAGATGATTGTTAAGAAAGTTGTCTTATAAAGCTTATTAAAAGTCAGCTGCTGTTTCCAGGGTGGGTTTAGGAGCAGCACCCTCAGAAACATATAAAAAAAGAATTAAGTCAAATATATTTTTTCTTTTAATAATTATGCTACTATATAATTTTTTACTAATGTCTTAGAACTGAGAGGCAATCCTCCCCATTCTATTTGCTATCAAATGATAGTTAAAACTCTATATTAATTATAAAAAACATACAAATGGCGTAATGTATTAAATATCCGCTGATTGCACAAACATGTAAAAAAAATCTGCGAAGCATGAATGAATCTCTAAATCCAAATTTGTCAGATGTTTGTTTATATGCTATTTTGAACGAATAATATTGTCAACTGGCTGTACTGTGCTGGGATACTTCATTCATTAATGTCATAACATTTGAAGGTATTTAATTATAATAATGACAATTTGGCCTTTGATGCTAGAGGATAAATAATAAACATAATTATTTAGAATGTCATAAACAACATCATTATCATCATAATATCCAATTACCGGTCCAGCATAGGTCACTAAAACGATAATTGGATCTATTCACAGGAGAATTCATAATAACATTATTAATGCTTAAATATTTTAATATAAAAATCCTTTGCATAGTATTGGAAGTTAATAAAAACAGCAATTCGGGGTGTATTCTTAACTATTGTTAAAACGAGAGGTTTTTTATATAGTTGTATCTACATATACTATGCATACATAAAAAATACTCGTGATTTATCCGCCATCATTCTTTTCAACTTACGCGAACCAATTCGCGAGTTACAGTTAGTGTCAAATGAAAATTCGTATTTTGCAGGTTCATCCGTTTACGATAGCCGGACTCAAAGGTCGTCACATCACTTCAACTATATTTCATTCGAATCGAGCACCTGCGACAGTCCTGATGAGCACACCGCAGACAACTGTTATATCCCAAGCCACTGCCGAACCTAACGGTGTTCAGAACATCAAGTATACAGATATAGATAGCATGATACACGCACTACCCTCAAGTCACACCAATAATATTAATCTGTCGTCGGTGCTCGTGAAGGACGACGGCCTGACTCGATTCGACAGCATCTTGAACGATACTAGAGAACTGCATCTCACTAATACGGCATCCGCGATAGTCCACTCGACAGGAAACGCCACCCAAGTGATAAGAAGGGTGTGCTACGACGACGACAAGAGGGACCGGGACACCAGGTTCCTCCTGGACGACCCGGACGCCCTGATCGCCGGGGACGACGCGAAGATGATAGCCGAGGACAGCTCCAGGGACGCGACCCTCGAGTCGATGGCCGACGACGACGCCTCGTCCCCCGAACGGCACACCGAGCTGTTCTGGGAGTCGAACTCGGCGTCGGAACGGTCCGAGGGCCGACGGCCCCTAGACTTCAGCAGCGACAGCGACAAGTGCTGCAAGAGTCCGTCGTGCGACGAGACCAACTCGACGGACTCGAGCGGGGCCGGCCCCGCGAGGTGCTCGCTCGGGGCCCCGGCCGGCGCCCCGGGGGCGGCGCCGGGCGCGGCCGGGGCCCGGCTGCGGCTGCACTCGGTGATCCGGGAGGCGCGCTCGGACGGCTCGTCGGACGACGCGCCCCCGCTGCGCACCTACCCGCCCAAGAGGAGCCTGTCCGGGAAGACCCGCGCCGGGGAGCGCTCCCCGGACCGGCGGCGGCGGGCGTCCGGCCGCGGCGTGGTGAAGCGCGGCTGCCACTGCTGCAACGGGGAGCCGGCCCCGCCGCGCCCCAAGAAGCCGCGCCAGAGGAAGCCCGCCATGGACTTCGTCGACTAGGCGCCGACCCCGCGCCGCGCCCGCCCTCCACCGCGCGGCTGGTGCGCGCTCCGCACCCACGTTTTATAAATCGCGCATCGCGCCAGACTGACCTGCGATCTCCTTAATGTTGAGGTTCCACTTAGGTGTATAATATAATAAATTGTTAAAATTGTTTTGTATATAATTTTATATGTAACGAAACTGATATAATGGTAAGTTAGCAACTGATTTTTAAGTGAAACGTTTTGTTAATGTTTACTTACGTTTGAATTTAGTGGTTCCTCTTTAGGTGTTATTATTTTATGTTGTGCTGCTACTGGGTCACCTATGAGTTCAAATCGAAAGCGCCTTTTTTTTATTTCATTGTTAAACTTTACTTCGTGTAATATATTCGTATACATACTGTATTCATATATAATTGTATAATAAATGTGTATTATCTATAGGTTACGTCGGACGTAGGTTAAGTGTTTACATTAGTGTTTACAGGCCATACTCAAATATAAATCTAATCGTGTTTAGATATAGATGTGTTAATTAATTTGAGACATAGCCCTTCATAACAATGCTAGACTGAATTTAATGACGTTGTTTCTTAGTACGTTGCCATTTATTTCGAAACATATTTGTAATATTAATTTGTGTATTGTAATGTTACGCATAACTTAACTGTAAGTGACTTCCACGGGAACTGCACAAAACGGTGTTACGTTTCGCCGTCGAGCGATATTTTGAGATGGTGTTTATCTGAAATCGTAATTGTTCGGTGCCAATGTTGAAATCTTTGACGCGGCATTCGCGCTTCACATTTCCAAAGGTGTTATTTCTGTATTTAAATATATTATAACGTTTAATAGTAGCAATGTGTTAAGCTAGTGTGAATTTGATATCCATAGTGTTATATGTACATACATTTTTGTCCCCAACTGTTTAGGGGACCGTCTAGTCACTAAAACCTATATGATATAGAGTTTAATAATGTCTTTTGTAGACCCAGTGGGCTCTGAGACTCCATCGCTGGCTTGTGTGGCTTAAAGCCATTTATTACGTGTTAATTTCATACAGTATTTCCTCGCTTGTGTACATAAAGCTAGAACAGAAACAATATTTGCGTCTGTCACATACTCGGCGAGTATTTATTTAATATAATCGCGGGTACACTAATACAGAATTTGTAAATAATTACGGATGGTTTCAATTTTAGTGAATTTAGTAATTACGGCCGTTCAACGCGGCCGGTTTATAGCGAAAAGGACATTTTGTGCACACAACTGGGTCAAAGTTATAACCCATAGTTCGATATGTAGTTATAAGATTATAGAGTTATATTAGATAAAAGAAAACTCAACAACTGACGTTGTGCCAGTTAGTTTTGAGTTTGGGGGCTATGCGAGCAATGGTAAACAATATTCTGACTAAAGGCACTAAAATTAACAAAATCCTATGTTACTGTGGACTTGTTGAATCCGTGATGTTATACATTTTACGCATACATTTTGTTTGAGAGAAAAAATCAGTTTCCGCCATTTTTTATTGCGTTTAAATTTTTTATGTAATCAAAAGTATGTTGTTGTTGCTCGATAAATATTGTTGGTAGCTGTTACCTTCGATATTATTGTCAAACATACAGTATTGCAGATGTGTTTTGTTATATATTTTAATTGTAAATTTAAATTTATTAGCTGTATAAATTTATAATTAACGTTTAGGGAGTTCCGTCATTAGTTTTTGATGCAACAAATTGTGTTTTGTGATTATGTGAACATTATTTTTCAAAGTGCTACAGAAGAAATGATCATTAAAACTTAACTATTAAATTTTTTTATTGTTTCATTTCGTCGACTATAAAGATTAGAGCCTGCATATAAGATGTGTTGCCGATAATATGGCACGGATTCGTGATTAATGTGATGATATCTACAATAAATAACAATTTGGTTGATATTAAATATTCTTTAGTTTTGTTTTGAATGAGAGCAAGTACGCGGTACATCGTCCAAAGTTCTTAACACTCATTATCATGTCTCGTGTCGTGTAATATAAACATGCCCATGATCACCTTCAGTAATATGTGTAATAGTCTGGGACGATGTAATCATAGATCATGGAGAAGCATGATATGCAACTTATGTTTCAGTTATCAACGCGTAGACGAACAGAGTCCAAGAAATTACTTTGAAATTTGTATCATACCTTTGACAGTAAATGTTCAACGTCTATTATATTAGCTATAAGAACTGAACAAGTCCAATCTGAATAAATAAATTAAGAAAAATAACTATTTAAACGATAATGGTTTTCATTATCTGGCTGATATGATTCAAAATTGTAGAGGATATCAATTAGACAGTGTATTGATTATGTGCGCGCGCAACTGAACTGACGTTTTCATTCGGTACGTGAAAAAATTCATTTTATCGCCATAGGTCTTACGCGTGGTGAATTTACTTGTTTTCTGTTAAAATACATTATCTGCTTTACATTTTAATAAATCAATATATTATTGTTTTAGAGGTAAATAGTTTGGTTTGTGATGGCTTTTTGTTAATTTTTACAGACATTGATGTAATATCTGTGTTTGCTAGTGGTTACCGGCTCAGTTTGGAGGTAAGTTGAAATAGGGTATTTATATTAATATTAATGGGATTATAATAATTATTAAAGATAATAAATTTATAAATTATATTTACTTATCGTAACTGATATTATAAATATGAAATACTTGTATTTTCTTGGGGGAAGGGGATTATTAATGTGGTCAAATAACCCCATTACTAGCAATGTACTGTTAGGTTGAATTCCACGCTGCTCCTCCTGGAAATCGTTATGATAAATTCCTGATAAATTTGCTACAATGGGCTAACTGACCTGACCTCATCCACATCTTATTATCCTCTACTGGTGCCCCGCCAGCGTATACCATTAGCGCAGGCGAGTCCACCACTCCATTATATATTTTTTTATTTATAAGTTACAAAAGTACCTGCAATTAAAATAAAATCTGTAAAAAGCTATGTTGAACATATATTACATGTACAGTATTTTACACAGGTAGCGGTGTGGGATACAGTTAGCAAAGAATATATTTGGTTCAAGGTTTCATTTTAAAGCTTACACGCCGCTCTCAACTGTCGCTGTTCATCTTCCACACATATCATTTGGTCCATCTGATCATGATGTAATCTAAGTCTCGAAAATATCTTTCAGATACACTTTAGTTTTTAGTGTTTTAATTTTAATGGATGATAATGGAATGGTACTCCCGCCTACGCTAATAATATACGCTGGCGGGGCACCAGTGGAGGATGATAAGATGAGAATGAGGTCACAGTTCTCAGGGGAACCGCGTGTAGGTCAACCTGACATGTACACCGCTAGCAATGGTGTCGTAGTCCCTATTACTAACAATCCTCTTCCAGTTTTGTGCAAATATTTTTAGTACTGTTATCTACGGGTTTGCCAGTACTAATAATCTATTGAGGTTGACCAAGGTCATGCGATCCCCTTTGAAAACCATCACGGGTATTTCCTGGTGTAGTTACTGAACTGATTTTATTTTAGAACCCATGATCTACCACTGGTGCTCCGCCAGCATATACTATTAACGCAGAAGGGGTGACTATTCTATCATCATATATTAAAAATATACGCCTACTTATACGATATCCACGCTTTTTAGACTGAAAAACATTACAAGACATGAAAATATTTAATAACAATAACCCTGCAATGAGGGTGAATGCTACAAATTTAATATCATATTGCACTATATCTTTTAGGGAAATATGTTAAGAATCATAAATACTATCGACCTGGTATAACTACCATTTAAGGTTCATCTGTATAGCTCACGTAGATACGGTTTCGTACGGTGGGAGATATTAATTCATATTTCAGAAGGATATATAATATTTTTTCACTAAAAATATTGTCTTGGAAATTTGCTTGTCGTTTGGCCTCTTTATAGTAGTAATTATTTTATCGTAGATAAAAAGGTATTACATACTACTAATACTTTAAGCTGATATAAATTAATACTTAATTATAGTTCACAATGCCATTCATGATAATTAATACATTAAATTACTAATAACAGCAGTAGTTATTACTTGCAAATAGTAGTGCGTAATGGTAGTCATATTTTTGTGGAAAATCCAATTATAAAAAAAATTTGCTACCAAAATAAAGTAAATCCCCTATGAAATAAAATAAAATAAAATAATTTATGTTCTGACTGCTTCAGAGCTAAGAAAAACTGATAAGAAACTTAGCTTTTATTCTTTCCAAATGAGCTTGTACATGATTAAAAATACAGATATTTTTGATTTTCTTATTCTTTATTCTATCTAAAATAAATGCACAATTTTATGGCATTCTCTACCAGCTAACTATTGGGTAAAAACAGAAAGCGGTTGAAGGGTAGTAAGGGGGAAAGGTATACTATTGGTATACATGTATAAACATATATGTATATACCTAGCTAAGTAAATGTGTCATATTATATATCAAACAGATTCATGATATTTATATACATAAATAAACATATATTACGCATAGGCGTAATATATGTTTATTTATGTATCTATTGACAATAAATATCAGTTTTTTAATGCGTAGGTATATACATAAAACAAGAAAGGGAAGTAATGACGATTAGTGGTCATATTGACAGTAATGAAATTAATATGAACTGGTGTTGCCAGCGTATAAATAGCGTTTTTACAGGGCCATCATTCCAACATAATTAAAAAAAAATGACGTTCAAATCAATCCAAATAAACACAGTAACTTTACCGTGTACCTACTATGAATGCGAAGATTGAATTGGCAACCATAGAAACATGCATTACCAATTGCTGTTACCAATGTTATCTATACTGTTACTAAGTTTTTGAGTTTACAATCTGACAAAAACAATAAAAATATGCTTATCTACTAAATCTTATTAATATTACAAACGCGAAAGTTTATGAGTATGGATTGATAGATAGATGTATGTTTGTTACTCATTCACGCAAAAACTACTGAACGGATTTTGATGAAACTTCACAGTAATATAACTTATACATCAGACTGATGACATACATATGCTAAAATTTCATTTTCAAACCGCTGGCACGGCTAGTGTTGAATAATTTCTAATTTTATTGTCTGTATTTCTCAGCTTCATTTAATTGTAACTAACGTTAGTTTTGACTCCTAAAAATTTTGTAATAGATAAAAATATTTTGAATTAGTTTAATTTCTTTTAATGAAGAAATGCTTGATTAATGGTTAATTAACGAATCACAAATTAAGAAAATAAACTACTTAGAATGAATTCATTTTCTATAACATAAGTAGTCTAGATACAGGTTAGATACATGTAGATATAAATACAGTTTGTTCGTACAAATACAACGACTAGCAATTTACACGAATACAACAATTTTATTGCTTCGATCATATCTAATTTGTCTATCGGGTTTCCTTTGCGTCAATGAGGCGGCAGTATGGCGCGTAAATGTGTATATGTATGTATAAGTACGTACGTATAATACGTTTAGAAACGTTTTTTTTTATTTGAGCAAGATACTTTCCTATTTATTAAGTACATTATTTATTTAAGTCATTAAACAAATTTCCTTCAAACATTATTGTCTTTTGAATATGATTTATTAATGGATATGCACTTACTCTACTCTCTGTATATGGGTAGGTATACCGTTACAGAGACATTATTTATATATGTAGTACCTATATTGTTAGCAACGGGACCAATGGTCACCATTACTATCTGTTACCACCCTTTGCTTCCTATTTTTATCTTATTTGTTATTATTGTAATTTTTTTACTTTTCTTATTTAGCGTACTAACTAACATCCGCCGGAGTCATTATCTAAAAAAATAATTCATAAAATATGGTTTGTTATCAAAGTTCTCTAAATTCGAAATAATAGGTACACAAAGTTTTTCATGTCAACCAGATTGTTTAGGGTCTTTATCAAACCACTAGGTTTTTTCGCACTACTCAATGCAGTTGGCCGCAGCTGGTTTGTACAGTTTCTCTAGGCGAAAATGGGGGCGAGTGGAAGTACATAAGGAGCGGTTATAGCCCAACTCCTGCCTGACAGATAACACTTTAGTCTGAGCGTAGTTCTTGTTTTGAATGGGCAGCATCAATCGACGAGCATAACTAGTGGCATAACTATATCATCTGAGGGCCGTGGCAAATGCACAGGATCCTGCTCCAAGCGCTCCTTAGTGCAGTTTCTTAAATAGATTCTATTTTTTTTATTAAATTATGTATTTCTTCTGGTGCCTAAATCAGGAGACCCCTATGACCGAACCCGTGGTAGTTTGTCCGCTCTGACCCCTATTGTTGTGTAACTGGTAACGACGTTCTTCAACAATGTTTTAATTTTTCTTACCTGCTATATTTTTAGGGAAAATGTGGGTGGTTTGCGTGCCCAGTTGGGGAGTGGCCATGGCGGCCGGTGCTATTATACTATATGGCACATTGGATGTGGCATACTTCGCTAGAATGATGTACACGGTGGCTAAAGCCAGGTATTTCAAGAAGAAGGCGTGCATACTGGATACCACGGAAGTTCGTTGTAAGTTTTATATATTGATTATTTTGTGCCTACATTTGTAATATTTCTGGCAATATTCGGTACCCTGCCATTCATTTACGTCTCCATATACCTTAGATTTAACTTTAGGGTAAAATCAGTCCACTTTACGGCTGTGCGACGAGTGTATGCGTTATTAATAAGCCACTGTAAGCACACTATTAAATAAACTAACTAATATAGTTCAGTTACTACATCTGTATATCCACCTAAAGGAGTTATGTTAAGAAGCGACACCTCATCACTTCAGATATAACGCTACAGTGGTGACGGGATAACCATCGCACTACATCTTCTATTCTCCTTTTTGATTAATGAAATGGTTCTCCCATTTGCGCTAACGGTTTACGCTGGCGGGGTACCAGTTAGTTAGTTACCAGAGAATGATAAGTTCAGGTCAATTAGGCCATCGTGAAATTCACCAGGAACTTATCACGATGGTTCATTAGACTACATTACTATTCCCCCTTGTTTATATGCTACTTGAATGGCAAACAAACTAATGACTCACCTGATGGAAAGTGGAAACTCTTTTTCTTTTTATTTATAGTAAAGTCTGTCGCTACCTTTGTGGCCACATTCTTTTAGCCTATTTTTTTTAGTGGAAACTCTTGCCAATATACATTAATATTACCACTGACATCAGGTCGCCATGTGACGCCCGTAATGCGTACCTTGTATTGCTATTGTTGAAGCTTAACAACTACAAGAAGGTACCTCATTCAGCGGCTTGCTTTGAAAATTATGTTTCGGTTGTAAAGTGCAGATTAGACAGTGAAATTACTGATATTAAGCTAGAGATCTAAGTCTTAGAGTGGTATCTACCACTGGCGTCACATGATGATGTCCATGGAACTATTATACTAAAAGTAGAATGGTGACGGTTACCACTTCGGTACCACTTATATATAGTCCATATACTCGCAATTCCAGCAGCAATATCTTCATAAACTGTAATTTTTAATAATATATATCTGTAGTCTACCGCTTTAATACACGACTATATATCCGAAGGTTGCGGGTTCGATTCCTCGCACGGTACAAACATCTACAATCATCCAGGTGTTTTCAATGTACATTATGAATGTATTTATAAAGAAATGTATCTAAATATTTATATCAGGTGTCCAGTACCTATAAGACAAACTCTGCTTCGCTTGAGACTAGGTGCCGCTATGTGAATTGTCCAGGGTTATTGTTATTTATAATGTTAGTGAGTATTTTAAACTTGTATCACCAGCGTGGTGCCTACTCACCGATATAGACACACTACTATATCACATGAACAATGCTCGATACTTGAGAGAATTGGATTTCGCCCGTGCTGACTTCTACGAGCGTACGGGACTATACGCCAATATTAAGGCGGCAGGTGGGGCGGTGGTGCAGGCAGCAGCCACCATCCGGTACAGACGGTATCTAAAGCCGTTCACCCGATTCACAATTACTTCAAAGGTTAGTCATCATCTGCTTCTAATCTAATTATTTTAAATCAGATTTAATAAAAATAAAAATTAGTAAGAATAATTTCCAATAAATATAGTCTTTTTTTATTTATTGAATTTAATTATATAATATAATGTGGTATCATTACTGGATGACACATTTTTGTGCAAACTTAAGTTGAATTATAAGAGACAATTTAGAGTATAACAAACAATTTAGAGTAGCCCAGCGGTTAATAACCATTATTAATAGTAAAGTCTGGGCTTTTAAAAATAAAAAAATACCTTCTTAAATGACTAATTTATTACTCGCTTTAGACAACATATTTATTTATTTATTAAAACTTCAGTGCACCAGTATAAAAATGGTGGACAGGCGAACTTAAATATCTAGAGGCCTATGTACAAACTAAAAAAAATACTTAATGACAAACAAACTTTTTTTATTATATCTTTGTGTTATTAATAGACTATAATAAATCATTATTGTTATCTATTTGGGCATAGTACATTTTGTAGTTGGAGTTTTATTATGTTCAGATAGGAGTGAGGACGCGGGGACCTCCAGTACGCGGGCCTCTCAATAGTTCTCTTGTTGTTAGGCTAATCTGGCACTGATTTCTTTTCTTCCAGGCAATATATTGGGATGAAAAGACAGTGTTCATGGAACACGAGTTCATTGGACCTGGTGGTTTCGTCCACGCTGTCGCTGTTTGTCGCCAACGAGTCATAGACACATCGGCAGCGGCGATAGCAGATCTACTGCTGCAGTTGCATTGCGCTGGTGCTTGCCATGCGCCGATAGGGAAGATGCCTCCAGAGGTTTGTAGCTGAAAGTTTCTTTTTTTACGAGAATAAGTAGTGGAACTGACTCCGAGCGAATTTCCTTCCTCTTACATTGGGTCTTTCAAGTTAAGAGTGAATAGGCACTATTTGAGATATTTATTTCGAATTATTGGATACTAGCTGTGCCTGCGACTTCATCCGCGTGAAATAGTTACCTTGATCAAATAAAAAGAAAAAATGTAATAGTCTAACCCAAAATAGCCAGACAAAAAATGTTTCGTCGTTCTAGCTTCAAAAATGACGATGCAAACTTTTATCCCCTATTTTATTTTACCTTAAGGGTGAAATTTTGAATTTATATTTAAAACTAAAAATATGTTTCAAATGTTAGGTTTAAAATTTAGATATTTTAATTTTTTACTTTCAACACCTTACAACCTTTTTTTCACATTTAAAAGTAGCCTATGTTGTTTCTTAGTTACTATCTGTGTACTAAATTTTTTAAATTTTATTAAGACAGACAGAGTTACTTTCGCATTTTTAATATTAAGTAAGAATTTTATAGAAATAGATAGAAATAATATTTATTCAAATAAATCTAATATAAGCACATTTGCAGTTTTTTTTATTCTACCACTCATTCAGAATGTAAACTCATCACAAAAAGAATGAGCTCTAGCTTATGTGTTGCTTTTTTGAATAAATACACATTGACAAGTGGTAGGCATGCGATAATCAACATAGAAACCGCTAACTAGTTCTTTATTATTATGTTTTCTAGTTGGAACTCTGGGTGCAAAGCAACGAGTTGAGTTCAGCCAAACTAAGGGGTTCAACAGCCCCCCGACCCTCAGTACAGGCAGACCCCCTCAGCTGTGGCGAGGTGTTACCAACACCAGCGAGCGAATGAAAATACCTATTTCACTGCCAGAGCGATAATTTGAGGTATCGGTTGAATTAAGGGCTATGTTGAAGTGATTGTACGTTTTTTTTATATTAATAAATTGTCATATACGTCTAGTATATCAGGCGAGCCGTATGCTTGTCATTATGACCGACTGTAACCTCTTTTAATGGAATACTTATTGCCTATTTAAGGCAATGCCTGCGACTGACAAACCGGCAAATTGGCGGTGTTTTATAATATATTATATGCATTGATTCAGTTTATTCAATTACATATTTAGACTAATTCCTATAATAAAAGTAACTACTACTCTATTTCTAAATTCTATATCAATATTTACAACAAAATTCAATAATTTACAACAAAACACGACAATAACCTGTGAAATGTCAGTCTAGAATTATTACGAAAATTTTATTATTAAATTTACTAATATTAGTTCGATGTTAGAAGCCCTTAAGTATGAAAGAGATGGAAATTAGGTTTGCCCGTTCTAGCAGTGAAATGGAGCGAAAAAGAGGTTCTTATATTCGAGGAGTAATTGACATCTGCTTGTTTACCTGTACTATTATAAATTGTAAAATAATTAGTACATCATTAAATAATTATGTACGAGATGAAATCTATAAGACTTATTTGTATCCAAGAGATATGCAAGAAGTGAAAATCGTCAGACTAAACATATTGCAAATGTTTACTTTTTAAACATCGTGTTTAATACATACCGCCTTCACGGGTGTACAGGTCCCCTCCGATCGACCCCCCGTCCAATTCAAACGGGGATCGAAATTACGACGGCCTGAGCCGAGGTTCGAACCCCTAGCGGTGCCCTCAGACCGACGACTCTATACAACTTTAGTATCCGTCAGGCGAGAGTTGGCCTTGAGCCGCTCCATAAGTCCTTCCGCGGGTATGAAGTGCTATCTGCACTCGCCCCCTATCGTGAAGTTGTAAAGGCCAGCTGCGGCCAACAGCATTAGAGTAGTCCGGAAAAAAAATCTTTCTCTAGAATCGCTTTATTTGTCGCTAAAAACTACGTTAACATCCATTGCGTAGTTTAAAAGATCTAAGCGAACAGGCAACGGAAACGACTTCATTTTACACTATGTCAATATAAAGGTATAAACCTCTATATAGCAAATGATTGTTTTAAGAAATTATAATTATTATATTGTTCATTATTATATTTGTATTAATTATTATAAATAATAATGTTTGAATCGAATGAAACTAAGTGTGGTTGAGAGCGCAAAAAATTCCAGTTTCAGTTTTCACATTTACTGGCATTTAGATAGTTTGCATAAGTATTATGTCGAATTTTTCTACTTTGGATCTTAGAAAAAAACAGCCATCTTTATAATAAAGTTGCGGTATATAAAGAGATAAATTTTACAAAATACTTACACATGTCTCTTGTTGTAGTTTTATTTTATAAGTATCACATATACATATATATAATGAAAATACAGAAAAAACTTGGAATACATAGACATATTATGAAAGATTGTCAAAAAGTTGGAGTATAAACAGAATGTACAATAACAGAACTATAGATCTAAATACAAATTTAGAAGAAATAATACATCCAGTACAGTATACCACATGTGTAAATCAATAAGAATTGACTTTTATATATATGTTATAATGTAACCGAGAACAAACATAACATTTCCATTTACTCTCATTTCTCTCACTGTACTCAATGAAGTATTTTAAAAAGTAATTTAAATATTATTACTATTAAATAATACCTGACCGACTGATATAACCTGTTTAGATTTCATTCGTATCAAAAATCTGTCGTTAGTTTGTTGTAATAATTTTTATTTAACAGAAAACTGATATATTGTTATACTTGAAATTCAGAGGGGAGATGCGAATTCTTCTATATATTTAAATGATAAATAATTTTACACTTTAGTAATCTCATATTATAATGTTACTTTTAGCTGATTTTATATATTTTCATAGTTTTTGACTCGGGTATTGTTTTAATTATTTTGTTTAATATATGTGTATTTTTCTTGAGGATTGTTTCTTATTATGTAACATTGAATGTATGATACATGAATGTGATGGGAGATTGTATGGAATTTATATTTGTGTATTAGATATTATTTTAAGTTAGATTTGTATAAAATTCTGTAATAATAATAATACCTCTTTACTATTACAACGCCATCTAGTTCCAAGAGCAGAGCTTGTGTTATGGGTACTAGAGCACAGATATAAATACATATATACTTTTTTTATAAACACATACGTTATATACATAGAAAACATCTCGATGTTACACATACAAACAGTCATACTTAGAAATGTTTGTACCGAGGGAGAAATCGAACCTGCGACCATCGGATTTATGGCGGTATACTAAACTGCTAGACCACAGAAGCCGACAAATAATTGTAATAATTATATAACTGAGTGTAATTAAAACGTTTTGTGATATTTGTTGGTGTCATGATATTAAAATTTATGTTATTATGTTAATGAAAATATTTTGTTATCACTATAGATAACATTAATCAGTAAATCGCATTATCTATGGTGTACATTGTAGTCGTATTTACAAAAGGTAAATCGTGCGTGTTTAATATATGAGTCATGGTTCATTCATTTCTAATAAGTTGGAGATTATTTTAAATATAATATAGTTTGTTTATGACCACTCTTAACTCTTGGGCGATGACTTGAACTTAGATTTATTATTTATTTGTACTGTCACTGATATTTGACTAAAGTCCGACAGCTCAGAGTTGGCGTTAATTGACCAATCAACTGTTTTTGTAGTGACCGAATAACCTTGAAATAGCGCAATTTTATCTGGTTTGAGTTTTAAAAACTATTGTTTTTATATTTGTTAAGTAGTTAATAGAAAAATTTATAATTTTAACCCAAAATTATTAACTATTCTATTTACAAATTTTTGAGTTATTACTCGTTAATAAGGCAAATAAAGGATATTTAAATTTTTGCAGTAAATTGTACTCCTATGTCAGTTCAAAGTTACATCGTCCATTCGATCCCGACCTGTCTGAAATGCACGCTGAGCGGCCCGACTGTATAAATATAAATTCAAGTCATGAAATTAGATTTATTGTCAAACAACAATGACAGTCCAAATGTTTACTGTAAAAATACATTTTGACAGTATAAATATTTATACTTACTTATAAGTAATTTATACTTGCCTTATACGAAACGTTTTTGGCATAGGATGCTTCGGGTCATATAAGGTTTACGAAAGATATTTAAAAAATGTGTTAACTTTAACAGTTGTAGACTATATGATGGTCTTTAAATTAAAATGACTAATATTACTTTTATTTTGGTATCAAAAATATAGATTATCGTACTCACAGTTGATAAAACTGTTATTACACGAAGTGTAATTCTAATTCTATACACGAAGGTTCTTCTTTCTTTTACTTACTGTTTTATGTAATTTATCTGACTACTGCATTATAAATATTAAAATGGATGTAAATATGAAAGAATATCATAATATATAATAATTTCAACGACTGTTAAGTTTCTTGCCAATTTTCTATAAAACGGTCTGATTAAATAAGGCATTAACTTATAAAAAATTTACGATGACTCGTAAATATTTTATAAGTTAATGCCATTATAAGTTAATGTTATAAAAATACTGTAAAGTTATTTATGAATAAATATTATTATATAATTTAATTTCGATAAAGCTGAATTATTAATAAAAATGGATACATTCGAAAGTAGATTACAAAATTACAGTATATTGTACGATTTTGGTATATAAAATTAGAATACTGGTAGAGATTGTCACAAACGCAGGTGCTGTATTTTCCTAACGAATATAGAATACAAATACTATATTTGTATTTTAACATATACAAAATATATAAACTGATAACGAATGAAAACAGCATTTGAGCCGTGTTAAATACAGCTCGGATAAGTGTAATATACATTTTTCTCAGTTCAAATATAATATATATATATATTATATAGTCTTATTATTGAAATAGTGAAATGTGTTTTAGCACGAATAATTCTATGGTAAAAATAAAGGTATTTACCTCTCTCTATTTGTAAATTAGTCGTAACGTCAAGAGAGGTAAATACCTTTATTTACCATAAAATTATTCGTGTTAAAACCCGTTTAACTATAATAATAATGTGTAACTAAAGCAAAGTTTAAACTTAAGGATTATATAGTCTGATCCACCAGTATCTTTTAACGATTGGTGTATGTATATACGATAACATTAAGAGTGTTCTTTATCGAAATCTCAATGACTATGTCTACCTTCGTTTTGCAATGTCTATTGATCAATTTGGTATTTACATAGCGAACTAAACGTATAACACATAATTCTCATTAAACTTGTCGCTTTAATATTGTACTGTGGCTTTAAAATGTATTTGAATAATTCAAGCACAAAATGTGATGTACCCATAACTTGTTTAATGGCAAATTTATGTGAAAGAGATTTTTGACTCGGTTTATTTTTTAACCTTGTTCAGATTTTTTATAGAACATTATAACATTTAACATTTTTTATAGAAATGTTAACTATTTAAAATGTTACAAGTGGATATATTTATTAAAAACTGTTCAATTGAAGATTGATTACGATAATATTAACAATTGTTTAATTATTTTTAAATACATAAGACGTCAGCAGACAAGACAGTAACAGCAGTGGCTTTGTTAATTAATTGTCTTAAAAATGTAAAAATTACTTTATCATATGGCAAGATTTGTGCTCGAAGATATTCAGGTGTGGGGGGTATTTGTGATCCTGAGTTTGTGATGATCTTTATACCTAATTCATACGCAGTTATAAATGCAATTTTAATCTAATGTTTATAATCTTTAAATAAATACCTTTATATGGTGTGTGTAATGGAATTATATGTGTTGATTGACAAAAAGACTCCACGCTATCTAATAAGTTTTATCTACATTTTACTTCGTAAATTCGTAGTTTAGAACCTTGGCAGAGCTTGTGCTTGCAAGAAAACTTACTTAATTGCCGAGGCAAATTAAGGGGTAGATATCCTAGGCCATAATAAAATTATAATTTAAAAAACTACCAAACATAAAGTGTGTCATGACTGAAAAATAGGCCCAGAAATTGAATGTAGGTAACATTGTAAGGCCTGCTTTAATCTTAGTTCGCCATTGATTAATTGTGGTGATAATATCCAGGGAGGCAAAATGAACGTGGGCCAAACAACCTAGTCAGAAATTCTTCTTCCTTTTCATCTTATATATAAAATTCTCGTGTCACAGTTTTCGTTCCCATACTCCTCCGAAACGGCTTGATCGATTCTCAGGAAATTTTGTGAGCGTATTGAGTAGGTCTGAGAATTGGCTAACATCTATTTTTCATCCACCTAAATTTTAGGGGTAGTCCACCCCTAAATTTTTTTTTTTATATTAAAGCAAAACAACGTTTGCCGGGACAGCTAGTAATTCTATATTTATATCTATAGTACTAAAATTACTTTAAAATTTATTATAAGAATTATAATATAAATTTGTTATAATATATTATTACAGTAATTAAATCTAATATAAATAATAAAATATAAATTGTTATTATATGTTTTGATTTTAGCAATATACCAACTAATAGTTTTGACCTTCCCAATACTAATCTATTGCAATCCATCTATGAAATGAAATGAAATTTATTTTCCAAAAACATTGTTAAAATAGGTGTCACATTTAAATTTGCAATTATTCTCTCCGATATAGACATATTTGATAGAATAATTGTAAATCTAATCCATAGAGTGGCGTGTATATATTATTTACTTTTAACAGTTATCAATTATAACTAATTCATAAAAATGTGAATCAAATCAAATTTTATACTAAACCTTTTTGCGATAATACTAAAATCTATGTGTTGAATAAAATTGTACTGTATAAAAAAAATGTATTGTAAAATGGATTTATTGGACTTTTGACGTTTTTAGAATATGAAGGCGAGTCGTTTAAGTGGTTCTAATACAGCATTTCCCAGTGGTTTCATATATTCTTAATATATGTAATATTTTATCTGTGGTATTATCTACTTACTAGGCGGCGAGGTGTCTTTTTCTCTATGGTCAAAATTATTGTTATTAATTTATATTGAGCACGTATTATTATTGTGATATTATTTTTTATATTTATGTTAATGTAATAGTAACATAAATAAATAATGACGTTATTTATATTAGCGATTTCATTAATTGTCTATGTAAGTTCTCGTCTTAATTTAATGGTCGTAATTTTTTTTCTTGTTATCCATTCTGCAATTTTATAACAAAATGTAAAATTGATTAATTATTGAAATATATATATTAAAAAAGAGTGTAATTTTATTTCTCTATCATGGCAACATTAATAATATCCCTTTTTTATTTTGTTGTGCATTAATATTATTGGTACTTATATATGGTAGGTACTTTTTATATATAAATAGTATTCTATAGAATACTTTTTATATATAAAAAGTATTATATTATCTGTGCTAATACAAACAAGCACTATTCGAGACTTGCGCAAACTATAATTTTATTATAGAATTTTAAACGTCTTTTTATTCTTTTCAACATTTTGCTAGTGAAATTTTAGTTTTTCCACCGATATAATTTCATAAAGAAATTGTCATTTTTTAAAGTTATAGTACGTATTTATGATAGGTACGCGATATCCCCAAATTGCAGGTAATTAAATAAATATTAACGAAAATAATAATAATGCTTGGAAGTCGTATTATTTTAGAGAATGTAAAGTAAGCTTTTACTTTAATATTTTAATTTTATATAATACTTGTACTGAGGTCATCATGGGCACAACCACATTGACGCGAAGTACAGTCAGCCCTCTCTGGAACCTCACACTATGTACCTACAGTTAAGGGAAAACCCATTTAAATTGTGGTTGAAATGATTTGTATTCTTCCGGTGGGTAAAACCAATCAAACGCATACTGAACTTGCATTATCCTTTTATTTGTTCAAAGAATATAAAGATCAAAGTTCACATTCTCAATGTTTGTTTACATAACATTACGTATATCATAATTATAATGAATTAATTAAATTCTTCGTATATAGTTGTCTCGCTGTGACGTCATTGATGGTACTACAAAATGTGATTATAGATTCGTGAACGGGGACTCACCGATGACGATGCTTCACTTACTAATAACATAACCTTCGTACCCAGTGGCGTGCCTTGGGAGATGTCTATTTCGAGCAGTGGACTGCAGTGGGCTGGTGATGATGAATACCTTTTTGTATGATTACTAACCGTCACTTGAGAGTTCTGTTTTTTTCTGAGATAAGAGCGTATATTCGAATCTTCGCTAAGGTGTTGCATCGTGAAGTGGTGACAAATAAGGAGACTTTAGTATTTATTATATTAGTGTACATTAAATATAGCATATTTTTTGCCTCGCACAAAGGAATTCAATCTTAGTAATATTATAAACGCGAAAGTTTATAATATTACTAAGATTGAATTCCTGGATCATGGATGAATGTTTGTTACTATTTCACCCAAAAAGTACGGATTTTGACGATATTTTATATTAATGTAGCTTATACATAATCATAAATGTTAAGTTATCGATATTTCAAAACAGATATTCAAATTTCGGGTCATATATCATTTGGAATGACAAGACTACAGGCGCCTCATGAAAACGTTATGTTTTTGTTCTATTCTTGTATATATTATAGTTTATGGTCGCCACTTACCGTCAGATGGACACCTGTTTGCAATTACAATCAATTAGAGGAATAACAAAACCCTTCAGTTAATTTCTATTTAATTTGTATGTAATCCTGATGGCTGAGGCGGAGGAAATGCCAAACTTGTGACAGATAAATTCTTTATATGCATCTCCATTACTTAGATAATAAGATAATACTAAATAAAACAAAACACAAATGTAGAACAAAAACGAAGAGAGTAATAAAATTAAATAACATGTGTACATCAAATATTAGATATTGTATGTGTGGTATGACACACAAAATAATATAAACATTTCTAAATAAAAAAATGCAAGTAAAATTATTATGTTACTAGGCACAGTACTGACTCACGTATGGACCATTTCGTCTTACTGTACGATAACTACTGGCGCCTGCCTAAAATGAATACATTCATGCGTCACGAGATTATTTTGCTGATAGAAAAATGATATATTTTTCTTTATTAATTGTAGGACTTTTTCCATTTTCCATACGTCATGCCGTACCGCAAAAGGACAAAATTGACAGCTTTTCTTTTTTTAATTATTAAAAAAAAAACAAATTATTGTCTAGTTTGTTATTTTGCAAAAATTTACATTAAAACTAATAATTCACCAACATCGCGCTCTTAGACGAGGGTTCCGATAGAATAGTGGTAGAATAAAAAATATGACAATATGACAATTTTAGTTTATTTTAATAAAGATTATTTCTATTTCTAATATTGTGCAACATACCTACATCATTGCAAAGTTGTATTTTATTAATTACCTTTTTCCTTGTATTCTCGTTCCTGACGCATTCCACCAGGACATGATGAGCATTGTCTAACAGTTTACATTTCATAATTGTTACAATGGCGATAATACTTTTTCATGTTATATATGTGTTAACATTCAATTCAGACTCGTCAGTTGTGCTCTGGAATAGTAACGTATCATGGGCGTCACGTAATAACATGATGTTCTTAGTTCTGTTCATGTACCTCCATATATAGGCAATTGTTATAATATATCTTCAGATGGCTCCTCAGCTTGTTTGTCATTATTTTTAATAGTTAAGGTTTATTATAAGAGGCGCTTTAACATCCTGAAGAACTTTTTGATAAAGTCGACACAATTGTCGCGAAAACTAACTCTATTGCATAAACTAGATTTTGCCCGCGGCTTCGCTCTCGTTAATTTATCCCCTTAGGGGTGGAATTTATCAAATTTTTTCTTAGGGAATGCGTACGTCATAGTAGCTTTATGCATGCAAAGTCTCAGCCCGATCGGTTTAAAATTGACAAAGTTTCATACAAACTTTTATCCCCTTTGGTAGAATTAATCAAAATCCTTTCTTAGCTCCTATGTCATAACTATATCTATATCTACCTGCATACCAAATTTCAGCCCGATCCGTCCAGTGGTTTGTCCTGTGCGTTGATAGATCACTATGTCAGTCACATTTGAGTTATATATATATAGATTTGGTTGCCTCTTTAATTAAAGGATTATTTAAAACAAGTACTTATGAAAAAAAGTTGTCATCTTTAATAATAAAGTTTTTCTTGAACTACACCTTCTTTGTTTGGAAGATATGGCTTGTTATATTGTTTTTTTACTGATCTCTTTTTCATTTTTAATGATCTCAGAGGTTGAATTAAATAACATATAATATATGTTAATATGAGTTAACACAGAACGAACATGGAGTACCCTAAAATTGTTAAATAGCTTCCTGCTGTGAAATGTCATGTTCGCGCCAAAACAACCGCCATCTTGTATATTATTATTAACAACTACCCGGTGATATGAATTCTTTGTTTGTAAATACGTAAGTAATCCAGTCTTATCCAGTTGTTAAAATGAGAAAGACTGTGTATATTTACTTAGGTGTTATCCTCACCTCTTTATATAGTATGTGATACCATTTTATTGCAGTAGAATGTTTTTTGTAGCAAAGTACTGTTGTATGTATAAATTAATAGGTGAACCAAAAACTTGTACCCCTTTTTACGAAAATACTGTGCAGGAGTATAAAATTTCACACTTAGATATACATAGTTTATGTGCAGAATACTTATATTTTTTTTAAAAATGCGTAAAAAATACATTAAATCTATAAAAATAAACATTACAGACACTACGATGTATTGAACACAAAACACGCGCATTTTTACTCTGTTGTTTATAGTTAAGTCTGTGGTTATATCAAACAGAGAATAGATTAATATTGTTTGTCTATAGTCATTGACAATAGAAACTTAATAATGTACAAACTTATAAATTAAATTGATTATGGTTGAATTTCGACCAATAGGTGACTTAAATGGCTTATTTGCTAACGGTCTGCGTGATGGGAAATGGTAACCGTCATTGTATATGGTACATTACAAAATACATTGTAATACTTGTTTTTTTTTAATAATGCTTTTGCATGACCATGGTTACAAGTCCTTCAGTCGAATACATTTTTATAATGAATTGAATATATAACATAAAAATTAAAACATTGAATTAATTGCCTTGTGTTGCCATTCTTGACAATTAAAGTCCTATACTTTTTTCTATATATCTATATTTTTAATAATCAATTTAATAAGCCACATTGATGTACAGGTGATCATGTATTTGTGATTGTTTGGGAAATGACTTAGATATAATCTGTAATTTTCCTGCCATATTAAGAATATGTTATTTTTTAATTCGGAAACAAATCGTGTTAGTTAGAGTAATGTAATTTTACTAAATCGAATCGAAATTGTACTTGTAAGTGTATTCTGTTTGCGGTCGATTCTAACCACAAAGTTATATATAGACATTATGTATTACTAGAATATCTGAATTGTATGTATAACTAAATTTATGTTGTTTATCCTAAAAAAATTATCACACCATATATTTGCTCTTGTTGGAGAGATATTATATATTGGTCTAGTGTTGCACTATCCCAATTTAAACACAAATCTGGTTCAAACCTTTGTGTCAATTTATATTTCTGACTGACTTTCCGGTAAAGGAAACAACAACAAACCAAAAATTAGTTAATCCGAGTGATGGCGATAGTCTCGTATCCTGGATGTGTTGTGTTCAGCATGCCGTCGATAATTACCTATCCAACGCCTGGCTATCTGGGCTACAAGTCGTATAATTATATTTTATTTATATACCTGAGAGTTTAGTATATAAATGGCTAAGGTAAACTCGAGTCATTAAAGTAAATAATAACTCTGATTCTTTACCACTTTTTTAAATCTACCGTCATGTTTCAATGTAGGTACATAATATTATATAGGCTATGAATAATAATGTTCAATTGCAATAAACCATTTTTTTCTGTTTGTTTCTCATTTTATTTCGAGATAATTTCTAAATTACAACCCACAAATAATTACTACCAGGGTTAGTTGTAAATAAATAATTCCAATTGCCAAAATCTGAATTAAAAATAGCCTGAATATTGTTGATTTCGTGGTACATTGCTGGCCACAAGGAATTTATTTTTCTCTAAAAAATTCTAAGTATGTAGGTTAATTATTTCTATAGGGAAAATAAAATTCATAAAATAATTGTAATGTACACAATTTATTTATATCGTATAGTGTTTCTTATACAAAGATAATAAATTGTAAAATCCTCATTCACGGTCCGAACAATAAATAAATACTTATAGTTTTAACTCCATCAGTCCTATCACATGCCCTTTGGGCAATACTAGGAGTATAACTTACACATTGAATACTTCCATTAAACTTTAGGATTGATTATAATTTGTTTACATTCAAGACCACAACTAAGTGTTTTGGAAAAGACGAGAACTAGACTAGTATACAGTTAATGATAAACTTCTTAAAAGAGCAACGCTTTGCATATATCTCTTCTACTAGAAGCCTTTTCAAACTCGTTCACATAATTCTCCGCAAACACATAGTAGAGGCCAACTTTATAAAATGTTTTTAATATAGAATTGAAATCGCCGTTTTATTTAATAAATGTACAAAAATATGCCTTTGGGCAACTATTTATAGATAGGTATGTATTGTCAAAGGCACTGGTATTCCTATCGGATTATTCAATACAATCTGGTTTAACATTAGGAAAGATCTTGTTAGGTTACATAATCTATCTAAAATTAATAGCGATTCCATGAGGACCTATCCGTATTTTTTTTGGTTTGGAACTTACAGGGCAATCTGATTGAGAAATACTATACATAAACGTTTATAAATAATCTATGTTGGACTTAAATTTACTTAGATCAATCTTACATCTACTTAAACGATATAGGTCTTTAGCCATCGAGTTCACTAACGAGTCTTCGAATAGATGAAACAGATCTACTACACTTATATAATTATTATACATATAGGTACATACATAGTTCACCACTAAAAATGCATTTTTTATATCTATCACTGAGTAGACAAGTTTTATCTGCTCGAAAAGTCTTAAATCCGAACGATATGAGTCTCAATTCATTTAAAACTTCGCGTCGCCTACGACGACTGATCTCTTTCCCTACACGACACATCGACCACGACATAAAGCTACTAGGAAGGATTACAATTAGGCGATACGGCTTAGCCGCTTACAGCTGCACAATATGATACAAATATATTCTCATTTCTTTACAACGTGGTAACTTCTACTTGGGGAAGGGGGTAGGAGACAGTTTGTACGAACAAGATCGACACGTCATCGAAACGGGCGGGGACGCTGCAGCCGTGCTGCGACGAGAGTGCGGCGAGACTGCGGCGAGGCTGCGACGAGGCTACGGCGCGGGCAGAGCGGCTGCGCGGTCCAGGCGCAGTGGGGCTGGTCTCCAGGTGCCCGCGACCGCGCTCAGTGCTCGTGCCCGCGAGCTTTGTTCTGATGCATCATGTTCTTTAACGTCGCCACTTCGGTCGCGAGCCGCGCGAGCTCAGCCTTTAAATGTGCGTCGTCTTCCTCCACAAGCCTATCCTCAGGTCGCTGCGGCCTGTACTCAGCACCGAGCGATATCCCAGAGTCTCTCTCGTCACTTGAACCCTCGCCGTCCCAAGACGGGGACGACCGAGGACCCGGCTCCTGTTTGATGTGTTGGAGTGACAATAGAGCGCTGGCGACATCCTTGTCACCTAAGTGAGACTTGTGGCGCAGTTTCAGCGGCAAGCAGTTATTCTCTGGTGCGTATTGTTCAGTCGTTTCATCCCCGGAACCTGAGAGAGATGACAGTTCATAGGGAGAGGGGGCACGGCGAGATCGAGAGAGGTTGAGTACTGAACCGGGTGGTTCATAGTGTGCTGGATGTGGGTAGTACGCTTCAGGTGCTGGCAGCCTTTCTGGGTATGGTTCAGGTGCACGTTGTGGCGCCGGTGACGGAGGAGACGCCGGTGGCGGTGGTGGCGGTGGAGGTGCAGGGAATAGAGTATTACTTGTTAGTTTACTCCTCTTTGTGACACAGAGTACTTGATCACAGGTTGGCAAAGTGGCTAGTACTTGGTCGATACTGATAAGTGTTTCTCCGCAGATTCCGTATTTTTCCTTGATGGCATCCAGTTGAGCTTTAAGGACATGATTTTCCTTCGAGAGTTCAACAACACGCTGTTCCAACACCATGTCGTTGAAGCGGCGCTTTTCACGGGACCGTTTGGCGGCTTCGTTGTTTCGTCGCCTGCGGTCCCAATAACCATCGTCTTTTTTGTTATCAGGAATGAACTCCCTCTGTTTGCGTTGTCCGAAGAATTCTTTGCGCTTGTTGAAATCATAGTTTCCAGGGTAGTCCGGGTGGTCCCCAGGAGGGCCATTGTTAGGTGAAGGAGGTTCGAGGGGAAAATGCGGAGACACGGAGAGGCGCGCGCGGGGTGGTGGCGGGCCTCGGGGCGGTGCGGGCGCCGGGCCCAGGGCAGCGCCTCCAGCGCCGCCCAGCAACTGTTGCTGGCTTAGGATGAATTCGGCAACCATGTTTCGGCGGACGACACTGGGTCCGCACGAATCTTCACTGTAGTTCTGCAACAAATGAAACGTTACGTTAGTTTTGCATGTTACAGAAAAACGCGCTAACCGTTGCAGTTGTCTAAATAATGTCGCGATTACAAAATAGATGGTTGCAAAAATGCTGTCGCAAGATCCCGCGCTGCAACTTTGCACGTGGATCACCTTTGTGAAACCATATTGCCTCATTTAACGCTTTTTACTCCCTTCATGTTAGCCAAACTCATTAATAAATCGTATTTCTTAACCTTTCGAGTTCATTACACAAAATCAATTTTAAGTCTGCACCGGATTTCTTCCGTTACAAAACTAACTTCCTGGGTGTTAGCTAAGTTTTCGGTTCATTAATTATCAAGACATTGCTTTATGCTGAAGGAAGTTTAAAAAATATATTGATATATTTTAAAAGTATTAGTCATCGTTGTACTATTCGTCAGGCATGTCCAATGTCTACAATTTTAGAAAATAGATTAGAGCATGACATGGTTTGTGGCTTACAAGTCTTTTGTTACGCTAATTGTTAGTATTGCGCAAGTGAGTCACGTTGAAACTAACGTGGTGCGATGTCTTATTGACTACTAAATACACCTGCATTTTTTGAATCAGCATATCGATTCACCTTTATTGATTAAGTGTCATTAACCTCGCTTGCTAACCGCACCCTTAGTTTTGGTGCGCTTATGTAGATATTGATTTATGTAAACCATCCGATTGTTTACAATTACGAGCATGTTAAACAACGACAGGAAGTGTAAAAAAATGCACGAAAAACGCAGTGTTATCAACGTTTTATTATCCAAGAAAAACAATGGTAGAATCATTAATAAAACGGCTATTGTAACAAGTCATAAACGATTCTTTTTTTTTTAATTTTAAAACAATACCAGTGGTACCAACTGAATAGAAAAATGAATTGCCGATCACGTTGCTTTACACGCGGTGGATATGCAAGCAACGTGAGAGTTCTTTCTAAATTTTAAATTATGCTCCACTAAAAGCATTTGAATCCATTTTTCAGTGTGCCGCATTAGAAGCCACGTTATTGTTGGTATTATACAGATTTATGCTTAATTTAAATTCTATATCGATCATTAAGGAAAATATAAAGATTTTTAAATTACTTTGAATTAGTTATTTAAATTATTGACCGAGCCGTACGAGAGTAAGAATACATTATATATTTTTTTTATCCTCAGATCGATAAGAGTAACAAAGCGTAAAAAATATATATTACAATACTTTTATTATAATTTACTGTAATGAAATTATAGATTGTAAAATGTACTTTGATATTTTAATCATTCTACTTTTTTGTCGTTATCAGCTATTTTTGTAAGAGAGTTTACATGATTCAGATATAATCTGTATACCTGGAACGGATATTCCACGACATCAGTGTCAGTAGGTCGCCCCAGATGCGCGAGCGCACCCGTTACGCAGACTAACTGTTTAAATAATCGCGGCTTTAATTGACCGCCATTGTTGACGTAGATGTCAACGGTTCTATGTAGTTTGAAAATCGTTCGATATTGAAATAATTTATAGGTATTTTTTTTAATATTCCAAACGTCCAGTTCGGCTAGCAATTTCAGTTTTTTTTTTAAATAATAGTACTAATGAGGCTGAGGTAATAATTTATACAGCTTAAGTGTATTCTAAAATGTTGTTAATAAATAAGGTAAAAAAATTGAGGTAGTTAATTAAATAATTACGATACAAGCTATATTCAAATGTACCAAGAACGTTCCGTTACGCCGTCATTAAGCACTTGTTATACAGTTAGATTTGTATACAAATAGAATTTTGGAGAACTTTTTATTGGTACTGTGTACGCCCACTCCGACAACTATTTAGGACAAATGAATATGGTAATGCGTAATAACTGTTTCGTATCATGACGTAAGTGTTCGTCAGACTTGGTAACGCCTAATGATACGAATTAATAACCTGTACATGTAAACCGGTCTGACTCAATGTAATTATGTATAAACTGCGGATTTTACAAGCGCATTGAAAGGGATATATAATACGATGAAATTGGGTGGTTTGACATTGTTACTAGTTTCTGCATGGGACTTTGTCTGCGTTTCTGTTAGTGCTAGAGCTGTTACTCGCGACATCGTCTGATTTTATTAAGATAAAAAATCCTTATATAAATATAATTAAAATTCTTTTTGTCGTCAAATTGTAACAAACAGTTTCGCATTTATAATATTAGTATTGTAAAATTATTTAATAAGTAAGATTATTGTCGTATTTATAGTAGTTAGAATAGGGTTAGGAAATTAGGATGCTAAAAGATATCTATACATTTCTGGTCCAATGTTTATAACCGTCGTAAGTTGTGAAATATAGTTTGAGAAAATTGCACTTAAAATCTAAACATTAAGTATGTTTTTAAAAACAATTTTTCTCCACTTACAGCGGACTTTGTGTGACTGAATATCAAATGAGCAAAGTTTGGATGATCAAAAAGCAATTGATTTATTTAGACCTTCATTAGTATACAGTTTGATGCAATCCTGACTTCGAAATGTCAGCGTGAGCTGTATATCTGGAGTCACATTTGGCAATGACCCATTTGGTATTACGATATTATACAGCGGTGGACTTGCGTGATGATTAGTGAAAAAAATGCACCTGTCCGTTATACTGTTGACGCTCCGCGGAGCACACAGTTAGTCAGCGGTTCAAATAGCGCGGTTACTTTTATCAGTTATAATTTTTTTTGCATCTAATCGCAGACTCTCGTTATGTTCCACTTATAATGAAATTTATTAGTCAATAAAACTGCACTAGGATTTATGATAATTAATTAATTAATGCTTTATGACTTTTATAAAAGTTATATTGCAAGAAATATGCATAAACTACGTTAATAACGATAATAAAGACATTTATTCAGCATTACATCAGTATTCGTATTTACAATAATGTTTACTATGTAACTTAGAAACTAAAACATACTGGTAACACTAAATGTCACTCCCACTCAGCATTTATACCGTAGTATAACTAAGTTATTCCATAGCCCTGATTTTCAGTGGGGCCTATATTAATGATCGTAAATAAAATTTAAAAGACATACATATGTACAAATATTTCTTTATTGTACACACACATAGGGAAAAAAATAACTGTAATAAGTTAAATGTAATGTACAAGGGCGAGGTTATCTCTAAAAAGAGATTTCTTCCAGCAAACTTAGAAAATGTTATAGGATAATGTGGTCACTAAAATAGTCATACATACGTGTACGAGAAAAGAAAAAAGGGAAAAGGAGATGATTAGAAAAGAAAAGAAAAACAGATATTTCATTATGGAATTGGAGGAATTAATTACGTGTTTAATATAAATCTTCAAATTTATAACGGACAGGAATCAACCGGCACTTTTGACAATCGACAGTTACTAACTAATCATTGAGGTACTTTCACGGGACCCGTTATCCAAAAACTGGCACCGCGTACGGTACCACGAAAACGGTTTTGCTCATCGCGTCTCTAAAACTTGTAATACTGTTATGAAACCACTATTAGTGTTTCGTCATCGGTTTAGCGGTTAAGAAGCCCGTTTTATTCGGTTTCAATTCAAGGCTAGGTTGGGCAAGGCGGGCGTAATGTGTGTAATCTGGTTAATGGATTAACTGTTCAGTTATTTTACCTCTCGGTTAATTTATATTTTTTTGGTAAACCAATGGGTTGCCTTAGTAAGATATATACATATGTATAAATATAGATGATTATCATCGTTATACATGTCAAATAAATATAATTAATGATTACAATATATACATATAATATTTAGCATTTTTTATTGACATCAACTTCAAAGTTTAGATTATTTTTTTATTGTACAGAATCTTAAACCCTATAATGAGTGTTTGAGATAGTTACTATCTAAATAAACGCAATGTTTAATTTCTTAAACATACAAACATTTGAATTTTTAACTCATCAAAATACATATTGTTAAACGTTTAAAAAATGTGGCAGAGTCGAACAAACAACATCCTTAGTTAATTCTCATTTGATACAGAGAAAGGTGTTTAAAAAAGAAAAGTTTAAAAAAAAACTTTATTTAAAAAAAAAAACAAACTTCATTGAAAATGTAACATGTATACATATAAAATAATAATATGGAAATATTACACCACACGTGATCATAGGTCAGGGTAGCTTAACCGTGGAAGAAGCCTTACATCGGATCTAATTTTAGATTGATTTGTACCTAATAATTCTGTAAATAGCTATCACAGTGCACAACCCATTTATCTACGTGACATTTGACACGATGGTACTAATTTGTAAAGTCCTATGATATTGTTTACATGATAAGCCAGTGAACTATCTCGACACTGACTCATTAGTTAAAGTATAAAATATTTCATATGTACTGATACCAATACTGATATACAATGTTATTTATGGCAACATTGAACGAGACTTTTTGATTGTGACGTAAAACTAGGGCTGGGCTCACGCAAGTCACAATATTTGGACCCGTTCTTACATAGATTCAATTTAGGCTACGTTCTAATAAGAGACGTGCCAACTATTTAAAACGTAGTGTTTATTCGCTCCACGTGTAGGTACTACTAGGGTGCATCTCTTGTAGCGCTGACCTTACCCCCACGTGCCCGAGTCTGTGTGGTCACGCGGCCCAAAGCACGTGTCCGTTCTTGAACCTCACGTTGACAGTTGCGCAATACGCCGCCATTGCACGTCTGATCCTCTCTACAGACCGTTATATAAACAACGTGATCTCGAAACGTGAAATTTAATTGGTAATAGAATCGCAAACGGTAATCTTTGCCCTTGACCGTTACATACTCAATACGGTACGGCTATTTATATACTTCATTGTGTCAGAAATGTCGGAATGTATTCTATATAAATATGATAAAAAATATTATCAGAACAATAAAGTACGCATCTACACTTTGAATGGCGCAGATTTTCTTTGTAAACATAGTTTATTTAGATCGTAATGTCGTATCGCAATTTATAAATAGGTACACCATAATATGCGCCAGCTGAAGGCCAAGAATGACTGGATTGGTAATATTCCAGATTGCCACAGACTTTACAGTACAATTTATAGAAAAACCTATAAGGAAAATGCAATATTAATCAGTTGTATACAGTAATCGTATTAGGATTTGAATTTTTTTTGGAAACAACGATGTCGTGTGATCTTGAAATTACTTTTAATAATAATGTCAGCCATCTTGGAAAAGTAGAGAAAGTAGTACAGCGGTAACTTTCCACGCGCACAACGTTTAGTGCGCGGGAAAAGTAGGCCGACCGCCATCTTTGATTTGACATTTTACCGCCAATGATGGTTAAAGCACAAGAACTATTTATTTATTATAATAATTCTAAACATACAAAATCTTAGCATACAATGACAGCGGCGCATGATTACTTTTCATATTATTGTCAATCATAGTTGACAGTTGTAGGTCGGCGCCAAGTGGTCATTGTCTATTGGCCATAGATTATGTCAAGATGTAAATGTTTTGTAAACTTTCGTCGCGCCAGTCACTTGTTATGTCTTAAAATTGTGTCGTGGATTATTCCTCGTGCTGTAATTGACTAAGAAGACTTAATTCTAAGGTCATCAATATTAGAAATGTTTCAAACATTTTCCGTCAAAAATCGCGCATACTTGACCGATTTTTCGCAGTCACATTGAGTAGTAAGAAGACCCAATTAAACAAATCGGGATCGGGTTATTTTGGGGCGGCCTCTGTCGGTCGGAGCGATAATGCTTTGGTGTCAAGGTTCCGTTTCGTAATACGTTGGTCTTTGTTATATGTGTCAAGGCCCGCGGCTTTTCCCGGTTCGTCATATTTGTTATTATAAAAAATAGCTAATGTTAAAATATCTTTCAGAATTATCTTATTATTCACTTACAGTCGACCTTGCTCCACACCTGCTAATTGCTAGATTATTAAGAAACACTTAACCTATTTTCCTGTGCTACATTTAACTGTATTAGCTACTTATGCAATGTGAGTTCACTTCTAGGAAGTATTGTAAACAGTTAAATCCAATGGACTGACGATTTTCCTATCAGTTACGTTTGTTTATCTAATGTTTACAGAATTATTAGTAGTAAAACAGATAGCGAGTCATTGGAAATACCATCAACAAATTCTTTGAAATTGTTTTTGCTATTGTAATATTTATTGGTTTTATTATTACTTTAGCTACTGCTATTATGTCAATTATTGGGTGTGCTATTTAATAATTACTTGACAAACGTTGGGGACCTCAAAAAATAAAGTGACGCGTATTGTTCCACTTAAACGCAATTGGTAGTACACTCATATACTCATCACTAAGTAGGTTAGTTACGCGAGCGAGATAAAAAAATAGGTCAAGTTATCTTTGGTTGTCCTCGTACCAGTGAAATTATCGCTGATATAATTGTGCGTAAAAATATTTATATAACGCAATTTAAATTATATACTAATATGTAATTATGATATGTAAAAAATAATAGTAATTCCAAAGACGATAGAGGAATCGATCATTGTTACTGTGGTGATGAATGTAACAGATAATGCTAGATTTGCCTGGATTTAGCTGATAATATCTATAGTTAACCACTTTGTAAGATCTACGTTAGTACTCTCTTTTGCTTACATAAAGTATTAAATGTATATTATATAATAAGAAAACGAAATATACTTTTGAGAGACGCGTAAAGTCAAAATATGTTTGTTTAAAGAAAAACGTCTTAATACAATTGTTTTCTACCGTAGAATATTACTATATTAGCATCATGACATTGAATGACATCACCATAACCAAGAACTCAACGCAAACTACGTCATGGTGCCTACATTAGTTATTTTGACGATTTAGTTAACAATATCCGTATCATCCATATATCACTGACATAACGATAAC
This sequence comes from Achroia grisella, assembly GCF_030625045.1. NCBI lineage: Eukaryota > Metazoa > Arthropoda > Insecta > Lepidoptera > Pyralidae > Achroia > Achroia grisella. The sequence continues at coordinate 3,195,649 of NW_026712590.1, forward strand.
AATATCTTTTTTGTTTAGACCATAAGTGACCAGTTTCAGGTTGTTCCAATTTATATTTTTTAATTTGTTATAAAATATATAATAGAATTAATGAGAACATTTTTTAAAATTTGTATTTGGAACAGCGAATCGTTCTCATTTTATCATAATTAATTCATTATCAATAGCATAATTGGTATTACGTGTTATGTTTTATAAACCAGGGCCTTCCAGCCAGCCAGGAATATCACGTGCATCATGAAAATCAAAACACAATTACGATGCACGATCAACTAAATGCACGAGCTGTGACCTTTGCTCAAATCTTCCGGTAAACCTTGCTATGTAGTTCCTGTTGTATTACATCAGTGTACTTTAAATGCATTTTGTATTTTGTTACCGCACTCTATTTATTATATCTGTTGTATTACAAGTCTTTGTTGCAAGACCTAATATTAAGATAGCATGATCCGGAAATAAACGTTAAATTGATGTAATTATAACTTTATTAGGAGATTAGAAATGTCAGCTCTTCACTTACCAAGTCTGGCACAAAAAATCTTAGATAAAAACTGTTATAAATAAATGCAATGAACGCTTTTTGCCATAAACAAAAAACTGTCTTTATTTGATGATAATACGCATTATTATAATGTACGTAAGCAGTTGTAACTCTATAAATACCCTCACAGTGCTGTTTTTTAGAAACGCACATGACTCATAGTTATTGATAAGCTATCTGCCCTAGAATAATCTAGTTCATAGCGTTGCAGCGTATTGCGCAACCCACCCTGGGACAGTTGCGTCATACATCTACACGGCAAACTGACCTTTACTGACCGATCGATCCTGCACCGACCGTTTTAAACTTAGAACTGCCCGGCTATTGTTTGATTGAACAAACAATTTGTAAATCGAACGAGTCCGTATAAACAGATCTTGGAGTTCGTTGATTTCAAATTTAAAATTGGAATTCATTTGTTTAAGAAATTATCATGTTCAATTCAATTTAAAAAAATTATTAGACATGTATAATTTTGCGGAATTAAGATGAGTAATACCGGAAGTATGTAATGATGAAATCATTTGTAGAGTAATTTGTATACTTTACTACGCTATGACTCATGTAAGGTTAAATCTTTTGTAGTAATTATATTTTATAAATCTTACAGATATTAATAAAATGAAATTATACGTATATTGTGATGAAAGTACTGAAGTGGCATAGAGAACTCAATCATTCATAACAGTAACTGAATAATGAATACATAAATTATGAAATAATTGACAAATGACACTTGTGTAAATATTAGTTTTACATTGATACCAATTATGATAAGAAACAAGGAATTTAATAACTCTGTGTCGATGACAATCTATAAAACTATAGCACCGATTTTAAAAATTCTTTCATAAAATACATATTATAATTATGTTTTTTTAAACTTCGACGGAAGCGAACTAGCGACTGTTATTGAAAAAGTTTTATCTATATAACTATAAATTCTGAAGTAGCAAATCGGTTTAATTTTAAATTAAAATAACAAATGTTACATGAATTATAATATTAATTCGTGTCGAATAAGTGCAAGTAATGAAATTGTAGAAGAAACACTAGCGAAAATCGTCATACTTAATCCGTCACATTTAAATGATTTACTGCAGATTTGCTGTAAAATAAATTTGGCAACTTACTAAAAATATACGTCAAAATGTTGATAGAATATAAAAAGAAACATTAATTCAGTTTCCGCACATCCGCGGGCGAATGCACGCTGGATTGGAACCTTGAACCAGTTGTGTAAGCGGCTCACAATGGCTTACGACAGAACCGCGGTACCAGGCGCGCTGCTTACGACACCACGCTAGGTTAACTATTACTTGCAATACACCAATTAACTGTTCGAAATTTGAATTTTGTGCACTGTTTTCGATTACAAACTTTTTTTCAATTTAAGTTATAAATTTGATATTTTTATTTTCTGTACTGCCAGTAGCTGTTTAATGACATTGCAATTTCCATATTTAAAATTGCCAAAGTCTACTCCATTTTTATCTTTGATTATGTTATTGAAAAGAAATGTCTCGAAAGTAATACAGTCTAGCAACTATTAGAAATCATACAATAAGGAATAAATCGTGATCAACATTGATATCTTTATCGTATATTGACTGTCTGTCTCCGTGACATAACATTAATTTGATAACATTATTATGGTTAACTTATCAGATACCGAATCGCAGTTCAATATTTTTTCTATAAATATAATCCAACAATATTGAGATACGAAACGTTTCAGACGTAACAGCATAATTATAAACAATCAAACTACATACGCAAAATTTGTTACTTAAATAAAAAAATGTTCGATAGTAAATATACTATAAAACTTGTAAACAGTTGTACGAAAACATAGTCTGAGGAAGCTGAAGCGCAAACAAATTATTGTAAACAAGGAAAATATGTTCAATACTCGGGTTTATCAGCGAGATCGTTTACGCTATATGCTTTTAGGAAATTGTGGGTAGTAGATACATTTTTGGCAACAACTATTAGAGGATGACTAACATTTTTTTAGAGAGTCATTGACTCGCGAGATAAATATTTCTATGAATTATGCTTCATCATATATCATAGTCATATTCTTAGCCTTTCATTGTCAACTGCTGAACATAGATAGATACATAATTTAATTTAAGAACATTTTGTTTTCAATTTAAGTCTTACAATAAAATAGAGTACCAATCTTCACCTCATCATAAAGAGGCACGCAAGTTACAATTTGAGTTAAAGATTTACAAAATAATAAGATTTCGCAAAGAAAAAGAATTCTATTACATTCTTTTATATAAGAAAATGAAAATTATATACATTATTCAGTTTTAAAAGTAAATCCTAAATTCATTTATTTAATTTTAAAAAATATGTTTTCATTTTATTGTAATTTCAATTTTGGAATTGCTTGACTTGCTGATGAATATTTAAAATTGGAATATTTTATTGCTCAGCAAATAAAACCTGTTGATCAAAAAGTTACGTTCTATATTTTTATCTTTGAAGAAAAAATATTCTGATCTATGGTAACTATTTAATTTTTATATTATTTAATTATATAATTTTAAAATATGAAATTTTACTTTGATGACAGTCGATGTAAAAAGTTTTGAATAATTTATTAACAACAATAAATTAAGAAATTATTTTATTCTTCATCAATTTATTTTTAAATCGTAAATTGTATCTTATGTAATTATAATGTCTTATTGGAATTTAAAGAAGGTAGTTACAATATTTTTTTAGAGAAGTTTTTAATTAATTTAACAATTATTTTTTCAATTCTTAAAATATATCTAATTTTAAAAATAAAATTACATGTGAAATATACTTACAAAAATATTTGCGGTGTTAATGTACTCCTTTTCGGGAATTATCCAAAAGGGGGGTACAATGTCATAATCCACATAAAACAGCAATACACAAAATCGTCTGCTTCCAAGTTCACAATAATATTGTTATAATAAATAAAATGTTTCACTCCCACTTTTCACGTCCTTAATGAATATTTTCCACAAACACAATATTGTTATGACGAAATATCCAAAGGTGGTGCGTAGTACTCTTACTAGTTGGACACGACTGTTCACAACGAGGTGTAGAGTGCGACTGAATTTTGTAGTGGGGTCGGGCGACTCGCGGGCTGCAATACACACACTAGCGTATATTTTCGCGAGTGTGAGTGGCGTTCGTTTGTGTGCTCGCTTTACGTTTGTGTGCGAATATTTACGTAACTTGCTCTGACTCTGTGTAATCACACTTCAGTCTGAGCTATTGAGTCAATGTGTCCGATTTTTTTAGCTAATTCGCGATTGAGTCATGTGTTTGTGGCGCGCTTTTGTGTTTCTACGAAATCTGTAGCCGATTGATAAGCCCGTTATTTGGGCAGGTTTGGGTAATTTTTAATGGCGTAATAAATGGTCCAGTGTAGTCGATTTATTATTCGGAATTATTGTTTAACACCAATGTCGATTGCGTGAAATTGCGTGTAAATGTTAGTAATGCTCATGGGTGGAAATAGGTATTGCACTTACTACGTGTTATAAATAATATGAAATTTCATTTTTAAATTTCGAACATCTGATATTCGTCTCCGTTATGTACCTATTTGGTTCTAAATTAAATAGGCAATAACATGTTGGTTTTTGATACAGACCTACTACCTTTTTCATAAATAAGTAATTTATGATACACAAGACATGTAGTTATTTTATTATTTTTATTACCTTATTATTAGAAAATTGTGTAAGGAAATTACAGGATAAGAGGCATGACATGACATATTAGTCTTACGGAATGACATGATGAGCGGTACTATGGGGTCACACGATAACGTGACGTGATGTTTGTGGCGTCATTTATACAGTCGACGATTACCATTTACCATCAGATGGGTCGTCAGCTTGTTTACCGGTCCAATTACATTAAAAAAAAAACTACATTGAATATTTACGATCGTATAGAGTCACGAACTATACAATCATAGATGTGCCCGCGGTTTCATCCGCGGGAAATTTTATTTATTTGAGATTATTTGCGTGTAATTTATTATTGTTATACTCTTATATAAGCTATATTATTGTAGTATGTTCATCCATATGTATATACATTATATATAATTTTTGCGTTTATAATATTAGTAAGATAGGCAACATAATATGCTACGATAAACGGCTACAATTGTATTATAAAATTTGATTTATAATGGACGCTTCATACGAATTCAAATTAAAAACTATTTTGATATCCATTAAAAAAAACTGATTCGCACTCTATTTTTGTAACAATTATGTTATAAAAAAAATTGTTTATTTATATTATTCTTTATTTATTATTTATATTAGCTCACTGAATGTTGCATAAACTTTGGAAATTCTTGTGCATAACCGTACATATATGTAGATGCGGGTATATTATGCAGAATTTCTACATGTAAATAATTATCTTATCTACATCATTATTTACACGTAGAAAACGTACTTATTACTAAAATAGATAATCTACTATGTAATTGAGAACATACTTATTCCAAAGTGAATATTTAGTAATGAAAATATACTACTTAAACAGTCCTGAAAACCGTTGTAGTATATTTCAGGTGAGTTCACTAAGATGCTATCTGATCTGACTTCATCCTTATTCCATTCCATCTTACACTGTAATCACTCTATTGTCATTAATTAATTAATTTTTTTTTTATGTTACTGTAATGGCAAACATGCTGACGACACACTTAATGGTAAGTGGTCACATACTGCAGACGTCAACACATGGAAAAAGAAAAAAGGAGAAAAACATGACGCTAATGTAACCCATGCGTTATTTTCTGACGGCTAAAATATCATGCTCACCTAATACCTGTTATTTCACTACCTCATCTCACCCTTTAAACCAAATTTCTGACGAGACAAATTGTTTGATAGCAGAAATAGGCGAGATGACACCAGTGCAGTTTGATTCCCGTCCAGTTCAAACGGGGATTGAAATTACGACGGCCTGAGCCGAGTCCGAACCCCTAGCAGTGCCCTCAGACTAATGTCGTATCAGGCAGGAGTTAGCTTTCAACCGCTCCATTAGTCCCTCCGCGGGTTTGAAGTGCCATCTGCACTCGCCCTGTATCGTCCGGTGAAGCTGTAAGGTCAGCTGCGGCCGGTATTAGAATAGTTCGCAAATATTTGTTAATTCTAGTTATTAGATTATATATTCTAGAAATTAATTAAAGTCTACTTCGTAATTTTATTACGAAAGTCTTCTTTAAGGTATAGATGTAAATTAACTTATATGTTCCATTTCAGAAATTAGTATTTACAGCGAAACAAAAATGTATGTTTTAAAAATACCCGATGTACCACATTTTATGCTATAAAATTTCATTTGAAGAATTTCGGAGGTGTCTCCATGACGGGGCAGTGACGTAGTAGCACTCAAGTTGTCTGTTTATCTATTTATCACTGATGTTTCGTTTAAAAGGGGCGAGACAACTGACGTCAATATGCGTCTTATTTCTGATTGTCTATTTCCTTTGTGATATTGATAAGTACATGTATTTTTGTATGATACAGTAACGTAAAATGTACTTGTATTATGATAATAAAGAACAACTAGTGTATGGTAAAATGGATTAAAAAAATGAATTAGTGATTCCTATGCAAGATTATTGGAAATTGTAACGTAAATACTATGCTAATAAGTATGTTCTTAAACAAACCAAGGGCGAGTCTACTGGTGTTTCACGTAGAGTTAGATTACTGGCTCTACGTGAAATTGAATTGACACACAAATATTATTTTTCTTTTTCAGCTGATCTTTTGAGTTTTTGCATTTTCTTTTCGAATATACCACTTCTATGGTATAATTGTGATCAGAGCAAAAAAAAAAACAATCACACCGATCACGCCGTTTTTGCCTTTGTACTGATTTAGTAATTTTATTTTTCAGCGAGCCTATGCATAGATATAAACAATAAATAACTAAATAACCCTGAACAGTTAATACAGCACCATATAATCCCACTGTAAGTAGAGATTTTTTTTGTAAATAAATACTTATGAATCAAATGCTTGCACCGTGCGAGGAATTGAACCCGCGACCATCGGAAAGCGGTGTGCTAAACTGCTATATAGACCACCGCGACTGTTAGTATATATACATATATGTATATGTGTAGGTATATATTGTAATTTTAACAAGATAATCATAAAGCAATTGATTTACATATAGCACATATATATATATACATATACATATACAAATGTTCTAGTAATAATATAGGTATATTAAAACAATCACGTGTCAAAAATGTAGGTGCAAAGCCAAGGACTCCCATACAATTTGCATGTGATGCTGTGTCGCGACTAATGTATTATTTATGAAATACAATAGATTCAGGACCGAAGACCACAGACTTCGTGCACCATAGAGTACTGTGAGAGGTAATATATTTTTGTAGGTCATTTCAAACCTAAGTTAAATATAAGCATTTTGATGTTGGCAAATACACCAAGTGCCAAGCCATTACAAAAGAAAAAAAGTATAAGCATGATACTGTAGAGAGAGTGCCTATTACATTATCAAATACAAGATGGTACAGCGAGGTGGATATTTTGTTATTGTAATGTAGGTATAATAGTTTTTTTTAATACGATGCGGGCAGTTACGATGTTTTTTGTCTGAGAATAAATATATCATGGTACATACGAGTTTTGCTGTTATCTTTAGTTCAATATGTAATAACTATATTGTGGGACAATTTACTGAAAAAATAAAATTACCTAGTCTATATTTCCAATTTTTTATAATAAAAATCTTTTTTTGTACTTAATACCAAGTACAATATATCCCAAACCACTACTAATATAAACACTTATACATTTTGTTGTAAATACATATGTAATATACATATTACACATAGATAGAATTTGGGTGAGAATCAGTTATTATATACCTATTAGGTCTTGTAGTACGTCTCCAAGTTAACTATATAAAATAAATAAATATATATATAAATCAACTTAAGATCAAAAGCTATATCAGTTTTTTATATGAATGGTATCCTCTTCCTTATACTCTGAGCATATCCCCGTGATTTTTTCTGCTTAGACTTCATTGAATAGAATGACAAGTAGCTTCTTTTTGCGGATGATAATGGGTTGGTGGAAGCGCTAGCTGTAGCGGTATATGCTGCGGAGCATCAGTGCAGGATGGATGGGATGAGGATAATATGAGGTCAGTCCATCATCCATAAAAAAACAAGAGATTAGTATTTATTTATTTATTGTATACTTTACATCAATGAATAGACGAAATATTTTAACAGGCTTGTGTCACAGGAATCAGTTATCTTTAAGTAAGAAACTTTAACTTAAAACAGGCTCCAGCTCAAGTAGGTACAAAATTAATCAATATTACATCGGAAAGTAATTTTAAACAATAATAAAAAAAAATGCAGTATAAGTCAAATGATTTTGACTTTGATTGTAATTTCGAGTCCCTGACTGACCTTGGTCAGTTGTAAATTCTTATGTAAGCCACCGTGTGTCAGGACAGACGGATGTTACATATATGTCATAAATAAAACATTAATATTTTAAATCTCTATACATAAATGTATTTTAATGCCAATGGGAACCTAATGCATAGAAATCTATATATAATAACTAATTGTTGTCTGTACATACCATATATATATTAGAAAAACTATTATCGAGGGACATTAACAACGCAACAAAAACAATAATGATTTTCATATATTTTGGTATGTTAGTACGTACATGTTAATTTATCTAAATCTACTGTTATGCATCTAGATTTACATATGTACGTTTAGATTTATTGTTACATTATTGTATATATTTATATGTATGAATACCATCATCGTGGCACCTCGTCACGGCATATATCCTGACCGGAAATCTATTTGGCACCAGAATTAATAATCAAAATTGTAATTGTAATTTTTGTGTTGTATATTTTATGTGTATCAAATAAACACATTTTCTTCTAATTTCAGAAACGGCTTAACTGTTTTGGGTGTAGTTTTCATTAATGTACAATTTTCACTTAAAATCGAATGATTATTTTATTCCATTCAGTTCACAAACACAAAAGTCATAAGAGTACAAAGTCGGTTGCTCAGCTAGTATTTCAATATATTACAATACTTACAAAAAAAGACGATTTTTGTTTTTCAAAGAATATTTTTTTTATATGTGTCGGGTCGGATACATATATTTTTTTATTTGAATTACAAAATATGGGTCAAGATCAGTTTTAATACATCGTAAGCCTTTATTTCCTGACACATTTGATATATTACACTTAGGTCTACTAGATAAAACACTGAACAATATCATCATACTATCATAATATATTTTGGGTGTACACTGTACATATACAGTCTTCTTAATATTTATTTATATACAATACATTTAGATATGGGGCTCTAATATAGCTATTATAATATAATATGTGACATATTGTATGTCATACTATGTATTGAACATATAGTAGTCGTCTTAAAACTGCCTTACATGTACAGTTAATCACAGCATATTTTTTCTCTATATTTATTTATACCTAATACCTGAATTTTATATTTACAGTTTTACATTAATTATTTGTTACATTGGAATTTCATTTGTGTTATCAGTTGAATAGAATAGAATATTAGTTATCTAAATAAACTTAAATTTAAACACTTTTGAATAGTCTTAGTTTTTTTTAATCTACCGCTAATTCGGAAAACTACCTCATCACAAGAAGAACGAGCAAGAAACTTCTGTGTTAAATAATTGTTGTTACTTTACATTTTGAAGTTGAAATGTATGAATACAAAATACCAACTGTCTATGACATAACTTTTTGTCTATTTTCTCTATAATTGTCGTTGATTCCATATTGTAGTGTAACGATAACAGTTCACGTATATTAAATACTAGCTGTACTCGCGACTTCGTCCGCGTGGAATTTAACTTTATTTTTCTAAAATAAAACAACAACAACAGTAACAAACACAGAAACAAGTGAAGACAATTTCGCAAAATGTTACGATTGATCTACAATCAGCATTGTACTTTTTTTAAATTTATTTGACTGACTACGAAAACTTCCTCTATGTTTATAATTATTATCACTTGTAAATTCATATTGTGATGTTGACTTAATTACTAGTTGCCACGGCATGCGAAACTGTTTACAGAATTTGTTTTTAACTCATTAGTAACATATTGTTTATATTATTTTCAAAACTTATTGTTTAGGTTTTATCTTTAATTCTTTTTACTATATCAGTTTTTAAAAATATACAGTGTCAAATTTAGAATTTTTTAAATACATATTTTTTTTCTGTTTTTAAATATTGGAATGGATTAAGGCAGAGAGGATATTAGCGCGTATAAGTCTTCATTGTGCGCCTAAAGGTTGCAAGGGCTATTGGAGAGCAACGACGAATTTATCCCAGCCGAGTTTGAGAAGCTGCTTTTCTACTAATATTTTATGACATAAGTACGAGAATTGAATGACAGAAAGATGAAAACATAGCAAGTTCATTAATATCTTGTGCAAAGTAATATAATATAACTTTGTTTGTTACATGATGTCACCAATTTAGGACCGATTTTAATCATTCTATTTTTAATCGAAACGTTAGATAGTTCTGCTGTTTTATTACAAATTGTGTTAACATTGAAATTGGCTTCATATTTAGAAGAGTCTTAAACAATTTTATCAACACTGGCAACCCTATCCGACAACAATAATACAATTGTAACTCAATAGGTAAAAGGTGAATAGAATAGACAAAGAGTTATTTATTAAATACATAGTTGTTTCTTATTTATGAATACCACAGTCTACATTGTTTTTATTTTCAGTAAGCAGTGTTACGTTTGCGATTTGGAATTTACAACCGCCACATTTTTTATATTTTGACAAATATTAGGATATTTTTTTAATGGTGACAAAGAGCATCGTTCGGCAGACTGATCTAATGATAAATAAAATAAATATATGAATATAAGTATTTGTATCAGTAGTCTAATATCCATAACACAAGCTCTGCTTGGCGTGGGACTAGATGTGTGAATTGTCGTAAAAAAGAAATATCTCAATTAGCCCTATTTTTTATGGTCATGGAGAATATTTCAATAAAATAATACATTTTAGACCTTAAACTCTAAAACGGACTCTTCTTGATTAAAGAATGCATAACTTCCACAATGTGCAAAACAAAAAGATCACTAAAATTATTATTACTCTATACTTAAGGAAGTGACTGTAGATTGCTTATTTACTTCAGATGGAGATTCAGTATTATTAAAGAACATTTTTCTTTTATGACACTTATGATCAATAATAATTATGATGACATTTAACATTTTATTGCATCAATGCCCAATCTATACTATAAATAAAATCCAGACAGACTGTCAGTGCAAGCAAAAAAAACAACTATCAGTAAGTTACATATGTAAGTAGGTATAAGGAACATTTGTATATTTTTTACCATAAGTATCGACTTCGAAAGGCAACATAGAAAAATTTTAAATAAAAATTGATTTTCTTGAAAATTCTTATGGGAACGGGAATGACTAACTTTTAATATGGTGTCAGAATATTACCTCTTTTTCCTATCAAGTTACGCAATTTGGACTGAAATACATTTTTGGGTAAATGCATACATAATATACATATAAAACACCTAGACCAGTACAAACAATCATATTCAGGAATACAAAAAGTTTTTACTATGCGAGGTATCAAAGCCGCAACTCCGGCTGCCGAGGGTGGCCTTCAAAATTAAATTCTTATATATCTTATTAGTATATTAGGAAATATTATACATATTGTAAAACAAAATCGCTGTCGCTGTCTGTCCGTCCTTAATGCTTAAATCTTTAAAACTACGCAACGGATTTTGAAGCGGTTTTTTTAACACTATCTGTTAAAAAAACCGCTTCAAATTGATTCAAGAGGACGGTTTATATATATAATACATGTACACCCGTGCTAAGCCGGGGCGAGTAGCTAGTATACAATAATTAGGAAATATAATTAGAATTTCTCATGATAGGCGGTCAACCTGACATGGTACATGCAATAGGGTGAACAGCCCACAGTACTAAGAATGCCGTGCCCTCGGGACATTCTGGTTGGGGACAGCGAGACAGATAACCTGAAATGGCATCACGTAATACGTACCCGACAAACAATTTCTATTCTAGAGCCTGGTAAAGGTAACTTATCTGTTGAAATATTATATAAATTGATAGATTCTTTTTGTTATTATGATAAAATTAAGATTTCTCAGTATATTTAGTCTTATAAATCAATTATCTTATTTTCCTAATAGAAATCCCATAATGCCAAAACCCACGCCACATTCCGAGAAAACTTTATTTTTAATGTTTATCCATAACGCATATAATAACAGAGTAATAAATAATAATGATTTTAACTGTTTTCCATACATATAATTGAAATTTATCGCCTGATGAGTGGAATTTTATATTTAGCAATGACGTATGAAAGCGGTTGGGTTTCTTAATTGTTTAAGTCCTTATATTTTAAGTGTTGCTCCTCATGTTATCAGAAAATAGACTATTTCCTATTATTCCAGGTTGTGTTGCTGTGCTGTGCCGTGTTAATGTATGTTTTTTGTATTGATCCGAGTGTTTTATATGCATTTGTGACAACTGTTTAAAAACTTTACCAAATTTATTTATATACATATAAAAAAGCAGAACCCATAACCAAGCTCTGCTTAGCTTGGGACAAGAGGGCACAGTGTGAATTGTCCAGAGTTATATTATTATTGTTACGTAATATATTGTAAAAAATGAACAAACTCTTTTCTCTTCGATTTTTTTATATAGTAATAGGTGTAGCCGCTTTTTGTCTGCTGTTTTGAGATAAAAGATAATCTATGTCTGTATGATGACGCTCTATTTTTAACGTAAAATTTTTGTTGAGAGCCATTTGGTCGTTTAGTTATGAAAAAGTAACAAATAGACAGATAGACATAATTTTCAATTTATAATATTAGTATTTAAGTAATAATATCTAGGTACGAATATATTTTTTTCATAATTGTCTAAATGTACATTGTAGTTATTTGTTATTTACTAAGATTTTTTTTATAACGAAATATTTTTTTGCGCAATTAACAAATTCAAGCGATAGACCACGTAAACAGTTGGTAAACAAAAAAATTAAAACGTAAACACTTTAAAAATAGTATGGGTTCATAAACAGCAAACAAACAAGAGTATCGGTAAAAACAGATAATTTCATTATCTGAATACATTAAAGTATTTACTAGCTCGCGCTAATATGTAATATAAATATTATGATTTATAATCTGTATTTATTATATCAATTACATAACGGTTATTTTTGTCGTCTGTGGACGTAAGGAGTTAATAATTATCAATTGACGACACTATATACCGAAGTTATTTATTTACGAATAGATCTAAAATAATTAAGGCAATAATATAGTACCAAACATTACATAAAATATTTTTTTGTTTACATAACTTAATTTACCGAAGTACACTTTGTACAACGTCGTTAACGTGGTTATTTTGTATCACCTATTTCGTTCACCGAGCAGCTTGCTTAGTGAGAACTGCCTGGGTTGAATGGCATCAAAATGGCAGTGAAATTACAGGGTAAGGACTCATGACATCTCAGTCCCCCTGAGTGGTAAACCATGAGTAGTATCATGGGCGTCTCATAGAAGTATAGGAATAATATATTCATTTACTTGTATATTACGGATTTGATTTCTTATGCCCAATTTACACTCAGCCCGAGTGGGCATGGAAGTGAGCATCGCGAGAGTGTAAACACGAGTGGAAACAGTTCCCATGCCATTGGCGCTGCCCGGCGCTGCCTCGGTTGTCGGTTTTTCGTGCGCGAGTCAAAGGACTGGCAGCGCGAGTGGCAGGGGAAGCGGTTGAACGTAGCATTACATTTACAACTTCGGTAGTTTAGCGGTTTAGAACACTATTTTACTTCCGATGGTCGCGAGTTCGATTCCTCGTACGGTACAAGCTTTTGTATTCATGAGTATGATTGTTTGTATCGATCTGGGTGTTTTCTATGTATATTATGTATATATTTAAAAAAAAACAAGCTTTTATATTAAACTAATGACAAAAGTGAGGTCAAATCTTTCCACATCACTTAATGATTGATCGGGAGAGATAAATAAATTCGATCATAAAATTGTAAAATATGACAATAATTACATTTGTTAATCAAGTTGACTACTTACATATATTTCAAAAATAACTGTAGAAATAACTATCTATGAAATATTTTATGAATCTATCAAATATTATTTTATCATTAAGTTTGTCTGTTTAAATGTTTTTCTTACTTTTTTATGTACTAAAATGCCAAATTTAAAAAATGCCAAACTGTTGTATTTTTTATATTTATTAGGAAAACCATACCGTAATAACATATAAATTACATAACTAACAATTTAAATAAATATTACATACATTGACTTTGTTTTCGCATATATAAATATGTTGTTTTATTTATAATGTTATTTATAATACAACAAGAGTGAACTTAAGAAGTGTTACCGATCTGAAGTGATGCAACGTACAACATATAAACGTACCACATGGTATTATGCCGGAATCGAACCCGCCACCCTCGGTAAGTGAAGTGACGCTGATCAAGCATTACACTACCGACCTCACAACACTATTAGTAACGTGATTTAGTCGTAGTTTATAAAGTAATTGTTTCCAGGGTCTGTTTGTGTTTTAATTACAAATACCGTGTAATTTCATGTACAAATAGGTCTTACAAAGCTCTACATATTGTTCAATAAAGAGTAATGTAACATAAATAGGTTATTCCCCTACCTGTCTTTGTTACCATATTTTTATTAATGAAGTCATTATTTAAAATAGGTATGATGATTATGATTTAGTGATAACTGACTGATAACGTTACCAGCAATGTACATGTTTGTTTTAGCAGCCAGGGCTGGCGTCCACATCTTGTTTTTTTTTTGTTTCTCCTTTTATTAGTTTCACCGTTTTTTTTAACATATATATTTTGATTTATTTTAAATCTTAGGCTCCCGCTGCGATTTGATACAGGGGAAGTTTTAATAGAAGTTTTCACTGTAATAATATTTTATATTATAACTAGCTGTTTTTTTGCTATATAAATTAAATTCGCTATTAAAAAATAGGGGTTGGTGGTAGAAGGTTGAAAATTTAAGGCTGTATGTATTTTTTAATGCCACATGATAAAAAGTTACAAAAATTTGATAAAAAAATAATGGGGTAGCCACCCTTAACACTTAGGAGTATAAAAATTTGTTATAAATCTATTGTCAGACCTAATGTATATTCATATAAAATTTCATCAAAATCGGTCAAGCCGTTTCGGAGGAGTATAGACACGAAACCAGTGACACGAGAATTTTATATATTAGAAATTGGTATAATAATGTCTATCTCAGCCATTATATTTTACTTTACGTATATTTTACATATATTTATTTACTCTATATTTAACATTAATTGTCATTATCTTTTTATTTTGTATACTACCTATTACCCGCAATTTGCCGACTTTTTTGTATAAAAGATAGCCCGTTATATCACGAGGGCGAACATCTACGTGATGTAATCTATCTTCACGTTAAATTTCATTATGTTCTGTTCAGCCGTACCGTTGTGGAAAGGTAACAAACTCTGTATAAAATAAAAATGAAGAAATATATTATAAATATTCAGTGGTTTATATGGACATTTTATAATAATAATAATAATAAATTTATTTGTCTGAATATGGTATGTACAACGGTGGTAGTAATATAATATAGATCATCATCATATTATTTTGTTTCCAGCGTACAAATATTCATTCAGTAATCGAAGCATAAAAACCCTATTAAATTCCTTATCATATTATTTATAAACATTTTACAACAAACAACAAAAAAATATTACTCAAATATGTACGGGCATTTAAAATTGTTGCTTTTACATTCATTCGTGATTTAATTTATATTGGAGATCTTAGTCCCCCGCAAGTCCACGTTACTTATTTGTAATGTGGACTTGCGGTCTCATTGTAAAAATGCTATCCACGCGGTTTCCCTTGTAACCGTCGTGGCTGACTCCTGGTGAAGTCGCCACAATGGTCTGACTGACCTGACTTTATTCTATACTATATTGTCGTGCGCAGTGACGGCTGGCTCATCCGTCAAACTCGTGAACAAGTTCTGTTTGTAGGAACTGGTCTATTCTAGTCACTAAGACTGATTTACTCTTAGTTAGTTATTCAACCAGTTGAATGTGTATTTAATATTTTGACTCCAATTAATTAGTGGTAGTTGGTAGTATGTATTCACATATTTCAACTTAAAAATGTAAACCTACAATTAAATTATTTAAAAGAGCAAAACGCAAGTGTCTTTCTAGTTCTTCTTGTGACAAACTTTAATACAATCTTTCTCTACACCACTCATGGTTGACTGGTAGATAACGCCGCATGGTGTTAAGTCCGCCATATGTACACATTGTTTTTGTGCATTAAAGTTAAATAAAATAAATTAGAGGAACATGAGCGATCAAGGTGAGTGTTGATGTACGTTGGTAAAGAGGCCCTAACCATACTAAACCTATACGCGGGTCACACGTTCCGGGTACTTCTCGGGGTTTCCTTCTCTGCCACACGATGGACCAGGAACAGTAAATTCATGGAATTCTAAGAAGTCCGTTTTAATACATGTGGAATGATTTATATATTATGAGATATATAAATCATTCCAAATGTATTATTTATTTGAAATGTCGTTCGTTTGTACAAAACACAATGCACACATACATACTCTATATTAAATTACAGACAGTTATCACTTCTATGATGCAATAATAGGTATACATAGATACGCCTAGCCGGAAATGCCAGATATTTTTTCTACACCGGCCGTGTATGTAACATTATAAATTCTATGTCAACGCAATAAAGGTTATGTTACAATAGATAATGTAATAGGTATTCTTATGTAAGAGGAACGTATATTTGTTGGTGTTGTAGTGAAATAGAAAAATCGGGAACAACGCGATTTGTTCAGAGTTTGTATGGTTTTGTATTTGAACAAGCTTACAATATTATTATTTTGTTGCCTTTACGAATGACCAAGATCATGTATGATCATACACCCTGTAATTTCATTGCCTTTAACCAAAAACATCTTCAAATCAATCTTCTTAGCAGCTGCAACTGGTAAGACTTGTATTTTTGTAAAGTCTACCTTAGTATACCTTTCAAACTTTGAAATATAAGCTTATACTGGTGTAGTGATTTCAAAGATTATTTATACCTACTTAACTTAAGCTACCTGCCGCGACTTCGTACAGGTGTATATACATTATACATCTAAACCTTCCTCTTGAATGACTCTATCTATTGATAAAAACTGTAATAAGATCCGTTGCGTAGTTTAAAAGAGCAAACAGACAGCGGAATTGACTTCATTTTATACCATAATATTTATTGATTTTGCTATCTAAACATCAAGCTAAACAAGAAGTAGATTGTAGTCTTAATAGTATCAGAGGTTGTTATAATGCAAAGATGTAAATTGATTTATCATCTATCAGCAAAAGAGAGCGCCATTCCATCACCTTCCATAAAATGTGTCACAGTGGTTATATATTTTAAACAAGCCATTTATATATGGACTATGGACATAATTATCTTTTTATTGTTTATACATTTTTAAAAATTATCGTTACGTTTATATTAAAGTAGGTACCTGTATGCTACAATGTTCCCTCTAATATGGTTGAGTGCAATGATGGCTGGTTCATCTCTCATACTCGAAAACGGGTCCAGTTTGTGGGGACCGGTCTGTTCGGGTTACGAACACTGATTAGACTATTTGCTTTTATAACAGCATATGCTGACGATCACTCTCCCAAATTTGAATTCACAACTGAATCTGTATTAATAGTATATCGAAATCATTCCGAACTGACGGTGACGGTAGATTTGACATACCATAAGAGTCTGTAATAGACCTACATGAATAAAAATATTTTGAATTTGAATTTACACTGTCTATATGGTATAGTAATGTTCCTAATAAATATTCTCTTATGACACACGGACAAAACATAGTTTGTCAGTTTTTACATTTTGCGTTAACTTGTATAAGGCGGTAAGATTATATTAAATTCTTAGAAGCGTTTTTTATTCGAACACGTATTTTGGGAGTAGAGACATTTTGTATTCTGAGAATACTAGATGGGCTAATCTATGTAATGACAGGGTAACTATTATTGGCGCCAATTGCTCTACTTTTGGCGCCTTCCTGGAGACAGAACATCCTGTATGTTAGTTAATTTTAAGATATTTTAAGAGATTTGACAAAAAATCTACATATGAAAATCAGTATTAATCCAAAACGGAACCAAACCATGTTGATGTAAAGAATTACTAAAAATTGTCTAAAGGAATAGTTATGTATACATAGAATATAGTAAAATAGTATCTCTTTCATATTCAAATAAACTTAATCGAAGCACTTTAAAATAGTCATTATTTTTTTTAATCTACTGCTCATTCGAAGAGAATAACGAGAAGAAACTTGCGTGTTGCTATTCGAAATAATTGTTGTAACTTTACATTTTTAAATTGAAATGCGTTATTACTAACTCTCAAATAGCAGTAATGAAAGTCAAAATATTGAATACACAATTTTTCTTAAACTACGATGGTAGCAAACAAACATCTGATGGTAAATGGTTACTGTAGTCTATGGACACCTGAGACACCAGGGGTGTTACGTGCGTGTTGCTGATCTTAATAAGATTAAATTAGTCATAGTGATTAGAACAGATCAGTTCCAACCAGCAGCACTCGTTCACGAGCATGATGGATCCAATAAAAAAGGCATATGTGAAAAAAACATACACATTAGTTGAGAAACTTTATTACATATGCCAACAGTACATTGAATATTGATCTAAACTTTAAAAAAACTATCATCAATTCTAGAACATTCTTTTGTTATGTCACAATAAATTATTATAATGATTATTTATTACCTAATATTAATTACTATAGATACCTAACGTAGGTTGTCTGAAGGTCGCTACATAATAACCTTCTCCGAAATTGCTTTATTTTGATAAAACCATTTTTTTATAAGAAACGATTATTTGTTTTATTGCGCACTGTTTTAATGACTTTAGACGAATTTTGATAAGAATTGTAGGACATGTTCGCTAGAAGTTTTGTGTTCAGTTTGTTAAACCGACTTTCTTAGAACCGTGTTTCACGTAGAAATGCCGCTTTCGTACAAAATCAATGGCGCTGATATTTTTCGAGCTATTCTAATGCGGTTGGCTGCAGCTGGCTTTTACATCTTCACTGAATTGAACAGAGAGTATAGATGGCACTAGAAACCGCGGAATGACTTATGAAGCGACTGAAGGCAAAGGCCAACTCCTGCCTGACGATACTTTAATCTGGGGACTCCGCTATGAGTTCGAACATCGGCTTATACCGTAATATTGCCTAATGATCGATAGATCAGTAAATACATTTTAACCAGTAAAATACGTAATGCTTTTGTTCCTTAGGTGTTTGAACCAGTAATTATTATAAAATAAGGATATTAAAACAGTGACGTCATCATTAAACCTTTCTTCCATTTTGTTTTCCGTTCGTTGAACTAATGCTCGGCCCATGACCGCTTCGGCTTTTTGATACTTTGGACCAACAATTACGCAAGGTTAATGAATAATATATGACATAATGTAATGATAATCATTTACATATAGTTTTTAATTAGCGAACTTCGGTCCCAAGATTACAACGGGAGAGTGCGTGACACCACTGTACATTGAAACACATATGTCATTGCATATGTCATGACGTAATAGGTACTTTACTACAGTAGAACTACTACGACAAAATTGACAGTATTTTTAAAGGAGAAACTTCTAGATACACAAAAGTATTTTCATTCTGTGTTACGATTTGTGACCAGCAAGGCCTAAATTAATCTCGTAAATAAATATAAATGTATAAATTATATCTACTTATATATTAATAAATTTCGTACACTTATAGTTTATGTAGAGAAGGAGTAAAAATACAATAAACAATAAAAAAAATTACACACACTATTCAAATACATGAGCACACACGTATAGAAGTTATAATCTTTGACAATAGAACCAAAATAATGTTCAAATTTACCATTTAAATTAATTATGGTCGAATTTTCACCATTGTAGTTGTTGTTGTAATTACAAATTAATAAGCTGAATAAATAAAGATGTAACTTAGCGACTATTAGCTCCGATCCAGGGTGTGTTCTGTTCTGCCCAAATATAAAAATTCAAAATACGACAACGATATTACTCGTATCTCTCAAAAAAACTACATGTCAATATAAATATTGTTTATGTAATTAAAATGCCTATATGCCATACATTAATAGAACTATGGATTAATGTGACGCACATGATACTGCTTTTCCTGAGGACTAAGATGTTATGCCTTCCGGAGCCAGCTGATTAAAAAAAAGATGTCGTGCCACCTGTAATTTCACCTACTTCAAACAAAACATAGTTTACAAAGCAACTGCTTGTCGGTTACAATTGGTGAATCTAATGTAGGTACCCACACAGTAAACATTAATATATTTTGATTGGACCGAATTAAAAGTTCGTAAAAGCTGAAGCAAATTAAATTCGAAAACGGTTCGAAACTTCCAACTGCCATTTCGTAGTACTCTCCCGGTCATTACAGAAAGTTTTCTCCATGAATACTAATAGCTGGTGTTTAGGTTGTTTTAAAATACCTATATATCTTGCATACATTAATCTTAAGGAAAATAAAGGAGGAAGCCCAATATTACACAGGTAATATTTTAAAGCGTCTTGCGGTTACCATGACAAGGAAAATAAATTGGTGCAAAGAAAAAAGTAACCAGATATTTTAGAAAAAAATAAATTATTACTATTCTTGTTTTCTATACCTACATGTAAAACACGGCATATAAATTGACGGCCTCGGTGGGCACATCGCAATACTTCCGATTGTCGCGGGTTCGATTCACATTTGTTTTAATGAGTATGATTGTATTTATATCTGCCTGGGTGCTTTCAATGTATATTATGTATGTATTTCCCGAAAAAATCTAAGTATTTATATCATTTGTCTAGTACCCATAACACGAGGTCTGCTTACCTTGGGACTAGACGGCGTTGTGTAAATTGTCCAAGGGTATTATTATTGTAATGGATACTCGTACATATAAGTAAATCAGGACCAAGTTTGTATAAAGTTTTATATTTTTTTTATGCAGATAGACATTGTAAATAAAAAGAGAAAAAAATCCTGCGGTATGATATATATATGATAGATATACTGTACCTATACACTATTTCTGGGATTTCTCCCTGGCTCTAAACGTTTTCAACAGATGTTATATAGAAAATGTGATTCTCATAGAATTTCTTCAATTTCCGTCAACGATTTCGTCATATTTATTTTTAAACTGATTTATCAGTTAAATCATATTATAACGTATCAAATTATGAAACAATTGTCAAGTACTTTATATATTTTTAAACTGCTGATCGGTTTTATCTATTGGGTATGTACACAATTATCAATCTAATTTACGTCATTAACCCATCACACCTAAAAAGGTATTTATTTGGGCATAATGTAAATATATTCCTTTGTTTACCATTTATTCACATTTCACGATTAGCGAATATAATTATGTAATGGTGTTATTTAGATTGCGACTTACTCGAAACTGAAAATAGGGTTGCTATCTTGAGAATAAATTAACAAGAAGCTGAGAAACTCTAGATGTAAAATATTCAAAATATTTTTAATTTACCAATATAATAAAATTCAAGTACAGTTTACATTTTAAAAACCAAATTCCTAAATACAATATTAAAAACTGCTCATGGCAACATTACCCGAAAATTATTTGAAAAAGTAACAACTTGTAGGTGACTAATATTATTTCTCATAATTTAATTCGATATTATATAACGTTGTTGTGTTCAAATGATTACATAACACAGCTATAACATGATCTGCGTCATTGACATTGGTTATTTGAAAAGGTAAAAAACAAGATGGCGTAGGTATGGCGAACTGTCATTAATTTTATTTGGCGCCAAAGTGTGGTGAGTCATTAGAATAACAAGAATCGGAAGCGAAGTTTTGTGTGAATCAAACTAAATTGTTCGGATGTTACGTTAGTTAATATTATGTTATTTCCGTGGATTATTTCTTTGAATATCTGATAATATTATTTCACTATATCCGTTTGAATGACTCATTAGTTTTCATGTTCAGTCAGTTACTTACTTCGATTGATATAATGTTCTTTTGGTATTTATCTAATCAATATATTTATTTATTACGCGAAGAGACTATATGCGTGAGAAATAACAGGTATACCTATTTCCTAACATTAATATATATTTCATACTTCAAAGGTCGTAATTTTGCTGTTATTTTTAACAGTTGCAGCATATAGGTAATCTCTTAATATTACGTTACTAATTGAAAATGTTTTAGTCTTCTATAATAAGTCTACAATACGAAGGGTTTATTAAAATTGACGGATTCTACGAACTAAATCGTATTTAAAAAGGCGTTTCATATCAGCGGATACCTAAATATGAAATAGACGAAGAAATTGACATGTACTTATTATTCGTTTTAAAGTGCGATATTAAAATTCAAATAAAAACAATATTAGATAAAAATATATAAGCGGAATTTATATACATATGTACTAGTAGGTAGTATGGTTGTAGTAGTATTATATGTACTAGTAGGTATATAGAAATAAAATTGTTTCTTTATTATATATTATTTATAAATTTCAGTTACACAAAATAATGGAAAATTTAAACCTATGTAATATGTTTATAATACGGTATAAATAATACTTGTTTTTTTAGTATGATTGTTTCTTCGCTTACTGCTTCTAAATCAATAGATTTAAATACGGTTTTCACTATTACTTCGAGAATTTCTTCAGGATATTTTGTGTGTAATACATGCATATAGTCATACATCTAGGTACTGCACACCCGCACGTAGCCGAGATGAGTCATTATAGTATTAATAATAAAGCACAAAATCTATAAAAAAGTACTTACACGTATTGTGTACATCTATAAATATCTCCACTCTGTTTAATATATTCGGATTTACGTCATATAAGAGTTTTATTGAGAACTAGAATAGCTTATTACCTACCAGATGGATATATTGTACAGCGTCTGTATGTTTTGCATGATGCTGAAATGGCAAACAAACTGAGAGCCAATCTGATTGTAATTATACAGAAATAACGACATTTCGTCGTTAAGTATTACCAATAGCATCACTAATGAGTTGCTATTCCGCAAAAATAAGAGGTAATTTCAGTGCCTCTCTTTCAATCCTGAACTATATTATCATGATTGGATACCCTTCAATAGACTGCGTACCCAGATGAGTCGCTGCACAACATGCTGAAATGAGATATAACTGCTCAGGAGATCCGTCCCCATGTCTCATCTCCTGTCGTGCCCTTTGTGTCTAACGTCTTGCATGAAAGAAGACCTGAACGAAGTGACCGATTGTGCCATTGAAGTTGCCAAGTTCTGGTCTATACATTTATGTTTACCAATTGACACGAAGAAGAAGACTGCCAAATCTTAACCTCCAACCGAAACACCTTACGCTAGCTGCTTGATGGCAAAAATAAGATACCAATGCGAACGATTTGGTACAAAATCTACATTACAATAATATACTGATGTCTATTGATGTTTAATAACAACTTATGCCACTTAATAAAGTGCTGACACCTGCAAATTGAACAAAATATGTTATTGTAAAGGAATTGGTCGACCTCAAGATAGTGTGAATAATCATCGAGTACCGATAAACATGTTATTATTGAAATGTAACCGATAATAAAGGTATTTCGTAATAATATTGCTATTCCTTTGTTTAACCGGATATTCAATAGATTAGATAGCGATCGTGCTGCGTTTTAATAATAAAATATGCGTCTAACTTAACCAGAGTGGACAGGTCGGTCACTCATTGTACGGAGTGTTCATTACTGGATATATGTACACAAAAAACGGTAGATCTGGAATTTTCGTTACGTAACTCACGTACTATTAATTTTATTGGCATGATTAGAATCCATTTTGGATATAACCATGTAGGTTTTCTTGTAATTTTGTGTAATACATATGTACGTGAGTTATTGGCATTAATATATTTTTTTCGATATTTTTTAAATATGTTGCTCAATAATTGACCCTACATTATCTCATCTCTGTGGTAGGTACAACACCGCACAGCATCCTGAACTGCTGTACAAAGTCGAATCAATATGTATTCGAACTTTGTACACGAAGAAAAACTAATAATTGTAACCAACTTCAAGCTGAAGGGCGTTCTGAGCTGAGGGGCTCAATTACTTTATATTTTATATGTTTTACTTTCATGTAATAACAGTAATGTATGTTACATATATAAATATATTATGCATTTAGATTGTTTTATTGTTGCGTTACTAATGGAGATATTCAGTGCATTATATACAGTAGCAAATATAATTTATTCTCGATCTGATTCAGTTGCACGTTACATATCAACTGTTTACTTATTTTAAATGTGATGGATTAGACACTAAAATGTGTGTCTTTCTGTACTGAAGTCTGTATTTATAAATGGGGTCAGTCAAGTCACTTGAGGGTGAACTAGAAGTACCTACCTTACCATAATTTAATACCATAACACTTATATTAGTACTTAATATAGATAGATATTTATAGGAGTGAATTACCAGAAAAATACAAAAAGAAGCGTCTATTCAAATAAATAATAGGTTATTTACTGTGTAATGGAAACATTACGCAATATTTCTTAGTATAGGACGTCATATATTGCGCAATTAGACAATATTGCGACGCAACTGTTTTGATTGTCTGTTTATAAAAATAAAACTGAAGAACCAACTGGATAACGAAATCTTATGAAAGTAAGAGCTCTATGAATGCGAATTGGCCGGATAAACATGTCTTTTTTATAGCATTTTTTATAACAAACGAACTTGATGGTTAATGATTACCGACTTAAGAATTAATAAGCACTTTTCTTGAAGGTATATTGTATCAGGTCGGAAATACTATTACTGAAATTTTTGAGTCCAGTGGGTAGTACGATGGTGAAATTCACGAGCTGGTATTAATTCGAACGATTACGAAGAACACTCTCCGTGATATGTGCGGTAGAAAATGCACAAAGGTGAAATGTCTCGCAAAGCAATGAGTCGAGTCTGTCAAAAAGATGATTACCAGTACTAGTATATAACCAAAAATCCGGGTCCTATCTTGTTTTGTGAAGACCCTAAGTATGTATCGAAGCAACACGGGAGTGAATATTGTTATTTAAAAAGAAGCAAGGTTTTTTAACAGTTGCCAACACGTACGTGTCGCCATTGGTGTTTTAGATGTCTATAGAGTACAAATACGTCGTGTGTGGAATCAAACCCGCGACAATCAGTAGGCGGTGTGTAAAACCGTTTATCCACCGAGCCGAAGATATGACTTTATTCTAAGAAGACAACTAGATTTTCAAGAAGCTTCGAACTTTGGCTCATGCTGTGGTTTTGTTTTACATTGTCTCATTGTAATAAAAAAACCACGTATTGTAATAAATAAACCAGTATCGATACCTAGATAGGAAGGTGCTTCAAATGTCAAGAATCAGCAGTATAAAAAAAAGTATTATAGGTAATTAAGATACCTCTGTTTTCCAAAGGAATTGCTTGTACTCGTAAAATTTACTGAGGCTAAAACTTTAAATGTATTAATAATGTTTATTAAACGCGAAAGTTTAAAAGTATTGTACTATTGTTGTCTGAAAATAAATAAATACTAATAATAATTATTATATTATTAAAAAGGTGACGTATGCGTTTAGATATAACATTAGCTACGAGAATTCCGTTTATCAGTGTTGTCCAGGAAATTAATGTTATCTGTTTTTTAACGAACGATATGTACAGATAATAGAATAACATGTGATTCGAAGAAATTGTATTCGTTATAGTAGGTAAGTCAGCTGGTATTAAGATACATGTACATACATATCCTCACGTATGTAATCCTCACATGGGGTAGTCAGGCATATCGACTATAGTCATTGCGGTGAATATTACTTCACATATGATAATCATCATTATTTCAGCCTGGAAGACGTCCCCTGCTGAACAAAGGCTTCCCATAAAATCTCGTTCACATATATTAGATTGTAATCCCCATAACGGGTAGTCAGAAAAGGCTGTCAAGACCTCTAGTGGACCCTATTTTATCTAAAAATAAAAAAAAATATGCTGTAGATACTTAATTTCATTAAAATCAAATCTATATAAAAAAAGACGTTTTTTATAATACTAATATTAAAAAGACAAACAGTTTGTTTGGTTGGTTGGTTGAACACGCAGTTCTCAGGAACTACTCGCTCAAATTGAAAAATTATTTCAGTATTGGATAGCTTACGTATCCAGGAAGAGCATAGACTATAGTCTACATCACACTACCACCAATAGGAGTAGAGCGTTAATGAAAAATGTTGTAATAACGACAATAATGAGAAGGAGACGAAAATACGTGGGTCGGCTAATTCACAAATAAAAACACATAGTTTTCAGGAATGGTAACGGATGTGGAGTATTATTGCAGTTTCTATTTCTGTATATATTTATGTATATAGCTGACCATCACCATTTTCTATCAGTTATTCAATACAATCTGATTCAATGCAATGGTAAGAAAAATGTATCAAATAAATCAATAAAGATATAATTAATGAGAAAATAAACAATTTGAAACCTTAATAACTTGGCAGCAGGGATCGAATTTGCAACCCTAGCGGCGTTCGCGTGCACTCGCCACGTGCGCCCGCGCACACGTGAACGTTACGCAACGTTATGGCCAAGGTTGCGTTACGTAAGTCACTGTCTATGTAGTTTGTTTACGAGTCGCAATTGCTTGTACCACAGTTGTAGAGACTTTGTGTTGATCTCTATGTAAATATAATTTGTTGCGAATATAACGCCATAGTGGTGCCCCTTAGGCGCTGCAATTGCAGAGGATTAAGGCACTATGCATGTACACTGTGATTTCACTATCGTTTGTGATCTTTAGAGAGGTTAGTTAGATATATTGTTAACTGTCATGGCCAAAACATACAGAAAAAAAAACAGTAATGTTACTAATATTACTATAAATTATTGAGGTTGTAATTGTATTTGTGACTGGGAAAAGCTCGCAACAAATAGAACAGATTGGCGCAGAAAATTTGCGATGATGCCTGGCTTCAAAAACTTGCTGACAAGAGACGGAAGCGACATCCAGGCGGTTCAGTACCGTCTACTGCCAATATTTTCTCTTGTCGAGCCTTTGGTAGGCTATGTGGCTCTCGTATCGGTTTATATAGCCACGAATAGAGCTGTTCATGGACCATCACGCCAAAATCGTCTATAACAGACGTATATAAATTGTATTTGTACAAAGTCGTCTGTGTAAGCACTTCTATTTCACTCATTACAGCGGTGAAACAGTTTGCTTTGTAGCTTATGAGGTTTATATGTGAAGTTATGGTATGAAGGGTGAGTTAATATACATTACAATATTATTATATTCCTCTTGAATCACTCTATGTATATGTCTATTCCTGAAAACTGCATTAAAATCTGTTGCGTAATTTAAAAGTTCTAAGCGTAGAGTCAGCGGCTAAGACTGTGTTTTGTAACAATATAAAGATAGCTATAAAGACTCTTTATAATATTAGTATAGAAATAGGTGAATTATGAGCTGCGTCACTAAAAGTAAAAAATACATATGAAAACAACAAAAAAAATACTTGCCTATGTTTATTTTAGTTTTCCCCTCTACAATAGGTATTTACAAAATGTAAAATTTCATGGTTTTCCTCAAACGTATCTTAGCTCATACCTAGACTGTTTATTTCAGACAATAGATCCGTCACGTAATTCTTACTCCTTACTAATATTATAAATGCGAAACTAACACCAGTCTGTCTGTCTCGCTTTAACGTCAAAACTACTGAACCAATTTAAATGAAACACAACTTTCTTCTCGTTCTTCTTGTGATGAGACAGGTCATCACAAGAAGAACGAGCAAGAAACTTGTGTGTTGCTCTTTTAAATAATCGTTGTAAGTTTACATTTTTCAAGTCGTAACGTGTGAATACAAACTACCAACTAGCACTAATTTATTAGGGTCAAATATAAATGCACAATAAGATTAATCAGATAGTACCTAGCCTCAAACAAGAACCACCACTTTTTTAAAGTCGATAATAGGATAGTGGTATGACAAAAACGGCAGTATCTATAACAGTCAGACCGTCATATACCTAACTAGATAGTCAGATTACGTAAGACGACCTTGCTTAGGCGCAGGTTGCGTAACAGGTATTATGTTTGACAAAAGCAAACTTGATACAATGTATATTGTATATCCATAGATATATAAATCCGCTTGTCTATTATTAGTTTTGTGCAGGAAATATATAAAGAAATACTATTATTGTGAGACTTTATCTACTATATTCTTTATGTAATAGAACACAAAATAATGATTGTTACTATATTTGTCAACTCGATTGTGTGTTTGTGCGAGATAATCTCAAAAACGACTATCGCTATAATTTCGCTCCATGGGATGAGTGCGGTTATAACTTTCAAACTGTATTTCTTTAAATTATTTAGTGTAAAATACATATAAATAAAAATATTAAATAGTACCCATATTTTTACAAATTTAAAGAGCCGGTGGTCCAGCGGAGCACATCTTTATTTTACTTTGGTTGCTGGTTTGATTCTTATCACGGTGCAAATATTTCTATTCATGGTTATGTTTGTATATAGGTATTTACAAAAACAACAATATACATAAAAAACATATGTACATTTTTGTATGTATTTACAAAAAATAAATCTATGTATTGTCTAATACCCATAACACAAACTCTCCTTAGTATGGGACTGGATGTCTCTCTTGGATTTGTTTTATTATATTTTGACTACAAGGGCATTCCACATAATAGATAGATATATGCTATTGCATTTTTTTTATCCATTTAAGAGACATACAGAATTAATTTCTATGTTGATTATCGCATGCCTCTTACTTGTTATACTGTAATTATTTATATAAAAAAAAACATCTATTAAAAAGAGCAACACACAAGTTTCTTGCTCATTCTTCTTGTGATGAATCTGCATTCCGAATGAGTGGTAGAATCAAAATATGACTATTCAAAAGTGCTTGTAATGAGTTTATTTGAATAAAGATTATTTCTATTTCTATTTCTATTTCTAATTTCTTACCTTACTTGTGTTAGTGTAAAACGCTTTACGCAGTACACATTATAATCTTTCAGATTGAAGAATTTTCTCAACTTCCTTTACGCTTATCATTACATTTCTCTCAACTTACACAATACATTTTTAAATCATATGCTTATATATTACTCGGTATGTTGTATGTATGAGTGATACCTATATCTAAATATATATAACTCAAAGGTGTCTGACATAGTGATCTATCAACGCAAAGCCCAAACCACTAGATGGATCGGGCTAAAATTTGACATGCAAGTAGATTATATGACGTGGCATCCGCTAAGAAAGCATTTTGATTAATTCTACGCCCAAGGGGATAAAATAGGGGATGAAAGGTTGTATGAAACTTTGTCAATTTTAAACCGATCCGGCTGAGACTTTGCATGCATAAAGCTACTATGGCATAGGCATGGCGTAGGCATCCCCTAAGAAAGGATTTTGATAAATTCTACCCCTAAGGGGATAAATTAACGCGAGCGAAGCCGCGGGCAAAATCTAGTCTCCATATAAAGAGGAACAATACATTCATACATGCATCCAAATAAACTACCATCTTCTAAATATAATAACATTAGTCATTCTGGAGAATCTACACAGTGCCATCTAGTCCCAAGCTAAGCATTATGTTACGATTTGACTTGTTCAATAGTTAAAATACTTTATTTACTATGTTTATAATATATGCAAAATACCTGTCAGACATATATAAACTTTTTGTCTGTCACTTTAGAGACACATTTTTGCATTTTAAAATAGATAAATCTTACACGTGTAAAAGCTATATGTTTTTCATACATTGTATATAGAAGTGACATGTTGACTATATAGTCTTACTAATATATTTACATGTATTGACGGCTTCGGTAGTCTAGCGGTTTACCACATCGCTTTACTTCCGACGGTCGCGGGTTCGATTCCTCGCACGGTACAAACATTTGTATTTATGAGTACGATTATTTGTATCGGTCTGAGTTTTTCTATGTATGTATTTAGAAAAACATCAGTATCTAAGTATTTATATCAGTTGTCTAGTACCCATAACATAAGCTCTGCTTAGCTTGTGAATAGATGACGTATGAATTGTCCAGGGTTATTATTATTATTAATCTATATTTATGTAAAATTATATTAAGATTCAGTTTATTTAGTTCTTAAAATGTAACAAACATACTATACATATAGACTGATAGATAGATGGACATTTTCATATTTATAAAATACAATGCACATACTTCTCCGATCGATCCCCCGTCGAGTACAAATGGGCTTCGAAATTACGACGGCCTGTGCCGAGGTTCGAACCGCTTGCGGTGCCCTCAGACTAAAGTCGTGTCCATCAGGCAGTAGTTGGCTTTCAGCCGCTCCATAAGTCCTTCTACAAGTTTCTAGTGCTATCTGCACTCACCCCCTATCGTTGGGTGAAGCAGTAAAGGCCAGCCTCGGCCAACAGCATTAGAGTGGTCCGGAATAAAACTATAATAGGTTTATTTTTGGTAAATCCGTTATCATATTCCCTAAGTCATATTCTAATCAACTGTTAGGTATAGTACCAGTTAAAAAAGTATGTTACGATCAATATTGTTATCTATATCGATTAAAGTTACGTCACATATACACATACATGTTTTGATAAGAATTGTACCACATTTCCGAATGTCGGTCGCGTTACGCAACTCTGATAATAGTTTAGAGTATTGAGTTACAATATGCCACATTGTTATATATCTAGAATAGGTAACAGAGAATACGAGTTTGTAACCTCCTTTTTTACGTAAATGTCAAATTAGCTGTTTTTATATAATAAACTAGCTGTTCCCGCGACTTCGTCCGCGTGGAATTTAACTTTATTTCTCTAAAATAAAAGTAGCCTAAAGAAATAAAATTTATTTTGTTCGTCTTAATTTATTCGTTCCATTAGGTACTGATAGGTTCAAACTAATACATTTACATCCTGCAACATCCCTTATTTCATCCCCTTAGGGGTGGAATTTATCAAAATCCTTTCATAGCGGATGCCTACATCATAACATCTACCTGCATGCCAAATTTCAGCCCGATCCGTCCAGTGGTTTGGGGTGTGCGTTGATAGATCACTATGTCAGTCACCTTTGAGTTATATATCTTTATGATGATAATGGAATGCACCCGTCTGCGCTAACGGTATACGCTCGCGAGGCACTACTGGATGCTGATAGGATGAGCATGAGGTCAGGTCAGTTCATTCATCATAACAAATTGACTAGGAATTTAACATGATGGTTTCCAAGGGGAACCACGTGGAGGTCAACCTGACATGGCACATAACTAGTAATAGGGTTATTAAACTACATTACTATTATTATTAACAACCCTCTTCCCCTGGTAAATAAGCTGTACGAGCAATCGAACTTGTTACTATCAGAAGTAAGGGTCTGTGTAAAAATACAACAGAAGAAAAACACGGAGAGTTTTATACTTCAACTTCTTGATTGTAGAATCGTCTATATATAAAAATCTCAGTACTTATTCCTAATATTTTCTATTTACTTATATGCATATAAAATTAAAACTATAACATATTAAAAGCCCCATTATATACTATGGCAAGTCTATCTCCAAAGTATCCTTCTAGAAAATAATTGACATCGTCTCATTCTACCATCCACCACTGGTACCTCCTTTGATATCAAACCTGAACACAGTTCGCAAAGCAAGGTATTGTGAGACTTGTGCAAATAACTTTATACAAAGTGTAGTTTAATATTAGTATGGAAATCTTTAGAATTCCTACAAAGTTTACCAGTGTAGATTGTCTACCAGACAGTCTACCAGATTGTTAAATATGAAACATTAAGGTATAGTTTAAAATTAGTACGGAAACCTTTACAATTCCTACAAAGTCTACCAGGGTAGATTGTCTACAGGGTGTCAAATATGAAACATTTAAAGGTATAATTTAAATTTAGTACAGAAACCTGTACAATTCCAACAGTAGGCAGCACGCTGGTGTTACGCAATAGAACATCGCTCACGTGTCGCCGACGCCACGTGACAGCGTGTCACGTTGTTGTTTTTATATTATTGGACTCGAAACTATTGTCCCAAGTTCTGCTTGTTCTCATTTACAATGAAATTTCATTATGTTTTTTCAAATTCCAACTCGTTTGGCTTCCATTTAACCAAAGTTTCGCCGCTTAAACAACCGATGC
This sequence comes from Achroia grisella, assembly GCF_030625045.1. Classification (NCBI taxonomy): domain Eukaryota; kingdom Metazoa; phylum Arthropoda; class Insecta; order Lepidoptera; family Pyralidae; genus Achroia; species Achroia grisella. Next base: position 3,227,850 of record NW_026712590.1, read on the forward strand.
TGTACAAATGTATGTATTGTTTGTTGAGTGTGTGGGTAATTGCTATTTAATGATCTATATTATATATCTTCACGACAGTAATCTGAGTTGGGGTAGCCAGATAAACAACAAGAGGGTTTCTCCACTTACACTGATTATGATAATTGTTGTTTACTTGAATAGCAAACAAGCTGACAGCTATCAGGTGGACAGTCAGCTGTTTGCCATTCCAAAAGGAAATTTGGTTTGTGGTTCGCAAGGCAGTGGCGTAGAGGCCCATTGTATGGGACTCTCTCTCTATATCTAAAAACAATTTAAGTTGTAGTGACGTAAATTGAATATTATTATTAATATTATATTTAACTATTATAATATCTTTGATTAGACTAATTATTTTAAGTTAATGAGTTATATAATAAATATTACATTCCTTTAGTGCACACGATCTCTAGAACATAAGAGTTTGTCTGTCTGTCCAGTGAAATATAGACATCAGTTTACCATGACGTCGATGGTTAACAATGCCTCTGAACACCCTATCTAGAATAATGGTTGTGAACATATATTATTATTATAAATAACGTATTTATGACATCTCGTAACTATATTCCGCGCGTCATAGCATAGTGCGAGTGACAGGCATACGGACATACAAGTGGGTGATTTGAGAAGGTTCATTGTATAGAAAATTATTTATTATTACACCAATATTTTACAGCCAGAAAAAAAAGGATATTATAAAAAAACTTATTGGAACAAGTGTTTCGGTTGTAGGGTGCGTTTAAGTAGAATTATAGAGTAAGATTTGACATTAGGCCTCTGGAATGGTAACGTGACGAGTGCTATCACGGCTGTCCTGTGATAACATGATGTATGTAGAGCCATTCATGTATATATTTTTTTTTATACTGCTATGGTGGCAAACATGCATGCGGCCTATCTGATGGTAAATGGTTACCGTAGTCCATGAACGCCTGAGACACCAGGGGTGTATGTGCGCGTTATTGACACTAAAAAAACGTTAATATACCATTCTTGAAAAACCCTATGCTGTAGTCTTGTAAGAAAACATCGGCAGGAAGTTCATTCCTCAATCTAAGTGTACGCGGGAGGAAGTTCTTCCGAAACCACACTGTCCGGGACCACTTAGGTTCTAGCGTGTGGTGATGAATTCCCTGTCGATGGTGAGCGGAGCGATGGTAAAGTCTTCTTGTTTGGCATTCAAATAACATTTAAAAAAATCAGCAGAATCAGACGATTACATGCAGACGCGTATACCTACCCATTTACTCATATTTTTTTCCGTATTGAGAACAAAGTCACTCTGTATAATGATTTTAATTAAAACATCTGACTGAATACAAGCAACTAAATTATTATTATTATTATACAACAGTTTTAACTGAAAGGCCGCGTTTATACGTAAAAGTTAAACTTACGTCAATACCTGAGGTAAACTTACTATGATAAAGTATGCGCAAAATTTATGTTAAGTTACAATAGTGTTTTTTTTATTTAGTCTTTAATATCCACATATTGACAGGCTTGTTTATTTTTATCATTTACAATTTTCATTATATGGTATTCAGCATTGATGAATGATGATTATAAAGGCAGAGGAATTCTGAAAAATAAATGGATGGACTGTTTAAAAGATGATATGGTAAGAAATGGAGTGGAATAACTAGATGACTAGGGACAGGGATGAATGGAAACGTAAAATATTACGCCGACCACAAATATATAGGTTAAGGAAGAAGCAGATGATGATGATGAAAATTTAAGTCTAAATTAAATCTAGTTATGATATTAATTTACAGTCATATTGCATTGTACTGAGGGTCTACGATAAGGGGACTATAGGAGACAGCAACAACTATGACTAGTTATTTTTAACTAACAAAAATTTCCACTTTAACCAGAATTCTACAGAGTGAGAATGGCGCGTTCCTTGCCGCTTGAAGAAGACTTTAAATAAAGTCGAAGAGTCGAAAGACCAAAATATAAATAACCATAAAGTCCCTTGAAATAGATACAAAATATATACATATTTATAGAACGTCTTTCTTTTTTGAAATCGAAGGTTTTTTTTATGTAGACTAAATTACACGTGCACGATTACAGCATTTAATTATTGTTTATAATAATAAGTACTAATTAGTTTCTTATGACAGATAATTATTATATGTAATCTATATTTTGTTAGTGATGTATATGTAGCACTAATTATATAATGCTGCGTTTTGTTTGTGCAGATTAATTTGTTGGTACAAAATTATCGTCATAAATAATAAATTATCAATAAACGACAGATAAAAACATAATATTTATTGTCTTTTGAAATAAATAACACTATTAACAGCCAGATACATAAGTAGTGTACGTACCTACCTATTATTTTAAAAACAAATACGGACAGGATATGATAATAGTAACTCTTTCATATTATAGTGTCTCAAGCGTCCATAGGCTACGGTGACCATTTACCATCGGAGGTGCCGTGTGATTGTGTGCCAACATCGTAGTATAAAAAAACTCTTTCATAGTTTCCGAATGAGCGGTAGATTAGAAAATTTGTGATGACTATTCAAAAGTGGTTAAATTAAGTTTATTTGAATAAAGGATTTTCTATTCTATTTCAAATAATAATACCGTTCTTAATGTGTTGAAATTAAAACAAAATAGAATTACTTAAATTTGAAATAGTTTCAAAAGTATTTCTGGCAATACATTCAGTAATAATTCTATTTTGGAGTTTGACAGCCTAATGTTAGCAATCTTTTCACAAGATCTGTATTTCTAGAAGCAAATATGTGTAAATATGAATATAATTATGTGTCTTCTGTTGAGTTATTTGAGTTACTCTGGTGCATCTATAATGTAATAAATGCTGATAGGGTACCCATATATGTAAGAAGGTGTTATATTACATCAATATAACTATTTCAGAACTTACAATAACATCTTAGTGTTACATAGTCGCAATAACCAATTACCATATAGAGTAACAAGATTGGCTGCGACTCCTACGAGTCACGTGACTGCGCGACGTGACCTTGGCCGTCACAAACATATCACGTTCCTACATTCCGCGATCCTGCAACAATGTGAAACTATTTTTCTACATTGTAACACTGTAGGTATACACACAAACGATTTTCCATACACGTGAGTTTGTACGGCCATTTTATTAAGACCCCTCTCACGTTTCTCCCTTACCTCAGTGCAAGGACATATAGTCAGTACGCCTACTCAATTCCAAGTTCAAGTTACAGATGTCGACCGGTCGAATGAAAACGCGACTGTTTATAATATAACCGCGAAAGCATATCGCATTCCATATTTGAATTACAGAATGACCTTTTCGAAATTGGAACGCCATTTCTATTTTCGAAATTTGCACGTTACATAAATATTACAGGTATTTTGGTGTCTGCAATTTGTAATATTGAGTCCAATCAATTGAGATTTATAGTATTGAGTAATTATTATTTATTGAAAATGATGAAACTATAGCAACAGTACTCAGGGCGCTGTTATTTCAGTTGACAAGTAACTTGCTTTGTAAGATGTGTTTCAACTGAAAGGTGAGATATGGCAGTAAAAGTAAACAGTACGGTGTTATAATACGTTATGTAATCCCTCGTAATATATCTTCTCTGTGGTAATAGCAATGCTTGTAGGGTAGTAAGGATGTTACCTTTTAATATTACGTCCGTAGCGTAATTCATGTATTTTATATGGACAATTATTGCCACTTACCAAAAAGTGGACCGTCAGTTCGACGATTTTAGTTATATAAAAAAAATATCTGGCAATGTAGAGACAGATATTTAATGTCCAAAACAAAGTTTTAGTGTAAATGAAAGATATAATTGTTTTTTTTTTAATTTAGGAGGAGAACCGTTTCAGTTTGAATTATAGAAACTGGTATTAGTTATTAAGAATATTCAATTATTTGAGGGTTTCGGGCTACTACAAAGTGTTTTAGACCTGTAGCACTGCGACATGAAGAGATATATTGTGCTCGCCTTCTGTTTATGAATATGTAGTAAATAGATGTAGTGTAAATGAAACATAAAATTGGTTTTTGAATTTCGAACGAGAACCGTTTCGGTTTGAATTATGAAAACTGATATTAGTTTTTAAGATTATTCAATTATTTTAGGGCTTTGGTGTTTTATAAGATGTTTTAGACCTGTACCATTGCGACCTGCGATCTATTGTGCTCGCCCTTTATAAATAATCAAAGACAAAAACATTTATTCGTATAAGATTTTTTTGCCACCTATGCACGGCATTTTTTTTATCATTTTTCAGTTGGTTACCTACAGCCATTGAGAACTTTCAAGAAACTCAACTGGTACATTTTTTATCATTTTATTATACATATAGGTACTCCTAATAATAATTTCGTAATATTGTGTAATCACTTCAATCTAATTCCAAGTACTGAAGTACGTGATATCTACTAACATATTATTCCTATTATGTCACGATCAATTACTGATAAGATAACAAAATCTTCATATATACTTAGTTATTTATTAGGTGACATGGATATTAATACCTACCTATCTAATATTTATCGATTATAGAATATGACTTGAGATTTTGTTCTATCTGTCGGTAAATCAAATATCGTGATTGTTACGTGATGAACGCAATGTATTATGTACTGTTATCATACAACGATCATACAAAATTCAAGTTAACGAATTTTCTTTTCCAAGAATACGTCTCAGATTGATAAGGTATCAGTGTTACTTGTATGTATGTTTTTCTATGAATATTCAACTCACCTATATTGAAGAGAAACCTGTAAGAGATTGTTTAAAGTGATAAGGCCGGCTTTGGTTTAGCACGTTTATATAAAGTTCTTTGTTTTTGTAAATATTTTTCTGTGCACAAGAAAGAGTTATTATTTATTACTAGCTGACCCGCTCGATCCGCTTCGTCTGCAATACACTTATCATTATATATCGCCCAATTTACATAATATTTTTTAAAATTATAACGTATTTGTTAAGATCGTTCAGTAGTTTTTGCTTGAAAGAGTAACAAACATCCATATATACTCACAAATTTTTGCATATACAATATTAATAAGATTATTATATATTATAGTTATTATTGCATTTAGGTGCATTTAATGGAGGTGGACTGTAAAAAGACATCTGCGAGTCGTTAACTTAGTCTTAGTTAGACAGTCTTTTTAAAAAAGTGATAGATTAAAAAAATTTGTATGACTATTCAAAAGTGTTTAATTTAAGTATTTATTTATTAGATAAAGAATTTTCTAGTTTCATCTATTTCAAACATGAAACAGCACGGTTTATCTGTTTTTTGGTTGTAGGCTGTAATTAGGCACTCAAAATAAAGGATCAGAGGTGACATGGCATCCTCTGGAATGGCAATGAAAGTATTAGCGTATTTCTATCAATTATCTAGTACCATAATGTTTGGAATAAAACTTACATTTCTTCATCCTGTATTTTTTTTAATTGTCATGAAATGGCAAGTTGATTGAGATGGTAAAGTAGTACCTGGTCTATATATACAGGAATACCATCACAAACATTACGTCATCATGTGACGTCCAAGAATCACAGACATAAAGCTTCTTACCTTTTAATTTAGCTGCCTTACCTCACCCTTCAAACAAAATACATCTTACAAATGGTAAGTGACTTGGCGGTGAGAGATTTGATGAGATTAAGATACGAGTACCATGCAGACGACTTCTTACTCTTTTACGCATATCGGACACGCTGAAAGCACGCGTGATTTCACGAGCGTCACATGATAACATGATGTCTGTGATGCTGATCATGCATATAGGCAATGATGACCATTCAACAATAGGTGGATGTCAGCTTGTTACCTCTTACACTTAGAGTAATATACAATACAATTAATATATTTAAAAAATACAGCAACAATAGCATAAAGAAATTTTGACCCAAGCGTGGACTCTGATGGAAAAAGTCCACGCTTCTTGTAACTGTAATGGCAAATAAGGTTATTTTCCATCTAGTGGTAAGTGGTAATCATACATGAAGAGCATCAGATATTAGATCATCTTGTAAACCCATACTACGCAAAACTCAAACTCATCTCACTCAGGCTCATCTAGTGGTAAACGATCACACATGACGAGCACCGCAGATATCAGTTCATCATCTAAATCTATACGATACTATTAGGAACATAGGTACTTTAGACCTCTCGTGTGCGTTAAGGCAATCACGGTCGGCAACGCGCACGTGACACCCCTGGTGTTTCAGGCGTCCACAGGCTAACCATTACCAACCAGTAACCATTTACCATCAGATGGGCCGTATGCCTGTTTGCCACTATAGTAGTATATAAAAAATTATCATTTTTCTACAGTCAAGTTCGGTTACATACTTTTGTTGAAAAGATTTCGCAAGAAAACTCAACCTGTGGAACTTCCGGAGAACTAAGATATAATTTTCATTGTAATTTGACTGCCATAATCTCTATGTTTAGCTTGAAGAGTGATCTCAATAAACATAGCTAATAAAGAAACTGATTTGCGCCTCGCTGAAATGGGATAGACAAGATGCCAACGCTAACGAATTTGTTAAAAATCTTTCTCTTGTTCACTGCTTTAAAATAAACTGCCTACAAAACTATAATATCAATCACCATATTGTGACAAATTTATCATCAGCTATGGTATTGCGTTTCAACACTTCCGGTTTTTATCGTGATTGTAAATACAACACAACTGCGCCACTACATATGTCTTATAATCAAATCTAACTACGAATCAATATTATTGTGAAAGAAGAAATTCAGGCTGAGACATGTATTCGTTAGATCTCGCCAAAAACAAATAATTTTTATCGTACTTTCTTTTCAATAGGTGAATATGAACAAACAAACTCCACCTGCCCTGCCACATTGTTTGTCATATCATAAAATCTATTATTGAATCAATATTGCGAAAGAGCAAACACAGTTTGCAATATGTATTCGTAATCTCGTAATCTCGTAATAAAAAAACATATTAAAGGCTGAATAAGTAAGTATAAGTATTCAGTCAGATATAAAACATACTTCAAATACTTAATTACTCCAAAATTACTCAGATCTTAAACACTAGACTATGTGAAAAACATCCAGTTTTCGAAAAAAAATTATCAGAATCGGTTTAAATTCTGATTTTCTGAAGTTTAGGAACTTTTTCAAGAAGGTTGAAAAAAAAGTAATCAAAACTACTTAATTATTAAGTTTATTAAGATTAAGAACGTTTCTATTCTACTCTTTAATCTCAATTTTCAAAATGTTGTGCCTTACTATTGAAAAGTATTGAATATTAATAATAAAGAATATATATATTCTACTACTCTCTCTAATATCAACTTCTAATAATGGATTACCTCGAGCATACCAAAGCCTCTAATGTACATATACATATTTGTCAATAAAATTTATGTCTTGTTTCTTTCTTCCTAACGAGAAATATATATGTAATTCTTGCTAATATTTATCGGTTTACCACAGTATTATTATACATACCACATGAACGCTTGTGTGGTAACTAATTTAGTCTCGCCCACGCATTAATTTTATTCGTACGATATTTAAATTTCAATAGAAAATCCTACACACCAACCTACATAGTCTATACACAAAACGAAATTACAAATTTTAAATCACACATTAAATGTTTTTGAAAGCACAAATATTTAAAGCGTATATAATAGGGGATGAAAGACTGTTCAGACGATGTGCGGATTCGATTCCTTGCAGGATGCAAACATTTGCGTTCATAAGTGTGATTGTTACTATCGGTCAGGGTGTTTTTGCTATTACATATATATATATATATATATTATATAAGTTAGTTATATAGTACCACAAGGCTTCTTTGCCTTGGACTAGATTGCGCTGTACTCATTGTCTGAGATTATTATTATTATAATTAATAGGAATATGCACACGTAAACACGTTCTGATCGAGGGCTGTTCGACTCGTATAATATTTTCAGTTCGAGTCACTGTTCATAGGCCGCCATTTTGTACACTAGTTGTGTACAAAATGGCGGTGTACAAAAATAGTTGTGTACAAATTGTGTAAAAAAACTCTCAAAAAATCTGAAAGAACATATTATATAATCATATGCACATTTTTTTATCCCTTATTTCCCTTCCAGTTTTTTTTAAATAATAGTCTTGTGTCGTCCTCTAGATCTACCGTTTAATAACAACAAGTTAGAGACACGTGTTTATAATGTGAGTATGGATATCTTTTTGTCATCCAATTTCAATTCCAATGTTTATTAATAATACACGTTATTTACCCCAAGTTTGCGTAATGGAACTATTATATTTCTATTTCCACGAGCATTTGTTTATTAATGAGAATGCTTACAACTGCGTTATATAAGCCGCAGGTATACTGCTATAACTGATCCGGACACGGTCGGAACGTGTTGTGACAGCATGTGAGGGTCACGGGTAAACGTGTCACGTGTAGGGATTACACGTTCGTAGACATAATCGATCGATTAGTTACGTACAAATTAAATCGGTCTGCAGTTCATTTATTTGCATTAATTACTTTGATTGTTGACAATTATTATTATTATCGCATCTATTGGTCTACGAATAGAATCGAATGGATACTTTTATGAATTAACCTCGCACGGTATAGACTTTTATATTCATGTGTATGATTATATGTCTGGGTGTTTTCTATGTATATTATGTGTACATTTACAAAAAAATAAATGTCTAAGTATTTATATAACTTGTCTAATACCCATGACACGAGATCTACTTACCGTGGGACTTGATGGCGCTGTGTTAATTGTCCAGGGTTATTTATTTATTGTATTTAAATATATATGTTACTAGCTGACCCCGCAAACTTATTTTTGCCATATAAATTAAAATCGCTATTAAAAAATGGAGATTGATTGAGAAAAAACTATAATAGATTGTAAATAAGAACCATTTTAATCACATCAGCTTTCGAAACAAAACTGCATCATAATAAGTCCAATCGTTTAGGAGTTACGCTCCCGCTGATATACACAGAAATATATTTGGGATTAAAATATGCCGTAAGTGGATTATTTAACAGTAATTGGTTACAAAACGTGTTTACACAATTGATGTTGTAGTATTGTTATTAATAAGACATTATTAATGTAATAGTCACGTGTATTGACATATGAATGATTTGTGGCGAAATGTTACAACAAATATGTTTACATTAAAATCTATTTTAATATATGTATCTCTTAGATGTAACCTACCCTGGCTTCGAACATGTGCAACAACAACTATAGACATGTTGTTTGTAAATAAAATATAGGGTACTCGCTAATAATGTAACATACGTATATAACGTAAGGGGTTTTTAGTCATGTAGATAAATATTTCCATTGTTAGCAATGTAACATGTCAGGTTAACCTCCACGCGGTTCCCCCTGGAAACCATCGTGATAAATTTCTGGAAAATATGTCACGATGGGTTACTGGCCTGACCTCATGTACATCTTAACATCCTCAATTGGAGCCCCACCAGCGTATACCATTAGTGAAGACGGGTGCACCATTTTATTATGATCGGTGAATGTCCAAGAATTTTTTGGTATTTGCAATTTTTTTGAATTTGAATTGCAGAAAAGGTTTTTAGTAATAAAAATAATCAAAGTGATAGGAAGATTGTGTATTCACATTGAAGTTACGATACAAGAGACAGTGGGAGTGTTGCCATGTTACAAACTAAAAATTACCTAAATTAAATGTCTGGGTTTCCAAAAATCGGAAAAAGCATTTATAAATTAGGAATAAATAATCATATATATCCTCAAAGATATCAGTTTTTGTACAATTCTCTCTCCCATATCAAGTTACAAATTCGTTATACGTTATTTGTTACCGAGATAGTTTTTTTATTATAGATTTATTTAAAAAAAAATTTAAACATCACAGAGTGTTAGAAACGTAATTTTTTTACAGATAAGAAAAAATAGGTATTTTTGTGTTTACTATATATATTACATTACACTTGTGTGATGTATAGAATGGTAAAGAAGCTAACAACCCACCAGATGGAAAGGTCGGGAACTGTCACCTCCAAAAATGAATTTATCACTATGGGTGAACTGTCGTATTTTCAACATTTTCCATTAGTGATGTCAGCACTGGCAGGAATAGTATTTGAAAATAAAAAACGTAGATATTGTCTAAATAATATGATTAAACCTGTACCACTAACATAGTGCCGTCTAGTCTCAAAATAAGCAGAGTTTATAGGTAGTATATGTACCAAACAACTGGTAGTAATAATTTTTTTGTACATTGAATCATAAAGTATATAAAAAAATAACCAGAATAATACAAAGAGTACGATACTCATGAATGCAAATATTTGTATCTTGCGAGAATTGAACCTGCTACCACCGCAAGTAAAGATGTATAGTGAACCACTAGTCATCGAGGCCGTCAATATAATAAATATTATGCAAGATATAATGTTATTTTGTATGGTAACGTATACAGAAGTATTTATGACTCACAACAAAGATGATATGGCAAATTTAACGCAAACAAAGCCGGCAGTCGTACTAATACAATATTGTATCTCACTAAATACCAGGGATGCCAACCGTACATGAATTCTCGGAAAATACGAGTACGAGATTTTTATCTTTTGGAACGAGAACATTTTTATGCTCGTACAAGTTTTGTAACGAGTACGATATTTTTCTTTTGAAATAAGAACAAACTTATGCTTGTATAATTTTGTACGAGATTTTTACCTACGGAAATAGAACAAAATACTATGATGTACAATATTAGAGGTAGAATTTATTAAAATTTGCTAGTTTTGCAAATTGAGTTAATATACAAAATATTACTATATTTTTATTTTGAGGAAAAATAAAAATATTATTATATGTCATCGAGTGACACTAACTTAAAATATTTTCGAGGTTGGCAACCCTGCCAATTACATCGCACTTTCTCAATAAACAGATGAGATCATTCGACTGCAGGACTGGACTATAATTAATAGGTTTGTTTAGTTACAGTTGGCACGAATACATTCACGTGTGATTTCGACGCAATTACAGCACCAAAAGTAATTGTAAACAATATTTTAGTACTAGATGACCCGTGCAACGTGCAAATTTGTTTATATTTTTCATTGATGTTATATAGCCAATAAAAATCCTTGACAAATGAACTATCCAACATTGAAACAATTTATCAATTCGAACAAGTAGTTCCTGTGATTTGTTAAACTAACCATACAAACAAACTAAGATTTATAATAATTTGTAAGTAGTAATTTTATTTGTAATTTTTAAATTACTATATCATATTATAGTGCATATAAATAGAAATAAATTTTATTAAAAAAAAATATATATAAATACATTTGAACAGTCATATATATATTTTGTTTTATTGCTCATCCGGAAAGTAGACTCATCACAATAAAAACTATAAGCAACTTGCAAAACTTTAATATAAATACTAAAAAGATAAGGTACATTGCTGACAAAGGGACTCAGAGTTCACATTACTGTTCATAGGCAATTACTGGCATTTTCCATTTGGTGGTCTATTAACTTGTATATATCTATATAATGTGAATAATATAGGTGACCCCATAACGGCGAAGTTCCAGCCCTAGCTGGCGACATGCGCTTGCGCACGATTGCTAACACGAGACCAACAACGTGCTTCTTCACGTGCATGCGCACGCGCCGATCGGCATGCAAGTGATATGTGCAACATTAATTTATGTAACTATTACACAATATATTTAATAGTATATTAACATTTCGTAATAACATTCAAATGTTATAGATAGAATTTATAAAACAATAGCCTCGGACGAATATGATATTTTCGATAGTGGAAACGTCAGCGTTAACGATATACGCTGGCGGGGAATCAGTGGAGGATGATATGGTGAGCATGAGGCCAGGTCAGTTAGCATATCGTGTCAAATTCACTAGAAATTTATCTCGGTGGTTTCCAGGGCGAACAGCATGGAGGTCAACCCGACATGGTACATTACTAGCAATAGTCTCAACAGGTCACAACTTCACTAACAATCAACAACACACTAACAATCCCCTTCCGCCTTCTATGTGGGGTAGTCAGAGACGTTTCTTTATTACGCTAACGGTATACGCTAGCGGGGCACCAGTGAAACATGATGGGATGAAGGTGAAGACAGACCAGTGTACTATCATAGAAAATTTAATAGAAATCAACCACAGAGAACCACGTGGAACCTGACATGGTATATGTAATGGGGTCAACAGCTCACATTACTAACAATCCCCTTTGCCCCGGCATATTCTGGTCGGGGACAACAGGAGATAGGATCACGTACGTGCGTACCCGATTCTATTCTGGAGCCTAGAATTTTCATCAATTCTTAGTCATTTTTAGTTATCATGGGGAGTGTTCTGAGGAATTGATCGGATTAATACCAGCTGCTGATTTTCACCACCGTACCACCCACCAGAAACTGAAATACCATCCTGATCTGGATGAATGGCGGTCTTCCACAGTGCGGTTTTCTAGAAACTTTTTGCCACGCACAACCACATTATGGAATCACCTTCCAGCAATGGTATTTCCGAACCGATACGATATTGAAACCTTCAAGAAAAGAGCTTATTCCTTTTTAAAAGGCTGACAACGTACTTGCAATTCCCCTGGTGTTGCGGGTGCTCATGGGCGGCGGTAATCATTTACCATCAGGTGAGCAGCATGCTCGTTTGTCCCCTGTATTATAAAAAAAAGGTATTGGTTCTATATACATAGTTGAATCTCCCGAAGTCTCTCGAATTTGGTTTGTTATCGGTGTTTACATCACTGCAGAGTCAGTCAGATTTCAATATACGACCTAAGTCGGTAGTAAACAATGAACAAGGTCTATTATTGAATACTACCGGAAATAACGGTGCCTAATCAGCGAATGGTTGCTCAATATTGTGTTTGTATACTTTTTATGTTTTATCCATTGTTCAAATTATAACACGTTTCAGGCCTCGTGGTAATTTATATACCGATTGTTGACCGCGGCTTTGCATGTGTGGTATCCTAAGTGATTATTTTTGACTAGATTAATTCCAGTCGAAAACTTCATACAATATCATATATATATATGATTTGGTTGGAAAATTGTACACAATTTGAGAGCATACCTAATAACTGCGGTAAAAAGAAAAAAAAATTAAAGAATTTCAAAGACAAAAGAAAAAGCACTATTCGTACTATGTTTTAAGTTCTAGATTAACTTTTCTTTATTTTAAAATTATTTTGTATTAGTGATTGTTAATAGTACTAATTAAAGTTTAGTTTTCGATGTGATTTAGTGCTGTCTTTAACATAATTCGGTCACAAGAGATTTGTTAAAGTTAATAGGGACAATTCCCTGAAATTATCTATACATCTATACATATAATAAAATTGGAGTGTCTGTTTGTAATATTGAAATAGCCGTTTTTTACTATATGCGTATGAATATACGGTACATAGGCCCAAATAACATTTTTTACAATTTTTGTATGTCTGTCTGTTTGTTCCGGCTAATCTCTGAAATGGCTGGACCGATTTTGTCAAGACTTTTTTGGCAGGTAGCTGATTTAATAAGAAATAACTTAGGCTACTTTTATTTTAGAAAAATAAAATAAAATTCCACGCGGACGAAGACGCGGGAACAGCTAGTTCTATAATAATGACAGACTTCCAACGGTCGCTTGTCAATTCAAACAACTCAATTCAAAGAACGTAATGGACTTAACACCGACATATGGAGCCTTGTATGACGACGTGCCTCTAAATACATTACAATAGTCCACTAACTATATTGTAGAATGCAAGTAGGGTAGATATTGGAGTTCTGTACCAAGTACCACTTTACCGAACAGAAACAAACCCGAATAAGCAAACTATCATTCAGTATACCTTTTTTAAAGCATAGGGGACAGACTTGCTTGAACCTCATAGTAAGTAACTACCGCCACCCTTGAACACCTGCAACATCAGGGGAATTGCAAGTGCATTGCCAGCCTTTTGAGAAGGAATAAGTTCTTTTTTGAAGGTTTCAAATTCCTCCGGAAATACATAATAAGTGATAAGTTAAACTGCCTGACGACTGACGGCTTCTCGGCACACCACCTTATTTCCGATCGTCGCGGGTTTGATTCCTCGCACGATACAAACATTTATATTAATAATTATGATCTTTAAATCGATCTGAGCGTTTTCTATGTATTTACAAAAAAATGTATCTATGTATTCATATCAGTTGTCTAGTACCCATAATACAAGCTCTGCTTAGCTTGGGACTGGATTGCGCTGTGTGAATTGTCCAGGCTCATTATTGTTATTGTTAAACTGACTTACAGACAGACAGACTTTAAAATTTATAACATTAAGTATGAATAAACAAACGTTTAAATAATCTAATAGTTGATAATAATGAAGTATTACAAATTCATTGTGTCCCACGGCCGAGTAACAATCAGGAACAAAGTGAGGTGAGTTGTTATGCAAGTCGCCACGTGACCTTCCTACTGCACGTACGCTCAGATAATAGTTGTGCTGCATTTTCCTATAAGGCTCATCGTAAACTAACATTATATGTAGTCTTAAAAGGATTTTTTTTTCTAAAAAAAAAATAACTGCAAATTTACTAATATTATCAACACGGATGTTTGTGAGTGTGTATGTTAGTTGTTATTTTTGCTCAGTCACGCAAAAACTGCTGAATGGATTTTAATTAAGCTTTCTAATAATATAGCTTATCTTATTCTTCTTAAAAAATACAAATGAAGCAAGGCGGCTGAAATACACGATAGAGAAACAAACTCTCTGCCATTAGCGCATACTACCAAACTCATCAACTTTATATAAAAAACTTGGAGCCTGCCTGATCTGCCGGTCTACTTTTGTATTCAATACCAATCAATCGAGATTGGAATGTGTCGTGTCGTGCTTTTCGTTTCATGAATTGTACAATGGCGATTAGTTTCGGGTTTCGTAGCCACTGAATGAACTAATCAACATTGTAATCAATTTATTCGGTTTACTATCAAAAACGTTACAAAATAACGATACCAACTGTATTGGTTTGCAATCGATATTGAGGTTATGCTTAAAAGTAGACCTGGTCTTCCGATTATGGCTGCTGATTATTTTCTTCGCCTAATTACGGTAAGACATACTTGTATGTATATATGAAATGATCACTTTGTGGACCCTGTACTCTTTGTCTTTATAATTATCGGCCCTCACATCTCTCTTCTCATTCACAGTTTAATGCCCGCATGACGCCAGCAGTGTGTGCTAGAGACGACATAATGGTTCTTTCTCCTTCCCACGTATAGGACAGATCCTATATTTATGGATTAATTTGTATTAATATATCCATGTACAATCACTTTTGAAAAGAGTGAAAAGTACCTAAAAGACGAGATTGCTATCAGTTCTTCTGTGTTGAAATTACATGCCGAACTGTCAGTAGATTTGACTTATCATAAGTGTCTATAATAGATTTACATCCATAAAGATATTCTGAATTGATTTGAGTAGATACGTCTTTGAAAGAAAAACGAATACACAAGGACAGTGGAATAGTGTTTTCTATACTAAATTATGCAATTGTCAACTTAAACAGTGTGTACAATAGTACACATTTTATTAATGGGATATATTTTACATCCCTGTTATAAAACAGTACTGACAATTCACACAGCGCCATCTAGTCTCAAGATAAGTAGAGCTTGTGTTATGGAATACTTAGATACATTTTTAATGCATACTATCATATACCGTACTATGTATATTATCATAGAAAACACTCAGACCGATACAAGCAATCATACTCATGAATACAAATACACTGTGCGGGAGTCCGATCCCGCGACTATTGGAAGTAAAGTGGTGTACTAAACCTACATCATCGAGACCGTCAAACACTATGATAATATTATTTATAAGCTCCCGATATTGTTACATTGTTTCAAACGTCCTGGTAGTATACTGTAGATGATTGTGGATGTAAATAATTATTACGAGCAAACAAATATGTCTACCTGCTTTCTTAGTCTTTTTCTACGTATACCGGAAACTCTACTACTGGAAAATATCTATCAAGGTCTTGACAAACCACACTCACTGTATCATTTCGACTTTTTGAAGTATATTTAGCTTTACACATGTTTCTTAGTATACCTAACACTGAATACTGGAATAACTTGAAACAGTCTTTCTTATTTAATTTTGTATTTTATAATTTCTAGGGATATTACAGATATATAGGCATAAAACAGGGTTGATATAACATAACTTTGTACAATTGCTAAGCTACCAAAGTAGTTCTATCTAGTTTTTACAAGTTTTATACTGATTACAACTAGTATTAGTTATATTCAAAGTCAGTAATTCATTCTATGGTAATTGCGTAAGATTTTATAATAAACTGCCAGAATCTGCACTAAATCTGACTGAGAGGCAATTCAAATCTTATATTAAACAATTTTTATGTAAGAAAGCCTATTATAGGATAGACGAATTCATAGAAGACAACATATCAAGTAAATAATTAGTTTATTAGCATACAACGTTATAATTTGTTTATCTCATTGCTTTCTTGATTCAATTATTTTAGAAATATGAAAGCGTAGCGGGTTTTGTATTAATTGCCGCATGCATTCTTATGTGAAATGTGAATACTATAAACATCAGATGGCAATTGTGAGTAGCTATGACGTGGTCTGGTGTTTTGAGTAGTCATGCTCACTAAAATATCCAGACTTGTGGCGGCGTGGTGGGCCGGGTCATTGGGCTCCCTAAAATATGGTCGAGCGCAGTGATGGCTGGCTCATCCGTCATACTCGTGAACGGGTGCTGCTTGTAGGGACTGGTCTGCTCTAATCACTATGACTGATTTCCTCTTATTAATTGTTTAACCAGTTGGTTATGTATTCAATATTTTTTTCTTTTTGAGTATTTAATTGAATTAGTGCTAATCGGTGGTTTGTATTCACACACTTAAACTTAAATTGTAAGTAAGAATAAATTATTTAAAAGAGCAACACACAAGTTTCTTGCTTGTTCTTCTTGTGATGAGACAGCATTCCGAATGAGCGGTAGATTAAAAAAAAAATGTTATGACTATTCAAAAGTGCTTCAATGTAAGTTTATTTGAATAAATGATTTTCTATTCTATTCTATTCTATTCTATTCATGATTGATATCCTTCAATAACAAAAGGAATATGTGTAGTATTAAAATACAGTATAATTTATAACTATTCGTATCCTTAAGATGTATACTTACAAAGTTTAATATAAAAATACCTTAGAAAGTACTTGCTACGTATTACAACGTTGGAATTTCCTGTAAAATTTCGGGATATTCTTTATTATCATATTATAAGTAAGACATATTAATAAGATATTATCTATACTAATAATGTTAATGCGAACATGTCTCTGTCTGTTAGTTTGTTACATTGTCATGACGAAACGGATGAATGAATTTTATCAAAATTTAATATGTAGATGGACTGTGTACTGTTTGATTTCCTAATTATCAGTACATACACCACTGTTCTCACTCGCTGTTCATAGCTTAATTCCCGCATGATGCCAGCAGTGTGCGCAAGAGATGATATAATGCTTCCTTCTCTTTCTCACTTGTGTGTATTACGAGGATGAAAAGAGGCTGTTTTTTATCTCAAAAATCAATCTGAAATTGACGAAAGTTTATACAAACAAAATTGCGGCTAATAGTTCTTTTTTCATTTATTTTTCGTAGATGTTTATTCAGTAGAAAGAAGGACAAAAATCATACAAAGAACAACGTCGTCAACACAAACATCTGTCTCACGTACCTATCAGAAATAATACGTATTAATAATACATATTAATACAGTTAAACATTTTGCTTGCTTTGTTCAAAGGGTGATATGGGAGTGAAATTACTGGGCTATATGACCAAAGGCTTTATATACGACGAGGGTTGTCGTAGAAGGAATGTCTCTAGTACTGCAACAAGTTTATAGGTTATAGCTTATTATTTCCCGATCACATGGCATTGACTTTTTGATTCCCGTTTGAATAGAGGATCCAAGGATCAACCGGGTGGGAAAAGGAAGAAGGAGGGATAAAACAGATTGATAACAAAAATGGATATATTTGCTGTTGTTACGAATAAATATTAGTTAATACCACAGCGTGGAAACAATGTGAGAAGTTCCATATGTAAACAGAATAATATGAATTTCCAATGTGTCTTTGAACAAATCCGGAAGTAGGTAAGTAGGACAAGCCCTGTAGTGGCCGTGTGACATCAGATGATAAGTCCAGTAGTTAGTAGGCAACCTTATCGGGTTAGGTGACGTAATTATAGACTGGCGATGAGCAGTCATAGATATGTAATGTACATACATACACATTAACCACTGCAAGTCATATCAATGAAAGATAAAATGTATTTATGACATACCTATAATGGGAAAATTAGTACAAACAATTATTGTTTTCTGATTTGGTTCCATTCCCGATAGACGGACTTTTTATTAGATTATAGGAAAATTTATCGTATAATGGTCAAAAACTTAAACTCAAGCTCAAAATCATTTATTCGTGTAGAAGAAGTACAAACTTTTATCTGAACAACAAACTCCTGTGACTATTACTTTTAATCCATAATATCTATCACCTGTCACCATTCCTGAGAGCGGACATACACTACCTCCTATACTCATCCTCATAAGTACTATTTATAATATAAAGTCATAAAATCACTTGTCCTCAATGACTGTCAAAGCATGGATAAAAATACTAAATCTAGAAAATTGATATTTGGAAAATATACCTAATATTTTATAACATGAGTATCTGCTAGAAAAGGATTTATGAAAATTTTTCATAGGACACAAATTATGGTACATAGATAAATCATTACGAAACAGCAAGTCAATCACGATGAATCAATTTGGAACAAAACGTGGTGAAATGTAAAAAAAATGAGAATGGATTATCTTTCAATTTGAATGAGGTGTTTTTATTGTAAATAAAATAAAATGACGAGAAAGTCATACACTTGCAGTTTTCATATATCATTATATTCCATATGTAAACTGCAAGTTGTAACGATGATACATATAAAATAGAATACAAATTGATTATCATATGAATCATTAATTTCATAATGTTGTGCTATCGCATTATTTCGGTAATGATTAATCAAACTACAAGTTAATATTCAATATATTTAATTGTCTTCGCATAGGAAAACCTAGTAATTTGAAAGTCAAGTGTTTGCTGGTAATGCTGATAATGTAGTTTTTCTGCCATGATATCATGGTAATGACAGTAGAGGTTACAACCTCTAGATGCGTTTGTCAGTCTGGGCATGCACCATGTCGACTCGGCGCAAGGTTCATGGCCCGCATTCTGCTCACGCCCCGCGGAAGTGCCGTGAAGGTTGCAATTGAGGATATAAACATTGCTTTTAAACTAACAACTCTTATGTATTTTATTTGTATGGTAACACTGTATAATGGCTCTGGAAATAACTATTACTATACACTTGAATATGTTAGATACATATACTATTTGAATGCCATGTTATTTAGTTATTTTTAAACTGTCGTATTCAATCTTATTCATATTATATCAAGCAAATAAATAAATAAATAATAATTATTATTATTATTATTAACCGGGTCTTGACACGAATAATTATATGGCAAATAAAGGTATTTTCAGGTCTCTCTCGACAGCTAGCTTGCACTAGCCGTAGTCACGAGTTGAAAATTATTATTGAATTACATTGTATAAAGTGTCGTAAAGTAAAAATTACGGAAAGGGTACAGAATTGGATATATTTATTTACCCTATACTTGAGTTTCCCAACAGGACTGAATAGCTTTTACTAAAGAAAAAAAATCAAGCGTATTAAAATCATTAAAAATGTATACCATGTGTAACATATGTAATAGCATACAAATTACGTTGCATGCATATGAATTATATGTATAACTGTTGTAGGCACTAAGGGATGAGTAACATTTTCACGGAGTCATAGGTTTTCCTATGAGCTTACAACAAATGTGGTAATATAATCATACTGACCACTATTGTAACAGTAGCTGGACAAAACAATGTAATAACTTGTGTTATACCTATATATTATCTATTTAGTAAACTAACATAGACAAATAATAATATGTAAAAATAATCCTTATCTTCATCTTTCTTATCTCATTCGTTATCTTTAAAAAGTATAAAATGATGTCGCTTCCGCTGTCTGCTCGCTTAGATCTTTTAAATTACGTTACGGATTTTAATACAAGTTTTAGCAATACACAGAGTAATTCAAAAGGAAGATTTATATATATAATACATGTACACGTGTTGGTGGTCACTCTATTCTCCCAAATTTGAATTTAAACATGAATCTATGTTATTGTAAACATAGACAACCAAATTTGAAAAGAATACGAGCTGAGTGTCTTGTCAATTCTTCTCATTCGAAATCATTCCGAACTGACGGTAGATTTGACATATTGTAAGAGTCTGTAATAGACCTACATAAATAAAGATATTTTGATTTGATTTGATTTGACCTCTGCGAAGCCTGTGGGGAGGAGGTAGCGAGTATAATATATATAATAAAAATAATATACTTTTTGATTTAATGTCAATTAGAGCCAAAATATCGGAGCATTGTGCATTGGTTTATTTTATGAAGTAAACATTCGCAAAAACGAAGACGCTGTATCCTATATAAAGTGATTAGTATTAAAAAAAATTCTGCTGTAAGTCAGTTAAAGTTAAAAGAGAGTTTATGTAAAAATGGACGGCAAAGGTGATTTTTTTTTATTCATTCTGATAATATATACCTTAAAATATAAAGAGTATAAATTTACGTGGCATGGTTTTGCGAAAATCCGAAAATCACATAGTGAAGAAGTGCCTTTCCATGGCTACAACGAAAAGAGGACGAGGTAGGCCACTAACTACCTGATTGACTAATGTCCATAGGGATATGAATAAGTTGTCAAGTGACGATGCTTTGCAGCGAAATGCGTTTCAAGATTAGAAAAGCCTACCCTATAAAGAGTAGAAGAGGCGAGGATGAAGAAGATAATATAATTTATATGTATATTATTTTACTTGGCAGAACTTTTTCAATTTGCATACAACAACGACAACATCCATCCCTCCATCCATAAAGACAGTAAAACCAAAAACAAACAATGACTCAATTGACAAAAATATTACCTATTATTCACATAAAAAAATATTGTCGAATTTATGAAGTCAAATTCGTTTACGAACATTTGATGTACATGTTACGTACAAAGAAAATACCTGTATGAAACATATTCAAAGGTTATACAAATTTATATTTAAATACGTTGACAGGTCTTTTTAAAGAAATAAATGGGTAGATATCGCGTAGGTTGTTTATAGGTTCTATTCGAAGTGTTTTCGGTAACAAAACGTGATATCAGTGACACAAATACAATGTAAGTACATTTTAAACCGTAATCGTGGATTTCACGTGAATAGGACATCTGTCTCTACACACGTGTTTACAGACGGGGCCACAGCAACAGCGAGTATTAAATACATGTAATAATTTATGATTCTGTATAACAAAACATGTAAATCATTATACAATTTTTCATTTACAGACAAACTGAAACCACTAACATGTAGAATTAATTATCGTGTTTAAAAGATGCCATGGAATTTAGAATAAAATGTTTTTCAAGATGGTTGATGCTCAGAGACGGTTCAGTGACTCTTGTAAATAGATCTTTTTCTTTAACATATATTTAATACATTCGTATTCTTATTGTTTGGATTTATTTTAACAGCACTAGGTATTGTTCTGGAAAAATATAATGAATCTTGACATGCTTGTGGTGTTTTCCTAGTATATTTAGCGGCCTGTTATAACAATCACGGTAATTGATGTGAACGTAAATTAGTAACTATATATTTTGTTCTACAAACAACTAAATAATAGTAAATAAATGTAATTAATGAAACGATAAATAATGTTGATTTTCATCTGAAAGTTTCATAAGTGAATATGAAAATATATTAAATCAGCCACTTACTTATGTCAGTGAATACTGTAATTATCATGTACAAGTATTTTTGCATACACTAAAATAGACAACTATAAAGGACAAACAGGCAAACAATCCTTCAACTGAAGATATCGCCTTAAGATACCGAATGTCGAAGAAAAACCTCCTTTTAGTCTTTATTTGTCCCTCCGATCGATCCCCCGCTCATTTCAAACGAGGATTAAGCGGTGCCCTCAGACTAAAGTCGTATCCGTCAGGCAGGAGTTGGCTTGCACCCGCTCCGTGAGTTCCTCCGCGTGTTTAGAGTGGTATATGAACTCGTCACTTAGTGAAGCTGCAAGGGCCAATTGCAGCCTACAACATTATAATAGTTCCAATAAAAACTCTTTTTAGCAGTTGGTTTAAAGTCTATAAAAACGCTGTTTTAAGCGCTACAACTGCTATCTACACTCGAGTTACGTTTATGTAACGATCACGTTTTATACAGTCAGACAGCCAGGCTATATCTGCAATACAATATATCCGTTATATTCTATTATTGCAATTATATTATTTATGATCTTAATATGAAATGGACTTTGTGCAAATACGTCTGTGTGTGTGTCTCATATTTCGGCTACTAAACAGCTTACTACCAATCTGTGTTTCGATCGTTGTAGGGTGAAATGTGGTAGTGAAATTACAGGGTAAGTCATTTACATGTAGATTTTTCCGCCTCCGCTAAGGGTATATCCCTTAAAAATCTACAGCTACTGGAGCGCCGTGAAAGATATTAGAATGAGGATAGAGTATACCAAATACCATCTCAATCTGGATGAATGGCAGTTCATTGTGGAATCATCTTCGAGTCATGATGTTCCCAAACCGATACGACATTGAAACCTTCAAGTAAAAGGTCTTATAAAAGGCTGGCAACGCACTTGCAATTCCTCTGGTGTTGCGGGTGCTCATGGGCGGCGGTAATCACTTACCATAAGGTGAGCCGGAAGCTCTATAAAAAATTAACTTGATGGTTTCCAGTGGATATTACGTGAAGACTACCCTGATATAGCATATTACTATTTATTTTAAATTAGGCGACTTAATAACATTGGCCCATACTATATACCTTACCGACTATACTATGGTATACTAGCTATGGGGCCACTTGTCCCCATTACTAGTAATCCCCTCCCATCCCCTACAGACGACGGTTGGGGTTTAAAATCAGGTGGGCTTGATCCATTGCAATTATATAAAAAAAGTATGGGTGATATGGTATCTGTGAGGAAATACATAATTGACACAATCTTGATTGAATATTGATAGAGGGGTATTACATTATCAAATATTGGATTATATAATAATTTTATAGCCA
Organism: Achroia grisella; assembly: GCF_030625045.1. NCBI lineage: Eukaryota > Metazoa > Arthropoda > Insecta > Lepidoptera > Pyralidae > Achroia > Achroia grisella. The sequence goes on from NW_026712590.1 coordinate 3,251,321, forward strand.
CAAATATGGGACAGAAGGAAAATAGGTCTATATTATTTCTAAGCTATCAGTGAATTGACAAATTTATATAATTTTTGATACAATAGATTTGATAATGTAAGTCGCATAGGCTAGTTTAGTAGATAATAGATAATTTCTTATGTAACCAGAATGGTAAACAAACTGCTCTCCGATTGGTAAGTGATAACCATCCCCTATATACATGAACAACACCGTGATCATCACGTCATCATGCGAAACCCATGGTACCACTCATGCGTTGCCATTCTGAACTTAGATGTAATAATAATAATAATTCGGCCCCGGCCACGGATATATACAATTATAGTCATCAATAAAAATGTTTATACCGTGCGAGGAATTGAAGCGCGACTATTGGAAGTAAGCTGTGTGCTAAACCACTAGAACACCGAGGCAGTCATAGTTTAATACTTTTAGTTTTATTACAACTTTACAGTTAATTATTTACATTTTTACAGTTATTTTCTGTTTGTCTAGTACCGATGTATATGTATATATATATACATGTATATGTATAGCTTATAGTTAAATAATAAAATAATGCAGTAAAAGAAAAAAATTAATAATCTAACAAGTATAGTGTGTTTAATGTGTTAGTAAGTGTAAGTTAGTTAGTTAACACTATAACTTTGTATAAAAGCAAAATTATTAAAATCTTTCTATATTTATTTTATTTATTATATATACTCGTAGTTTTAAGCGATGTGTTACTCGATCTCGTTATACCCACAATGAGAATAACAGGTAGTTTTGTATATTTGTTTATCCATATTGAATATATGAGAGTTCTTTTTATATAATTATTTTATAACCATCTTTGGCATTGCGCTCTGTTGTAATAAACATCTATAAGCATCTGTATATTATTTTTCATTGAACCGATTTTTATGATTATACAAACTTAACATTCACTATGATCATGTTATTTTACAACGTCGATTTTGATGATTCATACGATAAATATAGTTGAGTCACAAACTAATTCTCTATCGGTGCATACCAATAATGTGAATATTATTGATATATTTGTACAATGACGAGATAATATTACCCACTTGTTATGTTATGTGGAATTGTAATGATGATTTATGAAATTGTAAGTGTGATTTAATAATTGTAATTGTTTTTGTTAAGTATACCATATATGGTATTGATAGTACTTAAAGCAAACAAGCGGTTAACGCAAATTCGTATTTTATTTCGATTGCTAACAACTATCCTATATCGTTCTTCTTGATACCTATGTTTACATCAAATTTCCATTAGCTCTATTCAGCCATTTAGTTCTGAAAAGGTAACAAATAGACAGACATGGGCATTTTCATATAATAGTAATACTTATCCGCGACTTTGTCTGCTTTTAGAAAGATATAAAAAAGATAGTCTAGGTCCTTCTTTGTGTTTCGATCCATTTTCACGTAAAATTTTATTAAGATTCTTTTGGCCTTTTAATTTGGATAAAAATTAACAGACAGATATAAACATTTTTGCATCTATGATTAATATTTTACATACAATCTATGTATTATATCTAAATATATATATATATATTGTATATCTATATAATCCATAAAGTATTAAAAATAAAAAAAGATTATATTAAAAAAAACATTTAATTCTTTAAGTGTTTTGAAATCTTACAAGTGCAAGACTCTCGTAACAGATAACTACATATTGAATCCAATGAGCAGGGTTACCAACCTTCAAACGTTTAATCTCGTACGAAGACGTAAAAAAATCTGATGAACTATATTAGTTCAATTTTCTCTAACATCGTATTAGAGAAAATGGAACAATTGAAAACTGAGTGTTCAGGCGCGATTGCACTAATTTGTGGCCCAAATTGTATTTTGATACTGCAACACTGAAACGTCGGTATTTCAGCGGGATAGACAATATGTTAACCGTTACAGTTCATATTCAAAATCTGTCAACGATCATATACGCATTATCACACGCAACCACTGTAAACCTATTTTCAAGTAATTAAAAAACTAGCCTGAAATCTCCGAGTTTGATTACCATCAAGACTCTCTTCTCACTAAAAGGCGTAAATACTGAGCAATAATCAAGTATCTTACTCTTCTTGTGATGAGTTTGCATTCTGAATTAGTGGTACAGTAAAAAATATGCCTCTTCAAAAGTGCTTATATTGAGTTTATTTGAATAAAGATTATTATTATTTGTGCTGTTTTGTATTTGATGTTCGTTTGTTTGAGGTGATGTATGTATTTCCCTGCGTGGGTGATGGTTGATGGTGGCTCAATAATACGTCTCCTAGTTGATGTTTTTCTTAATTATTGAAGTTTACAATTGAATAGTGTTTAAATTTATAATATTTATATACGGAGCTGCATGCACGCTGATGAATGGACAGAGAGAGAGAGAGAGTTGTCAGCTAATAAATTTAAATATTCTTTATTGCACTTAAATACATTTGTAAGTATATTAATTACAGCTAATGTTAACAAAGGAGGACTTATCTCTAAAAGAGAGAGAGAGAGAGAGAGAGTTAAAATGTGCAAATTATATTTTTTATGAAAATGTCAAAATAATTAAAACTAAACATAAAATTTAATGTTGCTACAAATAAAATAAATATAGTGTTTCCAACACTATTTCTATTTCTATCAATGGTCAAAAATTTCGTATATATAAGAAGATCCTCTTACAGTTGGCATCCCTGGCATGGAGGCTGCGAGCTGCTTCTCAGTACCGGTTACACTAACCCGGTCCACTGACCCGCAATAACTACCGTTTACTGCAAGCCGCGGGTTCGAACTTGTAACTGCATTCTGTTAGGTACCTACTACTTGTGATAGAATGCATTTATTGTCGCATTACAACGTGAAGGTTAGGCTTTCTCACGGCTAGAATCTGTGGTATATAGTATACTCGGATGCTGCAAATAATATCAGAGCTAGACTTTGTAAAAACTTTCCGTACTGACCTCTGTCTACTTGTGGGCATTTATGATAACTGTATTTATTTATTGATTCTTAACAACAAAGTATTGTGTCGAATTTAACAATAATTGAGTTATATAATTTTAACTACTCTAAGATGTAAACAATTTTTACAATTATTTTCATTTTTATCCCCTAGCGACTCACCTCGGCTTCGCATAGGTGCAATGCTGATATTAAATATACCTAATTACCAAAATTTATCAGTGTTTCTCTACAATATTATGCATGTATTATACGTATAGACCTTCCTCTTGAGTCACTCTATCTATAAAAAAAAACCGCTTCAAAATCCGTTGCGTAGTTTTAAAGATTTAAGCATATATAGGGACGGACAGATAGCGACAGCGACTTTGTTTTATACCATGTAATGATGATGATTTATTTCGGATATCCATCCATATTATATTAGTAAACAACTTATAAAGTATATTAGTAAATTAGAATACATATACTCGTCTCCCAATTCATATACCAATGTTTACGTCCAGATGCACTGGGTCTGGAGCAGTGCAATGATGTCCAGTACCTTTCGACGACCTCGGTGGTCTAGCGGTCTAGCACACCGCTTTACGCCTGATAGACGCGGGTTCGATTTCTCACACGGCACAAACATTGTATTCATGAGTATGATTGTTTGTATCTTTCTCATTCTTCAAAGTTCAGTTCTTTCAAGTTTTTTGCTCGTTCTTCTTGTGATGAGACAGCTTTCCGAATGAGCGGTAGATTAAAAAAATGTAATGACTATTCAAAAGTACTTCAATGTAAGTTTATTTGAATAAATGATGAAATTCTATTCTATTCTATAAGCATTTCTTCAATGATATTTAAAGCTTGTTTTTTAAGTTGCTTTTATAAAGCTCATCGGTCATTTATAAATTAAGTATCTTTGTAAGCTGTAGAAAAACTATTTCGTTGACCCCAAATAAATGGGATAAAGAAGAAGCAGATGATGATCATGATAAGCTGTGAGGTTAGTATACTACATTACTATTACAGGATAAGAAGAAGGTGATAAAAATGTGGGATTACCAGAGTCACTCATGAAGATATTGCGTAACATACGCACAGAAAAAATCAATCTCATCGAGAATCTCCTTTTCGAAGTCGGTTACGAGGTGCACCTGTACAAAGTCATTAATCTTCTCCATCAAGCAGGAAGTGTTTGTACATTTGCCGTTATCAGCTGTGATAACAGGCCATGTGTATGAATGAGTAACGTTTGACGTAAAACTTACGTATTAAACAAATAAGCAAGTAGTAATTTATTTGTACTGGCTGTGCTCGCGACTTCGTCCGCGTGGAGTAGTGACCTTGATCACATAAAGACAAAATATTTAATAATGTAACCCATAAAAGCCAAAGAAAAAAAAATTCATTCTTCTTGACAAATTTCTATACAAACTTTCAGTCTCTATTTTATTTTACGCCTTAAGGGTAATATAAAAAACTTTTATTGCCTTATTTATTTATATTTAATCAACGGCCTTAAAAAATATGTTTCAAGCGATTCTTTCATACAACCTTTCATCTCCCCTTTCCCTTACAACCCTTTTTTTGCATTAAAAAGTAGCCTATGTCCTTTCTCAGGGCCTATCTTTGTACCAAATTTCATTTAAATTGGTTCAGTAATTGACGTGAAACCGCAACAGACAAACAGACAGACAGAATACTTTCATTTTCGCTTTTGCATTCCGCGATCATCACGCTACGATCAATATCGGAGCAGAGCAATATTGAAACATGCCAAAATATGGCCGTTTAATACGTAAGTAAATGACTTCGAAATATTTACAAAATATTAATGAGAGCATTTCAAATTTCACTAATGATATTATAATTCAATATATTTACTAAAACGCCATTGTGAAATATAACTTTCATAACGCTTTTATAATTAACGAGAATTTTTGTACAGAATTTCATTGGGAAATTTATTGCGTGTGTGACATTTGGAGAAATTAATTTATTTATGAAGTCTATACGATATCATATCTACACATAATATAATATTATACATTTGTTATGTCTGTCTGCCTGTTGTACAGTGCCAGAGACAGGCAGAAGCATAGTCAACTGCCGTCGTCGTGGTGGATATGATATGCTAACTAACATTATTAATATTATAAACTCGAAAGTTTGTGAGTATGAATGGATGTTTGTTACTCTTTCACGCTAAACTACTGAACGGATTTAGATGAAAGTAAGTAGAAGTTAGAAGTAAGTAAGTACTATAGCTTAAACATCAGAATAACATAATTTAAGGCCTATAATTTCAAAAGATTTTATGTAAATTGTGTGAAATATAATGATAAATGTCAAGAAAATGTGAACAGACGAAATGCGCGGGAGAACTAGTATTATATATATATTAATATCGATAAAAACAGAAAGAGATTCTTCTGTCTATTAGCTTTTCAAAACTAAACGGCTTTATGAAGTCTGACAAGAAATTGCTTATATTGGGCGGTTATTTTTTATCTCTAAATTTGATCTCGAATGGGGTAAAATAGTGGATGATTGATTGAGCAGGCTAAGTAGCATATTATAGCTTATAAACATATATTTTATGTAAATCGCGGGTTATAGCTAATGTTTGATATATTTGAATGGTATTGAAGTAATTTAATGATATAATTTAATTATTGGTATGGTAATTTTCAAATTACAGTAGCAACTCCGTTTTAATGTCGGCTTAAAATTACCTGAATCACAAATAGTCATTATAAACTCAGGAATCTAATGTACGGAACGGCGTTAGCGCAACGTAATGTTGCAACGCGGTGCAAGGTTGAACTTGTGACGAAATCGTTTTGTAAATGCATCAAGCGGACCGGACCATTCACATAAGAATCAAAATCAAATATTTTTTTTATCGTTGAATATAGCATGTTGAACATCTCGATGGTAACAGATACTACAGTATAAGAAGTTAAGATGTCGCGAAATCACCAAGAATATAACATTAATGATTTCCTAGATGGACCAGATACGGTACATCACAAACAATGTGACCTCCAGTTCCAATGGGAAATTGGTAATGACCAACAACCTTATTATAAAGAAAATTAGATTATACATATATAGGTATAACATTAGACCAAGCAGAAAACATCGATATACGCACCTAATAACAAAATATAATTTTTAAAACTTGCATATGTATAAAACAATATACATAATAAAGAAAATACATAATTAAGAAAAAATAACAATTATTATTTTCTTAAATTTCTCTTTTTATTTCTTGATGAAAGTGAATCAGTTTCATGTTTACTCTACCTATCTTCTTGCTTGGTATAACCAGTATAAATATATTTATTATCTTATCTGTGGTATAACTGTCCTCTACGACTAACCATGTAGTTATATTTTTTTATATGCTGTTAATTTTCTTTTTATTTTGTATTTATGAGTATAATTGTATCTGTTTGGGTGTTTTCTATGTATTTATTTATTATATCCTTGTATTCTTGTAAGTGTCTAGTAAGGTACTTACAAAAATAGTGTATCTATGTCTAGTACCTATAACACAAGCTCTGCTTAGCTTGGGACTAAGTGGCGCTGAGTTGTCGTGAGATATTATTGTTAGTATTATAGATTTTCTTGTCCTACTCGACACAGCAAAAGCAACAAAGCTAAGGTTTACAGTTTAGTGTACAGTTGCAAATATTTACAAATTTGTGAGCGCAACTGTAAATTTGCAATTATTATAATAAATAAATAAACATTTCCTAACAGTCGGTGGAGCGTGGTATTTTGGTGGATTGCTAGTATTCTTACGTAAATCCTTAGCCATTAAATCTGTCCTTGAACGCAGCTTTCCGGTCTCTTACCAAACTGATATTGTAATCGATTCGAATGTTTGATTAAATCGTCAATGAAATCGAGACATCGTTGTAAAGTTTTTGCAATCGAGTTATTGACAAGCATTACATTATTTTTGAATGTCAATACGTTTGAATCACAGGCATTAATAATACCTATAGTCGGAGCATATGCAATAGCTAATTATAGAACTCCAGCACAAAATACAATACATTTGTTGAAACCATGAGGGGTCCGGCTGATATATGATTGCATAATATCCATCGTGGTGTTACACTGATATTTTTTTTTAATGGACGATAGATATAAAATTTATTTATTGCCAAAATAACACAACAATTTACGAATAATACACAAAATAAGAAATAAAAAAATAACATACAAAGTTGGCAATAGATGTTGCTGATTTAAATTCAACCTCAACGAGAGGCATTTTTTTTTATATATTTTATATAGCTCTGGTTTTCAGGCAGACCTCATTACTCTTTAAAAAAATACTAACATGACGGCTTTTAAATTAATAACTATATACACATACATGATGATGATGATGATGTACCATTGGAGGGTGATAAAATGAGAATGGGGTCAGTTAGCCCATTTCCAGAGGGAACTACGTAGGTGTCAACCTGACGTGGTACATTGCTATGGGATGAACAGTCCACATTACTAACAATCCCCTTCCCATCAATTTACACTGATATTTAGCACCTAGAAGACCTCATCTGATTAGTTATATAAAAAACTAAAACTAACGCCCCCTCGGCTTCGCGAGGGTATTTTGAAAAAATTATAAACTTTAACACACTCACACATACACACTCTTTTGTATTGATGTCCTCTACAAAACTGTTGTACATCACTTAGATCTATGGTCAATAATTTCCACAGCATATAAGGATAACTTTGGTATTTTTTTTTACACATTTGGGTTACATTTTCAAAGAATTTCAGACGAATCCATAACGTTTTTAATAAAATTCTTAGGCGATATAATTTTCTAACGGTAAAAGAATTTTTCAAATCGTCGAGATTTTTCGGAGCCTATTTATTCAATGCAAATAAGCAAACAATCAAATTTACTCTTTATAATATTAGTATATATATTATTTTAAATGTATATAATTTAAAGTGTTGCCATTCTGGAGGACTTAGATGTCATGTATCTGTATTAGCATAGTAGTAGATTTTTATATATACATATTTTTGTAATAGGATGGTGGCAAATAAGCATACGGCCCATCTCATAGTAATTGGTTATCGTAGCCTAAGGCACATATATTATATTATCGACATTTTTTTACAATCGTTATTTTTGAACTTCGTAAACTAAGAATATTTTTGTTTTTGTTTTTAAGATGGATGGATGTAAAGCGAGGGGATGCACTAAGAAAAGATGGATGGATTGTGTGAAAGATGATATGAATAAAAGAAGAGTATGTTCAAGTATGACGACCGATAGAAAGCAGTGGAAGAGAATGACATACTGCGCCGACCACAAATAATGGGATAAAGGCAAGGCAATGAGGCAATGATGACTATATTACCTTCTCTATAAAAATGTTAATTATATTAAGATTTAAAAGATCATTTATCATTTTTATTTTATTAATAATTTGTACATTTTTTGGAAATTAACAATATATAAAATAGATTTTCAATGAAATACATTAAATGACTATCCACTGAATAGAAGCTGTGTCTGCAAGTTTATAGCTTACTTAATTGTCTTTATATAATTTCACTTGGAGTCGATCACCAAAAACAAATTACTGTTTAGTTTGAAGACGAAATTGCAAATACATTACTTAGTGATTACAAAACGAATTGATGTAATTACCAGTTCAAAATTATTAGCTAAATATTTGCGACTCGGTAATACTGACGAAATAGTTCCGTCGATATGACGACACAGACCAACTTATTACCTCACGCTTGTTAAATATACAAGTGGTATCGTATATACAACTATCTTTGATATAAACTTGATTTATACAAGTTATTTTTTTTGTATTTTAATCGATGATCAGTTAGAAGATATATATAAGCTATAAGCAGATGTCTTTATTGCTGCTTGATTGATTTATAAGCGTAGAAGTCAGCACCTCTTTTGCTGCTCTTCAATCTCCTGAGTTTTTGAGAAGGCTCCAAAAACTGTGCCGTCAATGGCTTAGGCTTATCTATACAATTAGAAAAAAATAATTAAAAGGTAATGGTTTACTATTATTATTAAAATTTACGCCTTCGATTTAATAGTGGTTTAGCACACCGCTTTATTTCCGATTGTCGCAAGTTTGATTCCTTGCAGGGTACAAAAAATTGTATTCAGGAATATTTTTGTTTGTATTGGTCTGGGTGTTTTCTTCGTTTTTTTTATACTACGTAGGTAGAGTATACGGCTAATCTGGAGGCAAATGGTTACCGTAGGCTATGGACGCCTGAAAAACAATAACAGTTGCCTGATGATATTGTATATAAATTGTAAACCAGGAAAAATACTTGTTAATAATTCCTTTCCTTGTAGAAAATTGATGATAGTTTGCTTGTTTCTCTAGTCTGGTCTGCTATAAATAAATAAGTATAGCCCTAATAAATAGTAGAGCCCTAATGGGACACTTTACACTGAGCATGGCAATGTAATGTCCCGCCTACACCATGCCACTAAGGAGGAGCACATGGTCCACTACATCCACGCCAAGAGTAACTCAAATCTGAGATTGACGCAGGTGGAATATAGTCACAACGCGAGCGTCAAAGCGTTTGTGGACCGGATCCCTATCAACATGTGGTGATCACAAAAACAATACCATTATTTTATTTTATTTTTTATTAATCCTTACTAATATTTTAAATGCGAAAATAACTGTTTATCTGTCTGCTTTTAAATAAAATTTGATACACAGATAGTCAATACCCTGGGAAAGGACCTGGCTGGCTTCTTTTTAATGCGAAAATAGAGTTGAAAGGGGTTAACGAGGTGATATATGCAAGATATAATCTTGCATATATCACCTCGTTTTGAGTTTTTTGGAGGAATTGTTATTTTTAGATTTAGATGCTTGAAACTTATTTTTGAGTTTGTTGATTAAAAATAAATAAATATGACATACAAAGTTTGTAAAATTTTACCCTTAAAATAAAATAAAATAGGCGGTGAAAGTTTTTATGGAAATTTGTTATTATTGAAGCTAGAATGATGAAACCTTTTTATTTGGTTTTTATTGGGCTAGATTATTTAATATTTTTTCATTATTTGGTCAAGTTCACTATTTTGCGTGGACGAAGTCGACGGTTCAGCTATTTTTATATATATGTTAGTCCTTAAGGTGTATATAATCTGGACCAATATTGTTATATAAGTAATATGAAAATGCCTTAAGGAAATAAATAAATAATACACATTTCCAAAATGTGTTTTGATCAAAACAAAATTTGGAATTATAGGTAATAACTTGCGAGTAAATCTAAATTTCTCGGGATAAATTCTTCGTCGACCACAAATGTATTTCTGTATAACAATTAAATTGTTATGGAAAAGGGAATTTATTTATACACAATGTAAATACATATGTATATTAATTATTGATAAGCGTTTGACGGAATAAACCGGGCTCATTTTCCCATCACGCCATTTCCTGCTACGAAATCTGTACTGGTCGAGTGAATCATAACGCACGAGTTATATTTGTATTTTTTTTAATAAATGTAGAGGACTGGCCTTTATTGCTGTAACAAACCGTATCCTGCGACAGTGTCTGATTTTCATATAATATGGAAAATAGGATTATCAGCTCTTACATTGTTTTTCTTAGATATAGATATATATATTTATTATTATTATATTTATATGAAGGTATCCGTTATTATTGAATATGTCGTATTTTACAAGTTCACTAAAACTCATTTCTTTCCTGTTTTCATTTCCATTATATTTCATCACCATTATACACAAAAATGGTCTTATTTGAAAGATTATGATATTTGCTAGCATTTAAAATTATTTGTAATAAGAAGTAATGCGAAATAATCCATGAAATCCTTTAGCCGAAAAGCTTGGTAAAATTTAACTTTTTTTTAGTTAATATACGCTATCTAAAAACCAGCCTCTTAAAACCTTGTTTTTTTTTTAATCTGTACGCAGGGAAACTGTGTTAACAAATAACAATCACAACAGTGTTGTAATTCGGGCCATTAATTAAAAAAAAAAGTGTATATTAGACATGACAAGCATGTTTGCTAGACACCTCTTTTACTGTCAAATTTGCAATTTTTTTTTTATTTAGTGTGCGAGCAGTATTTTTAATAGCAACGCGTGAGAAGTACCATTATAACGTGGTGACCGCAGTAGTTCATGTAGCCGACGATACCCACCATCCAGTTTGTAGTAAGCTTAAAAAAAAATTTACACCACTTCCCTTCGGTGCAGTGGCTTGAAGTGGGGCATAAACAATTTTAAGGTTGGTGCACATTGCACATTATGTCGTCAGCCTTACATGCATACACGCCCAAACACTATGTTGTAACTTGCATTACAACACCGACTGTATGTACTTGATTTTGTACGTTTACGTATCGTGGGGAAGGGCTTGTAATTAATAGGCACTATTGGTTGGCAGTCAACTGCCTCAGTGGTCTAGCGGTTTAGCACACCGCTTTACTTCCGATGGTAGTAGGTTTTTTTTATGGACAACTATGGTAATGATAATACTCCCGCCTGCGCTAACGGTTTGCGCTGGCGAGGTACTAGTGGAGGATAGTAAGATAATTATTAAGATAAACATTAAGGCAGGTCAATTAGCTTATGGTGAAAAATTAAACCACCAGGAATTTATCACGATGGTTTCCAGGGGAATCGCGTGGAGGACAACCTGACATGATACTTTGCTAATAATGGGGTCATGAGATTATTATTGTTATTGATTTATTTTAGTTTATTTATTTCAATGACTTTTTTTTAATTAAAAATGAGAACTATAGGTATAATGAACATAATGCTAATAGTTTAATCATTCTAATAATTAATTTAATTATTAATTGTTCGTTGTTTAGTAACAAACAGATAGTCACATACATACATTCACATTTATATATGGAGTTGGAAGTTAAAAAAAGAATTGAGATTTTGCAATGCGACTATTTTTGGTGTACGATTGTATAGTTATTACTTTGGATTCGATTTTGATATTTATCTTCTTATTAATAAGACTTACACTTGTGTTAGATCAATATTAATTTTGTCAAGACAGAAATTTGTTTTTTTTTACATGTTTTAAACTTATACGATGCTATCGTGGGTGGTTTTGCATTTAATTAAAAACAAAACAAAACGTGCCGCATTTTAAAAATAGAACACAGAAGAGAAATTATCGTAATAAGCTTTATTTTGTTTGAAGTTTGAATGTTTTCATAAACATCCGACTTATATAACGGAACTTATCAAATTATATTGAAAAACGTGCCTTTTTTATATTTATGTAATTTACCGAAATAACTGTAGGTATTATTTTCAATTATAAACTCTATACTAGACAGTCAATGATAGCATATTATAAAACTCTTTAATATCCGAATGTATGATACTCGTAAGCTTGGTATAGAATATTTTAATTTTTTATTCTCTTGTATCAGTAAGAGACGCTTTGTTCTATAAATTATCTATCATTAAATTGTAGCGATAAATAAGAATAGCGCCATCTATATTTTCAATCCAAAAGTATATCGATATCGAAACATCGGTTAAATCATATTGGTGGTAGTTGTTCATTACGAATTTTTTATTTAATGTTAGACATAGATACCTGTATAAGTGTACAAAATTAATAAACTGGTTATTAAAAAAAAAGAACTTCAGTATCTTGCCAGTTCTTCTCAATTGAATCTGTATACAGAACTGAACGGTAGGGAAAAAATATGAATACAAAAAACTTGTTCATAAGCGACTAAAATGTGCTATATCAGTAACTGATTTTGATTTGATTAGATTTGGCATAATGTAATTGAATATTCCATACAATTTTAATAAACATAGAAATTACTATGTAATGTCTCTTTATAAAGTTGGTTATGTGGTATAAAATTTCATCAGAGACACAAAGTGCGTGTTTATGTAAATATACATACATAAAATCATATGCCTTACAACATGCCAAGCGAGTGCTATTTGTTAATACATGGTTATTAGTAATATTATATGGTAACAAGTTAAATCGTCTGGTACCTTGCATTTCGTTGCAATATAGACAAAAAAAGTTGTGTGATAATTTATATTTATTAGTCCATTAATTTATATTCATTACATTAATCGGAATAAATTAACGATTGATTAATTAACATTAATGGAAATAAATCCGAATTAATCCGAGAAACAGTAAGCTTCCCTTCTGTCCCATTACATTTAAATATACAAAAAATAAAGTGAATGTCTGTTACATTTTTTACGGTAGAGGAATGGGGGTGGTTAGTAATGATAGTTAAATAGATAAAATGTTTATTCGTATGGAAAATATTACAAACTAGCTGTTCCCGCCACTTCGTCCGCGTGAAATTTAAATTTATTTTCCTAAATTATAAGATTTTTCTAAAATAAAAGTAGCCTAAGTTATTCCTTATTACATCAGCTACCTGCCAAAAAAGTCCCGTCAAAATCGGTCCAGCCATTTCCGAAATTAGCCGGAACAAACAGACAGACAGATAGACAGACAAAAATTGTAAAAAAAAGTTATTTTGTATGTACCGAATTTATATTCATATGCATCTAGTAAAAAACAGCTATTTCAATATTACAAACAGACACTCCAATTTTATTTATATGTATAGATTAAATGCTATAGATAATATATATATAGCCTTGTTCAAAACAAAATTTAATAAATTTAAGATATTGCAATATTTTACAATCCAGTTTCAGAACTTGAATCTACTGTACTTATGTAGATCGATCGATCGTTCGTCCAATTCAATCGGGATCGAAATTACGACGGCCTGAGCTAAGGCTCGAACCCCTAGCGTAGCTAGGTGCCCTAAGACTAAATCGTATCCGTCAGGCGGGAGTTGGCCTTCAGCTGCTCCATAAGTCCTCCCGCAGGTTTGAAGTGCCATCTGCACTCGCCCCTTATCATCCGGTAAAGCTGTAAAGGCCATCTGCGGCCAACAGCATTAGAATCCGAAAAAAAAAACTTATGTAGAGCAGTTTTTAAAACCACTGCTTTGGAAACAATACAGTACTGCTTACAACTGATGCCACAGTTACACAAGAGTTAATGATCTGCTTGTCTGTTACCCAACAGTGGGTTACATAACTCAGTCCAGTTGCCGGTCTTCACCTTGGCACGGTGTGCGCGTCACGCCATGTCAAGGTCCCCAGTTCGATGCCGGTGTCGTGATGCAATCTATCAAATGCTTTTTGTACTGATGCATTTTGTAATTTCGCTATTTGGACAGCTCTTGTTCAGTGATAGTTGATGTTACAAGGATGAAGTTGCGTTTTGTAATATTTAATAACACGCTAGTACAAGTTAGGCAAGACAGTGGCGGTCGAGTATTATTTAGTTCCGTATATATTATACTTTTTGATTTTGTGACTTTATGGTGGCAATCTGAAAAAAAGTATATCATATTTTTTTTGTTTGTAAACTTATTGGAATGAATGATCAATGTTATGGGAAGTTTTTCTATATAATTGATGGTAAGTGGTAACCGTCGCCTATGTACATGAACAGCATATGCTACCGTTGCGTTACCATAGTTGCCATTTCGGTGGACTAAGATGCTATGCCTCTTATCTTATAATTTTATTGTCTAATTCTTATCCTACAACCAAAACACAGCTTACAATGCAAGTTGCTTGACTGCTGATATAGGATCCACAATTTTTTACAAGGTATATATACCGTAGTAAAGCTTGAGATTACTGCATTGAAATGGCTTTAGTAGTTTCTAAGAGTTGCGTGCTATACGCATACAAACAGAGAAAATGTCAAAAAAAATATAAACTGACACATGACAGTTTTTGGTGTCGGCCAGTTTCAAACTTATAATCTAATTTGAAGTAGTTAACCATTAGACCACGACGCTCTTTAAATTCAAATTAATTTCAAAAATAAAAAGACAAATTTATTCATATAGGACATTTTCTGCTTTTATTTGTATTTTTTTTTCACTATCCCTACCGTGTAGTTCGACTCGTTACTTCAGTCGAGAAGAACAGGTAAGAATTGAATTTCTTGATAGGCAAATTTTATGTCAATATTTTTTTAATCACACTGATTTCTTCTTTCTTTATAAAAAAAAAATATATTTGAAATATTAAAGTGCCTTATCTGTACAACTAATAGTAGGATTGTGTCTTAATTATCTTTTACAAGTAATAAACTTTATTCAATCAATATTTCTTAATAATTAAAAAATAAAAAAATGTCTGTGCATATCTCTAAATTATCTCGTCTGCATATCTGTTTACACGGTAAGTACAGTCGGCAACATGATGTAACGGTATTACACATTTTTATGCCAAGGTCGAAACGTCGCCGCGAGTTAGAGATGCGACTGTACATTGCACAGATTACTAATTATTACAGATCGTGAGAACAATTGCATTGTATACTTATGTCTTTTATATTACAAAATAAGTTTAAATGGATATAGTTTCATAAGGATGGCTGGGCCTAGTTAAGAGAGATGAGTCAAAATTATCTAAAAGCGTCTACGATACGATTTGGTAACAATGAGTGTGTTAGACTTTGTATGTTTTCTTTTTTTAATACTTGTGTAATTACAGAAGGAGAGCGTCATAGCGTAGTAGTAAATTACACTGACGTACACTCAAAGTAGTCGTGAGGTCAATACTGCCCGATGCAAATGAAAAATGTTGTGTGTCAATCAAAGTCATAATGTCAGACTAGCTTTCCAGTAAACGAAACGTCGATATGAAATCAAAAATCATCCAAAAGGCGGCAGTAGGCATGCTCCTTGGCAACGTGGCTTCAAATATACTGAGCGAAATGTCGGCATCTAACTGTTGTGTTTACCACAACATGCATAATATTCCTCCTTACCCAGTAATTTCACTGCCATACCTTTCAAATGACAATGCAAACACTTGTATTCCTGAGTATGATGGTTTTTTATATAACTATGTAACCATAACACAAACTCAGCTTACTACAGAACTCGTTGGCGCTGTGTAAATTAGGCTATATAAACTTTTCGAAAAAAACCGCGAAAGAACATCAAAATCTGTGTGAATTTTTCAGGCTATTACATATGTATAATATATATAAAGTTTTCAATATATGTAAAGTTTCACGAAATAACAATGAAAATAGAATCAAAATCTGTTGCGTGTTTTAGAAATAAGCGAATAAACAAGCACATGAAAACGGCGACTTCATAACAAAGTGGTAGAGACAGACATTGTAATTTAATTTCATCAACATTGTAATAGCCGATGTGTTACGATAATACACCCACGGCGTGAGTGTATGAAACAAGAATCGGTACATTTCGTCAATGGTTGCAATGATGTAACGTAACTCGTAACTCGATATGTAATTTGAATGTTACATTACATGTCAAGGTTACATTTTCAATCCTAACTAATTCATACTGATATTATGCAAAATAACTCTTGTTATATTTTTTACTAGCTGAGCCCGCAGTTTCACTCGCATTAAATTTTAATAAAAATATGGCCTGTATATTATTCTGATGCATTAGTTATATTACTATAAAGTTTCATCAAAATCCATTTAGTACTTTTTGCTTGAAAGAGTAACAAACATCCATAATTACAAACTTTCGCATTTATGATATTAATAATAATAAGATTAAAATTACTCAACAAAGTTTCAGGTGGAGAAAGAGAAGTCTTTCTTTAGCTACTTAGTGGGCCAGCATGAAAAATCTCATCGAGAGGGAAAAATTCCCCGAACCAGGACACAACCCAGGACAGATTGTCCTGGCGCCGCAAAATTAGAAGAACCGACCCCTATAAAGTGGGATAGTGCAAAAGAAAAATTCATCATCATCATCATGAATTTTGTTATAGACATAGGCAAGATCAGTGATTCCCAAAGTGGTCTATATCGCCCCCAGGGGTCTATGATAAACTGCAAGGCGTCTACGACAGCGGCCAACTTGTTGTTTTTATTTTATGTTTTTAACACTAAACTTTACTACAGTTAGAAATTTACAAAAAATCAATACCAGGGTCAATCAATATCAAGAATGGTAAGAATGGTCTACCCAAAACCGAAAAATATGGCAAAGAACACAAACGACTACGACACAAAAAAGTTTGGGAACCTATGGGCTAGATCATATGATGAGTAGGTTAGGTAAAAATGGTTTAACAACAGAAAAAGGTTTATTAGCGGCTAGTAACCCGCCCTTGTTTCAATTCACTTATAAACATGTAAATATATGTATATATTTGAATATAAAAGAAAAAAGGTATGAGGTAAATAAAAAACATGGCGCCGCGACTCGGCCTCGGTGGTCTAGCGGTTTAGCCCACCGCCTTACTTCCGATGGTCGCGGGTTCGATACCTCGCACGGCGCAAACATTTGTATTCATGAGTATGATTGTTTGTGTCGGTCTGGGTGTTTTCTATATATAATATGTATGTATTTACGAAAAAAAATATATGTATTTATCACTTATCTAGTACTCATAACACAAGCTTTAACTAGCTTAACTTGGGACTAGATGGCGCTGTGTGAATTGTCCTGAGATTATTATTATTATTATTATTATCTCAGATAGGGTAAGCAGAGGCATACCAATGTCAATATTGTGGTGAACGCAACAATGGAAATGTCCATATTTCATTGTATATATTGGAATCAACCTACCGCCGTATCTCAGATGTGTTCTTAATTTGATATCGGTGTCTATTATTACTATAAACTAACACAAAGTTATTTGTCGGGCAGTTTTCAAGTCACGACCTCTTTGTAATTAAGAGTTGTATACCACGAATCCACGAAGATAACAAATAAAATATATGCAAGTAATTACTTCAATTTATGTTGTTTGTAACTTGCATCCCAGGTCCCTACCAACATGCTGCCCATCTTCATGAGGGAGGACTACTTGTCGAATGGAGTGGTGTATCGGCGCTACAGTGGCAGATTGCCGTCGTCAGTGCTGTGACCACACAGACAATATCAATATATTCGTATTATACATATTTATAATATGGGCCTAGTAGTCTGAAATAAATAAATAAACAAAATGTATGTTACCTGATTAGGTAGGTACACTTCTTAATAATAATAAGATCTCTGAACAACTTATTCACACATAGTAAACAGTTTGTAATTGTAACAAAGTGTCATCGCCATCTAGTCAAGACAAACAGACGTTGTGTCATCATTGAATTAATTACTTTTTACTAGATAACTTAATAAATACTTATATATTTTTTTGTAAATATATACATAGTAAACAGTTTGTAATTGTAACAAAGTGTCATCAATATTGCATCTTATAATCTAGGTTATTGTTCGGTTCGATTCTCATGAATAAATGATTTTTGAATTTGAATTTGAATTTGTGACAAATTCACCAGCAATTATGATGGTTTCTAGGGAGAACCGCGTGTAGGCGGGTGATTTGTTGTAAAGCGCTTGCACCACAGTATCGTGCCGCCCCAGTTTTTGTACTCAAGGTTTTCATACGGTACAGTTTTTCTCCAATTTATCGCTGACGTATTGTTATCATTGAATTAATTACTTTTTCAAGACTCATCGGTTTTCGTCACTTGCTATACCTATAGTGTCTCTACAGGAATAGTCGTATTAATAATTTTTAATGTATATCCGTGATTAATGGATATGTGTATCTGTCTGGTATGGTGTACATTGGTAGGAAACCAATGGAAGTTGATAGAATAAGCTGGAAGTCAGGCCAGTTAGCCCATCGTGACTTTGTAGCCCAAACAAACTTGCTATCCCCAAGTATCGTTTAGAAAAAGTTAATAGGTCTTTTATGGGAATAGGTATAAAAATTTACAATAAGATACTAAAGGATATGTTGGAATTACCCTTAAATAAATTCAAAACATCTGTTAAATCATATTTACTGAGCAAAGCCTATTACTCACTAAACGATTACTTGAATGACGAGTGTGCATGGCATAGGAAGGTTTTAAATGTAGATTAATTATTAGTTTGATATATAGTTGTTCATGTACTGAATTTTCATTTAATGTTAGCGCGACATAGACACCTATATAAATATAATGTATATTATTGTAAATAAATTGGCTTAAAAAAAAAAGTAATTCAATTGAGTTTCTTGCCAGTTCTTTTCGATTGGATGTATATACCGAACTGGACGGTAGGGAAAAAAAATTAAATTAGAATGTAAAAATTTGACGTTCATAACGGCTAAAATGTCCTACATGAATAAATGATTTTTGAATTTGAATTTGAATTTGTGACAAATTCACCAGCAATTATGATGGTTTCTAGGGAGAACCGCGTGTAGATCAACCTGACATGGTGGGGGAAATGGGATTGTTAGTAAGGTGATTAGTAATGTGGTTCTCTTACCCGCTTGAGGTTTTAACTTTTACATACGTACAGTGCAGCTCGATAGATCGATAAAACAAAAAAAAAAAAATTATATATATATAGTATATCAAGTATCGTTGAACGATAAATTCTTTGTGAATTTGTCACGAAAGGCTAACTGACCTAGCTTCATGTTCATCTTATTATTCTCCACTGATGCCCTGCCAGCGTAAACCGTTAGCGCAGGCGGTTGTACCATTCCATTATCATCCATAAAAAAACCTGACCATACATTGCTATGGGTCAACAATCCATATTACTATCAGTCCCCCCCCGTCTATCAGTTACCATTGTTACATATTCTGTCCTTTACTACTACTGAACTCGGTGAATGAATAAATGAATATAATATACATGTATATAGCTTGTAAGAAAGAATGAAAAATATATTAATTTGGCGCATACAAATATTATATGTTGTATTACATTGCGGTTGAATATAAGTAATAAAAAATTGCCAGTTTTAATGAATGATGAAATACGGATTCAGTAAAATATAATAAATTCAGGACACAAATTAATCGAAAATATAATTTCTATAACTAATATAATTGACGATCAATTTCAAAAGCTGAATTAATGCAGGTGATAAGAGAGAAAATACGATGAAGAATGGTTATAGTTATACCCAATTAATACTACATGGAATGATATCAGATGTGTAGACAGAATATAGTGGAAAGTCGCTTGCAATTGTTGATGCAACTCTTGATATAATAATAATATTCTGGTATACCACCACAAGACCCATCAATATTTTATGGAATGATAATAATAAATAGTGGGAAGTTTTGAAGAAATTCCAGATTATGTTTCAGATAATCAGTTTTCACATGATAAAGAAAAAAAAAAATATATTCGAAATCGGAAAAAATTTATTTACCTTAAGCCTACAAAATATAAAGTAGTGACTACTATGATAGAGATATTCTGGTCATAAACATACAACATTTTTTCAGAGTGCTTTATATAAAAAATATTTAACTGGAATAACGATTATATTTTTGATGTAATTTTATATATAATGTAATTTATATTCAAAAGAGGAGGAAAAATACTTATGGTTACAGAGTCCACCATCGTTGTAACGTAGCACACATGCCTCCAAGGAACAAATACCTAATAGAGTGGATTGATTCATGCTTGAAAAGAAAATAAACTTAAAAAGGAGAGAGATGTAGTGTATGTGGGAACACTAGCAGTTTATTATCTATCGTCTCGAGCCGAGCGTACACGGACCGCCGTGCGCAAGAGGGAAGGGATTCCCTGCGCAAGCGCCGCGGAGTAAAGACGTGGAGCTATGGCTAACGAGCCGATATTACGTCGATAACAACTTACATACAAGAAGACATAAATAACAAATAAGTGAACACTATAATACCTATGAATGATGATACCTTATTCAGGCAGCGATTACATCAATTTCAAAAGCATTAACTTAAAAAATACTAGTTAAATGCTGCTCAAATTTATTTGGGAGCACGCAAGAAGAAAGAAGGAAGATGGTTACACAAAAAAAAATATATCTGAAATCGGTTTACGTAGAGTAGATATAAAAAATTTTAATCTCTTACTTTTTTGATGTTATTTTAAATTATTTAATAATTTAATCATTAAACTTATGGTCAAAGACCAATACGAAGTTGATGTTGCCATGCAAAATTTGAATGCCGAAGATTTACTCTCTCTAGTTTTAGTTTCTAAAACTAAGGTATACTTTACATCAGAACAGTGAACTGACTAACAGGCTCGCAGATTATATATACAATTTCATACCTAAATACGTAAACAGAAGGTACATTTTCACAAAACGTATCTACATCAAATATCATTAACACTTCGAATAATAAATCACGGACCCGCCTCAACATTTCAAAAGCCGTTCTAAAATTAGCCAATACAAATCATACAGACAACAAAACACAGTTGACCTACTCCACCTCCCGGGTCCCACTGTAAATGTAACAAAACGGGGTGCGACCACTCAATCCTACGGGTCAGAATAAATTGGCTACATTCACAGAGTAATATGCAGGCGTTATGCAACGTTGTGACCTTAAAATGTTACGTAACAGTAAACCAAAACGAGTCGATAGCCTATAAGTTGTTTTGTACTGTAAACTGTAGGTAATAGGATTACATTTAGCATGCACTAGTGTTAGTTACAATGAAATGGGTTACACAAACGAATCATTTGAAGTGGTTGATACTGGTCGCTTTGTGTACACCACTCGACCTAAATAACCACATATTTGGGACATTGCACATATTTGTACACAAACATTTCATAATTCTTAGTATTTACAACTGATTTCGTAAAAATAAGAGGTTATCAATTTGATCGTTATTTTTTGTGTATCAATTATATTTAAATTGTACCAAGATGTTAATAAATGAGAGGTTTTGATTAGACGACCTCGGTGGTCTAGCGGTCTAGCACACTGCTTTACGACCGATGTTCGCGGGTTCGATTGCTCTGACGGCACAAACATTTGTATTCATGAGTATGATTGTTTGTATCGGTGTGGGTGTTTTCTATGTATAATATGTATGGATTTAGAAAAAAAAAATCTATGTATACGTATCAGTTATCTAGTACCCATAACATAAGCTTTAGCTAGCTTAACTTGAGTCTATATGGGGCTGTGTGAATTGTTAATAAAAAGGAGTCAATTACGGAAGTATTCGTGGGTACCATCTATTTTAGCCGCCGTAGCTTGCTCTGTAAGCGTTGGTTTCGGTTATAGAGTCTTGACAAAACTGTAAAATTACAGGGTACAAGGAATGACATCTCAGTCCTTTGAAATCTTTAAAACTATTTTATCTTTCTAATATTATAAACGCGAAAGTTTATCAGTATGGATTGATAGATGGATGGATGTGTGTTTGTTACTCATTCATGCAAAAACTGCTGAACGGATATTGATGAAAATTTATAATAATATAGCTTATACATAAGCATAATACAAATGCTATAAATACAATGCGGAAACAGCTACTATTTTTAAATAGAAGGTAAAGTGTAGGGACCCTTTTACCACAATTAAATACATCTTATTAATATTATAAACGCGAAAGTTTGTAAGGATGGATGTTTGTTACTCTTTCACGCGACAACTACTTAACGAATTTTACAGTAATATAGTTTATACATAAGAATCATACATACGCTATAAAATTTGTGCGGGTGAAACCACGGGCACAACTAGTATTTTTAAATTTAAGGTAAAGTTCTACATCCTACATCCTAATACTATATTTATCATAATACAACATAACAACATAATATAGGACATCTATATCTATAATTATTATTACTCGCAAGAAGTTCAAGTATATAGTGTAGGACTTAAACACGATTTGCCACGACTTGCGTAAACGTTTACAAATTGTGTAGTAATTATAGTTATTTAACATATATGAATTATATTAGCTAGCTAATTTCCCTCAGATTTCTACTGTTTTGATAAATTAAGTACATATAACCTAAGTCTGTATTCATGATACCATCTGTCTACCGTAAACAAGCAATAAACAGACAAAAAGACAACCTTTCGCATTTATAATAATTAAAAATTATTTCTTAATCCGCGGATATGCAAAACCAATCATAAGCAATTAAAATTACATTACATTACATTTACAAATATTAAATGTTATGTAATGTAACACTTGGCCCACCGTGTTATAAATACATTACGTGAACTTGGCCCAATGATCTATGCACATAAATTAGGTGCATTCAGTGACGTAACGCGTTACTTCACACTTTATTTTTATAATGTATCCATTTCATTAGCATTGACAGATATGGTATTACTTTTTTTTTAATGTTGATACAGAACTTGGCCTCTTAAACCTGTGTTGGATAACGTTTTGCATCACACGAACTTGGCCCATTCGTTTACTCATCGTTATGTAACGCAATTGAAGTATGAATAGATAGTATAAAAAATCTGCTATCTTATACGGGGACGCC
Organism: Achroia grisella; assembly: GCF_030625045.1. NCBI lineage: Eukaryota > Metazoa > Arthropoda > Insecta > Lepidoptera > Pyralidae > Achroia > Achroia grisella. The sequence continues at coordinate 3,274,691 of NW_026712590.1, forward strand.
CGTGTATTTGAAAGCATCATAGCATAGTGGGGTAACTACTCCTATTTAAATCGAAAAGTCCTGAGTTCACATGTAGCTAATGTGAAAAAATGTTTTAAATTAAAAATTAAAATACATTTTTCTCACCTGAATCATGAATATTTATTACTGGTATTTCCGGTGATGAAAACACCGATAAATATTGAATGGAATGTAAGTTTATCTGTTAAGATATCGAATATAACGTGATTATTTGATTAAAAAAAATTTTTGTCAAATAGCCCGGGTCCCCTCTAACATGCTGCCCACATTATAAAGGAGGACTACTAGACGAAGGGGGTGGTGTATCGGCGCTACCGTGGCAGATTGCCGTCGTCAGTGCCGTGACCTCAGAAACAGCTTCATTATATTGGTATTATAATATTAATTCATATGTATGTATGTATGACAACAGCAGATAATCTGAATATTTTAAGAAATTTGACCCTAAACTAGATCTGAGAGCTGTATCTTAGCTGTCAAGACCATCTCAGACGCATAGTGATTAAAAAAGGTTTAACCACAAATCAAATTGAAAACAGAGAAAAAAGGTAACAAGAATCTAGTAAGTAAGTATCTACTTACTTAAGGTAGCTATAATAAAAAAAAAACATTTTGCAACAAAAATATTTATAAAAAAAAATAATGTACTATACGCTGCAAAATTAAGGACCCTCTGGTCACAGTATTATTATTAAATTCTTTTTCTTTTAAATATTTATTTATTAATTACTAGCTGAACACGCGACTCTGTCCGCATGGAATATATTTTATTTTTCTAAAATAATAGATTTTTTCTAAAATGTAGGTAATCTAAGTTGCTCCCTTATTATATCAGCTACCTGCCAATAAAAGTCTCGTCATAATCAGTCCAGCCATTTCAGAGATTAACCGAAACAAACAGACAGACAGACAAAAATTGTAAAAAATGTTATTTTGGTATATGTACCTTATTCACATTCATATGCATGTAGTAAAAACGGTTCTTTCAATATTACAAACAGACACTCCAATTTTATTTATATGTATAGATTGTTTCGTGTCGGTGTTATTCTAGTTAATATTTAATACTTTCTATTAAATAGTTCATTAGTTTGTTTGTTTGTAATACTTTATTGTACAATAAAATTATAAATAAAGGGACACAATTCACTTAATGATAAATGCGTACAATCGCAAATTTATCCCAAAAAAGGATTTCTTCCAGTCAACCTTTGCATTACTGAGAGGCATTGTGGAGTGGTGGAAATAGGTACACTGAATAATATGCATCACAATGACATCTTATCTTAATAATATTATGCAGGCGAAAATTTGTGAGTATGAATATTTGTTACTCTTTCACATCAACATACAGGCTATAAATTTCACGAATGTAATATAAATGAAACCGCGGGTACGGCTAGTATAGAATAAATATAGTTTTACCAATACGAATGTTAGAAAATTTTTTTGTGTAAACCTGGTCGAGGATTTGGGAGATGGTTGATAGATTTAAAATATACTCCATTATAATTACATAGTATAAAACAAAGTCACTGTCGCTGTCTGATCGTCCCTATGTATGCTTAAATCTTTAAAACTACGCAATTTTGAAACGATTTTTTTAATAGATAGAGTGATTCAAGAGGAAGGTTTATATGTATAATACATGTACCACAGTGCTAAGCCAGGGTGGGTAGCTATTGTTAAATAAAAATGCAATGTAGCGTCTGTTGATTTGAATTTTGTTCTTTTTTAAACTTTCTTTTTTATTAGGTTTTGCGAACATGGCAACGCACATATCTATTTGTAGACTGCCAGTTACAATTTAGTTTTTATATCGAATTATAGATGTAGTATATGAAAATGATTATGAAGAAACTTGAAACCGATCATAAATCGTAAGCAGGTTATCGTCGCATTGCATCCATTAGACTTGGCCCACTGGCCGGTTCCCAGCACTTGTTACACGCGTTACCGCCGCTTGCGCCGTGACATAATCCCCTTACCCAGTAACGAGACGGATGTTATACAGGGCTTGCACAAATACAAAAACAAATATATTATTCCAGGACACAAGTCAAATCAAATCAGAAATAATTTATTCATGTAGAACATTTTAGCCGCTTATGAAAGTCATTTTGTATTAATATTTTTGCCTACTGCCCATTTGAGTATACAGATTGAGAATAACTAGCAAAAACTCAACTGAATTTCTATTTTTTTTAAAACTATAGTTAATAGTTTTAAGGACGTCCTCTACCTCTTTTATGTTGTGGCAGTCTAACAATTTCGTACCACGCTATATAAGGAATGATTGGGTTTCTTAAAGACTGTATAATATCTAATATATATAGAAACTATGATCGCTGTTTCAAGTTTTTACATTATATGTACATACTCCACCCTTAGTAGATAGGGTCAACTCACTTAAATAGTATTATACTACAAAGGACATCTGCCTGGTATATATTATTTGGTTTAAACATGTGTCGAGTGGCAACCCTAGTGTCACAACATTACAGGGATGTGCTCGGCGGATGCTAACCTACTGCCTCGTAACGGGACATATGCATCGTGTCAGATTTATATGGATATACCTCGCAACTGTTTCTCTTCACGATTTATAACATTCGTATTTATCAAAGAAGATATATACAGACCTAACGGTATGTTTGAACAAAAAAATATTTAAAAAAAACTAGCGATTTGCATGGGTGCACCCGTACCGTATATTTAGGGATTAAACATTTTTTTTATATTTATTTATTTATGTTTGTTAGAAAAATCGAAAGCCTTGAAGTGATTGATCTGACAATATTTTAAATTTATGTCAAAATATACATAAACAGTCTAAACTTTTCAAGCCAATATTATCAACGTTTTGTTTAGACAAATGGCTCCTCCAATAGACTCCATGTTCTTCTGTCCAACGCTTTCCTTCTCCATGTTGGTTCAGCCACTATCTTATATCATTGTGGTGAGTGAGGTGGGAACCTCTTTTTCTGTCGAAATATTTTTTTTTATATAATACTAGCAGATCCGACCACACGTTGCTGTAACTAAAGTTTTTGAGTAAAATAATATTGCCACTATAAATTGAGATGTAAGCTATTCTAACTTTCAAGTTGGATCAAATAGCACACAATGTGCAATTCAAATTTGCAGTCGTTTCAGTATTTTAGGAGTCCATCGCGGACAAACAACGGATACGTAATTTTTATATATAAAGATATTACAAATTACTCGTTGCTTATGTAGGTACGTTTCCATCTTCTAGGATTTTTTTAGAATCGTTCATTAATAAATAAGTATTTTTGGGTTATATTATATATATAAAATAGTTTATATTATATATTTATTACATAAAAATAATAAATTTCTATTATAATAGGTTTAGGCATGTGTGTGCGGTTAGATATCCTACTAGTATTATAAAATGGCGCTGTCTATGTAGGATATAGTCTGAGTTAATCGCTTATAATGAAGTTTTCTATAGAAGAAATATTTATAAAATGTATGTATGTGTGATATGTATGTATAATAATACCATTCTATTTATATATAAATACCTAAATTAAGCTTTTACATGCATATTCGTTTGCATCATTATTATACTTAATTGTATCTTAACACCAGTACATCGGTTTCTCTGGTTTTTTATATAAAAGAGCGTTTACTCCCGCATAAATTTATAGCATATACATATATTACTGTGATCTTTGAACTATGTTACTGTAAAGTTTCATCAAAATCCGTTAAGTAGTTTTTGAGAGAATGACTAACAAACATGCATCCATACTCACAAACTTTTGCGTTTATGATATTAGTATGTAATATTATGTTATTTGTGATATTAGTAAGATATGTATATCCGTCCTTGTGATATAATGTTTAATATCAAATTTCGTGTAAATCCCTTTTAGCTTTCGACCTTTCACGTAGCCCCAAAAAAATTATAACACACAGACAAACTCACCTTCACATTTATATCAGTATGCCTATTATAAATACTAGAACTACTAGATATAGAAGGAAGAAAACAACAGAATTTGCAATGTTAAACTAAAAATAGGCAGAATAGGTAGTCGTTATAAAATTGAGGAAGGAAGGAAACAAGAAATGATAATATCGAGTCTTTGTTTTATGAATAAAATAGTATTTACAATGTAGCACTGAGATTATAATCTGCTTATATTTTATATAGAAATCCAGTAGATATATTTTTATAAACAGCCAACAAACAAGATGAAGTACATACAATCTATACAAATATATAAAATGGCAACAATGTGGCCAATTAACTTTATCATAACAATGCTGAGCAGTACTATATATTGTAGTAAATTTACTATACTGTATATATAAACTTTACAATATATTGTAACAAAACTATACAAAAATGGCAACATTGTGCCAAATTAACTTTATCATAGCAATGCTGAGCATTGTAACAAATCTTTACAAAATGGAAAGATGCATTGGTAATTTCTAATTAACAGCTCTTTATGTAAATTCATATGAAAGGCACTTACATGAAAAACTAAAAAAAACTATCTGACCGTTTGTTTCACTACACATTAACTTAAATGACTTTTATTTTAGCAATTTCAATTTCATATTATAAAAAGAAAAACTACACGCTAACGATGTCGCGGGCAATAGCTAGTATTCTTCATAAAGATAAAACAAAGATTTTTATTTTGTTATGTAGAGACATAAAAATATAAAACTGACTATGTATTTGTGTGTTAAGGTTACACATAAAAATGGCTAGAGAAATTAGGGTGAAATCACAAGTGTTGTTATTTAAGTATAGTTTAACATATAGGCTATAGATAAGAAAGCGGAGAAAAATAACTACCAAGAGAGTGAACAAATATTTTAAAATAATCTATTTCTTAATTGGCATACCTTTCATATCAGTTTTTTTTATAATTTGACAATTCACACAGCGCCATCTAGTTCCAAGCTAAGCAGAGCTTGTGTTTTTTTGTGGATGATAATGAAATGGTGCACCCGCCTGCGCGAACGGTTTACGCTGACGGGGCACCAGTGAAAAATGATAATATGAATATGAGGTCAGGTCAGTTAGCCCATCGTGACAAATTCACTAGGAATTTATCACGATGGTTTCCAGGAGGAACCGCGTGGAGGTCGACCTAACATGGTACATTGCTAGCAATGGGGATTACTAGTTCCCATTACTAACAATCCCCTTGCCCCAGAACTTGTGTTGTGGGTAATAGACAACAGATATAAATGCATAGATACATTTTTTTAAATACATGTGTAATATACATAGAGGAGTGAAAATGTATTGTTAGTAATGTTGATTAATGATTTCATTGCTAGCAATATACCATGTCATGTTGATTTCCATGCAGATCCCCCTGGAAACCATCATGACATCATTCTTGGCGAATTTGTCACGATGGGCTAACTGAACCGACCTCATGCTTCGCTGGTGCCCCGCCAGCGTAAACCCTTAGCGCAGGCGGGTCCATCATTCCATTATCATCCATAAATAAATATGCATAGAATACATCCAGACCAATACAAACATTCCTACTGATGAATATAAATGTTTGTGCCGTGCGAAGAATCGAACCCGCGACCGTCGGAAGTCAAGCGGAGTGCTAAACCGCTAGACCAACGAGGCCGTCATTTTTTATAAATTAATCTACATTAATTAATAATACCATTTCTGTATTGTACAAATATAATAATGATAAATTCTATAGTTATTGTTATTTTTAACCACTTATGTGTTTTATTTATAATAATTATCTGTGGTTATAAGATTGTGAAGCATTAAAATTAGTAGGTACTATTAATGATTTATTTTTTAAATAAAGTGGACTTGATTAAAAAAATAAAGCATGCTTTAAATATGACTATAATTTATTTATTTATACTTTAATGCAATATTGTCTAATATAATATAATATATTTTTGAATATTAAAATAAAAAATACATTTAGATTTATATACAAATAGACATATAACTACATACAATAATTAATAATTATATAAACAATTGATAATTTAATTAACTAAAAATTTTATGATATAAGCAGATTTTGCAACATGTTTTTTTAATGCATATATTGTACCCAAAATCTATTCAAATAAATATTATTATTATTATTATTAAAATAAATAAACCTGGACAATTAACACAGCGCCATCTAGTCCTACGGTAAGCAGAGTTCATGTTATGGGTACTAGACAAATACTTAGACTTTGTTTTTGTAAATACATACATATTATACATAGAAAACTCCCAGACTGATATAAACAATCGTACTCATGAATACAAATGTTTACACCGTGCAAGGAATCAAACCTGCGACCATTGGAAGTAAAGCGGTGTACTAAACCATATATATATATACATATATGTATGTAAATTAGAAGTTTTAAAATGGAGTAGGTATATTGAAAGGGGGGAGGCAGGTCCCTAACCTGCCCGACTAATGTCCACAGGAACATGACGGAGTTGGGCCTGACAAATGTGGATTACCAGCGAAATGTGCAAGAGTAAGAAATTATTATCAATAAAAAAATATATATTAAACTGAAATTTTCAATATTTCAATAGTGGTTGGGAATTACTGGTCTAAAACAATAGCAATGTATGGGTATTGTATTGTATTGTAATACTAATAATAAACTGCAATCATATATTCACAAGTTTATAATTTTATATAAAGATTCCTCATAATAACAGAGATGTTGGAATATTTGGAATTTCCTACGGGAACGGGAAATAATTGGATCCAACTGGGAAACAGCAATATATCCTCATATATAACGAAATATAAGTAATACCAAATATGTTCCTAATAATTTTTGTTAGGTACTTGGACCTGTAGCACTGCGAGCTACATAGATCTATTTATGCTCGCCCTTTTTCAGAGTTCGCTACCTACCCGTCAGGGAGGAGAATTGAAGGATGTTCTTAGGAGCGATGGTTTTTGTCTCCTCAAGAACTTTTCAAAGGAGATATTACGTTTATACACACATGGGCTACAACCTCTTCAGTTTGGCAAACACGATTGTTAAATTTATTTATAACATTGTAAGTCTTCATTACGCTCGCCCGTCTAGCGGCATTTTACAATGCTTCTGACTACCTCATCTAGGATAAAAGGCGTGAGGACCTATTAAAAATTAAGCACGTCTAGACCATGACGTGTCCATACTAAGATGAATAGCATTTCAACATACTATGTCGCTTGTTGGCACACTGATCTGAATAAGAATGTTTGATAAAAAATGAGATTTCAGTTATTCTAATAACATCACTAGTACACAGGTAATAAGACTGAAAATACATTTTAGTATTCATTATGTCTATGTTCAGCGTAGTGTAGTTATAGTGTGATTTTTTATTGAAAGCTTTATAGGTTTAGATTCCTTGTCAATCATGTAATTATATTCTAACGAATACGAGTATCTCATATATATATATAAAATTCTCGTGTTTTCATTCTCGCGTTTTCATACGGTTTCATGTTTATATTCCTCCGAAACGGTTTGATCGATTTTGATGAAATTGTATATGTATATTGAGTAGGTTTAAAAATAGGTTTATAATTAATTTCAATACCCCTAACTGGGTGGCTCACCCCAAAATATTTTTTTTGTTATTTTTCGACCAAAATTTTATAATTATTTTTTTATTATGTGGCATTAAAAATACATACAACAGGACTTAAGGCATAGGAATGAAGACAATATTTTAAGGAAGGTATTGCATATGAATGTGGATAGTTATAAGGGCAGAGGAAGGCCGAAAAAGAGATCGATGGACTGTGTGAAAGATGATATTATAAGAAAGGGAGTAAAAAACGAGATGACTGCGAACTGGGATGAATGGAAGAGAAAAACATATTACGCCGACCCCAAATAAATGGGATAAGGAAGAAGCAGATGATGATAAAAAATATATACAACACTAAATTTTCACACTTTTATCGCCAACCCCTATTTTTTATAGTGTTTAATTTATATGGCAAAACAACATTTGCCGGGACAGCTCGTTATTCTATAATGGCGACATGAGCCTTTAGTACCGGTATGTAATATTATCCTGTCTATGGTGAGTGGATGATGATGATGATGATGGATTGTTTTAAAAAATATACTTGTAAACGCTACTAAATTATCTGCATTGCCTACTACAGGTTATAGTATAAATAAAATATGTTACGATAATAAAGGAATGTAATAAAATAGGTCTTTATTGAAGTTTATTATAGCAGTTCATTGCACTTTTTTATTACCTACTACAGCATAGTGTGACCGCAACGGCAAAAACTATTTTAAAAGTCAATCTACATAACATAATAGTTACAGTTATTAAAGATTTTCGTTCTTTTTAAACTTTGGTGTTTAATACACATTATTTATTTTATTAATCGGGTCTCAACACTAATAATTTTATGGCAAATAAAGGTATTTATCTCTGTCATATAAAAGAGATATAAGAGCCTAGAGAAATGACTTTCAAAGGCATAAAATTATTGGTATTAAGACCCAGCTAATAATGTAAATAATATTGAAGACTTTGTTCAAAGTCGTATGTCTACCTACCTATCTCTCCTGTCAGTAGCTGTCTTTGTAAATGTGCTTCTATTGAAGGATGAGATATGGTTGTGGCTTTACACGGAGGCATGACATCGTAGTCCTTCTGAATGGCAACACATTAAAAGGAACAACGGGCATCACATTCAGATGTCCGTTGTGCTGTTCTTGTCTATAAGTTAGGGTTGTGACCGATGGAAAGTTAGATTCATTGCCATTCGTTATATAAGAAAATACTTTTTTTTTTAATGCTTTGTTTGGGCTATTGTCAGATGTGTAGCACCTGTAGCACTGCGATCTACATATATCTATGATCCGTCCGTCAGGAACAAGAATTGAAGAATATTCTTAGGAGCGATGGTTTTTATCTCCTCGGGAAAAAGTGTAAACTTTCCAAAGGAGATATTTCGTTTATGCATTAGTGGGCTACAACCACATAGGATGTGAAGCGGCGTTTCCTCTTCAGTTTGGCAGAATCTGCAGATACTTGTCGTGCGTAGGCCTAGTTTTGCCATATGCTTGTTTAATTTGCAGTGTCCTGTGAGGGCCCTAGTTATCATGCATATGTTGTTTTTACTCAATAGCAGTAGTCTATTGGAGTATTTGTTCGAGTAGCCTGATATTAGGGCTAAGAAATTTCTTACCACTAGCACACACCCATTATCGTACACATATATAGCTGATCCGACAAACCTGGTTTTGTCATTCAAATTGTAGTATGATACAATAATAATAAATGATAATATACAAATTGAATATCGCTATTAAAAATAGGAGTTGATGGTAGAAGGTTAAACATTTAGAATAAGTCTGTATTTTTATTTCTAAATCATAATAACTAAAAAGTATTTTTTATTGTGAAAAATAACGATTAATAGGGTGGGCCACCCTTATCACCTAGGGGTATAAAAAATAGTTTACGTTATTTTCTCAGACCTACTGAATATACACACAAAATTTCCTAAGAACGAATCAATCCGCTTCGTAAGAGTTTTGTTACAAACACTGTGACACGAGAATTTTATATATTAGATATAAAAAAATGCTAGTATACAATCCTGTTATATAGACTTGTCTTACCAATCGATTATCGTTTTCTGCAATAATTGTTATCGATTTTCATTAAAATCGCAATAAAACGTGATATAATTGCGGTAATTAAATTTTGGAGATGCGCAAACCTGTCCGTTAAGATAACGCTACCAAATATAATGCATACGGTTCAGAGGAAATGCATTCAAAGTTCTCAACTCATCAGCAATATGAAGTGCCTCCTGCTACTCTTCGTAATCATTCCAGTAAGTACATTATATATTTATAAATAACACGCGACTTCGTCCGCGTGGAATTTAACTTTATTTATTAAAAAAAGTCCTGTCAAAATCGTTCTAACCATTTCAGAGATTAGCCGAAACAAACAGACAGACAGACAAACAAAAATAGTAAAAAATGTTATCTTGGTGTATGTACCGTATTTATATGTATATATATATGTATATTTTATATATATATATTCATATGCATGTAGTAAAAAACGGTTATTTCAATGTTACTTACAGACACTCTAATTTTATTTATATGTATAGATTAACAACTCTTTAATAACGAGAATGAATGACTTTAGTTGCCTTGTCTTTCAATGTATAGTAATATTATAAAGAGGTACTAGAATTGCTCGCTAATTACCAACAGTAAGTTAATTTTGAATGTTTGCTAATAGTTAAACTTAATATAGTAATTGAATGAAATAACGGAAGTAAAATAATAACCATCTTATTTAAGTCGACGTCCAACACCAAATTAAAAATCTACGTAAATATTTTGTCACTTTCTTTCGAAATATCTATTCATTTTACACAGTAGGTTGCTAGCTTTTGGAAGAACTTAGAATATGTTTATTATATTTTTGAAGTTTCTTTGAATTTACATTTTATACGTATATAGGGAGTGAGTATGACACACAAACTTTTGTTTGGTGTCGGAAATATTTAAATTTTGGTCCTTTGGAGGCTAGTAAATATTTAATAAACGGGAGTGTAGTGATTACTACGTTACCGTTTATTAAATATTTATAATCATAATATACTATAAAATATACTAAATATATGTTTTTTTATTAGTAGTAAATTCAATAACTTTTAAAAGCAATAAAAATAAAATCGATTCAGTATTGATAAGGATATTGCATAATTAATATATCCTTCCTTTTGAGTCGCTCGCAAAAATATACATTCTTTTTGTTATATCTTAATTAACAACAATATTCTTAATTTTCAGGCAACGATACAGACATGCCAGGATCCATCTACATCCGTTCAAATCCAGAACTACGACGGCCCTATCTACCTCCATTCACCGACACCTCAATATTACTACCCGCAACCAACATCCTACGAGAAATACGAAATTGATTGTACCTGCGTCAAACATCCCAATTACATCCTCAACAACCCCACATACAACCTCAACAACCCCACATACAACCCGGGTTATTACAGGGATATATCGTGTGTCCCGGAAAAACGTTTCTGTACTGTGGACAATAGTAATGTTGCACCACAAAATATTCAGTTCCCTAGAGTTTGTGACAGAGACACACCTACATCAGTTGGTGGTTTTCCACAGATAGGTAAATACGGCAATCAGAACATACAATATGATTGTAAATACACTGGTTACATATAAATTGGGTATTACATATTGAAAATTCAATAAAACAAATAATTATGCTACAAATTTAGTAACTAATAACATTAAAAAAAATGATGTAATATTTGTATTAAAATTTTGTAATATCTTTTTTTTAAATAAAATATAATTCACTAGTATTGTTTGATTTTGTTTTCCACTGTTGAGTGAATATGAACCCAAATGGTTCTGTCATCTACGAAGAGTGCATTTTTTATTAACTCGTCTTGACACAACAAAAAAAAATACAAACAACAATTTACACACATTACAAAAAACAGTCACTGCGGACCACAACTCTGCATTATGCTAATTTTCAGTTGGCTGGCCGATGAATGGATGATGGCCAGATGAAGTAGGAAAATGTTATTAGAGTACAGTGGCACGAGCCCTGTCTACGTTTGTTCGATAAAAAGTCTTTATAAGACTCAGAAGACATTGTTATTTGGAAGAAGTTTGGTATGTCTAGGACTAACATTGCTGTTGCTTGTTTACTATCCCAGAAAGGGGAAAAGGACATTTGTCATGAGTTAAAAGGTTCGCGCACCTCTCGATCGCGTCTATCGACCAGATAACACCGAGGTTTATGTAGCGATGGGTAGAAGTGGGTTATTCATTGATTAGGCCCTTGGAAGAGGGGAAGTACATGGTTAGTAGTGAGGACTAATAACCCCTTTGCAATGTATTATATTAGAATCCTCCACGCGCTTCCCCCTGCAAACCATCGTGATAAATTCTTTGGACCTCACTCTTATCATATCATTCGTATAAAGGCTGAGACGATGAGAATAAGTCGCTTCAATAACCTTGTGAAGTTTGATGGGGCGATATGTGATGAAGTCGGATTTGTATTTGTAGTATTTGTACTGCTGTTCTTGGCTCCTTTAGCCTATTTTCAGTTATCTAGAAATAGTTCGTTGGACTTGCCGCGTTAAATATAGGTATGGTAACGAGGATAAGTATTACTTATCCTCGTAGCCATATATAACACGGCGCATCAGTAAGTAAACATTCTTCCTGACATATGGGCAGATCTTTTACAAGTTTTTTGGATATGCCGTCCAAAATAGGTGTTTGTTTGATTGATATTTTTCAATGGTAAAAAAGTTGGCGGGAATGGGTGGTGTAAAGGGGCGGAATTTTTTAGTTTTTGCCCCCCGTATAATAAAATAAAGATCCTACAGAGAGATAAAGATATTATACTCACACAATAAGCATGTTTGGGCAGCCCCAAATATGTTTATTGTTTATATATTAACTGTCTGAATTTTTAATTGATAGTTTCACTGTGCATTTGGATGGGTTCATATCAGCGAAGTAACGCTGATAATAGTTAGACACGAAACTACGTTATCAGATTTTAATATATAAATAAATAGATTATAAGCTAGCAGTTACCCGCGACTTCGTCCACGTGAAATTAAACGTTTTTTCCTTAAAATAAGTACAATTTCTAGAATAAATGTGCCTAAGTTACTCCTTATAACATTGCTTAACTGTGAGCGAAAGATCCGTAAGATGGGTCCAACCATTTCAGAGATTACCAAGCATAAACGGATATTAATTTTTTTTTTAATGTTTGTGTATCTGTTCGTTCATATGTATTTAGTGAAAAGATGTTAATTTTGAACAAATACTTAAAATACTTAAAAACTAATACAAACTGCACTTCAATTTTATTTATTTGTATATATTTAATACAATATAAGTATAGTAAGTAATGCTCAGCGTGGCTATGATAATGGTAATTTGTCACAACGTTGCCATGTGGGCATCATAATGGCGTAACCACAGATAATATTGGCGCCAACACAATTTAAAAAACAGAATAAGGAAAATGAAATTTAAATTTATTAAATCGCAAATTTTTAAACTCATACATTTGACATAATAATTAATTAGTTCTAAAATGATTGCGAATAAATAATATAATGAATAATGAATAGATAAAATGAACTGCAATACCTATTTCCATATAATTTTATAGACGAATATTGTTTATGTTGATGTAGAAATTGAATATGTATTTCAAACGTGATTCTAAAATAAAATCAACCGCTGATATTCATTAGGTTGGTTTAATAAACAGGAAACAAATTATGTAATCGCTATTTATTATATAACCTACTATATTAAGTTGTACTTAAACAATAGATTTATTTTCATTATGTATACAAAATCGTATATTATACGGTTTTTATGGGTGACTGCATTCTTTGCCAGTTATTATCTTACTAATACTATATTATAAACACGAAAGTTTGTGAGTATGGATGGATGGGTGTCGGTTTGATGAATGTTTTAGACGGCCTCGGTGGTTGGTCTAGCGGTTTAGCACACCGCTTTATTTCCATGGTCGCGGGTTCGAATCCTCGCTCGGCGCAAAATATTTGTAAAGTATAATTATTTGTATCTGTCTGGATGTTTTTCATATATTATGTTTGGTTTTTAAAAAAAAGTATCTATATCTAATGCTAATACCACTCTCAAGCTCGGCTTATCTTGGGACTAGATGACGCTGTATGTAACTTCTATTGGAAGTAAAATGTGGATATATAATATATACCGTGAATATAGACAATAGTACTGAAGGTAGACAGCGGTAATCGTGTACTAGCAGGCGAGACGTATGCTTGTTTGGCGCCTCTCTCTGAAAGAAGTACATGGAGTTGTCGATATAAGAGAAAGGGAATGACATGAATTTGCATGCACACATGAACCTGATTCTGAATATGAATGAAGCAAATATTATGTTGGGAAAGAAACCAATGTATCTCTATATTTCCTCCATAACATGCCTCGCGTGAAGATAGATATTTATGTATAAATAAGTAGATACAAGTCCAATGCAATACTAAATTAATCCATTTCGCAAAACAAGCAAATTTCTGCATTCAACAGCCGCGAAACATTTGCGTTGTTTGCGCCACCTTGCGCCGACAAAATGTCCGATCTAACTTAGGGTTCTTCATAAATCTAGTCTGGTATAGACACAAAAGTATACCCCTACAATCGATCTTGCGTTTAAACCAAACGGAAATCGACAATCGGTCTTAAGTTTAAACCAAACTAGACACAAAAGTATACCCCTACAATCGATCTTGCGTTTAAACCAAACGGAAATCGAAATTACGACTTGAGCCTAGTCTCAAGTTAAGTTTGAACCCCTAGCAGTGTCCTCAAACTAGACACAAAAGTATACCCCTACAATCGATCTTGCGTTTAAACCAAACGGAAATCGAAATTACGACTTGAGCCTAGTCTCAAGTTAAGTTTGAACCCCTAGCAGTGTCCTCAAACTAGACACAAAAGTATACCCCTACGATCGATCTTGCGTTTAAACCAAACGGAAATCAAAATTACGTCTTGAGCCTAGTCTCAAGTCAAGTTTGAACCCCTAGCAATGCCCTCAAACTAAAGTCGTGTCCGTCAGGCAGAGCCCTTGCCTGACGGGTCTGAGGGCTTCACTTTCAACCGTTCCATAAATCCTTAAGCGAATTTGAAGAGCCATCTGCATTCACTCCCTATCGTTAGGTGAAGTTGTAAAGGCCAGTTGCGATCAAGATCATTAGAACAGTTGAAAATAAAGCTTGTTTTACAATCTTTGTATTGGTTGATGGGTACTAATATTGCAGTGAAAATGCTGGGTACAGACGATATGATGAGACCTTAGTACTCTGGAATGCGTTGTCATTCCAGAGTACCATGAGGTCACAGACATCAAATGACGAGGTGAAGATAACTACTTATGGTCCTGTATATATTTACATAGATTACATGTCTTTTTTTTTAAGATAATGGAATGAACGGTTGACTCTAGCGGGGTAGTAGTGGAGGATGATACGATGAATATGAAGCCAGTTCAGTTAACCCATTATGACAAGTTTACGAGGAATTAGTCATGATGGTGTCCAGGGGGAACCGCGTGGAGGTCAACCTGACATAATACATCGCTAGTAATGGAATCATCAGACCCCATTACTAACAATCCCATTTCACCCCACATATTACATGTCATGTCACTCTGGACAACAAGGTAAGTACGACAGTTATCACTTACCATCAGATGGGCTGTCAGCTTGTTTGCTTTCAGCTATACGGAAAAATACAGATCAGATACGGAACCTCCGATGAGCGAGTGCGACTCGCAATAGTCGATTTCGATCGTAATTTAGCAATGCAATAATGACATTTAAGCAATTGTTACGATCACTTAAAAATTGTATTTGCAATTGATACAAATTTCACACGCACCTAATTAGTTTTAGAAACATTTGAGATTTCATATGCTCGAGCATAGGCCCATAGCTTGACATTTAAAGTCTAGTTACTCAATAGTGTGTCATAATTCTTGATATTTCATAAAGGTTTGTTTGAATTCAATTGCTAAGGTCATTCACACGCAAACAAACAATAATACTAAATGTAATATGTTATGAATAAACTATTGCAATAGAGTTTGGCAAACATACTCGGATTGTTAACTTAACTATTTATTTATAGAATGCTGCTAAATTATTAAATTAATATATTGTTACCATTATTAATACTGTTAGTAATAATGTCAGCTTATTTTGTAATTTAAGTTGACGGCCTCGGTCATCTAGCTGTTTAGTAGACTGCCATACCTTCCGATGGTTCCGGGATCGATTCCACGCACGGTATAAACATTTGCTACAGCTTGTGTTCTGTTAAAATTTTTTTTTTCGTAAATACATACATATTATACGTAGAAAACATCCAAACCAATACAAACAATCAAACTCATGAATATAAATGTTGGTGCCGTGCGAGGAATCGAACTCGCGACCATTGAAATTAAGGCGGTGTGCATACCGCTGGATTAGCAAGGCCGTTAATTATTACATTATGATATTATTACATTACATGGCAACAAAAACTAGGTTATTATTCTGCTAAAATTTGTAATCAATATATATGGTCAAATTGGTCAGGTGAAGACAATAAATTTTACTTATTTATTTTTAACAACGAACTGTGCTAGTTGTATAATAAACAAGTTTTGTTTGCTATTAACCAAATTAAAACAAAATGTACAATTGGTCTACCTACTATTAAGACATGTAATCGCAAATATAGATAGATGCATCACAAATATTAAAGTTAGTAATCTCAATTCATCTTAGTAATTACAAACCATTCGGAATTGACATTTAAATATACTTTTAAATATGTTGAATATATTCACTTACTTTCTTTGAAAGGTTTGAAAATGACTAAACATTATAATAATAACATACAAAATATACCCGTTGAGTTTCTTCGTAATTCTACAAAACTGAAGAAGTGGTTAACCGAGCTGGACGGTAAGGGTAGTGTACAAAATTGTGACACGTTTAAGAGGCCCGAAGTTTCTATAAATAAATATTTTTTGATTTAATTTGATTCAAATTACGTATAGACTAACTTATCTAAATATATATATAACTCAAAGGTGACTGACATAGTGATCTATCAACACGCAGCCCAAACCACTGGACGGATCAGGCTGAAATTTGGCATGCAGGTAGATGTTATGACGTAGGCATCCGCTAAGAAAGGATTTTGATTAATTCTACTTCCAAGGGGATAAAATAGGGGATGAAAGTTCGTATGAAACTCTGTCAATTGTAAACCGATCGGGCTGAGTTTTTGCATGCATAAAGCTACTATGACGTAGGCATCCCCATAAGAAAGAATTTTGATAAATTCCACCCCTAAGGGGATAAATTAATGCGAGCGAAGCCGCGGGCAAAAGATAGTTTATACATAAATTTGGAACCCCTTTACAATCTTTTACCTTTATAAAAACGTGCGTGGCAATAGTAGATCATGCGCGGTATTTTTAGGTTAGACATAGACCTACATAAGAACACAACATAAATAAACTGGCTTTTAAAAAAAGAGATTTTCAGTAGAAATTCCTGCCAGTTCTCAGTTGAATATGTAATGAACTGGACTGTAAGGAAAAAATATTGATACAAAAATTTTTACGTATGAAAGCAGCTAAAATGATGTACATGAATAAATAATTTTTGATTAATTTTGATTTGATTATAAATAGGTAATATTGGTATTACACATGTAAGGTATACTTAATAACATAAATATGTGTGTATGTAAGCTAACCGTCATCTACACTGGTAGAGTAGACCTGTTCAGAATGAGGTAAGATTACGCAAAACGCCAAGGATACCGCGAGCACCGGCGTGGATGATTACGACACTGAGACTTAGGAAAGGAACGTTTTGTGTCAAGGCGTTACTTCCAAGTGGAAACTAACTCCTTTCGATTCGTTTCGTAATGGGAACCATGCAAATGCCACCTTAAATCTTTTGCCGCAAAAATGTACGGTTACGACTTTTCAACTAATAGACTACTTGTATAAATAAATAATAATAAATAAAATAAATAACCCTGGACAATTAACACAGCGCCATCTAGTCTCATGGTAGAAGTAGATCTTGTGTTATGGGTACTAGACAACTGATATAAATTTATTTATTTATTATAGCCCTTTATTCAGACTTTCTTAATTAATGTTTTTTTTTTTTGCTTCAAAGCAAGGGCTCCTCTATTCTTTTCCACTCTGTTCTGTCTTGTGTGATCCTGGTCCATAGCTTCCCTGCTGTTCTAACTATTTCATCTTCCCATCTTCTATTTGGTCGTCCTCTTTTTCTGTGTCCTTGTCTTGGGTACCAAGTAGTTATAACTTTGGTCCATTTATTCTTTCCACGTAATGTGTGTCCAACCCAAACGATATAAATACTTCAATATTTTTTACATAATATAAATAGAAAACATTCAGACCGATACATACTAGCACAAATATTAGCACCGTGCAAGGAATCGAACCTGCGACCATTGGAAGTAAAGCGGTCTGCTAAACTGCTAGACCATCGCGGCCGTCTAACAAAGACAGCTGCGGTGGTCTAACGGTTTAGCACACTACTAATAGTCCCGGGTTTACTTCCGCGCGCGATACAAACATTTGCATTCATAAGTAAGATAGTTTGTACCATATTTTTACTGCATTGAATTTGTTCTTTATTTTTAATACTGCATGTAGCTACAATAATATCATAGTTCATACCTAACGGTACAGCCGGGTCACATTGTCTGACATTGCCTTATTTGTTTCGCTTATTAACCATTACGCGACCTCTATGGGGCGATGAAAAAAGAATATGTGTCACTAATTCTTTTCATCCCAAGAATATCGGAAGAGACTGTTGTCTGGCCTTTGTCTGCCTTCTGATTGCTGCCATTCATCACTGATTATCTCATCCTATTTACATATATGTACATATTTTTTTTTCTTCTATGGCAATCGGTCTCAGACATGGCTTTAGTAGTTTATTTTTTAAAACTATCTATATTTAAGTGGAGAATACCATGTAAAAAATTAACACGTTGAAGATCGCACTGAGTAATCTTATTTCCCACATAGAAACCAGCATTTTTTTATTGTTTATTAAATATGTTTTTAGTGTACAATAATTTGAGGTAGACATTATTTAACCCCTAGATTTATTTCAATTAAAGTGCCCACGGGTGATCATCCTGTCCCAACGTGTAAATTTACTTTCGTTGCGGAGTGACCTACTGGTCTTTAACGTGTTGAAAGAGCTAGCAAGATTCAGTATACTTCTATCACCTTGGAATCTAATGTTCTAAGATAGCCAGAGATATGTATATCAAGAGTTGCGTGACAAGATGGACTGTAAACAATGTCTCTAACCTATGGTTCAATAGTTCTGGGTCAATAGTTTTAAACTACTATATGGCAATTACTGAAGGAAGTTGAAAATACTTATTCATGATGGTAAAAGTGTATTATTATTGTAGAATTTGGGAAACTTAGCTTAGATTGATATTTAGTTAAAGACAAAGAAATATAAAGGAAAATAAGATAAAAAATTACAGAAAAAGAAAGAATAGAGCAAAAGATTGTCGCAAGAAAGATAGCGATTATATTACAAAATTTGCCAGAAGAAGTCTGTAGTAGAAAGTAGTAGTTAAAAGTAACTAGTCTGCGTAGATACCTCAGTCTCATGTATTGCAGCTGCCAAACTGTGTATCATGCTGCTCATTATAAGGCACAGATTATGCAGTGATATTACAGAATTAGGGCCATGGCATCATAGTTCTCTGGCATGGCGACGCAAGCATGGTATCACGGATGTCACACAATAAAGTGATCTCCACAGTGTCATGTCAATGTATATTAGGCAACGGTGACTGCCTAAAATCACAGCTGGGTTTGTTTATTTGCCAATTTATATACATAAAAACAGCTGTAAAGATTTATTGTAATTAGGACTCTTACATTCTTACCTTTTTTAAACTAACTCTTGACTATTCTACCATAATTAAATATCCTTTACATCCACCTAAAATAGCTTTTCCTCAATAATAAATTAGAAGCTGGAAAGTTATGCAATAAGGAAGCAATCGGCCCCAACCTTGCACCGCGCTGATACAATTGTAGTGTTATTTAATTACATCGGATCAGCCTCGATTAGATGTTACATAGCCTTACTCAATGGTGCTTATTAAGTACTTACATCATTAGCTGTAATAAAAATTAAT
Organism: Achroia grisella; assembly: GCF_030625045.1. Lineage (NCBI taxonomy): Eukaryota > Metazoa > Arthropoda > Insecta > Lepidoptera > Pyralidae > Achroia > Achroia grisella. Next base: position 3,294,563 of record NW_026712590.1, read on the forward strand.
TATTTTCAATTTATTTAATGAAAGAATATTTATTTTTATAGTTTTGTTACGGACACCTATTTCAACTGTCAAGCCAGCTTGTTTTGATTCAAAGGTGAGATAAAGGAGTGAAATTCCAGGATATAGAGGTACAAATCCGGTCCAATCAGAACCATTGATGCACTGGGACCAATTTGTTGCGTGCTGCTACACCGAACACGGCAATGTACCTGTCCCTCCTACACTACACTACCACGGAACAGGACATTATGGACTACGTCCGGATAAAGAGTAATCTGGTATTGAGGGTGACGCAGCTGGAGCCGAATCACAACGAGAGTTTCAAGCCGTTTGAGGCCAACTCCCCACTAACATGCTGACCATCTTTATGAAGGAGGTCTACTGGCCGACGGGGATGGTCTCCGTCCCATGATAGTGTGATGTTCGTAGTACTGTTCCTACTGTATAATGAAATTTCGATAAATGAATTAGTGTTAGTTGGTAATTTGTATTCACATATTTTATTATCGTTCTTCTTGTGATGAAGCTTTACGAATGAGCAGTAGTTTAAAAAAAAATAAGTAATGATTATTTAAAACTTTTTCAATGATGGTTTGTTTGAATAAATAATATTCTATTGTATTCTACTTTTAAAAAACATTTCTAACAATTCTCATACGAGTCTCGTAATTTTTATTAATAGTATGTAAGGAAGTCATTATCCTCTATGCATAATGCATGAATTTATTATCACAGCTTCCTAGCGCTGTATGCAACACCTTGAAAATATTCTTATATAATAGCAACACTATATAATTAGCAATTATAATATTTAAGGTCATTTATCTTTGCTAATGTAAACATGCAATTACCACCTGTAAATATTAAATTTTATGTTTATATCATGTTATTTATATATAATTATATCCGTGTGGTGACTAAGTAAGAATTTGATATGTCACCATAACTTTACCATGCCAGCATATTCCAGGATATCCAAGAATGTACATAACGGCTGAATTTTACCAAGTGTTCAGAAAAAGGACATAGGTATCCAAATATTGTATGATAGACAAATAAACACATTTTGATTCTATTGTTAATTTTAACACTGCGCTTTAATGAACTTATTAGGATAAGTATAAGCATAGTATTTTGATAATTTAACGAACTAGTGTGACTTTTAAATTAATATGATAATAATATCCCGGGACAATTCATATAGCGGTATCAAGTTCCAAGCTAAGTAGATATTGTGTTATGGGTACTAGACAACTGATATGAACACTATGATACATTTGTTTTGTAAATACATGCATAGAAAACACCCAGACAGATACAAATTGTACCATGCGAGGAGCCGAACTCGCGATCATCGGAAGAAAGCGCTGAGCTAAACTGCTAGACTACCGAGACCGTTACATATTTGTGGTAAATATGACCTTAGTTCCACATTTATGTTGAAGCGTATATCTTATTTCATTATTTCAAAAGAATCTGTTACCATATAACTGATGCTCTAGACTTGAGACTTGCGATGTGTTGACGCTTACAATGCCTTTTAGATCTACTAGAATGCCAAAGTGGAGACTGCTCTGTTTTAGATTACGGCGACTAATTAGATTGTCTCTTTTTGACAAACTCAATAACATATGCTGGTGGTCACCAAATACTCCGTAATAAAATTTTTAAATGAATTAATATTTTTTGTAATTAAAAAATTAAGGTTAAATTTACCGTCAATTCACAATGCTTTAGAGCTAAGAAGAACTAACCGTAAACATAGCTCTTATTCGTTTCAAATAAACTTGTCATGTAGAAGCTCATTTGAATTTTATTCTTCTAAAATGGTAAAGTAGGTGCTTCTGGGGACTGATCGGGTTACGGCCACTAATTAAATTATTTCCTATCGGCCAAAATACAATAGTTATATGCTAGTTATCATAATAGCATATGCTGGTGGTCACTGTATACTCCGTAATTGAAACAAAATGTATCGGTATATTTATAATTGTACAACCTCATTAAGAAAAGAATAAGAGCAAAGTTTCTTGTCAGTTCGTCTTAGCTCGAAAGCACTGTGAACTGACGATAGGTTCGACGTATCATAAGAATCTGTGATAGACCTACATGAATAAAGATATTTTGATTTGATTTGACCTCTGCGAAGCCTGTGGGGAGGAGGTAGCGAGTATAATATATATAATAAATATAATATACTTTTTGATTTAATATCAATATAGAGCCAAAATATCGGAGCATTGGTTTATTTTATGAAGTAAACATTCGCTTAAAAATGAAGACGCTGTATCCTATATATAAGTTATTAGTATTAAAAAAAAATTCTGCTGTAAGTCGGTTAAAGTTAAAAGAGAGTTTATGTAAAAATGAACGGCAAAGGTGAATTTTTTTTATTCATTCTGATAATATATACCTTAAAATATAAAGAGTATAAATTTACGTGGCATGGACAAGTTTTGAGAAAATCCGAAAATCACATGTTGAAGAAGTGCCTTTCCATGGCTACAACGAAAGACGGCTCTTCAAATGGAAAGCTACAACCGTCGCCTATATACAAAGCACCACCGTTGGCTATCAAATCCCTTTCGACCGATCTCCCGTCTAATTCAAACGGGGATCGAAATTACGACGACCTAAATCGAGGTTCGATCTAAAGTCCTCAGACTAGTCGTATCCGTCAGGCAGGAATTGGCTTTCAGCCGCTCCATAAGTCCATCCGTGGATTTGGAGTGTCATCTGCACTCGCTCCTAAAGTCCGGTGAAGCTGTAAAGTCCAGCTGCGGCGAACAGTATTAGAGTAGTCCGAAAAATATTCTCTAAAGTGAATGGTGTCTGCACACGTTGACAGTAGTTGCCTGGTATGTAATCTATACACAAATCAAACAATCTACAACATGGTCCAATCAGTAACAGGACATCCTCCCGTTGCACAATAATCGCGACACGGATAGACACCGTTGCGTAATGCACATATATATATACATACACATACAATGTTACACTCGGGATGTTATGTTGGGAGTTTTTATTCAATCAAGGACAGGACACTTATCATTCACTAGATGAATATTATAACTGCTTTAATATTTTTTTGTGGCTCAATATGGGAAGTGGCAACCTATGTCTATAGATATCACTTGATGATCTGATGCTGTTCATCAGCAAAAGATTATCATGTGTTACCACGGTATTCATCGTGCGTTGCCATTCTAAAAGACTAGGATATTCCTCCTTACTCTGTAAATTTACTGTAATGTCTTACCCATATAATAACATGACTGCCTGGGTGATCTAGCGGTTCGGATCTATCATAACACCATACTTCCGATGGTCGCGGGTTCAATTCCTCGCATGGTACCAACATTTGTATTGATATATATGATTGTTTGTATTGGTCTGGGTGTTTTCTATGTAAGTATATATTATGTATGTATTTAGACAAAAAATATATTCATAACACAAGCTCTGCTTAGCTTGGTACTAGATGGAGCTGTGTGGATTGTCTAAGCTTCTTATTATTATAATAAATCACATTTGTATCAACAAAACTATTTGGTAATAGAAATAGTTGAAACATTAATAGAAGGCAAAGATAAGTGTGTCACTTTGTACAGTCTTCCTATTAAACGAAACTCGATGATTTTCAAAAGATACACGTGTACGTTGGCTGACATTGTACCAGTACCTAACGGGAAAAAATATCCCCATAATTAATTATACCCCCCGCCCTTCTCACTAGAAAACTTATTCAGTCAGAACACCTGACTACCGAACTTCACGACTTAACGGCTGAACAGATCTTAATGTTTACCATTAAGATGAAGATAGAACCCCAGCACTGTGGCGGCGAGGAGAAATGCCGTGGGGTTTCTAGTCTGTAGGAATCTCACAGTTTCCATTCCACCCCTGAGACGGAAGGGTCTCCGTTTTACTCATGTAAATAAGTTATATTATGACGGTGCATATAGACTAACTTTAATCTTAAAAAAGAAACAGGTAAAGTCACTGGTCACCGCTAGCTTTTATAATAAACAGTATAAGTTGTGACTACAAAATCAATGTATTCGATAATAGATTAATACACATACATACATACAAATATTTTATTAGATACATATTATCAGACTCATTTTCTTTATATATAGATAACGCAAGAATCCACAAGTTCAACCTTGTCATACATACCGACATTACGTAACCCATTACGAAACGGTACTTATACAGTTTATCACACCGTCTGTGTGTACACAGATAAACGGACGACCAGACCGCGGTATCTTTGCTAAATAACCAATGATAATATGTATATAAGGTTAATATTACTATATTAGGTTTTAGATAATTATTCTCATTAATCTATCCCAAAAACTTTGTAACCCTTTTTAAAAACCGTTTCACAGACATTACATTTTAATAATAATAATCATTTATTCAGCATAATGATCTGAAAGGGCCTCCACTCAGCTGGTGCCAAAGGGCTGCAGCTGCAGCACTGATTTTCAGTGGAGCCACTCGAAAAAAATATTTGTACTGTGCGAGAAATCGAACCCCCGACCATCAAAATTAAAGCAATGTGCTAAACCGCTAAACCACCGAAGCCGTCAAAATGACTAATAAAAAGTGTCTTTATTACGTTTATCTGAATAAAGATTATTTCTATTACAATTTTTATTAATTACTTCACGGGAATTTCATCATTTTTAAGACTCTCCCATCCCTAGTGTGACTTGACATATTTTGAAATTTACACTAGTAAAACAAATAAACACGATTCCAAAAGAATTTGAACTTTATAGGTATGAAAATAGATTTTTTTTTCATTAATGTTTCAAATTTTTCACCTAACTTTCCGATGGCTCTTTGTTTTTTATTTGCTGCTTTATATAAAGATTTAAGGATACGTCCTGTGGATAAACAGTATCAATATTTCTAAAGATCAAGATTCAATTATGTATATTTTTGTTCTACTTATCCGATCCGATTCTAAGGAATATTTTTGTGAATAGATTTTAATTTCAGATTTTACTTTAGTAAAAAAAATGTTTAGCAAGGTTATTGCTGTTTATCTATTTATTTAAATTGACTACTATTTTGAACTGTCTATCAAAACTCAGAATGTTATAAATACCCTGGTAAAGATGGAAGGGTTTATTTACATTAAATAGTAATATTAAAAAAAGCTATAATATCATTGTAACCTAATATAATTCAAGTTGTAACACATTGTACCGTTACTCAGTGCAGTTAAATAACTTTGCTCATTGAGTCATTACGTGCAATTATATGTAATAGGTAATAACGCTTAGTAATTATGATTCTTTAATTCTGTTCATTGCAGGTACTTGTTATATAAGTTTTTAATTTGACTTCAGGAAACTAAATATTATTTATTTAAAAATATATCTATCTGTACTGACTGAATTGATTCTAATGAAATTTTTGAGAGAAAATAATTCAAATCACGAGGACAGTTATAGGTTATCTTGCATCTCTATCTCTAGGGACTTAATGTTCGTGCAGAAAAAGTCGCATGCAGTAACTAGTATACAGTAGTATCTACATAAATATACCTTATAGATATATAATACGGCTTGCAATGGCAGTGTATGGCAGTGAATTTTTTTATAGGTAAAATAAATAACCAACTCACCAACCATTTGCAGTATATTTGCTACAACTATTGAAACAGAACAAAAATAATAAAATTAAATAGAAATAGAAATAGGAGGTCTGTCACGTGTATAAAAAAATATGATAAACATTGTCACTGTGGTGCTAATACTGACGACGACAGTCTGCCACATTATTTCTATTTCTGACTGACTACGATGACGGGAAAAAATTAAATCCATGAGAACAACGAAAGCAGGCTGGCATCCGGCCTCGTTAGATTTATATGTATAGAGCTTTTTTCGGACCAATCTAATGCTGTTGGCCGCAGTTGGCCTTTACAGCTTCACCGGACGATAGGGAGCTAATGTAGATGGCACTTTAAACTCGCACAAGGACTTATGGAGCCACTGAACGCTAACTCCCGCATACGACTATAGTCTGAGGGCAGAGCTAGGGATTCTAACTTCGGGTCAGGCTGTCATAATTTCGACATCCTTTTGACCTAGGAACGGGACCAATCTGAGGGTATGTATTGAATATTGTTTTTACTATAAGATTGACAATGTACAATGCCTCTAACTACCCCATCGGGTATAAGCGTCGTAATAGTATATTATTTAAAAAAACATTTCCTAATTAAGAATCATCTTGCCAGTTAAGGCAAGCTGTATTGTATAGCTGCGCCCCAAGACGTTAAGGTCAACCGGAAATATAGTTGTAAGCCCATGTCGGAAGTGGATGCACGTTTTTTTTCTCTGTCAAGGCACATTCTATATATGTAAACGTGATGTAATATACACAAGGTGAGACGAGACATAGCGCTGCGAAGGATGTATACGTTTTGCATATTGTTACTGCGAATTTAAAATTAAGTCATGTGGTATGACTTAATTTTAAAGTCATAATAATGAAATCAAATTAAAAATAATTTATTGATGTAGTGCATTGTAGCCGCTTATGAATGTCAAATTTTTATATTAATATTTTTTCTCTACCATTCGTTTTAGTATACAGATTCAATTGAGAAGAACTGGCAAGATACTCAACTTATTTTAGTCAGTTTAGTAAACTATTTAATTAAAATTTATTAAAAAATTTTTTTTCGAGATAAATAAAAGCCCATGAGCTTCATCGCCAAATTATCCACTACGGGATTGCACATATGTACGAATACAAAAAGAAATCAAGGACGAGAGCAAAGAAGAGTAGCATATATTTTCACAAATATTTTACGATAAATAACGTCAGATATAAACAAATAGTCAGTAGAAAAAAGTGACTATAAAAAAATATAGAAAATAGTTTACAACAATTATTTACAATTGAAAATTGAAATTGAAAATAGTTTACAAAAAAATATGTATCCTCGTAGTGGTCATGAAAATATAACAAATAGATATAGAAGGAGTGGATTATAAGTAATAGGGACTAGTAAATCCATTGCTAGCAAAATTTTAGCAGGTTGTTCTCTATGCGGTTCCCTCAAAACCATTCTTCGTAAATTCACCATTGTAGGTAGACTAACCTGACATCCTCCTCATCTTATCATCCTCAATTGGAGTGCACCATTCCATATTTATCCATAAAATGGTACCATACCTTAATATTTACTCTAAATGAATCAAATGTTAGAAAATAGAGTTATATTTGATTGCACAAGAAATGGCCTTAATAAATTACTTTACATAGTACAAAACAAAGTCAGTGCCGCTGTCTGTACGCTTAGATCTTTTAAATTACGTAGCAGATATAAATTTAGTTTTTCAGTATTAGATATGGTTTTCAGTATTAGATATGGTTATTCAAGAGGAGGCTTTATATTCTAAAACAATAAAAACTGAAAAGTTCCAAAACTGGTAAACCAACCCGTGCGAAGCCAGGCTGGGTCGCTAGTTCTTAATAAAACACTCCACAAATACTGTAAACGTGTAGACATAATACAAGTATACAAGTATACGAGCTGGAGTTACCTAAGGTTAGCCCAACAATAGTATATCGAAATAGTTCAGGCGGTTATGCAAGGGAGTATCGGAGTATGGCGCAATCCTACTTAGATACTATTAACTGGGTCAAGTGCCGGCTTGTTACGCCGAATCGAGAATACATAATGATGTTATAATATATACCTATATTTTTAATTTAATTTTCATTATTATTCTATATATTTCTTTATTTCTGTTAAATTATAATAATAATAATAATTTAGGACAATTAACACAGCACCATCTAATCCTAAACTAAGAAGAGCTTGAGTTATGGGTACTAGACTATTGTTATAAATACTTATTTTTTTTTGTAAATACATATATAATACACACAGAAAACACTAAGAACATTACAAACAATCGTAGTAGTGAATACAAATACATGTTACATAAAACTTATGAATAACGGAATTGTTCTCCTTTATAAATTCTAAAAAATATCCGCAACAATGTGTGTCTATCTTTTAAGTTAAAGTCACTATAACCTTTTTTATGGTAATCAAATTTCTTCAGAAATGCAAATAAAATTATTTACTGAAGAAATTTGTTTAAAATTCTATATTTGCATTATTATTAAATCTTATCCATATCTTATGTTATTTATAAATGCGTAGTTTTGAACAAAATTATCCTTTACATTATTTGATTTCAACAAACACTTTACGAGATATCTTAGTTTTAATAAATGAAAAACCCTTAAATAACATTATAAGCTTTCAGAATATTTTATCAGAACTTTATCAAAACAATCGGTACTAATTTATAAATTTGTAGATAAAAGTAGGTAAAATTTGTCTTTATAGTAATTTATTGTGCTAAGCTGCTAAATAAATAAAGAGCAAAAAAAAATCAAACGGGGATCGAAATTACGACGGCTTAATCCGAGGTTCGAACCCCTAGCGGTGCCCTCAGACTAAAGTCGTATCTGTCCGGCGGGAATTATCACTCAGCCGTCTATAAGTCGAGTTTGGAGTGCCATCTGCACTCGCACCCAACAGTCCGGTGAAGCTGTAAAGGCCAGTTACCAACAGTATTAGAGTAGTCCGAAAAAAATATCTGATATTTAAAAACAACTTAATAATTTACTATCTAATTAATGTCAAATCTGAATTAATTAAAAAATAATCTGTAGCAATTAGTAAATTTTTATCTGTAAATAAAATTTAAGCTGACTAATAATGACTTTATTAATAAATAAATAAAAATAACGCTGGACTAATCAAGTAATCCCAATCTATCTAAATCTATCTAAAATATAATATAAACAACATAAACAATATATGGCATCACGGCTGTTATTCGGGTGTGGGGTAGTCAGGGCAATTATATATCAATTATAGATATTGTGGTCACATCACAATACTTGTCATGCCCAAATTCCGCTGGATGTATTTAGAATATTTTTTAAATATTATAAATATTGTTATATTTATCTTCAATATATTAACATTATTTAATATTCAGACCAATACTACCTTTGTGGAATCACCTTCAAGCAATGGTATTTTTGAACCGATACGTTATTAAAACCTTAAAAAAAGAGCTTATTGCTTTTTAAAAGGCAACGTATTTGCCATTCCCCTGGTGTCGTTTTGTTCATGGGTAGCGGTAATTTTACTTTTATTGGTAACTAGCTACTCTAGGTGCTTCAAGAGGAAGGTTTATATGTATACTACATGTACCATGTATTATACATATAAACCTTACTCTTGAATCACTCTCTATTAAAAAAACCGTTTCAAAATCCGTTCCGTAGTTTTAAAGATTCTAGCATACATATGGACGGACAGACAGCGACAGTGACTTTATTTTATACTATGTAATGACTTACCATCAGGTGAGCAACAATCCCGTTTGTCCTTAGGCTATAAAAAAAAACAGTGAAACAATTGTAGATATTTTAAACCTGCTACATAACTAACATCATCAGGTGAAAAAAAAATATTATTTTTTCTTTGTAGGAGGAAGGCAATGATGATCAGATTTGTTAATGAAATACAAATAAATTGAAAATAATTTTTTTTTGCTACGAAGATACGAAGTACACATAATTTAAAAAATAAATAAATATGACAGTAATATATCTTATACATCAGACTAACACATAGGCTATAAAGTTCACGATATGAAACTGTAGGAAGCTAGTATATTGTATATTAGCAGGTATAATTCTAGTTGAGTAACATTTGTTAATACTTTAATATCATATGTTGTTCACTATGGAAGAATAACTAAATTAAATATATATAGTGTTTAGATCAAATTAGTACAAGAGTATGAATAATGATCAAAATTTAACATACGTTTCGACTTGTAAATGTAAACTTACAAGGATTATTTAAAAGAGCAACACACAAGTTTCTTGCTCGTTCTTCTTGTGATGAGACAGCTTTCCGAACGAGCGGTAGATAAAAAAATGTTATGACTATTCAAAAGTGCTTAAATTAAGTTTATTTGAATAAATGATTTTCTATTCTATTCTAATTGAAAAGAATATCAGATATATGGGTTCGTTTATGTTCGTGAACAATATTACCGTCTATGACACAGACAGGTACGTCCTATATACGACGAATTTTGTGACCGCGTATCGATTTAAAAATAAAAATAGGCCAATGCGCATTATCAGAGGTACATTATGTACACATTAAATTACGAAACTGACCTGATTACCGACATAGGTGTATGTGTGTATGGTCAATAATAGTTAAAAGTTTTATTTAAAACAAAAAAGAAGTTGTAGCCTAGTGGTTTATTATCTCGATTTGGACCTAAAAGTTGCGAGTTCGAATTTGGTTATCATAAAAATGTGTGTACTATAATTTTGTATTCCTATTGAATCTCCGGTAATAGAAATATCTATAATAAGTCGAAATTAATTCTAAAGACTGCGACAAGCTCGCCCCATGCCATGTTGGATCGTAATACATGCATGTGGGCATGCGTTCACCACAACGACGACAGTTGACGATACTTCTGACTACCCATAATTATAGATTACGGATTATGAACGGCGGTTTTGCATACCGCTTTACTTCCGGTGGTAGCGGATTCGATTCCTAGCAACTAGCAAACATTTGTAGTCATGTGCATGACTGTTTGTATGGGTCTGGGTGTTTTCTATGTATATTATGCATGTATTTATATAATTGTCTAGTACCCATAACACAAGTTTTGGTTTGTTTGGGTCTAGATGGGGCTGTGCGAATTGTTCAGGGTATTATTTATTTTACGAAAGAGATTTTTATAAAATGTTTTGACTAAGTTTAAATTTTATTAATGAATCAGCTATGGAAACAACAATTGTTAAACTCTTATTTATTTATGTAATATATTTACCTACATATATACATATTTCCATAGCTGATTCATCAATGTGAATCATATGGTAATAGATTTTTGATAGTACACAATACTACATGATCCGCAAATAATTGTATGACTCAACACACAAAAATGCAATTATTTGCATTAACATTTCATAGATAACTTATATGACAAATAAGCTGAGAGTTTACTATCGACCACCACGGTACACATACTGGTCATCCGCACTGGGAAAAGAAGGAATGTTAGGGCCTCTGGGCGAACCTCTTTGTCCGGGGCAACAAACCCCGGATGGCTGGATTTATGCCTCATAGGGCGGGAGCCTTAAAAAACGTAACAGTATTAAAATTAAAATAACTTAACCTAATTTAAGAAGTAATATCATACTTGAGGACTAATTTTTTTTTCGTTGTCGACAGTCGACAATGCCTTTGACTGACAGGCTGTTAGTCCAGGAGGCTAGTGGCACAACTGCTAGCGATGTAACCGATCAGGTTGACCTCCACATGGTTCACCCCGGAGACCGTCAAGATTATATTTTGTTTTATGGCATAGCTCTCTGATGTTCACCTTATGATCCTCCACTGGTGCTCCGCCAGCGTAAGCCGTTAGCGCACGGGAGCACTTATTTATTACTAGCTGATAACGCAAACTCCGTTCCGCCTCAAAATAAAATATGTCAAAGGTTTTTTGTAGTTTAGTTACGCAATAAATTTCTGAACGAACCCTGTTTGACAGGTATCAGCCGTTTGTATGGCAAAATAAATTTGTTATTATCACTATTTTACATGCAATTTGTTCATATTTTATAACCATTTAAACCTTCCCTAGACTTCCACGAATATTTCAAGGCTAAAATTAGCCAAAACGATTCAGCCGTTCTCGAGAGTTAGTGAGACTAACGAACAGCAATTCATTTTTATATATATAGATCATCCATAAAAAAACCTAGACAGTTCCATAGTGCCGCAGTTATGGCTGTTTAAATGTGAACATGCATTGAACTCTTGCTTTTAGTGGAGCAGACGGGTCGGCAGACGTCTGGCTCATAAAATGCACACGGAGCTAACACTTAGCGTTTAATATGCTTTACGACTTTTAAATATTACACTCATAGTGCAATAGGTAGAGGAAAAAAGCTTTATTTGCACTGTCGAATAATCTTAAACAATAGATAAATAATTAAATTTTAATTTATAATGAGACGCATGGAAAGACAGAGGGCAGACAGAAGAGGTGGACAGAGACTCTGTCCACCTCCTAAATCACTTGGTTTGAAGTTTCTAAATATGTTTTGATTACATGTTGTGTTATATTTAAGACTAGCTGTACCGCGACTTCGTCCGCGTGGAATTTTATTTTATTTTCTAGAATAAAAGTAGCCTAAGTTATAGATATCAAGGTTAAATTATCTACGTAGTATATACTGACTTGCTTCTTCTTGCTAACTAACCCTCCAATAAAATAAGTATTAGAGTAATAAATGAATATACAAATATATGACCCTGGACAATTAACACAGCGCCATCTAGTCCCACGCTAAGGAAAGCTTGTGTTATGGGTACTGGGCAACTGATATAAATGCTTAGATTTTTTTTGCAAATACATACATATTATACATAGAAAAATGCATAAATATAAAGGAACCATGTACTATTATTTAATACTTAAATGCATACCAGATTCGGGCACATCACGATTGTTTTTTTGGGTGATTAATGTAATTATTTACCGTGTTTGCCTGCAAATAAATCATTCATTCATTCATATGTACTTTCTATTAATTTCATGTATTCTAGTATTTAACAGCCTCGGTGATCTTACGGTTAAGCCGCTATAGTTCCGATGGTCGCGATTTCGATTCCAAGCACGATGGAGACATTTGTATTCATGTTATATGTTTTCTATGTATTATTATATTTTATTAAAGTATTTACAAATAACTTACTGTTTCTAGTCGAAGGGGCAGAGGCAGACCAAGGAAGGGATGGGAAGATGTTGTTGCTAGGGACATGATAGAGTGTGAGGTCTCTGAGGACGATGTCCGGGATAGGATTAACAACAAACGGACAAAAATAAGGAAAGCTGACCCCACCACCATATGGGATATATAGCTAGGAAGAGAGAGAGATTTACAAATGAATTTAGGTATATCTATTAGTTGTCCAGTACCAATAACACAAGTTCTAATTACCTTGCGTCTAGATGGCGCTGTGTGTATTGTTTTATGTTATTATTATATTACTCTGTTCCTAGTATGTTAGTCTCATTATCTTTAGCAGTAAACCAGTACAAAGACGGGGTGAACAATTAAAATGTTGGTGTTTTCAATTAAAATTTTCCATGAACACAATATTAACTGAAACAATAAGTCATCATAAGCAGACACCTTACATAATACTGAGTCACACTCGCAAATGACAATAACACCGTGTCATTGTCAGGACTAGAGGGGCGGGGGGGGTGCGCCAGACCGGGGTGTGGGGGGGAGGGTGTTAGGGGACAGCGTCGCGACGCTGGTGACTCAGTCTTCCAGGAACGTGTGGCGATGCCTTGTATGCTTTCGATTTCTTTAAATTGCCATTTGACTATATTCTGCATCGATTTTTTTTAATACGAGTAATAATCCAGTACAATTCACATAGCGCCATCTAGGCATTTAATAAACAGATATTGTATTGTGGGTAGATAGATAAAACGTTTATTTGAATTCTTACAAATTCCACACAATTACTATTTTTTTGTAAATTCATACATAATACGCAGGTCAATATAAACGTTCATATTAATGAATTCAAATATTTGTATAATCGAACCGGCGACCATCGGAAGTACAGCAGTGTGGGAAACCACTAAACCACCGAGACCCTTCTACAACAATTATGTAATACGTGTAACTTACTGTAAGAAATTGAATGTTAATCTATTATTTTTTCATTATTGGTTTAAGTAGATTTAGAGACCCAGATTTTCCATAGATGTACTATTTTTCAGAAAAATCTCTTTTATAGAAGCCTTGTCCAGACAATTACAAACACGACAAAAGAAAGAAAAGTTATAATTTGTGGTTCTCCAACGCGTGTTTATGCAAAAACTTTTTGCCACGCCTAATCGTATTGTGGTACCTTCAGTAATATAATTATATTTCCGAACGTTTTACGTTGGTTTACACCCTAAAAAATAAAAAAAAAACATATTTTAACATGTTCCTACTTTAGTATTTTAATTTAAAATGTTAAATAGACAATACAATCTAATAATTAATTTATTGGACACACTCCATTAATATGTGATGTCAATTATCATGAATAAAATGTTAAATAGACAATACAATCTAATAATTAATTTATTGGAGCGGTCAATTATCATGAATAAATGTAGTATAGACATATATACAAACAATATATTCTTGGATATCTTAAATATAACACAACATGTAGTCAAAACGATTTTGCAAACTTCAAACCAAGTGATTTAGGAGGTAAACAGAGAAACGCCCAAGTGTATCAACGCCCTCTGTCTTTCCATGCGTCTCATTATAAATTCAAATTTAATTATAAAGCACACGAAGTCACGAGACTGAATTATATTGAAACAACCTCATTGTACACCACTAATTTATGACTCCATCCGTCTGTATGTTTGTCATAATGTTTTTAATACTTTTTGTCATGTGCAAAAGTGTCTGCTTCAGCATGTGTTTGAAACAACACAAATTGAGTTTGCTGTCATCAGTATTCGTAATAAAGAATTGTTGTTATTATACGATTCTCTCAATATAATGACTCTATATATACATCTCCTTTGATATCTGTTCCCCTGGTACTTCTGTCGCAGTTTTACCCTAACATAACGTTGTTATGAACGTCGTCCCGAGCACACTCAGATTATAAAATGAATCTATCCTTTCGACGGCCTCGGTGGTCTATAGCGGTTAAGCGGTGTTCACTTTCTGTGGTTGCGGGTTCGATTCCTCGCACGGTTCAAACATTTCTATTCATTAGTATATGATTGTTTGTAACAGAGCTTGTGTCACGGATACTAGACAACTGATATAAAAACATAGATATGTTTTTATGTAAATACATACATAATATATATAGAAATTCTATGTAATATATTTTTTTTGTGTATGATAAATGAATGGTGCACCCACCTGCGCTAACGGTTTACGCTGACGGGGCACCAGTGGAGGATGATAAAATGAATTATTTATATAAAAGCCCATCGTGATAAATTCACACACAAGAATTCATCACGATGGTTTCTTGTGATGAACCACGTGGAGGTCGAATGACATGGTAGAATCAAAATATGACTAGTTCAAAAGTGCTAACAATGAGTTTATGTAATATATTATGTATGTATTTACAAAAAACATATATCTAAGTATTTGTATCAGTTGTCTAGTACCCATGACACAAGCTCTGCTTACAGTGGGACTAGAAGGTCCAGGGTTATTTATTTATTATTTAATTATCCTGATTTTAGAAAAATGTATATTCAGATCATTAAAGACTATTACAGTTCAAAAATGATATATTAAGATTTCTTAATAATCGGTGACGCGGACATGAAACCACACGTGTTTGAAGCGTATATAGAATAACTGTTTACCACTGAATGAATTATATGCTTGTTTACCACTATAATTGTATAACAAAATAATAATTAAAGTTGAATGAAGCATAAGAATATCATTATTATTCATTCAACTTGTATTAAGTCTGCCTCTTCAAAATATCGATTGTAAATACGGTTTTTCGAATAACCTTTCGAATAATTTCGAATTTTTAATTAACTATAGTTTACTAAGTAAAGTACTACCTTGAAATTTCCCATTATTAGAATAAACAAAAAGTCATTATTTCATTTTTCGTGTCCCATGTCATTGAAGTTCTTCTTAATATGTTTTTCTCTTCCATTAATCTCTTATATTTCTAGCCATTTCGTTAACCACACCGTACATCCATTTTTTTTAGACCTTCCTCTGCTCTAATAAACTATCGAAATTAAACTAAAAAAATACTACCATAGATAACAATTTATGGTAGTATTTTGCATCAGTAATTACTGATGCAGCGTGTTCAAAGCGGTAACCAAATGTTGCAGTCAAAAGCAAAGAACAGGCTCCTTAATCTTATTTCCTTTTTACGAACGACCTAAATATTTGACAAGTGAAAATAATGACATTGGACTGTTGCCAAGTTTGAACATACAATTGGAATGATGTACAGTTTCTTCAAAGTCACAAAGCACCACGCCTAAACTTGAAATATTCAAAACCAAAATTACACATATATGTATATAAAATCAACATTTAATTTCATTTACTTGGTATTACACTTTCTTTATATAGGAGAACATAAATATTATTAATCTTTATTTAATATATTTCATACTAACCGCCCCGGTTTCGCACGGGTACTACATGTATTATGAAACCTTCCACTATTCTATCTATTGCTAAAAACTGCATCAAAATCCGTTGCGTAGTTTAATAGATCAAAGCTAAGAGACAGCGGAAGCAACTTCATTTTATACTATGTAAAGATATACAGGATACGGAAATAACACACCTTAGTACTCCGAAATGGCAACGAATGAGCACCACAGGATTTACATAGTGATATTATATCCGTGTTCGAGTTATATACATATGTATGTATGTATGTATGTATGTATGTATATAGGTGACGGTGGACACTCATAGTCAGGTATCAGCTTGCTTAACATCTAATTGCAAAGATCAGATTTTTTTTTTATAACAACAAATAACAATTGTTATTATAAAAATTTATCTGCAAATACAAAAAATATTCATAAAAAAATATTCGCAAATTTTATGGAAAAAGCATAAAAGTTATTAATGGTTTTAACTAGGTATGGGTTATTTGAAAAAATTATTCAATTTTAATAATATAGAAACTTTATAGATTATATTCATAAATTAAAACGAATTAAGAAGTGAGTCAACACACACATCAAAGGCATGCCCGAAATCCGGCATCGGGAAAACGTGAGTCATACAATTTTCCCGATTTTCATATATGACTCACCACTCACTTTCGTTACATACACAGTAAATATAACAAGCCCAGAGAAGAACAGAAAAACATTACAAAACATAAACATTTATTCCGAATTTCAAAATATTTTTGAATCTTTCATCTTGTAAAACTTTTCTTTTTACTTCATAAGTCATCTAATGACAGAAATCTATCTACCGTACATACTAGTAGAAGAAAAGGTGACTTCTTCACATATTACAAAATGAAATCACTTACGCTGTCTGTTTGTTTAGAATAGTTTAGATCTTTTAAACTACGCAACGAATTTTAATGCATTTTTAGTAGCAGATATAGTGATTCTAGAGGAAGGTATGGGTGAAGTTATGGTGGTAAGGTAAGGATGTATAATACACGTACACCCGGGCGAAGTTGGGGCGGGTAGCTAGTTATAAATAAGGAAATATAAATATACACAATATGTATATAACACTGATTGTAAATTTAATACATTTAACACATAATAGCACTTACGATGTTGTAATAGTATCAAAGTATTTAACTCCACATGGTTCCTAGTATGCGAAAATTAGCATTTTTATGCCTATTTTAATTATTTAGTTTCGTAATAAGGAAGCCAATACTGCACAAAATATGTTACAAAGTAACCGGCATAGAATAAAGTATAAAACAATGAGAAGGTCAAACATTGAGTGACGCAATTTCAAAATAAAAATTGATAAAAAATTACTTCAGAGAACTTTTAGTTTTAGTTTTATTATTGAAATCGTAACTGGTTGCAGATGATAAAGAAAATTATATTTAGAAGTGGGGGAAGGGAATTTTTGTCATTAGTGAATTTAATTTTTCAGGGCTATTTACATTGCACACATTATATCAACGTAATATTTACCACGATAATATTATATCGGGACGTTTGTGACAACATCGAAATATCGGGTGCTCTGTAATATGTACAAAGAAGCTAACATTGAACATCATTATAGAGATCAGCATCACAATCATCATCATTTAATATTAATATATTTAAAGTTTATTTTTTCTGAATTTAAATTATAAAACAATATTCTAGTACATATTATTGGGTCTTTTTTTAACATTAAAATATTTATCCTATTATATTTTTTACAACATGCCAAAGTAACCGCTACAGTATCTATATAATAATAATAACTCAGGACAATTCACAGCGCCATCTAGTCCGAAGTTAAGCAGAGATTCTTTTGATTACTAGACACTTTATAGACGTACATACTCAAATATTATTTACAGCCTAATACATTTTACATATAAAACACCCAGACAAATACGAACAAATATACTCATAAATATAAATGTTTGAACCGTGTGAAGAATCGTACCAGCGACCATCGAAAGTAAGGCAGTGTACCAGGTTAGCATAAAGCAAAGATGTTGTTTTAGTCTATCTGTTTTGTTTGTGTACTTCTTGTAAACTAAGCTACGAATTTTAATACGATTTTCATTATCATTTAAAGATATTCTTTCATTTGGTTTATATGTATACATACTTAGCTATACCATCTCTGTTATCCACATACTCTGACCATCCGTGCAAAGTCAAGGTAGCCGCTAGCCAAGGTCATAGATTCAATGACGCAATTTCTAAATTATAACATAAAGCTTCATATAATTTTTGTTTTAGTTGTGTTGTTGTCATCACTTCCGGCTAGTGAATGAGTCAATATAATTAGATTTAGAAGTGGGGAAGGGTTTTTTTTTTCTTTGGTGATTTGTAAAGCTTACAACGAGGCTTTATGGAGATTGAGGAATAATGGGAATATATAATAATAGTGGATGAGACTTGGAGAATTTATTTATTTATGTATTATAATCGTCTTTACATCGTCTATCATCGTCTTTATTTTATCTCGTTGAATTGTTTATTTATAAAATAATACTATAAAATATAAACGCATAAATAAATTTTCTACATGTATATATATATATGTCCTAAATGTATGTATGTGTGAACTTAAAAAATAGCAAAAAAAAATTTAGTATTTCTTTCATCTACAGAAAATCAAAGTTAGCTTATGATTGTTATTCGATTGGCTTAAATACATTAAACACGGTATAATATATATAGTTAATGCTAGAACCATGTCCATTCAGACAACCATACATATACATACATGCATTATCAGTTTGTAACATAACATTTTTAATTTTATCGTGTTCCTTACAGTAAATGGAAAGTCGAGAGACTTGCTAGTATACATATAATTATAATATTGTTTTTATTAATACAATCCAGTTTAATAAATGTATATTTATTTTATTTGCATAGTTCTGCCACCCATGCGGTAAAATATTTAAAACTAATAAATTTCTTTAAACAAAGTCACGCAATGGCAACATGATTCAATCCATTTGCGTCAATTTGTACAGGTTTGCAGTTAAATATTCGTATTAATTAACCATCTGTTTATCGAACCGCTCTGAGAATTGCAAGTTTGACTTTGTACCAAATAGATCGTTTTTTTTAATGTTTTCTTTCTTACTAGCAATTCGTAACAGCAGCAGTATTGGAATAATATTACCGTACAGAAGTGCTTAACATTGTTTTTGTTATTCTCACGGGAATACCGGAAAACTCGTTAGTTACTGCTCCCTTATTTTCGGAATATCCTCTCTTAGTGGATGCTTAAATAATGTATCAATAAAAATGTCTTATATACACATATGTACAGTTTAATGTCAGTATTATACTTTTTTATAACTGTTTATGATTGCCATATAAAATATTAACATTTTTATTTTAAATATTTTTTTATTTAAATTCAGTAATAGTGTTTTTTGTGATTATTGTAAATAAATATTGATCTAAAATTATATTATTGTAAAATATGTAATTATATATTTAAATAAAGTTATGAACATATGTCTAAATATATGTAACTCAAAGGTGACTGACGTAGTGATCTATCAACGCACAGCCCTAATCACTGGACGGATCGGGCTGAAATTTGGCGTGCAGGTAGAGGTTATGACGTAGGCATCCGCTAAGAAAGGATTTTGATTAATTCTACCCCCAAGTCTGTACTCATAAATATAAATATTTGATTGCATGGAATCAAAGTCGCGACCCTCGCGCTTAGTAGATATAATAAACCGCTACACGACCATGCGGTTCTATGTCGAATGTCGATAGATGTATATATAGAGGTAACACATTCCACGCGTGATTTTATAATATATTTAATGAGCGAATGAATTATTTATACCGCAAAAAACTCGTCCAAACGGAATCACTGATGCAGAAATAAAATAGCACGAGATAAAACCTCCCACAGGCTATCCCGGGTCAATGTCCGCAAGGTGACCGGGGCGTCATTGCGACCTACCCTAATACGTCTGGTCCTTGGTTCGATTCCTAGAATGGCACAATAGTCTGCCGTTTCTTTGATCGTCCGGTTTTGGATAAAAAACCATTGGGGAATAAAGGTCATGTTATACCGATGGTGACCCTGGTTATGGTTAGGTCGTGATTTGGTTGATCTAAGGCGCATTATGGGTCAGTTACCATACAGTACTTTATAAAAGAATAATTTTGACAGCCGTCCTTGGCAACATTATTATTTCAAGACCCTTCTATTTATAGCCCTTCGTCTGTATAAAATATAAACAACACAATACATACTTGATTTTTTACCCACTTCCCAAACGATGACCTTACTTCGACTATATTTTACTTAATATTATTGCTAAAACTTTTTTTTTAACTGACTGACACACAAGCCTATTAGCTGGTGGTCCATCTGATGGTAAATGGCAACCTATTTCTAGACACACACATACAATTTCACACAGTGCCATCTAGTTCCAAGCTAAATTGAACTTGTGTTATGGGTAGACAAATGATATTAATACATAGATTTTTTTTAAATACATACATAATATACTTAGAAAGTAACGAGACCGATACAAACAGCCATACTCATGAATCAAATTGCTCGCACCGCGCGAGGAATCGAACCCGCCACCATCAGAAGTGGGCTAAACCGCTAGATCTCCGAGGCCATCGATATACGACTATAGACTAACTACGGAAGTCATCTTTGTAATGCACGTGATTCCCCTCATGCAGTTGGATGAATGTCACATGCATGGGTACGTAGACATGAATGCTTAGTCCTCCAAAATGGTAATTTTGGAGCATTGAGCTATCGTACCCTGTAATTTCCCTGTCATATCTCTCAACCTTTAACTATAACACAGCTTATAACGCAAGCTCCTACGCAGATTACTTATATATAAATAATGACAAACTCTGATCGCCATTTATGGATAAATTTTATTAAAATCACCGTTCTGCTGACAAACACTGTCTAATATTAAACAAAGGATGACGTAATGCAAAACCGTAACACGCTATGTATTATCAACTATTATTTCATCTGTGGTATTACGGCAATGTTATTCAGCGTCATTTACTGGTCACCTTCAGGTCATGCCCTCTATTTGCCAGATGTTATACATCAATCTTTCGATGGAAAATGCGTGGATGGAGCGTGTTCTATTGCATCATTGTGTACATTATAACTTCCTTGGCGCAGTGTATGATATAAACGTAATGAGGTTCCCGGTTCTAGACTCGAGGACAATATATAACGAACTGTTCTAAATAGCTAATACATGTATCAAGGACCAGATTTTTAATAATTAGGTTTTAGATATTGTAGAAACTAATGTTTGGAATTTTTTTTTTAATTTCGTAATGCTCAGTATAATAATAGATGAAAAAATGCAAGTGCATTCTATAGCAATCTCTTACTAGATGAAGCAACATCTTCAAATGTGCTTTCATTTAATACTTGTAAGTACTATAGTTAAAGGCCTTTCTAGTAATGTGTTCTGAAATAGAAAATGAATAAATTAGATAGAGATTTTGTAATTAAAAATAAAATAGATCTTTTATACCAGATAGGATAGATAGGAACTGTAAACCGCATTTTATTATCTTCTTTACAGTAGCTACACGTAAAAGTTGAAGTCAACTTCCCACATTCCTCCAAAAATATTCCATAACAGATGACAACCTGATCTAATCAGATTAATGTTTGCAACTGACGTTTATCATGACCGGTCGGTCAAAACAAAAAATAATATATAGATTTATTTACCTTGAAACTAATGGGTTTTGCAGTAACACCAACGCAAATGGACAAAATGTAAACAGCGAAGGGCCAGACAATGGCGGGTCACCTTGCGGTCAATGGACGCTTGCATAATATTTTTTGTTTGTCCGCCGAATCGCGTCTCAGGAACGTAGGTAGTCTTATTTCATTTTATTTAAGTTATTTCTAATGTTTTCTTTTATAACCGACTAAATTAGAAAAAGGGTAAAGTACTTTGTTTGTAATAAAAGCATGTCTGCTCCATAGATCGAAGATGTCTAGTCATCTCATTGCCAGCATTCCATCGATATTTCTTTTTACAATAAATATTTTAATATCATTATTGCAAATATTCGTAATTTCTTCCACAAATTTTAAGTTAATAATAATTGCTCAAACTATAATCTTCGTTTAGTGTTGCCACCTCTCCCGCTTCTCTATTTCATGTTTTACATTGCCAGTATTAAAAACAGTATTTTATAGCAAAAAGTGTTATAGAAATATGTAGTGAAACAATTATAAAGGAATAAATATTTTACTGGTAAATGGTAGACAGTGAAGTGACATATATAGAATTTGTTTTATAGTTTTGATTAGAGAATACAAAGAAATAAAATATATTATTATCAAAAGAGTTTCTCAACAAAAAGTCATTTATAAAAATCATTAAGTAAAACCTAACCTAATAGTAGTTTTTGTACGATATCATATGAAACATTACATAATTACTTTTAAAAAGTATGTGTAACAAATGGATACAGCATTTTTTAAAATATTCAATACAAAAACACGTCTAGACAGATTAAAGACATCTATAATTATAAGTCTGTCTACCTATACATGACCTAATACAATGTCTCATGCACGCACAACAAAAAACGGGAATTTAAATTAATCACCTCCCAGCATCTAATATGCATGCATGCCCATGCATGCGAGTTCCCAAAACAGTAGGGTCGCCTGAAAACGGTCGCTCAGTCAGTTTGTGAATAGCAAGGCTTATTATTCCGTCTGTCTGGGACAACGTCTGCCAGTTTTCTTTTGTATTTGATACCTAAGATAAACAAGTTTTATCCTACCGTTGGTTACTTAGTAATTGAATATAACTTGATATATTTGTTGTTAAGCAATGCAAACTTAACTCAGCTATTTATCTGATACAATTTTTTTGACGTTTTAATAATCGTTTAGATATTTGATGCGAATTTTGTACCATTTTTTGTTAAGCAAGACAAATGTATATTATGTATTGATCTCACAGAAATTTCTTCAGGTTTTAATGGTCGTTGTTCTCGAGATTCCTATGAGAATGGAATACAACACATTTCGCCCGTACCACAGATAAGATACCGTACTAAATACGGAATCGTAAATGTGAGAAATACTTTTAAGTATTTGATTTATTTTTGTATACTATAGCAAATTAAATATATACCTATATTTAATATATCTATGATTTATTAATGGAAATTTAACAGTACTAATAGTTTCAGTTTATGTGACTTTTTTATAAGGGCCAATTCTTAAATTGTAATAATTATTTGCTCAGTTACCACGGACCCAACATACATAGTCTGTTGAAATTGTGTAATGAATAACTTAGAAGAGTAAACAAAAGTAGTAAGAGTGCACAATTACTCTTTATAAGAGATTTATACAATATGTTTGTATTGTTTCTGTATTTATTTTCCTTTGTATTATTATTATTTTACGTAATAACTAAATACCATATGTGCACTTAAGTAGGTCCTTCTGTTTGTTGCGGTTACTGTGATTGTGAATAATGTTTAATAAATACTTTATTAGGTTAATAATAGGGAAATTAAAGAAGTAATACGAGGTGAATTGAATGTAAGATTTTATTGATTTTTTTAACACTTTAATATAAAGGAATTACAGTGTCAAGCCCTAGATTCGCAGTGCAGTGGAACATATGTCTCAATAGTTATTGAAACTAACAAGTACAGAGCATGTAAGTATATATTTTTTATGGTTGATAATGGAATGGTACAACTGCCTACGGCAGGGCACCCGTGGAGAATGATGGGATGAGTATAAGCTCGTGTCAATTATACCAGGAATTTATTACGATGGTTTCCAGGGAAGACCCCGTGGAGGTCAACCTGAAATGGTACATTGCTAGCATAGGGTAATCAGTCCACATTACTAACGATTCTCTTCACTTCTCCCCTCCTCCACAGGGTTAGAGATAAGTCAGTGATATTACAGGATAAGAGGCATGACATTTTTGCCCCCCGGAATGACAACGAATGAGTATACTTACCAACAGATGGACCGTCAGTTTGTATGTCACTGCTGTCAATAGGTATTATAAACATTCATAATTATTTCAGATTACTAATAGATAGGTACAGATAATATATTGTGTGCATTCAATACATTAACGCTAACAAAGAGCTGCGCCCTTGGGACACCCTTCGTAGGGCTCAAGGATCCCAGGTCACCTTTCATGGAGTCATTGACCGCTTGCATCGCGTTGCATCATCGCATCGAAACGCAGTAAACGAGGCTGGACCTGACTTTGAACGTCATTCATGTAACACTTATTAAAAAAAAGTTTTGCATTTTGTTTCGTGTCGGCTTTTGTTGTATACAAAAATAAATTATCTTTTCAGAGCGGCACTATCTAGTAGTTGACTAGACCGATAGAACGATAAAAATAAATATTTTTGACTAAAGTACCGGTAAGCAAGGGAAAAAAAGTTTTAATAATTACAGAATTGCAAAAGTTAATATGTAAGTTAGTGGTAAAGTTAAATAGTAAAAAACCAGCAAAAGCTGAGAAAATACGACAATAATATAATAAATTATTATTATTATTAGTCGATCGATATATCGATCTGAAATTAAATAAACTAATCTACATTCTATTACAAAGGCTGTTATCTTAGATACATGTGCAATAGTCCGTCGCTTCCTGAATGCCACAGAATAAATCATCAAGCAAAATAAAGTAACGAGAGACTTGACATGTCCCGTCCTCAATACTAATCACCAGCTTAATCTGTGAAAAACAGATAATAATAATAGTAATGCTTTATTTGTACAACCACAAGATAACAAAATTAAGAAGGAGAGTACATAATAGTTTAAGTTCTTTAACTAGGTAATCAAATGGCAGAAAGTTGCATAATATTTGAATAGTATACGAGCTCAGTTTCGTGTCAGGTCTTCTCATCTCGAAATTATTCCGAACAGACGGTAGATTTGACATATCAAAAGAGTTTGTAATAGACAGGAATGAAAAGATATTTTGAATTTGAATTTGAATATTTACACTACGAGTTACCTATTGGATACCCTAACGTAACAGCTAATGCATCCAGTAACAAACTTAAGACTACTCTTACATAACAAAAACATTATACAAATAAATAAAATTGTAGCATGTTCAATAAACAGATAAATTTATAATTTTTTGATTGTCAATGAAATGTAATTATTATATTTTGCTAACAAACAGAATTAATTCTAAAAGTCAATAAATATATTTTTGTACATTTCTTAGGTATATGACATATATTCTTGGTTAAATTAATTCTTTATTGTACACACAAATAGGAAAAAAACAGCGATACAATAAATATAATGTACAAGGGCGAGCTTATCCCTAAAAAGAGGTTTCTTCCAGCAAACTTTGAAAATGTTATAGGATAATGTGTCAACTAGAATAGTCATACATACGTGTATGAAAATGAGCAGATATAATTATATTGTTCTAATAATATTAACTACAAGAATCTTTATACATATATAAAAATTACGTGTCACGATCTTTGTCCGTGATGGATTCCTAAACAACTGAACGGATTTCAAATTTGATTTTGCACATTCTGTGCAATTTGATCCAACTCGAAAGATAGGATAGCTTACATCTCAGTGTATAGTTGCAATATTATTTTATTGGCTTAGCCACAGCAACGCATGGCAGTGTGTGCTAGTATGTGAATATATAGACATAAATTAAATGTAGTATGCACACGTGAATGTCTTTGTAATTCGTGCACTTCATACAATCAATGCAGATGCGTAGTGACCTTGGACAGCGGGGTCGCCGGCCAGACGCAGCCGCGTACGATGCACAATGCATGCTGCATACTAAGCCGTTTTGTTACATAAACGTAGCCGTTTTGTGGTTATAACGGCCAAATAACATGATGGTTCCCAGATGGCTTGCGCGGATTTCGGATGATCTGGTAGAATGTGTTAAGAAACTAAGCTTAACTTAAGTTACTTCAGATGGTAGGTCTTACAGTGTAATTTTGTATTGAAATTGAAACCAACTGCATACTTCATTCATTATATATGCTAATAGTACTTGGAGATAACATAGTCAACAGCGACTATGTTATCTCTAAATTTTGGTACATATAACGTAAAAGTTTCTATTTATGTGGAAATTATTATAAAAACCAATAATATGTATACTAAATATTTTATCATATTTCGTCACTATAAAGCTAACACTAAATGAAATAAATTAAACAATTTATAAACATACGTAAGTTTGAAACGATGCTTCTAACTTTATTAATTATATTCGATAGTTACATCACATTTATTTTAATGCAGGTTTATATGAGGGTGACTGTACATTTACAGTAGGCACCCTTCAAAAATTCATTTCTCCGCAGTTTTACATTTTACACCAATACACTGGCGAAATGCAATTCAGTTTGAAATTCCAGACACAAGCGGGCAGGTGTTCGAATTATACACATACTGTTGCAAGGAAAGGAACACGACTCCCTTTTGGCCTTACGTGACGGAAACGATACGACTCGTTAACGACTGTTAATGCAAAAGTAACTCTGTCTATCCGTCTGTCGCGATTTTACGCCAAAACTACAATATAACTTATTTAAATGAAATTAGGTAGTCTAACCCTTAAGAAAGGACATAGACTATTTTTTAATGCGAAAAAACGTTGTAAGGGGTAGAATGGAGGGAGGGGAGGTTGTATGAAAGTATTTTTAAATGAAGAAGCTTGAAGCTTATTTTTTTTGATGTTGATTAAATATACTTAAATAATTATGACATTCAAAATTTGTAAAAATTTCACCCTTAAGGTGTAAAATGAAATAGGGGATGAAAGATTATATAGAAATTTGTTATTTTCGAAACATTTAATGTATAAAATATTTAATAATCTTAACAAATCAAAGATAAAAGTTTCATAGTTATATCTATTTATTATCAGATGTCTAGTACCCGTTACACAAGGTCTGCTTACCGTGGGTCAAGATGATGCTATGTTAATTGTCCAGGGTTAATTATTTTTTTATTACGACTGACACTGTATAAAATATTGTGTATTTAAACAATATAAATATTGAAATTTAATTTCAAAGCAGTTGAACAGATTAAAATATAATATTAGACGGAAAAAATTACTCAAAATACTATGCAAATTATATAATTTATGTAAATGCAAATATACTAAATCGTTATGTGTAAACGAGTATTGACCACAGATTAAACACTGGCTATATAACGGTACCGCCAGGTGCGGGGAACGGCACTAAAAATAGAGAAGTGACCACCGACAATATGAATCAAGTTGGTAGGTAGCAACACTTACGAATGTATATATCGAAACATAATACGTATATAATAAACTGAAATTAGGTAAAAAAAGGGAACATTTATATTATGGATGTGGATGCTCATAAGGGCAGACTGAGGCAGATCGAAGAGAGAGAATGGACTGTGTGAAAGATATGGCAAGAAAGAGAGTAGATAACGAGATAACTACAAACAGGAGAAGAAAACATATTACGCCAACCCCAAATAAAAGGTATAAGAAAGAAGCAGATGACAATAAAAGAGGAGACTTTTTAAAGATTACTTATAAAAAAGATATAAAATGTTGAAAAGTTATAAAATGTTAGGTACATTGAAAACTTAACGAGCTTTCAATGTACGTGGGCCGTATTCCACACTAACAATGCCTCAGGAAATAGCTATTAATATATATAGTCTTATAAGTTGTCCCGAAGTAAGAATACAATGTATGACTTCTTTCTTTCCTGGTGTCTAGATGAAGTATATAAAGATAAAATAAAACAATTGAAAACTATTGTCAAAAAGTTTCCCAGTTATATTTTATTTGGTATAAACATTAGTTAAACTTAATATTGGCAACCATTGCCTATATACACAAACAATTGCCATCACGTTATCATGTGACTCCATTGTATCCATTTCTGAGAATTAGCTATCATTTCATTTCATATCCTTATTTTTTTAAGCGAAATACAATTTACAAAACAATTTGCTTGAAGCAGATAGGTGATGCAGAAGCAAACTCGTGTTAAAAAAGTGATTTACTACAGTGATGCAGTTGTGGGGTGTATGAGGTAGTGAAATTACAAGTTAGGAAGCATGATACCCTACCTACCTACTTCTAATTCTAGAGCAGTATCACGGGTGCTACATGATAACGTGATGTACGTTATACTCTTCATGTATATGGGTAACGTTTACCATTGGCGGAAGAAGATTGTTAGTAATGTGGACTGTTAGGCCTATTGCTAGCAGTGAACCATGCGGGTTGACTTCCACACGGTTCCCCCTGGAAACCATCGTGATAAATTCCTGGTGAAAATGTCATGATGGGCTAACTGACATGGCCTCATTATCATCTTATCATCCTCCATTGGTGCCTGGCTACCGTAAATCGTCAGCGCGTACAGGTGTTCCATTCCATTCTATTCCATCAAAAAAAATTAAAAGTTTACGATTTACCATCGAGTATGTCGTATTACCTAAAAATCTGTTTTATGAGTATTTTAGATTGTTCTATATCTATATATGTATAAATCAAAATTGCAACCATTACTTATATATCCCCAATTCTCTACTGACAATTAAATTTAGACTCCTTTATATGCAAATAAATTCAATTTACAATTTAAAAGCGCAATATTATAATTGCTCTAATTGTACCTATTTTTTTATTGATTTCCTTTCAAGCAAGAGCAAGACGTCTCTTAGTTATTTTCTACTTATCAATTATAGAATCCAGGTGGTAGATACATTTTTATGTTAGTAGGATTACAGGTTAACAGTACTTGTTACTGCCAGGTGGTCACCAACCGGACGGTACATGATCTTGGTCACCGCCGCTACATTGCTTACAAGGAATTCTAGTCCTTGTGCCATTGGTATAAATCTGATTAGGCCATAACTTACTTTCATTGCAACATCAGTGAATTAAGCGTAATTATGTATGAAAATATTGTTTCTGTTGGCTTTATTCTTAATAGTGAATGAAGTAATGGTTTGCGGCGTTGAATAATGGCATTTATTTTTAGACGCAAAGAAGTCAAAATCTAATTAATACATATTAGCTCGATTTAGTCAACTAGTGGAATTAGGTGTGGTAATTATGTCAGATAGTTTTGTGTAGCAGTTGGTAGATGAAGTTACATGCAGTCAATTAGAAGTTTGGTGTCATGTCTTAACATTCTTAAAGACAGAGAGCTAATACTATTATTAAGGGTTGGTAGAGTAAGGGTTGCTACTACTTCTACTATTTCTACTTTTTTTGTAACAACTCATCAAAGTTATTTACTAATATAAAAAAATCCTAAATAAATAAGTAAATAAGTTCAAATCACTTCAGTTGCAAATATATTATAAAATATAAAAAACGATTAGAGAATATCCTCGTTGTAGATGTCGGTTGATAAATGTACTTAATTAAAATACCTAAAGCAGTTTAAGCGTACATTACCAAATGCAAAAACAGCAATTCTGGATGCAGACAACAAAGGCGACTAAATCACTGGGCAGACGTCTCACCCGAATCTAACGGGTATAGCTATATGTATGTACCTATAGCTACCCGTTATGTATCTCTGTATATATATTTTTATATTTTAAAGAAACGAATTTTTTAGCATTCCATGGATTAGCCGTGCGGGTGCCGGTCCATCTCATGGCAAGAAGACATGGAGGAAACTGCGACCAGTTCCCATCTAATGATAGGTTCCTGATAATAATATAATTTAACTAGCTGTACACACGACTGCGTGCGCGTGGTATTGGTTACATTATTACTTTAATTTTTGCTAAAATTTTTACTAAAATGCTTTTATTTCATTTTTGACATAAAAAAAAATCCTAGGCACGTACAAAGAAAAATATGTATCATGCCAATAATTGTTTTGAAAAATACATAAATGTTCTAATAATAACTTTCTTATTTTACGTTACGTAAATACAGATAACGATTTCCCTTAAACCCCCATGTGAACGGGAAATAAATAATTACGCAGCGACAAGGCATGAAATCAAACATCAGGCATATATAATTTTCGTTTTTGTTTTTCTGTGCAATTATTGTTTTGTTTTTTGTTGTTCTGCAATTATGTTGTGAAATAGCTAGCAAGGAAAAAATATAGGGGCAAGCTTGAAAAATTTATACATTATTTTCTAAGGATCTATTATTTTAACGGCCTAAAGGATATAGGTATGTAGTAGTTTAACACACTAACTTACCTTCAATGATCACACTTTCGATTCTCAATCAATACAAATATTTGTATTCAAGATTATAATTATTTGTATTGGTCTGAGTGTTTACAATGTTTATTATATAGCTACCTATTTAAAAATCTAAGTTTTTAACGTTAATATGAACTGGTTAGGAGTATACGGTTCTGTGTGAATTATCCCGTGTTTTTTTACACATTTTTAAGTATACCGGTTAATTATTTTAAAGATTTATCAATTTCTGAATGTACTTTGAACGGTATAAACTCCAAACACTTTTTGTTATCGTAATTTTTTACTTACTGGACAATTGGGTGGCATTATTAGTGTACTTATCACATTTGGATTGGTTTGGTTAATTAACCCACATTGTTATCTGTAGTAATTAAATTATCGTGTACTCCAAAAGAATGATGTCGTCAAGATGACGACGTTTGGAGAACATTTAACTACTGCTTTATTCCTTTTCATTGACTTCAAGAGGTCTAAAATAAACTGAAATCAAATAAATATGTATACATATACTGCTATTGGTGTATTTATCGCTATTGGCGAAGGTTATTAATTGGCCTAGGACAATTTAATGTGATTATGTAAAATTGCAACATGAAAAAAAAAAAATTGCACAGTTATCATCTTCCATAAGAGTCTGTAATAGACCTACATGAATAAAATAAATATTATAATACTAAAATAAATAAATAGTAAATAATAAATATATATACTCTCTCATTATCTTTATAATACTAGTTAGTTATACATAAATCATTATAAATATCTCATATGAGTCCTTCGTAAATTACGAAACAAATGTTGAATAATACGAAACCTTTATAAAAATTAATCCTTGACCCTTTAAATTGTACAAAAAAAATTTAAGCGTATACGAAATGAAAATTTGGCTTATTAACTTTATTATTTATTACGTAATATATTCATAAATATTACATCGTATTTATTTATTTTTAATTCATGGGTGCTATATACATATAAGTCAAGATTCAATGATATCTGTTGTTGAAATAGAGAAAAACTTTTAATTAAAGAACATTGTACATACAACGGTACGTTCGCAATGTTACATAACTAAAACAAACATATAATCATAAAAAAGGTAAGTATTGATATAATTTTGCTATAATACTCGAAGCGTCGTAGCTAAGGTCGGCGACCCGCGTAGCCACACGCGTAGCGGTCGTTAAACTGTCGTAGACCGCCCTAAAATTCACTTTGTTGTCAATTTAGGCAGTATTACGTTTTTTTTACGATTGAGAATAAATTGTACATTATAAATGACAAACCCTATACATAAAATAATATATCTTTACGACTGATATCACAGACGGGACAGCCAGAGACATTTTTAACAATCGACGTCGTTGTGAACGCAACACTTGATATTACACTGGATGTCGTTAAATCTAATGCTGCAAATAATCCTACCGATTTATCTCGTGTATTATAGGTGATTACATCACTGAAGAGTCAGAGTCAGTCAGAGTTATCAATTGGTATAAAAAGTTTTTGTCGTCGCTCAGATCTGAACTCACGATCTTTGGGGTCGTAAGTCACAGGTCCATGTCACTGTAACATCAGTAATATCAAAACAATAATAACATGTAATATACATTAAGTTTATTTCCAAAGATCTTATTTACTTTTTTAATTATTGAAAATGGACTTGTGCATACACTGGCGGAACACCAGTGGAGGATGATAAGATGAGCATAACTTCAGGTCAGTTAGGCCTTCGTGGCAAATTCAGCAGGCAGCAAATTTATCACGATGGTTTCCAAGAGGAACCGAATGGAGGTAAAACTGACATGGTGCATTGCTAGTAATGGGATCATTAGTCCACATTACTAACAATCCCTTTCGTCCCAGATACCTACATTATAAAATCAACCTATGTACTAAATATTCTAGCTAAACCTTTCTAGACTTAGTGGTTGTGGCTAACTTATAAATTGATATTTAGTGGGAACAAATAATTTTGGAAATATAAATAAAGAAGCTTTTATATTCCAATGACAATATTGATAGTATAATGTATTGTGTTGTACTTATATAGATTTTGTGTATATAAATTTGTATAATTTATACTACATATATAAACTAGTCGAACCTTTGGCTGTCAATGACCGAAATGACATCAAATAACCCCACCCCTGGCTGTAATGTAAATTAGATATTTTCGTACCTATCGAAATGTTATTCAGTTCACTGGACTTGGATGAAATTTGATGCCAAATCTAATACTATTAAAATTAATATCTTTATTTTGCTAATATCTTCTATATTCTTTTGTTTGTTAGTTTTTAAGGTTTCACTTAAGAACGATTTCTTTAATATAATTAGTCTTGATGTCTATATACATGAACTGACTATATATATAAAGTACCATCACGTTATCATGTGACGTCCATGATAGCACTAATGCGTCGCCATCCTGAAGGACTAAGATGGCAGATTTATATTGTTTGCTTACAAAGTAAGCTACTAGGCGGCTTAAATAGGTAAGACTGAAGTAACCAGGTCGATTTCATTTTACAGACCACCACGGTTTAAATACGACAGAAGGAATTAAAAATTGTCATTCCAACTGAAACTCAAAATTATTTAATAACTTAGAACCTTTCGGCATCTTGTATACATCATATTTTTACCATTTTTTATAACCATTGTTATTTTTTACTATCCATATGATAGTAAAAAATAACAATGTTTAAATTAACCTCCAGTTCAGCTAGCTACTTAACTGGAAAAGATTTGGCGCCTCAACGGGTGCAATTTTTTATGTAATTATTGCTTTTTTTAGTCAGTTTCACTGTCCATGAATAGGCTGCAAAATGTAGACTAAAGAAAGATAAGTAAAATAATTTATATATTAATAACTATACCATAAATTGTTAATTAAATACATCACAATGGACACTTACCTACATACCTACCAATACATGCAATAAACAAATTCTATATTGTAAATTCTATATACATTTTTCAATATTTGATTTAAATAACTATAACCACAAGATTTATAAGTATGAACAATAAATTACGAACAGACGGACATATCGTATTTGTCGCCATTTCCCAATAAATGCGGTCAGAGATGACATCATGTGGCAAAAATTAATTCTTATCGGGGACATTATGCAAACTTAATATTAACCATTTTTGTATATATATACTTTGTTATCGGTCATCAACCTCGATCTCATTTTGTTGCGTTCTCATTTTTGTTTACATAAGATTTGGCCAAGTTACTGATATCCATATCTTTTTTTATATTAATGGTATGGTGCACCCGCCTCTGATAACGATATATGCTGAAGGGGCATCAGTGGATGATAGGTTCAGCGTGAATGAACCACGATGATATTCAGGTGGACCTTGTCTAGTACGACTTGCTATCTAATACTCTGTATTATCCTCTATGGTCCTAAGTCCGATACCCAAATAAAATAAACATGAAATAAGCCTCTCCGTTCTATGCACCGATAATTCAAACGAAACGAACGATCAAAATTACGACGGCCTGAACCGAGGTTTGAACCTCTGCCAGTGCCCTCAAACTAAAGTCGTATCCGTCAGACAGAAGTTGTCCTTCAGCTGCTTTATAAGTCTAGAGCTAGTAGCTTGCTTTGTTAGTTTGGAGTGCCATCTGCACTCGCTCGTCATTTAGTAATGCAGTAAAGGTCAGCTGCGGCCAGCAGCATTAGAATAGTTTGAAAAGAAAAAAACAAAATATGGAATGAGATACGAATATTATTATTTTACAAAAGAGAGCCATACGTTCTATTTATGGTATGGGTTCTAGAGAGTCATTACGTCAATGCTTTAACCTATCAAATATCCTCACCGTTGCCTCACAGTACATACATTTATGAATATATTATGTATACAAGGAAAAACTTAGATAGTTTCAAGAAACTTAAAGACTGTACAAGTAGAAACTTACGCAATAAAAATAAGTTAATTTTACCTAAATGCCGTCTACACAAAGTTAGTAATTTATTTTATGGTAATTGTATAAGATTCTATAATAAACTGCCAGAATCTACGCAAAATCTGACAGAGAGGCAATTCAAACTTTATATTAAACAAATGTTATCTAAAAAAGCCTATTATAGGATAGATGATAGCAATATATAGCAAGAATAAGTTTATTTGCGGACAACGTTATAATTTATTTTTCATACTGCTTTCTTGATATATGATAGCGTAGCGGCTTTTGTATTGATTGCCGCATGCATCCTCATGTAAAGTGCGAATACTGTAACTACCATATAGTAATTTTTGTAGCTGTGACGTGGTCGAGTGGAATGAGTAGTCATGCTCACTAAAATGTCCAGACAAGTGGCGGCGTGGTGGGCCGGGTCATTGGGCTCCCTAAAATATGGTCGAGCGCAGTGATGGTTGGCTCATCCGTCATACTCGTGAACGAGTGCTGCTTGTGGGGACTGGTCTGCTCTTATCACTACGACTGATTTAATCTTATTGTGTTTTTATATTTGAGCCTAAATAAATTAGTGCTGGTTGGTAGTTTGTATTCACACGTTTCGACTTGTAAAATGTGAACTTACAAGGATTGTTTAAAAGAGCAACACACAAATTTCTTGCTTATTCTTCTTGTGATGAGACAGCTTTCTGAATAAGCGGTAGATTTAAAAAAATGTTGACTATTCAAAAGTGCTTAAATTAAGTTTATTTGAATAAATGATTTTCTATTTCTATTAAAAAAATATATAAAGGAGTAAACTTTATACAATATGGTATGCATCTTTGCTGCCTTAGTCATTTTAGACAGCCGCATTTCTTTGTAAGCTGAGTTTTGGTTGAAGGGTGACAATACGGCATTGAAATAACAGGATACGGATGTATTAATGGGTGCTCCTGAATGGCATCGCTTGAAGAGTACTACATACGTGATATATATTGCGTTTATCATGTGTTGAAACAGTAGTTACCACCAGGTTAGCCATCACATGGTTTACCCTTCAAGGTAGGTAAATTCTTTTTAATTTCCATTATAATAACGTTGACGATAATATGAATGATACTTAGTCTATTGAAAAAAAAATAAAAAATGAAAGTTCATTCATCTCGCGGGAGGGTAACACCTATACCCGTCACAATCAACCCAGGTGAATGCACCAAAGGGAAACTGAATTTTATTTCAGACAGCCTGCTCTCGCAAGTAAATGAACTTTCCCTTTTTCAATACACAGGGACGTATTGAGAATATTGTAATTGTTAAAAACATAAAACACCTTTTCTTTAATATATACGGCGTGACATAATACACATAGTCAAAGTAGAGTTATACTGAGTACATGCACAAAAACCAATCTTTAAAAAAAGAATAAAATATTTCAAAATCCGTTCACATAGAAAGAAGTTCTGGGGTAACACATAACAAAAATACAATTGAATTGAGAATCTCATCCGGATTTAGAAGTCGCTATAGAAATTGTAGTTGGGTTGTATTTCTGGCAGTGCGTATTAAAAATGACGACGGGAATTGCAGCTTGCGAATAAGTTGAATTTCCACGACATAACGTTGAAGTCCTAGCGTTTGTCGTGTAGCTTCTGTCAGGAAGTTAGATGATACAAGTAGACACCCACAAAAGAGTGTTTCAATTTGTTGTAAAATTTATTGTACTGTGAAATCTTTATTGTGGAAAATTTATATTACCATGAGCGACTACAATATACAATGGAGGACTTATCCCATTGAGGGATTTCTTTTAGACGTCCTTTGAGAAACTGAAAGGAATTAATATGATAGCCCTGGTCGAATATTGTATAGGTATCCTAAGTCCAACTTAGGATAACGTAACTATATGTATTTAGGTTATGTTATCGGGATATATAGTTGTTAAAGATTGGGCTTTATACATAAAAAATATTTTTTTTATACTCCTGATACTTTCAGAATATTTTCAGAGTGGAATTCACAAAACTTTCAGCTTTATTAGTAATATAATTATATATTTTTTTATTCTTTATTGCAATTAAAAATGTATCAAGACCAGTATAATGCGATATGGCATTCTCAAGCAGCTAACCTTTCTAGGTATTCTAAATTAATAAAACATGTTTGTTATGTAACAAATTAAATTCAACGAATTAAATGCAAAATAAATTTTAGTGACCATGCGAATCAAAAAAGTTTTTTTTTATAATTTTGTTACTGATTTACATTTTTTTTTTATTTTCTTACGAAATATGACAATAATAATCTTAGGAGAATTCATACAGTGCCATCTAGACCCAAGTTAAGCTAGCTAAAGCATGTGTTATGGGTACTAGATAACTGATACAAATACATGGATATTTTTTTTATAAATACATGCATATTATACATAGATAACACCCAGACCGATACGTACAATCATATTCATGAATACAAATGTATGTGCTGTGAGAGAAATCGAACTCGCGACCGTCGTAGTAAGGCGGGTGTGCTAAACCGCTAGACCACCGAGGCCGTCTAAAATATTTTTTTCTGAAGTGTCTGTTAATACTAATCAGTCGTCAGTCTGGTCAATGACTGATGATGCTTTAAAGGACCCAGTTTCGTTCGGACATTACACTATCTTATCGTTATCATTCTAAATCCATCCCGTCCCGTCCTCTCAATGCCCAAACAGCATCCTAATCGATCGGACATTGCCCCCGCCACCCTACACTTCTATAAGCAATAATATATATTTTATATATATATACCTATTATAGATATATACAGTTATTTGTGTACAGTCGGCGGTTCTTTGAACTCCGTTGACAAAATTGGTGGGCGTGTGAATGAACTATTAGATGATGTTAATTCAATTCTATTTAGATATTATTTAATTTAGCTAGTCGAGATTCTACTGCGATGCATGATGCATGTTCGTTATTTTTAATTTCATACCGCCGTCTAGTCCCAAGCTAAGCAGAGTTTTTTTTATGTATATATGAACATAATATATATACTTAGACCTACTACAATAGCCAGACCTATACAAACCATCATACTCAAATGTTTGTACCGTGCGAAGAATCGAACTAGCGACCATTGGTAAAACCAACAGGGCAAATTACTAACTATTAACGGTATGAGCCGAGGATCGAACCTCTAGCGGTGTGCCAGATTACAGATGATTCATACCTTAGTCTACAGGAGTAGCCTTGAGACGCTTTATAAATTCTTCCACGGGTTAAAAGTGCCGTCTGAACTCACCCCACCCACCCCAATTCTCAACGTGATGCTATTCATGTATTCTGGCAATGGTTACCGTGTACCATCAGATGGACAACCAGCTTGTTTGCCATTTCAATTAAATAAATGAAGTATTGTTTTTGCTTTCCCCAACTGAAAACAGGTGTTTTGTATATATATTATATATATGTCGAAGGTCAAACGATACTCCAGTATATTTGCCGGTTTATATCAAATAACTTTATTTTTACATCCAAATAAATGTATTGCAGAATACTCTTGTGGCAGACATAGAGTTACAAATGTATTAGCAACGCCAATTAATTTTATTATTGCGTAATATTATTGAACACTTTATTATTAACATTATATGTACATATATACTAATAACATAAGCGTAAAAAATACCGTTGCTATATTTATACTCAAATGATAAACGCGTATGGCGAGGTATTTATGTCTGTCTGTTTATTACATTTTTACAAGAGAACGAGTGAAGCGATCTTAATAAAAATTGTCTATCTCGACAATTTAATATTCCTTCAGTTAAGCTATAAACGCCAGCTACAGCCAACATCATTAGAATAGATAAAAAATATATATTACGAGCCTCGATATAGAATTTTTTTAATCATATCAATAACTAACCATAAGACAGCGGTAATTATTCTGGAGATTTTGAATTTTAGCCTATTTTACTAGATGTTCGACGGTTAAGAAAGCATATGTATGCTTTCTTAACCATCGCCTTAGCGTCGCCGCGTCATCGCGTTATTCTAATAGCGTTCTGAAACACTAAACGTCGCCTAATGAACAGCACTACGCATATCACATTATCATGTGACATGCGTCTTACCATTCATACGATACCTATTGGGCAGTACAGCAAACCCAATATATATATAATAATAGATATTTAATTATAATTAGGTTCGTAGATAGGGCATCAATAAAAGAGGAAAGTAAAATATGTTATATTCACAATTATATATTCATATTGAAGTCTAAATTTACAGTCCTTTATTTTCCATTGTTGTAACGATGACAAGGAATGTACAATTTTCATATTTATATTTTCCTTATATAAACTAAAGAGTTATTAACAATACCATTTCAAAGGACCAATATGGTATACTTCTCAGCCATCACTCCTATCATCTCATCACATCACTGCCTAATCTGCTTTCTACAACCATAACACACCACAGCAAGCTGCTTGGCGGGTGAAATAATTCAGACTGCGGTACTTTCGCCGTCTATATTTGGTACATTTTTATAATATCAGCTTTTATTATTATTATTTATTTATTGCTTATATTTTGAAGAGTACCTGTCTGGCGATGTGTAAGTCTATACGCCATTAGATCAATGTCCGACCGCCCTTGCACCGACCGAGCGCGCCTCTCTTATGTAAAGCCAATGCACGCGTGCTCGTACGCATCTCCGCACACGTCACGACTCCGCTACCAAAATACATCATATTCTATTACTTCAGAATAGAATACAATAGAAAATTCATTATTGAAATAAACTTAAATTTAAGAACTTTTGAATAGTCATAATTATTATTTTAATCTACCTTTCCTTAGGAAGAAGGAGCAAGAAACTTGCGTGCGTTGCTCTTTTCAATAATTGTTGTAACTTTAAATTAATTGCAATTTAAGTTGAAATGTGTCCTTACAAACTTACAATTAACTAGCACTAAATCATTCAATATTAAATACACCATCAACTAGTTAAGTAACTGATTAAGAT
Source organism: Achroia grisella (assembly GCF_030625045.1). Classification (NCBI taxonomy): domain Eukaryota; kingdom Metazoa; phylum Arthropoda; class Insecta; order Lepidoptera; family Pyralidae; genus Achroia; species Achroia grisella. The sequence continues at coordinate 3,334,137 of NW_026712590.1, forward strand.
TAAGTTAGTTATAGTGATCACAGCAGACCAGTCTCTACAGGCAGCAATAAGCCATCCCTATCGTTGACTTTCAGGTATAATCTCACTCATATTACGTATTAGACCACGGGGTCGGGTGAACGATCACACATGAGAGAGACTGACCAAGTCAGAGCAGTTGTAGGCGATCTACTCTACGAGTGTACTAGAATGGCAGCCAGTAGGGAGAAATGGCGAGCTGTCATATGACATGTGCCTCTACTACTCCAGTACATAATGACCACGACCGTTCTGTTAAGAACATATCGAATAAGAAGAAATCACAACGGAGGCCAGTTATTTTTAAATATTCTTTCTATTGCACTTTCTTTCTATTTGCTGGACACCTGCCGGCTAAAACCTCAAGGTTAGGTAGGTGAACGGCGAAAAGGCATACGCGAGCATTCTTCTGCAACTCCAGCCGCGAGGACCCATTTCAATAGACGAGCTACTACTCTTCTTCTGGAGAAGTAGCGCGGGTACACGCTCATACCTTCTCATGGCAGCGATGTCGACGACGTCGAAGCAGCCGCCCCCATGGCCGCTGCCCAACAGAGATAACTCTTTTTTACTTGGAGAAAATTCATGGAGAACCGCCCACCCCGAGGTAGGCACGCGGGTACTGTAAAACTCTTACTCACAAAAAACTCCAAGGTATCCCGACGAAGTGCCTATTGCCAGAGTCCAGAGCCAACCCTTATCCAAACGTCTTCTCCAACATTTCGAACAAAGAAAAGCAGAAATCTTGACGTGCCGACTTTTGCTTTTCTCGTGCAACATTGGACACCGCGCCTAATCCTCCAGTGAAGTTCATCAGATCATCGCCGATTTTATCTTGTTAGTGATCCAAATAAAAAGCTAAATTCACCGAGTTCCATTACCGCTTGTGAGCTGTATAATTATTTAGTTGCTCTTTTGTGTATAAAGTTTGATAAATACAAGTCCAAAGCGAAAAGATCTAATTATGTTCATGACTGACTAGTTATATCACCCGGGAATGCTTGCATTTTATGTGTAACGGTTTAGCACACCTCATTCATTCACAGACTTACATTTTATAAGTATAGATATTAGTATAAGTATAAGATATTCTTTTATTTTTTTATGGTAACTCATAGCTTTTGGTTTGTTTGAGGTACCAGGAATTTCCATCATAGGGTGCAAATATCTAATAGATTAATTTATACATCAAATGTCTTTACCATCATATTCTTTAAATTAAACAATATATGTGGCCATTCGAATTATCTTCACTTTTTTGTATTCATAGTTAAAAGGAAGAGATCATTTTAGTGTTTTAGCCATTTTTTTCCTAATATTATTATTATTTTAATTAATCATAAAACATGACGAATGGCTACATATAATTATATACAACAAAAAGACTTTTTTTATTACAAGTATAGGATTTGGCGGCAATATTTTTATTTTCGTTGTATAGTAAACGATATGATTAGGAATATGATAAGTCATTAAACAAATTTAACATAAAAAAATATTTTTTCTCTGTACAATTACTTGTAACATATCCACATATACAATAATGTAGGCAGCTCCCATACAAAGTAACTAATAGACCTTCATAAATAGGTTAATTGTTTTGTAATAAATGCATTATAACAATCAATATTATTCTCTCTTTATCTGGAAACTGTAAAAGTTACAAAACAATGTCCCCGCAAACACTATGTATAAATATAGTTCATTACATCACAACTACATGTAAAGTAGTCCCTACGATGATGTCCGTCCATACACATGTATTTATGTGTGTGTTGTATTAGCATAAAAAGCAATTTATGTTTCCCTGAAGCGTGCATATGTGTGTAAATGTTTGTATGTGTGCAACCAGACACTATTGTAACAAACACAAAATCTCTGTGTTAGTCAATGTGTTTACAATGCAGTCTTATTACGCACATTTTTTTATTTTACAAATCCTTAAGCGAATAATCAGGTGATTATAATAATTAGAATATTGCAACTGAAATACGTCATATTATAAAACTACGTTGCTTTTGTGCATGTGTGTGTTCAGACTGCATATTTCGTGTATGTATAGTCTACATCTACATTTATGCACCCTTCATGTCTGACCAAAATAATTTGCCAACCATTTATGCTCTATAAATAAGACCATAGAGTTGAAAATGCAAAGCGCATCTGCAATACTAGTTTGGTGCACTGTTATTTTGAATCGCATACTCGTGGGATGCATGTGTAACGTCTGGCTGTGTGTTCGTATGTGTGTGTTCACCTTGAAAAGCGCCAGTTCTTTGTGCAATGGGTTATTCGGTTAATGGCATCAAGAAAGTCAATGGCGCGGATGCTTTGCACGTACCGACAGCAGAATAGCGTTTTAACGCATATTCTTTGTAGTAACGTGATCATTTTAGTCAATAAAAGTAATTTCAATTAAATTCATATCAAATTAATCGGTTTACAAGTGATATAAACTTATAAATAGGCAAAAAAGAAAAAAATCATCTTCAATGCTTTTTTATACGATATTGAACAGCACACAAGTTATACTATCAGCTTAATAGCTATTACAATTGCATATAAAAATCTTGCGTTGTTGTGATAATAATTTTATTATATTAAATTAATATTCGTTACAGTTCATAGGTATATGATTTCTAAGTTAGCAATGAAAAAATTAAATACTAGTCTCAAATCAATAAATATTAACGACTAAGACAATTAATTAAATAAAAAAATCTATCAAAATTTTCAAAACTACATACTATTTATTCAGTGATTTATTATTATAAGTAGAGTATTCTAATTCTAAGAGTATTCTATTGAATACTCTGGTTCCATATTATTGATATTACTCGTTCTTCCTATGATGATTCTTGATTCTTATGATGAGTCTCCGTTATGAATGAGTGGTAAAATAAAAAAAAATATGACTATTCAAAAGTTCTTATATTGAGTTTATTTGAATAAAGATTATTTTTATTTTAACCAAATATATTGCGTATATTAGAAAATAGCACTAGGGCTAACGATGTGTTTTATTAGTTGCGCTCGGAACTTGGGGACCAATTTTTTCTAGTAAATCATGAGCTAACTAACCTGACTGTTTTCTTCACCGTATTATCTTCAACTAGTATATCATCACACATAAGTCGAGAATAGCAACTCATGAGTGGTACAGGTGTCCGATATAAAGTGATAATAAGAGGCATGACATTTTAGTCTTCAGAATGGCAACACTTGAGTGGTAGCACAGATGTCACATGGTAAAGCGATGTCCGTAACTTAACTTAATTTTATTAATGGATAATAATGGAATGGAGCTTCGCCTGCGCTACCGGTTTACGCTGGTGGGGCACCAGTGGGGATGATAAAATGAACATGAGGTCAGATCAGTTAGCCCATCGTAACAAATTCACCAGCAATTTATCACGAAGGTTTCCAGGGGGAACCACGTGGAGGTCAGCCTGACCACATTACTAACAATCCCCTTCCCCCCAATGGCCTATGTTATAAATACCTTACAGACTAACATATATATGAATAATATAATTAATAAAAAAATAAATATAAATAGTCTGCGTGGTAACGGCACTGATGACGGCAATCTGCCACGATAGCGCCGATACACCACACCCTTCGACCAGTAGTCCTCCTTCATGAAGGTGGTCAGCATGTAGGTAGGATTAGGATCAGCATGAAACAATTAATAAAAATAGTCACATCACTAAATTGCATAACCTTGAAATTATAGATAGAAGTAGATACGATAAATTTGCACAAATAAATATATAAATAGGGCGTACAATACCTATAGTGATAGGCTTTATATCAGCAACTATCAGACTGCTTGTAACCGTAATATTAATGTTGCGAATATACTGTAAAGTAGGTATTAAATTAATAATCTACGATATAGATTATAAATTATCAATAATATTAATCTATTTATCAATAATACCTTTAGAGTAGGTAGACATAATGGAGACTTTATAAAATTGTTTATTGTCTCTTTAACAACACTTCATTTCGTTAATAAATAAATAAATAACCCAGGACAATTAATACAGTGTTATGTAGTCCCACGGTAACCAGAAGTGGCGTTATGGATACAGGTGGTAAAACGCCATTTGCTTTTGAAAATAAATTTAAAAGAGTTAGGTAAGTGTATAAAAACATTATCAAATCGCCATCTTCTTTATAAATAAATTAATATGAGATTTAGTAAACGAAATACATTTTTATTAGAGAGACAAACTTCTAAGCATTCCAAGGATTCACTTTGCGGGTCCATCGTGTGGCAGAGAGGCAAACTCCCGGGATCTGCTAGTTCCCAGGATTTATGACCCTGTAGATAAGACTATAATAAGACTATGTTTAAAGGGTCTCTTTGCTCGTGTTTCTCTATGATACTATATCTAGAAATACCATAATAAGTAATCATTATGAAGAAAGACTTTAAATCGGTAATAAATTAGATGTAAGTAGCTGCTAGGAGGCTACTCTTTCACGCAAAAACTACTGAATGGATTTTAATGAAACTTTACAGTAATATATCTTATACATCAGAATAACATATAGGCTATAAATTTCAGGCGGATGAAACCGCGGGAACAGCGAGTAAAATATAAATGTAACATATATATGTAATTAATTTAGAAGGTATGACGGAGCTGACATGTTTGTTATTGTGATCCTAACCTCTTAATAAATAAAGAGAAAAAAAAAATACGTAGATATTTTGTACACAGTACAACAAGTCTTAAAATACCCGCTTGCGTCCTGTCCTGCACTCATGCGCAATACGTACTCATACACGCTAGTGAGGAGAATAGTGCGCAAGTATGCGTGTTGAGGTAGGTTGGTTACCGTTGCAGGGTCTCGGTGGACTGTTTCGATCTCGCGACGTATAGCGTTCGATGAGGGACATATTGGAGTTTTTATTGAGTAGGAATCTCACACTACCCACTTGCCTACCCCGGGGCGGGCGGGACCCCATGTAAAAAAAAGGATGGTTACCGTTTCGAAGACTAGACGTCCATTATTTTGCCATCATTACGTTTGGAATTGTATAATGTACATTCTCAAATTGTTTAAGAATTTGTCTAAAGAATAAAATAGCACAATAGCCATATGAAATATGGCTATGATATAATATATTTACAAACGAGTTTTGTTACAGAATTTCTGTTTCTGTTTTTCACTGAGTAGCTTTTTAGAGCATTAATAACAGAGATCAGCTTTTATTAATTAAAAAAATAATCATCATGTTGCCTTTTACTTATCGAGTTATTGTTAAATCGATGTCACATCAAACGGAGGCCAGCTCGAGGCTGTTCGATATTTTTACAATAATAATACTGTAATAATATAATTCGTTAGACAATCCCCACACTGTTTGTATATATTGTTTTTATGTATTAGTGACACATACATTTTTTTACTGTAAAACGCTGTATTTGACATCTAACTTACGTACTCTCGACTTGGTTCTAAATCAGTTGCATAAAAATTAATGCACAGTTCCGGTTTTGAAACGTTATTTTCCATCACCGGAGAGAAAATTTGAAAATAAAATATTAGGGATGGACAACCCGCATCACTTAGAGATATGAAAAATAGTTAGTAACAGATTCTCAGATCTACTGAACATGCATAAAATATTTTATAAAAATTCGTTCGGTCAAGTCAAGTCGTTTCGGAGAAGTATGGTAACTAACATTGTGACATGAGAATATAATATATAAGAAGATAGCCGTCCTAATTTAAATAAAATATCTCAAAATTATACGTAATTTAAAACTTCAAAACAACATTTCGAGAAAATCCCACCGATGTAATATAAACAAAATATGAAAAACATCGCATTAACGTCGGAAACTGCTTGTTATCGACTAAAACAGAGGGTCGTAACAGTGTTTATAGATGTTGAATGTATTTTTTGGCAACCGATCGCTTTGTGCGTCCATTATAAAACACTTTATACGCCGGTAATGCACTCTGCAGGTGGGATGACCGTGGTTATCGCAAGCGTGACAATGACCGAATGTGTTTCACGTCTATTGACATGGAATATATTACCACAGTGAACCTTTGTACAAAAACATTTGTATTTATCTGTCTTACCATGCTGTAGGTGTAGTGCTTAAAAGTGGTATTCCACAAATTTATAGGTACGGGATAACACTAAAACTATTTAAAAAATGGCTTATTCAGAGTTATTGGCAACTGTAGACGTTCCGGCTAATATTATATTTGATATAAACAACCAAAAATGGCAGTAAATGGTAGTGATTATTTTACGAATTTTTACGTCCTACCAGATTCAGAAATATATATATTAGAAATATAAAAATTATATATATTGGTACAAGACGATTTTAGGTGTCAACTAGGTTGGAACCCACTAGGGATATATAGGGTTTATAGACACCGAAAACCATGGCTCGACACTGTCAATTATAAAACACTTTATACGCCGGTAATGCACTCTGCAGGTGGGATGACCGTGGTTATCGCAAGCGTGACAATGACCGAACGTGTTTCACGTCTATTGACCTGGAATTTATTACCACAGTGAACCTTTGTACAAAAATATTTGTATTTGTCTCTTTTGTAATATAATTGAAATACGAACTAGCTGATTGTAAATGATACCTATCACCTATTCGCATGAATACAACTATAAACATCACGATATCATGGGACACCGTCGACACTTTGAAGATCTAAGATCTCATGCCTCTTACCCTGTAATTTCACTGCCTTATCACAGTCTTCAACCAAAACACAGCATAGAAAGCAATCTACTCTCTCTGTAATCTCTCTGGTATTTAAAATAGATAGACAGAGATATACGCAGCCGATTTGTATAAAGTCTACATCGTAAAATCTACTTTGGTGACGACTAGATTTGAACTCATGACCTTTACCATACCACAGGCGGTAACATACTCAATCGTAAAACACTTTATACCAGTAATGCACTCTGCAGGTGGGATGACCGCGGTTATCTCAGACGCGACAATGACCGAACGTTTTTCACGTCTATTGACCTCAAATTTATTACTTACAAAATCATTCGTAATTGTCTGTCTTACTCTGTTCAATTGTTGTTCGCATGGCTGTTTTAAAATAGAATAGAATAGAATAGAAAATCATTTATTCATATAAACTTACATTGAAGCACTTTTGAACAGTCATTACATTTTTAAAGCTGTCTCATCACAAGAAGAACGAGCAAGAACCTTGCGTGTTGTTCTTTTAAATAATTTTATTATTACTTTACATTTTTATGTTTAAGTGTGTGTGTGAATACAAACCACCAATTAGCACTAATTCAATTAAATACTCAAATAGAAAAAATATTGAATATATAACCAACTGGTTAAACAATTACTAAGTGGAAATCAATATATGATTAGATTTAGACCAGTATAAAAGCAACACCCGTTCACAAGTATGACGGATGAGCCAGCCATCACTGCGCTCGACCATATTTTAGGAAGTCCAATGCCCCAAATGAAGAGTAGAATATGACTAACAATTAAATCCAATAGAGATACCGCTCTCTAGGTAGACAGGTGCTCTGGTGATACATTGAATTAAAATGTACTGTAAAGGGGAAGGTGTAATTCGGGTATTTCAAATGTTGCGGATAATAGTGATGGTATGTATTAATACGTTTCTTTTATCTCACTGTTCACCAAAACAGCATACAAAGCAAGCTACTTAACGACTGAAATAGGTCAGACAAAGAAACACTGACAACTTTTAACAAAGTCTACTTTGTTGGTAATTTTAAGAGTTTCATTTCTTTCATGTTTTGGTACTAATCCCAAAGCACGAAAGAAATGAAACTAAAAGGAGAAATGAAAAAAATACAACTGATACTTATTTTTAAACTTTCGTGTTTAATATACATATATTATTTATATTGTTAACCGGATTAAAAATTATTCGTGTTAAAACCCGGTTAACAATAGAAATAATAGATAACTGACTTAGATACGTTTTTTTTGTATATACATGTATAATAACAACGTGGTAGGATGTTTTCTATGTATATTATATAAAAACTATTGTAAATCAAACAATCATACTTATGAATACAAAAGTTAATGAAATAAAACTGTATGCTGAACTACCGAGGCAGTCAAAATAGAAAATAAGTGATGTGAGAGAGAAAATAAGTGAATAAGTGATGATACATTATACTCATACACTTATTTCACAAGAAGGAAACACAAAAGAAATGTATTTATTTGCTAAATTAACACAAGAACTGCAGATAAACACTGGTATGAGGTCAGGCAGGAAAAATAGAGGCATAATAAAACATATTTTTACAATAGTATTGTACATGTAATCTAATATAAGCACGATAAGCTTGTTTGCAGTGTCGTCTGTCCACATCATTATGCTGCTTACGAAATATATGTAGAGCAAGGCAAGGTAGGTACTTGTAAGATGTACTTACTTAAATAAATGAAACTATTATTTTTAAATATCACAATAGATGGTTTTTCATAATTTAATTCCAGTAGCTACATATTTGTAACTAACTGTCCGGTGATGAAAACACTGATAACAGTCTAAATTGTAAATTTATTATTTTAAAAGGGCTTACCATGGTAAACTTAGTACGTTATCTGCCTGCGCACCTCTGTCTCTATATCTCATTGGATCCGTATATGTTAGCCACCAAGCAGCATACTATATGAATTATCTTTTGGTCAAGTATACACCTTAGTCCACTGGAATGGCAACACTTGACCACTGTCACGTGTCGCTGAGATGAAGTTATGTGAAATGATGACGTCGTGTCCGCAATGTTTATTCCGTTTTATTATATTATAAATTATTAATAATTTTATTATAAAAATCCTTAAATCAATATGCTATGTAAATTAGGTTTTGGTCAAGAATGAGATACTGGTTCTTAGTCCTCTAGTATAACACTTGTTCACTCGACGCGATGATGAGATGATGTCAAGTGAGATTATGACGTCATGTCCGCAATATTTATGCTATTCCATATAAAAAAAACTTACAAATGTTCTGTAACACAAATGGATACTCAGTATATAATATCTTGAAGATTGAATTGCTTAATGAATGAATATTTAATTGCAATTTTGTTGTAAGTACATTAGGTACTCTCGCAATGAAAATAAATATTAATCATTTAATTTATGTGTTAGTGACATTGCTGATAGTGATTTATTATTAAATTATATTGACACCATTTCATTTGCACACAATATATTATCTATACAAATAAATAAAATAAATGTTTGTAATTTCAAATTAACAGCTTTTCACTGTGTATTTCTATGTGGTACTTATAAACATAAAATATAATAGAAATGTATAAATGCATGTGGCCTCGGTGGTCTAGAACTCCATCGCTTCAAATGGTCGCTAGTTCGATTCCTTTTGCGATGCAAACATTTTTGTAAATAAGTATGATTGTTTGCATAGGTATGCCTTTTCTATGTACATATATATATTATATATGTAATGACGAAAAATGTGTGTTGCTTAGTACCCATAGCACAAGATCTACTTAGTTTGATAATAGATGCCTCTGTGTGAATAGTCCAGGGTTATTATTATTATATTATATTGCTACCCGTTAATATAATTTATACGTTACATTCATATCATAAGGGTCTATAATCATAGTGATTTATTAGCTGGTAAGCTCTGATATGGTTATTACAGCACTGACCTTGCACACTGATGCGCGGATGCAGTCGCTGACACTATGTATCGATGATAATACAACTGCATTCATAACAGACTGAGCCCAGGTTCGGACCCCTGGCGGTGCCTCAGACTATCGTATCCGTTAGACGGGACTTGGCTTTCAGCCGCTCCATAAGCGTTCTGCGGATTTGGAGTGCCATCTGCACTCACCCCCTATCGTCTGGTGAAGCTGTAAAGGTCAGCTGCAGCGTTGGCTGCAGCTGACCTTTACAGCATTAAAGTAGCCCGAAAAAAAATTCATAATGGTTAAGTTCCTACTGTTAGACATATGTATGTGTTTTTTACTACTACAGTAGGTTCTACGTTCATAATTAAACACGACTTCTAAAATATCCCATTTTATAAGATCACTACTTTTTAACGTTATATATTAACGTTATATTGTACTTTTATATATGTATACACATGTATTTATTAATATATTAACTGTATTGTATATATGTAAGTAGTATGTATTTATTATTATTATTTATATTTAATATTACTATACTGTTTTTGCTCTACTCCATTTTGCGCCACTTTGTGTCTTCTCTCCTATATCCAAAGGTCGTCTAGAAGACTGCTTATGCGATAATATCGCATTATGTACTTTACACTCTACTTTATACTCTTAATTTACATCTGGAGCAATAAAGAGTGAATAAATAAATATTACCAATTTCAATTTAGTACTGACTCTGAAAAATTACATTTCAGCTGTTACGCGATTGATCTCATAAAACTTCTGTTTTCTTGAGCGGAACCCTGAACAGTCATGATAAATGATTCAGTTTTATTTACTCGTATTATAAAAAAAACACAGTACAGCACTATCGTGGTGTTCATGTGTACACAATTATTATTACTCCATGTTTACAACATATGCCTTGATCCTTTATCAGTGCGTCAGTGTGTGCACGGCTTTATTCTTGCCAACTCACAACTAAAGTACACATCTTGAGCCTTGTGTATTTTTTTAATTAACCGCCTTATTTTCAATGTATAAATAATTTGTCAATACCTACTTACCTTTCTTTATGTGTATTAACGTATATAAAACAGTTTATTGAACTTGTGTATAATTTATTGTTTCAGCTAACAATATGACATCATTCACATCACATCATAAATTATAACTTTCGTTTAACAATTAAATACACATGAAAAACTTATTAACTTTATAACCCGTTTGGAATTTTTAAATAAGAATAGAATAGAAAATCATTTATTCAAATAAAATTAATTTAACCATTTTTGAACAGTCATAACATTTTTTTTTTAATCTACCGCTCATTCGGAAATCTTATTTAAAAGATGATAATTTGTATTCACACGTTTAGACTTGTAAATGTAAACTTACAAGGATTATTTAAAAGAGCAACACACAAGTTTCTTTCTCGTTCTTCTTGTGATGAGACAAGAAGAACGAGAAAGAAACTGGTAAATAAAAATATTTCTTTAACTTTTTATAGCATTAAGACAGTTTAGTTTACCTTGCATACAGTTAAGTAAACATATCTCTCTAATTAAAATAGAAAGAAATCCTTTCATTGTAAGATTATTTACAAAGTTTATCCTACATAATAAAATATAATAATCCTAATGCAGACATTATAACTCTTTATACTTTGTTGTTGAATTTTATCTTTCTTTGTATATTATATAGTTAATATTATATCAATCTTACCCTTGACAAAAGGGTGTTTAGGAATGGGACCTATTGCTAACTTTAATTCAATTCTTATCTTGGGGATAGTCAACTATTGACCCTATGTTAGAAATTTAATTTTAGGCATAATGAGACTGCAGCATAGTGAGATGTGGTCTTGGTACAGTTGTCTACGTCTTGGTGTCTGAAATAGGAAGACAGAGGTACCAGTCTAACGATGTCAGCCGGCAAGCCGCCGGCTTTAGCTGCTGTTATTGATCTTTGGTAATGCAGAGAGATGAGATAAAGCAGTGAAATTACAGAGAAAGACATCGAAGTCCTCTGAAATGGCAGAGCATGAGTGGAATGTCATATAGGCGACGGTTACCACTTATCATCAGGTTGATCCTTAACTATAAATTTAATCTGTATGTAATGAGGGAATAAAAGTGCTAGGCTGCAGTATGAATTTATCTTTATAACTTTCATCTAACTACATATATGTATACGTTTTAATGTATACTACATTGTCTGTCGCTATTCGACATGTATGTATGTATATATGACGGTTTTTGAGGGATGATAACGGAATGGTGCACTCGCTAAAGCGATTTCATTACTAACAATCCCCTTCCTCAATACATGACAGTTACCACATATCATCGTGAAAGGTATTTTATCACTATCCCACTCTCGATTGTGTGGTACTGCAGTCACTATCGAGTTTTACAGAATACCAATATATCTCACCACGGATTCCACTTTCGAGTTCTTAAATGATGAATAGCTGTACAGATGAGCAGTCAGTTTGAAGCTTTATTACCAATCTAATTAACATAATAATAACTTACTTATTCCATTTTTGCTGCAAATATAATGCTGAACCCTAAAATTACAATTACAATACCGGCATAATAATTATCTATAATTACATAACTGTACATACAAGCCCAAATTACGCGAGGTCGCACATAAGAGTTATCAGTGTGTATGTCCTCACTTTCTTAGTCATTATCTAAAAAATGTGGGTTATTGTGTTAAGGATGCCACTGTTTACCCACAAAATGCACTGTAAACATCGCATGACACAGTTTTTATCATTATATTCTTGTTATCATGTTGGTTTTAGTCAAGAATAATAATTATTATTATCAATTTTATTTACATACTATTTCTTCAGCGCGTAGGTAGTGTGAATTTTAATAACTTGTATAGGATACTAAAAAAGTTTAATAATAATAAACCAGGTCATTTGACACAGATTTTCTAGTCCTAAGCTAGGCTAAGCTTGTGTTATAGACACTAGACAACAGATAGAAATATTTTAATGTTTTCTACACATACACAAATACACCCATATAGACAGAAACAATCATAATCTTGAATACAAACGTTTGCAGTTTGCACCATTCGAGGAATCGAACCCGCGACCATTGGAAGTAAACCGATGTGCTATAAGACCACCGAGGTGGTCATAAAACGGATTCTATCAAGGTTTGTATGAAAATTATCATTGGATTGTATGTAATAACATTAAAAAAAATAACAAATATCCTTAAAATCATGTAGCACTCTTTCCGTACCATTAGAGAAATAATAAATCTATTTTATCTTAATCTCCAATGCTCATAATTCCCGGCTAAAAATTTTCATTAATATTAATTATTACATAATATAATCTAGAAACTCGACTGGACTTCCCTATGTTAACTGTATACACTAGTATATATGATTATAATTGGTACCACGATATCGCAGTCATTTTATTTCTATCCCTATTTAATGTATCGCCTTAATTTTAATTTTAATATTTTCTATAATCTTAATCTTATATATAAAATTCTCGTGTCACAGTTTTCGTTCCCATGCTCCTCCGAAACGGCTTGACCGATTCTCATGAAATTTTGTGAGCGTATTGAGTATGTCTGAGAGTCGGCCAACATCTATTTTTCATCCCCCTAAATGTTAGAGGTAGTCCACCCTTAATTTTTTTTTTATTTTAAGATAAAACAACGTTTGCCGGCTAGTATTTTATATAATTTAAACTCGAAACTTGATTGGACATCCAGATTTCAGCCTTTTACACTAACATATGATTAGGTCTATACAAAAATTATTACAGTATGATATAGCAGTTGTCTTTTGTATTTAGTTAATGTTCCTACTTAATTTTAAATAAATATATTAAAATATTATATTTATTTAAGGGGAATAAAAATTGCCTAAATTTGTAAATACAAATTATACAAAAAGAACTATTTTGTTTATTATAACATATAACACAAATATATATTGTTAATATTACAAAGTTATTGCTAGTACCGATTTTCTTTTCCCATACTACTATTGTTACTTTTCAAAGAATATTAATTGTCAAATAGATAACTAATAAAAGTATAATTTTTATAATTCTACGATAACAAGGCACGTCACCAATCAGCCGTCTGACAAAAACAATCAAGTGCCATTTGTAAAAACAATAAATGTTTCTTTCATTGACAGTGCGTTGATAATTAATTTCATTATATGAATAAAAGAATAACACTAACATAGTTATACAGTTACAGCTGTATAAAGTGGAAATGTAATATATATAGTAAGTAATATATATCATTGTCAAAAAATCCCTAACATATTATGTTAGGTAATCACAAATAAGACCTCGTGGATGCTCACTCTTGCGATGGACCGGCAGCGGTAGGTGGTCCACTCCACGAGTGTACCAGAATGGCGACCAGTAGAGAGAATTGGCGAGCTGTCGTAAGGCGGATGCCATCTGCCTCTCTCTCCACTACATAATGACCACGACCGTTCTAACAAGACAATAGTGTATCGAATAAGAAGGAGAAGAAGAAATGACAAATACCATAGCATTCGCTGACACTGTAGGGCTTGTCTGTAATAATAATATCCCTAGACAATTCACCAGCCCTGGATCAAGGGAGGCAAAACGAGGCCCATACCCCGGGCGGCAAGATTAGGGTGCGGCAAATTTGAATTTGACAGATGAATACACATCTCATCATTAATGCATCTTTGACAATTTGACCTTGATATAAAGTAAATTGTTTGTGTTCAGTGTATTTGAAAATGCCACAATAATTAACAACAATATTAATTGGACAAACTATATGATAATACGAATATTGGACAAATTTTGGCCGTAGTGGGGGGGGAGTCCCAGGGGGGCGGAATTTTTTAGTTTTTGCCCCTCGAAAAAAATTAAGATACAAAACTGCTATTCACAAAGCTTCCTGAGTTATTTAACCTGCATCATATGTACATTAGATTGGTGATCTGATCCAGGTGATATCTGTTTCAGACCAGTCTTTCATAGCAATTGATTGTAATAGTAAATTTATGAATTGTATTATCAAAAGAACTACATGTATTTGTTGAAATCTATGTTTATGAGGAGAAATAAACTATTATAGTTATATATATAAAAAAACTAGTCCCAAGTTAAGAGAGCTTGTGTTATAGGACAACTAATATAAACACTTAGATGTATTTTTTTTTTAATATACAGGGATTTGGGCTGTTACCAGGTGTTTTAGACCTGTAGCACTGCACCGTACCGAGATGTATTGTACTCGCCCCTTTTCAAAGTTCACTACCCTACCCGTTTGGGACAACAAACATATCTAGATTGTGTACTTTCCAAAGCAAATATTTCGACTTACACTTAGCACCGAATCAATTCAAAAATCATTTATTCATGTAGGAAATTGTAGCCGCTTATGAATGTCGAGTTTTTTTGTATTCATATTCTTCCCTACCGTCCAGTTCAGTACACAGATTTAATTGAGTAGAACTGGCATAAAATTCAACTGAATTCGGTTATCTGTTAGCTTAGCATTTGAAACATATAAAAGAATCATTCAATTGAAACATCAGACTGTTTGTCACTTCGGGTTCATAAAAAATAGGCATCAGTCAGGTAATTTCATCGGTCATTTACTGATGTAAATGATCATTATCATTGATAACGTTATCGATTTTCTGATAATGTTTCGTTGTTATCAATGTAATTTGTTTACGTGTGACTGCACGATCGCCCTTCGCCGCGGCAGGTCGCAGGACATTCAACCGTGGGTTATTGGAATTTCGCCTGCATCACGCCTACAAGTGGTCAGAGCATCATACCAAGTGGCTATGATCAAGACTTACATAAATATTGGTTACGGATAGTCAAACATATGGACTACTAGCTACCCGCCCTGCTTTGCATGGGTATACATTTATTATACACATAAACCTTCCTCACAATTCAAAATATTCATGTAGGTGTATTACAGACGCTTATAATATATCAAATCTACCGACAGTTCAAAATGATTTCGAGATGAGAAAAACAGACAAGAAACTCGGCTCGTATTCTTTTCAAACATATGTAGTACATGTTTACAATAATACAGATTCATTTTTAAATTGAAAAATTCTCTTGAATCACTCTACCTATTGCTAAAAACTGCATTGAAATCCGTAGTTTAAAAGATCTAAGCAAACAGACAATGGAAGCGCCTTCATTTTATACCATGTAAAGATTTGATAAACTAATGAATACAAAAGTTTGTAATGTCCGAGGAATCGAACCCGTGACCATGAGAATTCAAAGATATATAAAGTAGTTTTTATTCAAATAAATAAGCACAAGTTAAATAATATATTTTTTATTCTACCGCTCACGCGGAAAACAGCCTCATCAAAAGAAGAACGAGCATGAAACTTGCGTGTTGATCTTTTAAATAAATATAGTTAATTATTACATATTTAACATTTTGTGTAAATAGAAACTACCAAATATAACATAATAGTTACTTTAATAATAAAATAAATCAGTCATAGTTATAAGAGCAGCCCAGACATCATCTTTTATTATGTTACATAGTTAAGGTAACAATTTCAAAGATCGAATTTATTACTGTACTAATAAATTAGATCAAATGCCAGGCGAAGTCAGGAGAGTAGCTTGTTATTTATAAATTTTATACGAGTTACAAAAACAAGATATGTTGACATAAAATAATAATAATTTTACTGTTTGTGTAACTATACGCAAATGTCTGCTGAATTAAATAAAATTAATAAAGAACGACATTCCACACAAAACCAGTATATAGTGGTGGCCAGCGTTATATATTAACAAATGTACAAATATTATGTTAGTTAACATAAGTAAGGCCTCTCTTTCATCAATTTATGCTGAAAACTTTATAAAAATTCAAACATTTAAGATACAATAATAATACTGTAAAATTGTTAAAATTCGACATTAACATTAAGTTGAAATAAAAGATTTTTTTTCACTAAGCCTCCGGTGATGGACACAACTATGGCAAATCAATATAAAGCAAAAAGCAACAGTAAGATTGCTAGCTATATAGATATAATAGATATAATATTATTATAATTAAATTAGACATCTCCGTTTTCTTTTTTTAACAAAGTTATGTTGTAGACATAAATTAAAGAAAATAATCTCTTTTCTTTATTCTTCTTTTTTTGGTTTATCATGAAAAGATAAAATCTGAAGTAAACAATCGCAGCGGACGCCCTTTTCTAGTAGACAATGAACAGACAACATAATCCTACTTGATTAGTAAACAGTACTACGGTGTTAACGAACGGAAAATCAAGGTTATTTTTATCGTACACTGAAGAAAATATTTTAATTAAATACTTAATAAAACTATTATTGACATAAATTAATTATCACTTGGTATAATAACTGTTTTAACTCATAATACTTTAATTCAATAGAGATAGTTACTGCATATAAATAAACAAACAAACAATAAAACTATATTAAACTAAGAATAATTATTTTTCATTTCTTTTATTTACCAACAAATATTCTCTGAACCACCAATGGGTAGTTTTTAATTATAATGGAATGGCGCGTTTACGCATATATCAAAAGCTCAAGAAGCACTAGTGGCATGAGGAAAAAGATGATAGGATGGCATGAGGTCAGGTCGGTTGGCCCATCGTGATAATTTCGCCAGGAACTAACAACAATGATCTATGTCGCCATTATTAAATATCACCTCTACAGTCAATCAAAGCCAATTCCACACCTTCTATAGGCTACTACGGTATTTTGTATTATGTGCAATAAATTTATATAAATACTAGTAACCCGGCCTCCCGTCGCCCCTCCAATCGATCCCCCATCCAATTCGAACGGGGATCGAAATTACGACGGCCTGAGCCGAGGTTTGAACCCCTAATGGTGCCCTCAGACTAAAGTCCTATCCGTCAGGCGGTAGTTGGTCTTCATCCAGTTCATAGTCCTTTCGCGGGATTGGAGTGCCATCTGCATTCGCCATCTATCGTCTGATGGAGCTGTCAAGACCAGCTGCAGCCAACAGCATTAGAGTAGTCCGAAAACAAACGTATATAATTATGTATACAACGTATATTGGAGTAGTATATTGGATTTATTACGAGTCTCCCTTTTATATAATTTTGCTAGTAGTCTATAGCGAAATTCTGGAATTAAAAAAGAGAAATATAGTTTCTTTTCAGAACCACTATTTTTATTATTATGCATTTAAATATTTATTTTCGCATAATATTTATTTAAAATGAGCAAAGTGAATTTGTTTTCAATGTTATACAGGCAAATATGAAACTAAGAGGTACATAAAAAAGCAATGATATGATCTTGAAAACATTTTAATAAAGCTAAATTTTTTACTGCTCATAAAACTTACAATAAATAACATGAGGAACGTTGCAGAAATCAAATTTAATCCAATTTCATAATGAATCTGTCCTGAGTTTGCAATAAAAGTGTCGCAGTAATTTAAAGTACAATTTATGAGTGCATGGATCTTTAGCAACGCTAACGTTAAGGTTATGGGACAAAGTCATGTTTCAAGGGTAAGAAATTCAATTAATACCTACACTATGCCTCCAGTTGTACTTTAACAGATTTATTTAGGTATCTCATTTTCGCGTATTTCAGCCGCTAGCTGCTAGCTTTGTATGCTGTGTTACTGTAGTGTGCCAGTGAAGTTACTCGGTACAAGGATATGACGTCCAAGTTCTCCAAGTAGGATCCTCTGTAATGGCAATTCATAAGGAATACCACGGATGTGTGTTCGTGGTGGGAAAGGACTTGTTTATTCCATTAAAAAGGTAGGTACCACTGGAATAAGTTAGTAATGTGGACTAATGACTCCATAGCTAGGAATGTACCATGTCAGGTTGACCTCCCCTGGAAACCATCACGATATATTTTTAATGAATATGTCGCAATTGGGTAATTAACCTGTTCTCATGCTCATGTTATCATCGTCTCCTGAAGCCCAGCTGCGTAAATCATTACTACAGGCCGGTGCAATATTTCATTAACATCTATTAAAAAAAATTGTTAGCTCGTATGCGATAAAATAGAAAATAATCGCTTGACCTAACATCATTTCCATCCTATATGATTTCAAACAGTTCGAGTGCAACAAGAACCCTTACCGTGTTAACGTATATATACTGTTCATACAAGCGTATGTTACCTTCATTGTCCATAAAAAACATCGGCTGCACTATTGTAATAATAATCTATATGCTTATTACCCACAATACAAAATTAAGCAGTTTTTAAGACGACTAGCCGTTATGTACAACGGCGAATTATTTAGTATGCCTGCAACATGTCGATAGAAACAAACAACATTATTGAAATCGCTTTACCATTTCAATATGCACGCACCCTAAACACCAGCCAAGGTCAGAAACCCTGCAGCCGTTGAACCCGACTGCGTTAAACACAATATTATCTGATCAAAATCTAGGGAGTCGCGCACATTGTAAACAAACTGCTCAATCGACGCGCAAACTGTGTTGCCAGATAATTATCTAGTATTCCTGTCATTTTATCCACAAATTCCCCAAAATTTAGATTTTATAAAAAATCTCAATAAAGAAGTATATCTTTGGCCTCGTGTACGTATCTTTTATACTTCGATCAGTTCGCAAACCTAATAACCTTCATTAGGTCGCCTCTTCTCAACAAGTTCTTTAATTCTTCAATAGTTTTCTGAAATTGATAATCTGTTTTTAGAATATCTATATTTTTACATTTTTTTATTATTTTTAGCCAGAAAGTTTATTTTCTAGTTTTTTAGGCATTCATAAATGGAAAATAAGCTCACAAACCCCAACTACAGTCTGCTTTTCCGTAAAAATATCTCAAACATTTATTCGCCACAAATTTCCCCCATCGCCAACCCTCTAATTTAGAGAGAAACCCGTAACCTGGCAACACCACGTGCGAACGGAATGGAATAATAAAGTTTTGAGTTGATTTCATTCACCGCTCGTGCTTGGCTGATCGTCTGGCGCCGTAAATATTGGTACATTTTAATTGTTTATTCTATGCCTTTTCGATGCAATGGCCTCGCATACAGAATATTGTATTCTATAATACATCATACATACATACATATAATACATATCTCTCTAAATATTGAGATCTCAAATAAAATGTAACTAAATTAAGTAACAGGATCTATTATAGTTTGTTACCGGTGTTTGATTGTTTATTATCACTGGAAAATAAACTGAAAATTAAAAAAAATCGTCAATGGTCGTCGTTGAATGTTTATTATGAACAAGCTGATACCCTCGACTCTGTCCTAATTGAAACCCCTATTTCAACCCAAATTGTATAATATATAATTCCAAATTATATTTTTACATATAATCTTAATAATAATCTTTGCTCATGTAGGTCTATTAAGACCCTTATGTTATGTCAAATCTACCGTCAGTTTGGAAGGTGTCTAAAAAAATAATTTGGATGGACGTAGGACAGACATATATATATTTTTACTCATAATTCAGTCTACATTCATGTAATGTATTGTCACATAAACAAACACATTAAACAACACATGTATCATAATTAAAATAAATCTATCTAAGGAAATAAGGCAATCTTTGAAAGGCAACCTTAGGGAAATGTAACATACACACAGTCAAAATTTCGCAAATATTATTAATAGAGATAAATGGTGGTTTTCTCGAGTTAATATTTACTCTATCTACCATAAAGGTCACTGGCCATGTTTTCCTCTCTCTATAGAAGGAATTACTTCCAACATTACTTTATAATCTGTAAGCGGGATGTGTGATTCACAGCATAGCGATTTCCGTTGCGCGCACGCCGTTCTAAAATTATTCTAGAACCCCTTTACGAAAATGGAATAAAATCGGGATGCGCACGCGCCGCGTCCTTTATTATTTTGGGATGTCTCGACATCCGACAAATGGATTTGGAAGAAAAAACATACCGTCACGATTGTTTAGCCATATGGGGTTGTCAGGGACACTGCCAATGCCAAAGTTTGGGGGGAAGGGGATTGTCAGTAATGGGGACTAAAATGTACCGCCTGGTCGTGCCTCCACGCGGTTCCCCTTAAAAATCAAGTGAATTTGTAACAGAAAGTTAACTGACCTAACTTAATGCTCATCATATGATCCTCGGTTTTTTCCAATTTCTTTATATTGTTTACTTATTTAGTAGACATCTAATATTAAATTTTGCCTACACTAGAAAAGACTTAGTGTCAATTTATGACTGACTTTCCGATACCAAAGATTAATCCAGGAAACGGCAGTAGCCTCGTCCTGTCACATTAGATTTAAAAGAGCATGTCAAGTTTTATGTACATGGAATGATGCACCCGCCTACGCTAACGGTTTACGCTTTACGCTGGCGGGGCCCCAGTGGAGGATGATAAGATGAACATGAAGTCAGATCTGTTAGCCCACTTGATAAATTCTTCATGATGGTTTCCAGGGGGGAACCGATGGAGGTCAATCTGACGCGGTACATTACTCGCAATGGGGTCAACAGTCCTCATTACTAACAATCCACTTCCTCCCCGAATAGTGGTAGTCATCAACAATATGTATACATAAACAGCCCCGCGGTCACATCAACATATATCGGCCATGACACCATTAATCCGCATTCTTGAGGACTAAGATGTCATGCCTCCGTATCCAGTAATTTTATTGCCTTATCTCGCCATTCCCCCTAAACAGATCATACAAAGGTGCTTCATATTTGAAATAGATTAGACAAGGATACCTCTGTAAGAGTGCGCAGAGGGTTTCAAATTACACGACACGGCAAAATTACGCGTTAATTTCGCCACAACTGAATGTACTTCCTTGTTTCCTTCTGCAATTCATAGAATTCACTTCTTTCATTTTGTCATGCGTTCCATACATACACGTATTCGTCATTAATGATGGGTCTTTTAATGAGGTCCTTATATAAATATATTTAGCTGCTACTTGGTCTGTACAATCCTTCATCTCCAAAATAAATAGGGTGAAATAGGTTTCATCCCCTGCTAGATAATTTATCACGATAAAATATAGGCTATCTATATTATGATACAATCATTAATATGATATACAAAACTTCATGTCAAGTCTTAAATTTCGTTCAGCCATTTAGAAGGTAAAAACAGATAACAGACAATTAAAATATCTTTATTCATGTCTATTACAGGCTCTTATGATATGTCACACACTCTCAAATTATTAATAATAGAATGTATATTTTGCCTAGGCTTGGTTTAAACACAAAAATTACGATAAATACACGAAAGTATAAAAATTACGAACAGTTGGTCTCAATGTAATGCAATAAACTATACAGATTAGAGATATTTCAGCAAATCCTGAAGGAGTCAGTCTGGAACTGAGTTCTCTATTTGTTTGTCGGCTGAGTTTTATTGTGCACATTAAAGACGTGTTCAAATATAACTTGGTGTGTTCAAAGAAGAGCCGGTGACCTTCGCACTGCTTCATCTTTCCTTACTCATGCTGTGGAGCTGCGTTTACGCAGATGTGACACATTTTGGTATATGAATACCTACTAACATAATAGCTATCCATAAATAAAGTCACACGTGAAGGGGTCGAGGAAGTTAAGTGTGACATTATATTACAAATGTCGTAACGTCAATCTACTAAGAAAAAAAACTCAAAATTTTAAATAGGAACATTAATAGTTCGAATTTCAAAATATGTGAATTCACACTTTTGTAAATTAAAATTAGGTTATTAGTTCAAATTTCGATTTTTTATACTTAGTAGATTAATTAACGTCACAATATTTAGAACTCAACCCCTTGTCACATAATGTCACACTTAACTTTTCGACCCCCTTAAACTGTGACTTAATTTATGGATTTGAACTAGGAACGAAAATAGTTCGATTTTCAAAATATGCGAGTTCACAAAAATGGAATGTGATATACATTATAACTTAAATACAACTTATTTTTTTTCATCCAAAAAAGGATTAAAACCTTCTCTCCCATCTGCCAACATTATCTCCACTCACACACCGGATGACGCGTGTGTAAATTTAGCATTCGGCCAGGTTCATGGACGGCGACGCGGGCGCAGACGCGACGCCATCTTGCTTTTGTTGCACTATGCAATACAACGTTTGCTTTGGCTTTTTACATTATTATTATATCTGTATTGCAAAATGTCACTTGAATATGATCTTTATGCTTCAACGCCTCTTAATACTCTCAGCTTTATTTAAATATGTTTCAACGCTTTGTGAAGCTGACTGCGTAGGAACTTTGTTCATGTAGCTTTATACAACAAAAGCTGTTTCAAATAAATGCAACTACAAAGATAGCTGTTTCTCGCGACTTTGTCTGTTTTTTGACATAACAGTTAGTCTATATTCTCATCCGATTATATCAAATCAAATCAAAATATCTTTATTCATATAGGTCCAATACAGACTCTGACTACCGTCAATTCGGAGTGCTTTCGAGCTAAGAAGAACTGACAAGAAACTCAGCTCTTATCCTTTTCAATGAACTTTTACATATTTATAAAAAAAGGATGACTTCTTAATCCTCTGGAATGTATTATTGGTATCACATGATAACGTGATGTCCGTAATACTGTTCATGTATATAGATGAAAGTTATCGCTTACCATCAGGCGGGCCGTCAGCTTCTTGTTATCCGATTACATCAAATGAAATTCACAATGATTTTTTTTCTGGACAATAAACACAACTCCATCTAGTCCCACGGTAAGCAGAGCTTATGTTATAGTTACTAGACAACTTGACAAAGACTTTTTGTAAATACATACTTAATATATACAATCATACTCATGAATATAAATGTTTGTACCGTGCGAAGAATCGAACCCGCGACCAACGGACGTAAAGCGGTATGCTAAACCGCTAGACTACCGAGGCCATCAATTACAACTATTTAGTAATATAGGAAACATGAATCGCTACTTTTTGTAACATAACGCAATATATATAAGTTTTTTACTGTTACAAAATTAAATGTTTGTTTACTAACGGTTATGATTTCAGAACAGACAAAAAATATCGCATAGTTCATTGATCAGGAAGTATATTAACAGTTTTTGCGTGTGCGCTATGAAACCGCTGCGATATGTCACTATTAATAAAAAACAAAAGATTAAAAGGCTATACAGACATACAGTTTAAAAAACATTTATTACATTTATTTGACGACCTCGGTGGTCTAGCGGTGTAGCACACCGCTTTACGTCCGATGGTCGCGGATTCGACACGCACGGTACAAACAATTGTATTCATGAGCATAATTGTTTGTCTTGTCTATGTATTTAAAAAAGTCTTTGTCAAGTTGTCTAGTAACTAACATAAGCTCTTCGTAGCTTGATAGTGCTGTGTGAATTGTCCTGAAATATTATAATAATTATTGAAATATCAATAACTAGCTACTCGCCCCGGCTTTGCCCGGGTGTACAAGTATTATATATAAACCTTCCTCTAGAATCACTCTGTCTATTAAAAAACCGCTTCAAAGTCCGTTGCGTAGTTTTAAAGATTTAAGCATACATAGGGACGGACAGACAGCGACAGCGACTTTATATCATGCACTGAAATGAAGTGTAAGTAATGAAGTTACTTCTATACTCGCTGTATCTAGAGGCTATGTTCGCGTCAAATACGAGTACAGAACCCATACTAGACGCTTATAATGCGATTAGATGTTGAATTAAATGGATATTGAAATGTAATTATAAATTATAAGAAACTGTCAATTATTTTTGTTTAACTAAATAGCAAAAAACCTAGCGAGGATCTTACTATCTTATTAATTAATATTCCAAACACGAAATTTTGTAAGTATGGATGGTTCAGATGGATGAATGTCTGTTACTCTGCCACACAACAACCGTTTAAAGTATTTTGATAAAAGCTTATAGTAATTCAGCTTATACATCAAAATAATATATAGGATATAATTTAAAAAGATATTATGTAAATTGAGAGAAATATAATAATAAATTTCAAGGAAGTGTGATGCAGACGAAGTTAAGTACGCGGGTAACCTAGTACTTCATATAGCAAACTATTAATGAAGTAATACTGTATCTAATCACTTCTTTACATTATACATGATCTCCTATTAACATTTGTATTTTTTTATAATATTAACAATGTTAGAGATATTTATTTGCCAAACAATATTTACCTTTTTAATTTTAAGGTTTTATACAAATTCATTTTAGGCACATAAAACATCTTTGACACTATGGTCTGATTGAAAAAATCCGATCCGGTTGGATTTTTTTTAATAGGGCATATGATCGGTTTTTTTAATCCTACTGCATGTTTTTTGATTTGACATTTAGTATAAGTCTATGGTATATTTTTACAGAAAACTTCCGCGGTAAAAAACTATAGATACGATGTGAGTTATAAACCACAATCTGGCATTTAACTCTTAACCTTTGTTTATATTTCAAATATAAATTGATTTCTTTGTTCTCATAAAAATAAACATTATAATATACTAGGTCGAATATAATGCATGTAGACATTTAAAGAACATAAGTATCCGTGCTGCTTCAGATCTTGAGGCAAACCAAGTTAGAATCTTTCACATTATTGTTATTGAAACTTTGAAGAAAATAGACATATCTTTCATAAAAGGCAGTCAGTTCCTCTGCTATTCCAGATGCGTCCGGACAGTGTTAAACACTTGCCATAAGATGTAAGCACGTCAGATCCCATTACTATAAAGAAAAAAAACACTTCTCCTTCAGTACTGGCATTACTAACAAATAATAAATAAATAACCCTGGACAATTAACACAGCAACATCTAGTTTCACGGTAAGCAGAGCTTGTGTTATGTGTATTAGAGAACTGATATGAATACATAGATATTTTTTTTTTGTAAATACATGCATACATACTAATACAAATAATCATAATCATACTAATGAATAAAAATTTTTGCATTATACGAGAAATCGAACTGGCGACCATCGGTAGTAAAATGGTATGCTAAACCGCTAGACCATCGAGACCGTCAAATAATTTCGATAAAAGGCAGCAACATTTTTGTAGTTCATCTGCAGTATTAAACACTTATCATTGAATTGAATGCATGTACATGCAGCATGCACGTCAGCTCCCAATGTTATAAAGAAATATAACACTTGTACACCGCAGTACTGACATTACTAATGAAATATTACCACATAACATCAACAGAAAACAATATAATAAATCCTAAATAGGTATTTAGGACTGATACATAAAGAAATCTTTTCATAATTTTCAATAATACCACAGTATTACAAATACATATTTTTATGATAATAAATTACATTCACTCCATTGTTTGGAATGTGTGCATGAAATATGAATTAAGCCATATGTGGTAATGTACACAAAGGAAGTCTGTAAACATTCTCATTTACGTCAGAATTTGTAATTCAGGGTTAAGAACTCTTCAGAGTGATATAAGATATACTATAGTTGTACTCTTCTTTATACAAGCATGTATTGTAGAAGTGCAAACAAGTTTGTATAGTTCACCTGATGGTAGACGGTCTCTGTAGGCTGTTTGTTCAGGTGTATGGGCGGGTTAGGAGTACTCGTGAGGAGGGGCCCGCTCATGCAAACTGTTTCGGGATTATGATTGAAAGCGAAAGCGAACCCATGAGTCCAACTCTAAAGAGATTAGAGGTAACCTTGCAGTTTTAATAAACCAAGAAAGATGACTTTTCTCCTAAAGTATATCATTCCCGCTAAAAGTGGTTTTTTGAACATTTTCCTACACAATTAAAATCACAGAATTAATTTTTAGATATAAGCCAACATATCGGCTAAAGAAAGTTGGTAGAAATACCCCACATATGGGCTTTCATATAATAAAATTTGCAAAAAATTTTGATGTTATGATCTATGAACTTCGGTGTAGTAATAATTTAAGGACATTTGGTTGCACATAGAAATTACAAAAAAGGCATGAATTTTATTTGTTTGAGAAATATATATATAAATATATATATCTGCCATGTGTATTGTATGATAAATATTAAAATATTATGTATTATTGTTTTACTGTTTAATAATTTCTAGCACTATAAATATAAATATTTTATTATTTTTTGATATCCTTGACAACCCTAGTTATAGGTATCAATATTGCTGGCTGTACATTACAGCTCGTAAATGATCAAATTACATACAACATTATTTCCACATAATATCTTTGGAAGTACCTATACTGTCGTGTATTTATTGCTGCTCATTTGTATACTTAAATGTGTATATTTCAAGTTAACTAAAACTAGCATTGCAACATTCAAAATGGCTGACGCAATGTCGATGTCTGTACTTGCGGTTTAATGAACATCTCGCTAAAATGCCAGCCAATTATATTTACCTGTAGGTAATGTCCTTCCACACTTATAATGCTTGCATTTTACACAAACCAGGATCCACGACATACACTGGGTAACATTGAAAAGTTCATTGGTATTACGTGCACTTCCTGATTCGGCGAGGTCGCATCGGCGCCGCGCAGCCATCTTGCATTTTTTGACGTTTATTTTTGGCGCGTTTGTACCTAGTATTTTTATTAATCTACCTTACCATTTCAAGACATTTACGCTATTATTTAAATCGATACTGTTGGCAATTGCGGCAAGACAATCTCGACTTAAATAATATACTAATTACGTAATATTAAAAACTCACTATAATTTTTAAAATTAGTCAGAACATTATCCATATTATGGTTTTGTATGTAGGTTTCTATACTGAATATGTGATAAATTAATTGTAAAATATTTCAATGGTAATACATACTTTCTTGAATAACAAAATACTGTTCACAATATGAACAGGTGCTTTATTAAACTACCTACCTAAAAGACATATTTACTTATATCATAATAAACTTCATGTTGACAGTGTATAAACTAAGCCCAATATCAAATAATATGAGTAAGATCATCGTGCTGTACAATTTTTTCATGTAAAAATTGTTATATGCATACCAAGATATTTGTTTTTAACGTATAACAAAAAGGAAATATATTACTGAATTAATACATAACAAAGCCAGTTTTTTTTTAATATTAGATATATAACTAGTACTTAGTCCATTTTGACGATTACCTGTGTTTTCAACAAACATCTTCCATCACTTTTGAAGTTAGTTTCTGTTTTATCAGACCAATTCAGACACAGTTTAATTAATATAATTCTTATACATATTTTTAGCTATGTAGCTGGGTAGTTTGGTTCAGAAAAAGATGGTATTAGGAACTATCAGTCCCAACAATATATGTAACAATATAATATGTATTGCAAGGCAGACTTGGTAAAAAGTGGTCTGCGTTTCTAACTCAATCTCACCTATTTCAGCCGCCAAGCAGCTTGCTTTGTAAGGCTGAGTGGCATATAGCGATGCAATCAACGGATAACATCTTAACCTTTCGAAATAGCAGAGCATGAAGGGTATCACTAGGGACATATGATAACGTAATATAATATAATACATATATAGACGTGGATCCCACAGAAACCTCTGTGATAAACAGGTACAGAATTCATGACAAATTCTTCATTGTCCGTTTATCCTTCAATGACATTTCCTTTTCACTTTTTTATAAACTGAAGTTATGAGATATCCGCAGGCATGCATTTTATGTCCTCCAGAATAGCAATGTGGACGAGAGGCATTGCATGATGGCATGATGTCGTAGTGTTATGTATATCTATGCTATATCAAGTATATAGACGACAGTTGCTAGTTATTATCTCCTAAATAGTCAAATTGCTTGTCATTCCAATTGTATTAAAAATCACGAAGCTATCATTACAGCTCATGAAACATAACCGCATAGCATGCATATGCAACGTGCAATGCAACAGAAGCTGTGGGCGTGCGATGCGCACGATTCTCAGGCTATAACAGTAACAGTACTGACGCGACCTGCCGCAATGCGCCCGCGCAGCGCTCAAGGGCACGAAGCACCGACTGGACACCCGTAGAGTCGACAGCGATACGAAAAGAATGTCATTATGAAACTAAAACCAAGCTGTGTTTTAAATTTATTGTCTTGTACAATTTATTATTTTAATTTTGTATTAATATAAATAAATGTATTATTACATCTAAAGTAATAATAGTAAATATGTTAAAATGTTTTTAATCGGGAAAAGCAAAATAATCTTTTATAATTGCTTTCACATAGACGTAATAAGCTACTTTACTAGCGAGTAACAATTATTGGATTTCATAAAAACATAGAGATTCCCACAGTATTTGCGAAACAAGTCACTAATGCTTATAATTATATAATTAATTAAATTCCATTAAAAGTTATTCCGAACTATAATTTTCGCCATTGTTATAACAATTTAACCCATTTTTATGGAATTTAATTCACTGTATGTAATTTGTTTCATTTTAAAGTAAGTATATAATAGTTTTTACCAAGTATAGATGATCTAGTAAATAAAATTATATTAAACTAATAATAGAAGCAAGAAATTATGACATAATAGTTAAAGAAAATAAAGAATTCTTTCTTTATTTTCCTCAACTATCATTTATTTTTTTACATTATTTCTTGCTATTCTTCCATTAAAAGCAGGAAATATTACTCTGTTAAAAAAAATATCTACTATATATGACGACGTTACCACAGCTTATTTGCGATTCCAATGAAATACAATTAGTATAACGTCTCCACGGATGTCTGTGTTTAGTTCAGTGATGGGAATACCAATCGGGCGGCTCACGAATCGCGTCAAGGCCGGACAACAGCGTCCATCGTCCTTTGTGCCTGTGGCTGTCTGTAATTTTCACTTTCAAATAAATCTACATATGCGTATACTCTGTCCCTCTCTTTATTTTAACTGCACAATTCGTTGAAAAATATTACAATTTACAGACACGGGTCGTTTTTATTTATTAATTAATTTAAATTATGATATTGTTTCACATTCAGTGAGACTACAGACAAATAATAGAATTAAAGACAAAGAATATTAATCTGTTTTCAATGTAACATATGCATGTGTATCTCAATTACATGGTTGTGTAATCAATGTATTTTTTATGCTTAATTAAAAAAAATATATTAGAATCCTGCACTCCTTCTCTATATAAACTAGAAATTTCATACTCCACCATACGCTCAATTTTCGTAAAAAGGTGTACAACGTTTTAGCTTCACGTATTGAGATAGTCATACAAGTAATAGAGAAATTACTGCTGTTTTCTAAAAGTATAAGAATTGAACCATAAATTATCTACCTAACAACCTGAAAGGGTTCTAAAAAACGAGGTAGTAGCATTTGAATAAAAAAAATGTTTCGTTTCAACTATCACGGTACTAAACAACATTCGTAAAGATTCATTAAAAAATATTTTGTTCAAAAATTCCTATTAACGCAAGTCGTTACAAATTCTTGGTGTTTAATTCAATAATAGAATCACATGTTATATAAAGCATCTGTGTTTACAATTGTGATTTACTAAATGTATATTAATATATAATATAAATAAATATTATTATTATTATTATATTGTATACGTACTACTTGGGGAGGGGGTACATACTACTATTACTAATGTGGACTAATGATCACATTGCCAACAATGTACCATATCAGGTTGACCTCCACGCGGTTCCGCTTGGAATCCATCATAATAAATTACTATTGACTTCGCCACGATGGTGACCATTGTGATTGATTTAAAAAGTATAAAGCAGAGAGAATGCACAAGAAGAAAAGATATAATAACTAAGATAGTGCTCTAATCTATAGTAGCTATATTAGAGGTCGTTAAACACATTGCACGTTATCAGTCTGTAATACTATTTAATAAATTACCCAGCGATTTAAAACATGATCTTTATAAAAGCAATTTCAAAACAAAGCTTAAAAAATATTTATTAAAAATGTGCTTTTACTCCATTCATCATCTGCTTCTTCCTTATCGCATTTATTTGTTTTTTACTCAAAAAAAATCATCAATGGATTTTTTAATGAATGACAGTTACTGTAGCTCAATTAAAAAATTATTATTAGTATTATTATGATAATTATTATTTCCAGGGTGGGTTATTATTATTCTTAATTATTTAGATTACAATTTTATCTTTTAAATTCGATACAACAGTTATTGTTAAGAATTAATAATAAAAAAATAATAAATGTAATATCTAAATCGATTTAAAATATTAAATCAAAATCGATAGCAGTATATATGTATATCTGTACTAATAATGGTAATTCAAAGGTCCCTGTTACCTTTTCACGGCTGAACAATACGCAATGGAATTTGACATAACGACAGATTGTATCAGGACGACGGACAGTGACTAACTTATAATATGAATAATATCAAGTATCTGTTAATTATCAAATAGTTTCTGAAAAGTAGGGCAGTGAGAGACGTTCTAACATGAAGGTTCATTTTATCTATATGCTATGTTAATATTTAAAGACTGAAACAATATTATGTTATCTGTGCTGAAACTGACTAAAAAATGTACCTATTGAACTGCTTGCCTGTTCTTCTCAGCTGTAATTGTGATAAAAAATATGAAGTACACAAAAGTCCGGAAAGTCCTATGTCAATAAGAATATTATGGTAATATCCCTCGACAATTCACACAGCGCCATCTAGTCCCAAGCTAAGCAGAGCTTGTATTATGGGTACTAGACAACTGATATAATCACATAGATATTTTTTTTGTAAATACATACATGTTATAAATAGAGAACACCCAGACCGATACAAACGATACTCATCAATACAAATGTTAATCCCGTGCGAGGAATCGAAGCAGCGGCCATCGGAAGTAAAGCGGTGTGCTAAACCTAAACCGCTAGACCACCGAGGCCATCAAGTCAAATCATCAAATGATTTTGAATTTGAAACAGAAATAGAAATAATCTTTATTCAAATAAACTCATTGCAAGCACTTTTGAATAGTTATATTTTTGATTTTACCACTCATTTGGAATGCAGAGTTATCACAAGAAGAATGAGCAAGAAACTTGTGTATTGCTCTTTTGAATAGATGTTTTTTTTAGATATATAAATATATAATTTGAGTTATAATACCTCAGAACTTCAACAAACAAAATAACAATTATCAATAGGAAGCCATTTCGTTAATTAGTATTACTGAATAGTCCTACTAATTGTACATAGTTTTGGTAGAGCGTACGGCGCGGGTCAATGACCACTTCAGCGTGTTTCAGCAAGAATTGTGCTAACCAGTGCCGTTGACCCCACCCCAAACGGGGTGACCCACGGTTATCTGGTTGTTTCCGGCTTGTTGCTATGGTGATCGAATGTTCAAATTTCTATGCATACACTTTTAATGGCGTCAAAAACTATTATTGCGGGAATTGTATAGAATTATCCGTCCAGGGCCAGGACATGTCCTAGTTTTGGTAATGTCTTGGGACATCCTGAATAGTTCTAAGGTCCTTCGTGAGTTTCTAATTTCAAAATTCGGCTTTAAAATTTAAAATTAACAAAAATATATAATTTTCTTCAAATACTTTTATTAAGAAATATGATTATTTTAATTACTTAAATTTTATTTCACCTATTTTCATTCTATAATCATTTAACTACTGCAACTCTATTGACGTGCTGTTTTTAAACGGAATTTCCTGGTTTTTTCAATTTAACATTGGTAACCCTAAAATTGTATAAATAATTGTTTAGTATTATACAACAATTATTTAGAAATATATTGTTTTTTACTAACATATTCTTCTTTTGTGATAGGCCCGCCATGTTTTTTATCTTACGTCTTGTAACTGGTACACGAGTTCGTCTGGATATTTATAACTTTGTAAGTTTTGTAGTATATATACATTGTAATATTAACATAATATATAGTTTATGTCACTCATGAATAACGTACCTTTTAGAATATGTGTGAATTTTAAGGATATAATTTGATCAAGAATGTGTTTGGGTTTACCATTACAAACATAAATTAATCTTTCCTTTTTATAACTATAATAAAGTTTTACAAATAAACCTAACCTAAAATATACAGTGTGTAAATTTGGGTACTGACGCGGTCTTTAAAGTAATATTGGTTAAACAAACATGAAAAACACTACTAGATATATTGTTAATAATTCAAGGATTTTATAAAAATATTCCAATCCCTTCAATAGTATGTAAGTAACTAAGTAAAGTACAGGTATGTAAAGGTGCTGTTCAAAGTCATCGTATTTCTAAGCAGTTTTTTATAATGAGCACAGGTGATAAGTCTTTACTCTGTATATATTATCATCTATACTCATAGTAAATAATTATCTTCCTAATTACATAAATGAATATACATTTATCTCATAGATATGAAATTAAAAGTGATTCGATAAGTAAAATAGCTTTAATTATACTAATTTAGACATTAAGAGTTCAATAATAAATATACAATCTTTTAATATCGCTTTATAACTGACACATGAATGTGTCATTTGTATTTATACATTATAAAAATAAAAAAGTAAAAATAATGTCCAAATTTAAAAATAGCAGTGATTACTTGCTCAGTGAACAACACGACAAGCAACCGAGAAAAAAACTAATTTAAAAATCCAACCCACGCACTGACAAGCGACAGGACAGTGAAATTTAAAAATGGAAATGTTTCAAAAATCGAACAGTTACATAACGCTGTGACGTCGGTACGGTACACGCGCGAAGTTCCTCGCGCTTTCCACACGTTTCCGCCCGCTTTCCCGGGGGCGGTGACCGCTCGTGGCGCGCTAACGTACGGGCGCGGTCCCTATTGCGTATTTTGTATCATGCCTTTGCCTGCATATTTTAGTATTTTGTACAACATAAAAAAAAATAGTTACATCACAATTATTAAATTTGTTTTTTTCTTCCTTTGGCAAGATGGTTTTTGTGGCCTTTTATGCAACTAACAAACAGGAATCGGAACGGGATAATGTAAAGGAACGGGTTAAATTATGGGTGCACTAGAAATTAGTGATCATATTTTAAAGTTTTATGTTATTATGGAAAATAATAATTTTACATATGTTTATAATATAGTAACAATATTATATCTGTATTCTAAAACTTATCTGTAATGTGACTTCTCATTATGTATAATTATTTAAGAATTAATAAAAAGAGGGCGTTATTTTTTATTTAAACATGTGACGTGATATAGTTACATTATATTTCAGACATTTATATAGATAAAGATATACAACATTTTACGAATTTTTTCAACGGTTATTGACCCAAACTAAATCTTTTATAACTATATTTCTGTTTCTAAAACATTACATGCCAACAGTAATAACACCTCATTCTTAACTCATTGCACAGATTAAAAAAATATATCATATGTACATAAAAAGTAATAATTACATAAAATGGCCACACTTGTGTACAAATATGGTATCAACAATTACAACATCCAGTCGACTAATCAATTAAATGGGACGAAATCGGCGGCAGTTAGGCAACACCAAATTAGGAGCGCTCGTAACTTTTTTAGGATGCCTAGGTCTTTCACCCACAGTGATGTCATACATAGAGCAAGTAAAGCTACGCTTTATAAATGCTGGCAACGTTCTTTGGAGATAGGAGCCAAATTTTAATCATTACAACCACTTGTAATTTTTTTTCATTAAATAGGAGATTGTTTATGGTAGGGATTGATGACTCCATTGCGATTGAAATGTCAGGATAATTTCTGTTTTATTTGCCACTATGAACTAACAGATCTGGAATGACAAAGTAATGACCTATTTAAAAAAATATTTTTATGTAACTGGAATCACAAGGTGATGATGGTAAGTGGCAGCCAAAACCTATATGGGTGCTGAACAAAATTTTATCAAGTAACCCCGGAATGGCATCGCATCTCTAGTACCTCAAGATGCATAGCCATTCCGGACCTTAATTTGTTTTGATTGAAAATTAATTTTAAGTCCCATTTAAGTTTCTGGCAATATTCGACAGTATAATGATAAAAAAGTATCGTATACAAATGATAAAAGGATGTCTAATATTATGAATGAATAACTTACCTTTGAAGTTTATATGATAATAATAGATAAAGTATAATTCAATGAAAGTATCACTATTTGTACTAGAAATGTAAAGTGTCATAAATTATTATTTAGGTATGTAATTTGATGAAATAGACCAATGTTCTCTCTTACTCAGTAAGGCAACTAAATTGGGAACACTCCGCCGTAACTTTTTTAGGATGCTAGTTCTTTCACCCGGCATGATGTCACAGCTAAATTGAATCGTAATTGTTCCGTACTAAATACGTCGGATTTTGATTTTTTTTTAATAAAATAAATAATTTTAAATTGACCATCCATAAACAATATAGAGTTAGTATGTTCCAATATTGTTCCTTGACCTTTCTTAAGTTCCACAACCTAAAAAAACCTTTTAAATAATAAGAGTACTTATTGAACTTTTATGAATAAAAAATTCCATCTTTTTTATGTAACATATACATAAAAAAGATGGAATTTTATTAACTAACACAATGCTATAAAAATAACTACTACCATACTAAATAATAAACAAATCTTTGTACCTATTTAGTTTACATCACATAGTATTAGTAATAAAATGTATGTGGGCTAATTAATTAAATGGAAAAAAATACAATTAAAAGGGGATAACAAAATGTTGCGACATCGATAAAAACCATATAAAAAAAATACGTTACACAATACAGACATAAAAACTGTTTGCTCAACTGAAGAGTTCCGTGCTCGAACTAAAAAAAATTATCAACAAATACGTTCAAATTTCAAGGTCATTACGATAATTATTTCTATTGGAAATATATTATTATGATGCAACACTTATTGTAATAGGAGACTACGGGAACAAAGCCCAAGAACTAAAGAAGAGTTTTTTATGTTATTAGCTAGCAAGCTGCCGTCCCGGTTGATGTTAACTAGTATTCGTCACCTATATATGATCATATATAACAACCATTCATATGATTATATGAAGCACTACGGCTTACCAAGAAAGTCTTTGCAGAAAATCGTATGCATGAGAACTTCTGTTCACCCAAATAGCTTTCATTATAAACTACATATACCTTAATACTCATGAATGAATACTCAGGAGGGTTACCTTAACTCTAAGTAACCAAGAAGCTGATGGAAGACTACCAATTATCATCAACTTGTTTGAAATTCCATATATATAAGAATATGTATATATGACGACCTAACAATTTCACATACTGCTTTACCTTCCTATGATCGCAGGCTACTAAGCAAGTAATCACTACGTTATTGGCGCATCCCATCTCCGTTGAATAATATTTATATTTATTTATATATAAATGCCTGGCTGTTAGTATATATATATATGAATATATAATATAAAAAAGTATTTTGTTTTAATATGTATCACTTATTAGTATCTAAATTACAAGTATTATTTAACTTGAGGCTGTATGAGTTATCTATAGTTGTTTATTTTTTACAGCGGCCAATATCCTCATTTCCATACACCGCGCGGATCTAAATCTTCGCGCCATAAATCTAATTTTTAATAGCAATTTCTACCGTGATCATATCGCGTTGGTGATGTGGCTGTAACTGGGTCTTGGAATCACGCACACTATGAGCAATTAACCTTATAACCGAACTCATAAAATATAGTCTTACAATGTATTACCAGTGTTACCATTTCCTGCATTAAGCTAACATTTTGGAGATTAGTAATAGTCAAACCTCCGTTATATTCGACCTACTTGAAAAATGAGTTCTCTATACGAATGTTTATTTATATGTAACGTGATATCCTTAGTGAGTTTTCACCAATACAGTACCCAAAAGTCCATTGATTTTTATATGACGATCTCAGCGGTTTATATCTCTCCTACTAATAGTAGTGGGTTCACTCTCCACATAATATATATAAATGTTTATAATCTTGTGCATATTTCTATATAAATTAAAAAAATACATTTTTGTCTAACACCTAAAGTACATGCTCTGGATAAATTTAATTCTGTTGTTTATGTACAATTCATCTAATATATAACATACTACAGGCTCTAATTAATTTAGAACTAGTATATACTTAACAATACCATAATTTTGTTTTATACGAAATTTAAGTACAAATCTATTCACAAAATAAAGTAAAGAATAAACTAGTGTCCAAACACACATGAAAAAAAAATATTCCTAATAATGGTGGTTAGTACTAATGTATATTATTAGGTTGGTAATAGTGTAAATAAACCTAGTTTCCAGCCAACTATTCCGGGTTCAATCCCCCGTGTAGCACATTTTTAAAGGTCAATGTTCGGTTGGAAAACTCACCTAGGCAGTTAAGGCGATTACACATCCATTTGCCACCTTAAATTTGTTAGTATTCTTCTTATTCGATACATTCTTGATAGAACAGTTGTGATCATTATGTAGTGGAGTGAGAGGCATGATTTTATATGTAAGTCAAAGTCTATTGTGTTATTTTTTTCTTATATATGTATAATATTATTTTCTTACACGTATATACTAGTTTATAACATATTGTTTGTAATATTTGTGATACAAATAAAGACCTTATGTATCTACTATGTCATCGAATTCACGACAACTCGCCAATTCTCCATACTGGCTGCCATTCTGGTACGCTCGTGGAATTG
The DNA here is from genome assembly GCF_030625045.1 of Achroia grisella. NCBI lineage: Eukaryota > Metazoa > Arthropoda > Insecta > Lepidoptera > Pyralidae > Achroia > Achroia grisella. Next base: position 3,371,556 of record NW_026712590.1, read on the forward strand.
ACCGCCTACTGCTGCTTTGATTTGGTCGGTACATTGTATAGGTGATAGCCCACAGGGTCTATTACCGTTAACAACGAGGTGTAGGTCTGGGTTCACAACATTTTTGTAATTTCACTACAATATCTCACCTCCGTACCGAAATAACTTACGAAGTAAGAGGCTTGGCAACTGAAATGAATGATACAAATATTTCATATAAAATCTACCTAAACCAAGTCTATGTATTTAATAGGTCAATCTAGCAATAGAACAATAATATATATGAATGAATAACTTTTTATTTAAAGATTTTTTTTATAATTATGGTTATACTCAACGTATTAAAACAGACTACTTGGCCTTAACCCATGGTCCACCCTTAACACGAATAAAGCACAACGCACCCAATAACATTTGCGTCACAGCGACCTCGCAACACAACACGGATGTAACAGACCGTTGCCCGTTCGATTCCCGATTTAGCCACGATCTGTTCCATCACCCGTCATATTAGTAGAAATTTATTGTATGCAAAGCGTAAAAGACGAGTAAGTACAGATCAATGGATAAATACAAATACCAGAAGTTTAGGCGTACAAAAATAAACTACAAACCGAAAACTGACGGCCTCATTGGTCTAGCGGTCTAGCCTTACCTACTTCTGGTGGTCATGGGTTCGATTCCTAGCACGGTACAAACATTTCTATTCCTGAGTATGATTGTTAGTATTTATCTCGGTGTTTTCGATGTATTTACAAAAAAAAGTTATCTAAGTAATTCCGTCAGTATAATTCAAGTACCTATAACAGAAGCTCTTCTTAGTTTGGGACTAGATGGTGCTAATTATAACAAAAATATTTCCATTTTTCCATTATCCTTATTTCCTTTTTGAAGTGTGTATTTAAAATATTAGACACAATTCTACGTAATCGGAAATCAAATTATTATATTTCTCGGTAACAAATCTTTTAAATTTTGATATAAAAGGAACGGGGGAAACGACAAAGGTTAAGGGTCACCCATTAGGACGTTGACTTTCCGAATATTATTATATATTTTCATAGCTGGTAACCCGGAAAAATTAGATTCCAAAGAGAATAAATTTACTTTTTCATTATACACATTTCGTTATCTAACAAAAAGATCAGAAGAGAGAAAAAAGTTAATTAAACATCAATGAAGCAATTCTTATTTTGCGTTTATTAAGAATTCAAAAAAGGAACATGGTCTAATTTAATAAAGGAAAAATAAATGGACAATTAAAAAAAATAAGATTATATTAATATGTGAAATATAAGATTGTATTAGTATGTACCAGTTTTTAAGAAAATTGCGGACGAGGGTGTGTGAACTTTCTATATACTACCATAGTTTGCTAATTTTAATTTTTTGCGTAAAATATAAATAATTCAATAAAAAAAACATTACACACACTACTATATATTTGATATACCAATAACAATTAATAAACAAAAGAATATATGTACTCTTTTGTTTAACTGTTGCTGGTTCGAAGATCTTTTTGTATTTTTTAATATGGTCTGATCTCAACCACTGGGCGACCATCAGTAGCATATGCGCAGTAGTTTCTACCACAGTACATAAACACTACTACTTTCTGTATCTCCCACAGATAAGAATATTAATAAGTTTTATAACTGTAAGCATATACTTTGTTTGCCAGGTTTTTAACCTAACGAAATTAGATACTGTTATGTCAGATAAAATATACACCGAAAAAAGTTGATAAAAATAGCATTCCAATTGAAGATAATTTACGCTTAAAGGAAATTGATAGAGACGGGAAAAAGTGGCTATCGAACAATATGCGATCTCAGACCAACCTACTACGTCAGGTCTACGTGGCTCTTCCGAAAAACTATCGTGGTTACTTTCTGGTGAATTCACTAGGATTCTAACTACATAATTAACTAAGCTACCTGATCTTACTTTATATTCAACGTATAAATCTCCACTGATACCTCCAGCGCATGCAGTTAGCGCAAGCGCCTGTAGCCTTCCATTCATCATCATCTGCGTCTTCTTTATCCCATTTATTTGTGGTCTGCATAATATGTTATTCCCTTTCATTCATCCCTGTCCCCAGTCATCTCCTTATTTACTCCCTTTCTTACCACATCTTTCATACAGTTCATCCATCTCTTTTTCGACCTTCCACTGCTCTTATAACCATTCACATTCATGTGTAACACCTTTATCGTTTTAAATAAAAAATATTATATTTTCCGAGTAGACAAAATTATTACACATCTGTTAAACGGTTTTTTAATAGAACAAAGCATTCATCACAATCATCAAAAGAATTAACAGAATGAAAGTCAACATACATACATACTTTGCGGCACTATAAGATTTATTGAGTCTGTCAGTTATTTTGGCCGTGCGTCAGTACACAAGTGTAATTTTGCGTCCATTCGTTTTGTTAGGAAAACATTTCCTTGACTTTTTTCTTCGCATAGTATAAAATAAAGTCGCCATAGCTGTCTGTAAAAGATATAAGCAAATGCTTATATCTTTTAAATTACGTAACGGATTTTAATATAGTTTTCAGCCATATATAGAGTCATTCAGGATGTAGGTTTAATAATACAGAACAAACCAGAATAAGCAATCAATCAAAAGAATCCGTGTGAAGCAGGAACGGATTGTTATTGTAAATATTCTGATAAAATTAACTGTCACGTCAATTCTTGTAAGGAGTTTGATTTCACTGCAATTAGGTGACGGTTACCACTTACCATCAGGTGGACCGATAGCTTGTTTTTTCCAGACACCAAAAAGTTTTATTATTCCACGCACCAAAAAAAATTATATTCTGTAAAATAGAACATTACAATTCCCCCAATAATTTTTTCATCAAACCGTAACACACAAACAAATAATTCGACAGTTTTTGCCTTGTTACGATTTATTATTTTACTATATTATTATATGTGTACTTACTACTTATAGAGGTATGCACCGAATATGACAGAAAGTTTATAGTTAATATTATCCTGTTGATTCATAAACAGTATGAATTAAGGTCATATTATTTCTAATTAGTTATTTATTTGGAAACAAATCTTATTTCACGTATTGTTTATAGGGAAAATTTTATAGTTTACCTTATAATAAATAATTAAATAATATTCAACAACTCACAAAGTATCTAATCCCAAACTACTTAGTAGTGTTACTATAGATATTAAATAACTGGCAGAAATACTTAAATATATATAAGACTAAACACATATTCGTACACCAGCCCCTCGATCACCGACGTCATGCAGTTTCTTTCTTTATTACTCGATAAGTTTTTTAACGTAATGTTAAATTTTTGCCCATAGGTCTAAATCCAGTTCCTCGGGGGTTGTTGCCCCCGAAGTTGATGCCGGGGCAAAGGGGCTCGCCCCGAGGCACCTGCACCCTGTTAGGGGGATGCTGACGACCCGGTTCTGTCTTTAAAACTAGTGTACTGTATGTATTTAATTAATTTCTACTTATGACGGCCTGAGCACAAAAAAGAGTGGTAATACAAGATGTTACTACATCTTGTATTCCGACTCCTAAACATCTCTCCTCTAAAATATATAATATATTTTGCAAATGGAGTCCTACGTAATTAAAAATGTTAATTTATATTATATACCTATATTAGAAAACTTAAATATCATAAATTTTCATTAAAAATATATCATATCGAACTTATGTATTGTCCACATTAATTGTAGCATTTGTAACAATTAAATAAACGATTTATCTATCAATCTATAGTCAATAAATATTAAACGAAAGTAAATATCTAAACGATTCCATAATTAGGATTATTGACATATATTAAATTAATAATCATTGTATGTAGGTATATTGAATTAATAATACAAAAGTAGAAAGGCATAATTTAAGAAGTTGTCATATAAAAAATATGTCATCACTGTTTAAAGTTTAGTAAATGTTATTCTAAAGCAACTAATGTAGTTAACATTACGGAAATGGACGCATACTGTCAGTTAGTCTTACAGCGTAACAACTTTGTAAACAGCGACCCAGTAGTTTCATGACTGACAAATTGCTAAATTAGCTGTCATCCAAGTCAACCTGCTCTGTGCTGTCACTCACGAAGTCCTGAAGAAAATAGATTAGAATAGACATTTCAGTGTTTTGGTGGTTACCGGGCGTTGACCCGGGTACGGCCGCCGACCTTGCGGCCGCGACCTTGTCGGGCCAACGACACCCGTATTTTCGGCCGTTTTTCTCTAAGGAAAATTTTCTACCGACCAGTTAGGCTGACCTATCGCGGTCCCCGCTGACGACACAACTTAAGGGAACGCAGGAGACAGGACAAGACGGTACAGGTGTCAAATACACTGGTCAAATGCGAGGGCAATGATTTCTTGTACCTACCTCACACCCACACGCAATAGACAATGTATAAATGAGCTAGAATATACGTCGTCTGTTTTCGGGTTTGTTTTGTATACTGTAGGAAATGTACCTGACGTGAAGGTTGTTAGGGCAACTGCCCTTTTGTTTATGATAAAATGTCTTTGTCTAGTAATACGCTAATCCAATAACAGATTTATAAATATTTGTCTATTTTGTGATTAAAATGTTAATCTACACTGTAATGACTGTAATACTATGACTTTGTTTTATATTATGTGAAGAAGCATATACTAATGAAAGATTTTAGAAAATTCTCATAACAAATAAATGGAATCGCAGCGTATGCCTACATACATACATAAATCAATAATTACAATTCTGCCGCGCTGGCCAATTGGTAGATACCCATCTACCAATTGGCCAGCGCGGCAATCTTACCACTACTTTTTTTTGTCTGATGCCCTACCTGATGGTAAACGGTGACTATCGTCTATATACATTAACATCTCTACTACCCTCGCCCGTGATACCTCGTCTGTAACTATTCCGGAGGACTAAGATGTTATGCCTGTACTTTTCTGCTTAATAATATACAAACCGACACACAGCATACAAAGCAAGCTGCTTGGCGGCCGAAATAGAAGACTTCTTCTTTTGTGTTCACGATAAACCTAAATATGTTCAGACCAGAACTTGGCAACCTCAATGGTAAATTAAGTCGCTTGTTCAGATGTTTTTCGTTTAAGACACTAGACACAAAGAGCACAACAGGGGTGTATGGGGTTGTTAATATCGCGGATTGATAACCCCATTGTAAGTAATATACTATGTTAGATTTACCACGCGGTTTCCTTTGGACCATCGTCACCTCAACCTCACCTCATGCTCATCTTATCATACTCCACTGATGCCCCGCCAGCGTATACCGTTAGCGCGGGCAAGTGCACCATTCCATTTAAAAAACTGGAGATGTAATAGGTAAGTCTGAGGTGCCCTTTTGTTTTCAGTACTTTGTTATCAGCCCTAATGGGCAACACAATACTTTTTGTAGCATCATCATTTCAGCAAATTATTCGCTTGTCTATCTTGATGCAAGACATTGCGTACTATGTTTGCGACATGATTCCAGCACCATATTGCCCAAGTGAGCCTTGAATTGTGATTGTCGCTAGAAACTAGTTGAGTTCGCGACATAACTGTTGCAGACTGCTAAATAGCATAGACTAACAAAAAAGTCATAGTTCTAAGTTAAGACATTTCCCGCGCTTTTTGTTTTTTTTTTTAATTTATTTTGTAGGCAAAAGAATCGTTTTTAAATCTGCTTAATTGTATTGGGATGAGAAATAGTTTATGATAAAATTATTACATTTTAATATTACATGAAGGTATTCAATTTAAACTTAAACTCTTTTAAATAAATAATCATTAGCGCGGACGAGAATTGTTATAAATATGGAATTATGACAAGATTTTTTTTTTATAATAATGTCATAATTTTTATATACTCTATTTATAATATTAATATAATAGAAACTATGCAGAAATGTTGCAAGTACTTTATAATACCAAGTTCGTAGTGTTTTATAAAACTGTAGACTAATAACTTTTTAAGATTTAATAAAACTAAGTTCATTATCTAAACCTATTTACAACGATAATAACTATATGAATAATAATTTAACATGTAGGTATATGTACTACATATGCTTTCATAATAAATTACGTTGCCACTTATCATATACTCTGGTTTCAATGTAACGACGCAATATCACTTGTAAATTAAAAAGTCGCAATTGTCCGATCTACCCACGTTGTATGTGTACGTGAAAACTGAAACTCACACACGTTTCAGCCTATCTGTACGTTGTATGTGTGCGTAAAGTCTATAATCGTTGTAGGCAGACGCGTCGCGACGCTCGTCAAAGTGTGCGTGTTGTTAGCGGTCGACGACCTGCGAATTTTCGGCTGTTTGGCTTAGGTATTGCACAATTACTAAAAGACCAATCTAATTAGAACTCCCCTTTGCTAACATACACGTACGTTGATTATAAAGGGCAAATGCCTATATGTATGGTCGGTTAGATTAGTCCATACCATGTCAATTAGCTCGGTTCATGTGATATACTGCCGTTGATGCTATGTTGTCAATTAATGCTATTTTCATTGATATATAAAACTTGGTAGATAACGTTTTATTTTAGAAACGAATTTGTGTTGGGTCGTCGAACTTTTTCGTACGTTACATTTATATTACGTAATTAACTACAGATAAAAAACATGTGTTTAAAATTATCTGTACTTTCATTATATATATGAATAAATACTTGGTAGTTAAAATCTCAAATATCGTCTACGTAGGCATCTTTCTCTCATCTGTTTCAGGCCCAAAGCAGCTTGCTTTGTAAGGTATTTCAGAATAAGGCAAAAAATTATAAGCTGTAGAAGACTGACATCTTAGTTGTCCGGAATGGCAATGCATGAGTTATCACTTTGACATGACATTTAAAGTTACCACTTAAGAATGTTTGTAAACTATAATGCGCCGCTTACTAATCTCTCAGTTTGCCTTATGATTGACTGGTAGAGAACGCCCTTAAGTGCTAAGTTCGCCCTATTTTTTTTTATTTTATTTAATTAACACAATATAAACTTATAGCTACATAACTGCCAACACGTTTATATTTTAAAACTATTTATACTACTTAAAATTATACGATGATAAAAATATTCTTATTTTAATAATTATGGAAGGCAAGGCTTCTGTATAAACGTCAGCATCTTGGACCTTACTAAAAATAAATTTAATAATTGCAATGCTCTCATAGTGGGAGAATTGCTAGCGTGGCTTGTGCGTACCGACGCGGTCTATGTATAATTATTTATGCACTAAAGTATAAATAAATAAATAAAATATTATGTTGTCCCTGGGGCTTTTCATCTAAGTATATAACCAACCATCGAGTGGGCAATTATTTATTTATTTAAAACTTTATTGACCAATAAATTATAGTACAAAAGGCAGACTTACTGCTATAGGCATTCTCTACCAGTCAACCTTCGAGAAGTGCAGAAATACTCGATGGTGGCTTAACATTGATTATATAAATTACATTACATATATACAAACATTAAACTAAACACAACATACATACAATATATAATATATCGTCGATTGATTAGAAAAATGTCATTTTTCAAAATTAGAAGCTACTTTTGCCCCCTTTTATATAAGTCAATTAAATTAACCACGCGGTCTTAATCAGTATCTAAATACTTTTAAAATTATATATAATACTTCTGTGTAAATTTAAATTTTAAAAGGAAAAAAATATTTAAATAAATTTACAACTTTAAATGCTTGTCTTGTAAAAAATGTACTTTTTGAATACTGCTATTTTTTTATTTAACCGACGATGTATACACTATTATACATATACAATTAACTTGTTTGCTATATCAGTCACATTAAAAAAGAATAGAAATAAAAAGTAAAACCCTAAATTGAATAATCTTGAAACAAATTCCGAAGTACTCATGACCAGCATATTAGCTCATATTTCATGATCATTGAATGACCTAATTGATATTTTAATCGATTTATTCGGTTTACTCTTTAACCGATTGAGTTTTAATAAACGGTACAAATTGATTGGTTCGAAATCGGTATCGAGATTATATTTAAAGGTGACCTACAGTTACTATATTTTTGCACATTACAAAACCTGTCAAATAAGAATTAAAAAAGTGCAGTTGTATATTTTAAATTACTTTATATGTTTTTATTTTGAAATCGGTATCAAGATTATACTTAGGTGACCTACAGTTATTATATTTTTGCAAATTAACAAAACCTATCAAAAAAGAAATAAAAAAGTCCAGTTGTATATTTTAAATTACTTTATATGTTTTTATTTGAACAAAATTTTTTAGGAAACCTATCGAACTCAGTTCTGAACGGAGGTCTGGCATGGAGATTGTATTAGTAAGACTAGACCACATACCATATCAGATAGACCACAACGTAGTCCCCATTGGAATCCATCGTTTTTAATTCGTAGTGAATTCGTCACGATGAGCCGTAATGTAACCTAACCTCACTGTTACCTTATCATCCCCACTGGTGTCCTCTCAGAGAATACCGTTAGCGCAGGCGGATGCACCAAAATATTCTCATACATAAAAGTAAAAATTAATTATTATAACTTCATGCATAATATTACAAATTGATAAACTGAAGTGATATCACTCGTACTATTGAAAAATATTTGTTCAAGTGTGACAATTATGTGAGTTTGTTATATATACACAATATCTATATATCTAGTGTAATAGGTCACGTGTTGTAATTTTTTATATTAATACTAGCTGGCCCGGAAAACATTGTTTTGCCATATAAATTAATATTGCTATTAAAATATAGGGGTTGGTAATAGAAGGGTGAAAATTTTATTATATGGTTGTCTGTATTAAGAATACATACAACCATATACATACATTTTCACCCTTACCACATATATATATACTAATAATGAAACCCAAACAAACCCTAATAATGAAAAAGAAATTTACGAAATAATAAAAAAAAGTTTTTTGGAATGAGGCCACCCACGTGAGCACCCAAAGGGGTGATTCTCAGACCTACTGAATATACACTTCAAATTTCATCAAAATCGGTCAAGCCGTTTAGGAGTGTAAACACGAAACCTGTGACACGAGAATTTTATATATTAGATAAAATGGCTTTATGTCAAACCAACTTGCGGTTACTACCTACCAGAGGTAGACTGAAAACAGTCGTTTCCTTGGTACCTCACTCTCACCTATTTCAGCCGCCAAACAGCTAATTTTGTATGCCGTTTTTCAGTTCTAGGGTCTGATTAGGCATAGGCGCTCGTAGGTACGCCGTGTGGTATTTGGTGGGTAAAAACCCCATACAACGCCTCGTCCTCTCTCCGGCGGGGTGATGGTCTTTAGATTTTCCACAGATTATAAAAATAAAGGGTCTGACTACGCAGTCAAATTAAGTATAAACGGCATGAGCGGAGTCCTTTGGAATAGCAACATATCACGTGTATCACATGATAAAGTGATGTCTGCAGTGATATACATGTATATAGGAGACGGCTACAACTTACAATTAGGTTATCGACCTGTTCGTCATACAATTATACATTTAATTTAATTAAAATGACAAATAGGCTGACTCATAATATATAAAACTCACAAAGTTATGATTTAATGGACATCTGAAGCCAGACATAGCATTATTGTACAGTAACTTTAGTTAGGAATTATATGTAAAGTAGCATACTAAATTAAATATATCTGTAATTAAATATATAATACATATAAATAGCCTACTAAAACACTGCAAAAAATAGAGTAATTGAGTTACTCTAGAAATTAGAATCCATTTTTTTTTCATTTATACTAAATGTGCAATCAAGTATACGCCCTATCTGATGTTAATGGTTACCGCAGCCTATGGAACCTAAAACACCAGGTGTGTAACGTGCGCGTTGCCAGCCTATAAGAAGCCTATTCTTCTTGAAAAACCTCTTGTTAAAACCTCGGCAGGTAAACTAAGTTCATTCCACAACTTTATTACTAAATATTTTTTTATTATACTCAGATGAACAATAGTCATAAGTCACAAAAGTCAAATAAGCAATAACCAAACTATTTTAGCCACTATTACAACTGTCTAGTCGTTATTTTTCAGTAAAAAGTAATAAATATTTTGATGTTATTTTGGTATTTTAAATTCAGTCTTTATTTATTATGAAGTACCAGCTGACCCGCGTGACTTCGTCTGCATCACACTTATTATTATATATCGCCCATTTTCCATAATTTCTTTTTAAATTATAGTCTATGTGTTATTTTGATGTAGCTAAGCTATGTTACTGTAAAGTTTCATCAAAATCCGGTCAGTAGTTTTTACATGAAAGAGTAACAAACATCCATCCATACTAACAAACTTTCGCATTTATAATATTAGTGTTGTGTGAGCTAAAACAAAGAGATCCCTGATTTTGTTACACGTGTACATTAACATAAGAAAGTGGAAGGTTAACGAATCCTTTGATTATCTGTTATATGATAGTGTAACGACCTCGCAGACGTCGGGGGCGAAAGTGTAATAATTAATTCTGTATTATTATTTGCCAATGATATATTTTTTATTAAACCATACTTTATCAAAGTTATCTACTGGAGTACTTTTGCCTGACATATTTCAAGGACAAGTTAAAGGAACTAAGAGAATATATTAATTAAGCATTTTATTAATAATAATAATAATAATAATAAAGAAATATATTAATTTTAGATGCTATCTATCTTATATACTTACAATTTAAAAGCTAAAAGCTAAAACATACTAGTAACGCTGACATTTTATATGATTGTAGATGATTTTGAGGGCAGAGAAGGGCCTAAAAGATATAGCTGAAATATGTAAAAGACGAAATAGCTAGAAAGGCGAGGCTTAACAACATTAGATCTGCAATTGTCAATAGTAACGGATATAGATCTCTATATAGGAACTTATTTTAAGAGTCTCGTGAAGCTGGCAGTTCAAATTGTTGGAGGTACATATAAACGAGGAATGGTATAATATTTGCTCGCAAAAACCAAATCAAGCTAGACATAGTCATAACTAAGATTTTTGACAGTGAAGTGGTTGGGAAGACGTAAAGATTGTTAGTAAGACATAATGTCATCATAAGCCGACCGCAAATCATATGAGATAAGAATTTAAGGTGAAATTACTAAAGTACGGTGGCATGAAATCTTATAAACAAATAAATGACACCTCAGTGCTCTGGATTGGTAACATATGAGGTATTACGGTAGTCATAAGATGACTTGATATCCGTACTGCTCATGCGATTGCTAGTCCCCGTTTACCATCAAGGGAAAAGTCACCTTGTTTACCATTCCAGTCATATTAATAAACATCTAACTGTACCCAGAACATCAACAATCTATCTACTACCCTATTTATCTATCTAACCGATCTAACTACCCTATTCGGGGTGATTTACTCGGGTAGTTTACCTGGATAGGATATAATTGATAGGGACAGTCATAAGAGTAGATCTATATACCTTTTATTTTCTTTAATTTGGATGATGCTGTTTTATCATCTCATAATTATAATAACAGTTGTATAAAGTTTCTTATACTAATAAATAATATACCTATTAAAATAGATATTTCCCATTGTCCCAGTTTCCCATGGGTTAATTTATAATTGAATTCCGAATGGACGAAGTTAATATTATACTTCACAATTCAAATAGAAAATGAGCAGTTTATCGCTACTTCGACCGCGCATAACTCTATATTTCCTGTTCCCGTGGGAATTTCGGGAAATCGTATTTTGCATAGACGATAAAAAGAACATGTGTTAGAAATTTAAGTGATTGCCACTAATCATGGCGGAAAATAGAATATTCTTTATTAAAATAATTTAAAATTTACGCACTTTTGAGTAGTCATATTTGTTTTTTTAATCTACCATTCATTCGGAAAATTATCTCATCGCAAGAAGAAGCTTGCATGAAATATAGATCAGTCAAGACAACTATCTTTGTTTAAAGAGCCGAGCCTCTTTATTACAGTTGTAATATTAGATTACCACGTCTATTACCTAAAAATGTATGCGTATCTACTATGTACATAATACAATACATGATGCATGATGGAAAATAGAAATCTTACTTATTTATCAAAAGAACCTAAAATTTACCCACTTTTGAATAGTCATACTTGTTTTTTTAATCTACCACTCATTCGGAAAGTTACCTCATCATAAGAAGAACGAGCAAGAAGCTAGCTTGAAAAATAGATCAGTCAGGACAACTATCTTTATAGAGCCGAGCCTCTTTATTACAGCTGTAATATTATATTACAACGTCTATTACCTAAAAATGTATGCGTATCTACTATGTACATAATACAAAATACATGGAGGGTCGTTAAACCCACAGTTTACATATTGCTACTCATCTCAGATCATTGAACTCGACCCAAAATAAAACACAGCTACCTACTTTACGTAACTATGTATTGTCAGTTTGTGTGACGATGACTTCATATAATGGCCACTTACAGCATGACTTATTGGTTTTAATACTCCTTTTATATGCTATAACGAGAATACGAGACTGCTACGAGAATACTACGCTTGGATTTTCTTTAAGGGATCAAATCTATAAAGAAGTAATTCACCAGAGAACTACGATCGCCGGATCACATAGCTCTACCATTTTGTAAGGCAGTGGGCTGGTCAGTGGTCATATCTGTCTGAAATTGAAATTTTATTGCAACAGCGTTAATAGTTCACATCCCTTATAATAAGAATGATAAAATAAATCTCCTTTAGATTTTTTAGACGGCTTCCGTGGTCTAGCGGTTTGGTACACCGCTTTACTTCCGATGGTCGCGGGTTCGTTACCTCGCACGGTACAAACATTTGTATTCATGAGTATGATTGTTTGAATTGGTCTGGGTGTTTTCTATCAATATATGTATATAGAAAAAATAACTAAGTATATTTATGAATTGCCCAGTACCCATATCACAAGTTCTCCTTAGCTTGGGACTAGATGGCGCTGTGTGAATTGTCCAGTGTTATTTATATTATATTACGTTGTTATTCCTAGTGATAATGTGTGGTACACAACTTTCCACATCTCCTCATAAATGAGTGTTCCTTTCAACAAATAACAACCGTAGGACAGTGTTCCTGCCTCAAATCTTTCCATTACTAAAACCTATATAAGGTAATGGGTAAAACATTTCAATAAACCGCTAAACCGACCGTTAAATTATGAATAATAAATTGAATCATCCGGTATGTTTCCGTGATTATAACCTAGTTTAGTTCACTGATTATTTTATGTAATAAATGTAAACGTACCGATGACGCGAATTATCTCATGATGCATAGGTATATTTAAATCAATTAAATCATCACATAATGATTCATGGAAATCTAGATCATAATTTAATTAATATATATATAATCATGTTCAAAGATGATGACGACGACCTCGGTGGTTTAGCGGTCTAGCACACCGCTTTACGTCCGATGGTCGCGGGTTCGATTCCTCGCACGGCACAAACATTTGTAATCATGAGTATGATTGTTTGTATCGGTCTGGGTTTTTTCTATGTATAATATGTATGTATTTACGAAAAAAAAATATTTGGATCAGTTATCTAGTACCCATAACACAAGCTTTAGCTAGCTTAATTTGGGTCGCTGCTGTGCGTGTGCGGCGCTGTGTGAATTGTTCTGAGATTATTATTATTATTATTAAAGATCATCTTAAATAAGCTTGGATTCATTAAATAAATGCCATTTAAAAACAAAATTTAGTAAATCAATTGGTTTGAATAAAAAAAAGATAGATGTAAAATATTGAATTAAATAAATTTCTATGCTGAACTGGACGGAATGGAAAAATATAAATACAATAAATTTAATGTTTATAAGCGGTTACAATGATTTGATTTATTGTAAGAAGTCGACAAACGACTTTTACAACAGATCAAATCAAATAACCTCCGTTTTACCTATTTCAGCCGCCAAGCAGCTTGTTTTGTATGCCATTTCGGTTATAGAGCCAAATTTGGAAACGAAATTGCAGGATAAGAGGCGTGCCCTTTTAGTCCTAACCTTAGGTTCAATTTGATTAGGCAGCGAATTTACAGGATATGAGATATGCTGTCCCAGTGTCTAACCTTGAGTCTATTGTATTGTATCAATGAATACTAATGTATTGTAACAAACTTTCTTAATATTTTGTAGTTTTATTCCAATCAGTTTATATACAAACAATATAGTTGTACGGATAAGAAGTCGGTTCAGCTAGTAATAATTATGTTTTAATTTTTATTTATTTATTTATTTTTGTTTCATTCAAGCTACATGGGCCATATTGTAAATACCTTATAGACTAACGTACCTACGAAATAATAATCTATACTTACAAATAAAATTAGAGTATATTTTTGTAATATTGAATAACCGTTTTTTACTACATACATATGAATATATTTATAATAATAATAATAATAATAATATGATTTATTTATTTCTCCTCACAAACATGATAGCAACAATACATGTAGTATTCTTTATAGTAAAATACTTAAATTTATTATTTGAATCGATTTACTGTGAGGAGCTGGTGTCTGAAACCTGGTGTATAAATACGGTACCTACACCAAAATAACATTTTTTACAATTTTTGTCTGTCTGTCTGTTTGATCCGGCTAATCTCTGAAATGGCTGGACCGATTTAGACAGGACTTTTTTGCCAGATAGCTGATGTAATAAGGAGTAACTTGGGTTACTTTTATTTTAGAAAAACAAAGTTAAATTTCACGCGGATGAAGCCGCGGTAATAGCTAGTAAAATATAAACACAAATTGTCTCTGTGGCCACGGCTTTTTGATAGGTTTTTAATAAATCCCACAAATGTATCATTGACAACAACTGTTAAAATATTACTGGTACATAACAATAGAGCAAATATCATTGAAATGATCACGAATAACGTTACCACTGAAATTGAAACCATCAGTAACACAGATCTGAATTTTGTACTTCCGTTAACTGGCATTATTGCAAATTTATTGTCTGTTACATATAACTGTTTTTTTATATACATTTTTCGAAAATATAATACTAAGGCAGGACTGAACTGTACTCGGTTATTATCACGCAGCGCCATCTAGTTCCAAGCCAAGTAGAGGTCTAGTTGTGTCTAGGTCAGCTGATTCAAATACTTTTTTTTAATACATAATGTACATAGGAAACAACCAGATCAATACAAACAATCATAGTTGGGAATACAATTATTTGTACCATGCAGAGACCACCGAGGGAGTCAAATTTGAAATTATAAATCAATATTCAGTACAAACCTAATTGCTACCTGGGATATATAACGTAAAGTCTCCTTTTTCTATATATTTCTTAAAAATCAAAATCAAATGAAAATCTTTATTCATATAGATAGTATATATGTAGATAGACTGTTATGATATGTTAAATCTACCGTCAGTTCGGTATGCTTTTAGGGTGTGAAGAACTGACAAGAAAATCAGCTCGTATTCTTTTTCTTTTCAACATATTTGAAAAGAAAAAGAACATTATATTATGTAACGTCCAAAGGCTCTGGAATCTTCCAGATTTTAGGATCAGCACTGAATATTATGTGTGCCTGTATTTTCATTCGAATTAGAGAGTCCCACAAATCTAGCTTTTATATAATGTTCCAATTCAAGGTTATTAATTAGTGAGATAATTTTAATTATTCTAGATCATTTGTAATGCTGTATCCATCATCCCAGGGGAGAAACGGATTGTTAGCAATGTGGACTAGTGGTTCCATTGCTAGCAATGTACCTTATCAGGTTGCCCCCCACGCGGTTCTCCCTGGAAACCATCGTTATAAATTCCCTGTGAATTTGTCACAATGGGCTAAATGACCTGACTTTATATTCATTCTATCACCCTCCACTGGTCCCCGCCAGCGTAAACCATTGGCGCAGGGTGCACCAATCCATTATCATCCTCTTAAGAATAAATAAGAAAAACCGTCATCCATCCCAAGTGCGACTGTTCATTAGTTAGACCGAAGGAATATTTTCTAATCGAATTTCATACAAAAAAAAATTGTTATTGTAATATGATCATCTCAATCGCATAACACACTGAGGAATTTTCTGTACGTATGTCCCGTTGTTATAAAGTAACGTTATTATGACAGTATGTTTATACAAAAAGGCCTTTGACTCGTAGGCGTTAGGTCATATACCTTGTTTCTGTTCATTACTATATCGACATATAACGGACCAATATTAGAATGAGTACAGTATCTTCCGAGTCCAAAATATTGTTTTATAAAACTATTGTAATGCCGGGACTGTAGCTGTCATTTACAATTCCACCCTCCACCCAATGAAGATGGAAGCGAGTGCAGATAGTAGTCCCCCCGGACGGATGTTTGTAGTGGCTGAAAACCAACTCCTGAGAGATGTGACTTATTAATCTGAGGGCACCGCTAGGGCTTCATACCTCGGTACAGGGCGTTCTAATTTCGATACCCATTCGACATGAGACGAACGATAAATGTAGAAAAAAATTTATTCGGAAATCTATATATAAGACTAACTGACCGGCAAACGTTCTTTTGCCTTAAAATAAAAAAAAAAATTAGGAGTGGACTACCCCTAACATTTAGGGGGATGAAAAATAGATGTTAGCCGATTCTCAGACCTACTCAATACGCTCACAAAATTTCATGAGAATCGGTCAAGCCGTTTCGGAGGAGTATGGGAACGAAAACTGTGACACGAGAATTTTATATATAAGATTATACTGAATTTGTAAATATTTTATAATAGTTTTTAGTTGACAATGATGGAACGGTCAATCCATCTACATTTACAGTATACCAATTAAATTATTTTATTTCAGTAAAATTCAAATGATAAACAATTAACTATATGAAGTAGACTATAATAAAAGAACGGTAATAAAAAAATAATCCACAAATTAAACATATTTATTGTATTCCAAGAACATTAGCATTTTAAGCCTTGTTATCAAAACAATAGGTTAGGTTCCGAGAATTAATTATTACATAAACAATTTGGATAGCAAAACAAAAAGCAGATAAATTTCATATTAATTCTCCAATCCTTGCGCACAATCGCCCAATTAAGGAGATAAGCCGAAACGATTGAAAAATCTAGCGAAGTGGGAGACAATTACAATTTATGGAATTTTTCTCTAGATTATTAACAATATTCAATATTGTTAGCGAATTTTCCATAATCTCATCCCGTGGAATCACTGATGAGAAAAGTACATAAGTTACTTGTAGAGTTGCCACATATTTTTTCAGCCTATAAGGGACAAACGCTTAAATAGACATTTTAGTTTTTTACCCGGGTCAAATTATCAAAAAACAAATTGTCTAGCGTAGATCGATCGATTTAGTAATAAAAAACGGAGCACAATTGGAATACGGGACAGAGTCAATCCCGCCGGGACATTTTAAACTAAGCCTAAAATACGAAATATGGGACGTCTGGCAATGCTAGTTACTTGTAACAGTCTTATAATAACGGTTTGCTAACTATCAACAATGAACAATCGCGTCACTGATATAAGTACCTAATACGAAGCACATTGAACTTTATTTTCCTAATTTTCGCTATCGAAGAATTTTCCAGAAACCGATTCATGTACCTGTAACAGGTACATCACTATCGTATCATCGATAATATGATGCTATTATCGAATGACGTCACATTGCCGAAAACACTATCCACCGCGAGCACGTGGTCGCGTGAAGGTCGCCCGGTCTTTGACTTGTTGCGTAATACACAATGAGTCTAACATATCTAGCCAGTTATGCTAGCCTGGTACGTGCGTGCAAAAATTGAGAATCATAGCGAATTTTCCAGTCCTTTTTTGTTACTTACTTACGCTATTAGTTACTTACAGATAAGTGTTACTTAATCGAAAATATGCATGACGTAGTTTTGGAATTTAAAATTAAGTAAAATTTTAAGTTAAGTTTTCAAATGTTGTAAATATTACTCAAACTCATATATTTTACTTAAAACTTGTCAACGCTAAAAAATCAATAAAATATCTGATCTATGGACCTAGTCATATTGATACATGAGTATAGACTTAACTTCATCATATCCAAGAATATTAATGATATTTAAAGTAAAGAGACTGAGTTTCTGCATTGCTCTATTACTAACCATAGAGAGAGGTATTTGCTAAGAAAATACATCTTAAAATTCGAAACGATATCTCTAGTGAGAACAAATAATATACTTACCACAGATCAAATAAACATTACATATTAAGAGTTCACACTGTATTTACAAAAAACGAAACGTAATCTGAAAATTTATAACCACCTGTATTGTTGAATGTTATTAAAAAACAGTTCTATGTAAAAACTGTTTTGTTTAAAATAACAAATTGGTTTTAAAGACGGAACTTTCAACATTATACAACTAGTATTTATTATCCACAAGTTAGTTAACCTGTCATACCTTATTACATACACACTATTGCAGATATTTTTTTTAACAATACATATCCTATGACCATCTTCGTCATTTAATTGACATTTTAACATTAACAACATACCCGGCTTCGCAAGGCTTATATGTATTATATATATATAAACATTCCTTTCGAATCACTCTATCTATTACTTAAAACTGCATTAAAATCCGTCATGCAGTTTAAGAGATCTAAGTGAACAGATAGCGGAAGTGACTTCCTCTTATTCTGTTTAAAGATATACACTGCTTCTATATCTTTAAATAGAATAAGAGGAAGATATGGAATCTTAAAAATACGGATGCATAATTTTATAGAAAAAAAAATATGTTGTTGTGCGGCGGAGCTGTTCTTGCTTCATAGTGGCCAAAACGTCAACACGATATATTCTCCCCAAACCCGGTGTTTGACCTGATCATGACCGCGGCTGAGGTCGCGAGGACGTTGACGCATAACATCCAATCTAGAATCATCTAATATATCACATGCAAAGTGATGTAAATACGTATTGCCTCAGACGCTTGCCCAATTGTACCAGTGTATCATAAATTGAAAAAAAAATTGGTGTCTGTACTTGCCGTGTCCGTCAATGAAATCATTGGACTGAGGACATAACACATACAGCTATATATGTCACGTAATGTCCAACGAATTACGTGCAGCGGTTTCAAAAGTTTGCAGCACCTGTTTGTTCCCTATAAAAATCTCGGTTTCCTAGAATGCATATGACAAAATATTATTCAGGCAATTTTAATCGATTTCAAAAAAGGATTTTCCGTGTCTGATAATAAAATCACATATTAATTTATTATGTTCGTAACCTCAAAAGATTAGGAACCAAAATTCTGCTATTATTAGCATGTGTCAGACCACAAATTACTACGACTACCTAAACTATGAATCTATGACTCGTAATCTGGTCGTCAAACTGTCAACACGGCTTCCAAACTGTACCAATACAAATTAAGTATTGAAATAGTCTTCCGCAAAATAACACCTTTCTTCTGACACATACAATCATTAAAAAAACTTACAGAACAGCTAAATCAATCACCTAAGATAATCTAGTAACGGTAGTAGAAAAAACTGATGGCACCTACTGACTCGAGCTCGTGACTACGGCTAGTGCAACCCAGTCGAAACTTTGAGAGAAGTAAATCCTTTATTTACTATAAATTACTCGCGTTAACAATATAATACCACTTAAATCGGTAAAAAATGTTAAAAGGAAATATCTATTGTTATATAAAAAATATAATACAATATACCTAATTTTACAACTTTACAATGTCTATATTTACATAGGTGATAATGATACATTGCAGTGCGTATTGTGTGAATTTATTACATCACCCGAACCCATTGTTCCCTTCCACCGCACGGTGGCATGACATCAATAACCTTTAGATCCAATAAGTCGTATTTTTATTGTTATTATGAGTATTAAATACGGTAAGTAGCTACGTGATTTTACTATGAAATCATATTAAACCTATTCAAAACAAAATAATAATAAATATTGTGCACAGAGAGACCCGTCTCGACGTCGTACCGTCGACCCGTCTACGGACAGTTGCATTACAAATCTTTAAATTAGTTGGCTTGTTCTATGCCGATTGCTATTGCTGAAAACTGCATTAAATTAAAACCCGTTACGTAATTCAAAAGTTAGAAGCGAACTGACAGCAGTGGCGCCATTGTTTTATACTATGTAAAGATAATTGCAATTTCAATTAAAAAAAACCTATGTAATGAAATGGACTTCTGTAAAACAACACCTAATTCAATAGTATATAATAAAAAACGTCTTTTGCGTAGACGTGTACACTGGAATATATTACTAATATTACAGATAACATAATTGCTAATATAATAAACGAGAAAGTTTATGAGTATGGATGAATGATGTCCAACTCCGTTCAATGGTTTTTGCAGTGAAAGAGTATTCACTGAAAACCATTGAGTAGATTTTGATGAAACTTTACAGTAATATAGCTTATACGTCAGAATAACACATAGGCTATAATTTAAAAATATATTATGTAAATTGGGCGAAATATAATGACAAATGTCAAGGAAGTGTGATGCAGACAAAATTGCGCGAATCATCTAGTCTAGTATAAAGTTATCTATAAAGCCCTTTTACTAAGTATGTTTGCTATTTTTGGTCTCTTATTTAAATTATAGACAGCTGAAATCTATCTCAATTTTCAGGCATGACATAAATCACATGTTAACTGGGTATAAAAACAAAGTTGTAATTAGACCGGATATCAATGTCTTCAGACGGTTATTGTAGCCGACAATTAGTCGGTAGCAACGACCCGGGTGTCGGCCGCTGCCGGGTGTGGATACACGTGGATCGAATCATGGAAAATAACCGTTTTCTCACAAAAGATAACTATTCTTACTTACGTGGAGATTAAAAAATCGTCTTGCTTATCTCTATCCCACCAATTTCAGCTGCCGAGAAGATTGCTTCTTAAGCTGTATTTTAGTTGTGAAATTAATAATAAGACTGTCTAAGACTGTCTACTGACTGAATAAGAGGTCTGACATCTTAGTTCTTTAGTTCTTTGGAATGACAATGCATCAGACATTTGACGGCCTCATTCGTCAACTTCCGATCAACTCGGGTTCGTTCATCGCACGATACAAATATTTGTATTCATGAGTATGATTGTTTGTATTGGTCTGGATGTTTTCTATGTATAATATGTATGTATTTACAATATTTAAGTATTTCTATCATTTATCCAGTACCTGTGAGATATATAGATAGATAAAACTTGTATTTGCGTTAAAGAGTGTACACAAAGCACAGTAATATATAACACAATATATCTTAGCTTAGACTAGATGGCGCTGTGTTTATTGCCCAGAATTATTGTGAAATTACAGAATTATCTGTTGCGATACTATACTTTTTATATTTCAATTTATTACTTTTTGTAATTTATTATTTCACAAACATGAATACTAGAAAAAACTGAACGCAAGCACATCTATGTCTTCCGGAATAATAACGCACGAGTGGTCGCGGGCGTCATATGATAGTGCGATGTATGTATGTATATCATAAACCATTACAAATAATAATTGAAATACCTATTATAGTATTAAACATACAAATACAATAACCAACAAAATTAATCATTCGAAGCAGAAACATTTTGTACTACCTTATTTGAGGAAGTCCAATGACCCGGCCCAACACGCCGCGCCGGCACCTGTCTGGAAAACTTTGAAATGGGAAAATTTCGCGAAAATCTGTTGGGGTAAAGGAACGGAATTCTTCTAATCATTTTATATATTACTATCTAAATTACAGTATTGGTTACAAAATTACATATAAGATTCAGTCGACTTTTCTGTATTGTATTTTTTTTTATTTATCTTATCGGAAAATTTCTAGATAACTAGCTATTACTCGCAACTTCGTCGATTTTTTTGATATAGTAAATAAAACTATCTTTCTGTCAACATGGACATAAGCATGTCCATTCTATCTTCGCGTTAAATTTAATTAAAATCTGTTCATCCGTTTAGGGTTGAAAAACTATCAAATAGAAGAAGTATTTTTTTACTTTTCCATTTATAATATTAGTGCATATAAGATACAAATCAAATCAAATCAGAAATCATTTATTCATGTAGAAGATTTTAGCCGCTTATGAACGTAATTTTTTTGTATTTATACTGAACTGAACTGGACAATAGTTTCCCTACCGTCCAGTTCAGTATACAGATTCAATTGAGACTGGCAAGAAACTGAATTTCTTATAAATGTAAGAAGAATAGTTTATTAATTAGTTACGTACGTTATAACAGTTATAACAGTTTACGATACCTAACTTATGTACTTAGAATGCGTTAAGTACATAAGTTCGGTATCGCAGTTTATTTATTGTTATTAACGGTTTATGGTTCTGTTTTATTCGTGAGTTATAATGTTTGTAATAATTGTATTGTACGGGAATCAAAACTATGACCTAGTGATTAGTACGCTAAAACGTTACACCCCCAAAACCGTGAGTTCCATTATTTATCTTACGTCAAATTCTCTGATGATAATTTACTGACGGTGGTGTTATTTTTTTTTTTAATTTTAATTTATTTTGAATACAATGTTATATTTTATTATAAACATTACTAACTTTAAGCAATATTTTTTATTTGTAACATGCAATATACTAATCTTGAATATATTGCAAAACAGTGTGTATTACAACACTTTTTCCTCTCACATCTGACAAGTTCATCTATATGTGTTGCATATTTTATATAACATGTTACTTCAGGTTTTTAACACTACAGTGACTTGTAAAAAATCTCTTTGTCTGTTTGTTTGTTGGAACATGGCCATGATGATGCAATATGTTGCAATTTTTTCTTAGAAAACACACTGACGCAGTAACTAAAGGTAAGTATCCACTACGTGAAATTATAGCCCTTCGGATTGCCGTTGATAACGTATTGATAAATAATGTTATATGACAAAGAAATAAGCTTTTTGTATAATAAAATTATTTATTGGGTATAAATGTTATTTATTTACAATCTGTATTTTAATCATCATCTCAACCGTGAAGACGTCCACTGCTGGACATCGGCTTCCCCCAAAGATCTCCACGACGATCGGTCCTGCGCTGCTCGCATCCATCGCCTTCCGGAGATCTTGACCAGATCTTCGGTCCACTAATTTCAGTACTCTCATATTAATATTAAAAATAGAAAAGTGTCTGTCTTATTGTTACCTTTTCAAGGCTAAATGGCTGATTGTATCATAATTAAATTTGGCGTGAGGATGAATTGTATCTATTGTCTCAATAAAAACAGGCAAAGTAACGTTCAACAGCTAGTAAAATATATTTATTTGTTTACATCATCTAAAGTCTACTAAAGTAGGGTTGCCAATCCCAAATGACAATTCAATTTAAAAACTGGACAAAGTAATACAGTAGTGATAGTTAATTTAATATGTATTTAAAAACAAATGAAATTCAAGTAAATATAGGTAATTATCATATTTTTAATAAAAAAAATTTAATGTAGACTAAAATCCTAGTATGCTGCTTAAAAACTAATCAGGACGTCCCAAAACCCTATATAAATTATATGTCCTGGGAAAACGGAATGATTGGTAACTCTAGACAAAAGGCAATTTTCTCTGTTCAATTGCTATTATATATTCTATGATAGGCCCCCTAGTATGCCATAAATTGTCGCTGTAGCCATACCGTGAATACATACCCTTATAGTTCAAAAAACGACCTTGGTGTTGGTTCAGAACTGCGCAATTACGTGACCGACGCGCGTCGGCCGGGTCGTTGATTCAATAAAATTGTGATTCAATATTTTGTTTTTTCATTATAAACCAGTAATCTAATTTTCCTTAGTTTTTAGTGATTGCATGAAATATATCCGGTAATTCCAGTTTTTTGGCATATCATGCGGTGTTGCAATTGGAAAAACCTATGAATTACACTGAGGGTGGTAAAAACACCTACTATTTTTATGAAAATTATTAAATGGTGCACCTAACTGTACTGATAGTATTCTCTGGTAGAGCACTAGTGAATGATGATAAATTGAGGAAGAAGTCAGGGTACGATGGTCTAATTGTAGTAGCAAAATCAATAGATGATTATGATGGATTAGATAATGATGAAAAAGGACATCAAAACGACCTCCACGTGCTGAAGTTTTTAATGCGAAAAATGAGGTATAAACATTTGTATTCATGTGTATGATTGTTTGAATCGATCTGAGTGTTTGCTATATATTATGTATGTATTTACAAAAAATCTAAGTATTCATATCAGAATAACACAAGCTCTGCTTACTGTGGGACTACATGGCGCTGCGTTAATTGTCCTGGGTTATTTATTATTTACCATGACCTCATCCTCTTTAAATTAGCACATTAAAAAAATTACAAAAAGTTGTCCACCTCATTTATAGAAATAATCGTTGCCTTTTATTATAATCACAGACGTCACAAAATATAAATATCGGGTAATCTCTCATGTATAAATGGACATTTATAATTCGTCGTTTATTTAGTGGACGCGGACGAAGTCTGTTTGTCCCGCTTTCACGTCAAAACTGCTGAACTAATTTAAATAAAATTTAGTACACATATAGTCTAGTGCCTGAAAAAGGACATAGGCTAATTTTTAATGCGAAAAAAGGATTGTAAGGGATCGAAAGGGGAGATGAAAATATGTATGGAAGTATCGCCATTTCAAAATGTAGAAGAATCTTATTTTTTGGGCTGTTGAATAAATAGAAGTAATCATGACATTCAAAGTTTATAAAAAAATTACCCTTAAATAGGGGATGAAATGGACATCTCTCTTTCGTCGTTTATTTTACACGGACGAAGTCGCGCGCACAGCTTATTTCTATATATATACATATATATATCTTATACATTCATTCATTAAAATTCAGTTTCTGAAAGTGACTCAATCAAAAATGGGAATTCGTGCGAGGGGCGGCGATGACGTCATCGACTGACTAATGCTTTCTCCATGACGTGCTTGTATTTTAGTTAGTAAGCAACTTTAGTCATCAAGTATTGATTATTTATATATAGTTAATTACGTTTAAGAATAGACATGGACTTTTACTTTATACAAATGAAGGCAGTGTTCATGTTGGAGATACGTCTTAGTTATCATTTAGCATTTCTTCAGTTCTTCCATAATCTTTTTAATCTTTAATCTTTTTTTATTTTTGTTGATCTAGCGATTTGTCACACCGTATTACTTCCGAAGGTCGCGAGTTCGATTCACGGTACGAACATTTGTATTCATGAATCCGATTGTTTGTATCGGTCTGGCTGTTTTCTATGTATATTTTATTATTTTTATATTTTCTATGTATGTTAGCTGGTATCTACGTATTCATGAGTTGTTTAATACACTTAACATAAGCTCTGCTTAGCTTGGTACTACTAGATGGCTGGGCGAATTAACCTGAGATATTAATTTGATCTCATAGCATTTGGACGAAAAGCTTTAAATTAATAAAAAAAAATACGTTGTTGGGGAGTGTTATGGATTTCTCAGTTGGTTATTATGGTGATTGTAATAAAACTAGGTAATTGTGGATAAATGAAAATAATTTGCTTCCGTATATTGTGAAAAGATGAATTTCATTGAAGAAGCAAAAGAAGAACAGTGACAGAAACATTTAAAAGTATATGGCTATAAAAAAGTATTAACAAGGAGGTTTTAATCTCCAACATACGTGAAATGCAATAATGTTAAAAAATATCCACTGTGAATAAATGTTTACGACTTTGAAATAATCATTGGTCAGGGTTAAAAAAACCAGAGTTATCAAGGCAGGTGGACTTTAGACACAAAAACCAGAACCCATCCCCCGGGGCGTCCATGAGGATTTTCCCCAAGTTAAAAAAAGTAGGATAGACTTTCCTTGTAAATAACCACCATTGACTATTAACTGTGTATCTAAGATTAAATCATACGGTAGAACCTACTTATATACAAACGGAAAACTACAAACCAACTGTATTTTTGAAATCAATTTTTATATATTGACCGTATTTTGTTATTATTTATTAAAATCTATTTATACAAATTAATAGTTTGTTTTGTGGACAACAGTCATAAATATAAATGTATTTTCATATTTTGAAATTAAAAATAATATGATTAAAAATAAAACACAAAAAGAAATAGGTTTCAACTCAAGCAAGTTATTATACAACAATTATGACCTCTAAAAGAGGTTATACGTAATTTTGTAAACATTTTATTATGTATAGACACATATTTTCTAATAATAGTTTAATATTTATATTTAAAAGCTTTATATTTATATTTTAACAACGGTTACCACACTGCCTTACTTCGGATGGTCTCAGGTTTGAGTCCTTTTTTTTTATTGAGAGGTTTAGGCAATGTCAGATGCTTTAGAGCTGTAGCACTGCGACCTACATAGATCTACTATGCTCGCCCTTATTCAAAATTAGATACCTAGACCTGTCGAGGACAGGAATTGAAGGTTATTCCTTACATGATATACAAATTAACATTGGTATTAATGAGTATGATTGTTTGTATCGGTCTAGGTGTTTTTCTATGTAATTAGAAAAAAATATATATCAAAATGTTTCTAACAAAATACTTAGTGTAGGACTAGATGGTGCTGAACAAATTGTGATGAATTATTATTATTACATAGGTAGTTATTTTTATCTTATAAGTATTTTTTTTTTGTTTATCCATTACAACCATTCAAAAATCACATCTATAGCCTATATAATATGTATTAATAAGGTATAATAAAATTTGTATTAATTTTTAAAATATTTAATCCTTACATTATACTATGTAACGAAGTCGCTTCTGCTGTCTGTTCGTTTAGATCTTTAAAACTACGCAACGAAGGTTTCAGCAACAGAAGAATGATTCAAAAGTATATGTGTAATATATGTACACCCGAGCAAAGCCGGGCAGGTAGCTAGTCATTACATAGTATAAAACAAAATAGCTGTCGCTGCGCTGTCTGTCCCTATGTATGCTTAAACCTTTAAAATAACGCAACGGATTTTGAAACGGTTTTTTTTAAATAGATAGAATGATTCGAGAGGAAGATTTATATATACATATAATACATGTACACCCGTGCGAAGCCGGGGCGAGTAGCTAGTATAATATAAAGAATAAATAAACTCATACTTTATTTTAGTAACAGATGATAATTATCAGTACAGGTATGTATATCGTGACGTCATTCGGTTTGATGACGTCAAGAATAGAAATAAAAAGTCGAGTCCGCGAATGCGCTGACGCGACATTACCGGCTTTACCCTGACGTCAGTACCATTACTGATAATGTCAACTTTTTTCTGTGAGTCACCTTGAGTCACGTGACATAAGGTCCAATTATCTATAACATGACATCTATACAAATAAATGTAATTTTAATGTCTGTTTGTATTCCAAATTTATAGCTTTACACTAAATGCATATGAATATACAGTACATACACCAAGAGATAATTGTAATTTTTTCTCTGTCTGTTTTATCTTTATCTCTGAAATGGGTGGACCAATTTAAACAATTTTAATACATTTATTTCAGAAATTTATTTATTTTAATAGAAAAAGATAAAGTTCACGCATCCGAAGTCTCTCTTCTTCACTCTACTTTATTTATTTATGCTTTGTGTGCCCCAATTGGCTCGTTTCTCCCTTTTTCCAATGAAAATAATAAAACTGTTTGATAATAATATAATTTTTAGAATTAGCATATACTAATATTATCCTACCTATAATATAACGCAATTTAGTGCAACGCTAAGCAGTGCTTGTGTTATGGGTACTAGACAACTAAAAATTTTTTGTAAATACATGTATAATAAATATAAATAAATAACCCTGGGCAATTAACATAGCATCATCTAGTCCCACTGTAACCTTGTGTAATACTAGACAATTGATATAAATACTTAGATTTTTTTGTAAATCATATATAATATACATGACGACCTCGGTGGTGGTTCGATTCCTCGCACGTCACAAACATTTGTATTCAGGAGTATGATTGTTTGTATTGGTCTGGGTGTTTTCTAAGTATAAAATATATGTATTTACAAAAAAAATATCTATGTATATGTATCAGTTATCCAGTACCCATAACACAAGCTTTAGCTAACTTAACTTGGGTCTAGATGGCACTGTGTGAATTGTCCTGAGATTATTATTATTATTATAGAAAATACCCAGATCGATACAAAGTGTTACTCATACTCACAATACAAATGTTTACACCGTATAGATACAAATAGAAAGATAATTTCAATATTTTTAAAATAATGCAAAATTAAAAAAAAATCTCAGGCAACTAGTCAGTATATTGCATAGGTGGTGAATGGTAATGATTGATTGATTTCCATCCTACACTTATATAACAACAAAACAAACTAAATCGCACGAACACATATCTTTGTAGTTGGCAGTCGTGTGTAGGAAGCGAACTTTTGCATAACAACCAATTATCGGGCCTTGAACCTCGGAAATATGACCACGCGAGGAAACGAACCTGCTACCGTTCACGTAATTGATATAATTGATCGTGTACAGAAATAAAATAAATAAATGAATACCCTGGAAAATTAACATAGCGTCATCTAGTCCCACAGTAAACAGAGCCTGTGTTATGGGTACTAGACAACTGATAAAATACTTTATAAAAATATTTCCATAATTCTGACATATACATATTTATAAATAGGTATTTATTTGAGCAATAAAATGTGACACAAAAGGCAAAGTTAATATTGATAGTATTATTCCTTGCCATTTAACTTTTAAGAATTGAAATATAGAGTAAAAAAAAATCCCTGACCATAAACCATGAATGCCAACTCAAGTTCATCGCCCTCATATTATCTAACACCGTTTTTCTCAGTGTATTTTCGCATCCGTATCCGGTCAGAAAGTGTAAACATTTTCGCAGTTTCACCAAACAGAGGGCGCGCGGATCGCATGAGCAAGTGATCGGCGCATGCGCGAAAGTGACACTACACGCATGCCGCATAGATAACTAGCGGATGTTTGACGGCACATAGGCCTATAGTATAAACATTTTTTTAAATATATTTGTATATGGCTAACTATACTTCTAAAAGAACAGTATTATGTGAGCAACAAACAAATATCTTACGCATTGCACGTGTATCCGTTGTTTGAAATAATCATCATAAACATTGGTATGAAAACTACAAAATGCTAATATATATTAGGTATTGGATTCTGTAAACGAATTCTCATGTAGAAATAGAAATAATCTTTATTAAAATAACGAATTTTCAAACTAGGATTAGTATACCGGAGATTACCCCAAACATCCAAACTCACAAACTTTATATTTTTATAATAACAGTAAAGATGTAAAACAACGCTTTTATTCCATTACAATCATTCTGACAAGGTGATCGACCGAATGTCCAAAGAAGGTCGACGTTTGATTCCGAAAAAACGGTTTGCGTAGTTTACGGTTTTTATACTGAATTACTTAACGACTGATGAAGTGAAGACTGGAGTAATTCATTTATTGAATTGTACGGGCGCATTACATCTGAGTCCCCAAGAATAGCAAAACATGAGAGTACACATGCGTCCATGATGTTTCAAAAGCATCACATGATGTCTGTTGTGCTCTATATATACGAGTAAATAGGTTATGATTAGCATATTCATCCTCAGGGTCGACCTAATATAGTTTGATAAAATTATAAACTGGAGGAATTCATTTATGGATACTACGGGGGCATTACATAGTCCTCAAGAATGGCAAACATGAGAGTACAGCGCGTCCATGACGTTTCAAAGGCCACTTGATGAAGTAGGTAATGTCTGTCGTGTTATACATAGATAGGCTACGATTGTCATATTCCATCCTCAGGGTCTACCTGACATAGTACGTTTCTTGCTCAATCTTTTTGACTGAATTCGTTTTCGGTATGGTCAGTTATTTTCAGTAGTTTCAATGGCAGCAATTTGTTCCCTCTTTGGCTCCTACGATATCCTGGAAACAAAAATAAGTGGTCATAAATAAGTATCAACTTGTTTCCTATTACATATAATACAATAATAATAACAAATAATTATTATGTGTTCCAAATTCCTTTAAGATTTTTTATTTATGGGCAACAACATTAGCGGCAAGTTATTTTTGTTTAGTAATTGTCTGTTGGTCTATTCGATTATGCACACTAATATCAAAAATGGCTTGACCGATTAGATTACAGTTTTCACTAATTATTGGGGTAAGCTTCACTTAAAATATAGCGTCTGTTTTATTCCAATAAATTTACATAGAGAAATAATAACAAACTATTCGTTCTGAACTCCAACAACTCAGCAAATAACATAAAAAAATAACACACAAAGCAAAAGTTATAAAAAAATGTTATTCCATTTTTGAACTAAAAAAATACCCTACTTTCATCCATCTCTCTTTGTTATACCACATACCTATATTACACGACTGCGCCTGCGCAGCGGCCGACGACCCGGCTGACGTAATGTCAGACCTTTCTTTGTTTATCGCAAATTGTAAACAAATTGTTACATGTAACAATCATGTAATTAATCTCCCACTATAGAGTATATATGTATAGTATATTATAATAATAATATTAATAACAACAATATCTCGGGACAATTCACACACTGTCATCTAGTACCAAGGTAAGCAGAGCTTGTGTTATGGATAGATACTAGACAACTGACATAAATATTTAAATTTTTATTTTAAAAATACCTAGAAAACATAGAAAACACCCAGACCGATACAAACTATCATACTCAAAAATACAAATATTTGTACCGTTCGAGAAATCGAACCCGCAAACATCGGACGTAAATGTGCTAAACCGCTAGATGTCGAGGTCGCCATTATAGTACTTACACGCATTTTAAATACCATGTATAGAACTATGTAGGTTTTGTACAAAGTCAAACAAAAAGTCAGTACAACCTCTGTTTCAAAAAATTCTGCCGCTTGTTTTGCTGTGAAAGCAGTATTTCGTTTGAAGGATGAGATATGCCAGTGAAATTACATGGTACAGAGACATGACCTCAGTTCTGGATGGAATGGCTAGTATAGTACACATATGTTGCCATTTTGAAGCCTTAAATAATGAAAAAAAAAAACAATATATGAGTGGTACCACCAACATATAAGTGGTCAGATCACATGGTACTGTTCATGTATAGCCGATGGTTGCCACTTTATACCATTCCAGTAATGCAATTTGATATAAAGATAAACTGTACTATGAAGTCGAATATAGATTATCTTATAATCTAGAAGGGGAAAATAGGCTATGAAATATAAAGAACAGACAAAGTCGCGAGTTACAGTATATGATGAAATTAATAGCAATACGCTAAAAATAAAACCTACTACATATTTTCCTCTTCATAATGCCTAAATGTGCGTCAGTTATATGTCTAAAACTTATATAATATATACCTTATTTTTTTCCGATTTAGGTAAACTCTCATCTGTCAAGGTTATCTCATAAGGATTCAAATAAAGAGGCGTGAAGAACCGCAGGTCAGCGACCCTTCACGTAAGCGAAATGATTATGTAATATTCTGCGCCTTGAACGTTGAGCTTGGTAATGCAATGCATTTACCTACACTGATTTCATTTTTTATCTAGAAATGTATACCTTATGTTTATCGCAAATAAATTTGATTCGAATTAAAACTCAATATTTCTTTGTCCGTTTGTTCACTTATTACCTTTTTCTTGCCAGAATGATATATGAATATGAATAAAGAAAAAAGAAAAAAGAGGTAATACATTTTTAGATTCATAAATATAAACAATTTACCCACGACTTTGTTTACGAAAATTTTATAAAAATTTAATAAAATAATAGTAGTAGTTACTTCAGTCAGTTACGTCAAATGTTACAACTGTAGTGTTTCTGCGAAATCTGGAAATGTTTGATGTGTCACACACACTCAAGTCAATGTGTGATTTATAGATCCATCAAGAAATTATAGCACAAACAGTAAATGATCTAAGTATTGGTCAGATCAACAAGGAACCAATCCATATAAAGCGAAGCGAGTCACCGACCCTGATGCAAGAGAAATGCTTATGTAATCCGCCCGAGCCTTGAACTGTGATCTCACCAGATCACTCGCTAGCTGTTTCATACGGTCTGTGAATGTGGGGAGATAGGATTGTTAGTAATGTTTAAAAGATGCAAATAAATTTTATTATTATTAAAAAAAACATTAAATCATGACTAGGGCCCTCACTGGACACTGCAAATTGAATAAACATAGCGAATTCAGACCTTAGCTTAACAACAATCATAGATTTGACCAAACAAAAGAGGAAACACCACTAAACATCCTAAATGAAATATCTTCTTTGGAAAATATATATACTGTAAATAATTTGTGCTAAAAACCATCGCTCCTAAAAATATCCTTCAATTCTTGTCCCTCACGGGTCTAGGTAGCGAACTTTGAAAAAGGGCGACAATGGATATTTGCAGATAGCAGTGTTACAGGTCTTAGTACCAGAAAATAGCCCAAAACCCCAATAAAAAAATATATATTTGTTTCTCATAGTGCAATGAGCTCTACCAGTATTACACATTAATAGTGATTAATTAAATGTAAATAGTTCTAGAAGACAGTCCCTTGGCTTGGCTGTATAAGTTGCGGTTCTTTGCACTATCGGTGAAAGTGGTTTGTTTGAGTTTTCTAAAAGGTTTCTTATATTACCTACGGTTATCCAACAATACCGGTGAGTACTTAATATCCTAATATTTATTTTGACAACAGATACAAATTTACTTTCAAACACTTGCAAACACTTATTATCTTAAGTACTTAACTATAAAATGCACTTTTAAAAATATTTGGGAATATACCGAACTTATAAGTAAGATTTATTAGATAAGCAATAGGATCTGCTAGAAGAAATCTGCACTGCTAAAATATTGTTGTTACATTTTAAACTATTTTACAAATCTATAATTATTATTTCATATTTTTACGAAAAGTTTATACGTAAGTATAGACAAATGTACACTACATTACCTATATTTCTCGTATGTTTTTTTCTATTGGGAATGGTAAACAGGCTGCCCACCTGGTGGAGTGGTAACTATTGTCTATAACAATAAACAGTACAAAATGTTATAATACCACTCATACATTGCCATTCTTGAGGACTAAATTCTTAGGCCTATAGTACTGCCATATCATTTGCTTTGAAACAATTGCATCTTAGAAATCAAACTACTAGCAGAAGAATTACGTACGATAGAGGCAGACGATATTGTACAGTTTCCTATTCTAT
This sequence comes from Achroia grisella, assembly GCF_030625045.1. NCBI lineage: Eukaryota > Metazoa > Arthropoda > Insecta > Lepidoptera > Pyralidae > Achroia > Achroia grisella. The sequence continues at coordinate 3,404,919 of NW_026712590.1, forward strand.
CTCAGGACAATTTACACAGCGCCATCTAGATCCAAACTAAGCAGAGCTTGTGTTGTGGGTACTAAACAACTGACAGAGTTTTCTCTCGCGTACACTTAGATTGTGGAATGCCTGACAAAGTTTTCTCGCGAGAGTACACCATAGGGATTTCCAAGAAGGGTATGTTAAGGTTTCTCATAAGATCATAACCATTATCATCAGATAGGCCATATGGCTGTTTGCCACCAATATATACATAGTTGTATAAATAAAATATTCACAGAAAACAGCCAAACCGATACAAAATATCATACTCATAAATACAAATGTATTTACCATGCGAGAAATCGAACCCGCGACCATCGGAAGCTAAATGGTGCGCTAAACTGCTATACCACCGAGGCCATGATCAAATAGGACCTTTCGGCCTATGCACATCATATTTTTCCTACACTAGTTTTAAATATAACCTTGTCATAATTATCATAAGGTCTACATTATAAACCCATAAATTACGAGTTTAATTAATATCAATTCACATAGATAATTTGTTTCCTTGGAACTGGATACCAACGTATAATCACTGCGGTAGTTTCCTATGCGATAATTGGTACAGATCGCGTTGCGTTGCGTTGCATTTTCCTCGCTGCAGGTTCCGAGGTTCAAGGCCCGCCGGCTTACGTAAATGTTTCCTTATCGCTTTTCACCTTACATCACTTGACTGTTAAGGTGTAATAGTGTAATTCATTCTGGTATCAAACGTCATTATCATTATTATATACTTCATTAGTGAACTTTGTTGTTCGGACATTTTTAAATATATTAGACACTAGCTTTTGCCCGCGGCTTCGCTCGCGGTAATTTATCCCCTTTGGGGTGGAATTTATCAAAATCCTTTCTTAGGGGATGCCTAAGTCATAGTAGCTTTATGCATGCTTATAGTCTCAGCCCGATCAGTTTAAAATTGACAAAGTTTCATACAAAGTTTCATCCCCTATTTTATCCCCTTGGGGGTAGAATTAATAAAAATCCTTTCTTAGCGGATGCCTACGTCGTAACATCTACCTGCATGCCAAATTTCAGCCCGATCCGTCCAGTAGTTTGAGCTGTGTGTTGATAGATCACTACGTCAGTCACCTTTGAGTTATATAGGTATATTTAAAATATATCTTATTCTTCTTCAACGGTAAGGAAAAAAATATTGAAACGAAAAACTTGACTTGATAAATGATTTTTTATTTGATTTGATTAATATACTATTTTAATGCCATGTTGCTATTTAAAGATTGAAACTGATTTAACACAAATAATAATATAATAAGATAAAAGGTTACCAGTAACAAGTGAGTTTCTTGCCAAGTCTTCTCAACTGTACTTCAGTTTTACCACACTTACACGTAGGGGTAGTGATAAAAATTATTTTCAATACCACATTAGTGTAACGCATTTAATATATGACATATGTATATTCATTAAAACAAAAATACAACGGAAAGTAAAGATCAATGTAATAGTATTATATTCAAATTTGGTAATAAGTTTAATGGAATAAACGGAATGTGACACCCATGATTCTACTCTTGCGTTGCCCGCATAAATAGTATCACGGTCATATGATAATGTGATGTACATAGATGTTAAAAGGATCATCTTGATTGGCATTCCATATTAAAAAAAAACTAGAAATAAGGACCTTGTAAATCAGTAACCAAAATAATGTGTCCTACTGTACCTGACTTATCACCTATTCTAATTCGATTACTAAATAATGTCGCATAGTGTACCAGGCTGCGCACGCGTCACCGTTACATTACTTCCCCAAGTTATGTAACAGGAAAGGGGGGGTGTACTGATCGAGTGAAAGTGCGACGAGGTCGACGACCCCCGCGCGGCGAATGTCAATGCGAACGGTGCGTGTGCGCAACGAGGGGGGAGTGGGGGAAGGTCGGGGGAGGGAGACGCGGGAAATTGGGTTACGCAATAAGAGTGAAGTGGAAAATGATCGGGAAACGAAAGTAGCTGCTTTTTTTAAACTAGCAACGAGTCTATCGTGGTTTATTTATTGGTATTATCACTTGATTTATAGATATAAAGACCTAGAATTTATTATTATATAGTTTGCATTCCACCATGGGAATTAGGTAAAAAGCGTTTTGAATGATTGAAAATTCTTACTATGCCTACTCTTTATGTTCATGTTTTACTGACAGATTTAATTAAAAACAAACACCTATAGCAATCTGCGGGGAATATGCATCAACGTTTGTAAACAAGGAGAATGGGTCTACATAAAGTAATAATTCCTACACTAAATATAGTGATACACTGTCCAAGCAAAGCGGTGAAACTTTACAATAAATTGCCGAAAAAACTTAAAAATATTAAATAAATTAAGTTGGTTTACCAAAAAAATTAAATCACTGCTATTAGAGAAATGCCTGTACTCAATCGACGATTTGTAAAATTATTTTATTATTAATGACATTTCTTATGGCAACTTGAAAATCTATTGTTAATATCACTACATTCAAACTCAATGTATAAAATAATCTATAATAAAATAATAAATCATATAAAATAATAACGCTATAAAAATATAGGGGTTGGTAATAGAAATTACTATTAAATTTCTGTAAAAAAATCTAGAAGTTTTGCCCCAATCAATTAAAATAAAATGTAGTCTACTATATGTCATCAGCTAACTATATTGTATATTGTATGTTTGGACGGACGACATTTTACACTATTTGAAGAAATCTTTTATATTATATTACAGTTTTAAAGACACATCAATCTAGGAAGGCAATTAAAATATTGTTAACTGTAATAATAAAATAGCAACATTTTGCACACATGCTCACATTTTCTAACACCTATATCTATGTTTTCATTCATAATTTATGAGCCGCGTTCATGTCACACTCTTGTATGGACTTCAAATTTTAATCATAAATATACTTCCATAAGGAAATCACGTAAGTCTATTTTGACCTTAAAATGCCGTCGAAATGGAAGAATGCAAATCATTTAACATCGATTACAGAAATATTCACCTAAGTCTCAAAAAATCTGGTGAAAATAGAGCGTAACAAAGACAAATAAGTAGGTACAGCCGAGATACTTCTTTTGGCAGTGATGATGTTGCAAATGGATGACATAATATGCAAAGCTATACACAAAATATATAATTTATAATAGAGTTGCGGCAATAATCGTTATTTTTCTATTTGAGGTTTTTTTACCCTACCTCTTTAACTGATCGGCCGTCAAATCATAATTTACACCCTTTATGGTTATCATCATCTTACACGAGTCCATAATTTCTTAGTACCCAAAGACATAACACTACTGAGAAAAAAAAATGAAACGTTTACTCATATTTTAAAATCAATCTACATTTATATTCTAGTTATTTACTTGATATGTTGTCGTCTTCTATTGCAGATTTAGTGCAGATTCTGGCAGTTTATTATAAAAATGAAACGTTTACTCTTTTATCTATATTTATATTCCATGCCTTCTCGGCCTCTTTGACAGGAGTGCTCGCTGGGCGCATAAAAGATAATAACTGGGACAGACAGAACAACTGATTGATTAATACAACAAAAACGACAGACGATTAGGAATTTTCGGAAATACATTTTAATATTAAAAAACAGCGTGCTCTTAAATTCATATCAATATCCAACAATCTCCAGACAGTTTACCTTCTTTTAAACATTATCTTTTTTTATTTATTACGATGATAGCAAACAAGCATACGTGCTGTCTGAAGGTAAACTGTTACCGTAAGGTGTTGCCGTCTGAAACACAAGAGTTGTCACGTGCAAGTCGCCGACCCTTATGAAACCTTAATATAATATACCCTTCTTGGAAAACTCCATGCTGTAGTCTCTCGACAAAACCTCGGCAGGCAGTTCATTCCACAATGTAAGTGAACACGGGAGGATGCACTGTCCGAGACTACTTAGGTTCCAGCGTATAGGTATGTTGTTTGTCACAAAAAAATATACTATTTATCCACATTTTATAGCAATTTTGTTTGCCAGCTTTCTGCACACGATTACGAGTTGTCGGAACACCTGAAGTGTCACGTGAGTCTTTAAGAAACCTCAAGAAATCCTTCTTGAAATGTATCTACTTATACTGCAATTCAAAATGTTTTAAAATACAATCCCATATATATATGATATAGTTTATATCGAGAATTAGTCAGCGACTTTACATTCGTATCATGCCTACATACCTACACACTTCTAAACAGTTTTTATCTACACTTCACAGTTATTTGGGACATAGTAACCCATATCTGTAGCGTCGGTGAAAGTTGTAAGTTGATTTTGTAAACAAAACGATTTCCTTCTGCATCGCTAAATGTTACGTTGAGGTTGCGTTTCGGTCGTCACCGAACATTATGTATTACTTTCTTCTCTGACCTTAATCCACGGCTTTGGCTAAACAACATTATAATGTGACATACATACGGATGTTTGAAATGTTAAAAATAGAAAATTTAGGTTAGTTTGTTTGTGTTTGCATGCAATAATTTGGTCTGTACCTCATCATGATAATAGCTTTTCTCGTGCCTGCTCTGTACAGGTCTATCATCAGAAGAGGGGCATTTAACGTACGTAGGTAGGTGGCGTGGTATATAATAAAATAATAAAGGCTTTTGCTACTTCTTGGGGATAAAAAGAGAGTGATGAAATGTTGTATTCTAACTCATTTTCTCCACTGCATTTTATTAAAATTTAAGAGAATAGAGAATTTATAGATTTAAAATAATAACGTACTATACGTTAACGTATGGTACGAATTATTATTTTAAAATAAATTTAATAAGTATTAAAAATATATTTTATTAATAAATATATTATTATTTTGTCCCATTAAAAATATCTGCTTAAATCATTGCAATCATTGTACTATAATCAATATAGTCATTAGTATACAATATTACATAAGTACATTTTCATCAATAGAACCAGACCTCTTTTAAGACTTCAAAAATTTGGTATAAAAAATACTTATTTTTCTTATAATACAATATTATTGTCGGTTAATTAATTAAGTAAACCAAACCTAAACTTTTACTTAAAGTGAGACGCAGAGATTATAAACACGTATAAGTATATAATAAGAGCTATTCAAGATAATTAATTTAATCCCCACTGAATAGATGAGTGTACCGAACAATCTCGAAACGAGGTGACCGCGATGCCGCGCGGTGAAATGCACGCGAAAGTGACCCCAAACATGAATACTAGCTTTATAACGGTACACGACGCTCTGTACAGGCGTTGTGCATGTAGCCAATTAAATCTATGAGTTTCAGTGCCATACCAAACCATATTTTTATATATAAAAATAACATGTCACGTAGTTTGTCCGCGATGGACTCCTAAGCTACTGAACCGATTGCAAATTTGATTTACACATTGTGTGCAATTTGATCCAACTTTAGATACTAGTCCCAATATTATTTTATTCAAGAATCTTAGTCACAGCAAGGCGTGGCTGGGTCTACTAGTATTTTTATATATAGACTTGAGGTGCATTTCACACAAAGACGTCTGCGTGGGTACCTCAGCCTCACCTATTTCAGCCGCCAAGCAGTTTGCTTTGTAAGTTGCAATGGTTGTAGGGTACAGATTAAGCAGTAAAATTACAGGATAAGATGCAAGACATCTTGGTCCTCTGGAATGGCAACGCATGAGTGGTATCATAATAACGTGATGCAGTAGTGTAGTTCATATAGGCGACGGTTACCACCTGCCATGAGGTGCAACGACAGCTTATCTGCCATTCTTCTTATATACATCAATATATATATTTAGCTGTTTTGCCGCAACTTTGTCTGCAAAAACTTTCATCCCCGATTTCACCCCCTTACTTTTATACAAATTCTTCAGCAAAGGCCAGTTTCCTTTATATGGGAATTAGTTGTTAGTGTCCGAAGAAGTCACTTCTCCTTACCAAGACCTACAACAGACTAGCTATTGAGAAAAAGATCCAGAAAAAGTCTAAACAAAGGATTTTCCCACCTCATGGGTTTTTAAAATATGTAAACGTTTAGTTAATTTTATTGAAAAAAGAATAAAAATACATTTTACGACATCTTGGCAATCAAATAAAGCCAAAAATAGTATTTCTTCAGTGTCTACATTAAGAAAACTATATTTTTTTATAAAAAACTGCTCTATTTGTAAACACTTCCAATTAAACTCAGTGAAGTACAGCGTAAAATTTGTAAGCATCTATTATAAATAAACCACAGATATTGAGATATCAAATCGGCGCGCTCATACCGTTATAATATAATAGAAACATAATCCAAGATGGCGTCTATGTCTCAATTAAAGAAAGTGTCACAGGCAAGCGCGCAACACGTAACGTCAGTAACTGACCCTGTTACTCGCCACCTTTCGCCTGACTTTCACCGATCGTCTGACCTACATTTGTGTGCAACATAAACCACCGTTTTGTTATGTTGGCATTACCATTAATGACCGTGAACTGCCCACGAGTTTTAACTTTTGGGCGTGACAGTTATTATTTTTAATCTGTGCCTATAATTCAATGTCAGTATTTTCGCGGCCTTGGAATATAATTCATTGTTTCGATACCATAATAACATAATAATAAATATAAGCATTGAAATAATTTATATTATTTAATTACTACTATTCACGACTTAAAAACTATTATGATATTATTAGTAAGTGCAATTACTAAATTGCAAGGCCTCACATCGTTCTTTGACGAGTCAAAAATTCTAACAATTAGGGTTTAAATTTGTGATATACGAAACTAGCTATTATCAGTGACTTCGTCTGCTTTTTTGACAACCTGTTCTTCATAACATGTCGTATAACAGACAAACAGGTTCACACTTTGGCGTTTATAATATTCTTAGGGATTGATGGAATACATACAATTAAAATTAGAATTAATTAAAGTATTTCAATATAGTACTCATTAATTTTCTACAGAATAATCCAAAGTAACCGAGTATTGCCAGGCAATCGACTAGTGACTGGTAACTGCATATAAATATACGCAGACTTATACAAACAATAATATCTAATAACCCATAATAACTTAGAACAATTCACACAACGCCATCTAGTCCCAAGCTAAGCACCACTTGTATAACGTTTGTTTGATGTAAGAATCGAACCCACAACTATGAGAAATAAGTCTATGTAAAGATATACCAGCTAGATCCCCCATCCAATTCAAATGGGGATCGAAATTACGAAGGCCTGAGCCGAGGTCCGAACCCTAAGTGGTGCCCACAGACTGAAGTCGCATCCGTCAGGCGGGAGTTGGCCTTCAGCCGCTCCACAAGTCCTTCCGCGTGTTTAGAGTGCCATCTATACTCGCCCCCTATAATCCGGTGAAACTGTAAAATCTAACTGCGACCAAGAGTAGTCCAAAAAATAAATATATATATGTAGATTATGAATATTATATTACATGCCGGATCTATGTAATATTACAGATATCCAAAACAAGATGGTAACGAGATAGGCTCGTCCCAACGGGCGTCCCAGTTCCACGTCCCGTTAGTGGGAGAAAGTGTTCGACGTGCGTTGCATTGCCTATGCAAATTATGCAATTATGTTTCTGAACGTGCCGCCTAGCACCTCGCTAGCGTCTCATCATCGGTGTCTACCAATGATACCAGATTAGAGATTCTCCCTCAAATATGGGGGATTTTGGGCCACTAACGAAATGATAATGGAATTATGCATCCGCCTACACTGACGGTATACTGACGGGATATATATCATTGTAGGACGATAAGATGACCAAAAACTCAGATTAGTTATCCCATCATAGCGAATTCATCAGGAATTAACTATGATGGTTTCCAGCGGGAACTGCTTTGAATATAGTCACAGGTATTCACCCCATTCCATTGCAAATAATCCTTAGCTCCCCAATAATGAGAGAAAATCCTAAAAGGGTAAAAGTAGGGATTGTAGGGATGAAATTTTTAATCAAGGTATTTAAAACGTGCATGCAGGCCACTAAATTTAAGAACTCAAGCCTTCTGGCTAAAATCAACAAGAATTGTGCAATAGATAACTTTAAAAAGAGATATAATCATTCAAAAGTTTTTTTATACAATTGTCTCTCTTTTGTGAATTTTACTTTAAAACCAAAAATAATTTTGGACGGACAAAATTTGGTGGATATGTCAACAATGATCTGGTAACATTGCCAGCGTCTGATCACGGCCGTCAACAGAATCAGCGGAGATTTGTTTGCAGGAACACGTAGCGTGTAGCATCGAATACTCATTTCAAGGTTTTAAAGATTTATAAGCTTATGCTGATATTGAATAATTTGTATTGTAATAAAACAATAGTTGTGCAGGGTTATTAACCCTGGAGTTAGGGTTGCGGAAGATTGCTTGCGCATTCCCTTAACTAACAAAAGGTTAAGAGAAGGAACACCTAGGGGTTTGTAGCCGGTAAGAGTCCAGCAGTATCGCGGGGTCATTTAAAACGTACATTATTATAATCTTTATATTTAAATTAATAGAGTCTGCTATCGAATAAAATTACATATTAGAAACATCATTTAAATTCATTTCTGCACAAGTGTGTATTGCTAGCAAAGAATTGATGATTGATGTTTCGCTCCGTTTTTTGTAATGATATAATGGAAATCATAACGTGTCATATAATAATAATAGAAACATTTATTCAGCATTACGTCAATATGCTTATTTGCAATAATATTAGGTACTAGGCTGAATGTGGCTGACTATATAAATATATGTTATATATAAAAGTGAGCCGTCTGTTAAACATTATCATTTAAATTCAGCATACCTAAGTACGCTATATCTATTTTCTATGTACATTAAAAAGGAGAATTTTTCAATGGACATGATTTTTGATTAGGTTATTTTCTGACTCAAAATATCTCTTACGAGGTAGACCTCGCATAAAGTCGCTTGTAGAGTTATAGATGCCTTACGTTTTTTGCAGCAGCTTGCTTTGTAAATATAGGTTGGTTATAGGATGAGACAAGGTAGAGAAATTATAGAACAGAGGTAGATATAAGAGGCTTGTCATCTCCGTCACATAATATCATAATATCAAATACTTCGTATATATAAAAGACGATTACCACTTAACATCATGTACGCAATCAGATTGTTTGCAATTACAGTTACATAAAAAAATCGTTAAGTGTAATATTATCTAATTACTTTAACAACATAACAGTCATATATCATTTGAAATATATCATCTAAATACAAGAGTAGATATTAAAATTTATTATAATCTTGAAAACAATCTTTTTAGAACATTTACATTAAAGTAACGATCAGATCAGAATCAAATAAAAAGAGCACGACTATTAAAATTACATCATTTCTCCTCGCGATGTACAGTTATGCGACTCCGATACAGAGAAGCAGAACGCAGCTTTCGAACGTCTAACAAGAATGATCTAACGTGACAAAGCGAAAAAATGATGCCACCCGCCATATTCGTGTAATGGCGGCCACAAAAAAACTAACGGAATAAAATACCTAACAGCCGAGCGGAGAAAGGCTTTCGATTGTCCCACATTTCACCGCACGCGAATTGACAGCGGCAACGCGGGAAATTCTAACATTCTATTTTCAAATCTTATAGCTACAGCGGAAATGTCAAAGTCGTTTGGCGGGAAATTTGACGTATGCACCAATTTGAAATAGGAAGGTAGCTAGCGATGTCTATGCGCAACAGCATAATGCGTAACGTCTCGTTCTAACCCCTGCATTAGGTGCATTGTCTTGCTCACGTCGCGACATTGAAAAAGAAAGCACTAGATTTTTTACCGCCATTTTACTTGAGAGTATGTCGAAGAAAGCTGAAATGCATGTGTGTAATATTAGAAACGTTTCATACACCAGTTGCATCGCATTAGTGGTCGTTGCATAAGAAAATTGCATTTCCCCAGCGCTCGTTCTATGCGACACATTGTAATTGATTGATTTTCACCGATATGAATTTTTACTACGATCCTACATACTATGATAAATTCAACACAATAGATATAATAGATACCTTACCGTTTGTTACCTTATAAAAGACTTTATACTTATATATGTATATTATTTTACCTTACCAAATGCCTTAAAAATAATATTAACATTATATTTAATTCAAAACATCATCGCAGGTTTAACTCTTGTTGATTATAATACTGACTACTGAATTTGAATCATTTATATTAATTTGTCTACCATTTGTTTTATAAGAATATGAAGAAAAATTATTAATTTAAATACTAGGTATTTCAATTAATAATTAATATTCTTTAATAACAATTACGTTATATAAATGTCTCAAAATATGCAACCAACTTGCGAACATATAACTTTTACACCTATAAAATGGGATTGTTTATGGTTATGATAAAATTAATAAGGGATTAATAAATCTGGCAGTAATTCATATGTATTATAGAAATTAAATCATCAAATATAGAAATCAGATTAGTACTGATTTCCATGATGTGATAGTTCGCATAACATTTAGGGTTTTTTTCTTAATCTTTATTTAATTAGCTAATACATACTCTTATTGTACTGCCACAGAGTTTCAAAGAACAGTAACAAATTGTGTGGAATTACATTATTGGTTAGTAGTTATTCTTAGATAGTAATTATCAGTTATTATTATTATTACTTTTTATAGTTGCTTTCATTGGAATGGGTTCATTGTTTTTTTTTATTAGTAGTCATGCGTTGCCGTTCCAGATGTCATGTATACGTGCCCTGTAATTTTACTACGTTACGTGAAATTAGAATATATGGTCGTTGATATTAGATACATAATAATAATAATAATAATCTGAGAACAGCCCACACAGCGCCATCTAGTCCCAAGTTAAGCTATCAAAGCTTGTGTTACGGGTACTAGATAACAGATATAAATACATACAATTTTTTTTTTCGTAAATACATACATAATATATATAGAAAACACCCAGACCAATACAAACAATCGTACTCATGAATATAAATGTTTGTGCAGTGCGAGGAATCGAACACGCGACCATCGGAAGTATGCGATGTGCTACACCACTAATCAAGGCCATCATGCAGAGTACAAAGTCTACAAAGAAAATGTCAAAAATCCCAACTAGTGTGATGGTATTAGGTAAGTACCTACTGCCTATAGAAGGAAAATTTTGTAGAGTCGTCTGCGTGGGCACCTTTGTGATACTCAGTTGTACATAATACCTTATTCCTTAGGAATGGTGGTTACATTATGTAATGTGAAGTAGGTTTGTTAATTTAAGTTCATAAAACAATACCGTAAGTACCTACTATTAGACCGATAAACCAAAAAATATGGGACTGCTGCTCTATGGTATTCAATATAATAATAATTGTGTACAATACCATTATTATATTATTTCACTATATATTATATATACATGTATATATTATTAATACGTGAAGCAAAAACTTTGTACCCCTTTTTAATCAAATTGCGCGAATGGAGGAGTAGAAAATTTCGCGCACTTTTAGTTTATATATAGAAGGTAGAACGTATATTTTTTTATATTAAATCAATAAAAACTATTATACTACTATATATATACACTATCATTTATTTGACACACACACACATATATCTGTATACTCTTGTTGATTGTTAAACTTTGTGGTCAAATTTAAAATAGATTAATATTGTTTGTCTTTAATATTATTTGTCTATAGTCTTACTAAATGTTAAATTAATTATGGTCGAATTTCAACCACTGGGCGAGCACTGGTAAATATAAAATGGCAACATCAGTATCGTGAACTTGACCGCCACGATAGCAACAAAGCCTGAACTAGCAACACAATCGCGCGGACTTTCTTCTCTGCACGTCGCGTCGTGAGCCAAAAGTGTCACGCGGCCCCGAAACTCGCTCCAGTTACCGCCGATTGTGTATCTGTACACAAGATGGCGGCCGGCGCCATTTCACTGTGTATAATAATAATTAATAATAAATTTGACAATTTACCCAGCATTATCTAATCCCAAGCTAGGGAGAAGGGAATTGTTAGTAATGTGGACTAATGATGCCATTGCTACCAGGTTGAGTACAAGCAGTTCCCCTTGGAAACTATCATGATAAATTCCTGGTGAATATGCCTCACTCCACTGGTGCCACGCCAGCGTAAACTGTTAGCGCAAACGGGTGCAACATTCCGTTCTCATCCATAAAAACCATAGTGGTTCATCATCATCATCTGCTTCTTCCTTATCCATTTAAAATGTTTTTCGCTTCCATTTATAGTTGTTATTTACTTCCTTTCTTACCATATCATCTCTCACACAGTCCATCCATCTCTTTTTCGGTCTTCCTCCAAAACCATAGTGGTTAATTCCTGGTAATTAGTCAATATGGGCTGACTGACCTCATGCTCATCTTATCATCCTCTACTAGTACCCCGCCAGCGTAAACCGTTAGTGCAGACGGGTGTATTCCATTATGATTAATTAAAAAAAAGTCTCAAGCTAAGCTGAGCTTGGTTACTTGGAACTAAACAATTATAAAAAATATACAGAAAGAAAATATTTATAGAAATACTTAAATTTTATTTCCACTCTTACAGTTACATTTCTCTTTATAAATACATAATAATAATGATGTTTGCAGCAGCGCGGATAGATGGTTTTGAAGCCATAATGCGAAATAGAACTGCATCACTGATGTGTAGAATTTGGGGGAGCGCAAACAGCCTCCTAAACACCATATCCAATATGTCGGATTGTCCACTTCAGGGGCACTGGATATCGCTGCATTGCTGCGGACCCAGGGCTTCTGGACGTGGACAAAGACATAAATATAAATATATGAATTAAATGTATAAAATTGTAATATACTAACATAGTTTATATTGTTTACTAACATAATATGGATGGATAAATATCCGCAATAAATGGAATAATAATAACCCAGAAAATTCATTTTAAGTAGCGCTTGTGTATGGGTATTAGACAACTGATATGAATACATTTTATTTTTAAATATATACATAATATACATAGAAAACACCCAGATCGATACAAACTATACTCATACATAGTCATACTCATGAATACAAATGTTTGTAGCGTGCGAGGTATCGAACCCGCGACCATCGGAAGTAAAGCGCTATGTTAACCGCTAGACCACTGATACCACCGATGCCATAAAAAGAAAACTACAGGTAACGAACTATACGTATTCGTTTTCAACATTTAGTTCTCTGTTTTTATTACAATTAAACGATTAATTTGTTAAAATCATCTGTCACTAGACAGTCAGTTATAGTTCTTGAGAATTACCTAATAATGTCAAACCGCAATACTCGATAATACGTTATGTATTTCATTGTACGAGGAAAATATTTGTTAAATCAAAACAATGAAAGGAATGAGTAATTTTCCTAGTGTACAAATCAGAATCTGTTGCCTCCATGTATGCCTACATTCACCTGTTTTTTTGTTCTGTATATATTATAATCTATACTAATAAATAAAATTGAAGTGTCCGTTTGTAATACCAAATTAATAGTATTTCAGTATATGGAAAAACATTTGGCACTTACATCAAATAATAAATTAAAAATTGTCTGTGTGGCCGTTCATGATGCCACAGATTATATAATGGTACTAATCTCTGAAACGGCTGGACCGATTTTGACGGCACTTTCACTCGCAGATAGCTAATGTACCTTTTATTATAGATTTTTTTAAACATGTACCTTGCGGGCGAAGTCGCAGGTAACAGCTAGTCTATAACAAACAAATACTGATAACTTATAGCTGTCTGTACATTGAAGAATTAGAATTTTTGTCTGTTTGTGTTTGACCGCGCCAATCTCAAAAATGACTCAACCGATTTAAGTCCAATATTCAATATTATATTTTAATTAGCTTCACTTACAGATATGTGTTTTATTTTATTTGTATCATAAATTACTAACATAATTTATAATTTGTTTACTGACATAATATAGATGGAATCCGAAACAAACAAATAAATAAATATTCCAATAGGTTTATAAACAAAAGAGTTATACCTACAAGTACAAAGTCGCGGGATCAGCTTGTATTTAATACAGTGTTAAGGTAACTTGGGATTTTCCATCGACGTGAACAAACTCGTTTATTTCTTTTATTTGATTATAAAATATATATATAATAATATTGTAATCAGTAAAGCTTTGTTTTTTTTTGCATATATATTTGTTTGTAGTTCATTAATTAAAAAATAAATGAACTGCCATTTTGTTGGAATTTTCATTAATCTTTCTATATGTAATTGAAATGGCAAACCATTTGAGCGCACATCTGATGGTAAGTGGTTACTGTCGCCTATATACTTTAACAACACTACACACATAACGTTATCTATTTTAAATATATAATACAAAATGTATTTATACAAACAATCACACTCATGAATACAAATGCTTGAAGAATTAAACCCGCGTCCATCGGAACTAAAGAGGAGTGCAAAACCGCTATACCACCGAGGCCGTCAATAGTGATAGAGCATTATAATGATGTATACCTCCACGGGAATCTCCCAGGAAACCACCCTGATAAATTCCTGGTGACTGGTGAATTGGTAACAATAGGCTAACTAATGAGCTAAATAATATCCTCTACTGACGGGACACCAGTGGAGGATGATAAGTTAGTGTAAACCGTTAGCGCTGGCGGGTGCACCATTCCATTATCATCCATAAAAAAACATTTTCAGTTAATTCCAGGTAATTCATCACCAAAGACAGTCCGACCTGCCCTCATGCTTATTTTATTACCTCAGCCAGCCATGGACATACACACCGCTTTACGTCCGATGGTCGTGGGTTCGATTCCTCGCACGGCACAAACATTTGTATTCACGAGTATGATTGTTTGTATCGGTCTGGGTGTTTTCTATGTATATTATGTATGTATTTACGAAAAAAAAAATTATCTATGTACTTGTATCAGTTATCTAGTACCCGTAACACAAGCTTTAGATAGCTTAACTTGGGACTAGATGGCGCTGTGTGAAATGTCCTGAGATTATTATTATTATCATCCATAAAAAACCATAGTGGTTAATTCCTGGTAATTCGTCACCATAGATAACCTGCCCTGATTCATACTCATCTTATCCTCCACTAGTACCAATCCAGCGTAAACCGTTAGCGCAGGCGGGTATACCATTCTATTATCATCCATTAAAAAAACTACCTCTTTAAACAAGCAATGATAGTGGTACATACACCCACATGTGTTACGACAAGGTACATACACGACTACCTTTATAATATTACCATGTTGACTCAGATTATGCGTCCCCGTTAGTGGGTAACTGTACGTCATAGATTGAGTGTGAGGCTATTGTTTGTTTTGAGTGTACCGCTTTGTGTAGGTGCTGATTGCTTGCTCCCGTATGTATAGGAGGTACTAAATACTATTCCAATATTTGCTAACTCAACATTGTGCGTCAACTTTTAAGATTGCTACTATGCTCTTACTTTTTTTTAATGGATGGTCATGGCATGGTGTTCTCGACTGCGTAACGGTATACGCTGGCGGGGCACCAGTAGAGGAGGATAAGATGAACATAAGATCAGGTCATAACGAACCTAACGAGCTAACGCGCATCGTGACAAATTCAACAGGAATTAACGATAATGGTTTCCAGGAGGAACCGTGTAGAGGTCAAGCTAACATGCTATTGCTAGCCATGGACTCATCAGTCTCCATTACTAATAATCCCCTTCTCCCGCTGATGATTTTAAGACGATATTGTTAGAGGGTAAATCAGGGGGATTTGGGGTTGTTAGTAATGGGAAATAGTGGTCTTATTGCTAGCATTGTACCATCTCTGGTTTACCTCCTAGCACTTTCCTTCGAAAAGTTTGTGGTTAATTCGGAAAATAAGGATATAATGGAGCAGTCCAGTGCTGGGAATTGGTGGTCGTCGCTAATACAACTAAAACCACAAATAAAATCACTGGATATACTAAACTCCCCATGGAACTCCTCTTGCTTTGGTACTTTTGAAGATTGACATTAAACTGTGTATTCATTTCATACTGAAACTAAAATAGAAAGAAGCTGAGAATTATTAGTAATTCTAATAATCCTCTTTCTATTTTTATTTGCGTTGCATTTGTGGTCTATTTTCGAGTAATGTACCATATCAGGTCTTCGACGAGAAACCATCGTAGCAAATTACTGGTGAATTCCCCATAATGACTTCTTTGTTCTGTGGGGCTAACTGACTTGACTTCTCATCTTGTCATCCTACACTGATCTTCTGCCAGCATATACCATTAGGGCAGGCGATCATCATTCATTGTTCAGATAAAGAAAACGACACGAAACTCTGCTTCAAACATAAAAACAACATTAATTCTTAATTTTAACATAAATCAGTCAATAGCGTAAATAAAACTACATAATAAATAATTGCTGCATCCGACGTAACAGCCAATAAGTAGGTACCTGCAGAGGAGATAATTTCTCGAGTCGGAATCAGAAAGCGCGGCGAACTTACACCAGTCGCATACTCTCTACCATACCACCCATTTCTTCTACTTTATTAATTCATCATATTTCCATCGACGCTTTATAATAGCTACTCTTCAATGTTGTCACTCGAAAGGAGCAATGGAAACATTAGTAAATGATACGTACAATCAGGTTAACGAAGCTGGATCGAGCCGATTGCGGCGAAAACGCTGTCGAGTCAATGTAGGTCACTGCCGCGCGTATAACGGCCTGCGCTCGATGTCCGCCCGCGTAACGTTACGTGTGGGAAATTATTTGAATTTGGAACGCCACTTTTTTTCACTTCTTTTATCAGGCTGCCAGTTGCCATTGTTCTTTTACATTTATTGTGTTCGCGCTGGTCTAGTTTGTGGTGATTACATTGGTGATGCTAAACGTTTACCGTTAGGGCATTATAGATTTGTTTGAATTACGAACACGCTGCGCTGGTTACAATATAATAGCGATAATAGTAACAGAACAGAGTGGCAGTTACTGTTATTGTCATCTCTTTCTATGAAAGATTTTAATTTTAAATTAAGAATAAATCATTGTTTTTTTATTTGTTTTTTTGATTATATTACCTTTGGTACATTAACATTGCCATAACAAGAATAAAAATTAGCACAGCACTTTATGTCATTTCCCAAAGAAAGGAGCTAACTTTAATAGTACGTATCTCTGTTGCTATCAAAAATAACAATTTCATAAAATGTAGAGTAGATGTACAAAAAACAATATTACTATAAGCAATACAAAGAGTTAAAAATAATGAAAAATATCCATAACTCCTACTTCACAAGCAGTTGTGTAAAAACATATAATAAAATATAATGTGATAATAATAATTAAAAAGTAGATCAATAATAATTATAAGTCAACACAAATCATACAGCGCCATCTATACTTAATCAAAGCAAGTATTTAGTCTTTCGTTTCAATGGCAACTAAATGTATCTACCCCAGAATATTACGACGACTATTGCGCATTCGGCTGCATTTTTTAGATCTTCTTTGTGCAGGATGATGGGCACAAAGGATAGGAGAATAGGTGGGCCATAGTCTGGGAGCCATAGCGTCCCTTGAAGCGACACCCAATTTTAGCTAGTTATACCTGCAGCGGTCCACCTGAATTCTCAGATTATGGGTATTAAACAACTACTAGAAATTATAATAATACTGCTGGTATTGTCATCTAATATCAACATGGTAATAGCAAAGCACCCACTTAAAGCCAATGCTAACTTTCCCTAGGTTTAGATCCTCTGTTTAGTAGTACATCTAAGCCAGACACAAATACTTGATACTTTCAATTAAATGTTATAAACCTATACAAAAATGTAACTAATCTTTATCTGCACGTGGAAGATATACGACGCACCTGTGGTCTAGCGATTTAGCACGCCTTACTTCCGATGGTTGCGAGTTCAATTTCTAGCACAGTACAAATATTTGTATTCATAAATACGACTGTTTGTATCGGTCTGGATGGTCTAATTCAATGTTTATTAAGTAAGTATTTATAAAAAAAAAATTAAATTATCCATAATACAAGATGCTTAGCTTAGGTCTAAATGATGCTGTGTGACTTGTCCTATTATATTATTATTATTGTAAGTAAGTAAAACTATTATTGGGATACTTTGTCAACATATTAGAACATGTACCAAACCTCTCTATAAATCATCGTGATTAACTCTTAGTGAATTAATTACTATCCGCAATCGGCAAACTAACCTAACTTCATGCTGGTCCTCCACTACTCTACCATCAACGTACCTACACCGTTAGCGCAGGAAATTCAATATTCCATATGCTTTCATACCATAGAGTCTATAATAGGAAAGCATATGGAATAGTGGCGAGGCGGTCTATAAAATCTATTCCATAGACTTTAAAAAACGTCTCACCTATTGCAGCCGCCAAAAGCTTGTAATCTGTCTTGCCTTAAAGTTGAAAAATCAGTAAAATTACGGTCTTCTGGCATTTATTACTCGTATGAGGATTGCCACACAATAATATACATAGTGCTATTCAAGTATAAAGACAATGGTTGCCATCAGATGAGTCGTCAGCTTACCATTCAGTATATATATAAAAAAATCCTTAAACAAGTATCAAGACTAGTGAATAGTGTATGCAATGCACCGACTATGCCTATATACAGCTTTCACTGCAGTGGCGCGGAGCCCGCATCGCTCTAACGCTAGTTGCTATTTCTATTTTTTTATAAAATTGGAATGGCAGACAAGCTGACGACCGCCCTGGTGGTAAGCTGTAACCTTGGCTTATATGACGGTAGGGGTTTGTCAGTAAAGAGGATAGTAGCGCTACTGCTAGCAATATACCATGTCAAGTCCGCCTCCACGCGGTCCCAACTGGAAACCAACGTGATTAATTTTGGCTAATATCGCCACGAGGGGCCGGCCTGACTACATGCTCATCCTGTCATCCTTCACTGTTGCCCCGCCAGCGTATACCGTTAGCGCAGGCAGGTGCATCATCACATTATCATCATTAAAAAAATTGTGGACTATATACGTGATAGATAAGAGATTAATTACATCTTAGTACAATGAAATAGCAACCTATGAACCTCTCATCAGGGTTTCACATGATAACGTCCGTAATGCTGTTCACATATATAGGTAACGGTTACCAGTTACCATTGGGTTGGTCGTCAGCATGGTAGCCAATCCAATTACAATTATTTAGGATTTTTGTAACAATATGAATTTGACTTCTATTGTGTCGAAGAATTAAAACAAATATGATTCTATATTTAGCAGTATCCTGTCGTAGATGCTTATATACCTACATTTACAGATTGTTACTATTGTTAATAATGTAAAAAATATTAATTCTACTCATTCACTAATTTCGAAAAATGGACAAAGATTCAAATTATAGTGTTTCTATAAAGTATTACTTATGGTACTTATTTTCATCTAAAACTGTATCTGAATTTAATTCTTAATTAGTTAATAAACATTGATAAATATCTACTATACTTATCAACAGAATGACTAATTAAGAATCCCTTTTAGTTTATTTGAAGAACATTACTCAGTAATTCCTCAGCGGTCGGTTAAAAAGAATGCAATTTCCTATACATCAACAGGAAATTTTCCGGTCGTGTAATGTTACAGAAAAGTTTTACAAGCCACTTTCCGCGCTCATAACTGCCATTGGCATTGCGTGTTTATACGCAACATCCACACACGTACACGCGCACGCGCCGTTAAGGTGGGGAATGACAGCGAACTGCTATTAATATTATTCAAACGATTTAAAAAAAAAGGTATTGATATTATATAAACGACTTCAAAAAATAGAGGTGTAATATTATTCAAAACAACTTCAAAAAACAAAGGCATTATTATTATTCAAAACGCCTTCAAAAAACAAAGGTATTGATATGTATTATTAAAATGACTTCAAAAAACAAAGGTATTAATATTATTCAAACGACTTCAAACAAAATAGTACGTTTTCAATTCGATGTTTTTTTTTCTAATAAAAACAGATTACCATACAAAATAATAGTAATACAATTTTCAAAGCGTCATCTAGTCGTAAGCTAATTAGAGCTTGCAATATATATACTAGACAAATGATAGTGATACTTAAATAAATATATATAATACTATCACATCTTTTTTTATTCTTTACCTACTCTTTTCTTTCTATATATAACAGATATTCAAATAAAATAATAATTATACCCAAAACAATATCAGTAGTACCAAAAGTAACCCTGAATATTAAAACTTATAATCTTTAGCTCTATATTTAATAGTATAGACGTGTCAAAAAGTATTCATGACTTTTTTCTTTGCTACGAATTTGCAACCTCCTTTCTTCCTGCTCTATGTAATTACTCATGCTATATAACATGTTTATATACTATAATTGACCTTCTCTGAATCATCACCTTCCAATACAAGAGTCAACCGTACACTTAACACACAAAGACAAACAGTGAATCGCGCGAAAGTATGACGTGTCCCCCTCATAACACACACTGTCATAAAATTGCGTATTTACATAGAAGCACACATACGCAGTTGTGAATGCACACGTTACATAGATAGTGTAATATATATGCATGTGTGAGTAAAGAAAGGTGTTTTACTAGGTGAAATGGGAACATTTAGTTGTGTGTTCGGACGAGTTAAACGGAATAGGCAATTAAGCACGCGTCCGACGTCACAATTACGGGTTTTATTTAATTTTGCATGTTAATTAGGGAGGGGAATAGTCATCGTTTACGGAAAAATTACATTATTATTCAATAAAAAAAATCCTCAATTTTCATACAGATTGTCACCTCACATTCGTAATATTAATATAGTAATCAATAATCTCTTCATACATAATATTGTCATTGAACTTCTTTATAAGTTAAATTCTATTAGTTCATTAGTAATAATATTATTGACTATATCTTCTATATAAGTAACCCGTAGTGGCATCAGTTATTTCGACAAATACCTTGAATGGTATACAGAGTGCAGTTGTACAATCTGATTAACATTGGCTTACATCACTCCTTCTTTAATTGGGTTATTTACTATCGATACTGTTTTTTTTTAAATAAAGTTCAGTTAAAAAAAAGTGTTGTGTATGTAGCAGTACATTTGTGGCAGAAGTAATAAACAGTATACCTACTGTGCAATAAATATTTATCATATTTATTACCCAGCATTTTCAGTATAATTATTTTTGATTTCAAATAAAATATGACAGTTCATTATTTATGACTCTTAAATAATGACATAACTTAACATAGTAAGTCTAACTTAATAGATAATTCATTGTTACTATTTAAATAAAAAACATTGTTTTAATTTATCCACAGAGTAATTAATACATTTTATAAGAGTTGCCATCATATTGAAACGTTAGTTTCGTTTTCAAAAGGGATGCCAACTCTTAATAATAATTATGTAAAACAGTATATTGAATCTATACTGTTTTAAATTTGACTACTTTTTATATGTATAGGTAATTAGTAAAACTCTAGTGTGTCAACAGCCATGATCACAGGGAAACTGACCTAAGTTTACTTGTGATCATGGCATGTCAGTCATCATGAAACACTGCCGAAATTTCGGGAACTCAATAAATAAAATCAATAAAGTGATAAGATCACGTGATTTTTATTAATTATACATATAAATTGAATATATTTAATTGTTTAAAAGAGAGTGATAAAGCCGTATCGCACAAGCAATCTCTTCCAGACAAGCTTTAGATACTGGAGACAGAAAGTTTTAGATGGCGCAAGAATGGTCTAGAGAAATAAAAAAGTGTCATATAATATATTATAGATGGTAATGTAATATGATTCCACTCAATGAAGTGTATACTAGATATCTCGTCCGGCCCTTTCACTGAGAGAAAACCTTGAAAAGTAGGTCCAGTCGTGCTATCCCTTTGTCTGTGGACGTTCACAGTAAATAGAAATTTATTTAAAATTTACACATAATTGTCTTTTTAACAATTAACATTTTAGTCGCATTGTTATATGCGATAAGATATAAATCATATTATTTGCACCAAATAAAAACAGACTGAATTAAGCTCAGGATAGAAAGAAATTTGCCCAGCACTGGGACCCAAATCGCCTATTTATAAATGTAAGAAATTAAATAAGTTATAGTGAAAAGAGATTATATTTGATCACTACAAAGATTTCTTCCTTTTCTTGTTGGAAATATTTTTTTTATTATAATGAAAAATACAATCCATTTCCACTTGACCATATGCATACCTATGTATATACAAATAAAAAATACAATAAATATTTTTTAATTGTAATGAATATTGTTAACAACAGAAAGAATTGTTAGAGAAACACCTGTGTAACTTAAGTTAGGTACAACGACTACGAAATATCCAATTAACATCAATACCGTAAATACCGCGCCCGCACCGGTAAACGGTATATTATATCTACGGATAGCATAATATAAACAAAACTTACATAAACCAGCGTGACCCAGAACTTGAGAGAAAGGTCTAGTACAAGTCTCCCCCCCCCCCTCACGTTTCCTCCACCACTAGCACGCCAACAGTCGCTGCAACAGCAACAGACAGACCTACAGCCATTTTGCATCTCAATTTTATGACATTGCATACTAAAACTCTATTGTATACTATGAGATGTTATTACCACTTTATTTTTAATAAAGTAATTTAGTAGAAAGTAAGTAGAGGCATCTGGATTTTACTGAGATATGCCAGTAATAATTATTGGGTATAGTAAATATCTCACCTTTTCCTCAGAAAGAATAATCTCAGGACAATTCACACAGCGCCATCTAGACACAAGTTAAGCTAGCTAAAGCTTGTGTTATGGGTACTAGACAACTGATACAAATACATAGATATATTTTTTTGTAAATACATGCATATTATACATAGAAAATATCCAAATCGATACAAACAATCATACTTATGAATACAAATGTTTCTGCCGTACGAGGAATCGAACCCGCGACTATCGGACGTAAAGCGGCGTGCTAGACCACCGAGGTCGTCATAAATAATCTACACATGAACGGTACTATTTATGTCTGATGATGAAGTGCTGTGCTAACAGGTGAGACATCTAATTATTTGTCATCTCAATGTCATAAAAATTACCCGATAACAGTTATAATAAATATATTATAATCATTTTGATCCGTTACATTTTTTGTTTCAAAAGAGAAGTCAAGAATATGCCGATTTGGTGTGGATGCATGAGAGGAAGGAGATGAGAAGTTATAGAAGTAAACGAATAGACTCTGTAATAACAATGTCCAACAAAGGAATCTTTTTACTTTCTTTGGGAGAGATCTAAAATATAATAGATTTTAAAATGTAACCTGTTGACACACTATATTGACTGTATGTCATACCTGACACAGCTCTATATTCCTGTGAAAGCGGGCCCTAATGCAGCTTTCGCGTCACGGCCTAGTTACCCCAAGCCGGTACTGAAGGCACAGGCCCTTATCTAATTAATTTTAATTACTAATCTAATTAATAATTAGTATTTTTTTATGTACTACTGGCATGGCAAATAAGCTCTAGATAAACTCTGAAAAAAATACTCAGTCCTATTCCAACCGATTTGCTTTGTATGCTTTGGTTGAATGGTGGAAATAAGGCAGTGAAATTACAAGAAAAGGAGGCAAAATATCCAAGTGTTCTGAAAAGGTAAGTAATAATATCTAAATCCTCCAAAAAGGGAACGCATGAGAATGATTATTTCACATGATAACGTGATGTCTGCTTTCATGAATATATACGACAGTTGCCACTTATCCTCCGGTGCGCCGTCAGAAGCAGCTCTTCACAATTACATAAAAAAGAGATGACCGTCCGCCTGGTAAGTAGCGATCGTCGCATACATGACAACAATGCGTCTGAAAGACTGCGTCTGCAACACTATTGTCAGAAACTTCTAGGTTCTGTGGTCCCAAATACCAATAGCTTGTACTGGCTTAGCCTCCCCCGCTATTAATAATAATCTTTAAGCTATTGTTATCGATAGATTATCAATGAAAATGGTATGGTATATTTACATATATTTGAACAGGGCGGAGGGTTAGTAATGTGGTTTATGACTCCATAAGTAGCAATGTACCAAGTAAGTTTGACCTCCACGCGTTTCCAGGGAGTGAACAAACCATCATGACCCTAGTGAATTGGTCTCTATAGGCTAACTGACCTTACCCCATGGTTATCTTATCATCACCCACAAGCCCGCCAGTGTAAATCGTTAGATATATTGAATAAATATACATATGTTGGAACACTGACGTATATTTTGTAGTTGAAAATTAAAATCGAAACAATGCCATCTACATATTACATTAAGAACTTCTAGTTTAAACGTTTCTTGCGTAACGCTTCAAATGCTTTGTTCTGGCAAATGGCAAGTGTCAACTTGTCAAATTGTTAATATTCTATTAAATAAATACATGCTCCATAAAAATATTGTTATGTCAACTAATTTATACGATATAAATTGTTACCTTGAATGTTTTCATAAATGAAACCATTTAATTTTGTTCTCTGATTTTGCAATATGAACAAAGAAATTTATAATATAGCAACACAGAAATGATTATTTTTAGTTATCACCACACAAACCAGGTCAAGGAAGTGCAGGAAAACTGCTCGCTAAAAATATTTTTTTTGTTATTTTTAACAAATGCAATTATGTAAAATTGTCCTTTGTTCTTCTTCCAAAATGGTAGTGAGATAAAATAATCAGTTGTTCGTTATGAACGAAGGAAGTGCATGTGTGATTGGGAGGACAGAAGAAAACTAGGTGGTGTGACAGAAAAGAAAATACCGCATAGGGCTTTCCAGTTAGAAATTATCTACCTTTCCATTTATACATTATTATATCTACCATTATGAGATCATATGACCTATTAAAGGTACAGGACAACATTGTTTTTACAATTTCTATTACAAATAATTTGTCATAACATTTGACCCAGATACGGTGCCGTGTGCGTTGACCTATGGATGTGAATGCGGACTAAAGCACGATGTTATTTTTAGGATACAGCTTTGCAGATAATTAAATATTTATAGATGCCGTTCGTGATAAAAAATATATATATAACAAATTGTAGAAGCTCCCGTGAATGTTTACTTCATAAAAGGTGAGTTCTTTGTTCTAAATTCGAATTAAAAAAAATATTATTTGTGAATTAATTGTTTGATTTTAATTGTTTCCTTAGCATTAAATTAATGCATTAATGTATTTCAGATGAAACAACATGGTTAATTACTGCAAAAATGAGGATGGAAATTTTAGAAGAAATAAAGGGAAACCTAAACAAATATTAACTAAACATGATTCCATTTAGAAGATTTTTTCCTTTGAAGGGATCAATTTATTCCTAGTATTAATTTAATGTTTATCAATATTACAATTTTCCCATAAAGTGATACATAATTTGAAAATTTTGAATAATAGACCACACTGCCACTAGTGATTTCACAACAGAATCAAAGAACTTAAAATTCTAAATAGAAAAATAATATTGAGAAAGCATATCATCTTATGTAGCAACCCAAATAAAGAAAGCTTTGTGTTACTCTATGGAAAAAGGGCACAATTCCATAATTTAAAAATGGAATTATTTTGATTTTACCTCTAAAAATTATAAGATGGTTACTTAGCAAAAGAAACCCAGAAAACAAAGACAATATGATATTTACTGACTGAATCAAACAGTAAGTTAAAGGGTATAAGGGTAAAATTTGTACCTGGGCCTTATGCCCTAAGGCCGGGGTAACACTCGGCAGTGATGAAGAAGCAAAATGTTCGCACTCTATCGTTAATTGTGTGCACATTTACATATTTATTGGTAGGGGCAGCTGTATTTGATGCATTAGAATCTACTACAGAGAGGCACAGATTTGAAGTACTGCAAGGTGAGTGCATAACAAATTCAAAACAATTATATCTAATTAAGATAAAATTATATATTATTATTTTTACAAAACAGATTATTTTACAAAAACAATAACATCACCTTTCTTCTGCGGTTGAACCTCAGTGAAAGTTATTTTAGCTTTTAATAAAACCGGTTAGTTCATCCTCTTCTTTAACAATATTTTGTTTCTTTGAAAGAAAGTGACAAAAGAGTTGTATACTAAATTTATATGATATTTTAGTTACTATGAGAAATATACTTGTTACTTTATGTATTTGCAGTTTACTCAGGCACATACAAGAATTTTTTTTTATAAATAGTCTGTATCTTATGGAGATAAAAACTATTTCTCACAACTAGACAACTCTGTTCTTGACAGAGCTTAGAATTAATGAACTCTAAGCTCAGTTTCTTTCCTAAGATTGCAGTGCTATAACTAGAGCAAACCTAATAATAAAAAAGTACTATCCACAGCTATAGAAGGAATAATAATAAGAAAATACAATATCACGGAAGAGGACTTCCGTGTGATGGAGACAGTGGTGTTGAAATCAGAGCCTCACAAGGCCGGCCAGCAGTGGAAGTTCACTGGAGCCTTCTACTATGCCACTACTGTACTCACCACTATTGGTAAGAGGACAAAATATCTATTTTCATTTTTGTATACAATTGGAATAGAAAACAAGGTTATATCATAGTAAATTCTGAACAACCATCTCCGTACATATTTAGTATAATATAGGTACTTTGTATGCTACTCCCATTTCAAATCAGATTTTATTTATAACTTGTGTTAATTGATAGTTTTTCATGACTTTTTATATAATGGCAAATTTTTATAAATGGTATTTGAGCTGGCCTACCTAATGGGAAGTAGTTACTGTCTACTATATACATTGACAGCATCATTGCTGTTACAAAATTCTGTCCCATGTATTAAATTCCATTCATATTCTATATCCCATATAAATAATACATAGTCTATAGAAGACTATGGATTATTTATATGACATTGAAACCTTCAGAAAATAGCTTATTCCTCAATAAAAGTCTAGTAGCTGACCTGCATTTAATTTGACTGGTATATGACAAATTCAAATGGGGACATAGCTTGTGAAACAAGATGTTGAGGGCAGGTAGCATATGTAACTCTGTTTTCCACATTTAGCTTATCATTTTAGCCATTATATATGTAGGAACATCAGGCAGAATGGGCTATTTATCGTAAATCCAATTTCATTAAAAAAAAATTATGTCAATCCTTATTCAGGCTATGGACACTCGACGCCAGCTACTATCGGCGGGAAACTGTTCACAATGTTCTACGCCATTGTGGGGATACCACTCGGCCTCATCATGTTCCAGAGTATTGGTGAACGAGTCAACAGGCTTAGTAGGTAAGAGGAATTGTTTATCTGTACTAATAATATAAAGCTGGAGAATTTTGTATGGTAACCACACGCACTAATCTCTGGAACTACAGGTTCTAATTGAAAAATTCTTTCAGTGTTGAATAGTGCATTTATTTAAGAATGCTATAAATTTTATAACATCACGCTATTTACGGTAGTCGCATCCACAGGCATAAAAAAAGCAAATTATTTTAACTTACATTTAATTCAACAGTTTGGTCGGCCCAATAGGGTAAATCGTCAAGAATTAACAAAGCCATAAAAGGTTAGGTGTTTTGAGACTCCTTTGGCACGGGAATAACGCTATAATTACATATTTTTTGCTGACGACCTCGGTGGTCTAGCGTCTTAGCACACCGCCTTACTTCCGATGGTCGCGCCTTCGATTTCTCATATGGCACAAACATTTGTATTCATGAGTATGATTGTTTGTATCTATGTATTTGTATCAGTTATATAGTAAAGTAACACAAGCTTAAGGTAGCTAAACCTTAACTTGGATCTAGATGGCGCTGTGTGAATTGTCCTGATATTATTATATATATTGTCCATTTGTTTGTTACAGTGTCATAATAAAGTCAATAAAGCGAGCAATGAACTGCAAACAAACAAACGCGACAGAAGTGGACCTGATATGCGTGGTGACTACTCTCTCATCGCTGACGATCGCCGGTGGTGCCGCCGCCTTCTCCACCTGCGAGGGCTGGAGCTATTTCGATAGTGTTTACTACTGTTTTATCACGTTAACTACTATTGGTAAGTATTTATACTTAAGAATATCATAATGTTCTCCTAGGAATTCGTTAATTACGAACATCAATACTTTATTTAACATTTCTTTCCGTTTCTATATCTTACTACTGGCTCAATAAGCCCTTAGCAGATTTGTTGTGGAATTTGTTGACGGGAAAGCGAGGAAACTGTATTTTATATCACATTTTTTCTCATTAGTGAATAAAATCTCATGCATGATGTCTATAGGGTCCTACACTAAGGACTTTTAAATAAAACTTGGATATGGACTGTAACTTAGTATAATAATTTAAATATTGAAATACAGAGAATGAGATAGAATATTGAGCGCGCGTGTAGTATTCGGTGGCAAGATCAGAAGTAAGGGTGACGGTCGGTGCGGTGCTAATCGCACCCCCCTCGAGCCGCGCCCCGCAGCGTTGCTCGCGGACTCCAGTCCGGCGACCCGACGATGTCCGAACAATGTCTTTTAAGACTTGTAATTTATTGGCTCTTATAGTGCTCTCGCAAGGATATTAGTATGCACACCTATCCGATCTTTATATGCTCTTGCTCTATAGTCTACTTTCCTGACCGTTCTCATTCCTAAGTACTCATGTAATTCAGTTGTTCTGATGAATAGAGGCGCAGCAGTTATAGTTTTGAGTGCCTTATTACGAAATTGTTGCAAAATTTAGATATCATTGATGATTTAAATGATAGGGGACTTTTTTTTTTTGTGGATGATAATGGAATGGTGCACCCGCCTGCGCTAACGGTTTACGCTGGCGGGGCACCAGTGGAGGATGATAAGATGAGCATGAGGTCAGGTCAGTTAGCCCATCGTGACTAATTGAATTAAACACGATGGTTTCCAGGGGGAACCATGGAGGTCGACCTGACAAGGTACATTGCTAGCAATGGGGTTATCAATCCACATTACTAACAATCCCCTTCCCCCTGATAGGGGACTATAACTTCTTGTAATACATAAATACTGTATATTGACAATACTTGAAATCACCTGGCATTAACCAATATAGTTTCCAGTGGGATTAAGTAGAGGGTGACCTGACAAAGTACATAACAATCTCCTCTACTGGCAAACATTTAGAATATTGTTGTTGTATTGTCATTAATTTTGTGCCTACACTGGTATTATTTCTGGCAAAACTTGAGACCATTCCATTAGCACCTCTCCACATAAACACAGGTTTAAGTTTAGTAAAGACAGCACACGTCGAGACTGCGCGTCGAATGCGTTACTGATAAGACATGTAGAACACCATATGATGAACGTACAATATGTACAATAATTTTACCGGTATACTCACTACCTACATCACTACATGTTATAAAACAAAGTCGCTGTTGCTGTCTGTCCGTTCCTATGTATGCTTAAATCTTTAATACTACACAACGGATTTTGAAGCGGTTTTTTTAATAGATAAAGTGTTTCTAGACAAAGGTACATATATATATAATACATGTACAGGGGGCGTGTAGCTAGTATGACAATAAACTAATGTAGCGTCACCTCATTATATAATATATAACGCTGCAGCGGTGAAGTAATAACCACTGCGCTACAATATCATAGTCAATTAAATAACAAATAATTAACAGGTTTTGGTGATATGGTGGCACTACAAAAAGACAACGCGCTGAATCGAAAACCTTCATACGTTATGTTCGCTCTCATCTTCATACTGTTCGGATTAGCGATTGTTGCCGCCTGCCTCAACTTGCTGGTACTAAGGTTCGTTACCATGAACACAGAAGACGAGAAGAGGGATCAGCAACAGGCAGAACAGGTATGATAGAAAATATTAATTTCCGATTATTCCCATGTCCTAACAAAATTTCAAGTGAAGCTAACCATAATAGGTACATTAGTGAAAACAGCAACCAAATCGGTTAATCCGTTTCGGAGATTAGTGTGCATAAATGTACAAGCCTATAGACAAACTGACAATTGCTTGAATGTTTATCTCGTCAGTGGCCCTATATGTATGTATAAATATTTTTTTTATGAGAATTTGGTATATAAATAGTTAACTATTACCTTGAATGTGTCGATTATATACGAATATATTTTTCTTCCTCACAAAATATTAACATTTCATTTAGAACCTATATTTGTCAAAGAAATAAGTAATATAATAAAATATGGTGTCCTCAGGCACAGCAAGTGGCCGTACGTCTGGAGGGGGATGTGATCACGGCGGACGGGGCCGTGTTGCGTGGTGTATCACGCGGAACTCGACTGCCAGCAGACCCCCGGCACATCGCTACTGGTAACTATCATACATACTGTACTTCAAATAAGTTTATTAAGCAGATGAGGAAGCATATAGGATGTGTAGCCCACGCATGCATAAAATATGATGTGATTATGATGTATTTTGCACGAATGGTGAGATAAGGTAGTGAAGTTACTGGTAACGGAGGCATGATATCTTGGTCCTCAAGAATGCCTACGAATAGTGTCATGGCCGGCATGTGTTGATGTGACTGCGGGGCTGTTTATGTATATAGCCGACGCCTAATGTATGTTAACCCTAGATATACCCAATACTAACAAACATATATTGTTGTTATAAAGAAGTTTCTGAGCTTCTCTCTGGATCTACTGAACCAATTTTGAAAACTCTGTATAGAAAAGCCCATTTATCGAGGAACGCCTTAGGATATAACATCACGCTAAAACTAAATTAAATATTGTGACATAAAATAAACAACTCTTTGATATCATAGAAACTGTGAGTGTATATTCTTTTTGATTAATACTATATTCTGAATTTCTAAGGTATTTACGTTATATTTTTTAACAGACATAACTTTGACATTAATTTAAATATCTAATTTTGCATGTTCATAGACTTTGACTGATTTCAAAATGGAAACAGAAGAAAAAATTGTATGTTATCATTTATCTAGTAGAACATGCTTCTTAATTAATATGAAAGCATATGTAACATGTTTTGTCAATTTGTTACAGGTGATACATCACTGGTGCCACTGTATGTTGATGAAGAGTATGCGCCGAGTGTCTGCAGCTGTTCTTGCAACTGCTTCGGACCTAACAAGTGAGTTTGGACATACTATTTCATCTAGCGATATGTGGTTTATTAAAATATTGCACTATTAAAAAACTGATGTGACTCTGAATAAATATGTCTCCATTGTATTTTAGCATACAAGTTTGTCTAATTTGGATTATAGTTAATTTAATTTGATATCAATAAATTACAGATCGATACCATATCGCGATCCACTATCACCTGTTCCGCCTACAAACATCAAACACATAAAGTCTAAAAATTACAGCGAATTGGGCAGCATACCACGGTTCATAGAGAAGTCATCGTCGAAGAACCGCTCGCAGTCTCTACGACTAAACTCAGCCTCCGGATACTTATATATGAATGCGAAAACCAACGAGTTCCAACTAGACCCTGAGGACTTCAGAGAAATGGTATCCAAGAGGCGTGAACAGCTTCGCAGAGGTATGATGATGTATGAAATGAGATGCAACAACAATGAACAGTACCTCAATCCGTACCGGCACAGCATCAGCATGAAGATGGAGACCAGCCCGCACAGTTCCTCTCTCTATTCAATGAATATCAGATCGGAGAACCGAAGCAATGACCCTCTAGTCGACGACTACGACTCCGAAAAGTCTAGCTACGCGAAGAAGAAACTAATGAAGAACATAGCCAGGAACACAAGCAACATACGTAAAGAGAACTATTTCTACGATGATGCTGTTCTGCATTTCGATGACGAGTACGCGTTCGACGGGTCTATTTTATTTGCTAAAAGAAGAAAATCCATAGATAGAAACTGGGAGGAGTTCGCCTGCGAAATGCCAAGGAATCCTCACTACGGAGCTGATCAAGTGTCCAACGATGGCAGTTACGGGTACTACTTGCCTGATGATGAGGAGCAAGAGCAGTACTTTGTGAATGATACCCTAACGTTTAATCTTCCACCGCACCGAGCGAGTATATAGTGAAAGTGCCAAGTGCAACTCGTGCCAAAGTGAAAACTCAGTGCCAAACTGTACGTTAGTGCTAGTTTCGAAACTCAACATAAATGGGCCAATTAATTAAAAATATGGTTAAATAGACTTTTACAATTTTTGCGGTAGTTTCGAAGTTTGAAGTTATAGCTTTTACACATAGGGGTGACTGAGGTCGCATTTTTTATTAATGTTCTACGAATACTGAGCTTGGCTTCCTTGTAGATATTGTAATATAGTGGTTTTAATGGTTGCTTGCTACGCGTGAGTACGTACGTTGTGTTGTCGTATACTTCGTTGCCTGTGGGATTTTTATTCATACAATAACTATCCTCAACAGTATTTTTTTAAACGGGTTTTAACACTAACAATTTTATGGTAAATAAAGGTATTTACCTCTATCGATGTTTTGACTATGTTGCACTGGCCGTGGTCACGAGCTGTTCTGCTATGTATATAAAAGACGGTTCATTCGGTGGTCATTTGGTCATTTGGTGGACCGACTTATATCGTTCCAGTTACATAAAAAAATCTGTCAACACAACACCACCTAGTCCCAAGCTAAGTAGAACTTCTGTTATGGGTACTAGATAACTGATAGAAATACTTATATAAAATAACATGTATTTACATACATACGAAACACCAGATCCATCAAAAACATCTACTCATGGATACAAGTGTTTGTACTGTGCCGGGAATCGAACCCGCGACCATCGGACATAAGGCAGTGTGCTAAACTACTAAACCATGAAATCCGTCAATGTTAGTATACGACAACAATCAATTGTATTTATTTGCAATTTAACTACTGCGATACAGAGACTATTGAGATTAGTTGGGGTTGATGTGATATGAAGGCCCACATGTTATTACTTCAATGAGGAACATCAACTAGATGTCACGGCAATAAGAATGACCAACTATACAGATACTCACTTAGAAAAATTTTTTTCACTTGAATTTAGTTTAATCCTGTTTAAAATTGTGCTTTATTGCTTATGTTTAAAGTTTAAATTACTTCTAAAACGAAGGAAGTTCTATGTTGGTTTTTTCTCTTATAGAATATTAAAACACTCGGCTAGCCGTCACCGGTAGCGTCTGTTAGTCATAATATATATATTAAAGACGGTACTTATGTTAGTTAATCCTCAAATATCAGACTAATCGTTTTTACTTAAACATACTCTTACCGTTGTCTATTTTCAAAAGCAAAACTGTTGTATCAGTCTGGGGACAGCGGGACAGACAGCCTGAATGCGGGACTGTCCCACACTCATATGGGTGAATGGTTATATTAGTTTTCCGCCGTGATCATCTAGTTGATTGTTGATTGAAGATTGATATTAAAATTATTTAGCAATATAGCTATTCATTATTATCGCTTTGAATCGCGAAATAACAAGTTGGTACTCACTTGTTTAATAATAACGCTTTGAAACGGCATGTGTGATTATTCGATTCCTAATATCGATAGTTGGTTGTGTTACTTAGTCCCATCCTTATTCATATAACCTATAAATAAATATGAACTTTTCGTCTTTTGTCCTTTTCCTCAGATTAAAAAAATAGCTGGAAGGAAAAGGCGGCGAGTCTATAATTAGAAAAGATTTTTGTATATAAGTTAATAAAATCATTGTAATTTAAATTTGAAATAATTACAAGCAAACAATCCGTCGGTAAAAATAAATAAGATATTTTGCATACCATATAACAACATATCGAATAATGCTTAATACAATACTGGATAATACTCAAAACATAAAATGTTGGAAACGCCACTAAAAGTTTTAATTATAGAGTATAATTTCAAAAATTTTTGAGTTGCAGTATTATAATTAAGCGTACGACTTGTAATTTTTTAACGCGACTAACTATCGAATTGTGGGTTTAATGACGTAATTATAGTTTGCTTCTCCAACACTAAGAAACAATATGTAGGATAAGAAATAGATGAAATCCAAGTATACTGTATACAATTGTCCAAAATTATTTCTAATTAGACTATGCTAAATCAGACATATATATATTTACATGTATACATAGACAATTGGAAATTACTGCAATCTCTGAAGTAATAACATATACATTGGCAGCATACATATGTGTGCACAGGTGCTTATGTAATGTTAGTATTAAGAATTCTCAATTGTTACATATTAAAGAAAATGTGAATGAGATTGTCTGTACTCCATTTGAGAATTGCAATGTGTGTTCGTAAATGAAACTGTAATTGTCCGTACATTGTTGCAAAATTCTCATTTCAATCTGTGAAATGAGAATTTTTATTAACAGCATTACATAATTAAGGCACAGATGGAAATTGATAATAATTACGATTATTATACCATTGACAGTTGCGAACCGTTCAAATCGGTTTCTACAACTATTTAATAATAAATTTATATCCCAGAAGAATGTAAATGTAGACAAAAATGCATGTATCCATATGCTTCAAGAGATTGCAATGATATTCTTAAAAGCTAGTATTCATAACTTAAAATTATTTAATATATAAAAAATATTGTTATAAACCTTTTGTTATTGGTACAACCATCCTAAATTTAAGTCCAACGTTATGTTCTTGAGATATTAGCTGACAGTCAAACTGAACCAAAAAGTTTAACATTCAATCTATTATTATATATAGAAATAGTTTATATAAATTATAATAAAAGAATATATTTATACTTTCGTCCCCATGTTCTTTTATGTAACTTGTTTTATACATGTAATATATTCGTTTTTTATACATGTTTCCATTGCATAGATTGATTTGTTCTGATTGCTTAGGTTCTATGAATACTATATATACAATATTGGTGTATGTGTGATATTTATTCACATGGAATGCATGTATAAAGTCGGTGGAAACGCGCTATTAGTTATAATTTCGTTGAGACAATGTTATGGGTAGTGTTGTATAAATGGTCCTAAATATAAGCGAGTGTGAACATATTCAATAATATACGAGACTGCCGATCGTCTATAATTCGTCTTTCTCTCTTCTTTGAAAGGAAGACTTATTGGTATATATTTAATGATCTCAAATATTATATTAAGTTATAACTATATTTTAAATCAGTATTATTTTGAAGGCTTGTGAATATTAAGAAATTATTATATTATACCTTGTTCATTTAATGTTTTTATTACGCCAGTATGAGATACTGTTATGTATGTTTGTTTATTAAATGTTATTATGAAAGAATGTATTGTCAGGGTTTTGCTAATGTATTATCGTGCCAGTTCCCCTCCAGGGTAGGCAGAACTAGTTTTGACTAGTCTAATTCCAGTATTATTTTGCTCTGTGATATTCCATTGTTTTATATTTCTTTTATTTATATAATTATAGTGTAACTATGATGTCAACATTGTAATATAACATGTCAACATGAATAATATAGAGATATCATTGTAATTGAAAATACGACTTCAATAAATTTGAATGTAAACTGCTATATATCTATCTCGTTATCAGTAAGTGTAAGAATACGATGAAGAAGATAGACGATAGATCTCACTTGCATCTCTTTCTAACAGGTATACTCGGTTAGGGTCTCTCCTGTTATAGTAAGAGCAAGCGTAGCATCTTTTCGAGTTCAAATTTATTTAAGTCTATTAATAGAATTTGTCTATTATTTGGTACTTTGAAAAAGAGGCCAGGTTCGAAGCTGGGCATTATGAAAATCTCCAGAATTTTCTATACATTCTGAAATTTATACAGTATGTTTTCTATAGAACTAGGTGTTATTTTGCGGAATTCCATTTCTTTATGTAATAGATTTATATTATTTTGTTTAATTCCGCTACCACTACTTGGAATTAAACAAATCTATTAAGTAATAATTTTACACAATGATCTCAAAATGATTTATCATCTTGAAAGTTATACAGCAAAATTTTTTATAATTTGCGTGTTTTTCAATTTAATATCTTTCTTTTTATTCATTGAATTTAATTAATGTCCTCAGGCCATACTTTATAATTATGTTCGTCGTTTATGATAGAAAAGCATGTATAATTGGATTTGCCGCCAATGTATTGTAGAAGAGTGGTGACCTCAAATGTGTCTATTACTGGTTGTACTGTATACATAGACGAGATATTCTTGTCTATGACTGTGAAACAGTGTCTTCTATGATAAGGTACGATGGTCAAGTAACTATAGTATTATCGAATTATTTCCATTACGTTCGAATAAATTCCTATTGTAATGTATAATAAACACGTATTGTCGAGACGCGGAATTCTAAGATGGTCGCGATCTGAGCTAATAGTAATTATAAAATGAAATTATAACATAAATCGGATTTCATTAAAAAATACGAGCGACATATGTTATTTTAATTATACGAACCTACCCCGAAAATATTTAATATCATGTCTTATTATGCACTCGTCAGCGCTAATACAGTACCCGGACGGGCGGAGGGAGGAAATTATTAGCAATGGGAATTAGTGGCCCCATTAATGGTACACCATGTCAGGTTGACCCCCTTGAAAGTGTCATGAAATTCTTGGTGAATTTGTCATGATGGACTAACTGACCTAACTTCATGTTCATCTTATCATCCTTCACGGGTGGGGCACCAGTGGAGAATGGTAAGATGCATAAAGAAGCATAAACTATCAGCGCAGTTGGGGACATCATATCAGGTGCACCATCCGATTAATATCCAATTAAAAAAATGGGGGTGTCTAATTCCAAAATTAACAGCTTGCACAATGGTAAATATACAACTAAAGGAATATTACAGAAGCATCAGATAGCAAGAGATGGATACATGTATGAAGAACTAAAGAAAACAGTAGATATAAATGAAATTTGATAAACAAGATTCTATAAGACAGAATTCACTGGGGTAAAATCAGGAATTTGAACTAGTACAGAATATACAAGGAAAGCAATCGGAACAGTAAAACCGATTTTTACTCCGATATGTCTATACCTCCATATGTTTGTGTCAAAACTGCTAAAGCATTTGTGATATAACAATTATATTCAACTATTGTCATGGGCGTAGCCACGGTAGGGCAGGATGGGGCGCTTCCCGCACCCTGGCTTTGATCTGTAGTATAAGGTACCTAACCATTATTATCTAAGTTCTATCTACGATACCTAATATTCGTCAGAAAGTTAATACTCGACAGTCGATACAAAAACAACACACAGACACAGGGTACTTTAGAATGTAATCGTTTGGATAAAAAAAAATTATGGGGTAAGACCGCGAGTATATATTACTAGTTACATAATATTTTATACTGCTGCCCCACCCTGAGCTCAGGGCTGGCTACGCCTAAGACTGTTGCAGTTTGAATCTCACAATATTTTAATGGTGATGTAGTACCAACATAAGCTTTACTTCTGACGTCTCCGTAAAATTATATAAAAATAGGGCTTATTTTAATTACGAAGACTGAGTCCAAGCACTTTGTTAATTTAACAGGGCTTTTAACAATGTACCTTTTTTTATTTGTGGTAATCGCTATCTTATTATTAAACATTCGTCTTAAAACGAATGAATTGTCCTTATCTATACTTTACATGAATCTGTATTTTTGAAGCAACTGCGACTGTACATTTTCTCATCATGATAAAATGACCGCAGTTTCTCACCTACCGTCACTAGATTGTTCAACGAAAGTTGGCGACCCACAGCACTCATGGTGTTCGTACACTTATGGACTGTTGATTCTATTGAACTCTGCTTGAATTTATTTATGACTGGCTTTTGCACAGTTTCACTCAAAGTATTTTTTGTGAAACTTGTGGTTACACCCATTCACTTACTTTATTGATAAAAGTGTGGCAACTACGATAAGGCGTAGTGATTAAGTATATGCTCAATGTGTCACTGTTTTGCTTTTGAAACTTTTGTTCATGGCTAATGGCAACACAAATTGCCGCAGCAAAAAAAAAGTAAGCTTGAAGATTTCAGTTTTGACAATCCATACTAGTGTTGAGCCAACACGAAAAAACACGACTCGAGGTAAAATACCAGTAACTCGAGTTGAATTCGAAATAGCACGCAGATTGGCTAAGGCCTGTTAGAAAATTATCATTACTAAATTTCGCAGGTATGATT
Source organism: Achroia grisella (assembly GCF_030625045.1). Taxonomy (NCBI): domain Eukaryota; kingdom Metazoa; phylum Arthropoda; class Insecta; order Lepidoptera; family Pyralidae; genus Achroia; species Achroia grisella. Next base: position 3,443,169 of record NW_026712590.1, read on the forward strand.
GAAATAAAAAAGGTTTTAGCGACTATATTGTTACAGCTATTATTTATTTTACTATACTATTTTAACTTTACTTAAATAATTTACACCTTTTTAATAACAAAACTAGTTAGGTATGTAGCAGTCTTCGGACAACGATTATAGTTGTACATGGTAAAGTTATACTACCAGTCTATCTATGTGGGTATACTATTCTATTAATCTTTTAATCATCAGAATGAAATATACCTACTTAGATAGTTTTTAGTAACTTGTATTTAGTAATCTACTTTGTTCATTTGTTGCCTCAATCAATTGTTGCATTAAGTTGCAATCAACACATATTTAATTATAACAGTACCCAGAATTAGAGTATTATTTATTTAATTAACAAGAAAAAAAAAACACTAAAAATATTTTCTTGGTAATCAACATTCTTAAAAGTATGTACTTTCGACGACAAATATTCTATATAACGAATGAACCGTGCTTTCGTTTGATTCCTTCAATGCCACCAGCTCCAATTCGAGTTTGGGTTCAACTCGAGATGGCACATCTCTAATTCGCACTACTTCCGGTTACCGGAACGTATTGTTTGTTTACTTTGTTCATATTTGAATAAAGTATTAAAGTTGTTCATTTCATTATAATTTACTCGCCTTACTCTTTTTTTTTATACTATTGAATATTACACCGCACTGGGCTGTGATAAATATGTTTTTTTTTTATATTGGACTATAGTTTTAGAACTGAGATTACTCGCGAAAATATTCAGTGTTTGTTTAGATATTAAAATTAAAATATAGTTGCACGAAAGAGACGGCTGGAGTTCGGACGGTCTGTTTTGGATCATATTTGTACACAGTTATTAGTGACATCAGGAGTGGAAGACCACAGATCCGAAAAACTTGAAAGTAGAAGATATATTTATAAGTATGTCTACGGACTCCTATAGAAAGTGTGCTAAATGTCAAGCAACTGCTATTAAGGATGGCTCACATTCATTCCATCGATTTCCAAAACCAGGAAAAACAAATGTTGAACGGTAAAATTTGTATATTTATAACATTATTAATTAATCAATTATAATTGTAGACCAACTACCAAAATATTCAACATTCATATGGAAATAATTCTGAATATTCTAATTTTATTATTGCTAATAAACTGTATTTGGTACAGTGTTTAATTGCTTTGTTATTAAGTTTGTTTAGTCATTAAGCGCTACTTTAATTAACTAAAAGATGTGTACCTTCAACAGAGCAAGAGCTTGGGCTAAGTTTTGTTGGCCGCTGCAAGATTGGACATCATTGGAGGCCTTAACTCAGCTGTTTAAAAGCAACAAAGTATTATGCAAGAGGCACTTTAAAGACATTTGTTTTACTGATAATACAAAGAAGCAATTGGGAAGGTTTTCGGTACCTACTGAAGACAGCAGTCCAGATAATTTCCAATCAGGTCAAATATAGATTAATATTATCCCATTAATAACTTGTTCTATGGAACAAATTATAATTATAATCTGTAACTAAACTACTGAAACAACTTTTACTATATAATAAGGAGTGGAATGGATGTATTAGTAATGGGTACCTCATTGCTAAGAATATACAAATTTAAGTCAACTGCCCCAGGGTTCTCCTGGAAATGATTACTCCTTGCGAACTTATTCCGATGGGCTAACCGACTTAATCTCATGCTCAACATAACACTGGTGCACTGTTAGTGTATACCATTAGAGAAGGACGACTAAATTTATATTGAGATTTTAAATGCCATCATTATAATACACACACAAATACACAACAAAACTGTTATTAAATATGTGTTTAAGACATATTTATAACATCAAATTCGATTAGATTCGATTATTTCGATGGATTATAGAATATCTATAGCATCAAACATACAAAGATGGTTGGCATAAATACCCATTGATGGTACCCATCATACTGGTTAATGGGTGTTGTCAGATATATTACTTTATTGTTTTGGACAGGTCTATTGGGGTTTATTGCTGCTAATTAAATTGGTTTATTTTTCAGACATATATCTTTTGTATATGTTGGTTGACCACCAACATATACCAAGTTTAAATTATTTAATCTACATTGTAACAAATGTAATTTGAATATGAGTAGGTATCTGTTATGTATTTATTCACATACAATCTTTTTGAAAAAAAAAGCAAAAGTGGAAGATTCGTCGTTTTTTCTTAGCTGCAAAAACTACATTACTAACAGTAGGTACTTTAAACCTACCCTATACTATAGACTTACGATTATTAGTGGACATGTCAATGTCAGTCAATTACTTAGTGTCTGTATTTTACCCTCATTAATAAAGATATTTATTATTATTATCAAAACGGTCATGTTATTTTCTTACAGGAACACGTGTACAATAAGGTCTTAAAATTGTCATTATTCCTAATACGTTATGCGGCGTGTAAAAAAATGCATTAATATTTTGCGAATTTACTCGTTTTTTTAATCACCTCGTAACGTATCACATCGATTATCGGTATTGATGTTAAAAAGTCCGAATACATGAATGTTTCACCTCGGCCTATCAGCGCTCTTGTATTTTTAGACCGCCGAATATTTGGTATTGTTTTACAGAACGCAAGTGTTGGTCATTTGATCACCATTTCATATTTATCTATATTATCGAGGACTTAACATTGCATTATCATTAAATACATTAACATTGATATTTGCCCACTTAACATCGATGAATATTCGAACATCACTAAATCAACTGTAATAACATTCGCAGACTTACTGTGAAAGTAACCTTACGAAAAATCGTAATAGAATAAACTTGTGTTATGTTACGTGTTTTGTGTTCGGAAAACAATGTACAATTAGAGTTGTACAAAAATGAGCGCCATAAGAAAAAAATACTGTGTTTTTGGCTGTGATGCTTTGGGTAAGTTTTTATTATTATATTAAATAAAAATTATAGGTCTTTCCATGTGAAATAACATTCCTAGGTGTGCAAAACTTTCAAATGATTAGCATTCATTTTTATATTAAATAAACTGTTCATAGCTTATATTAATTATTTATTATATTAAATAGACTGGTCATGGCTGCATAGTCCATGTCTTAAATTTTATAGAAACATATGGTTTCTTAAATTCACCAGGGTCAGCACATTAATAATAGAAATCGGAATACAACATGTAATTAGTTTATTCGCCCCATGAAGCTGTAAAAGCAGTTACAATCAATGTTATTGACTTATAGTTTAATTTAAAAAAGTTTATCTGTCAACGTACAAACTGAAATGATACAATGAATGATAATGATAAAATAAGTATTTATACAATTGTATAAACACTTATTTTAGTTTTATAAAAACTTCTATTATATTATATAAATGAAAATCATAAATATTTTCTAGTCTATGTGTGGGAATAGTAGGATATTATTCTAAACTTAATAATATCATCTGCTTCTTCTTTATCCCATTTATTTGGCGTAATATGTTTTTCTCTTCCATTCATCTCTGTTCGCAGTCATCTCGTTATTAATCCCTTTCTCGCCATATCATCTTTCACACAGTCCATCCATCTCTTTTTCAGTCTTCCTCTACACTTAATAATATATAGTACAAAAATTACTTTACTTATATTCAATTAAATTTTAAGATTTTCTATTCCTTACGACAAGGATTCATCTGGTTAATTATTATCTATCTATCTGCTACTATGCATGTTAAAATTTTATTGGAATTTAAATTTTCTTTTCCTTTAAGGAGTATTCTTTTAAATTTCTTTAGCATACTTTCTGTGAAAATTTGAAATGATATTTGATACAATATTTCAACTATTTTTACATGCAACATTGAACATATAGTTAGTCATTGCATCTTTGTGATTTTATTATATTATGTCATATTAGGAACAATATTTTATTGACACTTGCCCATTAATACTTTCATTTTGTTTCTGTTTCAGTTACATATGATGTACCCATTCACTCATTCCCAAATCCAAAGAAGAAACCTGATGTGTTTTTGGCATGGCTATCAGCTGTTGGGGACAATCTTATAGAAACTGATCATTCTAGAATACACAGAAACAAAAGAGTTTGTGATCACCATTTTGATATTACAGCTAAAATAAGGGGTGGACGCCTTGTTTGGTCTGCAGTACCTACTTTATTCTTACATCGTCAGTAACTTTTTTTACATAGGAATTTGTAATACAATTGATATAGTGATAAATATATATGCTTAGTTTTTTTTTATATGTTCATACTTGCAAGTAAATTGAGAAAGAAATTACAAAAATATGTTCCCAATTTATCTTTGAAATATCATATCAGCTTTATAACGGCTACTATATGCTACATACTATAAGAATAAGAAATACTCTTTACCTTTTTCAATTTTAGCCTCACCATTACTCTGGTCAAATACAGTCTGGTCAGTAAAACAAATAACCTCTATATGATATATTATTGCTATGACAATATATATATTGCAGGTTTGCAGCCATCAATAACCACAATTGTGGAAATAGATCACAACTACTGTCTGTCCAGAAGAGATTATAGAGTGTGTGGCCCATGGATGAAAATTGTAATAGGTATTGAATATTATCTTACAAGTCTATTTTGAGAGAATCATGGTCTAGTGTATTACAACCACGACTTTGACCAAAAGGTATAGAGTTCAAATCTTGCAGACACTTACAAAAATATTTCATAACTAGCTGTTCCCGCGACTTCGTCCGCATGGAATTTAACAAAATGGTTAATTCGAGAATTTTTCTAAAATAAGAGTAGCCTAAGTTACTGCTTATTACATCTACAGCTACCTGCCAAAAAAAGTCCCGTCAAAATCACAGCCAAACAGACAGACTGACAATATAATAATCTTGTGAGGAGGAAGGGCATTGTTAATAATGTGCACTAATGAACCCATTGCTAGCAATGTACTATGTTATGACGACCTCCACGTGGCTTCCCCTGCAAACAGTATATCATCAATGAAAAAAAAACCAATATCGAGACATTTATGACAAGTGAAAATTGTATGATATGATCAGAAAACGTAATTTCATTGTCGGTTTTATTCGGTAGATGCGATGGAAGGTGTAAGGCGCTAACCTAACGACGTAATCACGCTCTCGCTTTTTCACTTGATTCGTTCATTTACCTGTTGAATTCTCCTAACTCGAGTTAACTCGAATTCAGAACACTCGAGTTAACTCGAGTTGAACATCTCTATTAAGTCTCGGTCTTCTTTGTGTGTGCTACTTGAAAACGTAGAAAATAAAAAATCATCTGTAATTTCAATGATTCATAATGATTTAACATTGTTTAACAAGTCTTTTTGGCAAAAAATAAATTCTGATCTGATTTTCGGCCGAAATTAACCTCAATTACGGTCTTACCGAGTTTTCTTCACATTGAATATCATAACTCGTCGGCAATTTTAAATAATTTAAGTGTTTTGATTTAATAGCGAAAGGATGTTTTTAGTTTAATGTTACGATAAGATGTTTCTACTTTTCGTTATGTTATTACGTTTTTAGGTTAATTCAGATTAGTTCATTACTATTAAAGTAGTTAATTATTTATGGTCTTTATTTTATATAATGAGTAACCGAAACAATTATAGGAAGTGTGCAAAGTGTCATAGAACACGCGCTGAAGACGAAACTGTGACCTACCATAGGTTTCCGAATCCTGCATCTGCAAATATTAAAAAGTGAGTTAAAAATATTTTATATTACTACTTAGATAATAAAATTTATTATCGGGTCCCCTTGTATTAAGCAGCAGAATAATAGCTGCTATTGCCTCAATCTTCAGTACCAATGTTTTCAGGTCGTTGGCAACATGATATTTAATTTAGCTGTAAATTATTTATTCTCCATTGATTGATCTCCATTTCTCTATATATGTAAGTGAGCAAAATTATGTGCCCATATATTTATATATATATTCTTGTTTTGTGATAGTGGTATATAATAAATGGCTAATTATAACAAATACTTGTCTTTTTCAGAGCTCACGCTTGGGCCAAATTTTGCTTTTCAAATGAAGACTGGTCCTCTTTGGAGTTCTTAAAGTCTCTCTATCTTAGAAACAAAGTCTTGTGTGGAAGGCACTTTCATTCCTCTCAATTTTATGACAGTGAAAGGCAAAAACTGAACAAATTTGCTGTTCCCGATATTGCTGAAGTTAAAAGTTCAAGTTAGTACCAGTTTTTTTACTTAAACACTATATTTCTGGAAGCCTCATGCAGACTTGCACATTTCCAGGTTTTTTATTTTATTACTATATTATTCCATTTACCATAGACTGTCACAATTTATGTACTATTTTAATAAACCTTTAAAAACATCTTGGGCTGTTTTAGAACATGTTTTGCTTTATTTAATATTTCTCTCTTCTAATTCTGTTTATTTAACAATAATATGGCAAACATTGCTCTCATTTTGTTACTAAATATAATGGTAGTATGAATTAATTATTCTAGTGTTGTTGTGTGTGACAGACCTCTTTTTATAGCTATTTCTATTTTTAAACCATATATTTTTTATTACATTGTTTTTGCTATTATTGTGTCATATATGTTACTACTAAATACATTACTTCAAGATTGGTATGTTATTTATTTTACTGAATATTCACTGCCAGCCATATTATTAGTCCATCTCCTCCAAAGATTTGTAACCTCTTTCTACCGCAGACATCTTGGAGGCAAAGAAGCACCTACTTTTATACACTCAATTGGAATCATTTCACCATGAATTCTTAATCTTACCGTGGGTCTTCCAACTAATCAAGGGAGGCTTAGAGGTCTTGTGTTGATGTTGGGAGAAGACGGTTTAATCAGTTTAAATGGAGGAATTCGTGCTGTTTTGGATGTCGACCGTCCAAAACAATTAGCTTTAATATATTGTAATGATTTAGAATGTGTAATTTTTGTTTAATGAAACTGTACTAATATTTCTATAAATGAATGTGTTGTTTCAAATATATTTTCTCTATTACTATGATTGATTATTTAAATTGCAATTTGTTAAAAATCTCCCGGACAGACTGGAATAAGAGTGTAAGTTTGGGGTTCAAACTCTTCAATACAGATAGGGCTTTCTTGTCTTGATATCTGTAATTTGTTCGTTAACTTTCATACGCGCATATAGTCTATCTCGATTTCACTCCAAAACTACTAAACCGATAATTGAAATTTGGTACATAGATAGTCTATATCCTGAGAAAGTCTATAAGTTACTTTTTAATGCAAAAAAAGGGTTGAAAGGGATTGAAAGAAATGAAATGTAGTATTGTTACTTTTACATCTAAAAGTATGAAACTTATTTTTTATGCTGTTGATTAAACATATTAGTCATTTTTGAAGATAGAGGGATGTCATGTCATGTATGACTTATTTGTATAATAATTAGGGTAGGTATATATTTAAAATTACCATCCAAGATCAGTATTCCACGCTGACGATATCACTGGCATAGCTATTTTATACGTATAATCATTAAGGATCGTTTGATCTATGTAATTTTCTAAACGTAGATTCAATTTTATCGATAACTTCAGATATTTATCGATTATTCCAATACAGTACGGACGTTAGTTTGACAGCTAAAAGTTCATCCATCATTCAACCAACCTTTTAATAATATATTTTAGTTGTTATATTTTATTTTTTAAGCTTTTTAATTTTAGGTTCTTAGTTGTACAATTAAGTTATGTAAATAAAATACTATATTTAAAAAAAAAACAAAAGTTCACATAAATGTCAAGTGTCAACTTGACACGGCACTTTCACAAGATTATTTACATTTGTGTTATTTATAAATTCATTACGCTTTTACAAATAGTTGAAGTTATTAATATTGTTTTGATATTTAATATATAAATATTACCTAACCCGTGTGATTTACAACAAAATATTTGTGTATGAATCGGTCAATCCACTTGTGTTTATTAGTTTGTATTGTTTAAATTAATTATTTGGCCACAAAAGTGTATATTACGTTGTCGTGTCTTATGTTATGAACGCAGAACAGGTATACATATACCTATTTTGTATGATATACATAACCTACAGGACAGTTAAATTGCATCCATTTTAAGTAAAAATCCAAATTGGTTGAGATGGAAATGGTCATCTAAGTATTGGTGACACAAAGATCTTGGTATGTTACAAATCTTGTGCAGAAAGTATCTCTATCCAACTCAGTTTGCTCCATGAAACTGAATTTGCAGCCTGCTATTAACTGTAAATTATCAGAATATGTTAAATCATGTTATTATAAGTTAATTAACCATGGTCACCATGTTTATATTACATCTTATAATTTTATGATTATAATCAAAAGTAACCTAATGTAAACAAAAAATTATAGTGGCTACATGTCAACTAACAAATAAATTCTATGGTGATATTTGCTCAGTGTAATTGAATTTGAGGTATAAGTATTGAGTGAATAATCACTATGTCTGCTTCAAGCTGGATTTATAAACTTCTAAAATTGGAGTTTTGCCATTCTTATACATACATTTTTTTAATCCTTTCTATTCTGCTAATTGATATTTCAAAAATAGAACAAACTATAGTTTTCTTATTCCCTAATTACAAGCTATGAGTTGTGTTCCCACATCCAACATTCCCACATTTCAGAAGAAGGACTTTTGCTGTACAAACCATTGATTGTGTGAGTGACTAATAAATTGTTATGCCTAAACGGTGCGCATTAGGATGTCCGCTTAATCAGGGTGAGTTTTAGTAATACATAGTCAGTGTTTGTAATGTTTACTTCAAATCATACATTGATGTATTAAGATTTGTTAAAAGCAAGTACACATATGACTGACATATAAAAAAATTGTAATTTCTAATATACATTTCACAATTTTAATTTTTATAATGAATATCTGATTATCCAGTAGGTTATAGTATTTGAAAAGAGGTTCATTGGCTAGTAATAGTAGTATTGTAGTAAACCTTTTTTCTTTATATTTATTTAGGAGCTTAGGATCACAAAAGTAAGCATGTGCAGTAAACCTACCAGTAATAAAAACAGATTGGTTTTAAAAAAAATGTATAGAGGTTGTTGTGATGAATTCTGCCATTGAACTAGGTTCTATTACTAAAAATTCCTTGACCAGCTGTGTCTAGAGATACTAAAATTTGTAAAATAGAGGATTTGTATGACAGCACACACAAACCTGTATTTCCTTTATTATTATCGTCAAGAAACTTGTATTTTGAAGTGTGTGATATAACACACTGATGACATTATAATTACAGTATTTAAAGATAGAGAACTAGATCTCAGGATGTGCAACTCATTTTATATTTGTTGATGGCTAAGCTCCTGTTGATATCTGTTGCTATTTGCCACTGAATGGTCATTGTGCTCTGATTTCAGATATCCCTAATCATGGGTTTCCTAACCGTAAAAGACATCCTGAAAGATTTAAACTATGGGTTGAAATTGCTGGTGGGACATTAAAAAGTGAAGAAGATTTTATAGTGTATGAAAAAAAAATAGTTTGTGATTTACATTTTACTGAACGCGATAGAAATCGGAACAAGCGTTTGAATGCATTAGCGGTGCCATCGCTTCATCTTCCTGGTGAGATGCTGTCTACTGCATTTGTTGTAATATATATATGAAATGCTAGCATTGAATAGATAAGATACATAGCATGATATTAATGAAACATGAAATGAATGGCCCAACTAATATTTCGCATAGATGCCTAATTACAATTATTATAATTTTCCTAGATCTTTAGAGATTTTCCAATTGGGCCGAGGTGCTCGCCTTGAGGGAGGCAACCTAAAACATTCTGCAAAACTTGACTTGACTATAGGAGTGCTACTATATGATGGTATCTATTTTTTTAACTATAGACAAACAGGAATTTATAGCTATTGTATCTCCAATTGATTCTCTTGGTATTCCAGAATGCCTGGCAAACTTGCTATTCTTATTGTTCTTGTTAGTTTCTATTTAAGCTTAAAGTGTTGCAATAAATTTCTTATTCATTTTGATCGAATATATGAGTATTAAACAAGTTTGTGTTTTATTTACATTTTCTATTTATACTTACTCCTACTACAAAAAAAATTGAATTGTGTAGTATCTATTACGTACTACTACTCTTCAATTTAGTGTAAATTTTTAAAGTGGTAGAACACGCAGTATGGCCTCATATGGTTTTGCAGCACGAATGGGCGGCTGATCCATCGTGCCACCACTGATACGCACAGGGTATGAAGATGGGAAGGAGAAAGGGAACAGTCTTCTTTCTTTTCTGTTCAAGACAGCCAAGACGATCAGATGTAGAATATAAATTCTTGTTAAAGTGTAGTTTAGTTACGTAATGAATGTGGAGTGTAACTTGTAAGAGAAATAAAAAACAAGTACCGCTGCATCGACATTTCTGAAAATTTCCAATATACCTTAATACACCTTTTCAGAACATTGGCGTTAAGTGTTATTGCGTTTCGCATGAGTCGTGGTTCCGGAATTCCATCTTAAAAACAATGTTATCTCTATGTATCAAGGCAAATCCTTTGAACATTGGTTAATCTAAGGTTACTTAGATTAATTTAAAGAGTTTGTTTCTTTGTTACAGAAAACATACCCGTCAAATCTTTGGAGAGCAGTGCTCCAGCAGATAAGCAGAATGTGTCTAAGAGTAAGTTCATACTCTTTAATCTCAATTGATAGAGTTTCCACCACATTCAAGTAGACTGTATCTATATTTATTAATTAGCTTTAAGACACGCACAACTACATTGTGGATTTATTTGTAAATCCATACCTATAAAACAGCCAGACTAGTATTAACAATTATGGTAATGAATACAAATTTTTGTACCGTGCGTGGAATCGAACTCGCGACCATTGGAAGTAAGGCGGTGTGGTAAATCGCTAGATCACCGAGACCGTAAAATGTAATATAAATAGATACATTGAAATTACTTTGTCTGTCGGTAGTGAGTAAATAACTGTTTTGTACAGCTGTAGTGTTTTACTGCTTTATTTATATTACAGAACAGCTTCCCAACACTTCGATACCGGATACCCGTTTGCTTTGCGAGAACAGTACTCCCGTAGTATTGGACCAAGATGCGCTAATCGGTATGATGATACCATTTAATTATTTCACTCAAAACCTGCCTTTACGCATACGTTCTTTCACAAGCAAAATCATTTATTCATGTAGGACACTTTAGCCGCTTCTGAATGTCAAGTTTTTTTTATCGTCCAGTTCAGTATACAGATTCAGTTAAGAAGAACTGGCAAGAAACTCAACAGATTTTTTTTTATAAAATCGCGTTTATGTACATTGTATAATTATAGTGGCCATGACTAACATTAAATGAATCTCGTGCATGAACAACTATTGCAATATTTTGACCCTTCTGTCACCAACCCCTATTTTCTAAAAGCGATTTTAATATACATGGCAAAACAACTTTGCGGGGTCGGCAAGTAATAATATGTTTGTTATTTTACAGAACAACAAATCCAATCACCATTGTCTCATCTTGACGACAATTCTCCAGCAGAACACGACGACGTTGTGCCAACAGGTACGTTTATTAACCTGACTAGTCGTACGCCCCATCTTCGCCCGAGTTCGCATAATTTTTGTATATGTTAACGACATATATAACCTATGCCACTTTGAAAAAAAAGTCCCGTGCCACATGGCTAGGTTTACGTGTATCATCTTAGGGACGGATATACATACATTACGGACATACATACGTATTCAACACCAATCGTAACGGAAATGAATTATTTAGAAAAATAATATCCTCGAACTATTTACACATCGCTATCTACTCCCAAGCTAAATTGAACTTTCGCTATGGCACTAGACAACTGTTTGATATATTTAGATACATTTTTTGTAATAGAACAATACAATCATATTCATGAATACAAAAAAGCGAGGAATCGAATCCGCGACCATCGGAAGAAAAACGCTCTGTAAAACTACTACCGACCACTGAGACCGTCAAAAAATTTCCTACCTTTGTAAGAGGATCTAAGCGGGGTTGTAGTGATTCTTTTTTCCAATTTAATAAGACAAGCGATACTGGTGATCTGCTTTCCATTACTGTTTTTTTTTTTTGGGAAAATTTCTCGTCCACAAGGATGTTCCCATTTTTGCTCATCCCGGTAAAAGAACGGCAGTACACATTTACCTCCTGTAAATGTGTACAGCCGGCTGAAAACCCCAAGGTGTTCCTTCTCTTCACCTTTTGTCAGAGTTACGGGAAAGCCTCATAACTTATTATTGTAACCTATATAAGTATTATTTTTTTAGAAAAGGAACCTGAAGTACCTTTGTTTTCTTGGGAGGAAGGTGCTCCAGTAGTCTGCGACGACGATGTAATCACAGGTATGACAGTCACAAGCTGAACAGAACTTGTATCACAACTGATAGAAATAATTAGATACATTTTTTTTGGTAATACTTAATATATCTGATACTAACGAAATACTTAATACTGATACTAACACTCACGCTTATGAATACAAATGTTTGCACCGTCCGAAGCGGTTCGAAGTGAAGCGGTATCCTCAACAGCTAGGCCATCGAGGTCGTATATAATATATTTAATTCGTCGTATATAATATTTTATATATCTTATCCGTCATACTCGTGAATGTGTGCTGCTTGTGGGGACTTCAGGCTATGACCACAGATTAGGCTCCTTTTAACAAAATTGCAATAGCATTTGTTGGTGGTCACTCTATTTGAATTTATATATGAATGTGTATTTGTAATGTTTGTAAACATGTACAAGCTCATTTGAAAAGAATAAGAGCTAAGTTTCTTGTCAGTTCTTAGCTCGAAAGCTTTTCGAACTGACAGTAGATTTAACATCATTAGAGTCTGTAATACAACTACATGAATATAAATATTTTGATTTTGATATGTATGCAAATCATAAGATCTCTCTTTCGTTACAGACTCTGCATATGTTGACGACAACCGCTCCATGTATAACGACGATGCTCCGAAAATTGAATTGAAACAAAATAAGGAAAACGGTAAGCTTGCTGTGATATTGACTATTAATATATACACCAGGGGCGGACGAAGGCCTAGGCAATATAGGCATGTGGCTTTTTATTTTTACTTGGAGAAAATTCCTCATAGAGACCCGCCAGCCCCGGGGCAGGCAAGCGGGTACTCTGAGACTCATTAAAATCTCCAAAGTATTCCGACGAAGCGCCAATTGCCGGAGTCATGGGATTACAATAATAGTTCACCGCAACTCCGCCGGCGTCAGCCCATTTAGTAACATAGACTATCAAATGCAAAGTATGTGTTTTGATCATGACTGAAAAACAAGCCGGGAATTGCAATGTGCTGTGCCCCGAATTATAATGTTGCCTAGCGCTCGCTTTAGGCTTAGTCCGCCACTGATACACACGCATAGGCGCATCTAGATAGACCTCGTGCAATGTGTTATATGTACCCAATTATCAAAATAATTCTACAATGATATTATAATAATTCCATAAAAATAAAAATTGTGTATTAAAATAAATTAATACATTTATGATTTACTTTATTAACATGTCATACAATATACTTAATCTGTAATCAAATCAGACAGTGTCATATATAATAAATAAAAAAATTCATATAATTGTCATTATTTATGGAGTTATAATTACTAATATGATTAAAGTAAAATTTTCACGATATATTTTAACAACTAGTATATATAATATTATAGATGTATGATAGATCTTTGTATACGTAATAATTTGCTTATTATATATCATACAGAACAAGAAAGGAGCGTACCTGAAATACATGATGGATACAAATGCAACGACTGTAAGGGAGCGATATCAGGGTAAGTAGTGTTTTTATTTGATACTTGTTGACTGCTGACACCCGCTAATCATTACATCCTTATTACTTAATATTTTAAATGTGAAAGTAGGGTAAACATATGTTTGTCACGTTTTCACGCATAAACTACTGAACTTATCATCATGAAATTTTGTACAAACGTTCTTGGAGATGTTAGAATGTACATAGGCAGATTCTAATAATCTCCGATATTATAAAAAAATCACCAAAGTAATAAATGAAAGACCTTCTTACTTTATTTTTCATTAATTAGTTTTTGTATTAAGAGGCCTTTCACATTTTTTGGCCTAAAAGCAGTGTCTTTGGGGTTCTGGTTCTAAGAAATTAAGAGTCGGATATACATTTTGATTCCTGAATTATATAGATAGATATCTCATCTTAAAAACAACATCTTTGAAATGTTAATTTTCTCTTTGTTAGTCTTTCTAATTTCTAAAATAGTTTATTCAAAAACGCTAAATGACAGAAGTTTGGGGTCGTCGTTCATTAATAAACAAACATAAATTGATATGATATCTTTACTAAAACTTGATAATTACTTTATAAATTGAGACAGCATCGTCCTTTTTTTCATTTTCAACTTAAATATCTAAAAAATTGATCATAATTAAACCCGAAATTTCAACAAAACTTTGCCATAATCATTTCTAATTTTCTCATAAATACAACGAAATTTTTGCATAAAAAAAACATAATAATAAAGTTAATATACTTGTAAATTAGAAATATGAAAAAAAAATATAAGTTTCTAAGAAAAAAATAAACAATAATAATAATTTAAAGTTGTATAAATTCCGTTGCGCCAAATGTAAATTCTCAGTGCTGCGCTAGCGCTCGTCGAGGTAGGACCTATGCCATTTTTTACAACACCGCTAAGATAAGACATTCGTCAGTGAACATTAGTATAGAGCGACTAAACCATTTTGATAATTTAAGTAATATTTAATTAATTTTGCTAATATATACTTATTTCTACGAATATTAATTTAAAGTTGTTGTTAAATATATATATATATATATATATATATAATATTTATTTTAGCATGCCAAGACAAAAGTACAGTTATGCTACAAATAAAACCTACCTACCCTGCTGGACTATGAAAAGCACAAGAGCATGGTATTTCGTCACACTAATGGCAATTAATTGTTAAAATTAAAAAAGATAACAATTTAGTATTTTTAAAAATAACACTTATCTGAGAGAAAAATGTAAGAAAATGTAAACCAATTTTACTCTATGTTTATTTTGTAGTTTTTTTCTAAATTAAAATAGAGTTATTGTTTATAAAAATACCATTATTATTTTTACGTACATTTGTCTTGTGTTATATAGTGTATATCATCTAGTATGCAATGTGGATTGTAAATAAGTTACCAAATTATATATAAATTATATTCCTTAATGTTTAGAGATATTTTATACAATTTTATTTTATTTTACACAATACAGATATTTCTAAATTGCAGCTATTCTGTTATTATACTCGTTGGACTTTCATTACTGTACAGTTATGTCAAATAATTATGCGTGTTTGGGTGAAAAGTCAACAATATTATAAATGTTTTTATTTAGAGACTAGCTTTTAGCTCGCGGCTTCGCCCGCGTGAATATGGGATATATAGGTTATCGCGCGTTTAAAGATCCGTGTACAGTATTGGGACGTTATATATAAACCTTCCTCTTGAGTCTATCTATTCTGTCTATTAAATAACAACGAATCAAAATCTGCGTAGTTTTTTAAGATCAAAACATACATAGATCTATTACATGTGTAGATGATATTTTAACCGGAAATTGAAGCCGTTAAAATGGTATTGGCAGATCAGTTGGAATCATCGGTATTCTTGGTATATAAGCTGGTTGCCCAGCTAACGTACCGGTTATAATGGTCTACAATTAAATTGTCTTTCAATTCTTTAGTAAGCAATATATCCAATGGGACGCCATTGCACATGTTCGGCGGGCTTAAATTTCATGACTGGATCATGCTTTTGAGAAATTCCTTCCTCAAGTTTGAGCATTTAGTGTGGGAAATCACTATCTGTGCTTCCATAAAAATGAGCTCTCAAATTTGTCAGTAGTTTTAAACTTTCAATTAAAGTCCATAAGGGAGACGATGTTAATGACACAGAGAGTCTTTCAGAAATCTCCAGCAAAAGTATAAAAGTAATCCCGCCAATGAGAGCAGAGGTGTTTCTAAGGTCTTTTAAGGTTCTGTCCAAAATCTCTATAGCTCATGGTGATTTCATTACATATAATCAATGAGGCGTCTTATAATAATTTATAAAAAGGTTTGACATTAACAATTAATTATTTATCAAGAATCAAGAATCGGCCAACCAAGAACGAGAAGCTGCAATATCAGCCAATATCATGCGGCGACGTCAATGATGCAGGAACAGCAATGATAGCAGTTGAAGCTTTTTTTTTACAACTTAGAATGGCAAACAAGCTGACGGCTCTCCTGATGGAAAGGGGTAACCGTCGCCTATATACATGAGCAGTACCTGCCATGTTCATATCAGCACATTGTTTCCCTCATGCGTTGCCATTCCTGAAAACTCGGGTGTTATTCCCCTGTACCTTGTAAATTCACTACCATATATATACACAGGTAGTCTATATAGATAGATATATATATACACAGATAGTATACCCTAAGAAAGGTCATAGACTACTTTATAGTACGAAAAAAGTATTGTAAGGGATTAAAAGCGGAGATGAAAGGTTGTATAAAAATATCGTCATTGTTTAATTGAAACAAAGAAACTTTTTTAGGTTATAATCTAAATATATTTCCTTTATTTGGTCAATTTCATTATACCACGCTGGCGAAGTCGCGGACACACCTAATCTATAATATATAAAGCTGCATTACGGTCACTGACTGATTGACATAGTTGTTCTCCCAGAAGCAGTGCCGGGGGGTCGTGACGATGTATGAAACCTCTCGCCAGGGTGACCACGAGAAAATTCCGAAAGTTGGGAAAATCCAAGATGGCGGACCAAGATGGCGGCTGAACTTTGTCAATTTCCGTCGGATCGATTTCGTTCAAGCGGTAGTTCGTAGCGGGCCGCAAACGGTTGTATTTCAGGTTAAAAGAAAAAAATAAAATCCAAGATGGCGGCGTGAAAATGAAAATGAAAATTGTAATTTTTCGAGGGTTTCAAAAACCGAAATTCCCAGGGTAGTTGCGGGGGTGCTGGCGACACCGGTTGTAGGGCATAGGAAACTCGAAGGACCCGACCTCTAGGGAAAATTATGAAATTTCGAAAATCCAAGATGGCCGACGAGTTGGGGGCGTGTGAATTTGGTCCTAAAAATCCGGATTATTTTCAAAGTGATTTTTTAGATATAGGGCAACCCCGTAGCGAGTCGGCTTCTATGGGGCGATGATGGGTCTCGGTAAGAAGTATTGCCAGCGCTAAAAAGAATTCCCGAATTTGGGGTAATTTGGGAGAAATGGTCCAAAAAGTGTGAAAAATTTTTTCGACATTTTTGACAAAAGAGGCATCAAGGCCTATCGAGAAACATCCCCTAAAGGGTTTTAGGTGGGTTTTGTTGGAATTTGCTGGCAACACCCATACATGGTTTGACCAAAATAGAAATTGGGGTGTCTCTCCAAAAACTGAAATTCCTAGGGTACTTGCGGGGATACTACCGATCCCTATTGTAGGCCATTGGGAGGCTGAAAGACCCGGCCTCTAGGGAAAATTATGAAATTTCAGAAATCCAAGATGGCGGCCAAGCTATGGGAGATTTAGTTTTTGGAAAAATTTTGGGATATTTTCAATCGCGTTTTTGCTGCACATGGCAACCTCGAAGCTTGTCTCTTCCTACGGACTTGGATAACTCTCAGTAGGAAGGTTTATCAAGCCTAAAAAATTTCCCCGATTTTGGGTTAAATTTGGAGAAAAGTCCCATAAAGTGGGAAAAAATTTTTTCGACATTTTAAATGAAAAAGTCTTGTTGGTCTACCAAAAATCGTCCCCCGAAAGGTGGATTTTATCGATATTTGCTGGCAACACCCATACAACATGGTACAAATTTTGAAATTGAGATGTAGCTTCAAAAACTGAAATTGATAGGGTACCTACGAGTGTGCTAGCTCAACACACTGTGTGGCGTCGGATAGCCAAAGGACTCGGCCTCTAAGGAAAATTATGAAATTTTAGAAATCCAAGATGGCGGCACAGATAGGGGAGTTTTGCTTTTCGGAGAAAATTTGGGACATTTTTAAATGTTGTTTTAGGACACATGGCAACCCCGCAGCGAGTCGACTTCTATGGAGAGATGATGTCTCTTGACACAAAGTATTACCTGGTATGAAAATTTTCCCCGGTTTTGGGGTATTTTTTGAGACAGGGCCTAAAAAGTGGGAAAATTTTTTTTCGACATTTCAAACAAAAGAATGATGAAAATCTGTCAAAAGTCATCCCCTTAAGGATTTTTGGTGGTTTTTGTCAAAATTATCTGGCAACACCTCAGATCAGTTTTCTTAGGGAATAGTACAAGAAGAAGTCACCGAGGCTCTACATAATGTATGGACGAAATGTTTCTGTTACTAAGGTGAATACGTCAAAACTATTAGGAAGTAAAAATCCAAAATGGCGGCAGAGATAGGGAGTTTTGCTTTTCGGAGAAAATTTGGGATATTTTTAAATGTAGTTTTAGGACACTTGCCAACCCCACAGCCAGTCGACTTCTATGGAGAGATGATGTGTCTTAACACAAAGTATTACCTGGTATAAAAATTTTCCCCGATTTTGGGTATTTTTTGAGATAAGTCCTAAAAAGTGGGACAATAATTTTTGGACATTTCAAACAAAAGAATGATGAAAATCTGTCAAAAACAATCCCCCTATTGATTTTAGGTGGTTTTTGTCAGAATTATCTGGCAACACCTCACATTAGTTTTCTTAGAGAATAGTACTAGGAGTCACCGAGGCTCTGTACAATGTATGAACGAAATGTTTCTGTTACTAGGGTGAATATGTCAAAAGTATTAAAAAGTAAAAATCTAAGATGGCGGCCGAGTTAGGGTACTTAATTTATGACATTTTTACTTTTAAAATTCAATACCACTAAAAAGTTGACTTCTATAGAGCAATGGATATTCTCGGTGGGAAATATTACCTGGTCCAAAAAATTTTCCCGGAGTAATTTCGAAGAAAAGTAAAAAAACGTGGAATTTTTTTTCGGCTAATTTGAACAAAACAGTGATGAACATTGGTCCAAAATTATCCCTTAAAGGGCCCTAGGTGTTTTTTGTCAAAATCTCCTGGCAACACCATACATAGATTTTCATAGTAAATCGTACTAAGGAAGTCCTAGGTGTATGTAACCTGGGCTCTGTACAATGTATATATGAAGTGTTTCTATCACCAGTGTATATGTTAAAAGTATTTAAAAAGAAAAAATCCAAGATGGCGGCCGAATTAGGATAGTTTATCTATGATGACAATTTTAAGAACTTTTTAAAATTCAGTTTTAATCATCCCTGCATCGAATTATTATATACTCTCGGTGCAAAGTATTAACTAATTTTCATAGTAAACAGTATAAGAACTAAAGCTCTGTACAATGTATGGACAAAATGTTTATCGCCAAAGTGGATAAGTTAAAAGTATTCAAAAAGGAAAAATCCAAGATGAGTTCGAGATTTTATCTCTGATGATAAATTTAGGAATACATTTTGGGGTACCGGGCTTCCCTGCAGCGAGTCGACCTTTATTGAGCTATGGTAGATTTCGGTTCGAAATATTATCTAGGCTACAAATTTTCCCCGATATTTAGGTAATTTTGCAAACCCAAAATGTGGGAATTTTTTTTTTCGACATTCTAACATAAGAGTGACGGGGATCTATAATAAATCTCATCTTAATCGATTTTTTGTAAAATTAGGTGGCAACACTAAGCATACATTTCTGTATACTAATACAGAAAGGTAGGTAATATGAGGTTTTGTATTGTGACCATTAATAAAAATTAAAAAGTAGGTTAAGTTAGGTTTTGTGTTGCGACTCTTACAGTAGAAATTATGCCTCAGAATAATATAGTAAACAGAAAGGTAGGTTAGGTTAGGTTTTCTATTGTGACCATTACAATACAAAGTTTCGCCACAGGATGGTACACGTGAAACAAAAATTCACTGTTACAATAGGAAGTCACCTAATCGTATCAAAACAGACAACTCTACTTGCCAACCAAGTCTATTCGAAAAGAAAACCGTCTTCACAAAAAAAATCAACGACAACGCCTCGAGATATTATTTGAGGCCCGCGCAAACACGCACCCTCTAGTATACATATAAGGATGGGACCTTTAAATCAAAACAAAGCCTTGAAAACACAACTATTATATATAAATAAAATAATTATTTGCTAAGTATAATATTTAGAACAAGTGAATATGGCAATAATGTATCCGACTCTTATAATAAATTATATTGTATCTATTAATAAATAAACTGAATTAATATGTAAGAAGAATTAATTAGTAAATTTATGTTATAGTAATTTCATGTCCTTATCCCAATTATTTGTTACTCATATTACTTAAGGTTTTGGCTTTTAGTTGTACAATCGGCCAGCATCCTGACATCAACCCTCTAGGAATAATATAATAAAAAAATATGGTCATTATTAGCACTTTGATAATTAAGATAAAAACGTTATTTAAAAAAATCCAATAAGTAGTCTTAGTTAAGTAGAAACATATCACATTATTAATTAAAATATTACAAGGATCAAAATGGTTCATACTAAATCCACACCGATTGCGCTACACGGTTATTTGCGTCTGTGTGCGTGTAGTACTGTGTGTGTTAAATCCATTCGATTAAACCTAAATTGAGCGGCATCATTTTGTAATAGGCCTCTTAATATCTTTTGATATTGGTCATTATTTTGAAAATGCACGGTTGTCAAGCTTCAGCAGGCTGTCGCAAATTTAAGTGTCAAAAGTGCGGTCGTGACTTTAGAATGGGTCTAAAGCTTGTTAGTTGAAACTATTCTAACATCTTGAATATATATTTTGGTTTATTGTTTTGTTTTTAATATGTTGCTTATTCATTGTGTTCAGTTTCAGATACACGTGCGTGCAGTGCGAAGACTACGACTTATGCGAGGCGTGCGAGGCGAGCCGTGGGCACTCACACCACTATATGCTGCGGGTGCCGGGGCCCAGGCCGCAGGTTCACATCTTATTATATTATTAATTTCTATACAATCTACGTCGGTAACTCCTTAGTCCAATGTTAAATCATTATGTCGCGCTGTCGATTGCTGCAAATATTAAAATAATGTTTGCCTTCCTAATTATCGGCACTAAGATGCTGTTTCACTCGCCGGTTACATAATGCCCGTATGACGCTAGCAGTGTGCGCTAGAGACGACATAATGCTTCCTTCTCTTTCCCACATATATTACATCAATGTTTTTATTATTTACAGGGCGAGGTTAAATCTCTAATAGACGTATTACGCGACATGTTAAATAAGATGACGGAAATTGTGACCGACGCTCTTGACGGGTATGTAGTATATAATATAAACACTCAGTGCTGTTATAAATACCAATGCTCTATAAAGTTTATTTACATATGTATAGTTTGTAAAGTTTGATCAACTTTTCATAAGTGTGTACACTCTAGGACTAAGTGTGGTTGTGCATTGTGAATGAACCACTTAGATACCGTGTGAGGGTAGAATCATAAGTTGAAGTTCCAGATGACCATTCTCCTGTTCTTACAAGACCGACTACTCATCTGTATTCGTGTGCAGCTAGCTGGTTGCTCTATGGTATAAAAAAATGTGAATAGTTGAATAGTACATCTCTTTATTATAAACAACTGTATTACGTGAAATTAGGAAAAATATGGTATTTTATTTACGGGGTTTTCCTACTGTGTTTTTCGTCTCCCACAGACAACTTGGTCTTAAGATTTCATTATTTGTTTTTACACACAACATTTGAACTTACTACAACTTCCTCACTCTTTAAAGTGTAACGTAATTTACGGACATCTCTTATCCTACATCGTATATGTTACAGTATTAAGGAGGAAAATGAAGACATACCATGTGAAGCAGATCCTTTTGATGGAGTGATCACACCATCGGCCCTGGGCAGTGCTGTGCCGTCACAAGTAGACGATACGGATATTATGGAAGTGACGGATGTAAGCAATGAAGAGGTTATTATCTTTGTATATATTTAACAGTGGTAGGCACGTCCCCATTGCTATGTTTAATTAAAATACAGCCTGCGAAAAGTGGGCATGTCAAGTCTTGTGTTCACCACAACATCGACAGTTGACAATGCTTCCGAATATCCTATTGAATATAACAGTTGTATATGTAAATATAGATAAAACAAACTGACATTTTATATAACTAACATATATAAATACTTTTTCTGAATTAACAACATATAAAATATCTGTGGAATATTGAATTTCATGTTGAAAATTAAACAGTGGATACTCTTGTAAGTCAACTGCTTGATGGAGGGCAGATTAAGATCGCGGTGGAGATCTACGCTGCGAACGAACCACGGCGCACCGGTGGCTCGACGCAGAAACCTATTCTGTATGATCTGTAGTCTGTTGATTAAATAGTAGGGTATGTGGGCGAATACGGGACTAGCGTAAGTCATGATGGGAGAGCGCGACCGAGAACCAACCCGCCTTTTACGGGCGCCCGAGCGCGTCCTTCCCCACTCCCGCCGAGCTGTGCGCGTCCTTCGTCCCACCCCCCGACAATTCCTGCACGTGTCGGTGACCGACGGGGCGTCACAGCGAATACGCGCACATTTAAAACTAAATACAATAGTAACAATATAAAAACTACAAAAAAACCACGTGCGACTAAATTCCATGTGATCAGGCTACACTAAACCTGTATTGAATTTACACAATGGGCGGACATAGAATTCACAGTATCCATGCCGCTACAAAGGGTACGGTACAAACAATAGTCTAACCTAAACAATAGTCAAACACTAGAAAAATACAAATTTATACACAAATTTATTTACGTGTTGTCAATGCCGACTCGTGGTCCGCAACATAAATGTTAATACTCTTTTGCTATTTGCTCCTTCATTAATGAAAACTTAAATTACCTATTGTTTTTGTTAGCTATTGTAATTATTGTATGTTTGATCCTTTTATTTTGAACTATTTCCTTGAGTTGAAAGAAGTTTTTTTTATATGTTTCTTAATTTCGATCAGTTGTATAATTGTTATAACAAAAAAATGGTGTGAAAAATGTATTGTTTGTGACCATTTGCAATTGTAATTAAAATTATATTTTTCTTTTAATCAACAGGAAGATGTCTCTACAGCTATGGAACAACATGGAGATCATGAAACAGTGTCTCCTAATTGTAATCAAAATCTATTGAAGAGAAAGGCTTCAGAAGAGTCCGATATTGTAGTAAAACAAGCAAAAAGTAGCAGTAAAAAAATGTCTTTGGCAGAATATATGGAAGAAGAGTGGTTGAATGAATCTCTACTAGAAGAATATGATAGTAACAAAGAATTGTCGACAGCACATACTACCATAGAGTCGTATACTCCATCAGAGCACACAGACAGTTCTATAAATGTACCTAGTACTGGGTGCAGAACAAAAGACGGTATATCAAGTCCTAAAACAAAAATGAAAGTGCTCTATAGAAGAACCCTGAAGTTTAATAATACATCCGATACTAGGTACCGAATTAGATTTCCCAATATCCCAAATAGTTCCACAAGTTTTTCTCAGTCTATTCTCAAAGACTGTGTAGTTAAGGTTGTTGATATAGGAAAAAAATATCTTAGTACAAGTAGTTCTCGGAGTACGGAAGGAAATAGTTGACACTATTGAGGAAATCAATGGAACTTTGATTAGAAAATTTATCACAAGATCTCATATAAACATACCAAAAGTAAGTAAAAAAATTGACATGAATAATGTACAGGGGAAATAATGATTTAATAAAAGAAACTTTAAAGGAATTCTAAAGCTGTATTAGACGCGCATGACTCCCCGGCTCCCCGCTTTGTTCGCGGGCTGCTCGTATAATGCCATTTTTGTCCTAGTCACTGTTCATAGATCGCCATCTTGTGCCCCACTACTCTCGAAAACCGGAAGTGATAAGAGGTGATATATTTAAAAAAAAATTTTTAATAAATAAACTCTTATTGCTTGGAAATGTACCGTCCGGTGAGCGTAATAAAATAAAAAAACATTCCCAGGAGTTCATTCTTTTGAATAGGAATGATCAAAGGGGGTATACCTTTTTGGTTTTATAAAAATGAAGACAAAGTAATTATTCTTAATATATGGCTCAAGTAACATATTCGAGGTAAACAATTTAAAGATTTCTTTGACTCTGTAAAGAAAGATAGAGACGGAGTTGTGTTTGAAATCTCAAGATTCTTTTCTAATGATTATGAGTGTGGACAAAAGATGGACTAAATCCATTGATTTCTGAATGCAGAGAATATGTAGAAAAATAAATATTTTTTTAACTATCACTGTGTTTTTATTACCGTTGCATTTGGTAGGCTCATGATACAGTTGTTGTACCATAGATGACATAATATTACATAGTTGTACAGACATTTAAAATAAAAAAGGTGATAACCAGGTTATATGTAATTATGCGAGTTCAGTCCAAATGAGTCCAAAGCACGAAACAATCAGAAATTTATCAACCGAAGTCAAAATAGAATAAATAAAAAACTGATAAGTAGCGAATGAAATTAAATATATCACCGATATGATATTGACAGCTAAATTTTTAATAGATTACACTGATAAATAGGCAAATTTGCTATCGATTAATTTAGTCTAGTTTTCACTGATTGAAAATAATTGAAATATAAATTGATAATACGATTACGTATATATCTATTTATTTTTAGTTTGTGCATTGTTTTTTGATTGCATTGAATTCATTGATGACACATTGTTATAATAAATAAAAATATATATTGAATTGCAACTAAAACAACTCTCTTACGGACTCTTTATAATGCTATACTTGTCAAAACTTTGATTTTGGCAAATACGCTGACATTCCAAGCCTTAGAAGAAAAAAAAACAGTTGTACTACTGTACTTGAATAATATAGGTAGTTTTATTTATTTTACTCGTTATTCGTCGTTATTTTATTTTCTTGGGATTATGAGAAGACCTAACAGATTTTGCGAAATTTGTGGTGTTCGTAAAACAAATAATTATGTATTTTTAGCTAGATTTCCTACAGATCAAAACCGGTAATTGCATTGTTATTGTATAAAAGTAATAATAGCATTGTTTTCTTTGATTTCTTTTGTCTTTATATCTGTATTTATAAAAACAAATATATTTATGTACCTATTTCTTACAACTCTGCTTAGTTTGGGACGAGTTAGTGCTGTGTAAATTATACCGGGTTATTTATTATTAATGTTTTTAGATGTCGCGCATGGATAAAGGCTGTAGGCGATGAAAGTTTGGTTAATTACCCTATAAAGTATCTCCATGAAATGAAATTTGTATGTGGCCAACATTTTTCATCAAAACAATTTACCAAAAAAGGATTTAGAAAAAGATAACAAGCAAATATACAGACACACTTTTACAATATTAGTATGTATTAAAATAGTGAATAATATTAACCTGTTAACCAGGGAAGTCCTTTTTTAATTAATATTTATAGCAGCATATAATGCATGCGAATTATGTTATGATACTTCACTTCAGGATGTGTTAGTATGTCATACCACAACATGATTTCATATATGTATATATTTGTAAAGATGTATTCATATGTCTCTCCCTACGCACTAGTGTTTATGTTTGACATATTTATACATCCCATTCAGTTAACAGGAATTAAGTTTAGTTTTAAACATGAATATGAATAACATTAAACAAATAAATGAAAGAACAAGAAAGTAAATTTATACTTAAGTATTTTTTTTACATTATACCTGTTCAGAGCTTAATTTTGTAATGATATCATTGTCCTGATCAGCTTTTAACCTTTGTGATGAGGGTAGGAAGACAGATTATGGACAATGATTCAGTTTTTTCAAAAATTAATGCATTATATATTATGATGGGGTTAGATTTGTGACACTTATTACAGTTCAAAATTATTAATAACAATATTACATAATTTAATTCCAAATTGTTATACATATAAATATTTCATTCACTTAATTTTAGTGCCTAATTTAGTTCTTTAATATAGGAAGTGAATTTTATTTTGTTCGTTTGTGTGTATGTAGGGTGCTACCAAATTATCTCAATTTGCTTCTGCATCATCTTTATTAGTATGTTTTTTAAGATATATTTATATAAGATAGATTCTAGTAAATTATTATATATTTTTATCTGCATCCATATGGGACTACATGAGTGCAATGTAAGTTTGGAATTTGAAAGCATTAATTTATTTTTTAGTAATACAGAATAATTAAGTTTTGTATCTTCTCTTTTTATTTGTATATAAATAACACTGTGCTCTGTATCGAAGGAATGTAGATAATTTAGTAACATCTTATACATAAGACCTATTTGTCAATCATTTTTGGTTGGTGCCTTTTTAGTTTTTACTGTTGTATTTGGCGATCGTGTTACCAAGTGAAATTGTTAGTAAAAATGTCAGTAAAAAACAATACTAAGGAACTTAGACGGAAATGTTTCAAATGTGGCTGTTCACCATTTGACGATGCAAACATTAAATTGTATCGTTTCCCGAAGCCCGGAACAACCAACTCACTTCGGTATGTATTTTTGTTAATGGATTATAATGGTATGTTGTACCCGTCTGCGCTAACGGTTTACGTTGGCTCCCCGCCAGATTGTCGTAAACCAGTGGAGGATGATAAGATGAACATGAGGTCGGGTCAGGTAGCCCATCTTGATAAATTCTCCAGGAATTTATCAAGATGGTTTCCAGATGGAACCGCGTGGAGGGCAACCTGACATGGTACATTGCTAGCTATGGGGTCATCAGTCCACATTACTGACAATCCTTTTCCCCGTCGCTTGCTTTAAACTGTCGTGTCTAGTACACATTATTAATATAGTTAATCGGGTATAATTTAAGTAGTTTTATGGTAAGTATATTACCTGTTTCGACGTTTCGATTAGATTGTACTGACCGTGGTTACGAGATGACTGGAGTACAGCGATTTTAATAGCTGCCTTTACACGTAAGCTCTTTTCACGCGCGAAGGAAACACATTGCCAACAGCTACAGTGGATTAAAAAATATCCAGCGAAATGTTGGGATGTCATATATTGTGTTCACTATGACGTCGACAATTAACAATGCTTTTGACTACCCATGTGATTACAGTTGTGGCGGTATATTATTATTTATTACCGATTTTGTTGCAGTTGTGTATCATGGGCAAAATACTGTTTTCCTAACAGGGACTGCCACCTATCAAAATTGCATTCTAAACTGTATACAGAACACAGAATGCTTTGTAACAAACATTTTAAAGATACCTCTTTCATTGACTACCCGACCTCAATGAAGATTCTCAGACGATTTGCTGTTCCGGAGGATGATAACGATGGAGTAGATCTGGATGAATGTTCTAATCAAGGTACCTACTTGTGAACTTATCAAGGTCTCCCTTCTTGCAGCTTGCTATGTAAGCTGTTTCAGTCTGTCTGTTACAGTCAACCCTCACATTGTCTTTGCTAAAGAAACATTACATTAATTGAAAAATGTTTACGTAAGCATTAGGGGAGGGGGTAAGCAAAAGTAAGCTTGAAAAATGTTTACGTAAGCATGGGGGGAGGGGGTAAGCAAAAGTAACAAAAACCGCTTGCAAAATGCGTTGCGTAGTTTTAAAGATTTAAGCATACATAGGGACGGACAGACAGCGACAGCGATTTTATTTTATACTATGTAATGATTACATTATATTCTTATATCTTCAGCTACGTCTTCAATAACCCCAATCGTTCGTTGCACCGAAACCAGAGCCTTATACAATCCCAGATAGTGATGTAAGAACCCCTCCGATGGATTCCCGGTACAATTCAAACGGGGATCGGAATTACGACGGGCCAAGCTGAGGTTAGAACCCCTAGTGGTGCCCTCAGACTAAAGTCGTTACCATCAGGCAGGAGTTGGCCTTCAGTCGCTTCCTAAGACCTTTGGATCGGATTGGAGTTTAAGTGCCATCTGCATATCATTACATAAA
The DNA here is from genome assembly GCF_030625045.1 of Achroia grisella. Lineage (NCBI taxonomy): Eukaryota > Metazoa > Arthropoda > Insecta > Lepidoptera > Pyralidae > Achroia > Achroia grisella. The sequence goes on from NW_026712590.1 coordinate 3,471,262, forward strand.
ACGGTTAATTATCTATGGCGAAATTTGCTTTTACTAACCTTTATTTTTACAGTAAAATTACTGAAGTAAGAAAAAACCAGAGTATTTTAATGAATGACAAATCTGTTATTATTGTACAGAAATAGAACGATATGTGTATTTTTTTAATTGAAATAACGGCACAAATTTTCGTTCGGAATATGTATTTTGCAGCAAAGATGAAAATAATGTTTTTTTTTTTAATTTAAGATAGATTATAATAAATATTAAGAATATAAAAAAAGAATCAAGGAATGGCTTTGGAGTTAGATCTTTACTAGAGCTTTTATACACTTTTTAAGGAGTTCAAGTAATTTTAATGTTATATTGCGGGAATATAAATAAAGGACATGTGAAATAATTACGATATTTTTATTTATATATTAATATATATAATTGTACACTTGCAGATAATGCATATATGTATTTGTGTAAACCTTGTCTTCGTTTTATATTTATATTCTTATAATACATATTTATAAAGATAACTTGTAACAACGTATATTATTATTGTAATATTAATATTTTCATAACTTTGTACGGAATTGTTGTGAATGGCGAAAATATAGTAAGTTCATTAAATTCCCGTACATTGTTATAAAAATTAACATATATTATTTAAAAATGATATAATATATATTATACATATATTGTATACATTGCGGATGCGCTGTTATAGTATTCTTTTTATTTATTGTTATGTTCTTATTTTTTATTACATATAATTTTATTTCTTTATTATTATTTTCAATTTATATTTAGGTATACTAGCTGCACCCGCGACTTCGTCCGCGTGGAATTTAACTTTATTTTTCTAAAATAAAAGTAGCCAAAGTTACTCCTTATTACACCAGCTACCTGCCAAAAAAAGTCCCGTTAAAATCGGTCCAGCCATTTCAGAGATTAGCCGGAACAAACAGACCGACAGACAGACAGACAACAATTGTAAAAAGTGGTTTTATGGTTCACGTACCGTGTTTATATTCATATGCATGTAGTGAAAATGGTTATTTCAATATTAAAAACAGATACTACAATTTTATTTATATGTATCGATTACATTTATGTGTTTATTTAATATTTTAGTTGTTATATTTATATATAAGCGTTTACTTTTTGCTGTTATTATCATTTACTATTTTATAGGTTAACGATAATATATATATAGCACTGACAATATTATCTGATTACACCAATAATGAGTGCGTAGCGATTTTATTGATTGTCGCATGCCTCTTACTTGTTACACTGTAATTATTTATATAAAAAAAACATTTATCAAAAAGAGCAACACACAAGTTTCTTGCTCATTCTTCTTGTGATGGAATGAGTGGTAGAATCAAAATATGACTATTCAAAAGTGCTTGTAATGAGTTTATTTGAATAAAGATTATTTCTATTTCTATTTCTATTTCTATAAGGGTTTGAATGACTAAAAGGAATTGTGGAGTGGACTGGAAGAAATCCCTCATATAGGATAATTTCGACATTGTACAATTTAAGATTATTGTATCCTGTCATTTTAAATGTTTTTACTGTACAATAAGGTTTTACATACTACATTCGAGAGACGGCGGTTTTTTTTCTTTCCCCCTATTACATTGTATTCAAATATACCCAATATAGGCATAACATTTACGGCACTTTTATTTAAGTTATACATACGATATTATTTATAACCGTTTATTGTTTTCATTGTTACAGGACAGTCTTCAGGAAGTAGACCCTTTCATACGGAACACAATTATTTCAATCCACTGAAAGGCGTTTCAGATGTACAGAGTATTACACTAACAGTTAACGCCGGTAAATATACCTTTTACATGTATATTGCAGTGATTCTTTGATGCGTGATAATAATTGAGAAATACTGGAATGTTTTATAGCGGAGGGGAATAAAATAGATGTTTACTTAACGGCGTTTAATGACAGACAAAGACTATGATACATATAAATAGATACGAGAATTTTATATATTAGATATCTTAGGAAAATTCACACAGCGCCACCTAATCCCAAGCTAATGTTACGGGTACTAGACAACCGATATAAATAGCTAGACACCGTATTATTTTTGTAAATACCCTACATATTATACATAGAAAATACCCAGGCCATGTTATATGATTTCAGATACAGATAGCATTGTACACAAAGAAAAATATAATGAAGTGATCCAACATCATAAAGGGAAGTTAAGTCTGGAGTTCTTTGACGAATGGACAAGTAAGTGGTCGACAGAAGTTTTTTCTTGGTTTTATCCAATATTTTAACTGCTATTTTAATTAAGACTAACGGTTTTTTTTTAGTGAATGATAATGGAATGATGCACCCGCCTGCGCTAACGGTTTACACTGGCGGGGCACCAGTGGAGGATGATAAGATGAACATGAAGTCAGGTCAGTTAGCCCATCGTGATAAATTCACCGGGAATTTATCACGATGGTTTCCAGGGGGAACCGCGTGGAGGTCAACCTGACATGGTACATTGTTAGCAATGGGATCATCAGTCCACATTACTAACAATCCCATTCCCCCCAAGACTAACGTTTGACAATGATCAGTTACTGAGATACAGGCTTCGTGCCTAGTTAGGTTCCCAGGCTCATACAATTACAAATTATTTATAATGGTTTAAGACCTGTATATGAATGTGGCTTAATAAATTAATAAAATTTCAATTTATAAATGTATCAGTGGCTCGCTGTCTATACAACGTGTTTATATAAATACAACTACAAACTAATAACTACCAGATGGAACAGTGCATACATCGAAATGTTTCTTTACAGAAACCACAGACCAACAGTTTCAAGGTAGAACTCTCTCAGAAAGCGAGGAGCGAAGCCGTGTGGTCTTTACTGCAAATGCAGGTATGGAGTAATCTTTGTATTCGCACATTTTGACTTAAAAATGTAAAGTTACTACGACTATTTAAAATCTCGTTCTTCTTGTGATGAGTGAACGAGTGCTGCTAGTAGGAACTGGTCTGCTCTAATCACTAAGACTGAATCCCTCTTATATAGTTTTCAACCAGTTGGTTGTATATTTAACATTTTCTCCATTCGAGTATTTAATTGAATTAGTGCTAGTTGGTAGTTTGTATTCGCACACTTCAACTTAAAAATGTAAGAACAAAATTATTTAAAAGAGCAACACGCAAGTTTCTTGCTCGTTCTTCTTGTGATGTGACAGCTTTCCGAATGAGCGGTAGATTAAAAAAAGGATTATAACTATTCATAAGTGCTCAAATTAAGTTTATTTGAATATTTCTATTCCCCTCTATTATGATTACTTTTGAATAATAATAATCCAGGGCAATACACACAGCGCCATCTAGAAATTCTCATGATGTAACTACTGTTGTAATACATAAGATTTCCCTATATATGAGATAATATAAAAGATAAATAAAAAAAAAGATTATTATAAAATTAAAGAGTTTGTTAATCATAATAATGTTTTTGTAGACTAAACTTAAAATTAATAGTGCTGACATATTTATCTGGTTGCACAAAGAAGTAGCGTAGCGGTTTCTATGTTGATTATCGCATGCCTCCTACTTGTTAATGTGTTTATTTAAAATAACATTTATTCAAAGGAGCAATACACACGTTTCTCGATCATTCTTCTTGTGATAAGTCTGCGTTCCAAATGAATGTGACTATTATATAGCTTATATTAAGCTTATTGGAATAAAGAATGTTTCTATTTCATTATTATTATTATGTTATATTTTGTGTAGTTTAGTATCTTTGTTGTAACAGATACACAGACAGAGGAAATACAGCGCGAGCCGGCGTTATTCTCATGGCAGGCGGATAGTTCGATCGTATGCGATGAAGATGTAGTAGAATCATGCACAGGTACATTTATTGTTTATACAATAATATGGTTACAAAACTTATACACCTCATGGCGTTCAATACAAAACACAATTATGCCCCTATATTATAAATACTAGCTGTTAACTGCGGTTTTGTCTGCTTTATAAAAACAAAAGATGGCCTATAATTGATAATTTGATAGGTTTCTTATATGTGTGGTGGTGGTTGAGCTATGTGCGGTGTGCCGGCTGTTGAGTGCTGGTGTACAGCCCAGCACAACAGATGAGGTGCGGAAGATGAGGAAAGCGAGGCGAAACAAGAAACGCAGTCCCGATAGGTCACAGTGGTTTATTTCGGGTTACAAGAAAGCACATACACAGTAGTTCATAGAGTGACTGTACTCTACACAGAATATAGTATGAAAAGGAGTGAAAGAAGAATGATAGTATGAAACAGAAATTGATTTGTTATAATTGCGATGTATTTTATATATAGCGCGTAAGCAAGCGAGTGACACAGGTTATGCCTAAGATGTAAAAATCACGACTGCGAGGCGAGGCATCTCATGCACCGCCCCGCGCCCCGCTGCCGGGACCCGGTCCCGCGCGCGGCTACATGTATGTATATATAGATAGCTATGTACGTTAATAATGAATTTAATATTAAGACGCAGCATAAGATGTAACTATATTAATATAATAAAGTGTGATGTGCATAGTATAATAATAATATAGAATAAGTAGATATAAGTGTAAATATAATGTTGATGTATGATTATGTGTGTGTGTATGCCTGTTTGTCTTTATTTAATATTAGTATTTATAATTATATTTTAATATATAGATATGAAGGCTGAGTAGCCTATATATGTATAGGATTAATTTAAAAAACAGTGGAAAGAATTATTTACTAAAATGGCAGATACAGAGAAGAGAGCGACACCATGCGGTACCTATGTCTATATTATTTGAATGAAGATTATTTCTATTCTATTCTATTCTATTCTAATGTGTAGTTACATGTATGCTTGCAGATGCATGGCAAGAAGAAGATCTATCGATGTATAATGATGATAAACCAAACACAGGTAAGATTCTGCTTATAATTATTACAACACTTTATTATCTTCTGGTAACTTTATTAATATTATTATTATTTATGTAATGATTTCGTGAAGTCGTGTTTAGGTAAAAACTGTTCGTTTGTTGAGAAATTAGGATGGAATTTTCACTACAATTGAATGATAAATATGTCTCAACTTATATGCGTCAGAAAGCTGAGGTAAATAAGTATACAATTTCATTAATTAGTTTATTATTTAAATAATAGATGGCGTTGTGCTAAATGTATTTTCTTTATTATCGATGTCGGTACGATTATTAGCGAAGGTACGAAGTCCCGGGCAATATTAGTATAATAACAAAATAACACATGTACTCTAAAGGTGAAGTCGAATTTGGTCGACTCCAAGGAAGTTTTGTATGTCCACTTATGTTTCTGATTAACGTTACAGTGGTGGAAGTATCGATATTAAACTAAAATCAGTTCGAGTATGGTGGTAGCTCCCTACTAGCCATGCCATGTTGTTGGATTCAAATGTATCTTTGAATCCAACAAACGACCATTGACTAAAATCCAACTATACAATGACCGAAAAGTAAAGATCTCTATCTTCATCACAACAGTTGATAGTGCATCTGATTACCCCATATTGGAGAACAGTCGTGAAGATATATTCATAATTATTATTTTACAAGGTGTACCATTGAAGACATTATGATTATTTAAAACAATTGTTTCATGTATGTAGCTTGGTCCCATAGCTTGCATGAAATTAAAAAAAAAATCTTGCAGTAATTGAAATAACTTAATTTTTTTTTGTTTGCAGATAATAAAAGTGAAGATGTATACAGAAATCAGCCTCAGATACACGAAGGCTACAAGTGCAATGATTGTAATAGTGGCATATCAGGGTGAGTAATTTCCTTAACTTATACGATTTATACATTAATCATATATATTTATTTAATTTATTTCGATTTCCATCCATCCATCCAAGTTATATTCCATAACAGCACTGTTTGCTATTTTATTTTATCATATTTCAAACTGACCGCCGCGCGGCGCCAGTCAGTAGGCAGCGCGCTGAATTAAAAAAGTAAAAGGCGGGAAAGCAACTCTGTGCATCAGTCTTATGGTTGAGTTTTTTTATTGTTTCCTCGCAAGTGTGTTGAAAAACGTCGTATGATGTACGTACGTATTTAACACACTCGACTCTATTACGCCCTCGCCTTCTGCTCGGACTGAAATTGCACCTTGTGTGTTAGTTATAACAATATATTATTATTGCACGATAAGAGTCGTAATAGAAGAATTAGTCTACTTATGTGGTGTGTTCAGTTTCAGGTACACGTGCGTGCAGTGCGAGGACTACGACTTGTGCGAAGCGTGCGAGGCGAGCCGCGGCCACTCACACCACTACATGCTGCGGGTGCCGGGGCCCAGGCCGCAGGTTCACATCTTAATTTTTATACAATCTTCTTCTGGTCGTCCAACGGTAATCCAACGGTATTATGTGACATCCATCCACTCATGCGTTGCCATTCCATAGTACACATGTCATTCCTTCAATTTTTATTAGAGGATAAGAGGCATGACATCTGATCTGTCGATGTAGGAGGATCGATGTCTCTTTATCACCTATTTCAACCAAACAAGAAGCCATGCGCTTCTTGTTTTGTAAACTGTGTTTCGTTTGAAGGAAGGAAAAGAAGGGGGGCGAACTGTAAAACTACAAGTATATGCTTGGTTATACAAAGAGTGTGTAGTATAAAACTGTTTTTTTTTTTCAGGGAGAAGTAAAATTAATATTGGATACAATTAGGAAGATATTAAATGAGTCAATGGTAGATATTAACAATGAGTTATTAAATAGGTAATAAAAAAATATTATTATATAATACTTGTGGTTTCCTGTATTTGTAGTGAGTGTACAAGTGAGTGAATGAGTGTTACATTATTGACATTTAGTGTACAGCTGTTTATTTTATATTACAAACAGACACTTCAATTTCATTAATTTATATCAATATACCTACATGTGGGAATGTTTTATGTGTATGAACGCTTGTATGTGTGAATACAAGAATGGTTGTTTGTGTGAATTCGTCTTTAAAGGATTCCCAAAATTTCCAATCTATACATTTATACATATAAATAAAATTGGAGTGTCTGTTTGTAATATTGAAATAACCGTTTTTTACTACATGCATACGGTAAATACACCAAAATAACATTTCTTACAATTTTTGTCTGTATGTCTGTCTGTTTATTCCGGTTAATCTCTAAAATGGGTGGACCGATTTTGACGGGACTTTTTTGGCAGGTAGCTGATGTAATAAGGAGTAACTTAGGCTACTTTTATTTTAGAAAAATAGAGATTAATTCACGCGGACGAAGTCGCGGGTACAGCTAGTATTGAATATGTATTATCTTTCAGCATAAAGGACGAAGCAGATGAGACAGTCAATGAACAGGATCCTTTGGAAGGTCTTACCACACATCCTGTCTCACCAGACTGTACCCAATCTTCACATGTTGGAACATTGAACATGGATATAGACTTAACTGATGATGCGGTAAGATTCATTATGGCTTCTATGATCTAGCGATACAACATATCGTCTTAAGATAAAACGAATTTGATCACCAATAGTGAAGATGATGACGCTTCCAGTAGCGGTGGTCAAGTTTCCGCACTGAATATTTGTGGTCTCACACATGCTAATGGTAGCGCAATTAAAAAAGTAATATAAATCAGTGAAGTAATTAAATGAACTATTTCAATAAAATATTTATTTATAATTTTAGAGCCACAGTCTTGTACTTGGAGCTCTTGCCACTTCTCACGATCTTCCATCATCCTCTCTAAATGATGATACGACACGACTTCTTTAATTTGCTTGATGTAACTGTTCCTTGGTCATCCTCTCCTCCTCTTTCCTTCTATTTTCTCCTCAATAATTATTTTCATGAATTCATTATGCTATATTAAGTGTCCTAACATTTTGCCTCGTCTATTTTCTATAGTATTCAATATCTGTATTTTTTCTTTCACCCAGTGTAGTACTTCTTCATTATTACTATTGTCTTTTCAGCTAATTCTTAACATCCTTCTCTAACAACTCATTTTAATAGTACCACTTAAAAAATATTAAAATGAAAATCTGAAACCGTAAATCCGAAGATTACCCGGAACGTCTAAATCCGCAAACTTTACCTCTTTATAATATTACTAACATTAATAGTTGTATAAATTTGAATGTACAGTGAAAATAGTTTTTTATAATACAGGCAGCCGCTCATTCTAAGGAAGCCCCTAATAAAGATCACAACATAAGGAATCCGGAGGCGTTTGAAGATAAGAATATTAGTGCTCCAAATAATATTGATGATAGTGACAGTGAAAATATGGAAGAAATGTGGTTAGACGAAGACTTCGATACGTATGATATTGAAAACGACATGACCCAACCGAAAACAACTGAATACGTATCTGAAACTGATAATAATAATTCTGCCAATAGTTTTATGCCATTACAAAATACAAGTTTAAAATCCAAAGCGAATACTGAACGGGGAGTTATAAAGATCAAGTGCGTCAAATCGAAGACTGTGCAAGATGCAAAGAAATGTTTTGTGGTTGTTAAAGACGTTTTTAAAAATATGAAGCCTAGTCAGGTTTCTAAATTAAAAATTAAAGATATCGAATGCAAAATAAGCAGTCAAGATATTGAAAAACAAATACCATTCGTTTCTTATAAAAATCGTAAACTACCTTTAAGTGTTGCCATTAATACGAACAGCACTCATGTTGTAAACAATAATATTACATTTATGAGTGCAAATGCAAGTGGAGTAGGTATAAAAAATGTTACTCCACATGCAAATAGAAGTCAAACTATACAAAACATTACACCATTTAGTACGAATAGCAGCCATAATGTTTCAAAAAAGGTTATTTCCATTAGTAATACTCATAGAGTTGCAATATTAAAAAAAAATATTAAACTAGCTCCTACCCATAGACATAGATCAAACAACACGAGTGATAGTACGAGATAGATTTTTTATAAATGATAAAGACTGATAACCTAACCCGACAATTTGTAAAATACTCATATGTGTTAACCAAAACAAAGAAGCAGATTAATTAACATAACATTTAGTATAGGGACAAAGTGGATTATTAGTAATGTGGACTGTTGACCCCATTGCTAGCAATGTACCATGTCAGGTTGACCACGCAGTTCCCTGGAGAATTTGTCATGATGGTTTCCAGGAGTTGAGAGTTGACCTGACTTCATGCTCATGTTATCATCCTCCTCTGGTGCCTCGCCAGCGTAATTCGTTAGTGGCGGCTGGGGCATCATTCCATTATCATCCATAAAATAAAAAAACTATATTAAACGAGTAGTCAGTACAAACCTAAGCTTCCTACAAGATTGATATTGTATTTCTAAACTATTTAGACTGATATCGTCAAATCTTTACCACAATTTAGGTAAGCAATTAAAGTTTTGGACAATTGAAATATAATGTTAAAAAATGGAGTTAGCAGGTTAACAAATTGTGTCAAAAGACGTACGGACACCGTGAATGCTTTAAGTGTTCAAAGAAATCTTTAAGGAACTCCAACTCAAATGCTGTAATTGACGAATTCCTTAAAGTTTGTTTGTGTGCAGTTTCATGGTGTATTATTTGAAAAAATCGACATTAAAAAAAGTGTACCGGCCATCTGTCAGACTGCTTTCGATTTGTGAACAACTAAGTCATATATAAATATATTTTGTAATTGTTTGTTGAATTTATTCTAAGAAACTTATAATCAATACAAGTTTTGCACGAAATATTCATTTAAGTTAATTATAGTGAAGTTTGTTTGTTGCGTACGTCGAAGAAAAAAGTATACCCACTAAATTGCTTGTAGTAATGTTATATTTTGTAAAAGTAAATTAAATTAATATTTTCCTTTTTAATATTGTTTTTCTGTATTACCCTTATTTCTGTTTTCTTAAAAACACGTGGATATGATTTGTCACCAGTGTATGGTGATGGAATAAGAGCTATCCCATTGTAGCATATACTGGTGTACTGGTCAAGAATTCTTATTCAATACCCACTTGGTAGAACAGTCGTGGTAGAGTAAGGGGCTGATGTTATCCGCGTTACTACAGGTCACGATTTCTCTACTGTCTGGCATTCTGGTAGATTCATGGAGTGGACCGCATACCTCTGTGCTGTCAATTTTAGGATCAATTCTACAATAAAATGCAACTTTACACTAGATTACTTACGATTTTGATTAATAATAATACCATGGACAATTCACACAGCACCATCTAGTCCCACGGTAACTAGAGCTTGTGTTATGTGTACTAGACAACTATTATAAATACATAGATATATATTTTTTTCGTAAATATTATACATAGAATACACCCAGACAGATACAAACAATCATACCTACTAATGAATACAAATGTTCGTACCGTGCGACCATCGAAAGTAAGGCAGTGTGTGAAACCGCTGGACCACCGAGGACGTAATAATTGAGCAACAGTACAAGTCCTATTACCTAATATTATAAATGCAAGTTTGTGAGTATGGATGGATGTTTGTTATTCTGTCACGCAAAAACTACTGAACGGATTTTGTTGAAACTACAGTGATGTCGCTTATACATTAGAATAACATAGGTTATAAATTACACGCGGGTGAAACCGCGGGCACAGCTAGTATTATATATTTTTTAATACATTTATATCAACAAACCGTAACACATTTTCATGTGGTCTAACATTATATTATTAATTTTTTTTTATTAAACGCGTCTCTGCTTAAGGTAGTGGCCTTAACCACTAATTACTGGGGGGAAGGGGATTGTTAGCAATGGGAACTAGTAACTGCCATTGCTAGCAATGTACCATGTTAGGTCGACCTCCACGTGGTTCTCCCTGGAAACCATCGTGATGAATTCTTGGTGAATTTGTCACGATGGGCTAACTGACCTGACCTCATGCTCATCTTATCATCCTCCACTGGTGCCCCGCCAGCGTAAACCGTTAGCGCAGGTGGGTGCACCATTCCATTATCATACAAAAAAAAAACCACTAATTACTATAATACGCGGCAAAATTTATTTTGCCACATATTAAAATACTAATATGCCACATATTGAAATAACAATATTAAAATAAATAATATTTTTTATAAAATAATTCATATATTATTAGAAGTGTAAAACTTTAGTGTATTTTTAATATCACTTTAGATATAAAAAAATATAAAAGGACCTTTTCACTTAGAGGTAAAAAGGTAAAAATATAGACAACAACCTATTCTCATATCTACAGAACATACATATAAAAATTCATCAAAATCGGTCAAGCCGTTTCGGATGGATAAGGCAATTAATACTGTGACACGTGAATTTTGTATAGTAGACACATGTGTTTATGATATTTTAAATTAAACTATATTAGTAAATACCATAAAAATATCAAATTAATTAAAAAGTGCAAAGAGAGAATGTGGGTTATTGTAGGAATGATTATAAGTAATTAATACTGAATGACAAATGATTGACTCACTCACAAACAAAAACAATCAACCTCCCCCTGCCCTCTTAACTTATAACGCCATTATGGACAACCCCTTATGAAATAGGCAAAGTCAAAAAGACAAGAACATAGTCCTAAGAGTTCCGGAGCTTCTTATTACAAAACCCGGACTAAAGATAGACTTTAAATTATATACTGTTTAAAATTTGACGCGTTCATTATTTATTCGTATAATTAGTAAAAATCACGGAATCTTATCTGACTTTATTTTTATTATGTAATAGTAACAACAGACGAAGACGTGTGAAAAAAATACGTTATTTACCATCTACCCGCTGCTCTTCAGTTCACCCGTGGCGATTGAAACACTGCCGAAATCCCGTGATCCTGTCATTTTTACTATATAAACCTTAAATTGTTATATTGTCTATCTTTAATCCATGTAATAACTACACCTAGTAGTACTAGAAATACCTTAAAATTATGTCCGTATGACCAAGTAGTTCTTATTAACGGCCGTATGGTCGCGGGGTCGAATCTTCGCACGAAGTAAAGCGGCGCGGCGAGCACGGTTTACGGTTTACGTTAGACTATGGACATTGTTCAAATACGAACAGACTATTTTTTATATGAAAAAATACAACAGACGAAATAGCGGGATCGCCATATATATATGTATAATAGCTGTCACTGCAGACGTTGTTTTCTTATATAAATTAAAATCACCATTTAAAAAATAGGGTTGAAGCTAGAAGGGCGAAAATTTAGAGTTGTATGTATAATATTATGTTGAAAAACTTTTAAAAAATATTTAGGGGTGGACAACCCTTATCACTTAGCAGTATGAAAAATAAATAGTAGCCGATTCTCAGACCTATATGCATATGCATATAAAATTTCGATAAATTCGGTCCAGCTCTTTCGGAGGAGTATGGTAACTAACATTGTGACTCGAGAATATTATATATAAGATAGAGAATAAGAGAAAAAAATAATAAGAGAAGAATAATAAGCAGTTTTTTATCATCTATGATGACCACGCAACGCAAACTAGTCATGGGCAGGCGGTAGATACTTTTAGAAACATTATTTTTATGTCTGATTTAGTCTGCTCAAATTTGTTTAATTGTACATTCTTAAATGTAGATTAGTGTGCCTACCCAGATATTATGTGGCCAAAGTGAACTCAAATTTGGTTAATGGTTTTTATCTAGATTAGAGTACCTACATATCTACCTAAATATGTGGCTAAAGTGAATATTTCATAATGCCATAAATTGTAGTCGTGTATTTCATTGAATTAATACGAACAAAAGAAAATCCTGCCGAGCAAACTGAAACACTTTCTTGGCAATTCATTTTGAATGCTGGATTTAATAAATGCTTAAGTGTGAAAGTACACTGTTATTTCCCTTTGAGACTGGCCAAAGAGAATACTAGAAGAAAAATAGGACCGCCCCACTCCGGGGGCGCCACCCCAACCGGGGGGCATTGCTTTGAATAAAGAAAAGTTAAAATTTTCTTAAAACCCCCCGCCGCGGGGTGGCTCTATCTATCTTCGTTTAAGTATTGGCAAAAATGACCCCCTCTGTTGCTGTCTCGCTCGCACCTCGGCGATGTCATTGGGTCCTTTTTAAAAGAGTAAAATGGAGGGTCGGGTGTCAGAATCGATGCTTTTTACCTCTTTCTTATTCATTAACATATTTTCTTGAAGACTCGGAGCATTTTCGTTTTCATAATAAATAGCGTATTCATTATTTTGACTGAGTACCTATTTTATATTGAAATACGCAATTCGGTATTGTACTCGTAAATATATCAATTTCGACTTTAAAGTTGAATAAATAGATTTGTTCGACTTCAACTTAAATTTGTGTTATTTGTGAATGTATGTTCACCCAATTAAAGTTTGTAAAAAGTTATCCACGTGGGTACCTCAGTCTCACCTATTCCGGCCGCCAAGCAGCTTGCTTTGTAAGCTTTGTTTCAGTTGTAGATTAAGCAATGGAATTACAGGACCTCATTCAGCTGTCTAGCATTGCTAGCTTGCATTGTGAGCCGTGTTTTACATTAGGGGTGAGATAAGGTAGTGAATTTATAGGATAATAGGCATGATTTTTAAGTCCTCGCTACGTAGAAATGGTTCGCGGTCGACATGTGATAACGTGATGTCTGTAGTGTTGTTAGATGATAATTGATAATGAATGATGATAAAGTATTTTTAGCAAACATTATTAACAATACCATTTTTTATATAACGGTTAATATAGATTAAATATTTTCACGGTTTAAGTAATGACCTATGTTGAATAATAACTATGTCGATTCTAGCCTGACCTTTAACCCAAGTAAGTTCTTTTGGCGAAATTATCAATATGAATATCTTTCAACTTGATTTATATTATAGGAAAGGGTGATTCTGAGTCCTTATTATATTTTCATAGGTTTCACAAATTAATTTGAGGCAATGTTCATGCTGTTCATGCAAATACTATGCCGTATTTGCATGAACATGCAACCATGGACACCATGAATATCATGGACACCTTGGCATGGCATGACACGTTTCATTACGTAGGATGTTACTCTGTTTGGCATTCGGAATGCTTTCAAAACCGTATATTTATAGTTTATTTACAGTTCAATTTTGACTATAAAAGTACCTCTTATTATGTTTCTATCTTTTTCTAAGTACCTACCTATGTAAAGCAACGTAGATCGTTGCTTACCTATTGTTGTTTGACCCAACAAACTAAAATTGACCCAATAAAATAGAAATGGAAGTTTTGAAGTCCAATTTGTGGTTGGCCGCAACTTTCGTTCTATAAGTGGTCGGTTGTAGAATAAACTCGACCAAGTTATTAATTCTTAATAAAATTGGTTTCCAATCCTGATAAAATAGGTCAGATTAAGGTTTCTTTGTTTAACTAGAATGGCAAATATGCTATGGCATGATGGTAAGTGGTAACTATTGCCTACGGGGGGAAAGGGATCGTTAGTAATGTGGATTAATAACCCTGTTGCTACCAATGTACCATGTTAGGTTGATCTCCACGCGGTTCCCACTGGAAACCATTGTGATAAATTACTGGTGAATTTGTTACGATGGGCTAACTGACCTGACTTCATGCTCATGTTATCATCCTCCACTGGTTGCCTGCCAGCGTAAATCTTTAGCACAGGTTGGGGCATCATTCCATTATTATCAATAAAAAAACTGTTGCCTGTAGGGGGAAGGGAATTGTCAGTAATATGAACTAAAAACCCCATTGCTAGCAAGGTATCATGTCAGGTTCCACGTGGGTTCCTAGAAACCATCATGATAAATTCCGTTTGAGCCTGTCATGATGATCTAACTGAACTGACCTCATGTTCATCCTATCATTTGTTTTTAATAAACTATAAATGTGTTCCTTCGTCCGTACAATTTATTGTATTCTGTAATTTGTCTGTCTTATACTATATCTCAGCCTTTAACCGATATACCTACTTTTCACAAAACAAACTACTTGGAATCTGAAATATGTAGATAAGTCTGAGGTAAAAAATTTCATATGCGAGGCAGATGAAATTTTTTCCTTATGTATTGATTAACTGGCATACTCACACACAACTTCGTCTGTATTTATGAGAAATAATGGATATACTATATCCGTTGTTATTATCTTACTAATATTTTAAACTTGAAAGTTTGTGAGTATGGATGGATAGATAGATGTACATTTATTACTCTTTCACGCAAAAACTACTGAGCTGATTTTGTTGAAACTTTACATACAACAGAACACATAGGCTATAATTTGAAAAGATATATAAATGGAGCGAAATGTAATAATCATTGTTAGGTAAGTGTGATCCAGGCGAAGCTGCGTGGGTCAGCTAGTCTACAATATTTTGATAGCAAATTTATAATCTGTTAATTTTAAGTATCCTATCTATACAGAAGTCTTCTCTGCATTTTATTATTTTTTTGTAATATCTATGAGACTAAACAATGTCTTTATTCATATTTTCAATACTACACGCATTCCTATAGTTTTTTTTTCAAGAAAGTTTATATCCTCTAGCCATCCGACTGTTATCTTAAATCTGTGAAGGCTGTTATAGTGAATTATAGAAAATATTTATATATAACTGATAGACTGTGTACAATCAAATGACTGGGTCATTTCATTAAGGGTACGGAGAGTGGGGGTAGCACGCGTCACCAACAGGTGGTATCTTATAAGTACGGTCCGCAGGCAAAGTTGAATTTAATTATTATTGATATTGACACTATTGGCAATCTGTAATATGTTTTTTATGTATGATAATGGAATGGTGCCCCCGAATGCGTTAACAGTTTACGCTTGCGGGGTACCAGTGAAGGATGATAAGACGAGATAAGCATGAGATCAGGTCATTTAGCCCATCGTAACAAATTCACCAATAATTAATCAGGAAGGTTTTCCAAAGAAAATTGCGTGGAGGTCCACCTGACATCGTAAATTGCTAGCAATAAGATCATCAATTCACATTACTAACAATCCCCTTTCCCCCCTCTGTAGTAAGTTAAAACAAACAAATTCTAATAAAATATTTTGTATATAAAATAAGTATATCATAATTATTACCAAGACAACGATATAACAATTGTCTTTTTTAACATTTATTTTCTATGGTCTAGCTGTTTAGCAAGCCGTTTTACTTCCATTGGTCGCTGGTTCGACTTCTCGTACAGTACAAATTTTATATGCATGAGTATGATTATTTGTATTGGTCTGGGTGTTTCCTGTATTTACAAATATACGAATTTACAAAATATGTATATTTGTATTAGTTTTCTAGTACTCATAACACAAGCTCTTATTTGCTTGGGACTAGATGGCGCTGTGTGAATTGTAACAATTATTATTATTATCCGAATGTCAGATGATTTGAATAAGAAGAATATAATTGGAATAAAGAAATATCAATGGAAGAAATAATTAGAAATAGAAACATCTGTATTCATATAAACTTAACCTAATTATAACTACTTTCGAATAGCATTTAATATTTTCCAACCATACCTATTCGGAATACCATGTTTTCTCAAGTTGACTGTTTATCTGGTCCTATTTTAAGCACCTGTTAAAACTCGTGTTTATGATTTAGTGCGTAACAAACAGCGTAACATAAAAATATAAGACAACAAAATAAATGCAAAAAAAAGTAATGACTTGTCCTCACTATCGTGATGACGAACTTACAAAATACGTCTGTAATTAATATTAAATTATTTTGTCAACGGTACGTAGTGTGGCTTGCTAAGTTGGTACGATTTAAGTTGTTCAGAGTATAAACTTGGGCTATTTTCACTTACACGCCCCCCGCGACCCGGCTAACTTTCACGTAGCTGTTTTTATAACCTGTTATCACTAAGTAGCGATGCAGTTTTACCATTATATGTTTAGTCGAGCTTGACACGATCTATGTTACTTATATCATATACGCGGAAGTTTGTGAGTGTGGTTAAATGGGAGGATGGATGTATGGATGGATATGTATTACTCTTACACGCAAAATCTACTGAATGGATTTAAAGAAACTTTCCAATAATATAGCTTATACATCAGAATAACACAGACTATAAATTTCACGCCAGTGAAACTGTGGCCACAGAAAATTTTTCTATATGTAATCAATATACGTTCATAATTAAAAAAATAATAAAATAATTAAAATGGTTTATTTAGGTCATACTATATTCATTCTGAAATACTCCTTCATTTATATTTATGAGTATGATTGTTTGTATTGATACTTTGTAAGACATTTCTCTTTCTGTATATGAAAGAATTTTTAAAACAGGTCAAGTGTTTTTCCAAAACAATAGTATAATCAAAATTTTCCTCTTTATATACTTATCACATACATATTGTAGGTATTAGGCATTCAAGTAAAACCCTTTCAACCATAAAGAGATCCGTTTCACTAACATCTAGGTATCGTATATTTATTATTCTAGCACGTTTCTGCTCTAATAATGTAGGCACAAACAAACATCAGATAAAATGTATTTAATAACAATTGTACGCAATAACAAAACATAAAAATAATTACATTAAAATATACCGAATACAATGTACTAGAACCGTTTGGAAGTAACAAAGAGTGGCCCCGGCCGGGCCCAGCGTTCGTCGGACGAAATAATTTTATATTTTAACAAAATTGAAACTGGGCTCGAGTATTTCTTGTACAAATTTTAATATCTCAGGGAGGTAGATAAAGCTATTTATATTTTTCCTCCCCCCGTTTCTTTTGGCGATTATTATTCTGTATTCCGTTGGGCGGGGGTCGGCCCTCCGCCCCTTGGACTCTTTCCTTTTTGCTTCTTAAGTCCATCTTGAGACGGAACACGTAAATACTTGGAATACCTATTCGTCATAATTTTTTTAAAAATTGTTAAAAAAAAATATATTATACATAAATTAAAAAAATACATTCTTACATTGCTTTGCACACAATTGTACAAAAATCATTTGGAGCGTGAAATAGTAATGAATATAGTATATTTTTTATCTCTTTTTTAGGTAACTGATTACAGGCCATCTAATTGAAACTGATAACTGCGACCTATATACATGAACTGCACCACGAAGATCACCTAGTCATGTGACCCCTTATTTGTTTTCTCTTCGTGTAGGTCATAAACTTGTCAATTCTAATCTAATCGAAGTTGTCATTCCTTTATACTCTCTAGTTATACTGCCAGAAGGGTGAGACCCTTAACACCAGAACAAAATCACCACCATAAATCGTGCTTTAAAACTTTATATGTAACTTTATAAGAACTTTCGTGGCGACATAAATATATATGATAGATATACTATGCGAATGACGAGAGCCTACCTCGGGCTCCTGTCTCGCATGCAGCACTTGTGCTATTAACAATGACATTCACAGTTAAAAATAAATACAAAATAATAATAAGCCGACTCCATCGCTTCCTGTTCACTGCTTCTGTCACTTACCCCTTTTACTGGAAAAACCGTGGCACCTACCCGGAAGGGGTTCGATATTTAAATATAAGAAGAACACCCCCTTTTTTCAGGGGGTCTCACCCCCACGGATTTATGGATCTGGCCCGGAGTGGGCGCGTAATTACTTATCTTAGCGAATACAAATCAATCGGCAAACCTTTGTAAAAACCGTCGGGAGACCCTCAAATTTCCCGTTTTCATATAACTTTAAATGTTCGTAATATCTCTTGTTTGATCGCTTATTGAGACGGGTTAAGTGAACTGTACTTATATGATGGTATATAGCCGTGAACTTAAGCGATTTTCTTTAAGCATTTGGTACGGCAAACAAGGTAATGCATCTTCTATAAAGTACTATCATAAAGTCTTACACGAAAGGCATCATGGACGTCACCGAAATACATTGTGTGTCGTTATTATTGAGGAAAACTACGCTATTCCAAGGAGGTTAAACAAAAAAATCTAAAGTTAAACTCAAGCGGAACTATGTCTTACAACTTCATGAGTCCCTGATCTAAATTTGTCACTTATAAAATTTAAAAGAACATTAAAGTCGTTATTTTGAAATTTATCCATTTTATCATATTAATGAATATAGGTATGTCAAAGCTGAATTTATATTTATTGTAATGACCACTGTTCAATTAGAATTTTGTGAACGGCTGCTGTGATTAATTAAATGTATGCTCTTTTATATGACTAATAAATACATCTGAAGTCTGAATTATGGTATGCTTTATATAATAAAAATACATTATTATGCACATACTAACGTGGACTCGATTGATGTCGTCCTCGGAAAAGTAGCGCCATATTCTGGGTTCAATTATATTACAAGCAAAGAAACCCTTTAGAATTTAAATATACACACAGAATTTCATCTAAATCGATCCAGCAGTTTAGGTGACTGTTTGTCACATGTTAGAAGAATTCATTTTTTATATAATTAAAACAACAAACAAGACAGCTTACCTGATGTTAAGTGGTCGTTTTATATGTACATGAACAACACTACGGACATCCCGATATTCTGGTGCTGGTGGTCACACTATTCTCCCTAATTTGAATTTAAAAATGAATCTGTATTTTTATAAATAAGTAATTTCACTATTGAAAATAATATTATTAAGTGATAGTTTTCACTTTTTTTTCAAATTTAATTAAAATATCTAGCAACATTTTCTATGAAAATGTCTTCCCAATACGTCCAGTAGTATATAAGTGAAATAACTTAACACACAAACATATATAGAATCAAACAGACATTCTTTGCTTTGCTACTATTTTATTTATTACTAGCTGTTCCCGCGACTTCGTCCGCGTGGAATTTACCTTTATTTTTCCAAAACAAAAGAATTTTTCTACAATAAATGTAGCCTAAGTTACTTCTTGTTACATCTGCTACCTGCCAATAAAAGTCCCTACAAAATCGGTCTAGCCATTTCAGAGATTAGCCGGAACAAACAGACAAAAATTCATAGAAGTGTTAACTTGGTGTATGTACCGTATTTATATTAATATGCATGTAGTAAAAACGGTGATTTCAATAGAAAAACAGACACTCCAATTTTATTTATAAAGATGTGTGTAGAGATATATTAAAAAAAAACTATATGCGAATAATATGAACAACTAACGATTCAATATTTACATATAATGATCTAACCATTCTCGTATACTAATTAAAAAGAACGGATTGCAAATTCTATTTCTGTGAAGAAAACATGTTCAAGCTCATTTTAAATGAATAGAGCTGAGTTTCTTGTCAGTTGCTCTTGGCTCGAAAGCACTCCAAACTGCCCGTAGGTTTGATATATCATAAGAGTCTGGAATAGATCTACATTAATAAAGATATTTTACTTTGATTATGCGGCATATATGTATGTACACCACAAATGCGTTCCCATTCCCATGGACTACGATGTTATGCGATCTCTACTGGCGGTTAAAATAGACTTAGTTAACTGTCTGACTTTATACACCTGTATCTAATCTTCTGAGAACAACCAAAATTTCTCTTATTTCTGAGAAATTTCCGACAACTATGAATGGAATATTAAATGGAAAATGAACTTATACTCTAGACGTTTGATGTAAAACTAATTATAATGGCTGTAATTATTATTACCAAACATTAACAGTTTTTTCAAGACCTATACTGGATAAGCTAGTGGAAGCACGACTTAGATGGTATGGCCATGTCATGAGGAGACCGGATGACCACTTGTCGAGAAAAGTTCTCACCTCAATTCAGGACCCAAAAAGTGTGGACGACCCCGATTAACATGGATGTTAGTAGTTACTAAGGACCTTAAGGACAACGGAAACATAGAGCCGGCAGGCAACAGTCCAGAATAGACAGTTGTTCATGCACTGGATTTTCGTTTAATGTTAGACATAGACACCTACATAAGTACATAATGTAAATAAACCGGCTCTGAAAAAAAGAAATTTAATTCAGTTTCTTGCCATATTGAATCTGTATACTGAACTGGACGATAGCAAAAAATATGTATAAAAAACTTGACGTTCATAATATAAAATGCTCTACATGAATAAATTATTTTTTATTTTAAGTTAGGTATATATATGATAACGATAACGGTTTACGCTGATAAGGCACCCACCAGTAGAGATGATCATGATGATGATGATCTGTCAGATGTAAACAAATTGATGATTATAAAATGACATAGAAAAATATACAAAATAGTTATTTTTTAAAGTTAAAGGTCGGCCTGCTCTGGAAATCTTCGGATTTATAATAATAATTTTGAAATAACAATTTCCCTGAAACAAACTTTGTAACCATAGATCTTAAACAAAACGGTATGACAAAACTGCTCAGTTGTGTACATTCAACAACAGTCTCTACACTTAGTTGTAGCTTGTATCGCATCCGCCAATTCTTGGCGTATTTTTTTTACCATACGCTAACTGACCTGACCTTATGCTCATCATATCATCCTTCACTGAAACTTCATCAGTGTATACACCGTTCAATGATTGTCCATTAAAAAAAACCCGCGAATAGATTGCAGCGCAGTGGTTATCAACTCAGCATAGTAGCGTTACATATGATGTGATGAGGTGTTGCTCCATAATTTATATTGTTGACTGTATGTAGTATCTAAGTAGTGAGTATACCGGTGAGGTAATTGTACTATTTATTGTACATTAGTAAGTTTATTTAATAGTGTGCTACATGGCTTATTAGTAACGCGTACATTCGACGCGAAGTCGTAATGTCGTCTTAAATCTATGTTATTTGAAGAGGTACTAATGGAAGGATCTCGAGAGAAATATTACAAGTGTAGGCACAATACACTTATTTTTATTTATACCTTGAATACAGTAAATATCTACAGAGATGAAAAGCAGTTTTAGTTGGATGAAAGTGGACAAATACAATGGAAAGTAAAATAACGTCTTTTATAAAATAACGTGGGCGGCGGCGGGGCGGCGGGGTGGTACGCGCGGGGCGGGGGAGGCGGCCATCGTGAACCACTTTTCTTTCTCTCGCCAAAGCCATTTTAAATGGGACGTTGGATAACTGCGGATAAGAATACAATTCTAACACTTTCCTTGTTTGAGTTGTAAACCTAACACATACACGAATGTTTAAAAATAACGTAATATTACAGATTTAAAAGTATAAGACAAATTCCAAGATTTGTAATGCATCATTGCAAAGCCGGGTCGTCAGTTGCCTGTAAAGAGTAAATAAATGGATGAAATAATATATTAATAAACAAAAATTACTTACACAAATAAATATAACAACTACATCTGTGTATTTAGATTATTCGGATAATGACTGGAAGTGTCATGCTAGTAGGTAATAAATAATAATTGATTAAAAACTAATTTTACAAGTAGAACAGGGACAACTGTTAAGATATTGTGCTTAGGAATGGTAACTCAACGGTTTCACTTGATGAAGTGACGTACGTGGTCATGTTCATGTATATAATTTAATATATTTTTGTTATTGCACCCAAATGAATACTATAACAATATTTGGCCTATATTATATATATGTTGAGGACTAAAATAATATAAAACTATGTAATATTATATTATCTTATCTGTGATAAAACAATAAAACATAGAGGAAGTATAAAGTTTGTGATTGTGGACATAACACTTGCTAATTACCATCAGGTGTCCTATTTGTTTGTCACGTCTAAAGAAATTGTCTTATCCATATTAAGCTCTACGCAGCTTCAGAAGCCGGGATGTTTTTTCTCGTTTTATATTAAAATCGGGCGAGCCAAGGAAATTGTCAGTCAGATAGGAAATTGCGAGGCAGTTCTGCGCTCGGCGCAAGCACGCGCTCGTGACCAGGCGTTTTTATAGCTCTAATCCGCTCATCGACTATACCCCGTCCAATTCAAACGCGGATCGAAATTACGACCGCCTGAGCTGAGGTTCGAACCCCTAGCCCTGGCTAAAGTTTTATCCGTCAGGTGAGAGTTGGCCTTCAGCTGCTCCTTAAGTCCTTTCGCGGGTTTGGACTACCATCTGCATTCGCCCCTATCACCCGGTGAAGCTGTAAAAGCCAGCTGCGGCCAACAGCATTAGAGTAGTCCGAAAAATTTAAGAGGAAACGCCACTACACATCCTAGGTAGTTGTAGCCCACGCATGTAGAAACAAAATATCTCCTTTGGAAAGTATACACTCTATCCTGAGGAGATACAAACCATCGCTCTTAAGAGTAACCTTCAATTCTTGCTCCTGACGGGTCTAAGTAGCGAACTTTGAAAAAGGGCGAGCACAATAGATCTATGTAAGTTGCAGTACTACGAGTCTTAGCACCTGACTATAGCCCAAAACTCTAAATAAGGAAAATAAAAAAAATAGATCGAACATATGTATACACAATGCAGTCACACCACTAGTGAACTATTAACACAGATCAAACGCAAAAGTCAATGGCATTTATGTTCCACAACATACGGACTGTTATTCCGTAGTAGTCAGTCAGTCAGTCATGGACTGCAACAATTACTTGCTTTGATATGCCCATATTTCGCCCACATTACCGACGGCCTCGGTGGTCTAGCGGTTTAGCACACACCTTTACTTCCGATAGTCGCGGGTTCGATACTTCGATTGTTTGTATCATTTTTCTATGTATGTATTTACACAAAAGAAAACATCTAAGTATTTATATCAGTTGTCTAGTACCCATAACACAAGCTCTACTTACTATGGGACTATAGATGGCGCTGTGTAATTTTCCAGGGTCATTTATTATTATTATTATTTGACCACCAACATGGCATAAAGAAAACTCTCCACCGTCTCTCGGATTAATATTTGGTTTTGTAATCGCTGTTTCCTTCACCAGGTAATCAATCAGTCAGAAATATATATATACTCAGGACAATTCACACAACGTCATCTTACATTTCCAAAAATATATCTATCAATTTTATAAGTTGTCTAATACCTGGTACACAAGCTCTGCTTACCTTAGGATTAGATGATGTGTGAATTGTCCAGGGATATTATTCTATTAAATATAATATATAAAAGAATAGGGTTCTAATCCCAGAGGAAGCCTATGTCAGTACATAAGCTGTATAGTATTTCGATATTAATTTGAACACGAATTGTAAAAATGGGAATTAGTTACATCTTATGTCATTTTTAAAATTCTAGTGTCACAATGTTAGTTACCATACACCTCCGAAACGGCTTCACCGATTTTTATGAAATTTTATATGTATATTCAGTAGGTCTGAGAGTTGACTACAATCTATTTTTCATACCCCTAAGGGATAAGGGTAGAGGAAGGAGGAAGGATAGGGGTGGACAAATCCACCTCTAACATTTTTTTCAACAACGTTTTTGTGGGGTCAGTTAGTTAATATTATAAATGTTAAAATGTGGATTAATGGCTGTTTGTCATTTGTATAAGATATATTTATTTATTTATTTATTTATTAAAGGAAAACCAAGGCTATTTCATTATATCTTAAATAAATCAATATAAACGTCATACTAAGCCACTGACAGGCCTTCACAAATAAAGTTTATTATTTTAAAGTTTCATTAAAATCTATTCATTATTTTTTGCATGGAAGAGTACCAGACGTCCTTCCATCCACACTCACAAACTTTCACGTTTATAATACTGTGTAAGATTTTCATAATAACCAAATAGAAAAATAAGTAGGTACATTTTATTTTTTATTTATTTATTATATAAACGATTAAAATAAAAGACGGTGAAATAAGAAGTGAAAGTTTGTGCAGGCGGGTCGCGGATGAAAACATGTGTGAAGTGTGAGTGTCTCTTTGTACTTTATCACGACTAAACGAATGTTAATGAAAATTGATATTTGAATAGAATAGAATAGATAGAAAATATTTATTTGTATAAAATTACATTGAAGCACTTTGAAATAGTTATTACTTATTTTTTTTAATCTACCGCTTATTCGGAAAGTTGTCTTATCACAAAAAGAACGAGCAAGATACTTCCGTGTTGCTCTGTTTACATTTTTAAGTTGAAATATGAGATTATAAACTACTAACAAACACTAATTCATTAAAATCAAAATATTAAATACACAACGATCTGGTTGAGTAACTAAATAAGAGTAAATCTGTCGTAGTGATCAGAGCAGACCAGCCCTACAGGCAGCACTCGTTCACGACTAGGACGGATGACCCAACCATCACTGCGCTCGACCATATTTTAGGGAGCCTAATGACCCGGCCCACCACGCCGCCACATGTCTGGACATTTTAGTCAGCATGACTACTCAAGAATATAGATTATATAACAAGGTCGGTTATCTTTTGTCAAAAACCAAACGGAGTCGAGTGTGGCAGCTAGTCTGTTCCATAGATAATGGCGTATTAATTAGCGAAAAAGGAAATTAAATAATACAAAATTTTAAACAATATCAAAATATTGTATTCGTAACCAAATCAACAACATGAAATTAAATTTTATTTAGTGTAGAATTTATTTTTAAAATGAAAGATATAAAATATATTTCATCCCTATAATAATACTGAAATTAATTTTTCCCGCGTAAATCTCGTAACTAACAGCGCCATCTATATAGCTTCGTTGGCTGCTCAAGACAGTTTTAACGTGACCAATTTAGTTGAGCCCTCCTTAAGGCCACTGGAACCCTTCCGTGCTCCGATATTGGTAGTGATACAAGAGGGGAGGTAGTCCCGGACGTACTGGTGGTCTGTTTATTTTATTTGGGAGAGTCATTTTTGCCTCGGTTCCCCTTTAGAGGATCGTTTTTGTAGGGCGTCCGGCGACTGCTGTGTTGCTGTGTGGCCTGAAAATAAAATAGTAATATTTAGTATAAAAGTAAATAATTATTACGTACTGTGTATTAATTTATTACACGAATATTACAGTATTACATGGTTACAATATTACATTGCTACGTATTACAACTGAATGATATGATATTCAGACGTGACTTATGACACAAAATTGATAAATCTATATAATTAATATGTTTCTACTTTTTCTTTATATTACATATTATTATATTTTATAAATAGGTATAATCAAAGTATTTATATACTGTTATCATATAAAATAAAAAAAATCATATTTATATCCATATATTGTGTAATGAAATAGTATATATAATAGTATAATGAAATATAATAATCTTAATTAAAATAAAGTTAATATAAGCACTTGTAGTCATATTTTTTTAATTTACTGTAGATTAAAAGTTTTATTTCAAGTTATAAATAAATACACATTAACAAGGAGGAGGCATGTGACAATCAACACAAACCGTAATGTTGTATAATAACGTATAAATAATATTGTGTATGTGAAACTTAAATACACTTTTTCATGTACATATTAGTTTTTGCAATTTAAATACATTATAGTAATAAAAAGAGATATAATAATGACAACATTGTCGTCGTTAAAATAGTCTTACTATGTAATATTATGTTATCTGTGGTCTTACTAATATTATAAACGCGGAAGATTGTGAATGTGGAAGAATGGATGAGTTTCTTACTCTTTCACGCAAAAATTACCGATTGGATTTTAATGAAACTTTACAATAATATAGCATATAAATCAGAATAACATATAGGCTCTAAAATTCATGCGGATGAAGCCGTGGGCACAGATTATTCATATAGGAAATTATTTGCTACTTATACACATATATATTTTTTTTTACTTCAGTTGAGAAAAAACCGGCAAGAAACTCGAATAGTACATTATTTAATTAAAGTGCATAATTCTGTTAATGAATTTTTATTTATTTCTAATTATATTATATTATTGTTACGAAAGGCGACGGTCGTTACAGCGAGAGCGTCCAGCCTTCCTATCTTTTTGCGAGACTTTCTTCAAATAATTGTATAGATAACGCGGGACAAAGAAACGAACCCCCACCACCCCGTGTCACCCGGCGGGCGTCAGTGGGGTGGAAATTTTTAGCATCTTCAGACCCTCTTTGATCGGGCTACATTTTGACGTCGCTCCCTGTTTAATTACCCGATGAAAAAATGTTCCTTTTTGTTGTGTTTTTTATAGCAAGCGTTCTTTTGAATAAAATGAGGCGAAGGAACTTTTGTATAATGCTTAATTTCTTTTAACGAGAGACAGACTGTAAGAAGTCTGAAGCGTGGGTACCTCAGTCTCACCTCCTTCAGTCACTAAGTAACGTGGTTTGTAAACCATGTTTCGGTTGTATGGTGCAGATTAGGCGAAATTACTCAATAAGAGCCATGACGTCTTAGTCCCATGTTATATTTAGACTATTACTGCTTACATGTGGATGGAAGTCAACTGTTTGCTAGTCCAATAATTAAAAAAAAATCCTGAGAAATCAATTATCGCCTTTTATTTCTCTATCTCTTTATGTATACTAGAAAATTCTACTATTAGTTCTTAGTTAATGTGAACTACGAAGTATTAATTTTGAGTGATACTTGCTTAAACTGAGACTGCCATTGTAAATGCGAATTCTCCTGTATCTTTGTTTGTTTTTAAACTTATAGGATTTTAGAAATAGAGTACTTTAGTACAGAGAATTTGGCTGAGGTGTATTAGCGTAATAATAATGTTTATTTGCGAGAAAAACACTTATATTTATTATATTCGGCGAACCACCAGACATGTACCTATTGATATGTGAGGTGTTCGGCTGACCTAAATGAATTGACTATATATGTATAATCTATATTTTACATACAGGAGATGCAGTCTGCCACTATAATAGTAAAAAAAATCACAGATAAGAAATACAAAACTTATTATAATAAAAAAATCTACTCATATATATGTAGTCGCGGGTGTCAAATATACAACACAATATAAAATGTTCTCAGTGAGTGAAAATCGAATGAACATGAAAACATTTTAATTAAGTAAGTATTAATATGTATTTAATTATATATTAGTATTTAATTAAATGAACAGCAAACACACTAGTTTCTTGTCCGAATAATAGAATAAAAAAAAGTGACAATACAAAAGTACTTATATTAAGTTTATTTGAATAAAGATTATTTCTATTTCTATTTCTAAATGATTATTGAACTTAAAAAGGCAACTTCTGAGGGCAGTGGTTAAATGGTGACATAACATTCATTTAAAAGAGCAACACGCAAGTTTTTCTTTATTCTTCTTATAATGAGTCTGCTTTCTCAGACAGAGCAGTAGAATAAAAAAAATATTATATGATTATTTAAAAGTGCTTATAGTAATAATAATGATAAATTCTACTCAACACCATTAGTTCTTAGATATTAATAGATGAACTACATACATAATATTAAGTATTTTAGTAATGTGTACTAATGACCTTGCAATTAAACTGAGACTGCCATTGTAAATGCGAATTTCTCCTGTATCTACTTGTTTGTTTTTAAACATTATTTCCATTAAAAAGGATTTTAGATACAAACAATCATAGAGTACTTTATCGTACAGAGAAATTTAAACGGCTAGATGCTTATATTATATTTATTTGATTAAAAAATAGTTATATTCTATTATATTTGAGCGTAATAATAATGTTTATTTGCGTATGAATGACAACACGTTTATATATATTATTATATTCTAAATGTGGTTTTACGTTTAACATAATTAACATATAACAACACCATTTCTGACATACATGTTATTCAATATATACCAGTTGTATATTAAAATAATTAAAATTTACAAATTAATATTTACATGACCTTAATATATTCCCAAAATATCAGTCAATACAGACAGTCAGATTTGATGAAATTATTAAATTGAATTATATTAAATATTTATGTGGACAAGGACATATATAATCTACACATACATAAGAGGCGAGTCTCTACAATCACTTCCCCCCCTTTTTTTTAAAAGATATTCATTAGTACTGTAGAAGCACTTGTTTACCAACCACTTATAAAGTTCTTTTTTAAAATTGATTTTATTTAATTGTTTAAGTTTATCTGGCAAGTTGTTAAAAACTTTAATTGCCATAGGATAGCAGTTTGAGCTGGACAATGATGTCTTTAATAAGGGATATGTTAGCTACATATTAGGACGTCTTCTTGTATATTTACTTTCGATATCATTTGATTTTTTGAACAGTTCAGGGAAAGACTTTACGAATAGACAGACCTCATAAATGAACATGGATGGCAAGCTTAATAAGTTTAATTCTTTTAATAAAGGTTTACAACTCTACTACACAATGTTTCAGACCTGTAGCACTGCGACCTATAGAGATTTTTTCAGTTTGTTGTCTAGTCCCGTCAGGGATATGAATTGAAGGATATTCTTAGGAATTATGGTTTATCTCGTAAGGATAGAGTGTGTACTTTTTAAATGAGATATTTCGTATATGTATGAGTGGGTTACAACCACATAGGATGTGTAGTGGAGTTTCCTCTTCAACATGGCAAAATCTGCAAATCTTTGTTAAGTAGATGCTTAAATTTGTCATATGTTTATTTAATTTGCAGTGACCAGTGAGGGCCCTAGCTACCATGCTTATATTGTTTTTACTCATTAGCATTAGTCTATTAGAGTATTGATTCGAGTAGCCAGTTATTAAGGCTTTTGAATGTATTAATAATTGGCATTACTGTTAATGATTTCGAGGTGACGTGACAGTTACCACTTGCCATCAGGTAGGTTGACAGCATCTTTATAATTCCTTATAAAAAAACATCTGTTTTACAATTGGTCCGAATGGAAATTGAACCCGGAGTCTTATATATGTTTTTTACATCACCAAAGGTTATAAACAGAAATGAGATGTTTTTTTCTGAAACCGGCAAAAAAATAAGCTATTCCCTTCATCGACATAAAAACTTAAAGACTTCGTAGTCATTTCCATCTCAATAAGGTTACTCGAGACACCCCCGGTAATGAAACTTCAATCGGCCCCTTTTTTTGCACAGACAGAGAGGGCAACATACAAGACCGGTGCGTGTAAAGGAGACGCAAAGTTGACCGCTCGTCGAATTTTAATTTTCTTACTATTTGAATCTTAATTTTTCGCGGGGCGTCTCGTCGTTCGTGTCTGACTTTTGCCGGGGGATGCTCTGTTTCTTTCTGTTTTTTTTTTGTGTTCGAGGGTGGCGGGGGTGGCAGTTATCTCATTGTAGGGAGACGTAGGTATTTATTTTAATTTGTTTCTTTGACTCGCGATATCAGTTTGTTTTGTTATAAGAAATCTCGTTTATAAACCAACTTGAAAAATAAGCAGTTGGAAACAACTGTATTATTCGTGTGCGATATATATCAAATTATGTTACAATTTTGATGATTTTTTAACTAACAAATAAATATATATGAAAGTGCTATAATATAAGTAATATTATGGCTTATAAAGATCCACCTGATGGAAAGTAATAATATCTCAGGACAATTCACACAGCGCTATCTAGTCACAAGCAACGCAGAGCTTATGGGTACTAGATACCTGATACAAATACAAATTATTATTTTTTGTAAATATACACATAATATACATAAAAAACACCCCGACCGATATAAACAATCATGCATATAAATACAAATGTTTGCACTGTGCGAACAAACGAACCCGCGACCATCGCAAGTAAAGCGGGGTGTACTAAACTACTAGCACACCGAGGCCGTCAATTAATTCTCATGTTGATCGCTTAGTAACTTTGTCTCTAATAGGGATTAATAGTATGACTATAAGTATATATGTTTTTGTACGATTGGAATGACAAACAAACTGACGAGTGTACTTTAATGAAAGTAGCAATAACGTGATTTTCGTGGTGTTATCTTTACATAGTACAAAATGAGGTCACTTCCGCTGTCTGTTCGCTTGGACCTTTTGAAACTATGCAACGCATTTTAATATAGTTTTCAGCTATAGATGAAGGTTCATGTGTATAATACATGTACCTTCGTGCGAAACCGCGGCGGGTGTCTAGTTCATGTATATAGTTAAGTAGTACCTGTCATTTATTTTTAAGTATTTGTACTTAAAAACAAATGAATAATTTTATCTATTGTAGATAATCTTTAATCAAATAAACTTAATACAAGCACATTTACTTTTATTATTCTACTACTCATTCGAAAAGCCGAGTCATTTCACATTATAAACGAACAAGCAGTAAATTTGCGTGTTGTTCTTTAAATTAAAGACTACTTTAGAAGCTTTATAGATTTACAAATAATTTATAATAATTACTTTTTTCAACATTTTTCAACGTTTATCTATAAAAAACTTTCATCTCTATTTTATTACCCCCTTGAGGGTAACATGTTTATAAACTTTGAATGTCATATTTAATTAACAGTCTAAAAAATAAGTTTCAAGCTTTAAAAATAACGATATTTCCAGACAAACTTTTATCTATCCTTTCAACCCCTTACAACCCTTTTTATCGCATTAAAAAGTAGCCTATATCCTTTCTCAGGGTCTAGACTATTCGTGTACCTACTAAATTTCATTTAAATGTATTCAGTAGTTTTGACGTGAAAGTGCGATAGACAGAATTACTTTCGCATTTATAATATTAGTAAGGAAGTAAGCATTAATTAATTGATAAACTGCGGGGAAGCCACGATACCTACTTTCGCGTCGCAAGAAATACGAAAAAAAAAGAATAGACAATAAAATAAGACGCAAAAAGAGCATGGACCTTCAAACTATAAAAAATGAGGGCGTAACTTAAAAAAAAGTGTTATGTTGTACCATCACACTAGATGTTTCTCCGTCCGTAGTTTTAATGATTTATGTATCTACGTATGCTTAAATCTTTAAAACTACGCAACGGATTTTGAAGCGGTTTTTTAGTACGTAGAGTGATTCAACAGGAAAGTTTATTAGAAATTAACTTAACTGTATAATATTTAAAAAAATGTAGATATTTCTTCAATAATTGTGGCTATATCAATACTCTAAATTATAATTGAAAATTAATATTAAACTAATACATATTATCATTACATAGTATAAAACAAAATCGCAGTCGTTGTCTGTCCCTCCTTACGTATGTACGTACGTATTAAATCTTTAAAACTATGCAACGGATTTTGCAGCGGTTTTTTTAGTAGGTAGAGTGATTCGAGAGGAAGGTTTATATATATATATATAAACACCTCTTTGGGCACTTTGTTGATCACGCCACAACCTAAACACTTGCCGATTCCACCTTTTGCACTGAATAACTTGACTCCTATCGCGTATATCTCAGGCGGTATGGCAACGTCGCATTCTATTTTGCGATGTGGCCATATATATTCGTCGATAGTACGATATACTCGACACATTTTTTACTAATAATTCGTGCATGACTGGCTCCGAACGGCTAAATTTTTGGTATACACAAAGACTTTTTGGCTCTGAATATATTTCAAAAATCAATTAATTATGTTGATCACTTTATATACTCGTCCTTACTGCGATACTTATTTCATCCGAATATATATAGATACCGTAACGGTCTATCAATTATGAATTTATTAATTTACTAATGTAGATATTTTATATTCGCAATGCTCCATACATAGTAACTCCACCGTTGCAGGGGGGAGCACCGTACACCGCACCCCGCGCACACAAACAAATTAGATATTTTTTGAATACACAAAGACTTTTTGGCTCCGTATATATATTTCAAAAATCAATTAATTGTGTTGATCACTTTATATACTGGTCCTTACTGCGATACTTATTTTAATCCGAATATATATAGATACCGTAACGGTCTATCAATTATGAATTTATTAATTTACTAATCTAGATATTTTATATTCGCAATGCTCCATACATGCAAGCTCCAGCAACGGTGGAGGCAGGGGGGAGCACCGTACACCGCACCCCGCGCACATAAACAAATTAGAATAAATTAAATTCATAAGATTATTTATGTATTTCGACTGCCTCGGTGGTCACACCGCTTTACATCCGATGGTCGCGGGTTCGATTTCTCGCACGGTTCAAACATATGTACTCATCGGTCATCGATTGATTTCATCGGTCTGGGTGTTTTATATGTATATTATATATGTATTTACAAGATAAAAATATCTATTTATATCAGTTCAGTATCAGTCTGTGTTAATTGTCCAGCGCTATTTATTATATTTTTATAAACGGTTATCTTTTTCCATCGCACCGCTCGCTATCGACAGTGAATTCATAGAAATGTCACTCTAAAAACAAAAATAGTTTTGTATTTCAAATACTAAATGCAAAATAGGTATTTTCAAAATACTTTTTCAAAATAAAGTACCTTTTGAATTTTTGTCCAAACCTCAGATATTTTATTTATTTTACATAGGTATATCAATCATTACATAGTGTAGTATAAAACAAAGTCGATGTCGCATCTAACAGTACATAAATAAAGAAAGAAGACTTTTTGGCTCTGATACCGTAACGGTCTATCAATTATGAATTTATTATACCTAATCTAGATATTTTATATTCGCAATGCTACATACATTGTAATATCCGCCTCCATTCATTGTAACGGTGGAGGGACTAAATAGTTGAATAAAACTGAATAAGCAGTTGCTCCACTCTATAGGTATGCGTCGTCGTCGTATGCTGTTCATTTTTTCACTCGTTTTGGCGCCAAGAGAGGGTCACATAGTCGTGGTCAAGTTAAGAACTTATAATTTAATTTTGATGACAATAGATACAAGTAAAAAGTAGGTATTATATTAATGTACGTAAGTATTGTACTTAAAAATATTTATTCTTTATTGTACATTTGAAAAACTTAACACTTAAGGACTTGTACATATACACGTACATACTGCCATTTTCTCTTAAAGACATCCAGAGAAGCACTATTTATCAAATACGCGGGGTGCACCGACCTTTGACCTTATAACAGCTGATTCGCGCGTAACGAATTACATTGCTACTTACATTACTATTTTATAGTGGATATTTCACTATAAAATATTATTATTTCTTTAGATTATGACATAATAGCATAGTTTACATGATTTTAAGGGAAACATACGATAAAAAAAATTCCCGTAAAATGTAAAAGATAAAAAATGGTTATTGTTGGTTATCCTTGAGAGATAGACATATACCATCACGGACTTTTTTGTTGACCTTATTTTGATACATCTCAAAGCACTAGACAATACGCATTTTCATTAAACAGTATTGTATTTTTTTTATTTATTTAACTTTAATGCACAAAAAAATTTGTACATGTGGCGGACTTAATATCTTGCCGCGTTATTTACCAGGCAACCATGAGTGGTGCAGCGAAAGATTATTGGCGGTGCACTAATATAAATAAGAAATGTCAAAAAAAGATATATAAATACAAAGCAAAATATACATTTCTATAAAAAAATAACAATATACATACATAAATATATAACCCATAAATGTATAAATAAATACATAATGACCCGATAATCAAATTATAAGTACAGTCTCAAATTGAAAGTAAGAAAAACAGAAAATATAGAGAGAACTATAGGGATATAACAGAAAGATGTTAAAAAAGGAGAAGGACAGTAAAAAAGTTACAAATTTAAATAATATTCCCGCAATTTCTGTTTAAATGAATTTATTACATTATTATATATATTAGGCATACGACTAGCCTTATGACTGTTACTTTTTTTTTAATCTATACATCTATACATGTAAATAAAATTAGAGTGTCTGTTTGTAATATTGAAATAACCGTTTTTACTACTTGCATATGAATATAAATCCGGTACATACACCAAAATAACATATTTTACAAGTTTTGTCTGTCTGTCTGTCTGTTTGTTCCGGCTAATCTCTGAAATAGCTGGACCGATTTTGACGGGACTTTTTTTGGCAAGTAGCTGATGTAATAAGGAGTAACTTACGCTACTGTTATTTTAGAAAAATAAAATAAAATTTCACGCGGACGAAGTCGCTGGGGCCAGCTAGTCTATAGATATACCGAGATTTAATATTTAAGTTGCTATTATGTTGTTGACAAAATTTTACTGTAATGTTACTATTACGTTATCCTACACAATTTGTATTATTTTGGATGAATAAATAAATAAATAAATAATAATCTATACATCTATACATACAAATAAAATTGGAGTGTCTGTTTGTAATATTGAAATAACCGTTTTTTACTACATGCATATGAATATATATAAGGTACATATACCAAAATAACAATTTTTATAATTTTAGTCTGTCTGTCTGTCGGTCTGTTTGTTCCGGCTAATCTCTGAAATGGCTGGACCGATTTTGACGGTACTTCTTTTTGGCAGGTAGCTGATTTATAAGGAGTAACTTAGGTTACTTTTATTTTAGAAAAATAAAGTTTAATTCCACGCGGACGAAGTCGCGGGAACAGCTTGTTTTTAATAAAAACATCTTTTTTGTGGTACTTGAGAATGTTGAAGCCTGTTGTTTGTAATATTGAAATAACCGTTTTTTACTACTTGCATATGAATATAAATACGGTACATAATACACCAAAATAACATATTTTACAATTTTTGTCCGTCTGTCTGTTTGTTCCGGCTAATCTCTGAAATGGCTGGACCGATTTTGACGGGACTTTTTTTGGCAGGTAGCTGATGTAATAAGGCTACTACCTAGTAACTTAGGCTACTTTTATTTTAGAAAAATAAAGTTAAAAACCACGTGGACGAAGTCGCGGGAACAGCTAGTGTATAATATATTAGAGATACCTACGTGTTTTTTTATTGATGACTAGCTGTGTACGGGATTTCGTCCGTGTGGAATTTAACTTTATTTTTCTAAAATATAAGAAGTTAAATTCCACGCGGTACAGCTAGTTGTCGGTAGTCTAGCGATTTAGCTAGCACACTGCTTTGATTCCTGCTTGGTGGTCGAGGGTTCGATTCCTCGCACGCTGCAAACATTTGTATTCGTGAGTAGGATTGTTTGTAACGGTCTGGGTGTTTTCTATGTATAGATAATATATATGTATTTACGAAAAAAATCTTTGTATTTATATCAGTTGTCTAGTACCTATAACATAATCTTCAGCTAGCTTAACTTGGGTCTAGATGAAGCTGTGTGAATTGTCCTGAGATTACTATTATTACTATAATAAATCTTTTCAAATCAGCCGATGTTTATTTTTGCCATAATACGTGCCATGTGATAATATTACGTACGTACTTATTAAACTATTAACTTATTATTAAATTATTAACTATTTATACTGTTTTAAATGTGATGCGTTCATTACTTATATTTCCTTTGAATTAAAGACAAATGTATATATATATATATATATACATTTATATAAACTTGCACACTTAGTTGATCCAGCCACGATCCGTAGATATTGCTGATTCCACTGTCTCTCTCTTTCTATCACTATCTTTGTATTCTAATATGCGATGTTGCCGTTCCGGCATGGTCTCGGCCGGAACGGCAACAACATCGCATATGTTGCGCGTTGTTGCCAAATGTATTCGTCGATAGTAGTAGATACCTATACGCGATATATATTTTTTCAACAATTTCCTGCAATAGTGAATCCGTATCGGCAATTTTTTTAAATGCACAAAGATTTTTTGGCTCTGAATATATTTAAAAATCATTTACTTGTGTGTTGATGAATTTATATACTAGTACATGAAGTACCTAATACTTGTTTTGATTTGAATAGGTAGCGATATTATGAATTTATTATACGTAATCTAAAGATTTTGACGAAATAAAAGTAATTAGTTATCTGTTAACCTTGACTTCATGCTGGCACCAGTATTATCAGATGATGAACATACTCTTCGAAAACTTATGTACAGCAGAAATATCGTGTTTGGACTCATTAGATAGGTCTCGATGAATAGAGTTTAAAAAACTTAAAATAAATGGTAAATTAGAAATAATGTATAAATACCCCTTACGTAAAATTCAACCACTTTAAACTTAATAATAATAATAATTAGGAAAAGAGAAAAGCTATACATGTACTGAAAGTAATTGATGTCTTCCACACAATATTTTCACTATTAAACAACTCTGTTTGTTCAGTAAAAGTGTAAATACACTGGTAACCTTTAATCATATTTTATATGCAAACATTACATATACAAACCCTAAAGTTTTATTTCAGAATAGCCAGTAGTTTTGAAGAAATAAGTCTTTGAAATTGTACGTGTAACTTATATACATACTAGTTTTTTCACCATAACAAACAACACCAATTTGGCCTAGTTAGTAGTTTACCTGTGTACCAATTAATAATAATAGTAATCTCAGGACAATTCACACAGCTTCATCTAGACCCAAGTTAAGCTAGCTGAAGATTATGTTATAGGTACTAGACAACTGATATAAATACAAAGATTTTTTTCGTAAATACATATATATTATCTATACATAGAAAACACCCAGACCGTTACAAACAATCCTACTCACGAATACAAATGTTTGCAGCGTGCGAGGAATCGAACCCTCGACCACCAAGCAGGAATCAAAGCAGTGTGCTAGCTAAATCGCTAGACTACCGACAACTAGCTGTACCGCGTGGAATTTAACTTCTTATATTTTAGAAAAATAAAGTTAAATTCCACACGGACGAAATCCCGTGTACAGCTAGTCATCAATAAAAAAACACGTAGGTATCTCTAATATATTATACACTAGCTGTTCCCGCGACTTCGTCCACGTGGTTTTTAACTTTATTTTTCTAAAATAAAAGTAGCCTAAGTTACTAGGTAGTAGCCTTATTACATCAGCTACCTGCCAAAAAAAGTCCCGTCAAAATCGGTCCAGCCATTTCAGAGATTAGCCGGAACAAACAGACAGACGGACAAAAATTGTAAAATATGTTATTTTGGTGTATTATGTACCGTATTTATATTCATATGCAAGTAGTAAAAAACGGTTATTTCAATATTACAAACAACAGGCTTCAACATTCTCAAGTACCACAAAAAAGATGTTTTTATTAAAAACAAGCTGTTCCCGCGACTTTGTCCGCGTGGAATTAAACTTTATTTTTCTAAAATAAAAGTAACCTAAGTTACTCCTTATAAATCAGCTACCTGCCAAAAAGAAGTACCGTCAAAATCGGTCCAGCCATTTCAGAGATTAGCCGGAACAAACAGACCGACAGACAGACAGACTAAAATTATAAAAATTGTTATTTTGGTATATGTACCTTATATATATTCATATGCATGTAGTAAAAAACGGTTATTTCAATATTACAAACAGACACTCCAATTTTATTTGTATGTATAGATGTATAGATTATTATTTATTTATTTATTTATTCATCCAAAATAATACAAATTGTGTAGGATAACGTAATAGTAACATTACAGTAAAATTTTGTCAACAACATAATAGCAACTTAAATATTAAATCTCGGTATATCTATAGACTAGCTGGCCCCAGCGACTTCGTCCGCGTGAAATTTTATTTTATTTTTCTAAAATAACAGTAGCGTAAGTTACTCCTTATTACATCAGCTACTTGCCAAAAAAAGTCCCGTCAAAATCGGTCCAGCTATTTCAGAGATTAGCCGGAACAAACAGACAGACAGACAGACAAAACTTGTAAAATATGTTATTTTGGTGTATGTACCGGATTTATATTCATATGCAAGTAGTAAAAACGGTTATTTCAATATTACAAACAGACACTCCAATTTTATTTACATGTATAGATGTATAGATTAAAAAAAAAGTAACAGTCATAAGGCTAGTCGTATGCCTAATATATATAATAATGTAATAAATTCATTTAAACAGAAATTGCGGCAACATTATTTAAATTTGTAACTTTTTTACTGTCCTTCTCCATTTTTCACATCTTTCTGTTATATCCCTATAGTTCTCTCTATATTTTCTGTTTTTCTTACTTTCAATTTGAGACTGTACTTATAATTTGATTATCAGATCATTATGTATTTATTAGATATTAACTATTATATTATGCATAAAAAATATTTGTAATAATAAAGAAAATACATTTAAAATGTTTTACTTGTTGTGTTAGTTATTTATAAGATCTTACTATAATTGTTAGCTGCTTTACAATTTAGAAAGTACAATAGGTAATGTAAATTAAAATTAATTGAATACTTAACAACGTTTTGTTCGATTAAATTCATTTAATTATTAAAATAGTTAATTTAAAATTAGAATAAAGACAAAAAAAAAATAACAAAAAAAAATCGGTGGCGGGAATCGAACCTTGAGCGTCCGTTTGGTAAGTTGATTTGAAATTCAAAGGCTTATTTCTTCGAAATTACTGGTCATTTTGAAATAATACTTAGGGTTCGCATACCCTTATCGGATACTACTACTACACGGAATTTCGTCAAAATAAAATATCTAGGTTAGGTATAATAAATTCATAATTAATAGACCGTTACGGTATCTGTATATATTCGGATCAAAACAAGTACTATGAAATAAGAACGAGTATATAAATTGATTAACACAAGTAATTGATTTTTGAAATATATTCAGAGCCAAAAAGTCTTGTTTCTTTATTTATGTACTTGTTAGATGCGACAGCGACTTTGTTTTATACTATACTATGTAATGATTGATATACCTAAAATAAATAAAATATCTGAGGTTTGGACAAAAACTCAAAGGGTAATTTATTTTGAAAAAGTATTTTGAAAATACCTATTTTGCTTTTAGTGTTATAGTACTTTAACTGTTATGTTTTAAGTAACAATGTTTAATTATAATTAATACTACTGCACCAACACTCCGATCGTGCAAAAAAATTTGCTGTTTCATTATTTTTTAGTTCAATTAGTGGTCTACCTAAGTCCTGGGCTACGGGGGGGAGAGTCATGACGCCCCCATGACTCCCATGACCTCCATGACGCTCCCCCCTGGATCCGCCGTTGCGTCTTCTCTTTATTCGCTCAGTAACTTTGTTACAAAAGAAAAGATTCCCGTCCAAAAAATAATAAGTATTGAGGTTTGATCTGGAGTCACGTTACTCCAGACTGATTTCTATAAATATTTAGATTAGATAGACTATTATTCTTGAAATACTAGCTAGACATTATTAAGTTACTGTAGCCATAATGTAGTAGCCCAAACGTGCCAATGAGGAAGCCCTTGGCAAATGCTGCACCCTGATTGGCCCGTTTGAATTGGATCAAGAACTGCTCGTATGCCAAAAAGGTGGATTTGTATAAAATCGTGTATAAATCGCTTAATTATTATTATTACTCGTCGTGACAGTTGTGGCTCAAAACGGATCAACATTTATATATGGTCAGCTGGCATTAGATCAACAAAAGGCCTCCGGATCAACAAGTGAAAAAGGATCAACAAAAAACTACCTATACGGCACGTCTGAGCCACAAAGTGCCCAAGGGGATATATATATATATATATATATATATATATATATATATATATATATATATATATATATATATAATACATGTCACCCGTGCGAAGCAGGGGCGAGTAGCTAGGTAATAAATAAATAAACAAAATAAATGTTACATAGATTCATAGAAAATATTTATGTTGTTTATTATATAATTATTATATATATTTTTTGTTTAGGTATACAAGTATACAGTAGGTATATATTGTATTGTATCTTTATGTATTTAGGATATTATATTTTTGTTTAAATTTAATTATTCATGATATGTTCATTAAATTCTTATTGCAATAAAGAATAAACAGAAATGGTGTATGTCCAGTTAGATAGGTACATTACAACGCTATGATTATATTTGTTTGAAGGCGGGCGGCGTTGAAATTGTCTTAATTTTTCATCTCAGAGTCCGACCTCGGCCCCCGCGCCTCAGTCCTCCCCCCGCCCTCAGACCGACCCTCTCATAATTGTTTTTAATTTAAGAGGGAATGAGAAACGGTACAAGACTTGTTACAAGAAAAATAATGTCCATTTAAATTACGAATTTGTATGAATTAGGAATAATCGCGTAACTGTTTTGAAGATGGAATGTAGGTAATTATTAAATAGAACTCGGTAGAGTTGTGTTTCAAGTTAATGAAACTTTAATGTTTTATACCACTAGGGCACGAATGCGATATGGTTTACTGGTTACTACCCTCACTTACGTTAAAAGGTAGCAAGTTCGAATTTATTTCAGACTGTCTTTTATTCTTTTTATACGTAATAGGAATGGTAAACAAGCTGACGGCCTACCTGATGGTAAGTGTTATCCCCTGGGATCAGTATTGAAGATATATTATTAATTAAATATTTAATTATATAATTAAAAGATTTTAATAATAATATTAGTCTTTTAATTCGATGACCTCGATAGTTCAGTGGATTAGTACTCTTCCTCGCATTTCAAACGATTTTAGTTCGATTCCCGTACAATGCTTAGTAGTGTTAAAGACTCACAGTGATTAGTATATGGTAAAGGAACTCTGTAGGGTTTGTCCTTAAAATATCTATACTAATCACTGTGTTTGTCTGTATA
Source organism: Achroia grisella (assembly GCF_030625045.1). Taxonomy (NCBI): domain Eukaryota; kingdom Metazoa; phylum Arthropoda; class Insecta; order Lepidoptera; family Pyralidae; genus Achroia; species Achroia grisella. Next base: position 3,512,645 of record NW_026712590.1, read on the forward strand.
TTCGCAATATTTGTAAAAACTAATAAATTTTCATGCATTCATACATCAACAGGTATATAAGGTTTAGCTATATAATTCGTTAAGAATATATAAAATTATTCAAATACTCGTGCGAAGCCGGGGGCGGTTGCTAGTAATAACTCTAAGCCTTATTCTTCTTTTGGCAATATACCACAAGATACTTCGTTCAATAACAAAGAAAAGGCAGACAATATCTTCATACGGTGGCATCACCCAAGTAAAAAGAAACAAAGTGAAAAGAAAATTACGATCCCGTCGCCTGGCTGGCTTCCAGGGCCTCTGTCTGTCTGCATCCGTTTTCAGTAACCCCTGCAGTTGTTTGTTCACTATTTAAAACTATATATTTAACCAAATGTATATTAAAAAAAAATTAAATAAATTAAAAAAATATATCTGTTTAGTTATTACCATCGGTACACAATAATAATAATAATCCAGGATAACTCACATAGCGCCATCTAGTCCCAAGGTTAGCAGAGCTTGTATTATAGGTACTACTGGTAGAAATATTACTTTATATACATATATATTATACACAAAATAAATAAACAGTACAAAAATCATACTTATGTTTGCAAAAATGATTGCATCGTGCAAGGAATCGAACGTGCGTCGGTAGTAAGGCGGTATTTTATACCACTAGACCACTGAGGTATCAATAAAATTACATATCTATTTGCATATTGATGTACAGTCATAATTATAAAATTCAAAATTGTTAATAACCCCTCGAATAAAAAAAGGACTAATAAATTGTAGCTATGAACCATATCGATCACTGATGATCAGTCAGTTTTCAAACAAAAAGAAACTGCTTCGAATTCGGTCTCTTCTTTTAAGAGCTAACATACTACAGATATACAGATATGTCAAAATAGTTTAATATCTTCGCATTTAAATGCTTTAAAATTAAATAAAACTAACATACAAATAAAAAAAAATATATGAACTATTTCTAAATGAATTATTTCTAAATGTTGAAAATGGCCCAGTTTAATTATTTATATAATAATTAGTTTAAGTATTTTATTTATGTATCTAGTTCTATATTTCTACAAAAGACTAAAGCAAACATAGTTATATTTCTTATCGAAACAAAATATATCATAAAGCTATTTTTTTTTAATATAATCTGTGGCATTGATTTTTATACTTCCATTCCCCTCCAAGTTGTCACAGGTACATAGCAATTATATAAGTAATCGGCAGACGTTACCTAAGGGTGGTTGTTGCGAACAAAAGGAGACTGCGTTTTTACAAGGGGTACGCACCCCATCTTATTTTTTATCGGCACCGAATTATGACGTGTATGGTAATAAGAAAGTTCTGATACAACTCCTGTTTGTCATTTATTGGTTTCCAATAGATTTTAAAAATAGAAATAGAATTTTTAGTCTAGTTACAACTAACTAGATTAAAAATTCTAAATTAGTAAGAAATTAGTAAGTAAAGCAGTAAAATTCTAAACTAGTAAATAAATATACATTTAGTAATGTAAAGTTTTATCATTGTTTATTTGCACTTCTACAGCTTTTAAAATACTATATGTGCATATTATTACACACTTATTGAGTACCTATACATATAAACATTCTTTTTGAATCACTCTATCTATTGCCGAAAACATACAGACAGCAGGAGCGACTTTGTTTTATCTTTTACCATATCTAATAATAAAATTGCACATTGATCTGTCTGTTTCTCATGTGGACGACGAATGATATTTATTAGTTTTAGATTATTTTTGTACGTAAATTATATAATATTAAGTACATATGTTTCTAGAACTTATACTGCTGTAATTATAGTATATACTATAAGTCTATGACTATGAGTCGTATCCTCACGGCTGTAAGTCAAGATGAGGTAGTCACTGAATAATGTAGTTTAGAAATCATAATATTATAAGTAAATTAATTCTTTTTTTAATTATGGTTCTTAATTACGGGATATTGTTATTGTTTTGTATTAAATGTATTTCTTTATTATGTGATGGTATTAATTATAAAAAAGTTTTTATTCATTCAGTGATGCTCGTTTTAGTTATACTATGTAAGTAATACTATTTTATCTGTGGTTATACTAAAGCCAGTATTAAATTAGTAGATAAAATCGGAGTAAACTGTGATTGTGATACTTTTATTACACTTTGATCATGATTTAAAAAAATGTATAATATATATTACTATTAATCTAATAAGAATTTAAGAAGTAGTTGATATCTTATTGGTATTTAGTTTCTCATATGTCTTACTAATGTTATGTACGCGAAAGTTTGTGAGTATGGATATTTGTTATTGTTTCATGCAAAAACTAATGAACGTATTTGACGAAACTTTACAGTAATATAGCTTAGCTTATATCAGAATGGGATAAGAATTTCAGATAGGTGAAACCGCGGGCACATAATATATATATAATATCAATAATCAATTTTGTTTTATTTTCACATTAGATCATACTTATGTGGTACACAGAGATGACTGTCCTTTACTTTTATTCTTGAACACTACAATCATAATAAATTTTATCAAATTAAACCAGCAGACTACTACAATATGAAAATCATAAATAATTAAACTCTACTCTTTTTCAAGTGTCACTAAAACAGATTCCTTATTGATAAAGTAATAAGTAAGTGAAAAATTTAGTACACCCCGTACTTTCTTTCTCCTGTTCCCCGCTCCGGCCACCCTATCTAGGTGGTAACAAAACTTTCGTCCGCGGACCCCCTTAAAAGGGAGAAAAATAAATCTAAATTGGCCCAATCCTTTGAAATCCCCTACTTTTTCTGGCGCCATTTTCAAGAATAATTGCCACCGTCCAACTTAAGGAACTTGCTATATTGGCGCTGTCATTCCCTACCAATTTGAACTTTATGCAGACGGTAATGGGTCCAATGTTGTACGGTAATGTGATTTATGGTTAAAAATGTTAATTTCCAGCGATATATTTCCAGTTAAAGTTCATTTTATCGACTGATTTATACGTTTGTTGCTTCAGTTGCTGCGGGTTTTGTAGCCTGATAAAAAGATGGTTGATATTATACAGTATTTATTCATATTAATTATTTTTTGTATTCGTATACAACACTATACCAAATCGTCTGGCCACGGTCAGCGAGGACGCTAAGGTATACGTAACAATGTCCTCTTCGTAGAAGATACATAGGTACTCGTGTCTTTCAATGGAACGACAATATGTTGGGTAAATTCTATTGAGATGCCAACTTAACTTGTTTACATGAACTTGCCACTTAGCTTCGTTGCGGCCGGAATTAGAAATGACGACATAAGTTATATCCAATTAATAAAATATCAATATTTTTAAATAAAATATTAATGAAAATCATTATATAAATAGTATGTAATATTATCTTATCTAGGTTAATAGGTGGGTGAAGCAAAACCTTTTTATAAAAATAGCGCGGACAGACGTGTATAAAAAAAACGCTTACATTTATATAGAGAAGAAGGACAAAAATCTACTACTTTTTAAAAATTGTGCATAATAAATACATTAAATCAAAATATAATAAAAAAAAAATTACACACACTACCTTGTATTTGACACACACGCATAGAAGTATAGTATAAGAAATAATTTAAATTAATTATGATCGACTTAAGACTTCAACCTTAGAGCTACCAATACCAAAATTTCGGTAAAATTAAAAGTGAAGATTTAACAATTTTTAGATAAATATTTACCTAGGTGTTAGTTTTAATATGTAATATTATATTATCTGTGGTAATAATAGGGATCATAGCGATTGATCTTAAGTGTTAAGGTAAAGATGATCTTGAAATTATAAATATGCATTAGTTTTATTGTTTAAGCATCCCTTAAGAGAGGATCTCCTGAGATTTCTATGGAAATAGAATATAATTTATGTGGGCGATGCCGCTGTAAACAGGTAATGAAATTTGGTGTGAAGATAGATCATATTATAAGGACGGTCATAGGATATCTTTCATCTCAAAAATGCAGACAATGTTGAATACACGGCTAGTATATCTTTAATGAAAAATACATAAACCAGTGGTGGGCCGAGTTATTGAGCTCCTTAAAATATGGTCGTGCGCAATGATGGATGGCTTATCTGTCATACTCGTGAACGAATGCTGCTTGTAGGGACCGGTCTGCTCTAATCACTATGACTGATTTAATTTTATTTAGTTACTAAGTTGATTGCGTATTTAATATTTCGACTCCAATGAATTACTGGTAGTTGGTAGTTTGTATTCACACATTTTAACTTAAAAATATAAGTTACAATAATTATTTAAGAGAAGAACGCCAGATTTTTAATGATTCTTCTTGTAATGAGACAACTGTCCGAATGAGCGGTAGATTAAAAAATAAGTATGATTATTCAAAAGTGCTTAAATTTAAATTTGTTTGAATAAAGAACATTCTATTCTGAACACACAAAACAGAAGATTTCATCTCCCACTTTAACATTTTCTAGAATAATTCTTGTAACATGACCGCGTACCCACCGCTGGCACTTTGTGAAAAATTACCCTAATTTGAAAGTTACTCGCTTTCGCCAACCGGAAGTGACGTAATAGCCCAGTTCCGGTTCGACGGGATGTACCGATAGATGTGCTCGCATAGTTTGCAATGAAGACTTAATGAAATTATATAAGGTACCAATAAACTATACTAATATTAAAGGCAGTGTTTTTATATCAGTTATTTTTTTATTTGGTGGGTGCTCAAAGGAAATAATTATAGATATAATAATAAAAATTTATATAAACAGTAATGTTGCCGTTTTAGTTTGTTTCTCTTCACTTCTATTTCTAAGTAAAGTAACGGGTTTTAAAATGGTTTTTATTATTATTTAGGTAGTGAATTTCTTCAGAAGGTTTATATTTATATATTATGCAAATACGACTTCCATCACATAAACTACTCGCATATAATATAATAATATTTTATGTTTGAATGATCAAATGATTAAGAATGAATTTGGGTACATTATAAGATGTTATGGAAATCCCGGCCCTTACGAAATTTGCAAAATAAAAACAGTATTGTTCTACAAAAATGCTGACTTACTTTCTAATAACATAATCTAGTAATATAGGGATAGTATTAATACCATATTTTTAAAATAAAACAATATACAATAGGTACCTACTTTATAGAATCGTAAAGTACAGTAAAATATAGATAAATTGATTATTAATATATATAAATAAATTGATTAACGCTATTACTTAATTAATTGTAATATTTTTTTGCTATACCTAACTGTATCAAAGACATCGTTGACAGCTATACCTAATGAATAAAAGGACAAATGTCGACCCGCTTCACCATCTACAATTGATTAGAAATTAGAAAAATACCATTAGTTACTTTAAAAAACTAAATATTCGATTTCTTCTTTTCTTGGCAGCTTGTCCAAACTTTGGCTATTAAACCGTTTCGCACCTCGACCGGCAACTTCCAGATGAAAAATTCGTTTCCCGAACGCAACCGTTCACAAATTAAAAAGTTTACGAACACTTTCCCTCCAACTTTCAACTATCCGGGTGCCATTTTGGTTTTAAACGCTCTAACTTTTTAATTTTCATCACTATGCACTACGGAATGAGCCGGTGGGTGTAAATTTGTAGCATAGCTGCATATCATATATTTTGTTTTCAGTTTTAACCACAGATAAGAAAATAGTTTGTACTTTTAATTTAATATTTTGTTAAATAGTATAAAAATGGTAAATTATTTTTTACGGATTGAGCCAGTGGGTATAAAGCAGCGAAGCTGCATATCATAAATTTTGTTTTTAGTTTTAGCCACAGATAAGAAAATAGTTTTTTTTTGTTTTAATTTATATTTTGTTAACTAGTATAAAAATGCTTCATTTATTTTATTCTAGCCGATTCACTGCATAACCTTCGATCGTTGCGGGTTCGATTCTGTCATAATGCAATGTTTGTGTGCATGAGTATGAATGTTTGTCTTTAAATTTTAATGGATGATAATGGAATGGTGCCACACTCAGTTCTTAACAATGGTACTAGTCTCCATTACTAACATCTCCTCCCCCCTTACTGTTTGTATAAGTCTGGGTGGATAAATAAAAGTTCCGTCTGTATATTACCTAGGCAAGCTGTAGGAATCTAAATCTAAAAAAACTATAAGCATTGTTATTTATTAACTACTCGCCCCGGCTTCGCTCGGGTACTATACATATAAAATTTTCTCTTGACTCTCTCACTTTACCTATCGTTAAAAACTACTTTAAAATCCGTTGCTTAATTTAAAAGATCGAAGCGAACAGACAGCGGAAGCGACTTTATTTTATAATATATAAAGAATCAAAACAAAATTATTGTCATCTCTACATATATTTTTATTTTATCTGTCTTTCCGACAAGAACTCCATAAGCAGTAGGTATCACTGGATATAATCCGTCAGTTGTGTTTGTCGAATTTAAATCCAGTAAAATCTACCGTCTCACTCATTACGGAGAGATAAAATTTAAATTGCAAAGATCCCCCTTCGAAAAAAGGGCTAGTGGGTGTCAAAAAAGTACCTAAACGGCCCAAGGAGCCACCCCTCCGCCCCCACGAATTAATATTTTTACTCATTTGTTTCTTGTTATCTGTAATTTTAGGTATTTTAATATTTCGCCTTGAATTTAATGAATTTATGATAGGTATGTACTGCTTTGAAGAGGTTTGTTATTATTAAATCTTTCATAGACCGTTTATTTTGTATTTCGTTGCTTATTTTTTTATTACTTAGAATTTGGGTCGTGAAGGTAGGGTGTTGTTTATTATTAACTTATTTATGAATCTAGCACACTAAATGTTAAATATGTAATATAAATAAATTATTTTTTTCTGATTATTGAACTAGGAATACAGTATACTTACTTGATTAATTTTTAAGTAAGTAATAGATGTACAAAACGGATACTACAAAAAAAAAAGTTGAATTTGAAGAAGTTTAGTTACAGATAAAACTAACAAGCAAAGGGGATTGTTAGTATTGTGAACTGTTGATACCATGGCTAGCAATGTACCATGTCAGATTGACCTCCACGCGGTTCTCCCTGGATACCATTGTGATAAATTCATGGTGAATTTACTACGATGAGCTAACTGACCTGAACTCATGTTCATCTTATCATCCTTCACTAGTGCCCCGCCAGCGTAAAGCGTTAGCGCAGGCGAGTGCACTATTCCATTATCACTTTTAAGAAAAAAAACAAGTAAAATAAATAACTACCTACTAAAATTGCGAAAATTACTGTAGGTAGATATTCGATGTGTTTATTTTGCACAAAATTTTCTCTATCTATAGTTCATAATAGTGAACAGAATATTAAGCAGTATAACTTAGTTCCATTGCCTTGTTTATATTATACGAAACACACTTAAAAAATAATAGAACTTTTAGATAAACAAATCGCAGTCGATAAAACTTCGAGAGTGCCTAAACGCTATCCCAGAGATGTTTTTACTATACAAATGGGACCTATTAAACAGAAAATTGGCTCGGGAAACTTTTGCCGCCAACCGAACCGCGTGACAAGTTGAAAAATTCTACTAAAACTCTTAGATAATGAAAATTAATATCTGCGTGCCTTCTAATCGATCGATTTAATTTGAAAATGGAATATATAGTTTATGGTATGTATACAGGTTAACTGCGTCACTTAGAACAATTAACGTCTGTGTAAAATGTATAGGTATCCATTTTTTTAGTACGGGGTATTTGCAAACAATGATTTCATAGATTAATTTTCAGTTTTGTCCTCATAAGCAAACTCGTACGAGTTTGCATATGAGGACAAAACTGAAACAGTTAATATACAATTAGACAAAACTGAAACATTAATATATACAGTTAATATACAGAACAATACAAATTAAGCACTTCATCTTAGACGAGCCATTACGGGTAACCTACATTGATTCTACAATATTTTAGTCTCGTACCCATAAAAATGGTGGTAACTCTTATAAAGCATAGTGTTCATTGTATATTTACAACGATTTTTTTTTCATTTTGTCTGAAATTTACATTAAAACATCTTTTTTTTTAATAATGAAGTCTGTTTAATAATACGTAGATTTAAGGAGGGACCCGGCGTTAAATTAAAAAGGAAAGCTTACCGTCGTTCTAAGATTCCGAATGGCGGATCAGTTTCTGGCATTTTAAGATGGCTGGCGTCATTAAAATTTTGTCGAAACTCCGACCCTTGGTTTAATTAAAAAATCGTGTCGACTCGCAAATAAAATCAATTCCTCCCCGTTTTCGCCCTTACGCAATTTTCCGAGGAGTTTTTCTTTAAAACAACCCTTTACCTCCCTTAGGTTTAGTCGTAATTATATTTGTGTAATGATTACGAAGTTTTGATGGAGCCCGTTGCCTCTTTAGCGATGCTTTTTGTTTATATTCAAATATATTTTTATCAAAGACTAAAAGATTAGTATTATTTGTTTCTTTGATAGATGGCTGTATGCTACAAATAATGATTAAAAAAATATAACTAGGAGCGTTAACCATAGATATATTTTTAGTTTTTTTAAGCTTTATGATGCAGTTACGGCAGTTATACCATAGTTTATTGTCTGATTCTGTATCATCGCCAACTAAAGTTTTTTTTTAAATTATACATTCTATTAATAAAAATAAGATTAAGATACGATGGAACTGGCACTATTATTGCATGCTAAAAGTCCCTAATTAAATTTACAATAAAATAACAACTGATACAAATTATAAATTAGTTTTACATGAGTAATTTATTTGTTTACGGTTTATTTGCAAAATATGTATGTTCTATTATGTATCTATGTCTATTGCATTTCTATTATATCTGCATAATGGTATTAATTTCCAAAACTAGATTTTTTTTATTGTAACGGTGCTAGGTGTTATGTACTGTATTATCTTAATGAATCTATAATTATGCACAACAGTAATCAAGAATTCATTCCAATGTTATTTCTATGTTTCCGAGATAACAAATATTAGTATAATAAATATACAGAGACAACAAGTTTAAAGAAATTGTTACGTCATTTTGCCACCCCAACCCTCCGACGCCCACGACGAAATAAACGCGGGATAAAGAATAAAAACGGTAGCACCGACCAATAGCGTTTCGTTAGTTCGTAAAAATACAATCGATCTCGATGGGGGAGGCATAGATAATAGATATATTAAAAAAGAGGTCAGATGTTGAATTGCGGCTTGTGATAAATTACAAATATGGCGGGAATAAACTTTTTTAATATGTTTTTTTTTAATTAGATGAAATTTTATGTCAGTTTTAAAGTCAAAAATGTTTTATCAATATCCCTATTGTTAGTATACACCGGAGTAGGTTTTTTAAAAAGTCATCTGCGTCAATATTTATATATACCTTAGCTCAGTCGCTAAGCAGCTCGCTTTGTAAGGTGTGTGTCGTTTGATGGGTGAGATTAGGCAGTGAAATTACAGGATAAGAGATCTACTTTAGTATTCGTGAATGACAATTTATGGATGGTATCACAAGCGTAATATGATAACGTGATGTCTCTAGTGCTGTTCATGTATATATCTATCATGATATCACTAGTGCTGTACACGTTTGGGAAACAAGCTACTGAAGTAGCAACTTTCGCCTAATTGAAACATGAACAGCACGTCATCGTTTCCTACACTTCACGCTTCATTCATGATTTTCACGCTTCTTCCCGTATCTGTACGTGGTTTTCAGTATCGTATTTCGCATTTCGACCGAAACACATCTTACAAAGCAAGTTACATGGCGACAGAGCGGTAGATTTAAAAAAATGTTGACTATTCAAAAGTGCTTAAATTAAGTTTATTTGAATAAATGATTTTCTATTCTATTCTATACAGAAATATATGAGACCTCGTAAACGACTTTATGTAAAGTTTTTTTAATACTACGATGGTGGCAAACAAGCATATGGCCCATCTGATGGTAAATAGTCATCGTAACTTATAGACGCCTGAAACATCAGAGGTGTCACGTGTGCGTTGTCGACCCTTAAGAAAGCTTATACCCTTCTTGAAAAAACCCATGCTGTAGTGTCGTGAGGAAACCTCGGCAGGAAGTTCATTCCACAATATAAGTGTACGCAAGAGGAAGATCTTCTGAAACCGCACTGTCCGAGAAAACTTAGGTTCTAGCGTGTGGGGTGAATTCTGACGATGGCGAGCGGGGCGACGGTAAAAGGTAGCCGTAGGCATACCTGGGTCATCGTGTATTTGAAATATGAATCCACGTCTTCTTGCCAGTGGGAATTTGCCATACATGAGTTTCATGCCCATTTATGAATCTGTACCCTGTTTTTACTTGTAAATCACGTTTTTCAACTGAAACACATCTTATAAAGCAAATTGGTTGGTGACTTTATGAGCCAGGGGTACTACAGAGGACTATTTAAGCGGTGTGACCATTTTAATTATGTAATAATAAAAAAAATACTTAAAGGTAATCCATTATAGGAATAGTAAGTACATTACCTTTTATATTGATTTACACAGATTTTAAACATTTTTGGTTGTATTTTCGATAATTTTGATATATATAAATGTAATTTAATCATTAAAGATATAAAAATGTTCACATTTTTGCACTATGACTTCCGAGACGGTTAAAGGCCAACTGAGTTAACCCTTCACATGTAGATAGTGGGTCAAAAGTTGTCTTACCGGTTATCTAGCCGCGGGGCCACTGACAAAAGACACGAAAGGGTGCCAACTGGACATAATAGAATCACCTTCGTTAAAAAAAAGGTAACGGACCCGTTGGGGTAATAATAGAATTGCATTATAATATTTGGACCTATTTAAGTATCCAATGGGTAGGGTATTGTGATTTTTGCGGAACTGACCTAACCGGTTCCTGGTCGTTTTGCTTTTAGTGATGCGCTTCAATCGATATTTATCGACATATGTTTTTCAGACTATTTTAATTTTAATAATGTTGTTAACGAAATATAATATAAAATAATAACAATTAAATTAATATTGAATCGTATATTTCTGGTGCGAATTTGATAAATGTACTATAATTTTTTTTTTGTGAAAGTAATATCTAACAAATTAATGATATGAATAACTTACAATTAACAGATATTTAAATACTACCAAATCAGTTCATATTTATTTTTCTAAACGAATATCTATGTTATTATTAATAATGAGATGAATGCAAGGCAATTATGATGATTATTAGTCCGTAGTCAAGTCAGTGCCGTGACCACGGAGACATTCTTATTTATATTTTATTATTGTTTTATATGTATGTTAGTCTATAAAGTATTTAAAATTTGGACCAGTAGCCTGAATTAAATAAATAATAACAATTTATAGGTAGATTTGACAAATCATAAGACTATGTAAAATACCTACACGACTAAAGATATTTTAATTTGATTCCAATAATATTTTTTATGAATTTATCGATAAAACAATATCGACAGTTGTCCCGACGATGTGCAGAGCATGGCCGACGCAACAACAATTAAAAAGGAAGAATTGTCCATGTCCACAATAGCCCCGATTTGCATACCGGCGTGACCGGTTCTCACGACGGCGGCGGAAGGGTTGCACACCCGGCGCGGACATATGTCTTCATTTAAGTGTTTTAACACCTCGTATGCTGGAATTTCTTCCTTTTTAACCGGCTTAAAAAAAGAGGTTTTACATATATCTTATTTCAAATCCATCAATCAATCACATTATCTTGCTGAGTAGGTATACAGGGGTGGCAAATGGTAAATTTAACAGTTTCTCTATATTCTGCTCATTAGTAAGCCTGCAAAATAAATTCAATTTTAAGATTTTCTTGTAAGTTATTTTTTTCGAACATTAAATGTAATAAAACATTTTCATTGTTCTTCTTACTGAAGAAAACTACATTTACCTACATACATAATGTATTTTGTGTAACATATACAAATGTAAATATAAATATAAACATACAATAATGAGTAAGATAAAGAGGCAATTGGCGGCCTTATCGTTGAAAAGTGATTTTTCCCAGGCAAGGTTACTTTTTACGTGTTATCAAAGTGATTTGACCAGAATATAAATGGCTATTTAAATGATCTGAATTGATGTTCCTTTATCGTAAATTAATAATGATAATTTTAAATATTCACATAAATACAAATATGGTTTTAATGAGGAAATATGTAATACTAACTGTGCCTACGGATTCAACCGCGTGAGATTTATAGTAGTTTTTGTGTGAAAGAGTAACAAACATATCTATCCTTTCATACACTTAACATTCCGCATTTATTATATTAGTAAGATTATCCTATATGTGACACAAATTATGTAATAATGGACAATATAATGTTATTTTTATATTTACATATTGTTAGGTTTTGTATTTCTTGATATAAATAAAATTAATTATCTGAATAGAACGTATATTTCACTTTTTACAATAATATTTCTTAGTGAGATATAAAAGAATGTTACTTCACTTAAGTCACAGACATTATGATAAAAATTTTATGACGTTGTTAATAAAACAAAAGTACGCTACTCTCTGCTACGAATAATATGAGTATTGCCTTTAACAAACATGCCGGCATTAACACATATCATTATAAAAAGAATCTACTAATACAAAAATATGTTTCGTAGCAGCGTAGCAACCACGTAGACACGATCTACAGCAATGGCAACTGTAACGATAATATCGGTTTTTATATTTAAGAGTCCAAATTATACAGAGTTGAATAGAAATTTCTTTGAATAAACAATTTTCTATTCTATTCTATTGAGCGTTCTGATTTCGGTCGTCCAGTGAAGTTGTAAAGGCCAGCTGCGGCCAACAGCATTAGAGTAGACCCAAAAAAGGATATGGTAGGGATAAATATAGAAAGTAAAATGATCAGAGAAAGTAGATTTATTGAAGTGTAACATGAAGTGATGGAGGAAAGAATAGAACTCTATAAAAAACGTTAAATTTAAATTTAGATTAACTGGATTAGCCAGTTATAATAAAGGGTATCTTATAGTGGAGACAACTGGTTCACGTATCGGTTACTATGTTATTCTATCCTAGACATTGGAAGTGAACAGTCGCGAAATAAATACGACGGCGTCGGTGGACGAGTGGTTTAATATACCGTTTTACTTCCGATGGTCCCGGGTTCGATTCCTCGCACTGTAAAAACATTTGTATACAGACTTCTACAATGCAAAGCTAGTCAGATCTTAATGAAATTAGTAAATTTCATTAAGATCTGACTGACAGACTGAGAATTTACTAATTACTTATGAGTAATTAGTAAATAGTCAGATCTTAATGAAATTTACTAATTACTACAGAGTAATTAGTAAATTTCATTAAGATCTGACTAATAATATGAGATGCACAAGCAAAACAGATGTCAATTTGTAAATAAAAAAGAATCGTGAAAATCGGTTCCTCTAGAAAATTTTAATTTTCTAACAAACTAACAGTTTTACAACTGTTAGTTTGTTGTCTATACTTTGTGTTTTTTTTTAATAAGAAAAGGTAACAGTTCTTCATGAGTAATCATGGTCCATCAAATATTAAAACTTGCTCTATTGTCCACTTGATAACTTTTTCCCATCAAACCGCGCACGGTGCAGCATCCCCTTGTTGCAAGACAAATGTTATTCCAAGGCGACCATCTGAATGCAACGCCGTCATATTGTGAAGCAATTAATTTGAATAACAATAGAAAGCCGCGGCCTGTTTGGGCCATTTTGTTCTTAAGACATTTTTAGGGTTGAATCATTGTAGTGGTCTCTAAGAATCGTATGAGACGAGGTGATTATTGTTCTTCTGTGTATTATATTATAGAGAGGTAAAGTTTGTGTGTTTGACTGTTTTGGGTAATCTCCGGTACGAATTCCATAATTGAAATGTTTATAATTCTCCGATAGTTGCTATGATGAAGTCATAAATTGGTTCAAAAGTAGCAGTTCATTTGAATAGTTCTTGAAGCTTAGATCTGATTTTTTTTATTATTAGTGTTGGATAGCCCATTTATTAAGGCAGGCTATAGCTGTATACCATCACGCTATAGTTATAGGATCGGAGTTGCAAAGAAAATTGTTATAAAAACAAAAAAATACGACGCAGCCCAATTATTAAGAAAATCAAAATAGTCTATTTTATAAAGTAGGTAATAAAAATCTTAATATAAATATTTCTTCGTTACGTGTTTGTCACATAACACCTAAATGACTGACTGCACTGATTTGGATGAAATTTTATGCGCAGATTTAAATAAGTATCTGTTGACGCTGCCTTTCTTGGCAACACAAGGTCTGCTTGTTCCGCTATTTAAGTGTATGATTATCAATGTTAAGTTCTATCTCATAATAAGTTTTTGTGTGTTTCAAATAATATTAAAAAAAAAATACTGGTCCCTGCAATTTGTTTTTGACCTTGGATTCTTCTCTGTCATATCATGTGACAATTTTACTAAAAAGGAACTGTTAGCAATTAAAAATAATCATAAAATTCTGTTTGCTTTAAATAGTTAATTTAATAACCATAGAATTTCATAGGAAAACTCTGTTTTAAACTGTGATTTACTGTTAAAATGTGAAATTATAATCTACTTATAAAATGTAATAAGTCATCAGATACCTTACCTATACCACAGATAATGCAATAAAATTATAAGTAGAACAAAAATAACTCATCAAAACTTGAAATCGTTTGAGTTAATTAACCTAATACTCTAAATATATATTGCTGTATTTCTAAATAACTTAAAATCATTAGGTGCCTATACATATTTCATCGAACACTTGAATATCTACATACCTATCATAATAGCAGATTTACCAGGAATTAACATCTTGGATTTGTGAATCTCGATTGATACGGTTGCGTACCACCACAAAAACTATTAATTATATGGTAATAATTTGTCGAAATGTTAGTTTAAATATTTTTTTCTTCAATAATATTAATATTTGTCTATATCGCAACATGGTGACATCTATTGTAGAATAGAATAGTTACATTTACAGTGACATCTATTATCAAATAGTAGTAACAAACAGCGCCATCTAGTTTACAGTTAAAGTAAATAATCTGCAACGCCATCTCTCATGAATGTACGTAAACACAAAAATTGAGACATCTATTGTTGAGCAGCTAGAACTAAGTTATATCGTAAAAATGAGATTATGTTTTTATCAAAACACATGTATTTTACACTTGAATTGTGTTCATTTCATACTCTTAGTTTACTTATAGTACATTGTTAGTCTAATTTGTTTTTAATCATTACATCAAATAAAATTATATAAAATACAGTCTACTTCTACTCACCGCTAGATGGCAATAATAGTCGTAATTATCAACCCTCGATTTGTGACATCAGAAGGGTACGTTAAGTGAAACTGCAATGTAATTCTTAAAGGGTTGTAGCTCTGTAGATGATACGTGTTACGTCTTATTGCCTGCAAACATACTTCATTTTTATACACCAATTTATTCCAATTACCAGCTTGTTCCGGCTTCGAATGTGTGTACCTATTTTTTTTTTAAACTCTTTCGGTAATAATATTGAAGTTTTAGTAAGGATCTCTAATTTTTGATATCATTACAGATGAAAGAATTTTTGAAATATTTGTAAGAAATTAACTTAAAAACTAATTTAAGTTTATTTATTACAAATATACAAAGTACTGTTTGCTATTTAGATATAGTATTGTGTGTAGGTACTAATACAACAATAATAAAAGTAGATTTGACTAGTAGAGACACAGAAGGTATTAAAACGAGTATTCTGTAGGCTCTTCTGGAAAATATCGATTTTATATTAACGTTATAAAGAGGTAAATTAAAACTTACGGGACCGATTTTTAAAATTCTGTAATCCATATAAAGCCACGTTATTTGTGAATGTCATAGGCTACATAACATCACGCTACAAACAATAGGAGCGGAGTTGCAATGAGAAATGTAGCAAAAACGTAGAATATGTAACGCAGACGAAGTTCCACAGGTTACTTAATGAATAGATGTTAAGAGCAATGGGAAACTATTTATAATGAATTAAATTAAATAACTATCATACATTATTTTTAATAAGTATTTCAAATCATTTCAGAAAAGAAAATGAAAGTTTGTAATTTTCTTGACCGGATAATTATTTAAGTAAATTAAGGTAAGAATAGACCTATCCTAGTCTGATTCTTAGACAAGGAAAATTCGCATCTAGGGGATTCTGTTGTCATAATACTAATTAAAATTCCGTCTGCATTGCTTTTATTTTAGGTACTTAAATACAATATCTTGTTTCTACAGGTATAAAAGGAGAGTAAGCGAAGATACGACTGGAATATGATGACATGCTGCGTGGACGGCAAATAATGGGATAAAGGCAAGGCAAAGATGATCTTATTTTTCATAATCATCGCTGTAAAATGTCTTCACATAACATGAGATGACGTTTATAGCCAAAGATGGCCTTTACATGTTCACCGAACGTTAGGTGCCGAGTGCAGATGGCACTCCAAACTCACGGATGGACTCATGGAGAGGCTGAAGGCCAACTCCCGCCTAACAAGTCTGTTGGCACCACACATTAGTATATATTTTTTTTGTTTTATCTATGAGAGGAAGAATAAAGAGTTTTTCAGTGACTTATTATATATTTCATTGTAACCTTAAATATATACCTAGGTGTAGGTAATATTTAACTTTTTATTTATCGGTGATCTCCAACAATCTTACGAAAGTGATTACAATTTTTAAATAGCTTGAACAGATTTTTCCAGTGTTGTATAGAACACTTATTGTATTCCTAAATTTAAGATTAAAAGAATTCATTAAAATATTTTTTTAATAGGTAAATCAAATAATAAAAAGCAATATTTTAACATAATATCCGCCTTCTAAACTCTTATCTAAACAAGCGAGATCATAAAACACCAATTAATCCGCACGTTGACCGGCTATAAAGTGGAGTTTATAACAAATTACATGACAAATTACACGTGTTGCCTCACGAGAGGCGAAAAAAGGCGAGAAAAGGCAAAAAAGCGTGTTAACACGCGTCCCGCCAGTGAATTAATCACGTGTCCCGCGGGGCTCCGGAAAAATCTGTTAATCTCCCGCCAAAAATGCCTTTTAAAAACTCATTTGTATTCTGGGCGGGTAACCCGGGCAGGTCAAGATGGCGGCGTGTAACAGGTGTGTTTTTCAACAGTTTTAGATAACAATTGGAGTATTATTGTAAGCCGAATATTTTATTACTATTAGGTGGAATTGAATTGTTAGTAATGTGGACTGATGACTCCATTGTTAGCAATGTACCATGGTAAGTTAATTTCCACACGGTTTCCCCTGGAAACCATCATAATTAATTTGTCACGATGGGCTAACTGATCTAATCATACTGCACTGGTGCCCCGCGTGAACCGTTAGCGCAAACTGGTGCACCATTATATTATCATTCTAATATATCCTTCGCAAATTCACACAGCGCTATCTAGTTACAATCTAAACAGAGCTTGTGTTATGGGCACTAGACAGCTGATACAAAATACATATATACCTACAATTTTTTGTAAATAAATACATAATATAGTAACGGGAAGTGGGTTGTTAGTAATGTTCACATTACTAACCGTTTACTCTAGAAATGTACCATGTCAGGTTGACCTCCACGCGGTTCCCCCTGGAAACCATCATGACAAATTCTTGGAGAATTTCTCAAGATGTGCTGTGTTAACTGACTCCGAATTGACTTTATGCTCATTTTACCATCCTCCACTGGTGCCCTGCTAGAGTAACCCGTTAGCGCAAGGGGATTCATCATTCCACTTCCATCCATAAAAAATATCATAGTAAAGACTCGGATAAATTTATACTCATGAATACAAATATTTGTACCATGCGAAGAATCGAACCCGCGACCATCGGAAGTAAAGCGGTGTGCTAAACCGCTAGACCACCGAGGCCGTCAAATGGATACCTAATAGTGGCACTTGTTCTGTTATTTGACCGCCTAGTCTGCATTCTACAACCGAAACAGCTTAATAAGCAGGCTGCTAGGTGACTGAAAAAGGAGATTCAGCAACCAGACTTTTTCAGATGTCTTTTTTCAGTCCCTGGTAAAATAATGAATATGATCCCCTGTTCCAGTGTTTACATGTCAATTCAGGCGACTGTACCTGACCATTAGTACATGACGCCCCGACTTGACTTGGCCGTCCCCTCGCAACGTTCCCGGGACATACTGATTAGGTTGAGTGTACAACGGGCGCAAACAAAAATAAAAGATATTTGTTTTTTGACGACTTAAATGATTTAGTTTTTTTATGTAACTGGGATGGCAATCAAGCTGTGGCCTACCTGATGGTAAGTGGTAACTCTCGCCTACAGACACGAACAATATTATGGAAATTACATTGTCATAGGAGGCCACTGGTAACCCTCATACGTTGTTATTCACAAACAAAACAACGTCTACAACAAAGTCTACTAGTCTACACTATATAACTTTGACAGAAAAACTCCTAGATCATTCGAAAAAAATCTGTTGTTTTTAACCTACTCTTCAATAATGTTTAAATTGTGCGAGAATGGAACCCTCGCCCATCGGTAGTGTCGGCTTGTGTTAAACCGCTACACTCAAACCGACAGAGGTAGGTCGTCATAGTCGCCAAGATTGTCATGGAATTCCACAGATATTAAATAGAATAGAATAGATATGGAGCGGCTGAAGGCCAGCTCCTGCCTGACGGATACGACTTTAGTCTGAGGGCACCACTAGGGGTTCGAACCTCGGCCGTCGTAATTTCGATCCCCATTTGAATTGGACGGGGGATCGATCGGAATAGAAAATCATTTATTCAAATAAACTTAATTTAAGCACTTTTGAATAGTCAACAATTTTTTTTTAAATCTACCGCTTATTCGGAAAGCTGTCTCATCACAAGAAGAATAAGCAAGAAACTTGTGTGTTGCTCTTTTAAACAATCCTTGTAAGTTCACATTTTACAAGTCGAAACGTGTGAATACCACCAACCAGCACTAATTCATTAAATTAAATTTAAATAAAAATTAAAACAGATTTTACAAAATACTCTATGCGCTTACTGTGTCACTAGCTTTAAACTGGTTAATATATTCATATACCATGTTTTCACGTTTTTTTTGTTCATTTACCACGCGCGTTTACATTTGGGATGTGTTTCTCACAATTACGGGGTTCCGTTTCGTTTTATGCATACGTTACGTTTTTTAAACCGTGTTTTTATTCGTTTTTCAGTTGTTCCTGTACATTTTTATCGCATTTAACTTGTTTGTTCTCGGTTCTCGTGTCAAGGGAGTGGTTTTGTGGCTGAAATGTGTTTATTTAGAACGCTTCCGGAGATTTTTATATCAATTGTACGTACGTTCTTTAATAACAATTAGCTGTAAGTTTATAAAGTGTATAAATAAATAAATACATTATTACAGCTTTTGTTATAGGGACATTAATGTTCTAAATTATTATAATTAATGAATTAGGGGCAATATTGAATGATGGAAGGATGAATTTAATCATATCATTTAGTCCATCGTGGTCTATTTGATAGGAACTTACGTTGGTTTTCAGGAGCGGTTCCGGGAAGGTGATGGGGCGGAACACACAGAATAAAGGTCTATTTATTTTGTTCTATGATCAGACATTATAATAATAGATGTAAGCGTATATGCTCTCTATTCATTACTATACGATCTTCACTCTCCTGATTATCTTAATAATAAATTAGAAAAGGAAATAATATCTTGTGTTTGTGAAAAATATTGGCGTAATTTAAATTTAAATATGAATTTCTAGCGCTCAGGTGAGTTAAGAAACTCACCTCAAAATTTGTTTCCTAACTCAGCTGGGATTATCGAGATATAATAATAAATTCTATTGTCACGGGGACATATCTATCCATCTAGATATTTATTTCTGCGTGTTTCTGCTCATCGTACGAGCTTCATTTCGAATCTTCCACACACTGGTCATAAAACACTGGAATGATTCACCTTTCAGCGCTAGTAAATTCATATTAATATCTAAATTACGCCTATAGATATAATTCCCAAGAAGAATCTTGTAGATTCTTCTTCAAATGTTCAATGTTAAATAGTATTCTTTCTACATATACATATTTAATTATATTTGTACATATATGAATGAGTATGCAGTTATATTTATAAATATAGGGTATACTAGCTGTACTCGCGTCTTCGTCTGCGTGGAATTTAAGTTTATTTTCTAAAATAAAAGTTGCCGTTACTCCGTATTACATCAGCTACCTGCCAAAAAAAGTGCCATCAAAATCCGTCTGGCCATTTATAGTCAGAGATTAGCTGGAACAAACAGACAGATAAAAATTGTAAAAAATGATATTTTGGTGTATGTATCGTATAAATACATACACCATAATATCATTCATATGTAAAAAAACAGTTATTTCAATATTACAAACAGACACTCCAATTTTATTTATTTGTATAGTGTAATTATTTATTGACTATTATGTATTATATATCATTAAGCCATTTTACTAACATAAAAAAGCTGTGGTTCTTTTTGTGATGAGGTCAGTCAGTGCGTATGTTAGTGTTTAATGAATGAGAAGAATCAGTTTTGTGTCTCAATAACATTATCTGTCTGCGAGTAGTTAAGTAGTTTACTAGAAGCCATTTCTATGTTTTCTTTTATTAGATCTATTATACTAGATAGATTCGTATTACTAGATCATAATGCAACTTCTTAATACATTATTAGCGAATTATTAAATACTAGTTACCCACCCCGGTTGCGCATGGGTGTATATGTATTATATATATCATATCATCTCTTCAATCACTCTATCTATTAAAAAAACCGCTTCAAAATCCGTTGCGTATTATAGTTTTAAAGATTTAAAATAGGGACGGACAGACAGCGACCGCGACTTTGTTTTATGTGATGAAGTATACAATTATAAATATTTCCGAATAGCCGGTAGATTAAAAAAATAATAAATAACTGCTTAAATAGAAATAGAATAAAGAATATATTTTTTTATTCTAATGAACTTACTTATTTGAATAAAGAATTTTTTTTCTATTCTATTCTAATTGTAGCGGCGTTCGTTTGTATTCTATGCGACCAGCGCCGCGGAACTATTATAATCTATGCAGATAGATATATAGATATAACTAGATATAGGAAGTCTGAGAACATAAATAGCTGCCTAAAAGGGCGGTGGATGTTGCTCCAGATCGTAATCAATTTAATTGGAAATTTCCTTTGATTAAACGCAAAGACGTTGTTAGAAGTTGACCTAATAAAATAGGTAACGTTAGCAAAAAAAAATGTTTTCGGAAGGGAATACTAGAATGAAATAAAATAGTTTGTAACGCATTAGTTTACAGTAAAATCATTCAAAATGACAGTATACAAAGATCTTCATTACATAGTAGTACCTAGATATAAAACATAGTCACTGTAGCTGTCTGTCCGTCCCTATGTAAGCTTAAATCTTTAAAACTACGCAATGGATTTTGAAGCAGTTTTTTTAAATATATAGAGTGATTCAAGAGGAAGGTGTATATATATATAATACATGCGCGAAACCGGGGCGAGTAGCTAGTAAGAAATAAATCGTACAATGGCGGATTAAAAAAAATATAATCTCAATCATATGGGCCGTTTACCTGTTTGCCAGCATCGTTGTATAAGAAAAAAATAATCTTATTTCAATAAAAAAATATTATTTTTGCATAAAATAATTATTTATTTTTATATCAGAATTTAAATACTGATATTATTTATATATTGTTAAAAGTAGAACTTGTTATGTCCGAAATAGTTTTTTTATAGCATAGCTTTATTATACAATATCATAACTATATTATATAGCTTGCAACTCACCTGATGGTAAGTGATTGCCACTGCCCATGAGCACCCGCAACATCAGCGGAACAGCAAGTGCCGGCCTTTTAAGAAGGAATAATCTCTTTTCTTATTGTATCGGTTCCGAAATGCCATGTTATAAGAAAGATATGAAAATATTACACTGAAATCATGAAAATCTATTCGCAATGGAATATTTACATCCCTCCATCCAGTTTCATGATACAGTAATAGTAATGTAATCACTATGACTGATTTCCTCTTATTAATTGTTTAACCAGTTGTTGTGTATTAGATATTTTTTCTATTTGATTATTTAATTCAACTAGTTCTAATTGGTAGTTTGTATTCACATACTTAAACTTAAATTGTAAGTAATAATAAAATTATTTAAAAGAGCAACACACAAGTTTCTTTCTCGTTCTTCTTGTGATGAGACAGCTTTCCGAATGAGCGACAGTCATTCGGAAAGCTGTCTCATCAAAGAACTATTAAAAAAAACGTGATGACTATTCAAAAGTGCTTCAATGTAAGTTTATTTGAATAAATGATTATCTATTCTATTCTATTCTATTCTTAACTTTGTTGTACACTGGCTTCGTTTAGGCTTACGTTTGAAGCTTATATAAATATGCTTTTTAATTTTGATATGATTTAAATTATGTTAACAATTAAATTGGTAATAGTCAGCAATGAGTTTATCGGTCATATTTCTAGTATTAGGTATATATTGGCCTCCATGCCCTCCTCGTTAGAAACTCCCACAGTATTTCGTTTTAGTTCTAATCTAATTTGAGTTTGGTTGGTACTAGCAGTACTAATCAACTGATAGATATACATATGTACATTTATTCAATATATATTTTATTTATACTATGATGGTGGCAATCAAGCATACGGCCCATCCGATGGTAAATGGTTACCGTAGCCTATGAACGCATGAAACACCAGGGGTATCACGTGCGCGTTGCCGACCCTTAAGAAACCTTAATATACCCTTCTTGAAAAACCCCATGCTGTAGTCTCGTGGGAAAACTTCGGCAGGAAGTTCATTCCACAATGACCAAAACAAACAATCATACTAATGAATAGAAACATTTATAATGGTATGAACATTTGTATGATTGCGAGGAATCGAACCCGTGATTATCGGAGGTAAAGCCGTGTAATTCTTCTTGAAGTTGCCACGATGGACAAAATGCCTACATTTCTTCCACATCCTATTACCAAGCCAGTTTACACCATTATCTTATTCACGATCACCATCTATGATAATATTATAATGCTGAAGAGTTCGGTCTGTTTGTTTGGTTGAATATAATCTCAGGAACTAAAAGTTCGAATTGAAAAAGTTATTTACATAGTATCAAATAGTCTATTTATTGAGGAAAGCTATATCTAGGCTATATAACATCACGCTATATACATATATACCAATAGGAGCCGAACATCAAAGAAAAATGTGGTCAAAGAGGGAAAATTCTTAGGCAGATGGTATCCATAAAAAAAGGACGTTACTATGATCGATGAAAGATAATAATTATAGGAGAGAGTGATAAGATAGTGATATTTACGGTTACTTAATTAGGAAATTATAAACACAATGAAGTAAATACATGAAGATTTTTTTGGTCCTTATATATGCGCAAACAGTGAATCTTATATTATTAATATTATAAATGCGAAAGTTTGTGAGTATGGATGGATGTTTGTTACCCTTTCACGCAAAAACTACTGAACGGATTTTAATGAAACTTTACAGTAATATAGCTTATACATCAGAATAAGACATAGGATAATATCAAGCGAGCGAAGCCGCAGGCACAGATTGTGTTGTAGGTACTATAATCGGATTGGTTGTAGATAGAAAATGCACAATAATCAACAATTTGTTTTGCCAACGGTATCAGATTCGTATATCTTAAAATTTCCACCCAGTGAATCTTGCGGCGGGCCGAGATTATGCCAATAAAATTTATGTGTACCCGCATAGCGCGGCCCAGAACTTGCTTCGCCGATACCCAACACACCCACAACTATAACTATTTGTGTTGCTCTTGTACCTAACTATGTATTATCTGTCCTTTGTGTGCCGAGGGGAAATTAAAAAATTAAAAGATACGCTTTTGGCGGGATATTATATACGTATCTGTGCCTATCATATATTCTATGTGTGCCAAGGGGAAATTAAAAAGAAAAAGATACCCGTTTTGGTGCGATTTTATTGTGAACTATTTACGTATTATCTGTGCCTATCATATATTCTATGTGTGCCAAGGTGAAATTAAGAATAAAAAGATACGCGTTTTGGCGAGATTTTATTGTAAACCATCTGTGTTTCTCTTGTACCTAACTATGTATAATCTGTGCTATTGTGTCCTTTGTGTGTGAAGGGGAAATTAAAAATAAAAAAATACACGTTTTGGCGGGAATTTATTGTGAAGTGTCAACCAGTATCTTGTAACATAGAACAAAACATTATTTCTATGAAAACGTGGATCCTCCTTTTTATGTGAAATATCATTCGAAATTGAAATAAATCGATCAAATCAAATTATTTCTATTCATGTAGACTCCTTGATTGTCAAACCTATGTAATCTTTATTGGTGACTGCATAAATTAATTTTGTGTTTCGTTCTCACAAGAACAATGCCAATAGGAATATTCACTACGACTACAACTCCATTTAAAAAAAACGCTTTATTTTTTTTTATTTAATTAGGCAAGAAACCTTATTAAAATTTACAACACAAATAATTTCAAAATTTTTATAGAAACATAAAATGTAATGTTCTAATTTTTTAATATTAAAAAAAAATTACTTGTATTTTAATACAATAATTAGACGCCTACGAAATCTCTGGCTACGATTAGCTGCATACATACAGATTTCCATTATTGTCTATGATCGGCGCAATTGCGTTTAAATTTAGAACAGGAACATCAATCATTATGAACTCAAGATGGCAGCTCTCAGAACATAAGTTGCTCAAATGGAACGAAAAAATATAATCACTAAACTAAATAGCAACTAAATAGTTGCCCATATTTTTTTATTCTTATTTTTATTTTTATCTATTAGGAGCTGTCAATAGATATTTGAATAAATATTCAAATATCTATTCTTATTTTTATTTTTATCTATTAGGAGCTGTCAATATTGACAATATTCAAATATCTATTGACAGCTCCTAATAGATAAAAATAAAAATAAGAATAAAAAAATATGGGCAACTATTTAGTTGCCCATATTTTTTTCCTCTTCGTTTGGGTCCGGCAGTTGCTTATATTTGACTATCTGTTCCTTACGATAACGTCGTGTGCTTTTTTGAGATGAAAGATTGCCTTATTACGCCATTTTTAGGTTACTATATGGCCCAGAAGCCAGCCCAGCAGCATTGCCTATTTGCATACCAATACTTACCGTATTGGTATGCAAATAGGCAATGCTGCTAGTATCTTGCATACACAGCTTCAATGTGCCGCGTTGGATTACAATGGTTGTTATTTGTGTGAATGAAATATAATTGTTTGTAATCTATGAAATGAGCGTTTTTTACTACATGCATATGAATATAAACACGGTACATAAACCAAAATAACATTTTTTACAATTTTTGACTATCTGTCTGTTTGTTTGTTGTTTGTTCCGCTATTCTCTGAAATGGCAGGATCGATTTTGACGGGACATTTTTTGGCAGGTAGGTAGCTGATGTAATAAGAAGTAACTTAGGCTACTTTTATTTTAGTAAAATAAAGTTAAATTCCACGCAGACGAAGTCCCGGGTACATCTAGTAGTGTAATAAAGACAATGTATTTTTCCTTTTACAATATTTTTATTATCTGTTAAAGACTTGTATGAGTACTTACATCAGTAAAAGTTTTTATGATTTTTTATTATGTAATTGTTATTACTCCAAATATAATAATATCACCCACAATACCTGTTATTGGTAGCTGTTCCTTGTTGTCGCGTCTGCAACGGTATTTGTAACAGCTAGCCAAATATTAGTTACTACGATGATATGTTGCAACTTTACTTTTGCGATTGTCGCAAGTTTATTGCGACGTCGTTCGGTCACGTCGCGCGAAGCTACAAGAGTCGTACAACTGTCTTGTGAACTGGAAAGTTCTTCTCACATTACACCTGCATCGTGAATATTACAATTTATATTAGATATTATATAGTTTTCTCAACTAACATTATTAATGAGAAAATGTGTTATGATACTCTTGATTTAACGGTATTAACTGCCAGAACACTACTGCAGGATGATAATACGAGAATGAAAATTAAAAATATTCTTTACTAGTTATGCCTGCTGATTCACTTGCGTGAAATTTATAGCCTATGTGTTATTCTCAGGTATAAGATATATTATTGTAGGGTTTCATTAAAATCTATTTAGTAGTTTTTGTATGAAAGAGTAACAAACAGCCGTGCCTCAATCTATCCCCTCCGATCGATCCCCCGTCCAATTCAAACGGGGATCGAAATTACGACGGCCTGAGCCGAGGTTCGAACCCCTAGTGGTGCCCTCAGACTAAAGTCGTATCCGTCAGGCAGGAGTTGGCCTTCTACCGCTCCATAAGTCCTTCCGAGGGTTTGGAGTGCCATCTGCACTCACCCCCTAACGTCCGGTGAAGCTGTAAAGGCCAGCTGCGGCCAACAGGATTAGAGTAGTCCGAAAAAAAAAAATCAAACAGCTATCCAATCTGCGCTTTTGTAATATTATGGTAAGTAATATTGCACCTAGTAATAACCTTAACTATAGACAATGTGAGCAATATTACTACGTCACATACGTGAGGGGTAAGGGGGTGTACAAAGTGTGATATTATACAAGCAGTCATAAACTTCATGTTAAATTATTAATATCTAAGCTCACCCCATTTTGTCACATTTTAATTTTAAATTACGCAATAGACTTGGTAAACAACCTGATGGTGATAAGCGACGGTTGCCGCTTACCATAGAGTGCTCACATACATACATATATAGCACTATGGACATCACGTTATCATGAAACATTTGTGATTACCATTCCGGAAGACTAATAAATAATCTCGTAATTTCACTTCCTAGTTGTATCCGTCAGGCGGGAGTTGGTCTTCAGCCACTCCATAAGTCCTTCCGCGGGTTTGGAGTGCTATCTGCAGTTGCTCCATCGTTTGGTGATGCTGTAAAGGGCAGCTGCGGCCAACAGCATTATAATAGTTCGAAAAAACTGCCTAATCTGCTCCAATATAATGCTGCAACCGAAATATAGCTTACAAAACAAGCTGTTTAGCAACTGAAATAGCTGAGACAAATGTACGCAGACAATCAGATAACTATGTACAAAATATACTAATATTGTATAGTTTTTGTTTATATTTGAACTTAGTATCTTAGTAACTAGTCAGTATGACTGGGGGAAGAATACTGTTAGTAATGTGAAATGTTAACACCATTGCTAGCAAGGTACCATGTTAGGATGACCTCCACGCAGTTCCCCTTGAAATCATCGTGATAAATTCCTGATGAATTTGTCACGATGGGCTAACTGACCTAACTTCATGCTCATCTTATCACCCTCCACTAGTGCCCCGGTATTTAAAAATTAAAAGAATTAAAAAATTAAAAAAACCAAGTAGCTACTTTAGTTACATACTTAAGTACCTACTTTATACGTATAGTTACTTACGTACTTATATTACATTACAATGGTCCTAAATATTACTAATTACCTGAGTTAAGTCGTAACATATATTATTTCATACATATCAATCCGCTAGTGCTCATAAAACAACATATTTACATACATACATCTCATAAACTGTATCTTCAATAGACAACATAACAACATAAAACTTCATCATATAAGGGGGCCCCAAGACGATATTAATATTAAGATTACCCCCAAGTCCCGGGCAAAGCCTTAACATTAACCCTTACAGGCGATTATGATCTTTATTCCGTGCAGTTAGATGCGAGATTGGCGTGTGGTTGGTGGTACGGCGCGGTAGGATGGGTATACTTGTGGGGCAAATGTAAAAACCACCCCCGCGATCGACTTATACGCTGTATCAAGACAGTTACGGTGTGCGGGAAGAAGGTAGCAAGTGGAAATTAGTAATTATTAACACTATTTTAGAAAAATATAATCTCGAAATTTGTGAGTATGGATGGATACATGTTTGTTACTATTTCACGCGGCATTTGTTGAAACTTTATATTAATATAGGGGAAGAAGACAGCCAGTGAAAATGAGTAATTATTTATTCTTTATTTTATTCTTTATTACATATATACACACACACATAATAAATGAAATTATACAGAATAAATGTAATGTACGAGGGTGAGCTTATCTCTAAAAAGAGATTTCTTCCAGCAAACCTAGAAACTGTTATAGGATCGTGTATTAAATAGAATAGTCATACATACGTGTACGAAAAGAGGAGATATTAAAATATTATTCTAATGATATTAACTATAAGTATCAATAGACATACATAAATATATAAATATATAGACAGACATAAATGGTAATAATGGTAATTATTTATCTTACTAATATTATAAATGCGAAACTTTGTGAGTATAAATGAATAGATGGATGAATAGATGTTTGTTACTCTTTCACGCAAAAACTATTGAACGGATTTCGTTGAAACTTTACAGTATATCAGAATAACACATAGGCTACAAATTACATGCGAGTGAAACCGCAGGCACGCTAGTACAATAATAAAATTTATTTATAAAACTTACGTATAAGAATCCTTCCGCTAGTGCTGTACTACCATCAATTACTGTTAAGACGTCGTGAGTTCAAATCTGTAAGCCACAAGAAAAACGAAAATAAGTTTGTCGGTTTATGGTACCGGATATGAAACCGAACATTCAAACTTACAAACTTATAATTTTTAAAACATTAGTCTAGATTTTCGTATAGATTATTTTATTTTTAATAATATATATTATTGTTTTCCTTCAATCCGGATTTGTAATTGTATCCACAGTCAATCTACACACGACTTTCACATATTAATAAGCTTGAAGTTTAATACATAGATAGACATAGATATATAGATATTTACTTTATTCACATCAACAGATACACACATATATCTAAACATTTTACAACTAAATGTAAACAACAAAAATACATATATCTGTATATTTTAATGTACCTATAGGAGCAACAATATAAGAATAATAAATCTATTTATTGCCACAATTATACAGAATATTTATAACTAGCTACTCGCTCTGGCTTCGCCCGGGTGTACATGTATTATACATATAAACCTTCCTCTTGAATCACTCTATCTGTTAAAAAAAAATGCTTCAAAATCCGTTGCGTAGTTTTAAAGATTTAAGCATACATAGGGACGGACAGACAGCTACAGCGACTTTGTTTATACTATTGAATGATAATTGATAATTGACAAGCTCAGTTATTGCTTGACTGATGGGCGTCCAGCGCTGGTTTCCAGACCATGCCATTCACACCATAATATAACATTATATGATCAAATGAAATTTTACTTTTCGAGATTCTGTGTGATAATAATAAGAATATCGCAGGACAATTCACACAGCGCCATCGAATGCCAAGCTAAGCAGAGCTTGTGTTATGGGTACTAGACAACTGATATAAATACATGGATACATTTTTTTTTGTAAATAAATACATATTATACATAGAAAACACCCAGACCGATACAAATAATCATACTCGTGAATACAAATATTTGTACATGGCATCGAACCCACGACCGTCAGTTAGCAAAGCGGTGTGCTAAACCACTAGACCACCGAGGCTGTCAATAGACTAAGATCTAATTATCTCTATTTATAGTACATGTTTTTATTTGTTTTTTCTCATTTCTTTCAATATGTAGTATATATGTATGTATATATATATATTAGTATAGTAAATAGTGTCTTATGTGTGCCACCTACCTATTCTATTTACATAAGTGACGACCTCGGCGGTCTAGCGGTCTAGCACACCGCTTTACGTGCGATGGTCGCGGGTTCGATTGCTCGTACGGCACAAACATTTGTATTCATGAGTACGATTGTTTGTATCGGTCTGGGTGTTTTCCATGTATGTATAATATGTCTGTATTTACGAAAATATCTATGTCTTTGTATCAGTTATCTAGTACCCATAACACAAGCTTTAGCTAGCTTAACTTGGGTCTAGATGGCACAATAAAAAAAAAGACCTCTCTTCTAGGTTGTCTGTAAGAGATTGCTTTTAGCGATAAGACCGCCTTTTGTAATTACTTTACTATTTACTGTATTTTCTTATTGTTTCATCTGTGTACACGATAAAGAGTTTTATTATTATTTATATATATACATATAAACGTTTACGGCAAATATAATTTATACATACACTCACCGATATCACCCTTATCACTGCTACAGGTTTATCTGTAACTTTAAATAAAGCTATACCTCCAGTTCTTTTATTCGTATGCCTACATATTTTATTTGTACCTTTTATGCGTGTTTGTACCTAATTAGAGAACAAAGAATTTATCCGTTCATCTATCTTATTAATTGTATGTGGAAACACTAGTAGTTTATTATCTATCGTCTCGAGCCGAGCGTACACGGACCGCCGTGCGCAAGAGGGAAGGGATTCCCTGCGCAAGCGCCGCGGAGTAAAGACGTGGAGCTATGGCTAACGAACCGATATTACGTCGATAACAACTTACATACAAGAAGACATAAATAACAAATAAGTGAACACTATATTAATAATAACTGAATTTTTCAGAATAGCTTTACAAGTGGTATCTACAGGTACAAAAATTATAATTTTCGCTCTGATACAGGTAAAAAATAATAATCTTATATATAAAATTCTCGTGTTACAGTTTTCGTTCCCATATTCCTCCGAAACGGCTTGACCGATCTCATGAAATTTTGTGAGCGTATTGAGTAGGTCTGAGAATCGGCCAACATCTATTTTTCATACCCCTAAATGTTAGGGGTAGTCCACCCCTAATTTTTTTTTTACTTTAAGGCAAAACAACGTTTGCCGGGACAGCTAGTAACCTATATTATTGATAAGAAAATTTCAGTTACGCAGTTCTGCCGCGGCGCTATTCGGCGCCCCCTCGAATTTTAGGCGAGCTCGTTCGCGAAACGGCGCACACGTACGCCGTTTATTTATTACACGTATGTGTAGGTACTTGTATCATATATATATGTAACATATACATATATTTGTATATAATATATCATATACTATATGATTACAAAGTATAAAATTATTTAAGTATATAATTGACGACCTCGGTCTTGCTCTTTAGCACACCGCTTTACTTCCGATGGTCGCGGGTTCGATTCGCGGATACGATACAAACATTTGAATTCATGAGTATGATTACTTGTCTGGCTGGGTATTTTTGTGTATTTACAAAAAAATGTATTTAACTATATCTGTCTGTTCATTAGTACCCTATAATACAAACTCTGCTTAGCTTTGGACAAGATGACGGATGTTATTTGTCCTGGGATACAATAAAATATAAATTGTCTAGCATCAATAACACAAGCTTTGCTTAGCTTTCGACTGGATAGCGTTGTGCTTATTGTCCTGGGATAAAAAGAATATATTTAATAATAATAAAGGAATAAAAATTATAGAATAATTTTTAAAAATTTTATACAAACTCAGAAGTAAATTTTAGCTAGTATGAAAAGTTAATTTTAAGTTTCCATTTCCGCTTTGGTTTATGGGGAAAATAGTATATTATACATGAGTATACAGGAAATTCGATGATTTGTATCGTTAGAAAAAATGAAGATATTTTCAACTCAGAAGAATTCAGAAGACATTCAACTGAATGAAATTGCAAGTAATTACACGTGATAATACAACCAACAAAATACAGTAGAATACATATGATTTTTGTTCTTTTCTTTTTCTTATTGTTAGACCATAGGTATAATCAAATAGAGGTAACCACGATTATATCTTATTTGTAACGTTTAAACTTTAATCAATATTATTGGCAGTTAAGTGTAATATATTTAATATCTAAAAAGAATAACTAAATTTGCTTATTACATTTAAATTGGTCGGGTTATACAGTATCTAATTGTTTCTATACTGCATAACATTGTACCTGCGTAAAATAATATTAATTAGCTTTGCGTCGCTTATTTCAATAAGTAAATATATTTAACTAATGTATATAACTAATATATAACTTAATATAGATAATATAATTCTTTTCTACGTGTGTTTGTTACTCAACTCTAGTTTTAATAGTAGTTATTGTAGTTAGGTATGCGTGATTTTTGTAACATACCCTAAACAGTATAATATAGATAATTACAGTAATTAGTGATTAACGTACTGGGTGACACACTCTCTAAAATCATTACAAAATAGCTTTAAGCCAGATGTACAATGCGAAACTGTTTGTTGACCTAAATAAATTAAGTTTGAAAACACTAAATGTAGGTAGATTTTGCGGCTAGGATGACGGTTGCTAGTCATAATATAGTTAACGATAAAATAATATTACGAGCTTGACGCCGTATTTCATGTTATCTAAATATAAAAAACGGTTTTAAGTTTACTACTTTGTAAAAAGTTCTCTGCTTTGATATCTGATTTTCGCTTATTTTATCTGCCAACCAACTTGCTATATAAGCTGTGTCTTGGTTTCAGGATGGTATTATACCTAATTATTACATTATTATATCAGGGTAGTGAAATTACGGGATAAGAGGCACGATATCTTAGTTTTTTCGATTCATATTATTGCTACTTAATTTTAATTTACTTAGGATATAAAACCGACAAGTAAGCCGGGGGGTATCCATAATAGCGAAATTAATTCGTCGCTGTTGTAGTATTATTTTATATGTGTATAGAAGAAAATAAAATACAGAAAAAGAGATGGAATACAGAGATCTATATGTCACATATATTAGGAAAGATTTTCAAGATATTGAAGTATAAACAAGAATTTAAATTTTATTTATATTTATATTTAATTTATTGTCATAAATTAAATATAAATATAAAATAAAAATAAATATCTGATTAGCCAGTACAGTAGCTATATATAACAATTGCTGTAGGTAGGATTAAGCAGTTTGTTAGGGTAATAAAAAAACCTATTGAATAAATTTAAATACATTGGTTTCATAAAAAAATATTGGTTCACAATGCTTGAATGCATGTTGGCCTTGGGTAGTTTAAATTCAGTAACATATTAATGACGTACAGTTTACATAGCAAAATTGAATCCCGAACTAAGTTAACTTAGTGTACAGAATGGTTTTAAAAATATATCTACTAACTTATTTCTTGATCATTACTTTGTAGCTAAATATATTTAAATAGATAAACAAATACAAGTACTACATAATAGTGTACTTAGGGTTCATTTTCGTAATGACTCGATGCAACTTATACAGTTTTTGAAATTAATTTTAAATTCAAACAGCGTAGTGTAAAACAAAAACATTTCCCATTTTGTCGAAATCCCACAAAATTAAAACTATATCGCGCGACCCGAATTCAAATTTGGAACCCTCTCACACAACTACAAAAACAAAATCACCAATGAACGGCGGGCATTTAAATTTCGAACGCAACTATAAAAGCTCGGGCAGGTATTGCCAACCCTCGGTAAGAATTCACTTTTGCAAAAATATACAAATAGTTATAGAACGCGCGCAGGGGGACACCGCCCAGCGTCGAAGGAGGGGGTGGGAGCAGGAAGTGGGGTTGAAGTAGCGGGGTGTTTCTGCGTCGGGCGGGGTGTCTCCTAAAAACGGTTAAGTAGCTCCCCCTACCCTCTATAACTATTTTATGCGGTCCCCTTAGAAAGACAGCGGAGATGGGGCTGCCGCGATACGCCATAGGCGTAGTTAGGACGGGGGAAGTGAAATTTTAATATGTCTAGTCAGTTAAGAATTCATGGCGGATTTATAATTAAATGCCTAATTAGGGTATTGCGCGGTTTTCGTATGTGAGGTGTATATGAATTTTAACATTTTATACAATTTGTTTGTTTTGGCACAAAATTCCTATTTAGTTGTATCTTTACTGTTGATATAAAGTTTATGAAAATATAACAAGTAGTGAACTAATAAATTAGTATTTATGAATAGTATAAAAACACGAAGAATAATTTAGATTTTTTATAAATATAAGTAGTAGGAAGTACAAAGAGTGAAATAAGTACTTACATAAATTAAAAAAATACACTTATACTAATATTTTTTCTATATATATAAATTTCTATGAAAGAAATGACGTACGATTCATCGCTACTTGATTAAATTAAAAGCAACCAAAATTAAAATGACACTCTTAGCATTTAGCACTGAATCTGCATTTATATTTTAATTTAAAAAATGTTACAACATTTGAAGAATAAAATGACTACCTCGCTCAATACTTAATAATAAACTGACTGAAGAAGTATAAAATTCACCTGTTAGATCTGCTGGTCTTAAACAGGTTACACGTTGTGAATGTATTGCTTAAAAAATATCATTGACAATAAGAAACTAGTTCAAGTAACTTAGGCCGTGGGAATACTTGGGAGTTTTTGTAAACCTGTTAGAATATAACGCGAGGGGAATAAGAAGGGGAAATAATTGTGTAGGAGCATCACTTATTACATTTTTATTGCTATTATATTATCTTGTTTACTACATGTTTAGATAGAATTGAAAATATTAAAAAATATAGCAATATTATGGATTTTTTTGGATTCAGTTAAGTTACCTAACGGATAATAATATACCTATAAATAAATATTTTAAATATTGAACAGTTTGCGATTTGGTTTCGTAAGTTTCTTTAAAAGTAGATATTTATTTAAATATATTTCATTAATGTATTGTAGAAAAAAAATAGTATAAAAAGATTCTCTCTAGTTCTGGTATCATGAAGAACTTGTAAGTTAGTTACACGATTCGTTACTTGTTCACAACTACTTAATAACTGTAAATGAAATTGAAACTTTGCTTCCAACAATATAATATCTTTATGAAACCAACTATAAGTACCGTGTGTGTGGGATAGTTTCTACGGCTTTCGCGTTAATTTTATTTTATAACCTCTGACTATTCTCACGACCCTGGTTATTCCAAAAACTAGTATTCTAAAGATTTGGTAAAGATACTACATGTTTATACTTGTATTTATACAATTGTTAAAAACTTGTTTTCTAGTAAACTACATTCTATCTTGTCGGACCCCAAACATTTGGCCACGTCGAACAGGTTGTTCCAGAAACCATAAAAGGTCGAAATTTGTGACTTTAATAAAATTCCCACCAACAACATTGACTACTCGTTTTTTTTCTTCAAAACCTGTCACAGAATATAGAGGGAGACATCGTCTCAAACCACAGTAGATAACAATGAATGTTACGATCGAAATCTTCGCAACCGGTTTACTTTAATTGGGGGAGTTTGTTACTTACGAACCGAAAAATTATATCAGTTCTCTTCAAGATTTATTGAGTTTTGGATTGTTAAATAAAATATTGTACGTGTGAATAAAAAAAATCTATAAAGTGGTAATGTAAAAAATATATATAAAGTAGTGGAATTAAAAATTTCTTGACTTTTTAAAAATTAATTATGGATAAAATAATAATACAGACACTTAATTATTTCGTATTGTCTAGTGTATTATAATTAAAATTGTTAACATAGTGCATACGTTAAATATTAATACTACAATAGACTTCTGTGTCTCTAATCCATAACATACGTGTATTTTTTTTTATAAATTGTGAAATATACGAGACTTACCTACCCTACGCTACTTAGGAAGACTTTTAAGTAGTAATTAGAATTTTATAGTTTTGTATAAATAGTGTATTAATTTTAATTATTACTATAGGCAATATCTGTTTCGTACATTTCTGAAAATAATATTACACCTACGTATGTTATATCAATCATTTCAAATTAATGTTCTCGAACATAATGTTACCGAATGTTGCGAACCCCTGCGCAACTGCTTATACTCGTGTAAAAAGCCAACGTCTAAGGCGCAGTGAGTGGCGGGTGGGGGTGGATGGGGGCTCCGCGGCTTGTGTATACACCTGCGACTATTCGTGTGAGTATATTCGTTATTGCAACTGTGTGGGTGAGCTTATATTTTCATTTCAATAGTTTTTGCATTACATCGGTGAGCGTGTGGTTACGATGTGTGCGTTAATGCCGTATTGATTTAGCTGGTATGGTTAAGTTAACAAGAAATTTATAATCTCGAAGATGAAAATTTCACTCCAAGTGGTAGATAGTAAGAATTTAATTTTGCTAGCAAGGACGTATAGTTAATTGACCTGAACCAATTTGATATTCGTGTTTGAATGATAGGTATATTATATTTGTCTGAGAAATAGGTTATTTAAGCAGTAGTCGTATGACTATGAATTTAATAGAATTAGTACATTTAATAGAATTAGTACAATACGTTAATATTACACGAATGTTGACGATGTGAGAATAATATTTTATTGAAAGAATTGTTTTTAAAAGTATATGTATTATATTATATATAAATATTTTCGGAGTTTACATGGAACGAATGAAATTGAGTTCAGATAGAAAGTATGACAATATATTTCTTAATAGGTATAGTAGATTCTCACTGAAACGCTATAGTAACAAATCTTGGATAATAAAATTTAAGTTTGAATAGAATTATGTGGCTTAGGTATCCGACAACCTTTATGCATTTTCGATATAATCTTTATTTACCAATATTGCTAAAACTTAACTAGTAGCATTTTAATTCATCCAGTCTACTCGTACATTGCCTTTATAATATGACTGGTGCAAATATTTAATTTATTCATATAACTAAAGTACTGCCAATAATGAAATGGATCGCTGTCTTAAGGTAAATAATATTTAAAAAGCTGTATACTATAATATAATAATTAGTAGTTAATTTAAAAATATGTATCTAATTATGTGTTGAATTTACTAGTCAGGAAATTTTGGTCATCCAAATATAAAAAAATAATAGGGTACTACTTACACTACATGAAATCATTTACAAAATATAGATTCTACGTTAAACGATACCTATTAGATTCTACGCAGAAAACATTGTCTAAACTTACTTTATATATTTTTTTTAATATTTGAAGGATTCCAATAAATATTTAATTTAAATGAATTATCTATATGTTTTTTAAATAATGTAAGTACTGAATAATACTGATCGTATAAGTTTTATAATCAATATTTTTAGAGATAATAGACATTTATTTATAATATACTAAATATATCAGAGATCGTATTGCCTATGAAAGAGGTCACCAAAGGCCTGCGTAGCATATGTAATATTATCTTATCTATGGTAACATAGAACATAATTCGAAAGGCGCCTGCGCATAAGAGCAGGTAATTTCATCACCATTGCAGTGTTATTAAATATCTTTAAAATAGCCTTGAGTTGCCTCTACAGAAAATTAAAATATCTTTGCTCGTTATTGCAAATAAAAAAACAAGAGAAATTAAGTATTCGTATCTTGCTACTTGGATACTTAATAATTAGTTCAATTAATTTTATACACATAACGTATCTACAAGCTGTGCCAAATGTTGACGACTTCATTCCGTTACACCGCTGGAGTTTGAAAAAGCAAGCGTCTAAGGAGGCGAGGGGGGGTGCGGGCGGCGGGGGCTCTTATATTTTAAGATGGCTTCCGAGCGCGAATATCGACGCGCCCCCGCCTCCCGCGCGCCCTCTTACCCCCTCGCTACTTACGCGGTGGAATTTTGTTGGCACTGATTTGTGCAAAATAGTGCTGCGCCGCGCCTTACAAGTGTATAGGGGTCCTTACTTTATTACCATGTTCTGTTATTCATGTAGAATTTCCGATAGATAAATGATATTGAATTAGCTATATCCAATCTTTGTTTTTCTTATATAACTAGTATATAATAGTTTCTTAAGATATTAGTTACGCCATTACAAACTGTATTATTTGTAGGTAAATTGTGAAGGTTTTTCATATATTTTCTCTATTTTTGTACGTCTGAAATAAAATAGTAAAGACTTGTCGAGGCGAAAACTATCAATTTTTCAAATTCATTTTTTCTCAGAATATAGTAGGCTAAAGTTAGAAAAAATACGGGGAAAATTTCAAAGAGTAATTAATATTGTGAAAATTTTCAATACGCTATCTACAAATGTATTAATTTTGTAAACAAATAATAGATGAGGTCATACAGATGCTTTATTTATTTATACCTAAAATTAAGAAAACCGAGGGTACTTACAGTACTTGTCTTATTATTATTGATTTCCTGATATTTAGACAGTTACAACCGCCATGACTTTTGTAAACTGAAAAGTAGCTGGTAGATGGTAAATAATATGTAATTTTAGATATACTAACATAGGCTAAGTACAATTGTTACTAACAAATTGGATCTCTGTTATCTGAATAAATAAATTTAAATTAAATTAAATTAAATAAATAAAATTATGAACAGATATTCGTACTTTGTTTGGTACTACTATTGAAACTCTCTCAAAACTAGTTTATTTATTGTGGTCGTATGATCACCATCTATAAAAAGCGATTTAAAAATGTAGGTATACACGTATGAAGTCGCGGTCATCAATAGTTTGTAATAATATTTCTAAAAGTTCTTCATCCTTCTTCTATCAACTATGTATTGTGCATCTGTGTGCCCATATTTGTACCCAACTATTGTGCCCATAATTGTAAGTATGGGAAACCAATAGATTGACACAACCGACATTCTAATACTCTATAAAGTGTAATATTATCATAGCACTACTTTAAAAAGTCTACTTAAAATTCTTAATAGGTACTTATATAATACAGAAAAGCAAGCATCAAAATATAAATGTAATATATTTATCTACATAGAAATTGCATTAAGAGCAATTTTGTACGACGTTACAAAGTTATGTCGCACGACAATAATTTTGCAGCGTACATTTATGAATATGTACTTGGATTTTTTTTGCATTGTTAGTCATAATATTACAAACTACCTTACTTTATGATAATAATTTATTATCTTAAACTAAAACAAAATGTGAAAGATTGAAGACACTAATGTCTACTCAATCGTAATACGAAAAAATTATACAATTAAAGGTAAAGTCTAAAACGAATCATGATGAAAAAAATAATTATAAATTTGTTTAATATTATAGAAATAATTAGGTACTTAGTTAGTTATTAATTTTGACTATTACCAATTTATATTAATAATAATTTTATATTTAAAATCAATGAATTATTAAGAATTGTTTTAAAATATTTGGCATTGCATTTGCAAGTGTCATAGATTTGCTGCAATAGGTTTTGTCTATGAATTAATGCAATATACCTATTCATAACGTTGTTAAACATTTCATAGATATTTATTATTTATTATTAGATATATTTTTTCGTCAATTTATCACGAGTTTTTTTCATTTTATAAAAAGTGACATAATACTGTGTAAAGTAGGTTTGTAGGTTTTTGGTTTTAATTTAGGACATTACAAAATTTATTAGAAACGAACATTAGATTTCTTTTTTAAATACCTATCTACCTTATGTTAAGGCGTAATATATAATATGCCAAGGTCATTTACACGCCACATAAAAAAAACTCTAATTTTAAAATTATATCAAAACTAGCTGACCCGTGCTATTTCGCTTGAATCACACTTACATAACATTTATCATTATATTTCGCCCAATTTACATAATATCTTTTAAAATTATAGCCTATGTTTTATTCTAATGTATAAGCTATATGACTGTAAAGTTTCATCACAATACATTCAGTAGTTTTTGTGTGAAAGAGTAATAAACATCCATTCATACTCACATACTTTCGCTTTTATAATATTAATAATTAAAATTTATCTATGCAAATCGTGAATCGCGCTAATGAAATTTTTTCATCGATGCATTTAAGTCTATGTATTGATAATGTATTTGGTGGGTCCTTGCCTCTCTCCGGAAGCCAGTCCGCCAAGCTGGTTTAAATTGGCCACTTTCCGATGGGTCTGGCCCGGGCCAACACATCAAGAGTGGACTGATCTCATTGAGCTCGTTTGAGTTAGTCACATTCCAGGCCAGTAGCCACATGCCCTACGGGGAACGGAGGAGAAACGGCATACAACATCTTTGACCCGCCTTTTTTAATGATCTTCCCAACTGGCGGCCGTCGTGGTGTAGTGGTTTAACGTAGTGACTTACTTTCGGCTGGTTGCGGGTTCGAATTTTGCAGAATACAAAAAGTTGTAAAAATTATATGTCTATTTATTAAAGAAAGTAGCTACAATGTTATATTAATATATAATTTTGAAATAGTTAATTAATTTGGGATAAAATAGATGGCGCTGTGTGGCCATCATACCTACAATTCACAATTATTATTTCTCTGAGAGAATTTACTTTACAATTGGTCGTATATTTATTTAGTCCTAACAGAAATAATTTTTATTACTAGAATACATTTTAAAATTGTTTTGTGACATTTCAATTTTTTTTGAGGACGGTAGGTAGGTACTAAATTCTAACTAAAGCTCATGCAGGCATTATTTGATTCTCCAATTTCTTCATTTTTATAACTTATGTTTTAAGAACTATAAATAAACCTACAATATAGTATTAAAATTTAATGTTTAATACACCTAATACCTGAACTAAGTAGGTAAAGGTAAATATTTCAGATACTGGTCGTTGTGCTATGTACCTAAAACTTTAAATAACTATTCACCCTATTTGCCTGCAGTATAAATCATTCATTCATTTAATTATAATATTCATCATCATCATCATCGCAGCCCGGAAGACGTCCACTGCTGGACATAGGCCTATTATTATAATATTACCTATTCGAAATTATAAATTGAAAATTATATGACAATAAACAATTTTTTTGAAATTCTATTCATAAATTGTTATCATAATTTAATTGATAACTTTACAAAATAATTATAACTAATGTACACAATCAGTATGTAAAACATTGAACTATAATTTTCTCATAACATTAGTCTGTAGACTGTAGTACCCAACTACGAGTGTAACATTTCTAAATCGCGCTATCAATGTATTTCTCTCAATTACACAGATATAGTCGTATTAAACATGAGTATGACGGGTCGGCAGCTCACCGTAAACCAGTTCGCCAAGCTGGCCTAATTTGGCACTGTCCGATGGGTGTAACAGCCAATCTTCCTGGTGAGCTCTAGCCTACAGACTAACCAGTCAAAACTCGACCCACTTTTTTATAAACTGACATCAAAAAAATTGTGTAGAAATATTTCATTTCAACTAGGAGGAGTTTGTTTTTCAAATCAAGTCAAATCAAAATATCTTTATTCATGTAGGTCTATTACAGACTCTTATGATATTTCAAATCTACCGTCAGTTCAGAATACTGTCGAGTTGATGTAATAATGATGAATTAGGTTGTCCTCCACATGGGTCCCTGGAAACCATCGTGATAAATTCATGGTGAATTTACCAAGTTATCTAACTGGCCTGACCTTATGCTCATCTTATCATCCTCCACTAGTGCTCCGCCAGCGTAAACCCATTCTACTGCCATTTGGGAATACGGTCGTGAAGGTAAAACCAGGTACTTAATAGACTAGTGGATTAGATAAGGCTGCGGAAAACAGAGTCCAATTTACATTTACATTTGATACCAGTGGATACCCATTCATCGACTGCTTTTTTAGTAGTCTTCGTGCTACCGTAATGTCTATCTTCACATGAAATCTTATTAGGAACTGTTCAGCCGGCAGTCGTAAAAAGGTAACAATTAGACATAGACCCTTTCCCTTTTATAATATTGGTATAAATAATCCATTAAAATTATATTATCATTTTTAAATAATAAAACTTTCCAATAAAAACCTCTTTCTATGAGTTTATTAAATAAAACTAAATATTAAACAAGACAATATTTAAAATTACATAATTTGTCTAATGAATACTCTAAAATATCTATGTAAAGTTCAAAATTATATCTAAATATTAAATATTCTCTAAATTAAACATAACGTCTTAAAAATATCTATATTTCTATAAACGAGGCACTGTTTTGGGTACAGTACGTTTCTTTGTCATGGATAATTTAGCATTATTTGACATTAGACCCATTTCTAAAATTTCATCAATATCCCATAACTCCTTACAAGCTACCGGCATATTATTACCTTCTATAGAAACATTTATAATACCCTTAGGGTTTCTGCCATATGACTTCTGTAGTAGCAACACATCTAATAATTTCTTTACAGTAATAAAAGTTAGATTATTATACGCAAGATTTAAATAGGCAAGCATATTGTTACCGTAACATTGAACAATACCATCTGTAACAAACGTATTTATTCTACTAAATGGATCGTTAAATTCTCCAATCATATTTTCAGCCATAACTACGGCCTTTTCCATTAAGACTGCATCGAGATTAGCTAAACTTTTTGATTCAGGCATTGATTTTATTGATGATGATTGATCTACTCCCTTCCTCTTTCCAGTAGCAGTAGAGGCAGGTCTTAGAGTTTTTCTTTTAACAGGTCTCTTCTCAAATTCACTAGATCTTAAATCTTTTACCATTCGACCTATTAAGTCATTTTTATCTTTTAAGAACTTCATAAGTCTTGCCTTCGATGCCATTAACTCATCAGAAACTAATGGGAATTCCTTAAGACAATTTAATATGATTTCTGCACCATCGTCTGATATCATGTTATCAGCTAGATTTAGATAACAGAGATGTCTGTTAGATCTTAATGCTTCTGCTAGATATTTTGCTCCCAAATCGGATATTCTATTTGAAGATAAATTGAGTATAGACAAAGTTTTTGATGCCGGAAGAGGGTGGACTAGTGTAGCTGCAATAGTCTCAATGATATGGTCGT
Source organism: Achroia grisella (assembly GCF_030625045.1). NCBI lineage: Eukaryota > Metazoa > Arthropoda > Insecta > Lepidoptera > Pyralidae > Achroia > Achroia grisella. The sequence goes on from NW_026712590.1 coordinate 3,555,489, forward strand.
CTATGCTGCACCTTGATAATGATAGTTGCCTTAATACTGTACTGTTTTCAAGCAGAATATGATAGTTGGCATTTTTCAATGCTGTGTCATCTAGGCACACCTCAGTAATATGCGCCACTGATAAAAGTTTGCACAATTCATAGACACCAAAATGATCTAATCCTTTGTTTATAACGACTGAAGTTAAGTACAATTGGTATTTTATAATTAGCGCTATAGTTTTGAAGATTACTCGTGGTATCTGTCTGTTCTTTTCGAATTTTATTTGTACTAAATTGTCTGAGTTGTCATATACAGCGAATATATTGACGAGGTTTTGAGTAGCTAGAGAGAGCTTCACAGTATCTTGTTTGTTTTCTTCTGAAGCTACGTCTATTTTGGATTGAATTGCCTTAGATTTGTTTTTTGCTTTGTTTCTGGAACGTTCCGACAGAGCACTGACGCTTACGTACTCATCTGTGAAAAGATTTTATTATTATTTAAATAATGGTGTACTGATCTCGCTCCAGACACATTCAAAATATTTAATAATTGCTTATATGTATATTAATACATGATCTGTTTTTTCCTTATCCCATTTATTTGGGGTCGGCACAATATGTTTTTCTCTTCCATTCATCCCTGTTCTCAGTCCTCTCGTTATCCATCCATCGTCCATCCATTTCTTTTTCGATCTTCCTCTGCCCTTATAACCATCCACATTCATATGTAACACCTTCCTTAAGATATTATATTCATTCCTACGCATTATGTACATGCTCATACGTCGACAGACGACTACTCTTTAACCTCTCCAACACCAGCGCCACTTTCATACTTCATCTAATTTGTTTATTCTTGATCTTATCCATTCTTGTCACACCACACATCCATCTCAACATTCGCATTTCCGCATGCTGTCGTCTTTCATCCGTCGCCTTTACGACTTAATTGCTTATATATTTATATTTGTGGAACAAAATAATGGTTGACAAAGATTTTTTTTATTTCTTCCTTTTCTTTTCTTTATTAATAGATAAACTCACGTTGTACAATCTTAGTGACCACAACTTTCATTTCAACTTGCAGCTGTTTGCAAGCCCATGGTAAATATCGCTCGAACTGGTCAGGGTTGGGTCTACATTCTTTCTCTTCCTCCGCAGTGAGGATACTGGGTTTGTTCATTACTATCAAATATGTAAATCCTATAAAATAACTCCAACCAACTCCAACGGGAAAGGCGTTTAAATGTCATTATTTTTTTTTTATAATTTTCTTTTTGTCAAATAGTAATAGTAAAACCTTTAAGGTACCTATGAAAAATTAGAAAAGTTCTAAATTATTTAATATGCTTAGATATAAATTAACTTATTGATTTTATTTAAGCATTATATATATCTAATAAGTAATAATTTTATATTACCGTTATTTATGTGAACTTCATAGCAAACAGACAGACAAAAAAATCTGTCGGTCTGTTACCACTGAAATGACTATCACATAACTCTCGTCACTCATGCGGTGCCATTTCGATGAATTAACAAGTATGTCATGCCTTCGTACTCGATAATGAATACCATATCACATCTTTCAAAACATTCTGCTTCTCGCCTGAATTAGGTGAGACGGGGTACCCACGTAGACCAAAGTCTACATTGATTGTACAATTTCAAATCCCCTCTCCCTCCCCTCTTATAAGTAGATGATTTTGACCTCGGTGGTCTAGCGGTTTAGCACACCGGTTTACATCCGATGGTCGCGGATTCGATTCCTCGCACGGTACAAACATTTGTAATCTTGAATATTGTTTATATCAGTCTGAGTGTTTTCTTATTATGTATGTGATTACAAAAAGAAATGTATTTATGTCAGTTGTATAAAATCAAAAATCATTTATTCGTGTAGGATATCTTAACCGCTTATGAACGTTAAGTTTTTGTATGACTTGCAGAACCGAGACATAAGGGAAATTACTCGCAGAATGGACTACCCTAGCATTGTAATACCGACCCTTAATATTCTGGAGCACGGTGAAGGTTTCCAAGCGGTAAGGCTTTATAACTCTATGCCCAATAGTTTAAAGAGGGCGTAAGGGAACTGTTAGTAATGTGGACTAATGATCCTATTGCTAGCAATGTACCATGTCAGGTCGACCTCCACGCGGTTCCCCCTGGAAACCATCATGATAAATTCCTGGTGAATTTGGGTCACGATGGGCTAACTGACCTGACCTCATGCTCATTTTATCATCCTTCACTAGTGCCCCGCCAGCGTAAACCGTTAGCGCAGGCGGGCGCACCATTCCATTACCGGATCCACCGGACCCTTATAAAATGCTGAATCTTTTTAAGGGTCTAAAAACCTATGAAACTCTTTAAAAGACTTTCAACAAAAAAGAACACAACCTTCCAGCAACCTACTCAGGATGCACTCTTTTTTGTTGGAACAGTCTTTTTATACTATTGATCAATTTGTTAGCATCAAAAATTTTAAATTCAAATAAAATATAAATTGTTACTGAATAAATAAATAAAAAAAAAACAATATTTTCCTAGCCTGGGACTAGATGGCGTTGTGTGAATTGTCGTGAGGTATATTAGTATTGCTATTGTTATATATTAGTTTCTTATACCTCTATATGTTATAAAGGATATACGAAATCGACTATAATATTACAAATTATGTGTAATTATGTAAATAAGTAGCGAGTTATCACGCAGTGCCTCCCCCTCCTCGGCCCCCCACCACCCCGCAGTCACCCCAAGGCGCCACCCTCGCGAAACTACCAGCAATATTATAACTTCGTGTGCTGGCTGGCTAAAAAGTATGGAGAGTGATGGAGTAAAAAGTATATTTATATCGTCTTGTCATTTACTAATAACTATTATTAATTCAAATTCAAAAATCATTTATTCATGTAGGACATTATAGCCGCTTATGAACGTCAAGTTTTTACATCATATATATTTTTTCCCTACCGTCCAGTTCGGTATATATTATAGATCCAATTGAGAAGAACTGGCAAGAAACTCAATTGAAATACTTTTTCTTTAAAAGCCAGTTTATTTACAATGTATAGGTATTTATATAGGTGTCTATGTCTAACATTAAATGAAAATCCCGTACAATTACCGTTGCTATGCTTAAATCTCAACACTATTGTAGGATTGAAATTGTTTTTGAAAGAAAGAAATCACTATTTTAATATTACGTTTCGACTAAGTTGCAATGGTCGTGGCCACGAGCTGACTGCAGTACAGCTATGTTAATATCGTTAGGTTCAATCAGATTTTTGAACTACCGTCATTAGATTGTTCAAAGAAGAAAAAGAAACAACTGCTGGCATTTACCGATGACATCGCTGAACTGCAGTCACTCTAGTCAAAGACGGTTAATAGTGTTTATAAAACACGTCTCTTTACAGATGATCAAAAGAGACATATTTCACGTAAACTAACTTTCTGTTAAAATTTTACTATTATTCCACGGATTTTATTTTCCAAAGACATGTTTATAATTTAATTAATTTATTATAATTAAGTTTATAATTATATATTTATAATTATGTCATTACTGCATACTTTGATGTCCGCCATTTTTAAATGATAATTAATTATTATAAAAAGGCTCTAAATAAAGCACACACGATTGACGGCGCGAGCTAGCGGGTCGTGCTTTCTTGTTCTCTTTGTCTCAACTAAAAGAACGTACGTGGAAAGGCAGACAACACAATAATTACATATATATATTGTTATAGCTAAAATATATAAAAGAAAAGAAACATTATTAATTTATAATTTCAAATTATAGTCGAAGAGCCGACTCCACACTCGCGCGATCTTTACCGCGCTCGCTAAGAAGTGTTCCCAGCGACGCCGCCATCTTGAATCTCATCTCAGCCTTACCACGCTCGTTACTTACGTACCGCGAGATAATGTATTAAAATACCTATACTATTCTAAGGAGATGTATACCACGCCTTATGGGATGTGCCTACATAATTTATTTAATCTCGTGTTTGACGAGCGCGATGTGGAATGAATGTAAGAGTAATACGGGTCCTATTTATATATGTTACATTACAATATGTAACATACAGATAGATATAGATCCAATGAGATTGCTTAACTAAAGCGATAAGGCTGTCGATTTGTCAAGCACTTAGATTATTATAAAGATATTTTTTTTACATTTATTATTTCATAAGTGTGTTGTTTATTCTGATAAAAAAAAATTAAAATAAAATAGCATAATACTTGTTTTTTATTTTTATAACCTAGAAAAATTAGAGTTAATCTGAATCATTCTTCTCGTGATGAGTATGCGTTCCGAATGAGCGGCAGAATCAATAAAATAGGTACCTAACTATGGCTATTCAATAGTGCGTAAGTATATTAAGTTTATTTGAATAAAAGTTATTTCTTTTCTATTTCTTGGGACAAGATGGCGCAGTGTAAATTGTTCTTGGTTATTATTATTGTTATCGACTCGTAGCGAAATTAGGGCCAACTTCTCATAGTCTACGGGTCCAATATTGTCCCTGATTTGAGACCTGTGTGTAGCCCATTTATGCCTCGCACAAGAGTCGAATGCGCGGCGAAGTGCGAGCCGCGTTCTAAATCATTTGTACGTAAGAATGGGCCGCAGTTACTTGCCTAGTTCGTTCGCTTTCAATCTAACTTTGTTCCACGTTATGCTTTCTTGACAGTTAGGGTTGTCGACAGAAACATTTTTAAATATAATATAACTTTTTTAAGGATAATAAAGTATAACAGACTCAACGTATCTGTGTATGTTTGTATGTATTGTATATACTTATATTATTTTTATACTTATATGATTTGATGACCACGATCTTCCGGTTTTAACACATCTCTTTTTTCCGATGGTCGCAGATTCGATTTGTTGCACGGTACCGATTAGCGTTGCCAGACGTCCCATATTTCCCAGGACGTCCCATATTTTAGGCTTAGTTTATAATGTACCAGCGGGACTGACTGTCCCGTATTCGAATTGTGCTCCATTTTTTATTATTAATTTGATCGTTCATCACCGTAGACAACTTGTCTTTTAATAATTTGTCCCGGGTAAAAAATAAAATTCCCGTATTTTTTTGTTTATTTAAGCGTTCGCCCCTTATAGGCTGAAAAAAAATCTGACAACTCTAGTATCGATACATGAATATGAATGTATTCATGAGTATGTATTTAAAAAAAATTATTTATATCAGCAATCAATACCTACAAACGCATAACACAAGGTCTGCTTAGTTAGGGTTATTATATTATTATTATTTATATAAGGTCTCTCTTCAAATCTTGAATGGAAGAGACTAGACTAGACTAGACTAGACTGTAAAACGGTGTTACATATGAATGTGGATGATAAGGGCAGAGGAAGGCCGAAAAAGAGATGGATGGACTGTGTGAAAGATGATATGGTAAGAAAGGAAGTAAATAACGCGATGACTGCGAACAGGGATGAATGGAAGCGAAAAACATATTACGCCGACCCCAAATAAATGGGATAAGGAAGAAGCAGATGATGATGACTGTAAAACGCGTCTGCGTGTGTACCTAAGTCTCACCAATTTCAGCCGCCAAGCAGATTGCATTGTAAACGATATTTCGGTTGTACGGTTCAGATTAGGTAGGTTAGTTACATAGCTGTTCACGCGACTTCGTTCGCGTGGAATTTAACTTTATTTTTCTAAAATAAAAGTAGCCTAAGTTACTCCTTATTTACATCAGCTACCTGCCAGAAAAAGTCCCGTCAAAAGCAGTCCAGCCATTTCAAACATTAGCCGGAACAAACAGACAGACAGACAAACAGACAAAAATTGTAAAACATGTTATTTTGGTGTATGTACCGTATTTATATTCATATGCATGTAGTAAAAAACGGTTATTTCAATATTACAAACAGACACTCCTATTTTATTTATATGTCTACATACATAAGTAAAGCATTAGAGATGAGACATTTGTTCTCTGGAATGGCAACGCATGAGTGGTGATAACGGGTCTCATGGTTGCGTGGAGGAAATTGCTTAATAAAAAATTAATTAATATATTCCTGGCCACTTGGAATGCTTCTTCCAACCAAAACTGTCAAAGTGTAGTGTAAATCTGTGACTGAATAGAGGCCGGATAGAGAATTGAAGGTTGGACCTTGTTTAGGAGAAGTAATCTAAAGCTGCTCCATTAAGGTCTTACACAGTGTCGTTACCGCTAGTGGTAGATATCGTTACCGCGTCCTCTATAAGTACCTACATCGATTATTTTTGAAATTCCAGCGGGTAATGAAGAAATTACTATGCAGGCATAGGCAAAGCCGAACGTAAGCGTTAGTCCTATAATAATGTAGTTACAAAATTGGGTGAATAACAAAGTACGCAACAGTTTGTGAGTTTGGTTAACAGGGAATCCGTATAATTTTTTAATTGCTAAAGTTTACATGTTTACCACTAAAGTACTTACCAACAGATATGAGGTAATTAATTTGAACAATTTGACAAAAATAGTTTTTTTTTTCAAATATAGCGTACCCAGAAGTTACGATTTAACTTTACAAATAACAATCATAGACAAATAAACAATAACAATAAACCAGTAGAAAGACTTGACTGGAGCGGGTGATGCCCAACTTCCGCCTTACAGATACGAATTTATTCTGAGGGCACCGTTATGGGTTCGAACCTCGGCTCAGACCGTCGTAATTTCGATCCTCGTTTGTATTGGACGAGGGATCGGTCGGAAGAGAAACCAGGCTGCTAATGCCCTATCAAAGGGAGAATAATAAAAAGTATATATATGTATATCATAATAATAACGGTAGAGAATTCTAATTCTAAAGATATTAGAATTATGTCTGTCAGTGTGACCCGTAAATCTAATCTAAAATAAGATACCGAATAATTTCGAGAATATAAAATGAATAAATAGTAGTAATAATTAGTAATTCTAATAATAGAATATTTATCAGTGTGAACCGTAACTCTAATAAATAATATTTATAAATAAATTACATTTCAATAATAATAATTGCTACAACTTAACGTAAGTGGCAACCCTAAACTAAGAAATTGTGAACGAAGCGTAGAGTAGACGCGCAAGGAAGTACGTGCCGGCAACTTGCAGATTACGTTGTTCGCCCGCACCTACCCACTAGCGGCTGATTTATTTGTTTGCGCTAATTTGAAATATATTGGCCATACTTGCCCAGTTTCTCCTGAGCGAGGCAATACTTGGCATCTGTCGACTTATTCGCTACTTCTGTATTCTATACTTACTACTCGTCCTGGCTTCGAACGGGTATACATGTACTATACATATAAACGTTCCTCTAGAATCACTCTATTTACTGGTAAAAACTGCATTAAAATCAGTTGCTAGTTAAAAGACTCGTGCTAATATTATATCATCTGTGTTTTAACATATCTAGTGCATACAGCTATGACACGCTCGTCATCCTACTGCGGCTGTGGGCGGTGCATTATTGTGCATCTATGGCGCATTACGTTTGCGCGGGAAAATAAAAAAAGACTATAAAATGGCGTCTTCTGCAGACAGACTAATTTTCTTGTGCTCCTAATTCCTAATGGATTATTATTACTTATATTTTATTACCTTTATATGTCTGCAATTTACTTTCAATATAACAATTTTCTTATATACAACAAACCTGAATATAAATGCAGCCCCTAGTAACATACCTAACAACCCTTATACTCAGTAATTAAGGATTACATGTATTTCTTCGATTAAGCAGTTTGCTTCATAAGTTGTTTTATATTGAGGGTTTAGATATGGCAGTGAAATTTCGGTATGGAGGTATGACATCTCAGTTCCCAGAAATAATTACCACGTTAAATGTAATATGATCTTTATGTGCACATATGACGGTTGCTTGTCGTTAGGTGGGCCGAAAACTTGTTTCCAAGTCCAATTGCATAATATTAGTCACTGCGTGGTTCTGATCAGCAATGTTTCTGGAAAAATTAAAGATAGAATCCACAACTGAACTTACTGTACAATAGGGATAGTGTAATTTTAAATTTGTATATATATTTAACTAGCTATGCCTGCGGTTTCACACTCATGAAATTTATAGCCTATGTGTTATTCTGATGTATAAGCTGTAAAGTTTCAACAAAATCCATTCAATCCATCTATTCATCCATTTATCGATTTATACTCACAAACTTTCGCGTTTGTAATATTAGTAAGATAAATAATATCGCTGATTAGATGCCAAAGGGCCACGTGACGCAAAACGGTAAATTTTACAGGAGAGCTCTTCAAATTTTCACTGTGATATATTTACTTTTTTTACGAATCTATAAGTGGTATATCTATGTGTTAGCTCCTAGAATCATGGGTGTCTTTTTTTAATATAAAAAAAAATAACGATTAAGATACCATTTTTGGAAAAAAAAAATTGTTTCAGTTTCTTTTTTCTTTGTGGCCCTTTGGCATTTAATCAGCGATATATAAACAGTACTATTTTGAATGATTTTGAAAGCGAAAAAAAACATGTGATGGCAAAAAATTCAAGAAATTTGTAACAAAATAAATGACAATTACGTGTATAACAATATGATATTTAATTAAGTAAGTTCCAAACTTACTGTTCTTAGGTAATGTAAATACATAAAATTATACGTATTTCTAATATAGTACGAGCTCAAGACTATAAAACGGCACCTTAAAACTAATTAATTCCATATACCCAAGTTATATAAGCAAAATTTTGAGTGCCTCCAACGTCTCAGGTGGTGCCCCCCCCTCCCCTACGTCGTAGGAGGCGGAGTAGGGTGGCTCTAATCTGATGGAAAATGTAGGATATTAGTGGGACAATCTCGGGACAAAATATAGTTTTTCGTAATAACGAGGATTTGAAAAGGTATTTTTTATAATTAAAATGGGCCATGCTTTACATTCATATGAAAGATACAGTCTGTTAAAGTTTTATTTTTAGTCTAAATTGTTTTTCTATGTATATTCAAAGAAGTAATAAAATATTTGGAATAATGTTCAAACTGAAATTAATGAACAAATTCTAAATGTTTTTTAATTTTATTTTTTGTGTCTTAATTTTCTATATTGTATATCAGTTGATTAGAAAAACTTTGTTCCTTATACCCGTAGACTATAAGATATACAAATAAAAAATATTGAACTTAAAAAAACATATAAATAATGAAACTAATAGAAAAATATGACTTAGGTCGTAACAGTTACCGATTATAAACTACTGGGACACTTTTTCTCTTTGGGACAGACATAACAATCTCCTCCGATCGATTCCGATTACTATCGGAATGGACGTAAATGTACGACGATACATGGATCGAAATTTCGACGGCATGAGCCGAGGTTCGAACTCCTAAAGTCCCTCAGACTAAAGTCGTATCGGTTAGACGGGTGTTGGCATTCAGCTGCTCCATAAGTCCTTCCGCTGCTTTGGAGTACCATCTGCACTCGCCCTCTATCGTCTGGTAAAGCTGTAAAGGCCAATTGCGGCCAACAGCAGAGTACAGTTACTTAGAGCAGTTAGAGTAATCTGAAAAAAAGGCATAACAAGAATGTCCTTATTTGTGGTGAACGTGTGGCGACCCTACCGCGGGTAAGTAGGGCGGGGGGCCGCGGTATATCTGTTTTCGCGCACTGGAGGCGAATAAATAACCATCGTTATAATGATGTAAGTACGTACGAAGTCTTGTATTGATTATAATTTAACATTCAACTTGGTCGTAATTTTCCATTAGATACAATATTAAAGAACAAGTTTGTTTCCTTTGTATTACATTGGTATACAATCTTTATACATAAAAATTACGTGTCACGTTATTTGTCCACGATGGACTCCTAACTTACTGAATCGATTGCAAATTTGATTTGCATATTGTGTGCAATTTGATCCAACTTGAAAGGTAGGATAGTTTACATCTCAATTTATTAATATATTATAATATTAGAACCTTAGCCACATCAACGCGTGGCCAGGTCTGAAATTCTCATGTCACAATGTTAGTACCATTAGTACCACTCTCCTCCGAAACGACTTGACCGATTTTTATAAAATTTTATATTCATATTCAGTAGATCTGAGAATAGGTTTAGGTATAACTAATTTTATATCCCTAGGTGTTAAGGGTGTTTCACACCTTAGACAATTTTTTTCATATTTTATTTTTTTATTATGTGGCATTAAAAATACATACAACCCTACATTTTCACCCTTCTATCACTAACCCCCATTTTTTAATAGTGATTTTAATTTATATGGCATAACTACGTTTTCGTGTCGTAATGTTACTTACCATATTCCTCCGAAATACCTTGACCGATTTTTATAAAAAAATGTATACATAGTCAATAGGTCTGAGAATGCTATTATCTATTTTTCATACCCCAAAGTGATAAAAGTTGTCCACATTTTTTTTATAGCGTGGCATTCAAAAACATACATCCCTAAATTTTTAGAAGGGTTTCTATCACCAACCCCTATTTTTAATGGCGATATTTATACTTATATTTATATGGTAAATTTTGCGAGGTCACCTAGTAGGTATGTAATATGTATATATGTGTGTTTGACAAACACAGCTCTTCATTCTCTTTTATCATTCAAACGGATGGATGGTTTTTTTATGATTGAGGTAGGTATCGTTGAATTGGTTATGGCAGCCCATAACAGATTATGTAATAAAAATAGATTAGAAATAAATTGTATCTACTTTTTTATGTACCTGGAATAACAGATATCGAAGTCTAGCCTCATGGTAAGTTGCAACAACCTACCAGAACAACGACATCGGTGGTCTAGTCGCGGGTTCGATTGCTTGATCGGGAAAATTGTATTCATGAGTAAGATTGTTTGTATCGATCTGGGTGTTTTCTTTGTATATTATATATGCAATTACAAATATATATTAAATACATATCAGTTGTCTAGTACTCACAATACAAGCTCCACTCAGCTTGGTACTAGATGGCGCTGTGAATTGTCCATTATTATTATATATATTTTTTATAACACAGCGGACAAACGAGTTGCGGCTGACCTGATGGTAAGTGATTACCGCCGCCCATGAGCACCTGCAACACCAGGGGAATTGCAAGTACATTATCGGCCTTTTAAAGAGGACTAAGCTCTTTTCTTGAAGGTTTCAATATGGTATCGGTTCGGAAATACCATTGCTGGAAGGTGATTCTACAATGTGGTTGTGCGTGGCAAATGTATGTAATAATATAAATTCGAAAGTGAGTTTGTCTATCGTTTTGGTTTGCGTGGTCGGATCATTACGGTACGATTGGTATTGGTACGGTACGATCATAATTAAATTTGATATGAAGATTGATTACATTACTATGTCTTTAATATAAAAAAATAACTTGAGTAAATTTTAACATTCCGAATAAACATAAAACAGTTTATAAATATCTAAATTGTATTGATTAATAATAAATAAATAATCCTGGACAATTCACACAGCGCCATCTAGTCCCAAATTAAGCAGAGCTTGTGATGTGGGTACTAGATAACTGTTATTAATATAGATATATATTTCATAAATACATACAAAAAAACCAAGACCGACACAAACAATCATACCCATAAATACAAAGGTTTGTACAGTGCGAGGAATCGAACCCGCGACCATCTGAAGTAAGGCGGTATGCTAAACCGCTAGACCATCGAGGCCGTCAAATAAAAAGTATAATTATAATTCTAGAATTCTATGTATGCATGTAACAAAACAAAGCTATACACATGAAAATACAAGCGACCAAAGAAGATTTACTTAGGCGCGAAGCACATCATAATAATTTTAATGGAATCCTGTTAATCCCGCAGGGGGATTATGGGGGTGTGGGTTTGGGGGGAGGGGGGTCATGGAGGCGTATAAAATTACACAAACTATTCTATTATTATTACATTATTATAGTGGAGACGTTCGAATTTAATTAAAATTTAATTAACAACGTCTTGTGAGTCGCGGCAGTTTCCGGTTATAACGAAAATCGTTACACGTGTAATTTTTTAAAATTATTACTTAATATTAAGTCATTATGACGGCCTCGGTGGTTCAGCGGTTTAGCCACCACCTTACTTGTGATGGGCGCAGGTTCGATTCCTCACACAATGCAAATTCATAAATAAATTTGTTTGTATTGGTCTGGGTGTTTTCCATGTATATTATATACACCTATACATAATATAGTTAATCTCGTTTCACCTATTTGCATACGATTATGTCTATTGTACTCATGGGATAGATACAATAAAATAAAGTCCGCTAAGTACCATTTTTACATCCATTTTTTTTATAAGAATTATTTTTTTAATATAATATATTGTATTGTAACAGTATTTAGATATTAGCAAGTATTATGTGGAGTCTGTAGCTGTGCTATTTACTTGTCTTTGTGCTAACCGATGAATACTCTATAATCTTACACTAAAACAACAACGAAACCTTGTAATGTGTACACAATACCAAAATAAATTCAATATAATATCAGTTTAAAAACCACTTATAATAAATCAATTATTTAACTCATTCGCTACACATAAAAAGCTTATATAATGAAAAAAGGGAGATATATATGTATATAAAATAATAATAATAAAATAAATCACAATACATGTACAAAAAATATATTTTTTCTGTCAGTAGTCTAGTACCCACAAAATAAGCTCTGCTTAGATTGGGGCTAGGTTGCGCTTTGGGAATTGTAATGGGTATAAAAAATTTTGTGTTTATTAGTAACAAAATAATATATCATCAAGACGACGATCTTAAATGAGGTAGACATATCGCTGCTTCATAGATTTATACGTTAGTCGTATTAAACCGTATCATTACTTAACATCAGGCGCTTAAATTTAGAAATATAAAAAAAATCGTTACTTCATAGTTGTTAGACAACTGTTAGAAATACTTAAATACATTTTTTTATATAAATACATACATACATATAAAACATCTAAAGTTATATAAACGACCATACATGCATAATAACGTTTGCTTCTTGCGAGGAATCGAACCCGCTACCATCAGACGTAAAGCAATGTGCTAAACCGCTAAACTGCCGAGACTTACTATCAAAATAACGTGTATATTACATCCTCTGTTTATACCTACAATATGTATATATAATCGTGTAGACTGTGTTTGTCTGTGTGTATTAGCAACAAATTATAAATGCGTACAGAGTTCCTCCATTAGAGGAATACTTACAAGTGAACGAAGGAATTTCATAAGGGCACTCACGCAACGTCGAATAAACAGGTAGGCTGCTCGGGTGCCGACACGGGCAGCGGTTCTCAAACTGTGCTTATGATTTGATATCTTATTTTATTTAATTGTATTGACATACAAAGGTATACAATATTTTTTTATTTATTAATTGTTTTTTATATATTACAAATATTTGCGAATAATAGCTAGATTCGCATAACAAATGAATACTCTTAAATTGACAAAAGTACTGTACAAATTTGTAGGTATCTATAACTTATTTCAGTGGTTTCAATATTATTTATACACATAATATATTTTAGAAGAAGAGAAAGAGGATTGTTAGTATTGAACTATTGCTAGCAATATAGGTACCACCTCAGATTGCCCTTCACGCGACTCCGAGATTCATTACATGAGGAACGAGCAAAAGTCTTGCGTGTTGCTGATTATATATATATAATAAATGTTGTTCTACATTACATTTTTAAGATTTTCTGTGAATATTAATTTAAATATGACATAAACCTATATTTATTGACTAGATTTAACGATTTATAATATTTATAATAGTAACATTTGCTTATAGACTAGTTTTACTAAATTTGTCTAATCGTAATAAGTCGTACCTATATAAGTAGCAAATGTTACTAAAATAAATATATTTAGAACGGAGAATAAAGCAAAAGTTTGAGAGCCACTGCTCACAGCGGTAAGACGCTCCCGAGCTAAGGCAGCCGCCACCCGATAGTAATTACCATTTTCCATGGGGCTACCGTCAGGCAGACACCTACTAACTAGCTATAGGGGTGGAGAGGTAGGCACAGTAATAAGTCTCTTATGACTATAGACATAAGGATAAAATTTATAGTAATTACATGGATGGTAAAGGATAAATTTATAGCAAATTAACTATTTGTATTTGTTTTTTTAATACAACGGTAAAAGTTGCTAGTTTTTTTTTTAATATTATGATACAATTAATCAAATCAAAATATCTTTATTCATGTAAGTCTAGTAGACTCTTATGATATGTCAAATCTAGCGTTAGTTCGATCCGTACCTTAGAAGTTGAGTTTCTTGTCAGTTCTTCTTAAAGAACTGACAAAAAACTCAACTTCTTCTTTTTAAATGAGCTTGTACGTGATTACAGAAATACTCATTTTTAAATTTAATTAGATAGAATGTCATGACCGTCAGCATATGCAGATGTATTTTTGTCAAAAACAGTAAAAAAAATCGAGTCATTGACCGTAAGACGAAAAGACCATTTAATTTACATTGTGTTTCATGTATAGCATGTAATGAGTACGTATGAGGGGATAATGTTGTAGAAATATATACTAAAACTATTTATAACGGGATAAATGTATGTAAAACAAAATATATATAATTTTGTTTTGATTATAGAATACAAAGAATTAAATATAATAATATGAAAAGAGTTTCTCAACAGATAATTAAAATATTTTGCTTTATATTCAGGTATAAATCTTTTTTTGACATTTCTCATTTACATTAGTGCACCGCCAACAATATTTCTCTGCACCACTCATGGTTGCCTGGTAGATAACGCCGCAAGGTGTCCGCCATATGTACACATTGTTTTTGTGCATTAAAGTTAAATATATAAAAAATAAAAATATAAAATTTAAAGAAAGACGCGACCGCACCGTCTATGCACCGTACACCGCCTGCATAAACTAGTGCATATAAAATAAAATTGTGATTATTCTTATTTAAAAATAATGTTTTATTAATTATTAAAACTTTTCTGCGCCCAGTACCTATGAACTAATCTATTGTACCCACTAAACAAGGGTCAACGACCCTCACGAAACCTTTGATGGTGTTTTCTTCAAATTTCCCATTTGAAGAAAACAAGAGCATATCCATCTTCAAGTTAAGTTTATTCTCGGATAAGCAGAGATTACTAACGAAAATAATACTTTTTCATCTATACCTTCAACTCATTAAAGTTTAACTAATAGTTAATTTTATAGGTTGCTAAAGGTAGGTTAGTTAAACCTACTTCTATATTTGTGAATACCTTTAATTTTAATATTAATTTTTTTGTATAAAATCTGTAATGGTATGTACACACATGCTGACAGTCCCCTTGATGGTAAGTGGTAACAGTCGATAGACAGCTGTTCATTTCACGTCACATGGCCTCGGCGGTCTAGCGGTTGTATTTCCGATGGTCGCCGGTTCGATTCCTCGCACAGTACAAACTTGTATTAGTCCAGGTGTTTGCTAATATTAAATACGTTTATTTCCGGTTACATAAAAAATCAATATTACATAAAAATAATATTACTAAGTACTGTATTCATTTAAAAAGGTTCTTAAGCCAGCAATATTTTCTGAGCGAACTAACTGTACTGTCCCCCTTCATCCCCGTCTCCCACCCCCTCACTCCCCTTGTCCCGCGGACGCCCCCTACCGTCCATTAATTACGAATAGGTCCGTCCAATAGTTTTAACTAATATTTATGATAAATTGTTGCAGCGGCACCTTGGTGGCGTCTTGCCTAATATGTTTGCCATAAACAAAATTTATGTGTTCTATTTCAAACACACAAATTATTGGAATATGCTTGTCATATTTTAATTATATTTATTTAACAATGATATGTTTACTATCTGATCCTGTATCATCGCCAGCAAAATTTTTGTTTTCATTATACAGTAGAAGATTATATATTATTAATGTAAGTAATAAGATACGATCGGACTGGCATTATCATATTATAATAAAATTTCCTAAATAAATGTAAGAATAAAAAAAAATATATGGTCCTATATAGGGAAAAAGGATTCCTCTGACTTAAGTGACTTAGGTTTTTTATTGAGCGGAACGCGAAGTGCTCAGCGGTCTAAGAGATCAGATTTGCACTCTTTGTAAAGATATTCCTCCGAAACGGCTTCACCGATTGAGACCAAAATTTCATCGAAGGTGAATTCGGGCCTCCATCGTTTACCACTCAAAAAACTCCGATCGATCAAGGTGGTTTTTAATAATAAACGTGCTCCGCTCAACATCTGACCTGGTGTGTAAGCAACACCGGTAACAAATCTAGTTTATTTATTGCAAACTAGCTCTGCCCGCATTGTCACCCGCATGAAATTTATAGCCTATATGTTATTCTGACGAATAAGCTATATTACTGTAAAGTTTCATCAAAATCCGTTTAGTAGTTTTTGCGTAAAAGAGTAACAAACATCCATCCATACCAACAAACTTTCGCGTTTATAATATTACTAGCTACTCGCTCCGGCTCCGCCCGGATGTACCTCTAGAGTTCCTATACAATCACTCTTATCTATTAAAAAAATCCGCTTCAAAATATGTTGCTTAGTTTTAATGATTTAAGCATACATAGGGACGGACAGACAGCGACAGCGACTTTGTTTTATACTATGTAATGAATAGGATAACTTAATATTGATATATAACAATATTGGCCCATATTATATATACCTTAAGGACTAATATATATACAATAATGAAACATGAAATAAAATATTAATATAGATTTTGTGGTCACCACATACTGCCACGGTAGCGGCGGTACACCACTCCCTTTGGCCAGTCTTCCTTCATGAAGGTAGACAGCATGTTAGTGACTACCTGGGCCACGAGAATGCTGAGATGAAAGATGACTTAAGTTCGTCAAAAGTCGAAGTCAAAACACAAATGTCCTCAATCTACCAGAAAAAAGATTCAAATATCTCATAAAACACCGTCTTTGTTAAAAAGCTTATTATGAAATTGAAGAATTTATGCCTGACTAGCTGTTCCCGCGAATTCGTCCGCGTGGAGTTTAACTTTATTTTTCTAAAATAAAAGTGGCCTAAGTTACTCCTTATTACATCAGCTACTTGCCAAAAAATGTTCTGTCAGAATCGGGTCAGCCATTTCAGAGATTAGCCGGAACAAACTGACCGACAGACAAAAATGATAAAAATTGTTATTTTGGTATATGTACCGTACCGTAGTTTGGTATATGTATATATTCATATGCATGTAGTAAAAAACCATTATTTCAATATTACAAACAGACACTCCAATTTTATTTATATGTATAGATAGTGTTTTTGTAAAGTTAATACAAATTAATAGCACTAACAATGTTATCTGATTTAACAAAAATGTATCTTTTCTTTAACCCTTTGCATTAGTTCTTCATTTGTTATTTTATCTTTCTAGCTAATTTTTTCCATCCTTCTCCACATTTCAATATTTCCAGTTTGTCCAGCAACAACATGTCCCTAATATCACAAACAACAATAAGCAAGGCATACCTTTTAAAATAAGCTGTTTTCAAATAGGCAGATACATTCATATCCACAATAAACTTGATTTACTATTTATTTCCAGTAAAATAAAGGAAACTGGTATGAAATCCCACGTTTCAACTTAATCGGGAACGGTACCCACGACCTTACAGTTGACCGGACCGTAAAACAGGTTGATACACTTTACGCGTCTTTTTAGCCCTTACAAGAAAGAAGTCTCAGAAGGGTGCGAGGTTTTTTTTGTTGAATAGATAATATTTAGATTGAATACTCGTATTATTGAATGAGACAAGTTTGGGGTTTTTTTAATTGTGTTGAACATGTTTTAACAGATTTTTTCATATAAGTAGACTTTGTAAAAACTTGTCTGCGTGGACAGTTTCGCTTGCTTTGTAAGATGTTTCAAGTGTAGTGTGAGATAAGATTGTGAAATTACGGATTAAAAGAATATAACTTTTTTTTAATGGTCGATTATGAAACGATCCATCCGCCTGTGCTGATGGTTTATGCTGGCGAGGCACCAGTGGAGGATGATAAGACGAGGATAAGGTCAGGTCAGTTAGCCCATCATGAGAAATTCACCAGGAATTTATCACGATGGTTTCCAGGGAAGACCGCGTGGAGGTTAACTTGACATGCTAGCAGTATGATCATTAGTCCACATTACTAATAATCCCCTATTCCCCCTAGATATGACATATTAGTCCTTCGGAAGGACAACACATGGGTGGTAACAAATGATAATGTGACGTTCATAGTGCTGTTCATGTATATAGGCGAGTATTACCACCTACCATCAGGTGGACCGTCAGCTTGTTTGCTATTCCGATTACATAAGAAAATTTCTCATCTACGAGTAGAATTATAAAGCATCCCAACCTTATTTACTACTCTGATTTTAAAGATTAATATAATAGTCTCAAATTACAAAATGATTAGTAGGACATTTTACCCGTACGTATGAACATATTTTTATATTAGGTATAATTTTTGCCTAACGTCCTGTTCAGTATATGGATCCAATTAAGAAAGAAGATCCAATTGGCAAGAAACTAAATTGAATTACTTTTTTAATTACAATGTATATTTATATATGTGTCTATGGCTATGGCTAACATTAAACTCAACACCGATGCCTGGTGACATCAAAAACGTTACGTATCGATTTTAGTTCCAAGATTAATTTTTATCCGATTAATATAATTATGGCCTATGTACCTCCTAGTATTACAATCTTTAAGTTTTATTTCATTTATAATTTAGATGCGATCAGCAGATCACTACAATTAAACAGTCGTGATAGTGTAACAAACAGACAGACAGACAAACTATAGTAATTATAATATTATTGTGAAGAGGTAATGAATATGTAAGTACATCATGATACCGGGTGCGCGCCCTCTTAAAAGATCCCTTTGTACAATTATGTAGTGGTACTGTACCTACAACAAATATTTATGTGTGTGACTGTACTATTATTTTATAAAGGCACCGCATCGCACCCCACCTATCACAACACAAAACACCCGTATCCTGAAAATGTAGGAAATTGCCCAAGACTGATAACAACTTTGGTGAGACGTCTGCAAGAGTAATGTTCCCTCGCTCGTGGGTGGAAGGGCTTATCGCCTACAAAAGGTATTGGAGAAGTACCTACCCTCTCCCCTCTTTATAGAATTTTCGGGCTTTCCACGGGGGTGGGTACCCCCTTTTTGCGACGTACATTTTCATTTCCTTCATCTTTCTCCGCTTTCGAGGTAAACAGGGATGTATTCGAGGGTATTCAATGTCTAATTTCGAAGAGAATTTAACGATATTAATTAAATTTTTTTTCGAGTTTTTTCTCATTTCAAAAGACGATGTATAGCGTGAAATGACGATAACTAATGCATTTTATTACCTGTGTAACTTAGTTTAGGTTCGCAATTAGAATAACATCATTGTCAATAGATATATATAATTCCTGAAAAACGATTCAAAAACGAATACTGTTACTAATCTTAGAATATATTTAACATATTTTTTTATGTTATCCATGACATAACATGGTATTATAGATATGTCGAAAATCGTCAGCAATAATTCCTACTTAAAACCTTTCAGAATATTTTCGGCTCGCATCCTTTGTTCCAAATTTTCAGTAATCTGTAATAAAAATACACGTTTTAAAATGTAAGATATAATAAACATCGCAGCCCATCTCTCATGATATTTCCATAAAAATTAATGGATTAACACTCATAGCGCAGATAATATATATTTTAATCGTTAAGTATCTACTGATAAGTACAGATTGATCTGTTAATTGCTTGACTGTGAGTCAACATGTAGAATACATCTTAGATTAATTTTGTTATTTGAATGGTAAATAAAAATTATTCATTTCATAATTATGACAATATTATCGTTTCTAAATATTATTCTAAATTTATACTTTAGAATAATTAAATTAAATTCATAATAATATCAGTTCTTATCCCTGACTTTTGTTGACAGAGAAAAAAGTAACCTGTGTCCTTCTTTATCTGAAATCATTGTAACTAATATATTGACACTTTTTCATATTTATAAATATAAGGAAGTAAGAATTAATTTATCTGAAAATTGATGGTGAGTTCAAATGGTTTGATTGCTGATTCATTCATTTATCTATACTAATATTCTAAAATCCAAAATATCTCTCAGTCTGTTTATTACTAAGACGTGAAGGTAAATTGAATCCAGAGGACGGATATAGGTTATATTTTATCTCAAACAATGTGTTAGGGATGAAAGTTTGCAGATGAAATCCCGGGTATCAGAACGACCCGTATCTATAATACTTGATTTTTTCAATAAATAAAAGAAAATTTAAACAACACCCTCCAAATGCGATCCTGTATCCAATTCCCCGTCTTACAGCGGCAACCTTAGACTGCCTCCCACCGCGCTCCCCCCCGGCCCCCGGCCCCCGGCCCCCGCGCACTTCGTTAGCGAACTTCCATACTTTGTAATATGCAAATGTTAGCGTCTAGGGGTGGATGCGGCGTCTTAAAATGAATTAATGACGCAAGCAGGTGACTTGCGTACTTACCTACCGCGCCGCGCCGTGGGCGTTTTCTTAACGCTCGCTCGTGTGTTGCTAGCTTTACCTTCTTTAGTACGTTACTTACCTATATAATTATATAGGCGCATACTTAACTCTTACTTATAACATAGTCCAAAACTCTGAAACAAAGTCGCTGTTGCTGTCTGTCTGTCCCTATGTATGCTTAAAGCTTTAAAACTACGCAACGTATTTTGAAGACGTTTTTTTAATAGATAGAGGGATTCAAGAGGATGTTTTATATGTATAATACATGTACACCCGTGCAAAGTCGGGGTGGGTAGCTAGTAATATTATAAACGCGAAAATATGTTTGGTGCGCTCGCTCGTGTGTTGCTAGCTTTACCTTCTTAGTATGCTACTTACCTATATGATTATATAGACACATTAGCTGTGCCCACGGTTTTACCCACATGAAATGTATAGTCTGTGTTATTATAATGTATAAGCTATATTACTGTAAAGATTGATTAAAATACTTTCAGTAGTTTTTGTATGAAAAAATAATAATCATCTATTCATACTCACAAACTCTTACTAATACCTATTATAAACGCTCGCTCGTGTGTTGCTGGCTTACCTTCTTTGGTATGCTACTTAACTACTATTTACCTAGGTATATCTACATATAGATAACTCAAAGGTGACTGACATAGCGATCTATCAACGCACAGCCCAAACCACTGGACAGATCGGGCTGAAATTTGGCATGCAGGTAGATGTTATGACATAGGCATGCGCTAAGAAAGGATTTTGATTAATTCTACCCCAAGGGGATAAAATAGGGGATGAAAGTTTGTATGAAACTTTGTCAATTTTAAACCAATCGGGTTGAGTCTTTGCTTGCATAAAGTTACTATGACTATGTAATATTATGTTATCTGTGCTATGACGTAGGCATCCCCTAAGAAAGGATTTTGATAAATTCCGCCCCTAAGGGGATAAATGAACGCGAGCGAAGCCGCGGGCAAAAGCTAGTGCTTATATAGACACATACTTATATAGAAACTTATATAAGTAATTAATTAGGCGAGTGAGAGAAAGAAAGAAAAACCATTAATTCAGTGCTTATATATACAATATATAATAAAAATTATTAATTTTAATAAATATTTTTTACAGATAAAGTATTTTATCCGAAACATTGGATAAATTCGTAAAAAGTGCTTAAATGGCGTTATGTGAATATGCCACTGGTTTTCAGTAGCACGGTCTACTGAATTAGAATATGTTAAATTTTAATTATTTAATTTAAAATAACAGATGAACAAACAAAAAATGCGACTGAAATTAAAATCTTGGCATAAATTAGGTACAATGTAAAATGTAGCCGTACTGCATAATATTATTCCTTTAAGATACAAATCTTTTACTCAAAATACCTACCTACTGTTATAGATATACGTAATGTATTGTAATTTGGAACGAAAAAAGTTTATTTTTTATTTTTATTCATTTAGGGACTATTATCCATATTTGGACGGTACTGACGTACCAAAAATGGTTAAAAACTTGCATTTTTAGTAGGTCATTGATAAAGATTAAAAACGGACGTAAATGATAAAGTTTAAAAAAAAATTGTTTTATTTTTTACAGATCACAAATATGGCGGCCTAGGTTGAGAAGCCAAAACGTAGACAGACCAGCTGCCTGATGGTTGGACGACATCAAGAACACGGCAGGGCCGACTCGGACCAGAAGAATGTGGAAAACTATGCAAGAGGCATACGTCTAGCAGTGGACTAACATATACTGAAGAGGAAGTTTTTTTTTAATGATATAATATATAAATTCGGAGACCTAAAAGTTAATGATTACATACATACATAATGTAAGTAGTGTATTGCAAAATTTATCAAATCTATAGTACTTGTATAAGGTATACAAAAATTAGGTTATTTAGGCTAGTTTATTGTTAACATTAGGCCCAATATGGTACGATTGGGTACGACTTAGCAAATAACCGTTATAATCTTAACAATTACCTATGTATACCTATATAAAAATAATACATATACTGGCCATTAAGCTGTTACAATTAAAAATAAACATAATAACATTTGAATTTGGAATATGTATTTTTTTTGTGAATATTCATTGTGTTTTCTTTTTTTTTTAGGCGCGAAAATGAGATGGCTTGATACTGAGAAAAAACGTTATCCTAATATATAATAATAACAGATAAAGCACATTCAAACGGTAAAAAAGATCTCAAATCGGAGTAGTGGTCATGTAGGAAACTTTCTTTATAAGAAAATCCATCTTTACAGTCTTCTTGTTTATTATCAGCGATTGTATTTGCTTTTTTGTGAGATACAATAGCATATGTCCTGTCCAATTTATATTCGCAATTTGTTGTCGTGAAAAGATAACAGTAAAATAAATATGAAAGTAATTTGTCTGTCTGTCTATCTGTCGCGCTTTCACGCCAGAACTACTCAACTGATTTAAATTCAATTTGGTACACTGATAGTCTAGACTCTGAGAAAAGACAAACGCTTTTTACGAATAAAAGATTGTAAAAGCTTGATAGGGGAAACAAAAGGTTATATGAAAGTATCGTCATTTTTAAAGTTTCAAGCTTCTAACATATTATTTAGGCTGTTGATTAAATATATTTAATAAATCTGTCATTAAATGATTTTCAAAAATTTGCTCTTAAATTAAAATAGGGGATGAAAGTTTGTATGGAAATTAGTCATTATGAAAGCCAGAACGAATAATTACTATTTTACAAATAAGACGTGCATGAGTACGTCTTATTTGTAAAATAGTTTTTAAAAATTCTATCCAAGAGATTAATTTAATTCATTATTTAAATGAATTAAATTAATCTCTCGGTATCTAAACGCTGTATTTAAATATTCGGGATTTATAAAATAATTTAAGATACTTTTTATTACATTTTGTTTGTATGCTGCACGCTATATCTATAGGTACTATCAAGCATAGTAAAAACTTATTAAAAAATTACGTTAGAGTAAATTTTTACTTCGTCCGCCGTCGGCATTCCCCCCGCAGCTACGCTACGCTCTTAGCGTAACATTGCCAAATAAATATATTTATTTATTCGTTGTATAATTCTATTTATTTATTGTAATAAAAAAAATATATAAAATTATACAACGAAATTCACCAAATTCGCCTTGCGTGAACATTATTCAAAATTTCTCTAACAGTATTCAGCCAAACTTCTACCTATCTAAAGATATATTCCATGAGACTATATAAATATTTATTAAAGTTTAATTTAATTTTTATTTGTATGTAATCCATAAGCTTATATATCTTCTTTATTCATGTAATTATATAATTTATATATACTTATATTTATATGTATTTATCTTTTTAATTTTTTTTCTTTATATTAGGTATATATATATTAAAGTCTAAAATATTTCAATGAAGATTTATAGTTAAATAACTATAAATCTTAGGTTATATGTCGGTTTTAATTTTTCTTAAGTTTTGTAATGTGGTACATTTATTATTATTTACTAGCCACTCGCCCCGGCTTCGCACGGGTGTACTTTTAGGTATTATATATATAAACCTTTCTCTTGAATCACTCTATCTATTAAAAAAAAGCTTCTTCAATATTCGTTGCGTAGTTTTAAAGATTTAAGCATACATAGGGACGGACAGACAGCGACAGCAACTTTGTTTTATACTATGTAATGTTGATAGTCTAGGACATTTTAATATTTGAAATTTAATATTATTTATTACGAGGCCCTATTGCAATGACCTTTCAAGCTTTCACAAAAAAAAAAATGTAAAAGCTTAATCACACTCTGTATGTGCTCTATATTTTTATAATACTGTAATAAATCAATATTATATAAAAATAAATAAATAAGTATATTATAATATTAGGTATAGATTAATAAACGTACCAATGAACATCCTGCTCCCACTTGAATAAGATAACAAAGTATCGAACAGTAGTACATATCTCTATACCTGTTAAAGTCCATTCAAATTACAACAAACTGTCCCAAGACGTGGCCATTGTTGGCAATATCTTACGACACTCACAAACATTGGACATTTGGACATTTGTCGCGCAATCAGGACAACGAGCACACGCCGATGACCGGCCGGCCCGGCTATTAACAACATAACACGCATAAACACGGCCCGTACCATGATAACTCGATTGCAACTCGACATCGACTCGGTACGATTATAGAATTAACTCTGGTACGATAAATGAGAGTTGGAGAAAAAGTAAAATAAAATGGGGATCACGGGAAATTTTAGTCTATGTTAAATACTTTACTATTTTATCATCTGCTTCGTCCTTATACCATTTATTTGGCGTCGTCGACGTAATCGGCGGCTCCCTTTCTTACCGTATCATCTTTCACACAATACATTCATCATTTTTCTTTCTCAGCCCTTATAACAATCCACATTCATATGTAACACCTTTCTTAAAATATTGTATTAACATACTTTATTATAGTAGGTATGAAATTCACTACGAAACTATGTCAACGTTTGCAGGTATTGCATTCACCTACTACCTTAATTAGTCGTTATAGAGATTGGTGGCTGATTGCATGAGATGGAATTGTAAGTGATATATCGGTGATGCAATTACAAGCGACGAATGAGCTTCGGCTTATGTCTATACACCTGCTAGTATTTTGTGTATATATGTATGTATATAATACTAGAAGTACCCGCGGTTTCGCCCGTATTAAATTATAGTTAATAAGTAAAATAAGTTCAATATAAAATATAGTCGTGAACAAAGAAAATAATCTTATCTAATAATATTATAAATGTGAAAGTTTGTAAGTATGGATGTTTATTACTCTTTCACGCAAAAACTACTGAACGGATTTTAGGAAACTTTCCAGTAATATACCTAGCTTATGCATCAGAATAACATATAGGCTAAAATATCAAGCGTGCGAAGCCGCAGGCACAGGTAGTATATAATGAAAAACATTATATAAATGAAATATTTTGCCTGATCTGTTTAGTTGCGACAAATAGTAGGGGTTGGTAGCGAGTGGTCGTCCCGCGGCCGTCGCAAATCGCTACGTAGGTATTCGGTATCGGGTCATGGTCCTCTGACGGACTTGCTACACGAATTCTAATTATACATCAGTACAAATAAAGTTTAGATTGCTGCAAATTTGTATTTAGGTGAAAGTGTCACGTTGATATGTTATTGTTTTAATTCGTTAACCTTTGTTCCAGAACAAGGAAATATAAGAAAACTGTAATAATTACCGTATTTCACTTTGTAGGTACTTATTTACTATACTTAAATGACAAACGTGAATGGCAATAGTTGTTCATGCACGGGATTTTCATTTACCTAATGTTAGCCATAGACACCTATAGATATATCTAAGTAGGTAGGTATATACCTAATGTATATAAACGGGTTTAAAAAAAAAGAGAAATTCTGTTATGAATATTAAACATGGACATAGACACACAAGTACATAATGTAAATAAACTGACATTAAAAAAAAGAGATTCAGTTGAGTATCCTGCCCGTTCGTCTCAATCTAATCTATATAGATGCTGTAGTTTTTTTAGGCATGATAATGAAATGGTGCATCCGCCTGCGCTAACGGTTTACGCTGGCGGGGCACCAGTGCAGCATGATAAGATGAGCATGAGGTCAGGGTCAGCCCATCGTGACAAATTAATCAGGAATTTATCACGATGGTTTCCAGGGGGAACCGCATGGAGGTCAACCTGGCATGGTACATTGCTAGCAATAGGGTCAACAGTCCTCATTACTTTCCAAGCAGACGAAGTCGTGGGTACAGCTAAATAGTAAATGAATAAAATAAAACAATTGATATAAATAGATTTTTTTGTAAATTACATAGAAAACACCCAGATTGATACAAACAATCATACTCACGAATACAAATGTTTGTTGGTACTGTACGAGGATTCGAACCCGCTAACCTGCGTAAGCAAACCTATATTGTCAATGGAAAGATCTATCTGTGTATCTCGATATACCTATCTCACCTTTTTCATCCATCAGACAGTAATTGGCTTTTAGCCGCTCCATAAGTCCTTCCGCGGGTTTCAAGTGCCATCTGCACTCGCCCCCGATCCTCCGGTGAAGATGTAAAGGCCAGTAGTTGCCAACAGCATTAGTTGAGTATGAGTATGAGTTGAGTTGAAATAATTAAAAAAAGAACGAAGTCAGTTACACTCGGCTTTCTCTGCTGACCTCGTAAGGATTATGGGATTTGAATTTTTACAGCCAAATCTTATTAGACAATTAATTTTATGTATTTTTATATATTTTTATATAATAACCCCATTGTTAGGGACCCCAATATTGTAAAGGGAACCATCGTGGTAAATTCACCATGAATTTATTTTAATTCATGACAATCTTATCATCTTCCACTGGTGCCCTACCAGCGTAACAAACAGACGAATAGACAGATGCAGTTTCAATTTATAATATATATTATATTATATATGAATAACAAATAGGTACTGCGGACAATTTATTACCTATAGATACTTACCAAGATATCTGAAGTATCTATGTAATAAACTTACTAATAAGTATAAAAATATTTTTTATTAAAGTCTCCAATATGAATAAATTCTTATTAGTTTCTATAATTACAAATCTCATACAATATTCCCCGCAGCGCTGCAGCTGCTAACCTGTCGCGCGCACGACGGCTACGTATCCAGAATAAAATAAACACCCCACCTATTCCTCTGAGAAATTCAAATTCCGAACGCCTCTGGCACCGCCATCTTGTGCAAGACGTCGATAGAGAATAACTAGCGCCCGCGTATTTTTTTCTAGAACGTCTTAAGTTGGCCATTTTTACGCCA
Organism: Achroia grisella; assembly: GCF_030625045.1. Lineage (NCBI taxonomy): Eukaryota > Metazoa > Arthropoda > Insecta > Lepidoptera > Pyralidae > Achroia > Achroia grisella. The sequence goes on from NW_026712590.1 coordinate 3,582,949, forward strand.
CTATAGCCCTTACGGCATCACCTTACGTTGGTAAATCGCGCGCTTAAAAATGTTCCTTGATTCTCTCTTGCACTTGTTTAGAAATGTCTTAAGTACTAATACTTTATTATTCGAAATACACTCTATGTCTCTTTCAGTAGAGTTGAGAATATATTGTTATAAAATGAGATATGACATTTTATATCGTCTTTTAAAACTATAATAACAATGCATGCGGTCAGAGTATCTCCCTCTCATTTTGTAATGTAACATTAGTAGTGTGCGAGCAAGATAAACGTATATATGTCGATTGCCTAAAATGGGCGGGTCGCGAATAGTTGGAAATTGTGAATAGTGGACCAAGTTTGGAAGAAGTTTCGAAGAGGGAAGCTTTTATTGGATTTACGGCTCCGTTCGTTCGGTATCTAATGGGCGATGTGTTTTTCATTAATGATATCAAAATGTCTTTGTTTCATTACGTGCTCTATTATTTAAATGTATGTCAGAGATTTTTATATGAAAGTTGTTTATTAATGGGTTTTCAATAATAATTAGGTAACTTACTAGGTCTTTATCTTATACCTATACCAAAAAGTGGCTTAGTTTCTTATTCACCTTTTTTGGTTTGTTATTCCTTTTTTATTCGTGTATCTAATATTAAATAATACGTAATATGATAACGAACAAATACTGTACCTACTGTCATTTTTATTACTTGTTTATTGTAATGCTTCATTTTTTATGTTTTTTTTTAAATCCTACGCATATAGTTTCCTACTTATGGTGATAACATTTTAAAATAGAAAACCCTCGGTTTTTAATATATTATATTTTAACTGCCTAGACTTATTATTTATCAGTGTTTTTAGGACTGACTTAGCCTGTGTAGAAAACAGTAGGTATGAGTTATGCCTATTTACCAATGTAGGTATCTATAGGTACTGATTACTTAAACCAATATAGGTACTAACAGATCCTTAGCAGGTAATTAAATATCTATGGTAAGAAGACACATCAAATAGGTATTTATATCCTGTTATAAAAATAATGTAACCAAAATAAGAATATTATTTATAAGTTTAAACATTTATTTTATTTTTAAACATCCAATATTTTTGAAAAAAATAAACTATTTATTAACTTTTATTATTTTTTTTAATTTATTGTAGGATAATGTTTAGTACCTAAATTACTTACTAGCAAAATCCCAATACTAACAATCTCCTTAATTAATATTATAATATAAGAATAACAAAAAGGTAAATTATGTGTCTACAATAATATTGGCATTGAAGTTAGATAAAACTCTAATTGATTCAAAACTAACAATTCCTAATAAATATCGAGTATTAACTAATATATCATTATACTCAAGGAGAGAGAAAGGCTAAGAGCTATACGCGCCATTATAGAATGCCTTCCATAACTGACGACAGAATCATATTCGATTCTGGATTTTAAAAATAGATGGCGTTAGTTGTAGTAAAAATGAGGAAGGATTTGGGTTGGTACAGATTGCACCTTATCAAAATTAAATAGATAGCAGTTTCAAAATATATAATTGTAGGTACCTATTATGAGCACTATTATAAGCAGACTGCAAAATATGTTCTACATGGGTACTTCAGTCTCACCTACTACAGCTGCCAAGCAGCTGGGTTTGTGACCTGTGTTTCAACTGTAGAGTGCAGGTTAGGGAGTGAAATTACAGGATCTGAGATAATCATCTTAATCCTCTATCCTTACATTAATGTTCATAAATTTACGGTTTCTTACCTCGATTTCGTTTAAAATATAAATGTATGTAAGACCAATTAAAATCCTTGTAAATAAATAATGGCATGAATTATAATTCTTAATTTTAAACAAAACAAATTTTAGTGAAATATAAATGGGATTATTTCAAGTAGGTAACAATTTTATATCACAATATATACTTACCTTATTCTTGGAAGAAAATATATTAGATATACATATATAGAATATTAAATATGGTTAAAAATAATTCTGGAATGGCAACACATGAGTGGTCATATGGTAACGTGATGTCCGTTGCTAGCATATAGTGCTGTTTATACATATAGGTGATGGTTACCCGTTTACTTATCTCTAGGACTAGCTGACCAAGACACAGGTTAATTTATATCTTTATTTCAATTTTTATTTCCATCTCCACCTTGATAAGAGAATATCGTGACTTTCATCATAAGCCAAACAAAAACGTCCACTACTGAACAAAGGATCCGTCTCTCGGACTGGTCTTCTCTTATCACTAAAAATCTCCTAAATAAATTAGTGCTGACAATCTTACAAGGATTGTTTAAAAGAGCAACACACAAGTTTCTTGCTTATTCCTCGCAACCAACGCGTTCCAGCGAATTTGACCAGATCATCGGTGCACCTGTCGGAGGCTTCCCCACGCTGCGTCTTCTGGTCCGCGATCACCATTCGAGGACTTTACTGCCCCAACGTCCATCTGTTCTACGAGCTATGTGGTTACCGTGACTTTAATTCAAACAGTTTAATAAGTTCTGTGATTATCTAAAAGTTTAACAGCAGTTTTGTATTTTTTACTGACTGAACTGATAATGAACTGATTGAAAACTTGATGGTAAGTAGCAATTGTCTTCTTAACATGTTTCCATAGAATATTAGAGTTCTATGGTCACATCGCTCGGAAAGAAGGCCATAACCTGGAGCAGCTGAGCTGATGGTAACAGGCAGGGTGGATGGCAAACGTCCCAGAGAGGATCTGATCAATTTTGATCATTGATGGACACCACGTTCCATTGCGCAAAAGACCATAATATTTAACACAGATAACAATATTTTATTTGGACAAGAAGTGCAGTATTAATTAAAATATTAGCATTCTGGACTCCTTCTCCATATATAGGTAGGTGCTATAAGTATGCGAAATTAAGAAAGAAAGAAGAAGAAAGAAAAATATTTATTGACAACCATTTAGATATAAAAAAAATTTGATACTCCTCCGTCCGCGCAATTTCTGTAAAAAGGGATAAATAAAAAGTTTTTATTTACTATACATATAATAGATAACTATTATTATTTAATTATTATGTGGGTCAAACGGTAGGTACTTATGTCCGAGCACACATCACTCTGTCTGTAGACTAGAGACTTTCGTGGTTTTAGCACACAACAATACATGGAGATACTTTCTATTTTTAATATTTAGTTATCTACTTTTTGTATTTTACAAAAAAATATTCATTGATCAATGATATATATATTACATATATATGTATATAATTTATTAATTAATAGGTAATAAAATATTGAAAACAATTTTTTTATACTACTATTTATTACTATTATTATTTTAAATTAATCATCATACGTTTATTTTTTTATTGTATTATGGAAAATACATATGAATGTATTCCTATCACGCATTGTAATAAGTGTTTGTGCCAAAATAAAGTGAAAAAGAAATTAATTCATAGATATAAATTATCTTTATAGAAGAGGTGTAAAAAAAAATGTAAAGTAGTTAAGGTCTTATGGCAATTTCTTACAAAACTAATAATAAAAACTAAAATGTAGAATTGAATTAAATAATGTATATTTAAGTAGAATTTCTGTACTTAAACAATAAAGGTTCCACCACCACCATCATCATCATATATTATATCAGCACTACCATCTAACATCAGGAGACAAGTATCTCCTCTCTCAAATGAAAAGAGATTTTGTTTGGCATACCTATTAAGTACCGTGCTAGCCCACCAATTTTGAATAAGTTTTCGTTTCAAGTCTTAATTATTTTATATTACTGTAGTCTCTGTATTGTAATACTAACAAAGTTGAAATAAAAATAATTTATTTATATACAATTTTTTTTGCATATTATGCTCGTTTTCTATCACTGAACCTATTGACCAGTTCAGTTGCCTGATTAGTTGAAAAGAACAAGCAAGAAATTCATCTGTTTTTTAATCGTCCTTTTACCTAGTAAGTATTTGGAATAAGTTTAACAATTTTAATGTAATATTATGGCACTGTTACTTGATGTAACAATCCAGTGCATTAACAATTGATCATTGTAAATAATTACTTATTATTTCTTAATGAAAATAATGTTTTTTTTTCAAACGTAGATCCGAAATATTATTCGGGTTATTATATAATTTCTTTAAATAATATCTAGCCATCCGGTGGTTATGGGTTCGATTCCCGCACAATGCAAATATTTGTATTTATGTGCGTCTGTTTGTATTGATCTAAGCATTTTCTATTAATTCATTATGTTTATTACATATTTAGTATTAAAATTAAATTGATATACGAATTGCATAATTTAAACTAAGTTATTTGTAGTAGAAGTCTTATCATAGGGTGCAAGCTAATTAATATATCAATTCACATTATTTTAATTATTTAGCTATACGGTATATGAAAATAAGACATGTTTATGACGTAACAACGTAAAAAATATAAAAATATTTAGTACGAAATCGACTCCACGATTTAGTCCGGGGTCAGCGCTCGGTCACTACAATGTAGGTAGTCGTAAATCGCCGATTGACCGCCGCCGTCCGCTACACGCCGCGCCCTGACTGACTGACCGTGACTGCGCGCTGCCGGCACTACGACGTTGTGACTTCAGAATGGTTTCTTTCACATTGATCTCGATTATTTATATCGTTAATTTCTATATTTTTTTTATTGCCTAATACATAATAAACTCTTCTTCCTCTCTTCTCCTCTGCTTGCTATACCTAACAGGGTCCAAAATTGATCTGCTATATGCATACCTACAAATTATTTACTGTATCTTTCATTATGGTATGCCATGCTTGAAATAAATCTTTACATAGTATAAAATAAAGTCGCTTCCGCTGTATGTTTGCTTAGATCTTTTAAACTACGCAACGGCTTGTAATGCACTTTTCAGCAATGGATAGAGAGATACAAGAGGGACGGGTAGTTAGTAAATAATTAATTACACAACAAGAAATGTGATTCAGCCACTAGCAAATTAAAATCACGATCAGCGTTTTTATGTTACGGGGACAGTAAACAAGCTCATGATCCACCAGATGGTGAGTGGATATCATGAACAGCACTACAGACATCACTTTATCATGTGACCTTCGTGGTATTCCGTATGCGTTGCCATTCAGAAGAACTAAGATCTTAGAACTTACTAGAGTGTCTAAACTTACCTAGTATTTGTTTGATCTGTCATTGCTGGAGATATATTTGTTATTGCTATTTTAACAAATATCAAAAACAAATAGTTGAGTTCTTCATGTATTACAAATGTTTGGAATGTAGACGCAATTTTTTTTATGTTATTATAATAGTAAACAAGCTGACGGGTCGTTTGATGGTACCTAAGTGGCAAGTAATACTCTTTTATCTGTGGTAAGTGGTTACTATCGCACTGATATCACGGCGAAATTAGCAGGGGAGGACTGTAAACAATCGACTGCGTGTGAACCTGTCTCACCAACTTCAGCCGCCAAGCAGCTAGTTTTGTAAGCAGTGTTTCGGTTAAAAGGCAGTGAAATTACAAAATAAGGTATGATATTGTAGTCCTCAGAAATTGCAACATATGAGTGCATTTAGTGATACCACTTACCATCAGGGGCATCTTATTTACCATTCAAAATATATTTAAAAAAGATGAGCCGTACGCTTCATTGCCACCACTATGGTATAATATATATTAAGTTAAGTATTTTTCGAGTTTCAAAAAACTACTTAACTTAATATTAATAAATTCATACCCTTTCAGAAAACTATATTAAATTATTCAGTGAACATTATGTACTTTTGTACTTACATAGATAACGGTTACCACTTACCAAGTGAGACGTCAGCTTGTTTGCCATTCCAATGCTTACATAAAGAAACATTAATAAAATATTAATCTTGTATCTATAGTAAGGAAGGACTTAATTGCAGTCAGTCTTTTTTTCCATTTTAAATGAGAAAACATTTCTCTTTAAAATGGAAAAAATGTTTCTTGTATGCTGATCATACAAGAAACTCAACTATACCCATTTGTAAAACCAATAAAGAGAGCAACAAAAAACATTGCGATAACAAAGTTGTCATTCAAATTTGTGTATGTATTCTATTCTACAGAAAAATGTGCCAGAACTGACAAGTAATTTAGGTATTTACCTAATACCTAAATTACTTGTCAGTTCTGTATGTTTATTTCATAAAAAATGAATAAAATCTATGTGTAGCAGTTTAGAACATACTAACAGTAGAAGCTAGTAAAATGGCTCTAATTCTATTTCTTTTATAAATAGATAATACTATTTTAATATTTGTAACGTACTTCAATCTTCATTAATGTAAATTAATTAAGAAATATATAATTAAGGAGTTTCTAAACATTTGCTGGTTTTTCAAACAATAAGTGTTTTCTCTTCAATACTAGGTATATCAAATTCATAATTTTCATTTAATAACTAATAGTTTTATTTCATTATTTCGAGTATTATAAATTACATATAAATTACATACAAATAATTTTATACGAAAGACTATAATAACAAAGAATATATAACAAAAACTATAATCACAGTTATTATATATTGTAAAAGAAGTATTTTATTTTTAAATATAGATAATATAATTTTACTGTTCTAAACAGTAACATTTTGAATTAATTCAAGTCACAGTTTATTTTAAAAAATGCAATGCATCAGAGCTATTCGTTCAAAGATGTCGCTACTAGACAGCAATTATACAAGTTTGGTAGCTACAGAGTTGCAACTATTTATCAACAGATGGCCAAACTAGTGTAATATTTCCAATTAGATTTTTATGAATTGGAATCATATATATCGAATTTATAAATTTGCGAAATACTTTTTATATTTATAGTTGTTTTAATATTACTGATATGGTGTGCTTATAAACGATCATGATGGACCATATGTTGGTATTTAGGAGGAAGGGAATAATTAGTAATGGAGAATAGAGAACCCATTGCTAACAATGCACCATGTCACGTCGACCTCCAAGCGGTTTCCCCTGGAAATTGTCGTGGTTAATTCCTTGTAAATTCTCCTTGACTTGATCTAGATGCTATCATCATCCACTGATACCCCAAAATCATATTGGAGAATCAAAATAAGTTATTTAAATCTATATAAGTTATATGACGACTTGCTTTGACTTAACATCACTGCAGCGGTTTATACTGTCTCATCTCCCGATGGTCACAAGTTCCTTACGCGTCTGGTATCCAAACACCAAAGGTAGACTATAAGAAGTTGATTGCGTGGAACAGTCAGTCTGTTAAAAAAACAAGTCTCGAAAGAAAAATTAATAGCTCTAGTAATATTTTTTCCTTACTTTTTTACCTATCTGTGATCAGCCAATTTTTATCAATAATTTATCAGACATGATTTGTCTAGCTAGGAACATGAGCTGCTAATTTTTCTTTTCTGAATATCGATCTACAATAACTGCAGGCAAAACCGGGGCTGTATTTAGTTAAGATGTATATGTACGCTTACATTGTAATACTTATTAGTGTGGATGAGGTTAAGAAAGGATTTTAGATTCAATCCGCAAAGGGATTACTAGGACTATTAAAGTTTATAATAGGTATGGAGAAAACAATTTAGACTGACTCCACCAACTTTAAAGTTGGTATAAAGTATCTATATTACTTAGAACACAACTAATGAATGGCGTGTTTACTTCAATTAAACTTTTGTTGGTTCATTTAAATTATATATAAGTACCTAATATTTATTTAAATATAGACAATTACTATAACAACGAATAATATGAATAATAACCCTGAAAATTTACACAGCGCCATCTAGTTTCAAGGTAAGCAGAGCTTGTGTTATGGGTACTAGACAACTGATAGAAATATATAGATACCTTTTATGTAATTACATAATAAAAAAACTCAAGTTGTAATTCCAATAATAAAACTTTAAAAAAAATTGTTGTTATAGACAGATCATGACTCCTATAGAGCTGGGAATTTTAACCCTTTCGATGTCCAATGTCCATTTAATTGTTCATTGTTACGAGTATGTCTTGGGACGAAATGACCGTTGATGTAAGTTATAAAACCGTTTATGATAACAATCATTGAATCAGTATTCCAGTTCCATATCTTGAGATTAAAAAAAAAATTTAAGTAATGCTCTTTGAATAATAATTCTCATAATATAAAACCCTGGACAATTCACACAGCGCCATCTAGTCCCAAGCTAAGCAGAGCTTGTATTATGTGTACTAGACAACTGATATAAATACTAAAATATTTTGTTTTTGTAAATATAATACATACTTACATAATATACATAGAAAACACTCAGACCGATACAAACAATTATATTAATAAATCTAAATGTTTGCGCCGTACGATCAACGAACCCGGGGCTATAGAAAGCAAAGCGGAGTGCTAATCCGCTAGACCACCGAGCCCGTCAATGAAAATGAAGCCTTTAATGATTATAATAATAATTATCCTTCACGGTTATGACCCCAAATGGGGTAATCAGAAGCAATATCAGCTGTCGACGGTGTGGTGAACGCAACCCTAGTACACCTATTTCAATTAATATGACAGGAGTAGGGGGCGAAAGGGGATTGTGGACTGATGACCCCATTGCCAACAATGTATCATCAGGTTGACCTCCACACGGTTCCCCATGGAAACTTTCAAGTTTAATTCCTTGTGAATTTGCCACGTTGGTCTAAGTGACCTGATCTCAAAATCAGCTTACAAATCTTTACTGGTGCCCCGCTAGCGTATATCTTAAGCTCAAACGGATGTAACATTTCATTACCATAGATATTTAAACAATGATCGTAGTAGGAATGAGGATTGTGGACCGCTGACCCTATTGCTATCAATGTACCATGTCACGTTGACCTTCTCGCGTTTCTCCCTGGAAACCAACTCCTGGTGAATTTACCACGATGGGTTAACTGACCTGACTTTATACTCCTCTTATCATCCCCTACTGGTACCCCGTCAGCGTAAACCGCTAGCCCAGGCGGGTGTACCATCCTATTATCATCAATTAAGAAATATGACAGGAGTTGGGGGGGAAAGGGGATTGTGGACTGATGACCCCATCGCTAGGGGGGAAAGGGGATTGTTAGTAATGTGGATTCATGACCCCATCACTAGCAATGTACCAAGTCACCTCCACGCGGTTCCTCCTGGAAACCATCATGATAAATTCCTTGTGAATTTGTCACGATGGGCTAACTGAACTGTCCTCTACTGAGGCCCCGCCAGTGTACACCGTCAGCGCAGGCGGCTGTACCACTCCATTATCATCCATTAAAAAAAGGAGAGATAGAAGCCTGTCTCTTTGTATAGTTTTGGATTCTTATTATCGTTTCCATAGCCGAAGTGAGTACGTTTGAAATATAATGCAATAAAAACTTATTTACTGTCGATCAAATTTGAACTCACAGTCAATCAAGGAAAAGACTATTATACGCTTTCGTAAAAAAATATTTTTATTTATATTGTTCACAATTAATAATAATAATAATAATAATCTTAGGACAATTCACACAGCGCCATCTAGACCCAAGTTAAGCTAGCTAAAGCTTGTGTTACGGGTTCTAGATAACTGATACAAGTACATAGATATTTTTTTTCGTAAATACATATTATACATAGAAAACACTCAGACCGATACAAACAATCATACTCATGAATACAAATGTTTGTCAATCAAGAAAAAGACCATCGGACACCGAGGTCGTGGAATAAAAATATTTTTATTTATATAGTATAATTAGGAAATACCAACCCTATATGTTTGATAACAGAATTCAAATCGTATAAACAGATAATTAAAACAAACCAACGTCTTCAATTAATAATTACAATCAATTACACACCCGTAACGGGACATTACTTAACCCTTCCCCAACCCTCTTTTTCCCACGCTGACCACTGTCCGGTAACGTCTCTAGCTCCCTTTGTGAGCAATGATAAAAACCAGTTTTCTGTTGTGTGAACTTCTTGAAGAACCGGTTTCGATTCCCATACTGTCCGGTTGGGAACGTGATTTTCGATTTTCGTCTTCATTTTTACGCGAGTGTTCAAAGGGTTAAGTGAATTAAGGAATAGTGTAAAAATTTTTAGTGTTGGTTGAAAAATATTTTTGTACCATGAATATAGAGTGATGGTAAACACTTAACGTGAAGAAAATGCATGTAACCGAGATGAAGATGGTGCAGGATCGGTTACAGATGAAGCTAAATCGAGATGAGTAACTGGTGGGCTGATAGTAGCAGTACCCACCGGCTGGATATTAGTGAAAGAAAGATTGTGATAAGGTGATTATAAAACAAGTAGTGTATTGGTTAATAGACAGGCAGGTAGGAGTATGACTAGACACTATTTGTTACCAAAAATTCGTCCGCGGCCGTCTTTCTAAAATAAAAGCAGAATAAGTTACTCCTTATAACATTATCTATCAACGAGTGAAAATCCTATTAAAATTGGTGCAACCGTTTCAGAGATTAGCAAGAACAAACAAATAGACAGGCAAAAAATTCTAAATATTCTAAATTTTATGTTAGTTACGTATATACTTTTATGTGCATTTAGTGAAAATCCATTAATTAAAAATTATAAACAAACGCCCTCATTTTACTTATTTGTATATGTTATACTATATACATATCTGGTTTTTTTACCATAAAACCCTCCTAAGAAATGTCTTACAAAGATATTTTTTGTTAGACACAATTCTAAATAATGTTCAAGTTCTAACTTAAGACAAATAGGAGTCCTCTTAGATAAATATTCTATTATCTAATACACCGTATATAGTGTGCGGGTAACAGGCAGGCAGGCAGGCAGGCAGGCAGGCAGGTAGGTACGAGTGGAGCGGCGCTGGCTCGCGGTGGCGCGGGCGGCAGGTACTCGGCGCGCGCTGTTTCGCCATAAATCGTGGCTTTCTAAACGAGAAAACGTAATGAAACGCCGTGCATTTTCTCTAGGCGGCGGCATCACTCACCTACCACGTGGATACGGACGTAAATGTAAATTAGACTCAGTTTGCCGCACGTAGTCTTGCATTTGGACCGGCCGTAGGCGGGCTGTTTTAGTCATACCTACCTACTTTAGGACATCAGTAGTAACTAATATTGAAGCACGATGAAAGCACCCTGCCTTCCTGATTTAAGAACATTGAAGTGTGAATAGAATAGAATAGTGGGACATTGGGAGAGTTAGACGACCTTCGTTTTCTATAAAATAGTTCAACTGAATAAGGAAAAATATAAGTAGGTGATATGTTTATAATATGTTCATATCCTCATTTGCTTTGAATTTTTTAATCGATCCAAATATTTTTCTCTGCAACTGACAGCTTTTCATGACACCTAAAGCTTCCACCTGACCTGTAAGAAATCGATTTTTTTTAAAGAAATAAATAGAGTAGTATATGTCATTGTCAAGGTTACTTATTATAAATTTCCTTATCACCACAAGAAAAATATTGTAAAAACTAACATGTAAATTTTAGTTTCTATATTACTCGAATTAAATTATTTAATCTAAAATATTATTATACAATAATTACAAATAAATAAGTATTAAAAAAATATTTGAATCACACAATAAATAATTATAACTGTCATGATAATCCGTCCAGTTTACATTTACATCTTCCAGTTGAAAACTTGATAACAATGTAAATTTCAGTTACGTTAAGATACTTTTAGGGCGACTTAAGCCAAGAGCTACAGAAAACAAATTACAAATCATCTGCCCCCGCCTACCCCTCGCGAAGACGCCTCCCCCTCGCCCTCCGCGCCAAATGACTCAGTTAGAGCTAAATTGCTCCAGAGCAGCAGATTGCCGCGCTTCCAGCAAAATTTCCTTTGGATTTAAATTTCGAACTGCGTTATTGTTGCGTTCCGTTCCTAATGAAATACTATCGATTTGAACTGAACCGTTTGATTCGATTTAAGACATCGATTCAATAGTACCAACCTATTAGTGTTACGGTAATTTGAACTATATTGGCATGTTCTATTTTAAATTAAGAATACTTTTTTCTAACCTTACTAATATTATAAATCCGAATGTTTGTGAATAATGAATGGATGGATGTTTGTTACTCTTTTACGGAAAAAACTACTAAACGGATTTTGATGAAACTTTACAGTAATATAGATTATACATTAGAATAACACATAGTATATAAATTTTATGTGGGTGGCACCGCGGCCACAGCTAGTTTTACATGAAATTGCGTACTACTAGTTATTGTGAAATTTTATACATTTTTTTTCGTATTTTTTTCAACATATCTCATATAAATATTCGGTTGGGTGCCTCGTGATCTGTATACGGGTTATATCTATTTCAGACACCAGTTTCCCACAGCAATTGATTGTAATAGTAAATTTGTTCAAACATACTACATGTTTTTATTGATATCCATGTTTGTGAGTAGAAATAAATAATAATTATTATTATACATAAAATAAGCGAGAGTAATAATTATATTATTAAATGTAGGTACTGAATATAGCTATATGAATTCTCAATTAATAGAGATAATAAATATAGGTATATTTTTAACAGACTAATTTTTAATCGTATTCTAAAATACTCAACATGTATACGAGAAACTAAAGAATTAAATAAAAATAATTATGTACACCTTACATATACATATACAGGCTGATACTGAAGCATTTTACAGGTACAACAATTTTAAAAATAATTAGATATATTTATCGGGTTTGTCCAATACAAATTTATACTATTTAATAATATATAAGTTTAGGTATTCTATATTTAGACAGAAAATAAATGAATCCCCTTTGTATTTGTACCAAAAACGAACCACTTTAGATCGGCACCGCAGGCATTCGGCAGCGAGATATTCGGTAACTCACTGTCACCGTCCTTACCATTTCTTCGTCGTCATTAGTCGAAACGGCACCCATTCTGAGGCCCATTTAGATAAAATGTCAGAGATTTGAACGAAGATTCCCTCCCCCCCTACGCTTCGCCCGGGCGTGCCCCCCCCCCCTCCGCAAGTAATGACTCGCGAAGATTTTCGCAAGGGTGCAAATGTTTGTATAGGGTGCGAATTTATGTTCCTCGGTGTTTCTTGCGCTATTTCCTTATTTAATTGTTTCGTATAATTATGCCATTTTTCTTTTGTTGTTATTGTAAATGTAAATTACGTATATATATTTAATTTTGTGGGTAGATATTTGGAATGTAAGTACGTTTAACAATTTTGTTTAGAGGCATTATTAGTAATAGGAATTCTAAGTCTAATATAATGTGCAAAGTTATAAGTTAGAAGTGCTTTTTTTATTTCTGTGGAATGCCTGCTTTGTTACTTTAGTACTTTATTTATTTTTATCCATAAGCTATAAGTACAGACAAAAAAAGGTTTAAAATGTTTAAAGTTTTTAAAAGAAATGTTTAAAATTACAGATTTCGCTAGGCTATGCATTAGATTAACGATTAAAGACGTTTTCACGTCAGGTTAAGTCGTAAATATCGAACCTAACCTTCAAACTGAACCCAAAATCTTACAATAAATACATTTTTAATAGTATTGAGTTTGATATTATATAGCAATAACCGTCAGTTAATCCTATATATTATCTGTACAAAACTTAGTTTCATTTCAAATTAAACAGCGCTGGTTAATTTGTTGGACAAGAATATAATATATTAAAAAAAACTATAAATTGATTGCTTTTTTTGGTATTTTCCTTACATTTTGTACAATAGCAGCATAGAAAAAACTACTAATAGATACTGGTAGGTAGTAAATAAATAATTTAATAAAACAAAAAAAACATTTGATTCCTAATTTAAATTTAAAATACAACCTGTATACATGTAACTCTTACAAGCAATGTATTGTAGAATTCGTTCGCTTATCTTTAACCCTTAGACGCTGCCGAGCAACCCCGCACTTTTATAATGCATTATTTAGAGAAAGGGAGGTTGGGGTAAGATGCACACAGCCAGATTAAACACACACGAGAATACAGTCGTATTTTGCCCGTGTTTTGTTTTGCTTGTAATTATGTTGAGTCGTTAATTATATTATGAATAATACATTGTATTATCCACATATATATAGGTACTTGTATTAATATCTAATAATAATATTATAAACGCGAAATTTAGCGAGTATGGATGTTTGTTTCACGCAAAAACTACTGAACAGATTTTGATGAAACTTTATAGTAATATAGTATATGCATCAGAATAACACATAGGCTATATTTTTTTATTAAAATTTAATAGGATAAAATAGCGGGCACATCTTGTATCTAATAATATCGTTTTGTAGAAGAAGGTATACATTTAGTGTAATAATAATATAGAGTAAAGAGGGAGGTGTTGTTAGTTATGGGGACATCTTCACGCTCATCCTATCATCTTCCACTTTTTCTCAGCGTGCGTTTACCGCCCTTGCAAGAGGGACCATTCCATTAGGTAACCAATTAAGAAAATAATCTAGAACGTAATAAATTCGTCATCGTATGCATTTTATATATTATACTACTAGTAAACAAAACGGCATAGAGGTACTCTTGAAAGTCAGTCTGAATTATAGATGTCGGTTTTTGACATTTTTCTTTTTACCTTTTTCTAAAGTTACTAGAACAGAAAAAGGTAAAAAGATATTAATATTGTTCAACACTATTAGTGACAAACTTATTAATTTTACATCGAACCATAGTCGACATTATAAAAGCTTATTCGATTTAGTCTTGACAGTCTTTTAAAAGCTCCTACGATGCAAAATAGAATTGAATTGAAATCAATTTTGAGATTGGTTTCAAGATTATATCAAAAAGGTTTATTAATTTAGAAGAAGTCAGTAGTATATCTAGTTTTTAGTTTGATCTTATAGGAATACTTTATTTACGTTAAAATATTTATATAGCATTTATATATCATTATTTTTTGTTATATAGTACCTACATCATAACCTAATCTTCAAACTAAAATATTCACAAATTATTATAGCATAAATTACAGGTATATGAGAAGATTCTAATTGATTCTAACCGATAGTATAAAAGGTAAAGTAAGTTTATTATGTTTAACTAATCATCATGCAATAACATTTCTGGTAGAGGCCATAGACAACTTTTTTATTCTAGACAACCATAGTCACGCGGTCAGAATCGTAGAGTTATTATAAAATAATTAGATTTTTTATCCTGCTAAAATTTTTGTCAAACAATAGAGTAGATAGTAAATCAGATCACGGCAAATATATATATAATATCAGTGAAGGAGAACTAGCCGACCCGCCGCCGCAAATTATCGACCGCACGGAAGCGACCGCGTATAGTTGCGTTCAAAAACTGCCGGCCCTTTTCAATTCGTTTAATAATACTTACTACACGCACACAACGCTAACCCCACTCCCCCCTCGCAAAAACACCCCGCGCCTTGGGGCAATTCTTCAAAGGGTGAAAAAACCCCGCTCTACCCACCCAACCCACGGCCGCTGGAACCCGCCTTAACGCGATTCTTGGGTTAAAAAAGGGGTGGATACTTAGCAACCAACAAGAATAGACGCAGAGGGGATTGATTTTTGTCCCCAGATTCGAATTACGACGTTCGGTTTAAATTTCGAACACGTTTTCGTTGGGTTGGTAGTTGAATGTGTATACGTAGTTAGTTCCATATTTGAATACGTAATGTTTTTTTTTGTGTAAATTAAAAGCACCTTGGTAGGTACTTATTTTTATTCTTTTTTTTCGGATTGAATTGTGTTATGTGCCAGTTGATATATTTTAATTAAATTTTAGTTACAAGAAAGTAGGTTGTATACTTTATTAGAATCGTTTCTTTCAAACTTAACCTAAAAATATTCTTTCTTTTTTAAAAAGCACGCTTTTTAATAATATAGGAACATTAATTAGCTACAGTAACCTAGTGAATTTATTACCATTCAAGTAGGTATGGATCATATAGGTACATATAAAGTAGGTAGATATATTAATTGGTATTGTCTATTTGAATTTCATAATATAATAGATATATCTATTATATTATGAAAATACTAAAACTATTTAGGTATATAGAATTTCTTGTAGGATCTTTAACAAGAATACTACTAAACAGCAAAGTGTGATATCTAATATAAATAACTCTGTTTTACCTGAACGTTCGCTTCACCATTAAATTTGTTTCAGAAATAAATGCTGAAATAAGAGCGAAGTCTTATCTCATAAAAGTACTTACTTTATATCAAATTTTACGTTCGGCTAAAAAGCTTATCCGAAAACCGTTACTCACACTATGAAACTATATCTACACACACAAATAAAAATCACCCTGCAGTGTTCGAGCGGAACGTACACAGACAAAAAACCTTAACTAGTCACCCCCGTCCACCCCCGCCCGGGGGAGGGGGCCCTCATATCCTTGCAGAAATTTTGTTTACTTCTCTCTCGGCAAGGAACCGGGGTTCCGGAATAGAGGAAGCGTCGACTCGTTTGAAATAGGAACACGCCGGGGATTGGTTTTGCGTTCCAAGTTTGAAATTGTCTGCAATGTATTTATTTTAACTTTTTAATTTTTTATTCGTTATTGTATACCTGTCATTTTTTATTATTAAATGTTATAATTTTCGACGATTACTAATACTCTACGTATTTATGGAGTTACATTGAAAAGAAATAGGGTAGCGCGTGATCTTGTTGCCCCAAAAACTGTTTAAATTTCTTGTAACAACTATCTCTCTTTATATATAAGCTGACACCAGGCAGTTTTTGTGACCTTTATGTTTAGTTTAAAATGATTAAAGAATATACTTAGTCACTTTGTAAACAATGTAGGACAAATAAATGCATGTTGATACAGAATCATTCCAACCATATAAAATCTATCTACCCTATTTCACATGAGGTTTAAATATACTATGCTAAATTATTTTATTAGTTATCAAAATATTTATTATAGTTTTTCTATAAAATTATCCTAAAGTCAAATTCACTCTAGCGATCGAGGCGTAATATTAAAACTCGTGCCTAGAATACGTAGACGCCTCAATTCAAACTTGAATTTAAACATAGAACGTCGTAATCCAAGTTTCGTTTGAAAATTAGAGCGAGTTGGCGCGAATTAAATACAATATGGCGGGTTGGGTGCGTTCGGAATTTGAAAAATATATATTTTCTTATTGTTATTTTGGCAATCTTAGATTTCAGAAAACAAAGCAAATATAAATATATTAAGAATATTAAAGTTAATAAACTGCTCTGATTTACTCATATTTTGTATTTCCAAATATATATTTTATTTCTAAATATTTACATAGTTTGATAATACAGAGTTTTAGATTTAACTAGCTGACCCGCGTAACTTCGTCTGCTTCACAATCATTATATTTCGCCCAATTTATGCAAGCCCTTTTAAATGCCTAGGTGTTATTTTGATGTATAAGCTATATTATTGTAAAGTTTCAATATCCATTTAACATACATACATACTCACAAACTTTCGAGGTTACAATATTAGTAGGATAATAAACGAATTCAAAAAGACATTTATTACTAACTCTTAAATAATCTTTTTTGATACAATAAATAAAGGTTAACGGAAATATTTTGCATAGAAATAAATAATGAATCCGTAATTACGGGCACAAAAGCACTTTGTAACACAATATAGGTATCCTAAAACTATATTTAGTATATTTACATTTAAGAGTACTACCTCCAAAGGCACACAAAGAGACGTTCGTTTGGGAGGCGCACCTGCCTCGAGAAATTTTCATGTCCCAACTTACTTGTAATTAACAAAATACATTCAGAACTTGTAACTAGATTTAAATAGTAACGCCACTGGTGCGAGGAAAGTAGCGGTGTGCTTGTCGATAAGATATCGATAAATTACGAAATTTAAATAAAATTAATAATAATATAGTAACTAATAATAATTATGGTAATCGATATAATTGTGGTATATTTATCGAAACATTTTTGTGAAAACAATTGTACGTGTAGATAAGGTAATTATATGTGACCCATTAGGAGAACCTGCTAGAGCCATCACAAATATGTAATGGTGTGTGGTGCTGTTCATGAATGAACGAATGAAAATTATTTACTGTTCTCTCTTCCTCACATATTTGGATCTTTGTAATTCCACTGAAATAAAAAAAAGTATAACGATAAATTTACCCAAAAAGGTCAGTTCAGACAGAAATAGTAAAAAACTTTATTACCTATTCACTAAATACTTTCTAATAGAATTAAATATTTCGTAAATAAAATAAACAATTTAACATATCGTCTCCATTTATTTATTTTTAAAATATAATACATTAGAAATGTTATAAGTAGCGACTGTCCAGTATTCATCGATAAGATCAACCTAAATTTATCGTGTCTCGCCATCACTACTCGCTATACAAAGAGACACTAAGAAATTATGTATTCCCCTTAGCGTAGTTTCGGCTCAACTTTATTGAATTTGTTCCGAGGCGTTCGGAGTCAGATGCAGTACTTTTGTCAGGTGTTCGTGATTTGAATACTGCCTTCATAATTTTCTTCGTTGGAAACGGTAAACTCCTGCACCGCCATTTTGATTTTTGGTGCATTCCAAATTCAAAATTATGAATACATTAATTTCAATAGACGTTTATAGTACAACAAAGTTTACAAATATAGCTGTACCCGCGACTTCGTTCGCGTGGAATAATGATTTTGGAAAACATAAAATATTTAATAATCTAACCCAAGCGCATGTCCTTTCTCAGGATCTGAACTATCTGTGTACCAAATTTAATTTAAATGGGTTCAATAGTTTTGACGTGAAAGTGCGATAAGTTCCCATTTATAATATTAGTAAGAAATTTACTAAAACTTTACTTAATAAAATTGTTTTGTAATTTTTATACAAAAAAATATAGCTTAAGTGAATAAGTATACTTTATTGTTAGAACGTATCATAAATATTTTAAACAAAGCAGACAGAGTTACTTTCGCATTTATAATATTAGTAATGATTTGTATTGAATACTAAATATGATATTAATTCGAGTACCTCTGCACTTCTTAAGGTCGGCTGGTAGAGAATGCTCTTAGCATTAAGCCCGCCTATTGTACAAAATTCAATAAAGTTTTAATAAATAAATAAAATATATTTTCTGTAATTTTGTAAAAAAATTACTGTTTTTATTCAATTAAACTAGTAAAACTTATTATCAAAGTGAGTAAGTAAACTTTATTGTTAGAACGTGGCATAAATATCTTAAACAAAGCGTAATTACGCGGTACGGAGTGCGTAATTTATGGTCCCGCGCCTCGGAACGACACTCTTATCTCGCGTGGGGAACTACAGAAATTAGCTGTCGAATTAATATCGAGCAATTAAATTTCCTTTTCGCAATTGGTATGCGCAAATAATAGGTACTGTTTGTGATCGCAAATAGCTATATTAAAATTATAAAATTCAAATTTGGAACGCCACGCCTGATACATCGATGTTGTTTTGTTTAACTTTATATACCTAATATATATTTTTTCACTTTTTCTCGAACATTCCGTGGCGTCACTATTAAATTCAGTGTACAATAAGTTCTAACCATAATTTAAAAATATAAAATTCAAATTTGGAACGTGACGTATGGAACATTGAAGTTGTTTTCTTGTTTTGTTTAATTTTATATAAGTACAATTTTCACTACTTCTCGAACATTCCGTGGCGTCACTATTAAATTCAGTGTACAATAAGTTCTAATCATATTTTAAAATTATAAAATTCATAATTGGAACGTCACGCATGGAACATCGATGTTGTTTCGTTTAACTTTATATACATTTTTCACTTTTTCTCGAACATTCCGTGGCGTCACTATTATATTCTTTGAACAATAAGATTTAACCGATTTTGTACTAAAAATTCAAATTTGGAACGTGTTGGAACATCGATTTTTTTAACTTTATATACATTTTTTCACTTTTTCTCGAACATTCCGTGGCGTCACTATTAAATTTAGTGTACAATAAGTTCGAACCATATTTTAAAATTACAAAATTCAAATTTGGAACGTCACGCATGGAACATCGTTGTTGTTTTGTTTATCTTTATATACATATTGTCACTTCTTCTCGAACATTCCGTGGCGACACTATTAATTTCAATATTATAACAACTTAAACATATAGCCCAAGAGCCCACGACGGCCAGACATACGTCATATTAGTAAACGTGAAAGTTCTTGTATGTGTGTCCCCAACACAGGTAAGAACGATCCCCAAACATGAAACCTGGATCGTGGTTCCTTTGGCAGGTAACAGGTAACAAAAGTGTAAAATATTTCATATCAAATTCGTTAGTCTAAAATGGCATGGTGTAATGACGTTGTTTTAATTGAAATTAATATTTTATTTTATTGTACATAAATTAAAAGAATTTTTATTCTTATTATCGTTTGTTTGTTATCTTTTTTACAAACCTGCGTAAGTTTTTTGTTTCTATATTTTAATTTTTATTACTACGTAAGTTTTTAAACTAGTTTATAGATCAGTGCGTAAATATTGTGTAAAACGAATACAGTGTTTACTAAAACGCGAATGTTTAAGTTACGTTTAGTTTGCTGTATAATTAAATCAATAACAAACGTATTCGATGTGCGAATTTCTATAACAGACTAAGGGACTATTCGCTCGTATATAACAGAGTCGTATTTGGGATTACAAGACATATGTTGAAATTGATAAAACAAGAGACTGCTGGTGGGATTGTGGTTTTTCTTTTAACATTTTAAAAACTAGGCTTTTAAGTAAAAGGTAAAATGTAATGTAAAAATAGACAATATTTGTGTTATATTTATAGAAGGGCCTAGAAGATCTACATTTAAAAAAAATTGTAACTATTGAAAATGTTCACGAATCTAAGAAGACACCTTTGAAGGACATTTTTCTCAGTTTACCTTAGCTATATGTTGACTTATATTTACCTACATGCTACATACAACAGTTTTTTACGAAAATTCTAAATCTAAATAAACTTTGGTTAGTTTGCTTTATTGGAACTTTGTTAAATTTATATCTGACCGTTGTTAATAGAAGAAAATATGTTTCAGGTCTAGATCAGTTTCAGGTCTGGACCTGAAACATTTACATTGTGAGTCTTTTACCAATGTAGTATATAACTACATACTAGCTGTACCCGGGACTTCTTCCGCGTGGAATTTAACTTTATTTTTCTAAAATAAAAGTAGCCCAAGTTACTATTTATTACATTAGCTGCCTGTCAATAAATGTCCCGTCAAAATTGGTCCAGCCATTTCAGAGATTATCCGGAACGAACAGACAGACAAAAATTGTAAAAAATGTTATTTTAGTGTAAGTATTTATATTCATACGAATGTAGTCAAAAACAGTTATTTTATTTATATGTATAGATTTCTCTATAGTTACACTGCAGATTAAACGAATAATTAATATATCATATAAAATATATTTTTGTACTGAGTCCGTCCCCTGCCAACCGGGTCGGTAAATATAAATTGGGATTCATATATTTTAGTGCGGGGGGTAAAGGGGGTTTGAAAGTGTTTTGAAAAGTAGTTCAGTGGTGGCCTAATTCCTTTAGTTTTACTGCCTTTTTGGGCGCTTTTTAGCTCCGTACTCTCGTCGGGTGTTTTATAAGGGTTCGTGTTTGGTTAGGCCGACCTTTTTTAGCCTTTCGGGACCGTATAGTTTTAGTTTGTCCGACGTAAAATTGTGCGAATTACGTTCGGAAAGTTCTTTTGTGAGTGGGCCGTTTTTCGAACTATTTTAATGTGTTTTATCGTTTTTGGACGTGTTGTTTTAGGGTTGATAGTTTTGTAGGTACTTATTATTAATCTTTATCCATATGTGTAATAAAAACATAAATGATAGCTGTCTGTACATTTAATATAAGATAAAATTGTTATTGGAGGATTTCGTTAACTTAAACTCTTTAACAATAATTGTTTTGCTTTGCATGAATTGTTAGAATTTAAGTATGTTTGTGCATGCTAATCTCAGAAACGGCTTAACCGATTATGGTTCTATTTTACTAAGGTATTAGAGTAACCTTCATTTAAAATTTTGATGAATATTTTACGCCAATCGGTTTGCAAACAAAAAAAATCGCGATGTGGCGAAAATTCTTAATGACAAATGTTTATTTGTATGTTTGTTTGTCTTAAGGTAACAAATGAAGCGGCTGCAGGAATTAGAATGAAATTATTACAGAATATATTTTTATATTGTAGCCCAATATATATAAAGCTGTGGTATATATTCCTTTAAATGGATAAATAATTATTTTTATGGGGTGAAATAAAATAACAAATATAATGTATATATGTTTTATTTATTGCTATTTTTTGAACCGCGTGGAGGTCAATCTGACGTGGTATATTGCTAGTAATGGGGTCATTAGTACACATTAATTAACGTCCAAAGTGGACTAACAGTTTACCACAGCGCCTTACTTCGCGGGTTCGATTCTCGTGTATATCTGAATCTGAATATCTTTTTTTAGTTCTTAGATTTATTTAGGGACTTTTATCATAATATAATATTGCCAGTCTCATCGTCGTAATGTCTTCTATGTTTATTATATATTAATTATCTTAATTTTTGCTTTTATTAGGTTACATAAATAATTAAATATAATGTCACTTCACTATAAAGTAACGATTTTCTCACTATCCCTCTTTATCTTATAACTGTTCAAGCTTCTAGTATATTTTGCTACAGGCTAGTATTATGAGAGCATCTTGACCCAAAGTTAACTTTAGTATTTACGAAAAAACAAGAATGAATAAATATTTATTCAATGCTTTTTAGTTACAGTATAAACAAAAAGAAACAAATAAAGATAAAGTAAAACAAAATGTATATATAATTTAATTTAATATGTAAATTTAAAATAAACATTTTTTACATATACATAGCCACTGAAAAAGTTCCACTCAGCTTTGTAAATATGTTTTTAAAAATGCAATATTTATGTATATCAGTTGTCTAGTACCTACCCGTACACAAGCTCTACTTAACTCAGGAATAGATGGCGCTGTGTGAACTGTCCTTAGATATTTTTACTATAGCTAACAATTATATTCTCTTAGTAATATAATAGCAATGCATATAGGTGGGGTATTATATAATAATACCTCTGGACAATTCACACATCATCTAGTCTTAAGGTAAGCAGAGCTTGTATTAGGGGTACTAGACAATTGATATAAATACTTAGATACTCTTTTTTGTAAATACATATATAATGTACATAGAAATCATCGAAACCGGTACTAACAATCATACTTATGAATACAAACGTTTGTACCGTGCGAGGAGTCAAACCTACGACCATTGCATAGGTTATTTTATTTTTCTAATGCTGTGGGCCTCAGCTGACCTTTACCGGACGATTCGATGATTGGTTAGATTTTGCTAAGTATACGAAACAAGTCGCGGGTAATACATAGCTCAATATGAGTTTCCTAGTTCTAATTGAATTTAGTTTCAGCTAAATATTTCTAACTATCCCCTATCGAAAAGATTTTCACAAAATTAATTAACGGACCCCGAAATGAAGTTGAAAAATTGATTAAAGCTCGTCGAGACCGCATTGCTACGGAGTTAGTTCGTACCTACGCGGAAACGTCAAAGTTTCGCGAGCGGGGCCAGGGGGCCGGATGGGGGCCGGGAGACAGAAAAGGGGGCAAAAATGAACCGCGCCGAAGACGGATCGGCGAAGTTTAAATTTGAAACTCGACGAGTTGATGGGATTCTTTCTGCTGTTACAATTTTCAATATGGCGTCATACTTTGTAATTATAATATATATGTTATTATATTATTAAAGCAATTTTTTTTTAATTAGTAAAGTTAATGAAATGTGTAGTTACTTGGTATTATTTATTAAAGCCAACATTTTTTTCTTCATAATAATTATAAAACCTATACGATAATTATAAGGCTGAAAATTAATACTTATTTATATATTAATTTATCTTCTTTGCAAATAGATACTTAATATACCTACATATAAATAATAATAATAATCTCAGGACAATTCACACAGCGCCATCTAGTCCCAAGTTAAGCTAGCTAAAGCTTGTGTTACGGGTACTAGATAACTGATACAAGTACATAGATCTTTTTTTTCGTAAATACATATTATACATAGAAAACACCCAGACCGATTCAAACAATCATACTCATGAATACAAATGTTTGTGCCGTGCGAGGAATCGAATCCGCGACCATCGGACGTAAAGCGGTGTGCTAGACCGCTAGACCACCGAGGTCGTCGGTCGCCGTGTATTGTACGGAAATCGAATCTGCAACCAATGGAAGTAAGGTGGAGTATTTTTTTTATAGATAAGAGAATGATGGACCTGTCTAAGCTAACGGTATACGCTGGATACCAGTGAATGATGACAAGATAACTATAGATTCAGGTCAGCTTTCTAGAAGAATCCACGACCTTTATGGTACATTGCTAGAAATGGAGTCACTGTTACTCAATACTAACAGTCCTCTGCCCTCTAAGGAGAAATATTAAACTACTAGACCACGAAAGTTGTAAAACTTTATTATATACAATACTAGCTGTGCTTGCGGTTTTACCCGCGTAAAATTTATAGCCTATGTGCTATTCTGATATATAAGCTATATTATTGAAAGGTTTCATTAAAATCTATTCAGTAGTTTTTGCGTGAAAGTGTAACAAATATTATTCAATCCATTTATTCAATCATACTCACGAACTTTCGCTTTTATAATATTAACTAGCTTCTACCCGCGGCTTCGCTAGTATCCATTAAATATATTTTTTTAAATGAAATGTATGACATAGGATACATTTTATTTAAAATAAAAGAATAGAATGATAAAATAATCTAATAATAGAATGATCTAATACTTCCAAGACTATGTGTACAAAATTTCATGATGATCGGTTCAGTAAGTTTTGCGTAAAACGCAAAAACTAGTGAACAAACATCCCTACTTTCACATTTATAATATTAGTAAGGATTTTCGACAATATTAATATTGAGGTATACAGTTATAAAATTCAGTAGGCACTGAGTACAAAGTGCAATCTCTTAATCTTAATTTCCCGCGCGATTGACACTGGCTGCATGTAATCCGAACGCCATCTTGTACTTGTTCCAAATTCAAAATGAAGATTGCCATATCTGCATAACGTCAGTTGCACTTGCACCGCAGACAAGTTCGTCATTGTGTGTTTGAGGACGGAATTGATATTCGGAACTTTCTAGAAATTTTTATTTCAAACGGAACGATTTTATATTTGGAATTACCGTCGAATGTAGTACAAACTAGCGAATAATTGAAATTCATTTTTCATTAATTATTGTAATGATTTAGAATGATAATTTTTAATTAATGATTAGATTATTCTTCATTTCGGCAATTATTAAAAAGGAATTTGAAGGTTATGTAATAGCTTATTTAAGTCATTCAAATTCATAATCATTTATTCATTTTAGCCGCTTATGAATATCAAACCTTTTTGTATTATAATTTTTTCTTTACCGTCCGTTAAATCGACGACTTCGACGTTTTTTTTTATTAATGATTATGATCATTAATTAAAAATTGCTATTGTAATACCAATCTTATTTATTTAAACACTATGACTAATGGTATATAACCGTTACCTACTTACAGTCAGTATATAGATTCTGTTCTACGACATAGGTCTACATTATGTAGTTAGAAAAATTCATATTAGACTACTAGTTACTTACCCGTGACTTTATCTGTGTTTTTTTAGACAAAAGATAGACTATGTCCATACTGGTAATATAATCTAACATCAAGTTAAATTTTAAATAATCGTTAAGTCGTTTAGTTGTGAAAAATAACAGACAGACACATTTTCGGATCTATAATATTAATCTAGATAATCGGAGGTAACCATAAGTTTGTGAGTATGTTTGTTGCTCTTTCACGCAAAAACTACTAAACGGATTTTGGCGAAACCTTATAGTAATATAGCTTATGCATTAGAATAACATATAGGCTATATTTTTTATTGAAATTTAACACGGATGAAACCGCAGGCACAGCTACTGTTTAATACAACGTTGATAGTTAGTTAGTTATGACAACACCTACCTCCAAACAGGTATTTTCAAAGTTAACGTACTTCAAACACGTACAACACACAGTAAGGCAAAACTCTCGAAACAAAGGATGGTAATTGAAAATTCTATCAAAACTTTCCCCGACTTGTGTACGAGGAAACTTAACTCGCTGTTGTCTTATTAAACATTTACTTACAACGTTTTGTTAGATTGATTTCTATTTGTAAAAAAAATATATTTTAACCACTTACGTGTTATTTTGACGGCCTCGGTGGTCTAGCGGTTTAGCACACCGCTTTACTTCCAATGGTCCCGGGTTCGATTCCTCGCACGGCGCAAATATTTGTATTCATTATTGTTTTTATCGGTCTGGGTGTTTTCTATGTGTATTATGTATGTATTTACAAAAAAATATATATTAAAGTATTTATATCAGTTGACTAGTACCGTGGGACTATATCGCACTATGATATTGAGGCTGTTATAAGAAAAATGATATATATATGTATATAGGGGACAACAACGCACACATTCTCATATACCCTGGTATTTTAGGTACGGAATTACCATCAGATTGGCCGTATGCTTGTTGGTCTCCATTATGTTTTAATAAAATATAATATTTATATTTTATTATATAATATAATAAAATATAAATATATCCATACTAATATTAAAAAAATCATACAAAAATTTGAAAATGTGTTTATCTGTCTATTTGTTAACTTATCTTCCTCATAATGAATCATAATAAAATTTACCTTCAACATATATATTCTTACGATTGTTGTAGAAATGTGTAATAAAACAATTTATAAAGGGAAAAATTAATTAATATAATAATAGTAGAGACGACATATATATATATTAATGTGCCATTTATATATAATTTTGATTAGAGAATACAAAGAAATAAAATATATTAATATCGAAAGAGTTTCTCAACAATATAGAGTCTATTTCATGTATAAAAACGCAGACAAAGTCGCAGATGAAAGCTAGTGTACGTTATACGTATAATAATATTATAATATCTCAAGTCGCGCAATACAAGCATTCAAAACAAGCTGGAGTTAATTTAAATTTCTATTAAAACTTGGCACTCGCGGCGCGCACTGTCAAAGGCAATCACAATGTTTTATGTACACAATAAAGCTCTATTTATTATTCCTTATGCTATAATGAGTACAAGAAACGTATTATGTACCAGTTAAATATATAAACCCCTATTTACATGTTTACTTATCTTATTTCTTACTAGCTGCAGCCGCGACTTCGTCCGCGTGGAATATAACTTTATTTTTCTAAAATAAAAGTAGCCTAAGTTACTCCTTATTACATCAACTACCTGCCAATAAAAGTTCCGTCAAAATCGGTCCAATGTTATTTTTTGGTGTATTTACCGTATTTATATTCATATGCATGTATTAATAAACGGTTATTTCAATATTAGAAACAGACACTACAATTTTATTTATATGTATAGATTAACATTATAAACGCGAAAGTTTGTGAGTACCTATGGATGGATGTTTGTTACATTTTTACAATTTCAAGCAAAAACTATTAACTAGATTTTCATGACACCACATTGTTACACAGAAACGTGTAACTGTAAAGTTTCATCAAAATTTAGTCAAACGTGAAATGTTACAGTAGTGTAGCTTAGCTTATACATCCGATTAACATTGGTTATAAATTTCATAGGGGTGCAGCCGCGGACACAGCTAATGTTGTAGCTGTTCACAATATTTTATGTACACAATAAAGTTCTATTTATTGTTCCTTATGCTATAATGAGTACAAGAAACGTATTATGTACCAGTTAATTATATAAACCCCTATTTACGTGTTTACTTATCTTACTAATATCACAGATAATATAATATAACGAGTGCTGCTTGTAATGACTGCTCTGACTACGACTGATTTCCTCTTATTAATTGTCAATTTTAGTCATAATATATTTTTTTTAGCTTTTTTAATTTTAGGTTCTTAACCAGTGTAGTATTTAATTGAATTAGTGCTAATTGGTGGTTTGTATTCACACACTAAAACTTAAAAATGTAATTATAAACGCGAAAGTTTGTGAGTAATTGTGTGTAATTGATGAAAGTTTATAGTAATAGAATGGAAAATAATTAAAAGTAATATTCAAATAAACTTTAGCACTTTTGAATAGTCATAGTTATTCTTCTTTTAATCTACCGCTCATTTGGAAAGCTGTATCATCACAAAAAGAAGGAGCAAGAAACTTGTGACCGAAACCGAAGAGCTGGCAGCTACCTTGGACAAAGAATTAGTCTAGCTATTCAAAGAGGGAACGCTGCCAGTATCTTCAGAACGTTGTCTAAAGGGACCCCTTTTAATAATTTTAGTCATAATATTTTTTTTTTAAGCTTTTTAATTTTAGGTTCTTAGTTGTACAATTAGCTTATGTAAATACTAGTAATAAATTTAAATCATTGTAAGTTCACATTTATTATTCATCACAAAAAGAATGAGCAAGAAACTTGTTTGCTGCTCTATAGTAATATTACTTACTAACATAGCTTATACATCTGAATAAGGCTATAAATTTCACATACACACAACTTTACAGTAGTATAGATTATAGATCAGAATAATGCATAGGCTATTTTCACGCGGAAAAAAGCGCGGGCACAGCTAGTATTTATATTAATCATAGTATAAAATAAAGTCGCTTCAACTGTCTGTTCGCTTAGATCTTTTAAACTACGCAATTATTATTAAATCAAAATACAACTAAGAAATCGAGACGTTTAGAGACTATATGTTATGCAGACGACTTCGTACTAAGTCTGTCTCATTAAAATCTTCGCGTCATTTGCAATTTCCTTTAGAATAAAACTTTTTCCCCCCGCAAATTAGTTTTGGAGCCTCGAATTACGGATTGTAATTGAATTTTCGTTGAGTTCAAAAGCCCCGAGTGGCTGGCTGAATGGCGCGCGAAAATTCAGTTTTAATGAGTTTTCTTTAAGTTAATAATTTTAAATAATAATACACTTGAAAAGTACCTAATGGATATTATATAAATTTATAAAAGTATAAATATATAATTATAAATAATATAACGGTACATTTGACATATCATAAGCGTCTGTAATAGACTTACATGAATACAGTTATTTTGAATTGAATTGAATTATTACAAATGCGAAAGTTTGTAAGTATGGATGATTGTTAATCTTCCTCGCAAAAACTTCTGAACGGATTTTGATCAAACTTTGTAGTAATACAGCTTGTATATCAGAAGAATATATAGGCACAGGGTCAGCCAGTAAAAGTATGTAGAAATCCATTATTCGATGGCCTATGAGGTTTAACAGTTTAGCACATTGCTTTACCTCAGATGTTCTAAGTATTTATATCAGTTACCTAGTACCCATAACACAAGCTGCGATACATACATACAAGTTGCGATGTAAATGAATAGAATATAAAATAAACAATATTTCTTAACATTAACTTCTTGTGACGTATAAACTTATAAAGGATTACCTTGTGGTTTAGCGGTTCGGCATGCTGCCTTGCTTCCTGATTGATCGCGAGATCGACTGTTTTTTAATAGTAATGTGAAACTACTAAAATACTACACAACCTAAATAGACAAATATGTAGCCTAAAAATACAAATTAAATAATTGAAGAATTTATTCAAACCAATATAAAATTATAACAATAACATGTTAAACGTAAAATTATATTACTTTATAAAAACTGTGTTGCAGTAATTTGCGGCCATCTCCAGGATAATATGTACATTTTAAATGAAAACAAATGAATATTACTTTTTATATTCTTTATTTAAAACACTATTTCGAGATAGACAATCTACATAAAATAAAAAATGCTATGTGATGTATGTATATGAGTATGTTTGTGCGTATGTGTGTAATTGTGTATGTATGTGTGTGCACGCATGTATCGTACCCGCGGGCGTTTTATGAGTATCTATTATTTTTTTTCTTCAGTCAGTTTTATGTGAATATATAATAAATACAGCAAATGTTTGCATGCCGAGAATCTAGGTCGCCCAAACTCCGTATCCTACGAGACGCGTAATATATGAATGTATTAATCTTAGTAAAATCATTAACGTCACAATACTCATTAATAAAGTCAAGGTAAAAGTAGCTCGCTCCTATTTTAACTTCCGCCCTAAACCGTACCTACTCGTATATCAAACTTTTGCGTCGTTGCGAAGACGGCGAAAATTTACATAAATTTACAAACGCCGGGAAATAAAGTAGAGCATAGTTCGCGCTCCACCCACAGAGAGGTAGCCAGGGGGCCGCGGGGGCGCGCTCGTTTTTCATGTTTAATTTTAACTTCGCAAAACTGGTGTTTTAATAAATGCTCGCTCGTCTTTCGTGTTCAGAATTTTATGCGCGGCCAGCAACCTTTTGGCGTTTCCAAATGAGAATTTCGCTTAATGTCGCTCCGGAGACGCAAGTTTTATTGTATATAATTAGTTTTCGTGTCGTTATTACGATGTTAGCGGTTGTTTTTTACGGTTTGTTTGTCTGTTGTGTATTATATATATGTAATTATGAAATTACAGGTAGGATATTTAGTAGTTGTCGTTTAGTAATGGTTGACTAGAAAAATAGATTTCAAAGTGTAGTAATTGTAGGTATATAAATTTAATACCTACCATTTCAAATTGTTGCATAAGCTTCAAATTTTATCTATAAATTAGGATGCTTAGTTAATATAGTAGCAGAGCAAAGACAGTAACCAGCACTGTTTAAAAATATTGTATATTTCTCTACAACTTTAACAAAAGTTATTTAGAAATAATAGTATCTACTTTTTTTAATAACTGTTCTTCACGTAGTATTACGTACTAGATAACAAATTTGTAAGAAAATATATGTATCTACATATATACATTAAACCAGACACGCGTAAGATTGTCTAAGCAAAACAAGATAGGTAATACCTACAATTAAAATCAGTAAATACATTAATATCAAAGGGGTCTACGTAGATGCGAACTAAGCTGTGAGCCGTAAAACAAGGAACGGAATATTAAAACCGGGCGTACGACGAACGCCATTAAAATGCGTAATTGCTGGATTAGACCGCCCAAGATTCCTCTATTTGCTTCTAAATAATGTTCAAACTGCCATACATCTCGCGCTAACCATAGAGTAAAAATGTTCTATACAATCAACAGTAGCAGTGCAAGAAATGAAACGTGTACTGGAACTATAAATTTAGTCTGTGGCATGTCCAAGATGGCGCGAGGTCCTAATTTGAACTTTGATTCGGCCTCGACGTGCTTCACATACGTCATGAGCGGAGGTCTCAAGATTAGGCGATTTAAAGCGGCTTTTTCGTATTTCGAAGCACGCCATCTCTGCGTTTTATGCCTTCAAACGTGGTTTCGGAGCGCGCTGCTGAATTTAAATGGATTAAGGTCGATTTAATTCATGTGATGTTATTTAAATTAGAAACGTGTTTGATTTCTTTTGTGAAATTGGGGTTTTTATTGCAGGAATTAGCTATTATGTTGGCATTAGGTAGGTATTACTTACTTTTGGGTTATAGTTAAAAAATATATATAAACTACATACAACGTGGTGTATAATATAATATATACATATCAATATAATAATACATAATACTTTATTTAGACAGTTATACATACGAATGAAATACGAGATGAGAGATACAATTAAAACATTCACGAAAAAAAATATCATTAAAATCTCGTTACAAATCTGTAGACAAAAAGTTCATTATCATATTACAGGATAATAAAGAGACCGCGAATGAAACGCCCCTCTGAATTTGTGAAACATGAAAAAACGACGCAAAAAACACCATACTAAAACATTCATAACGG
Organism: Achroia grisella; assembly: GCF_030625045.1. NCBI lineage: Eukaryota > Metazoa > Arthropoda > Insecta > Lepidoptera > Pyralidae > Achroia > Achroia grisella. The sequence continues at coordinate 3,614,909 of NW_026712590.1, forward strand.
GGTTGTAAAAAGTTTTCGCCACCACGCGGGGCGGAGAAACCCAGCCTCCCCTTCACAGTACATCTATAAATCTATATGACGTCATTAAGAAACCGGCGCGCTATCGTCTTGTGTATACCCATCCCTGTCGCCCCTACACTTTTTTCTACTAAAGCCTCGGCCAGAAAGAGTGAGGAGACGTCTTAAACGGAAAGAAAAGAAAGAGAGGTCGCTCCCTCTCTCACTCCGCGCCTTACAATGGAGAAAAGACGGTGGAAATTAAATAATACTTTGTCGTTTAAATTGAAATTGGGGGAGGTGGGGGTAGTTTGGAAAATTTTCGGGGGTTAGAGGTAAAAAGGTATTGATTTTAGTCGGAGATTAGGAGTTCGTGCTTTGTAGTGTTTTGTTATATTTTGCGGTCTTTGTTGTTGTCTTGCCGCGCGATTATGGGGAGCGTGACCGAATGATTCGATTATGAGTTTCCTTTGTGAAACTCGTGGTAGTCGGCCGAAATAGCATAATAAGATATCGTTAACATTGTACCTAATTTATTGACTTTATAAATTATTAATATCAAACGAATATAGGCCATTGTAGTGTTAAATCGTTTACGCACGACAGGGTTTTCGAGCTGATCTGCCGGGCCGATCTGTCGGCTCCTGGCAAATTGACACGTAACTAGGGTCGTAGGGAGAGTATGTTTATTTGTGACTGATTGAATCAAATACTGTCAGTTGTAGACATATAAAATGTCTAATATAGGTATATACTTTTTCATAATAGTTATTTTATATAGTATATTTATATATATATATATATATTTATAGTACTGTCGTAGGTTATTTTAAACCTCATTGAATATATGTAACTAGGTGTACTACTGTTGAATTGATCGCAATGTAAGAAAGGAACCATGGGAGATGATTATGCTTTGGATTTGTCTCGTTTGAATATATTCAAGTTTCATATTATCTTAACTCTTCGGCGATGGTAAACACCGTTAACATCGATTATTCTGAAAGTCACTTAAAAGCTCGTTCTGTATGATGTTACTTGGATTCTAATAAATTGGTTTAAGTCCAATATTATGTGTACAATGACAATTATACTTGTAGACAAAGAAAAAAAATCCTGTTAAATTATATGTATACTACATTTTCTTTACAAAAGCTAATATTATTTTCATTACATAATCCATAGTAAAAGCTCTGCTTTGTGCAGGACATAGTTGGAGCTCTGTGATTTGTGCTAGGTTATTATGATGAATACGTACTTACATAATACATATATATTAATAATTTGTATTGTAATACATAAATAAATAAAAAAAAATAGCAGTTACCTACAGTTTACTTTATCTACTCTATCAGTGATTCTATTTTCTTTTGTTACAGATTAAACCTGAATTCAACTTTGCTTAGTACGACCTCATTACTATCAGGATGTTGAGAAGACCAGTAGTTTTATAAGCAGCGACTGTTCTTGTTTGTTTTTGTTCGTAATACACGAGTATTACGAACAAGAAAAATGGTTTACACGAAATCTATTTCTCAAAATAAACAACTAGTAAGGATTTAAAATGTCAACTTTAAAAATAATAAAGTACAAACCCAGAACAAGTAGTCTCAACCTAACCAGAGCTTGTGACAGACAAAAATAAAACTTTAAGTACTAAGATTGATAATTAACCAAAAATGAGGATTAATTATAGATATTCTTGATAATCCTTGAAGGTATGAATAGTAACATATAAAAAATACACTTAGTTACGAAAGCCACACTTTTTTAAGTCGGTTAAATAAAGTACTATTTCTCCAATATTGAGAATACAGTAAAAATAAATATACAATGAAAGAAGAGGTCCTAAATATTAAGTGATATAGACGTGAAAAATGATAAATAAAATAAGGTTGGATATGAAATATCAACAGTTTTACTCGTATATAAAAAAAGATTAATAATATAAATAAAAATATAGCTGTATGCATTAAATGTTGTTTACTTGTATAATGTAGACTAAGTTCTCTCAATGAAGTTATAGGATATTATACTCGTAGTACTAGTAGAATACCGTTAGCGTAAATTAACATCTCGTACCCATGGGGCCTCTGACTACGGCTCTGTACTATAGAGATAATTTACTTACTTTAAAAAATATTTGCTAGATATTTTTAATTTATTAAAAAATCAACCGTTCACAATTTCCTCGACATTTCCATCGACATTGCAAAAAAAAAAAGTTATTTTAGAACATGGTCTGTAGTCTGTACAAATGAATTATACTGTATATATGCTTGTATAGTTCGCAAACGAACTAGTTTGGAATAGCACTCTTAATGATGATCTATGCGATTTAGTTCGCAGATTCAGTTTCTCACTTTAGTTCGTTAGACGTAGAAACTCTTTCTAAAAACATATTTGCGGGGAATAATATAATATAACTTATAATCCTTAAACTGTAATCAGCAGTAGGCTTTTCTATAACTGGAGCGAACGAACTAAAAGAACAAACTATTTTGCAAGCGAGCTACGAACTAAATACAGAGATCGCAGTAGCGAACTATTTAGCAGACAGAAGTAATTATAAAAGAACTAGAATAAGTTATTGTCTTGGGTATTCCACATACAGTTATATTTATATAAAAAGAAAATTATTTATTTCGAAATTTGAAACTAGTCAATCAGACTGGTACCTACTGGTACGAAAGTAGTTCGTATACGCGCGTTATGAAACTGGCCCGTCACCCGGCACTTAGAACAAAATAGTTTTTGTATGAGACTATGTAACCAATTTTTTTTAACGTCATATATTTTTAAAGAATTGGCAACTTGGGTTAAATTTGAATATTTCTATAGTGAAAAAAACACACACACGACAACGGTTACACGCACAACGGCCCGAATGTGAGGCTAATTGCGGAGAATGGAGTCTAACATACCATAGTGAAAAAAATTGTCATTGTGTATTGAGCTCACGCAATGATACGTCGTCTTGAGACGGCCGTAATATCATTTTCAAGTATTAAGATATCATGCGTATCAATTCATTACCATATCAGATCCTTTACAAGGGCACACAGTCCGCAAAGATAGCTGGTTAGCAACAGACTTAGGTAAGATATAAATGTACATATTATATAAGTCTTACCTACATACAAGTCGGCGTCTTTGTTTTGAAGTCAAAATGCAGTTGTTTATAACTTTAATGTTAGTATATGTGTTGATTAATGTATATATGACTAAAAATTCATTACTGCCAACATTCCAAAAGTAATTGTAAGATAGTACGGCTGTTTTATCAATGTCGTTATCATTCTTAGGTTGAATAAAATTGGCAATACAAAGCGGGCGGGCCATACTTACCCCCTGACAAAGGCCGGGCAAATAAGCCATTAAAAGCGTTGCGACGGTACTGAGCTATAAAATCTCTGCTTCTTGCCCCCTTCCTGCCCCCCAGGGGGTCGCCCCCAACCCCTCGCCTTCGCGATAAACTGCTTTTATGTCGTTCCGTACTATAATTAAAATGGCTTCACGTTTTCTAGCGAATATGGAAGATAAAAGATGTAAGATTCGCTAGGGTGGCAGAAGAAATTTAATTTGACATGTTATTTACCTAATAACTCCATCTATCTACGGATAGGTAGGTATGATGCGTACTTATTCGTACGTGAAGAGGTATGAACTGACATACTTTGTTTACAGATGAGTTACTTATAATAAGATTTTATGTGTTGGTTTTACATTCTTTGCTATACTCGTTATGTTAAGATACGATAGATGTAAATATAGATAGCCATCTATCTATATCTACATCTATCGTATCAACAAAATAAATTTTAATAATTAGCATCACTCCTATGAGAATGGAACTAAAATTTTATGTGTGTTAAAGTCAGAAATACAAATACGTTACAATCAGAAATTAAAAAAAAATAAAAAGCTGACACTAATCTTGTATATCATAATGTACATGAAGAAGAAATCTTCAAAATGAATATATGTAAAGAACAGTGTCTAAGTATGGCGGGTGAAAAAAGTAGTGTCATAGATTCATAAAAAAAATATTTCGCTCCTAGTGACGCGTTTTGTACCAGACCATTAATATATCAGAATAAAATACATTTAAAAAAGGAATCGAATAATAGTTCCAAATTTGAAAACACGTTCTTTTTCATTCCAATTTCAAACTAAAGCGGCAGACAACTGTCCACCGGACTGGTTTTCGTTTTATCAATTCGATTAAAAGGGTGGAATCCGGTTTTTTAATCGAATGGATTTTATTGGAAACTAGATTTTGAATATACGGAATTATTGTTTGGAACACTTGATTAACTTGATTTTATTCAAATATGTTGCCAGGTGTTGCATAGACGTCTGTTTGCTAAGGGAATTAGATACCTATGTGTTATTTTTAATCTGTTTGAAACCGGAGATTCTATATATATTGGTTTCTATACATGTATACTTGTGATGGGATATCTTCGTCAATCGATTTTGACAATTTTATTAGCAATCGAATCACTATATATAGGTGTACTTTTTACTGGATATAATATATTTTGATAATTTTATTGGCAATCAAAAAGATTTATTCCACTTTGGTCTTATTTCACAAGATATAAACTTTTTTTTTTATCAAACAATTATGAGTTTATATTTTATTATTTCTAAATGTGGGATATTACGTAGGTTATACAAATAGAGAGGAAATGACAATATTTAAAATTTAATTTAAAATACGTTGATAATGTGTAATGCTGAAAACATTACAATACTGTTACCATTACATTACCAGTGTTGTTGCTGGCAGTTTGTCCACCATTCTTTTTATATATATTATTATTTTGATATCTGTTTATTATATGTAACTTTCGACTGCTTCTGTGCTAGCCCTCATGGGAAATACACAGCTGTCATAGTAATTTTTTTTAAACAAATAGTAGTTGTGTTCTCTCTCCAGTCAGAAGTGTTGTTATTGTGTGTATCCCTTGTCTAACATTACATATATATATAACTTAAAGTTAGTTATGAATGTTTAGCAAATTTAGGCATAATTATAAATATTTTCTTGGGAGCATATATTACAAATATGTGGTATGTAGTATATAATACAACACACAGCGTTAATTAAAGCGATGATCAAAGAAGAGGAGCTGAGCACAGCTATTGTGCTGACTTCCTGCTACGGTGCATCAGTATAATGTGGCAACTGGGCAAATGAATCGGTCGTTTTTTTTTATTTAAAAATTAAAACAAATCGCATAAAAGAGCATGGACTCAAGACTGTGGAAAGCAAAAGCGTAAGAAAAAAAATAGTTTATTTTGTAGGAATTACATTCTTGGCCATTTGCATATAGTCTCATTAGTCTAGTGGTTTAGAACACCCCCTTCATTTCGATGGTTGCGGGTTCGATTCCTTGTACGATACATGAATTGGTATTCATGAGTATGATTGTTTATATCGGTCTATTTTCTAGTACTGGTAGTATTAAAAATGAATTTAAGTATTTCTACCAGGTGTATATGGTTGTGTCAGGTATATTTATAACACACGATTTGATTAGCTTGGAACTAGATGGCGCTGTGTGAATTGTTCAGGGATAATATTATTATATATTCTAATTTAAATCATTTGAGAGTGCTAATAATGTTTTAAATCGATTGTATCATAAATGTTTAAACTTTTTAAGTTACAGCATGTAATGATTTTGAAAAGACTACCCTGCACAGTTTCACACAAAGAATGGTTTTAAATGCAGCGCTTGCACATGGCGAGATCATTAATCAATCGATCAATCGATACTCAAGAATAGTCTAGGTATATTAAATAGACTAGTTGTATCCGCGATTTTAACGGGACTTTTATTGGCAGGTTAGCTGATGTAATAAGGAGTAACTTAAGGTACTTTTATTTTAGAAAAAAACACGGACGAGCGTCCGAAGTGCCTTGACATCGGTCCAGCCATTTCAGATATTAGCCGGAACAAACAGACAGACAGACAAAAACTGTAAAAAATGTTATTTTGGTGTATGTAGGTACCGTAATTATATTCATATGCATGTATTATAATAAAAAACGGATATTCCAATATTACAAACAGACACTCCAATTTTATTTGTATGTATACATTATGTACGTATATAATAAATGCAATTTTATTTATTAACTAGCTGTACCCGCGACTTCGTCCGCGTGGTATTAAACTTTATTTTTTTTAAATACAAGTAGCCTAAGTTACATCTTATTACATCTGCTACCTGCCAATAAAAGTCCGGTTAAAATCGGTCCAGCCATTTCAGAGATTAGTCGGAACAAACATACAGACAGATAGACAGACAAAAATTGTAAAAAATGTTACTTTGGTGTATGCGCCGTACTTACATACATGTGCGTGTAATAAAAAACGGTTATTTCAATATTACAAACAGACACTCCAATTTTATTTATATGTATAGATGTATAAGTGTATGTATGTATTATTAATTATTAATCCAAATTTAACGAACTTCTCTGCAACGCAGCACATTTTTATATAGCTATGAGTATTTAAATATATTCAAGTTAAAATGAAATATTCCGTTATAATTATTAGAAATAACAGATGCAACCTTCTTATTGTACAGCCTCGAGCTCGGAGCGCCATCTTGAAGGAAAACACAAAGATGCTGAATGGAGAAAATTTCTTGTATAATTTTCACGCTTTTGAGCGTTACCACGCCTTTGCCCGTAGGCAATTTCAGTCCAAACTAACCTGACCTCTCCCATCCAGTGCATTGCCCTGGTATGTTTGTCTTTATATACAATAAGGGTTGAGAGGTGTCTCAAGTTATACTGGTTTATGTGTAAGGTTACATTCGCTTTTAATTTGGCGTCACGCGACTGTAAATTTTTAATTGATGAAAATTTAATTTCAGCCAATAGTTTCATGTTTCACGAGGTGTTATGTTTAACCGATTTATAAATAAGTAATATTTTTATATTTGACTGTTTTTTTAAAAACGATTTTGAAGTGCCTTTTTAATTGACTAAATTTACTACCACACTTATAGAATTTTGTATTTAATAGGTAATATAGGTAATATAGGAGATGACGACCGAAGAGATGGATGGACTGTGTGAAAGATGATATGTATATACATAAGCTCGGGCGGTAAGGATTAGTGGAAGAAGATGTCATACTACGACATCTTCTAGCACAGATCAAAATAAAGGCAAGGCAATGACGATATAACGCACTATTATGTTGCTAATTAAAAAAAAAAAGCAAATAAATTATTATCAAGGTGTGTTTGTATAAATGTGTATTTATGTGGATATATAGAAAAAAAGATTATTAAATACAATTTGGATAAAAAATTGTGGTACCAAATAGGTACCTACTGCTGAGACGCAGCTAATCTGTAGATAACTTTATACATATAAATATTAATAATAAGTATAGAATAGAGATTTTTTTATTGATGATTATGGAATGGTGCACCCGCCTGTGCTAATGGTTTACGCTGGCGGGGCACCAGTGGAGGATGATAAGACGAACATGAGGTCACGTCAGTTAGCCCGTGACAAAGTCACCAGGAATTTAACAGGAGGGTTTACAGAGCGAATTGCGTGGAGGTCAAACTGACATGGTACATTGTTGGCTATCAGGTTATTAGTCCATATTACTAATGATCCCCTATTCCCCCTAGATATGACATATTAGTCCCCTTTTCCCCCTATAGAATAGAGTTAAAACAATGACATATACAGACACAAAATATGTATACTATATATATAAATTGGTGTTTGTATATAATATTACAGTTAGAGGTAAATGGGCGCGCGCTCCCCACGGGCCCCGCGGGCCCCGCGGGCTCGCAGTCCTACTCCTACAAGAAAATTAGTTATTAAAATTTCACTGACGCTCCGAAATTTATCTCGGGCGCTTTGTACAACGACTGCACGGTTTTGATACTTGACTTACGTAATATATTTTTTATATCTTATGTTGTTTTTATTAAAATTTATATTTAACTAATTATAACATATATTATATTATTTTATAGCCACTATTATTATTAATTTTATATTTACCGACCTGTAAGATGTGATTCACAAGACTATTTTAAATTAAATATAAGTCTTTCTTTTATTTTGATCTGATCATTTTCTTTTATTTAATAAACGAAGACGATTTCAAAATAAAATAAATTACTAACTCAATATAATATACCTACTTGTTTCAATGGTGGTAATGAAATTATTGTAATTATATACTATAATTTAATAATTCTGTAATTTTATTATAATTTAATTTAATTACATTTAATGAACATAATATTTGGCTAACTGACATGCTCATCTCATCAGGATGATAGCATCCTCCACTGGTGTCCCACCAGCGTATACAGTTAGCGCAGGCAGGTGATCCATACCATTATCATCCATAAAAAAAACTCTTAATATACTACCAAAATCTAAATATCATGTTCATATATTGTTATATATTATATAGAAATATTAATTCTTACATAAATATATTATTAGGTGCATTTTGTTAAACAATATTACAAGACATTACTTATATTCAAGAAAATAATATATTGAAAGTTGTCAGCTGGTCAGTTGGTTAACTTAACCAGTTTACAAAAAGAGTCCACTGTGGGAACAGAAACAAGTTTTTCTAGAAATACATTTTAATAACAAAGAACAAGTTTCTATCATTATAATGAGGGGACAGAATGACCGTAAGACGTTACCGGACAGCGGTCAGCGCGTGGGAAAGGGTTCGTTTGGGGGGTGAAACTAGTTTGAGACCCTTGGCGAAATAGTTAATATTTATGAAGTATTTCAATAATAAAATTTAATATTTTTGTGTATAATATTCATAAGGAAGGAGTCCAGTATGATAATTTTACTACCTGCTGAATTAAAGCCCCGAAAGGTCGTGAGTTCGAATTTACAAGACAAAGTAAAACTTACAAGTTGCAAATGTAATTTCTGTGTAACATTCTGCCTGATAATCAAAAGTAGTATGTACATCAAACGACAATTATTCAAATGTTGTATAAATAATTGCTTTTGAATTATGTTTATTATTGTTATTAATGTTCATTAGTGTTAACATAAAAAAATCAAATTGTGATGAATAATTGAGCTTAGTTTTATTTTTTAAATTTTTGCTCTCTCTAACTCTTTACATCTTATTCTTCTTATTGACGACCTCGGTGGTCTAGCGGTCTAGCACACCGCTTTACAACTGATGGTCGCGGGTTCAATTCCTCGCACGGCACAAACATTTGTATTCATAAGTATGATTGTTTGTATCGGTCTAGGTGTTTTCTATGTATATTATGTATGTATTTACAAAAAAAAATCTATGTATATTTATCAGTTATTAAGTACCCATAACACAAGCTTTAGTTAGCTTAACTTGGGTCTAGATGGCGCTGTGTGAATTGTCCCAAGCTAAACAAAGCTTGTGTTATGAAAAAACACCTGGACCACAAACAGTCTTGCTCATAAATACAAATGTGCGCACTCTGTGATGAACTCGAACCCGCGACCATCGGAAATAAATAGGTATACTAAACCGTTAGACCACCTAAGTTGTAAGAGGTTTAGATTAATATAGTTTGTGTTGTTAATGTTTCCATCACAGGAGAGTCAGTAAATAAGTAGGTTTATAAAGTCAGAATGGTTAACCATCAATCAAGCAGATCAAGGAAGAAGTTGAAGTCGTGTCGTATAACTAAAGAAATTGATGGAAAAATCTTGGATGTTCCAAGCTCCACAGAAAGAGCCAAAAACATGACAAAAAAGCTTTAAAAATAAATATGATAAAGTATGAAAATTACCACACCTGCACAAGTTACCGTTCAAGTTTACCAATCCGTCGTCAAGTATCAAGTAGCATCAATCGTGGCACTCCAACGAAGACGCTGTTAAAGTTTTCCGTGCTACTTTCGCGGCTCTGCAGAAAGTTGTGCCGGGGCTCATTACGGGCCGTCCGGGACCGTTTACACTCTATAAGAAAACGTTACTTTTATTGATGCGTTCAATATTCCAACTTCAAACCGCTTTATTTCAGATGGTCTCAGGTTCGATTCCTTGGAGAATTCAAACATTAATGAGTGTGATTGTTTGTACTGATATAGGTGTTTTCTTGTCAGACAGATTGTCTGTAGAAAAAAAACACGCATATCAATACAAACAATGACACTCATGAATGTTTTTATTTTTCAAGGAATCGAACCTGAGACCATCTAAAGTAAGGCGTGTGCTAAACCGCTATACTATTGAGTCAATTATAAATTTATGTTTCAAATATGGAACACATAAACAAAAGTAACGTTTTCTTTTGCTAGAAGTTTGACTGTTAAACTATCGACGTTATAGTAACTACTAAACTTGAAATATACATATTTACTATTATACTGATCATAACTATGAATAAAAGTGTATCTCTCTGTCTGTTTGTTTGTTACTTTCACAATTAAACGGGTAAACGGATTTTTACAATATTTAGCGTGAAGTTTGCGTAGACAAAGTTACGGGTAAGCATATGAGAATATAATATAGTCTACTCACGAATAATTGTGAAGTGTTTCTCCATAGTCTATAGATACTTAGCTTACACTATTAAAAGTCTGTACGTAGTTAGCATTTTGCCTACTAATTTAGAATGATAAAACCGCTGCGTTACTGCTACCCATTGAGCAGTCTCCTTAAGATCCCTCGCCTCTGTAGCCCGAGGCGTTTATATAATATCTAGTAGATAAGTTCCCGAGTTATATACGCGTGTATTGACAGCACTAATATTTATTACAGCTATTGTTATCTCCGCCCTACTTGTTTTATGCCAGTTAACTGTTTAATTGCTTGCCTCGGTGTGTTTTCTTTTTAAATTACATATTTCTTTTGTTACGTTTTCTGGAATAGTAACTATAATTATGCCTACATTAATAGCACCACGATTATTACTGAGTCTGCAAATTCCAAACTCGTACCCGAATTAAAATACCTAGTCGATATATTTTTTAATTGTTCTGATTTGAAAAAAAATGGAAATAAGCGAACTTTAACCACAACTAGTGAAAACCGCTCACAAATGCTGATATGCTGTTTCTAAGATTAGCGCATACAAAGGAACAGATAAACAGACAATAGATTTAATAACTTTCGTTTTGGGTTCTGTTACGTTACGTTTTTTTTTTACGTTCATATATGTATATTTCAAGTTCAGAATAGCGACCATTTAGATTATTAATATATTTAGCCTGGTATTTTAGGCGTGCATATGCTAAGGTTATTTACCATCAGATTGGCCGTATATTTATGTGCAACCAAAGTAGTTTTTATAATTATTACAAACAGTGTAACACAAAAGTGTAAAGTGTATAACAACAGTAATTATTATAATTATAACAAATAATAAAAAAAATAGAAGAATTTGTGATAATCATGCGTAACGATTATGAGAACTAAGGTGTCAGGTGCTTTGAAACCAATATCATCATTGTCACATTTTATTTATTCTTCAACTAGAGTTCTTATCATTAAGATTGGTAATGCATCCGTGGGAAGCTGGAACGGGTCCCAGTACCGCGCGGATGCATTAGAAATATTTGAATTTCTCTGCTTGTTCTGTACTATAACAAGAATGTGTTATGCACATAAATCTTCTTCTAGAATCACTCTATCTATTGCTTAAAACTGCAAGAAAATCCGTTGTGTAATTTAACAGATATAAGCGAATAGATAACGACGGCATATATGTTTTATACTCTGTAAAGATTGTGTGAAAGTAGTATTTATTTTGTGACTTTTTGAGAAAAATCTATAAGGGAACATTCCTAAATTATTTCATAGAACTTCGTGACGTCTTCTCCCGTCCCTATCACAGTCGGTCACATGTTCTCGACGCCAAGGTGTGACTTCACATATATTTCAAATTAATTACATATTACGGAAATATATTTATATACATATATATTTTATACTATGATGGTGGCAATCAAGCATACGGCCCATCTGATGGTAAATGGTTACCGTAGCCTATGAACGCCTGAAACACCAGGGGTATCACGTGCGCGTTGCCGACCCTTAAGAAACCTTAATATACCCTTCTTGAAAAACCCCATGCTGTAGTCTCGTGGGAAAACCTCGGCAGGAAGTTCATTCCACAATCTAAGTGTACGCGGGAGGAATCTCCTCTGAAACCGCACTGTTCGGCACCACTTAGGTTCCAGCGTGTGGGGATGAATTCCCTGTCGATGGCGAGCGGTGCGGTGGTAAAAGGTAGTTGCCGGCATCATGTCGAACATTTCCTTTTTTTGCTAACAGTTCAAATTTCGTGTTATATAATAATGTATATGTATATGTAGATTTTGATATGTGAAACGCACTCTTAACGTATTTTATTTTATGGATGACCCTCTAAGGCAGTAAAAATACCTACCAATGTAAAATAGGTATTTTACATTGACAGGTATTTTCTCACCGTGTATGTTATCAAATTATGCTTTATTACCTATTTTATCTGGCGATGCTATTAGTGTGAAAACAGCCGAAGATTCTCTCTGTTGATATAGAAATAAAATATCCGTAAAAAATATTGTTAAATTTGAAATAACAGATTTTGAACAATAATCAAAATTCTGTCCCTCATTGTAGGTACATAACATTAGATTAAATAATGAAATGAAATCTACTTAACTCTACTAATAGAATATGCAGTCACATATATACAAATATTATTAGGTACAATGAACACGAACCTCGGGCGACCTTATTACTATACAGTAATTTTGTTTCTAACTTCTTAACTCCAAATTAAAATTAATCATTTTAATAATATTATTTCACCCTTTTTTAGATTCTTTCTTAAGAAAAATGTTTCTTGTACTATAGACATACAATTTATCTTTAAGTCCAACTTCATTGAGAATAATTTAATCATGACAACAAAAATACACCGTAAAAGTAACAAACAGAAAGTCAGACATTATAACAAACAGACACACATTCACATCTGTAATATTTTATGTTAAAATATTTTTTTTGTTACGTCACATCCGCACACAAGGTGCTACAAAAAGTGCGATTGGCGTGACGTAGATCCTTCAAGGAACCGAACGTCGGTCCGTCGTCACCCCCGCCCCCCGTCCCCCCGCCAGCGTCTTCCGCCCCCGCGAACGCCCCATTTATCCACATTAATATAACTTGACTCGTGATAAATTGCTACCGAGCCCGGCCCGCGTTTTCTTACCAGAATTTTGTTTATACAGGGTGTTAAGATGTATATTCATATTAAATTTTAATTGGCATTTATTTCATACACTACCTGTGCCTGCGGTTTCATCCGCATGAAATTTATAGCGTATATCTTATACTGATATATAAGCTATATTCCTGTCAATTTTCTTCAAAATCTCTTTAGTAGTTTTTGAGTAAAAGAGTAACAAACATTCATCCATCTATCTATACATCCAAACTCACAAACTTTTGCCTTTATAATATTAGTAAGATTAGTTACTGAGATAGACTTCGTATAAAGTTGACTGCATTAATCTGTCTTATTTCAAAGTGCTTTTTTATTGTGGAGTGTTACAAGGGGATTCCTTCAATTCTTCTCTTATTGCGATAAAGTTACATATCGATACATTGTCGCACGCCTAATCCTTGTTAATGTATATTTACTTAGTACAAAATTTATTTAAAGCAACACGCAAGTTTCTTGTTCGTTCTTCTTGTGCTAAGTCTGCTTTCGGAATGAGCGGTAGAATAAAAAAATATGACTATTCAAAAGTGCTTCTATTAAGTTTATTTGAATAAGGATTATTTCTATTTCTATTTAAAGGTGATCCTTTATCTTAGGGTGGCAGTAAAATTACATGTTATCTTTGTCCTTCTGAATGGCAACGCAGGTTACATGATGACATGACGTCCATTGTGCTGTTAATGATATGACATGATGATATGATATGATGTCTCGACGACGGTCACTTACCATCTGGAGGGCCAGCAATTTTTGCGTGACATGCCATTCTACCCTGTAGTTGAACTGTCTCACAAAAGGAAAACGGAAACAAAGTTTACAAAGCTAGTTAAAATAGGCGAGATCAACTAACCCACGCAGATGTCATTATACAAAACCTAGATGTTAATAATTCTTACTTAACAATTACCAAATACCTCTACTTCACATTACGAAACATCCTGTATCATATTTTCTCAGCGTGTAATTAACGACGGGCCCTTTTCTCGCAAAAAACACACGTCTATGTCAGGACCCAGGGGCCTGGGGGCCCCGTGGTGCCCGCGTGCTATTATGTGGCTGTACGTGGGATTAACAAGTGCCAATCTAGATAAAACGTTGGGACCACAGCCGTACAGTTGTCTTAGATTTAACGTCTTTTGATAAAACATGACCATCTAGATGATTTAGTGATTTAGCATAACACTTTACTGTAGGTGGTCGCGGGTTCGATTCCTCGCACGATACAAATGTTAGTAATCATGAGTATGATTATATTAGGTATTTTCTAAGTATTTTACCTATGTGTGTATTAAAATAATTTGGCAGTTAACAATGCCTCCAACTACCCCATCCTGGATTACAGTTATGTGGATATTATTTATTACGAAAACATTTTTTTAATGGATCTTGAAGTGAAAATGAAATATTTAAATTCATTTCATCTCAATTTAAGTATAAGAAAATAATAGGTAAGCTCAAGAAATAATAATTTGGATAGGAAAAAAATAAAATTTTTCTTTGCCATTTCTTTTACTGTTATATATTCTTATTATATACACGATAATAATACATCAATAAATAAATATTTTCATATCTGTAGTTTTATTTTACATATACTAGCCTTTGTTCATTCGATAAAAATCAGAAACTCCTAATAATCCTAGAATATTCGGTGTACTAAATTTAAGAATATAACATCAGTTAGAAAGAATTATCTATTTCATAATTTCTCGTAGTGTATGTATTATATTTATTTCTATTTTATACTAAGTTTGCGGGATAAGCATACAGTAAATACAATTTATTCTTAATTTTATCAAAGTTGCATGTGAGACATAACTGTTACTTAGCAATCATACTAACTTTAATTTAAATATTTGTATTCCACAACCTAATATGGTCTCTTAATATATGATATTTTAATATACTTTACATTAAATAAATAATCTACATAACATAAAACAATACACACAAGAGTATACAGTAGTAGCAAAAATATATTCCAAAATGTATGTATGTATAATTGGTCCAATTTATATTAAGCGGATATACAGCAGTGAATAAAATGTATTCTTGATTTCATAACAGTCGCCAGTAAGACATAACTGTTACTTAGCAACAATTATACTAATTTTAAACAGATTCGCTCTGGCATCGAAACGATACTGGTCTCTCGAAGAGGTAATGAAGAACCCGTACCGGCTCGTACCACTGAAATCGAAGGGTTAAATATTTAATTCGTATATTTTGCCTGTTATGGAAAACTTAGAGCTTAACTCTAAACTGTAATGATACATGATCAAACAGCATCCTAAAAACTGTTGCGAATATACCTGATTGTCCGCTCCAGAGGCACTGGATAACGTTGCATTGTGGACCCAGTGCTTCTGGACATGGACACAGATATATGAATTAAATATATCTACGTATATGTATATTATAAGTTACTAACATAGTTTTATAAGTTTTTACTAACACAATATGGATGTAATCCGAATTAAAATTAAATAAATAAAATAACATACATAAATAAGAAACATGCCAACGCAGCATGAAAAGAACCATACTTACCATCAAATGAAAAGATAAAATTAAGCTAGACTTATAAGGAAGAAAACTAGAATCACAGATGTTATTTACTGTACTAAGAAACCTAAATGGATATGGGCGGGAGATATAATCAGGAGCAAAAAGGATAAATAGTCTAAGAATGTTACAGATTGATGCCCGAGATAATATAAAAGAAGGAAAGGGAGACAGCGTCGTAGATGAGAAAATAATATTAAAATAACGGGACATGTGGGATACATTCTCTCATAGGTCATAGGTTTCCCGACCTATAGTTAAACCTAAAGACCTAAAGTTGCCTTGCTGTTCGCAGGATAACTTTCACGTACCGGTATCACATAATAAATAAGATTATTGTTACATATTATGTAAGAAAGACTGTTGACTGGCTATTATTATTATACTAATTTTAAATGATAGATTATATTTTTCCAAAATACACAATCTATACGTTCAATACAGAGCTTTACCTTCAGTCCCGTCACCACACTCCAGCTCTGCAGCCTCTCGACTCCCCTCTCCAACTGTATCTGAAATAATGAAACACAATTAGATATAAGTCTATCGATTATTCATTAAGAAGGCTCTATATAATCATTATCTCGGCCCTTTATCGCAAAAGTCTTATAAGTGCGAATAATAATTAGAAGTAGGGGGCGTCTGAGGGCACGGGGGGTGTGAGGGGGTGGAAGGCGCGGGGCCGCGAGGGGTTCGTTAGCGAGCCCTAATGCCGGCAGACATTAATCATTCCTTTCATAAAGAGTGGGGCCCCGTAGATAAATAAGTGTAGTATGTGTTTTCTTAGGGTACCCTTCTTGAGAAGACGTTGGATTTGTGTGGATATGATTTGTGAGAGCGTTATTGCCCAATGGTTTTAGGTTTTTGGTCTTAGTGATAGAGCACGCTGTGTTCTATCACTAAGACCTAATACTATACGTGGAGTAATATATTCAAGATGAATGGGTTTCGAAAGAATTCGTCAGAAATTAAAATATAATCTGATCATCTGGATAAATAGCGGTTTCCAGAAACTTTTTGCCACGCACAATCATTGCAGAATTACCTTCCGGCAGTGATATTTTTGAATCGATGCGATATTGAGATCTTCAAGAAAAGAGCTTATTCCTACCTAAAAGGCCGACAACGCACTTGCAATTCCCTTGGTGTCACGGATACTTATAGGTGGCTGTATTCAGTTACTATCAGGCGAGCCGCAAGCTAGTTTATCGCAAGATCTTAAGTACTGTAAAAAGTTGTTTGCGTACCTCAGTCTCACCCCCCTTACCGTCAACTTCTTTGTCAAACAAATTACATAAAAAAGTGCTAGTAAGTTGAAATCCAATGACTGTGAATTTGATATCAATAATTCAGAATATAGCGTGCTCAACGTGTCCCAGTGCAATCATGCTATGAGCGCACTGGGACACGTTGTATAGTGTTAACAATTTTTTTACATAATTAATGTGTATGTTATGGCAGAGGTAGGAACAGTTACGTCATTGGTACCAACGTACTAAAACAGGTTGACCTATTCTGGTGCCTCCTGGAGACTGTCGTGGATAATAACTGACAATGATTAGATGACTTCATCATCATCCTCTCATTCTCCGCTGATATTGCTGTTCCGTCTGCTTCATTAGCACAGGAAAATGCAGCAGTCCATCCAATAATATTCATAACTAGCTATACACGCGACTTCGTCCGCGTGGAATTTAACTTTATTTTTCTAAAATAAAAGTTTCTCCTTTCAGATACCTGCTAATAAAAATCCCGTCAAAATTGGTCATTTCAGAGATTAGCCGAAACAGACAGAGAGACAATAATAGTAAAAAAATGTTATTTTGGGATATGTACCGTATTTATATTCATATATGCATATGAATAGTATAAAAATAGAGTAGTAAAAAACGGTTATTTCAATATTACAAACAGACACTCCAATTTTATTTATATGTATAGATATATTGTATTCAATTATAAAAATCTAGTAGGCATATATAATTTTTTACAATATTACATGTCAGTTAGTGTAGTCAGTTATGGTTTATATAAATCTAAATATGGATGTCTATTTATGAAAAGCTTTGCCCAGACTAACTGCCTTATCAATCAACACATGACCTACTAAACTACTTTAAAAATATAATATAATGTAATATTAACAATAATTAACACAGTCTTATCCACATAATGTCAACTCCATTTCCTCAGCGTACCAAGGCGGCGCTGCCACATAATTATTCATCTTAAATTGCACGTGTATGTATGTGTGTATGAGTCGGGTGTAGCTCGGAAACTGTGTGCCGAAATTACGGGCGTTAAGAAAGCCCTCGCAAGGAAAATTTATAAAATTAAGACTCGAGTTTTACTCGTATTTAATTACGACGTGGAAGCGTCCATATTGGATTAGTTATGTACATTGTATGTTTATATGTTCACGCGATATACACGTAATTAGGGCATGTGAGTAGGTACAAAACTTATATTGTATCACGCGGCTTTACTTGCCTGAAATTAATATATAGATGTATATTTATGTAATACTAGCTGTCCCGGCAAATGTTGTTTTACCTTAAAATAAAAAAAAAATTAGGGGTGGACTACCCCTAACATTTAGGGGGATAATAAATAGATGTTGGCCGATTCTCAGACCTACTCAATACTCTCACAAAATTTCATGAGAATCGGTCAAGCCGTTTCGGAGGAGTATGGGAACGAAAACTGTGACACGAGAATTTTATATATGAGACTAGCTGATACGGCAAACCTTGTTTTATGATATTAATTAAAATCTCTTTTAAAAAATAGGGGATAGGGGATGATGGTATAAGCATGAAAATTTAGAGCTGTGTGTATTTATTAATGTTAAACCATAAACAAAATAAAGTAAAATATAATATTAAAAAAAAATCAAGTTTTGGCGTGGACTATCCTTATCACTTAACGGTATAATTAATAGGTCACGTCCTTTACTCAGACCTTGAGTTTTCATAAGCATCAGTCAAGCCGTTTCGGAGGAGTTTTGTTATAAACACTTTGACACGAGAATTTTATATACAGACAGTCTATTTACGTCGTTTCAAATTACTTCGAACAATGTTTTGACACTATTTTTGAGAGAAGTTTTAAGTTAACAACAAAATTTGAGCAGCCTATCAGTACTACCAAGACCTGTATGATAGTAAAAAGAAAGAATCGAAGCAATCAAGAATTTATAGTTTCTTTAAGACATAATTTAATTTATTATTTCTCATTATATTTTCTGATTATATATTAAAGTTTTATAGAAATAGAAATAATCTTTATTCAAATAAACTCATTACAAGCACTTTTGAATAGTCATATTTTGATTCTACAACTCATTTGGAACGCAGATTCATCACAAGAAGAATGAGCAAGAAACTTGTGTGTTGCTCTTTTGAATAGATGTTTTTTTTAAATAAATAATTACAGTATAACAAGTAAGAGGCATGCGATCAACATAGAAATCGCTACGCACTTATTAATAGTGTAATCAGATAATATTGTCAGAACTATGGATTTTAAGTTTTTCTATAAAAACATTATTATCGTTAACGAATTCTTCAATTTTATAGTAAGTTTTTTTGTAAAGGAAGTGTTTTATATGACATTTAAATCTTTTTTCAGGCAGATTTATAACAGACTCCGGTATTGTGTTGTAAAACCTTACGCAATTGCCACAATACGAATTACTAACTTTAGTTAAACGACATTTAGGTAAAATCAGTTTGTTATTGTTACGTAAGCTTTTATTATTGTAATCACTAACTCTTTTGTAATTGTCTATATTCTTCCTTATCTTTACATTTATTATTAAAATTAATAACACATAAATACCAAAAATAACTAGCAATTTCATAAGTGCATATACAATTATTTTAACTTCTTACTTACTTTTGATAATAAACTAGGTATATCCTTTGTTAGAAATGCAGTTTTTTTTAATTTTAAGTCCGTGTGGCTCCTAAACCTTGAGATTTACATGTAAACATATGAAAAAATATGTCTCGATTTACGTCGTTTCGATTTACGTCGCGTTTTTCTAGAACCTTACATGCCGAAATACGAGGGCTTTCGCCATACTAACTTGATAAGGACTTAACCAATAATATTTTTTTATTGTTTTCTAATACTTTGTAGAAAATATAACCTTCAACATCCACAACAACATTTTGTCTATCTTTAACAAACCCACTGCACCCCTCATGAGTTGCCATTCTGGAGGCCACATGACATTATTCCAGTGCTCTTTTTTTTTTTTTTAATCGTTTTGCCTTTCCTACACGAATTTATATGCAAATAAATAAAATGATTATTTATTATTATTATTTCTTAAACTATGACGGAAACACTGCTTACAAACGCAAGCTGATTCTATTTCGATATTTATAGTTGACCGACACCGAAGAAACTTTTTTTGTATAAGTTCATATTTATAACTAAATCTCCTACGATGGAAACACCAATGACAGTGCTCAGTATAATTCAAAATTATTTAATATCATTACATAGAAACCATCCAGACCAATAAATAAGGTCATACTTTTGAATTAATTATTTGTACAGTGTGAGAAATGAATGCTAGAAACAGATGCTAGATCTGGCGGAAGAATCGTCATTTTTTATACTTTTGGAATAGCAAAGACAATCTTGATGGTGTATGGTAACAGTCGTTTATATAGATACATGAATTGCACTAAGAACTTTTGACTATTTAGGTCTAGTAGTAAACGGCGGCTACCACTCACCGTCAAGATTGCCTTTGCTATTCAAAAAACAGAATATGGTATTCAATTTTCTCTACTCACCCCTTAAGAAGCTGCCGTAATCATTTAAGATAGTCTACACTTCATTATTATTAAATTTCTTTACCTACTCCGCACGCCCAACATAACTATATTTTATAAAGGGTGCTCTATTATGACGTTAATGAGATACGGCGTGTTCATTAAACTTCGTTTGATGTTATTCAAATGAGTATAGTTTAATTAATAGTTATTTATTCACACATTTATTGAAGATCATATTTATTTGATGTCGAGTTTAATTTTCGTGGCGAACTTAATATTTTGGACAGGATTCTGATTTGGTTTTCACCAAAAACATAATTCCTAAGTATTCGTTTGGAAATTTATCATTATTTTCGAAAGATTTCAAGATCACAGACGCGAAAATTCCCTACTTTCTTAATCTCATTTATTTCAATTGGATATAAATAGATGTTATTGGTAGAATAAATTATTAATCGTTATATTAATATGTAAGCAAAACCTTTGTACACCTTCTCACGAATATGACTTGGACTTATAGTATAATAATAAAAATAAAATAACAAAATATAAAGAATTACAAACTGAAATAACCCGACTTTAGCACTTACAAAAAGTAACAATAGTCCCAATAGTCCTCTCAACTACAGGTGTCATACCGAAACAGATGCATCAGTCAATAAATACCCTGAACTTGCTCCCTAATATATACAGCCAACTACAGAAGGCAGTCATTCTAAACACAAGCCGTCATTGTCAGAAAATTTTTCAAACCGATTAGACGGATATTTATAGTACATATATTGACCTCTAAATATAACATTGCTATATACTTGCTTGGCTTAGGCCCAAAATTACGGGAGAAAGCCGAGAAAATAATTAATAAAAAAAAAAAATAATAATAAGTTATTCACCATAGCATAATACAGAGTAAAAATATAGAAGAACTTAAAAACTAATATCGCGCTATGACCTCAAAGGGTCTTCACTCAGCTGGTGCCGCAGCGTGTCACTGCAGCGCTGATTTTCAGTATATATGAAATTTTGCACATTTATAGTTTGTATAAAGAAAAGTGTAAAATGATAATATTTTTTTAATTAAAAGCAAATACTAAAAATATTACCATATGTTTGAAACACACACGCATATGTCAAATTAGGAATAGAATAATATTAATTAAATCAATTATAGTCAAATTTAGACCATTGGGCCATCGCTAGTACTTATTAGTTGTTACAAATAGACTTCATATACACTAGCTTTCAACATTTTTATTGCATTAAGCATTTAAAATGTTTATTTAAGAACAAAATGGGCTGCATGTATCCGCAAGAGCCGCGTAATGCAGCAAGTATTCTAAAAACACTGGACAATTCACATAGAACTATCTAGTATCAAGCTAAGCAGAGCTAGTGTTATGGGTACTAGACAAATGATCGGAAAACATTTTTTGTAAATACATACCTACACAGAAAGCACCTAGACCAACAAAAACAACCATACTGTAATTAATGTTTGTATACATGGGAATGGGAATAGAACTCGCGACCATCGAAATTAAAGCGGTATGCTACTAGATCACTGTGGCTGTCAAAGCTTACTAATATTATTAACGCGAAGGTTTGAGAATATCGATGGACGTTTGTTACTTTTTCACGCAAAATTCACTAAACGGATTTTGTTGAAACTTTACAGTAATATACCTTATATATTAGAATAACACATAGGGTATAAATTAAAAGGATAATATGTAAATTAGGCGAAATAGTTAGCAAACGAAGTTGCGCGGGCGAGCTAGTATTACATAAAAATAAAAATATTATAAGTTTGAGTTATTTTTATATTTTGTTACATTTTGCTTTTCTTTTTACATTATCATTTAATTATGTGCACTATTTATGGGTGAATGATAGAAAATGCCGCAATATGTTCTATTTACCTTTTATATAATATGCATTGAAGTGAAATAAATAATATAAATATAAACCTTATTGCTATTACTTTGAAGTGAACATTTCTAATCAGGAATAGACTATAATTATAAAACACTAAATCCTAACTAGACGCGTGTTTAACAATATCAAGTTAAGAACACCTGTAGTCAACAAAGAAAACAGCAAGACATGTTCCTCGATACAGATTTAATTAAAATGTGAGCCGCCCGCGGTGGGGATGAAGAAATATCGTCGGGGGCGGTTTCCCAAGTTTTTGGGGGCAACGCAAACATTGTATTAACATATTATTTAAATTTCTCACACGCGCCACCTCTGTGTGCGAACGTTTGATTGTGTGTGTTTTCTTGTGGAATCTTGTGTTTACTTTTATTGCACGTCTGTCTATCTATTTACATCTATTAGATATAAAAAACTGGGATAGAAATGTATCATTACAGTAATATAGTTGTAGTATTAAACATTATTTTGAAGAGGGAGGAGCTCCCGACACTAGCATTGTTATGTTCACTAGGTCGTAACAAACAACAAACACTATTCTTGTATTGTTTGATTTGTTTCTGAAAGAATTAACCTTTATTTTTTTGTTTTAATTCAGACGATAGGTGAAGTGTTGGACATTTAGTATCTAATATGATCTATATCAATGATTCCCAAAGTTCTATATCGACCCCCAGGGGTCTATGACAAACTGCAAGGGGTCTACGACAGCGGTCATCTTGTTGTTTTTAGTTTATGTTTTTAATAGTAAACTTTACTATAATTAGATATTTACAAAAAATCAATACCAGGTAACAATGGGGGGTCTACCCAAAACCGAAAAATATGGCAAGGGGTCTACCACACAAAAAAGTTTGGGAACCTCTGATTTAGATGATAAGTGAAGCATTGGACATTTAGTATCTAATATGATCTATATTCTATGTGTTTGCCTTTTCCAATAAGTGTTGTGAAATAACTATTTACAGTTTATTTGTAGAAATTGTATTTAGTGTGAACTGTAATATGTATTATATTTTCACATTTATTGAAATAATAAATATTAAATATGTTTTTATGGTTGAGAATATAATATGTATGTTAAATAATCTATATAGCAATTTTTTATATTTAATCTAAACGCGACCATTTAGAATGGGGATACTCCTAAAATGCAATAAATATAAATGCTGCCACAAAATAACGAGATCAATCAACGGAACTGTACTCAATAAAAACCATAAAAATGATGAAATAATATAGGTATATGTAGATATTTATAAAACTTTATAAGCTTTGTAAATTAATTTCAGTTGTTAAACAAAATAAGTTGTTTAACGACTCAATGGATGTCTATGAAAATATCGCCACTCCTCTAAATGGGGGAATTAATTTGAAATGTCAAAGAAGTGGAGTGTGTTTGCAAAAATAAATCCTTGAACACAACCGAAGTTTCTTTTTGAAGATTTTTAACTCTAACACGTACAATATTCCTAAAATTGTAATTCTGTACAACATTCATTTAACAGTAGTAACACGCAAGTTTCTTGCTCATGTGGATGAGTCTGCGTTCCGAATGAGTGGTAGAAAAAAAAACTTCTAAAAAGTCCTTGTATTAAGTTTATTTGAATAAAGAATATTTCTATTTCTATTTTATAGTCATCTATTACAGAAAATGGTTTCATAAACCCTTTTTTTAATGAAATTAATTTAATGCACGTACTAAATATAAAATAGCTGTACTTAATTTTAAATAACTTTTCACACCGAACTCGACCGCAAAAAGTAATCGATGTGCCCGCCGGGGCACCGACAACCGTTAAATTAACTTAGCGCGGTTTAAAAAAAAAAAAAAAAACGACGATTAACAGATTTACCGAGGGCAATCAGTGGCCGTTAGTCCGCCCCGGGCGAGAAAAAACGTCACGCCGCACAACGTGGCGATGGACGTTGCTTTTATTAGAAAATAATGAAAATTTTCCAAGAGCAGTCATTAGAAAAAGATTTAACATTCATTAAACTATTTTCAGATATTCATGGCAAGATGTAGAATTGTATTCATAAAATAATTCCAGAACATTCTCAAATGTCATAAATTCGTATTATTTTGATTTTGTAACAGATTCTAGTCAGTATATTTATGTATTATATAAATAAAAAGTTATTATTATTATTATAAAAAATAACAACTGAAAGCTGAAGGACGATAACTGAATGTTGCACATTTTTCAAAAGAAAATCTTATATCCTATAACACAAGCTTTATCTAGCTTAACTTGGGTCTAGATGGCGCTGTGTGAATTGTCCTGAGATTATTATTTTTAGGAAAAAGTTTGAGTGGAAAATATCACATTATGAAGGATTTATGTTCAAAGTATCTATATTACTATAGAATGAAAATTTCATACTTTAACCTTTATAATTAGTATTTAGTTCGTGTCTCGTACACTATCAACTTGTACATTTTTGATATTTAAAATAATGTGCTTTTTTTGTTAAATAGTACGATTTGTTTAATTTTTATCTGTTTAAAAATATTTACGTGTAAAGTATACTTAATTATATGTTAATAGACTATATTATATATATAATGAGAATAACATATTCTAATAAGTACCAAATTAGTATAGGACCAATGTTATAATAGGATTTATTATTTCCAATAAGTTTTATGGTGAATGTCGTAGAATTATCAAAGAAAATTACTTAGAAATGTTAAAATAAAGTTTTTAGAGTCATTTAAGTACCAGTTTTGAGAAAGACAATTTTTTATTGTGATTAAAGTTAAACAAATGACAAATATAAAACCGCAGAAGTTTAATGACCCAATGCTAACCACAATACCTACTATGGTATTCATCCTAGAGTATAGTAGGTATCAATAGACAAATAACGAGTACCACAAGATCACAAAAACCAAGCAAGCAAATCAAGCAGTGGGATGTACACATTTTTGTTTTGATGATGATGATTATGGAATGGTGATTGCGTCTGTACTATGTTTATGGAATGGTGATTGCGCCTGTACATAGTCTGTGTAAAGGATGGAAGATTGAGCTTAATACCAACTTACTATGTATCTGATCCAATAGAAAAGCTATAGAGATTCGACCATGATGTTTTGCTGGGAGATCATGAGGAGGTTGACCAAGCGGTATGTTACGGGTAAATGATACGATGTTGTTGGTTGAGACGACGTATATTATAGATGATAATAGACTGACAATATGTACATAGAAATATTAATCTTATATACTAAATGACAATAGGAAAATGTAAGGTGGGGTTACAAAGTTTAGACACAGTAGTGCTTAGTAGACAATATTAATATGTCTTACTAGACATTATTAAATGCAATTATTATTTTAATGTAGTTAGATAACTAACACAGTTACCTAGATAGGTAACAGTGTCCCATACGGAATTAGTATCAGTATCCTACTAATCATTTGCTGGATTTTTGTAGGGCGGCAGTAGGTTAGGTAGTATGTAAAATTAAGATAGTTTTCCTTGTGATTAGTGTGTATAAATTAGTAACTAGTACATGTATTCCTAAGTGAGTATATTGGGAAACTGTAAAGCTTGATTAGCATCATCATCATCATCTGCTTCTTCATTACATAGTATAAAACAAAGTCGCTGTCGCTGTCTGTCCGTCCCTGTGCTTAAATTTTTAAAACTACGCAACGGAACTTGAAGCGGGTTTTTAATAGATAGAGTGATTCAAGAGGAAGGTTTATGTGTATAATACATGTACACCCGTGCGAAGCCGCGGCGAGTAGCTAGTAAATAAATAAAACCTTGAGGCAATCATACTTTGGGAGGAAGTGTCACTCTTCTCCATTACTAACAAAGTAATAGAGAATAGTGACAACATTGCCTATATAATACTGATAAAATATTATTGTCTACCTCCACGCGGTCACTCCCTGGAAACCATCGTGGTTAACACCAGGTGAATTCCCCATTATGTGTTAATTAACCTGACTTCGTATCCTCCGCTTCGTAGACTATCAAAAATATCAAAGTTTCATCCATAAAACAAAACAATCTTCCCCCAGATAAGTTTTTGTATGATAAACAAAAGCCAACTCCACATAGTCCGAGCACCGAGTATGCATTCTTACAATAAATCAGCGGGCGGACATAGGCGCCACTTAAAAAACCATTTCCCTGCTCATCCCCGTGCGGCACAGCGTAATGAAGACTACACCCTGAAAACACAATGTTTATAGACTTTTTTTGCAGCGGGCCGCTTTTATTTTTCAGTGCTTTGGGAGAACAGTGCTTATGTTACAGTTAATTGTGAGGGAATTAAAATTGCTGAAACATACCGTGTTTGGGAAGTAGTAGGGTGTGATAAGGTGAAATTATACGATAAAGGGCATGATATAACTAGGTAGATTTGACATATCATAAGAGTCTGTAATAGACCTATATGAATAAAGATATTTTGTATTTGATATCTTAATCCTCAGTATCACGGGTGTTATATGATAACGTGATGCCCGTGATTGTTTTCATTTAGAGACCGTCCACCATCCATTAAGTGTTAACCACTTTGTTTGCGATTCCAATTAGTAAAAAATGTTGAGTATTTTTTATGATATATTGTGGATAACGATAGTGAACAGGCCAGTACGATTTAGTCGCAAAGTGTACCCGCCAATACGACATTTTGGCGCACACTGCCCGCTAAAATGTCGTTTTGGCGGGAAATGCTTGTTAGTTAGCATTAGATGTGAATTCGAAGTTATAGAGATAATTGGCTATTTTAAATATTCATGTTTAGTGTACCTATATGGATATAGTTTGGTACATTTTTATATGAATAATTTAGTTTATATGATTTAAATGAATATTTTATTAACTAAAAAACAATAACAAACTGATTTTACCTAAATATCGTTTGGCTAAGGTTAGTAATTCGTTTAATGGCAATTGCGTAAGGTTTACAATAAAATACCAGAGTCTGTTATAAATCTGCCAGAAAAAAGATTTAAATGTCAAATAAAACCGTTCCTTTACAAAAAGCTTACTATAAAATTGAAGAATTCGTTAACGATAATAATGTTTTTATAGAAAAACTTTAAATCCATAGCGCTGACAATATTATCTGATTACACTAATAATGAGTGTGTAGCGATTTCTATGTTGATTATCGCATGCCTCTTACTTGTTATACCTACTGTAATTATTTATATAAAAAAAACATCTATTAAAAAGAGCAACAAACAAGTTTCTTGCTCATTCTTCCTGTGATGAATCTGCATTCCGAATGAGTGGTAGAATCAAAATATGACTATTCAAAAGTGCTTGTAATGAATTTATTTGAATAAAGATTATTTCTATTTCTATTTCAGTGTAGATTACACATATACAAAGAAAACTCACGAACTGTGGGCGAAGAAATAAAGATGTCGTATTTATCTACCTTCCTTTTTATTTTCACTCACTTGCTGTTCTTGACGTTAAGACCAGAAATGGAATTTCTCTTACATATAACTTGGTTGTTATCAAACGTTGAAAATAATTTAAATGCATAATTATGAACTAAATTAATTTCTTATCAGTTTACATTAGTCTCTAAATTGTTTATCGTTAGTTCATTTATTTTTTAACTTAATTGTACAAAAACACATCTTGCAATTGATAAAATTACTCAATAGATGTCGCTAATACTGTGAAATAAAAATTCGTATAATTTAACTCAAATTAATTAATACTTTTAAATATAGTATAAAAATACGTTTAGTTAAATAAATGTGTACTGCATATTTATATAATAGATAATAAAAAAACAACATTTATACAAAAAATGTAAATGTGAGTTACATAGTTTCAGCTATCTGACAATAGATGTCGCTCTACAAACTTGTATTAGTTCACCAAAACGCCGCATGTCATAATGTCGCTAGCTGTACACTGAGTGCAATCAAAACAAAATCCCTGACCCAAATTCAATAGCTCAAAGAGAAAAGCACGTTAAACAAAGAGGCAAAAAAGCATTCACCCTCCAACCCATCTCACTTACAAGCCAATGAAGCGTGCAAATAAGCGAAAAATCCTCTCTGTGGAAAAAAGATAAATTGAAAAAAAAGAGGCAAAAACGTGGCGGGCAGAGCAAAAAAATGCGTCAACCGCTGATGTCCAGTCGCGCGAGTCGTAATTGTAAAGGTCGGGAAAAAATACGCGCTTGTTGCTGAAGAGGCGCGGAGGGTTCCGTATGCGCTAACATTTATCTGCATCGTTATTACACGCAATTTTGGTTTATTACACCTTTTTTTACGTCGGGAAAATCTTCCGGTTTATTACCTACGATGATAAGTAATTATTTTATCTTTTTAAAATTTTTTGGTCGTGAAAATATTACGTAAATACAGCCAGATAGTCAGTGAGATAGATGGACACATTTTCGCATTTATAATATTAATTTAAAATTATTTGTTAAATCTAGTCAAGGGTTAATAAACATTAGGACAGTAGGCTTTAAGTAAGATTAATATTAATATAATAATATTGAGTAATAAATTGAAGGTCGATATAAAAATGTGTTTAAAAATATATGAAGTAAAATAATTAATTGTAACTTTAATGTTATGTTAATAACATTATAAATGTTTAAGAAAGTTTGTGAGTATGGATGGATGTTTGTTACTCTTTCACGCAAAAAGTACTGGACGGATTTTTATGAAACTTTTCGTAGTAATATTACTTATGCATCAGAATAACACATAGGCATATTTTTGTATTGATATTTATATATTGAAATTTAACGCGGTCGAAAACGCGGACACAGTTATTTATTTTATATTTTTATTACTAATTATAGTAAGTAATAAGTGTACTTATTAGTAATAAAAAAATAGATATAATGGGGAATCGCCGGCGTAAACCAGCCAAGAGGGTGCAGCGTTCCATCAATATTCCATAAAAAAATCCATAATCAAAAAACTCAACTTTTCAAGTACAATACGGCTCTACTACAGTATTACTGAACCCTGAAACTGAAAAAAGCCTCCAAAGGAAATGAAAACGGTATTGAATTCGTTATGAAAGCGTTTAAACACTCGCGTCGAGTGGACGCACGTCGGGACAGACGAACAGACCGATTGAGGGATTAGATTCGATACTCTGTTTACTTTTTTAAATGCTGGATTTCTATTTCTGTTCAATTTCATTCCACATAAATGTCTACAGGTATATTTATATTTCATATTTCGTTTATTAACCAATGTAGAAAATCTCTTTACATATAAATTCAAAAATCATTTATTCATAGCATTGTCATTTTAGCATTTTTATTTTTGGCCGCTCATGAATTGTAAATGTAAAAGAATGTTTTTTGAAAAATAGGATTTTATTTTAAATTTAAGTCGTTTGGGGGTTAATTGTCTCATTTGAATAAGTACCTTAATATACATTTTTTACAATATGGTATTATACCAAAGTAACAATATACAGATATATGTTATAGAGCCTATAACATATATCTATAAATTCACATATTTGTATAGATATATTTTTTCACTCAACCCGAACAGGGTCATAAAATAAACATTATTTGGTATTTTCTATTTACTAAAATTTCACACAACAAGTTGCAGGCGCTCTAATATAATCTGTAACATATAGATCTAATAATATAGTTGAGTGCAGTATGGCTGTCTCGCTCATCATACTCGTGAACGGGTGCGGCTTGTAAGGACTGGTCTGCTCTAATCTGTACTTATACTATATTATATTACGTAGTATTATTACTGATTTGATTAAATTCTATTAAGACGTTTTCTTAATTCCAATAAGAAAATCTGAAGTGTTGGTACTTCTATTTGATCATAGATGGCGCTCCTTATATCGTGTTAAGTTGAATATTATAGGTACTGTAAATGATAGTTTTAATTAATGTATTACTACATTAATATGTTACAATAAAGAAAACATGTTCAGACATTCTATGATTACTGTTGTTGATGACCTAAAGTGCCTTAATTTTTTTATTTCCATTTAAAATAGTTTCGCTATTGTACGATAGGTGGCCAGAATTCACGGTCATTTGAAGTAGTGGGTAATGAAATGATAATACATTTTATATATACAGAAGTACTTGAGGATTGTTCAAATGCCAAAAGTATTGAAATTAAAAACTGAACCAACTAAACCGAATTCATTTAAATAAAAAATTTATTCATTCCATATTTATAATAATTTAGTTAAGAATATATGTAGTAACATTTACCAGTGACAAGAGAAATGACGAAGATGGAATCCGCTTAATTAGTGTCAAATTCGCTAGGATTTTACGACGTTGTCTAGATGAAGCACAGTAAACATTGTTAGTGTTAGCAATAAAGCCTATATGCCTATTTTTTTTTTTTTTTTATTGGGTTGTTTGGGCTGTTGTCAGATGTGTGGCACCTGTAGCACTGCGACCTACATAGATCTATTGTGCTCGCCCTTTTCAGAGTTCGCTACTTAGACCCGTCAGGGACAAGAATTGAAGGATATTCTTAGGAGCGATCGTTTTTATCTCCTCGGGAAAGAGTGTAAACTTTCCAAAGGAGATATTTCGTTTATGCATGAGTGGGCTACAACCACATAGGATGTGAAGCGGCGTTTCCTCTTCAGTTTGGCAGAATCTGCAGATACTAGTCGTGCATAGGCCTAGCTTAGCCATATGCTTGTTCAATTTGCAGTGTCCTGTGAGGGCCCTAGTCATCATGCATATGTTGTTTTTACTCAGTAGCAGTAATCGATTGGAGTATTTGGTCGAGAAGCCCGATATAAGGTCTTTTGAATGTATTAATCCTGGCATTTCTTGCCAGTGATTCAGATAGATATATGCCTATAGATTTTAAAGAATTTAATCAAACCAAAACAAAATTATAACAATAACATGTTGAACGAATTTTGAACAAAGTATCTGCTTGGGTCAATTTTACTCTTGCAGCCGCCGAGCAGATTACTTTCTTAGCTATATTTTGGTTGAGAGTTGAGACTAGGCAGTTAAATTACAGGACAAGAGAGTATGACATCTTAGTCCTGAGAATGACACATGAGTACAACATATGTCACGGATGTAATATATTGACGTATATCCGTAGTATAGTTTATATATTTTTTAGTAAAAAATATTAGGAACTATTAGCAAATACCAAATAAAAATACTAGGAAATATTAGAAAATATTAGCCAACGAAATATCAGCGCCGTGAAGATTTTATTACAGTTTTCTTTTCTTGTAATACGACAGGTATTCAGTATTAGTTATTCTAGTAGGCTTTTTGGAGGATGTATGTTTTATTAATCTGCTCGGCAGATTACTTTCTTAACTATATTTTGGTTGTGAGTTGAGACTAGGCAGTTAAATTACAGGACAAGAGGCATGATATCTTAGTCCTGAGAATGACACATGAGTACAACATATGTCACGGGTGTAACATATTGACGTATATCCGTAGTATAGTTTATATATTTTTAGTAAAAATATTAGGAACTATCAGCAAATACCAAATAAAAATACTAGGAAATATTAGAAAATATTAGCCAACGAAATATCAGCGCCGTGAAGATTTTATTACAGTTTATTTTCTTGTAATACGACAGGTATTCAGTATTAATTATTCTAGTAGGCTTTTTGGAGGATGTATGTTTTATTAGTATGAATATATATTATTAGTATTATTTATATATAATTTATATACAACGACGGCGACGACCTCGGTGGTCTATTGGTTTAGCACATCGCCTTACTTCCGATGGTCGCAGGTTCGATTCCTCGCACGGCACAAACATTTGTATTCCTGAGTATGATTGTTTGTATCGGTCTGGGTATTTTCTATGTATAATATGTATGTATTTACGAAAAAAAAATATCTATGTATTTGTATCAGTTATCTAGTACCAATAACATCAGCTTAGCTAGCTTAACTTGGGTCTAGTGGTGCTGTGTAAATTGTCCTGAGATTATTATTATTATATATCTTCCTTTTTACGGGGGTAATACGTTCAAACAGGCGAGCCTTAGCCAAGCATGGATAAGTCTAAAAGTTATATGAGATGATGCATGTGATGACGAAAGAAATTTCCTTACAATGAGGCATGTGTTGTTGTTGGCAAGAATGACGGTTTTTTGTAACATTTCTATTGTAGAGGAGGGGATTTGCTATGTGCCTAGGCGTTTGCTGAGACTTCTTGGTATAATTCCTATATGACAGGATTATTGGTACTATATGGATGGTGTGCTTTCCATTGTTTTTTAGGTCTATTCCTAAATCTATATATTTCGTCAGTTTTTCATTAACTGTACCTCGTATATTGTGTATATTCGGAATGGTTATATCTACAAGATATAGGTACTTTATTATTATTAAATTCCCAATTATATTAATACTAAAAGTATACCAGTTCCATTAGCTATTCATTTCGTATTAAACAATTTTAATATGAACAACTTTTATCAGCGTCACACACTCGCAAAAGCTTTATGATAAATCGAATCAAACGAAAAACCTGAGAGCACCGAGACGTGACTAATATTTGGCACTCGGCCGGCCCGGACCAGACAAGCCATAAAAACAATTTCAATTTTTACATCCACCTGAGTTTTGTTAATATACAAGTATTCGTCTATGACTGCACCTGTATAAATACGTTTACTCTCTCACTTATGGAATAGAATGAAAACAATCTTTATTTAAATAAGCTACATTACTTAATATTATAAAATTACCTCTCGACTCTCCAGTAATATTTTTGTACCACCGCAATTAAAAAAAAATCCTTGGACAATTAACATAGCGCCATCTAGTCCACAGTAGCGAGTTTGTGTTATGGGTACAAGACTGACTGAACTGATACCAATACTTAGTTTTTATAAATACATACATTACATATGTAGAAAACACCCAGATCGATCCATGTTCATGAATACAAATGTTTGCTCCGTGCGAGGAATCGAACCCACCGACAATCGGAAGTAAAGCGGTGTGCTAAACTGCAAGACCACTGAGACCGTCAGAGAGAACTATATCAGTATTTGCTAATTGCTCTATACGCCGTTCCATTAATATGTACTAAATTTGTTGACTTGACTCCCTTTTGTTGCACCTTGGTTCCATACTAAACAAACTACGAACTGCTAAAGTAACTTTTTATTATTAAAATGTTTATATTGTATTTTTTATCGTTGTAAATTTATCGCATTCTTTTAAAACTTATAGTTTTATTTCAGTCCACTAGGATCATTATGTAATGTTTTAAGCATTCAATGTCTATTGTAAAAACACCTTTATTTATACATCTATGTAACAACTGTTCGTTGCCAAAAAAAGAATTAAAAATGTGATCATATTTAATAAAAAAAAAATCTAGACCCTGTGGCATTCTTGGTGGATTGCCACAGGGTCTAGATTTTTATTTTCTGATATCAGTGATGTTCTTGATCTGTCTCCTGATTCCCAATTATCGTCGACTTTTGGAACACCCTTTATAAAAAAAGGCATAACAATATTAGACAAACAGATTCCTACATTATTATTTGTACAAAATACTTGTGGAGATATAAATATATAAAAAGCTTCCACTTGTCGGTCGGGACGAGCCGCGCGGAAAATGGGAAAGTCCAAAAAATAATTAGGGGCCTCTCCATAACTCAAATACGTTTCCATTAATATTAAAAACTTTAATGAAAAAAATATTAAAAAGGATCCCCAGAATTTTATCCTTTTTTCCATTAGACAGGTTCTCGGGAACACAGCTGGCGTGGAGTCTCTTCACTAAAATAATTTAATATTGTTCTCTTTTATTTGGTTGTTACTACGATACTACTACTTTCTCTGCTACCCTTTTCTGCATTACTTTTGTCACCTCTCTCAAACATTCTTTTGTACTTGTGTTGTGTGTATAGATATAGTTGTAACAAAGAAATAATTTTGACTTAGGAATGGCAACGCATGATAATATTTATCCTCAAACTGAAATATTACAATTTGCTCCAAGGGTGAACGTCGGGAGGACAAATGACTTCTCCACAGATAGGATATAAACTCTATGTATTATTATAGATTACGCGTTACACACGTGGTTGGTGCTCTATATACTACAACAACTCAAGCTGCTTGACGGCAGAACATATACTTTCTTTTATCTTAAAAAACTAGATAAAATCGCAAATAACTACTAGTAATCTGTATTTTAATACTTTTAATATAAGTAATAAAAAACAAAAATAAAAAAGAGTCAATATATTCTATATCTTTTACTGCGACAAAGTGCGATGTACGATCAACATAAAAATAATAATTGTCTAATTGAAATATAATACTTATATATATAATATAATTATTATTTAAATCCAATAAAATTGTATAATATAAATATAGTCTTTATTAAAGTAACTATGTTCGTCATCTCTTTTAAAATCATCAGTTTTTTAAATGAAATGTTGTTATCATTTGCAAAAATGTACTATGCTTTTTATGTAATAGCAGGTATTGAACGGACTGTTTTGTATATTAATAAAGGTGATAAGGCGTTTTCTTCAGTACACGAAGAGAATCCCACGTAAAAGTAGAATGAAATTCATCAAATGCCGTCTCTGTGATAAAGTATTATTTCAAACTTTGGTGTTATACACTAAAATCTAAATGTGATCCGCAAAACTGAGTGTCGGAGGTAGATTGGGTTATATTATTAAAGTTATATTAGAGATCTCTATTTTTTTTCTAGTAGTATATATAGCTACCATACTCATGATGAGAGATTTTTGATATTGTTTTAGTGGTTATTGACGAGACATAAAAATAAAAAATAAATCATAATATTAATATGCATATATAGGTATATGATAATAATGATATATACTTTATGAAATGAGAGAACAACGCACTTTATATATTAATCCGTGAAGCAAAAACTATTTACCCCGTTTTACTAAAATTGGGTGGACATAAGAGTATGAAATTTCGCACATATATTGTTTATAGTAAGAGTGCAAAATGATAATATTTTTAATTATACATAAAATACATTAAATCTATAAAGAAAATATTACACATAATGTATTTGACATACATATACATTTTTTATAATATTCAAACTTATAATTTAAATTAATTATGGTCGAGTTTCAACCATTTAATAGAAAGTAAAATATAAATGTATGTTATGATTTTATAATATAAATGTATAATATTATTTTTAATAATTGTGATTTTATTGCTGACGCTACCACGGGTACTTTTTCTTCCATCGCAAAAATAAAATATTTTAATCGGTGGGGGTAACTTGGGATCCTCTCCTCAATTATAAGGGAGGGTCTCACCCTTAACCCTCGGCTAAGGCACGGTTCACGGTCGGTTTGTATTTTTGTTTTTTACATCTAATGTACTTAATAACGTATCTACTCGGTCGCTTTGTATTATATCTTCTTTTTGAAACATTTATGATATGTTAACTAATCCATAGTACACTTCATTACATAGTATAAAACAAAGTCGTTGTCGCTGTCTGTCCATCCTTATGTATGCTTAAATCTTTAAAACAACGCAACGGATTTTGAAGCGGTTTTTTTAAGTAGATAGAGTGATTCAATGGAATGTTTATATATATAATAAATGTACACCCGTGCGATAGCCGGGGCGATATTATAAATACCAATATTTAAAACTACCAATGTATGTCTGTTTGTTCGTAATTTTCTAGGTCTAACAGGTGAATGGATTTGAATGAAATTTAACACAAAGATACAGATATTATCGATCTCGATGGTCTAATGGTTTGCACACAGCTTTACTTCCAATGGACGGAGGTTCGTTTCCTCGCACAGTACAAACATTTGTATTCATGAATGTTATATCGAGTTACTTAGTCTCTTTTATTATGTAATGCTGGTTATATTTATTTACTTAGAACAACATTTATTTAATAGAGCAACACGTAATTTCTTGCTCATTCTAGTGATGAATCTGTGTTCCTAATGCGTAGATATGTGTGAGTGAATATTTTAACCCGTGTATAACTGTATTGGTTTTACTATTATTAATTCATATTGATGTACTTAAATACTTACTATATCGTGAAACTTATTGTATCCCAAATAAAATAAATAAATAGTAGAATTAAAAAGTGCTTAAGTTTATTTGAATAAAAATTATTTCTATTTCTAAAACAGCAAACGCCTTTGTGGAAAATAGGTCATTTTTAAATATTTTTACATTATAATTCTCCAAAAATGTCTAGGTCAATAGAATAGAACAGAACTATTTAATTTTCAATATGATTAAGCCAATAGGATTAAGAACGATTTTAAATCGATTGCATTGTATATACTAGTCGGTTAAAATGACCACTACCGTAAATGATAACGCGATAGTGCGGTCAGATACAGAATCACAACACAGCATCCGGTATTTTGTTAATGATTGTCATAATCTTGATATCCTGCACGTGTATTTGCAAGTCTGGCTTAAAATCGGAATTAAAAATTGAACAGTTTCAATTTAAACTATTTAAAGAATCTTAATAACATTATAAAAAGTTTGTAAGTATGGATGGATGTTTGTTACTCTTACATGCAAAAACTACTAAATGGATTTCAATGAAACTTAAAAGTAGTGTAGCTTATATATCAGAATAACATATAGACTATAATTAAATAATATATGTAAATCGGGCGAAATATAATGATGAGTAAGTGTTATGCAGACGAAGTTGCGCGGGTCTACTAGTTACTAAATAAATGCTATTATTCTGTATTACTGAATCGAAATAAAAGTATATTTTAATATTAATTGAAATATACTTTTATTTCGATTCAATATCATACTGTAATTGTCAGATTAATAAAAACGTGTAAAATCATGGATTCTTGAAAACGTTATTAATAATAAATTTCTTAACGACAAAATATTGCTAGTAATATGATTGTGATGTAGGTATATGCTAAATGATAAAATTAATATATCAAAATATTATAGTATTAATTTTATCATTTAGTATTAATATTATAATATTCACATTCTTTTCTATTCCACAGATAGTCATACATAGATATACACAGATAATCTAGTCTTCTTATTTTAAAAACATTATTTTTAAAATAAGAAGACTGATGTGTACCAAATTTCATTTAAATAGGTTTAGTAGTTTTGGATTGAAAGCGAGACAGACAGAGTTACTTTAGCATTTATAATATTAGTAAGAATAAAGGACTGACTCCTCGGTCAGCTGTTAACCACGACTAGAGCAACCTAGTCCTAACGTCGAGAGAGGTTCCTTTATTTACCATAAAATTATTCGTGTTTAACCTTATTAACAATATAAATAAATTAATATATGTAAATCAACTAATACTCTATATTCCGCTGAAAAATTCCATATAATAATCTTATAATAAACACCCAACTCACACTCCCTTATTCAGCGAAAAAGGGATGCGAAATTATCTACAAATTCACTTACGTGAATCCTTTATAAAGTTGGAACAATACACCCCGGTAACGGGAGAAAAATGCTCTTACACACCCCCCACGGCCCTCCGTAACCCACCCCCCATCTGGGGCTAATTTTTTTTTGCATGGTCTCGATTTTCTTTACACCTATATATATCCTTTGAAGAAGGGTTGAAAGTTTACACTCGAGAAAATTTACATCGTCGCTCCAAGTGCTAAATAAAGATATTGTCTTTTTGTTATCTATAAATATAGATCGTCACATGTTTGCGTATAATAATATCGGGGCGCGACGGGGACTGGCCGTTTGTATGTTTGTCTGTTTGTGTATTTTTATATTGCTTCATATGAAAACGGATGGGAAAAATTACTAATAATGTGTTGTTAAATATGAACCAACATAGGAACGACATCTGAGTAAAATATAATAAAAAAAAGCTATGAAGCGGAGGACTTTAATATATCTAATGATTGAGAATATTTGCTGGAGGAATATTGCAATGTTTAATTTGTTTTAGTTGAAATAAAATAAATATTTTCAATACAATAAAATACACAGATTTTAATAGTGACGACACGGAATCTTCGAGAAGGAGTGCAAAATATATATAAAATAACATTGATGTTCTGTGCCTGACGTTCCAAATTTGAAATTTTAAAATTTTATTCTTAAATATATTAAAGGGCTATTTGCGATCGCAAACAGAGAAGTTTTGAGGTATTTTAGGGTAAAAAAGGAAGATAAACCTATAGGTATATAAAATATTAAATATAATGTCCATTGTATTAAACTTGCATACAGGCGTGCCAATTTTTATTATATTTTTATATTTATGTCATTCTAGATAAACAATAATTTAATTAAAATAAATATTTCATTGGAATTACAGGCATATATAATTATTATAGGTCACGCATTGAATTATTAAATTAAAAAAAAACCTTTGATATATAAAACAATGTGCCAATAGCCATTTCGTTAATTAGCTCTCTCAGCTTAATTTTTTATATTGTCAGCAAATCATTATGAAGTGAGACAAAATATGTCTAATACATTTCTGTTGTAAATATCTAATATATATAATTAAAAATTAGATATATATATATTAACTGTGCGACTAATACAGGGATAAATAAATTAGAATGTTTCAAACAGAATGTGTAAAAATATACAATTATAAAAATAATATATAAATGCATCCAGGTTGTCGCTACAGTTAAAATCATTAATTTTGTGAATATTTTCAATACGTTACATGGCATTTCTTTTACTGATGTATTTATAAAAAAATGATGGCATAGCGTAGACGTTTGATTGTTGTTGTTTGACTGTCATTAATAGATGTAAACAAATGCATGCATGGCAACACTAATCTATAAATATAAACAGCATTAATAAATATATACATAAAAATGTAAAATAATATATAGGTAACGATCTACTGGTTTACTACTCCGACTTTTATATCATAAAGGGAGTGAGTTCAGATCTGGTTTACACGATAAAAGAATTTGTATCAATTTATAGCATTAACTGACTTTCTGGTATGGAAACATCGATCACAAATTAAATTAATCAGGGAGGTAGTCATTTGGTGATGTTTATATCGAAATATCGGAAGTTTTACACTTCTGTTTGTGAACAATTCACAAGGTGACATCTAGTCCCAAAGTAAACCAAGCTTATATTATGGGTACCTACTAGATAACTGATATAAATACTTAGATATATATTTTTTGTAAATACATGCATAACCTACACAGAAAACACCCAGATCGATACAAACAATCATACTCATAAATACAAATATTTGCACCGTGCAAGGAACCCGCGACTATCGGAAGTGAAGCTGTGTGTTTAACCGCTGAACCACCGAGGCCGTCAAAAATAGGTTGTTTTAAATAAATTGATTTTATGTCTTACAGAAAATGCAATGAAATACATTTTTCTGTGAAGGTTATCTCCTAAATGCATGTATGGAGAGATTCACCATTAAATATAAAGGAAGGGCGGTATATTTTTGTGATAAGGTAGATTTATAGAAACGAGTCTTCATTGCCGGAGGCTCGCGGCGTCTGCTCCCGCCCACCCGCCGCGCTACCCAACATGGAGTACCACTCTCTGCTTCAAATCAAGTCAAATCAAATCAATCAGGTAGGTCTATTACGGATTCAAAGATATGTCAAATCTACCGTCAGTTTGGAGTGCTATCAAGCTAAGAACTTATAAGAAACTCAGCTTTTATTGTTTTCAAACGAACTTGTACATGATTAGAGAAATACAGATTCATTTTTTAATTCAATTAGAGAGAATATAGAAACCACTAGCATTTTTATCAAAGGAAATAATCCCACCAGTGGCCGTAATCTGAACAGACTATGACGGATGAGTCAGCCATTCTTGCAGTGAACCATATTAGAAGGAGCACTTTGTCTGACCCTCCACGCCCGCCGGCACCTGTTTGAACTTTATGCTTCATATATAATCATATTCATGAAATATATGTGCCGTGCGCGGAATCGAACCCGCGACCATCGGAAGAAAACCGGTATCCTTTACCGCTAGACCACCGAGGCTGTCCATTATTATTATTAATTTGAAAGAAACGTTATTTTTTATAAAAAAAATAATGTGTAATAAATAAATAGAGTCCACTTCCACACAATATGTCACCAACCCGTCCTTTGTCTTGCCGCGCGCTCCGTATTTTTTCCCCATTACATTTTCATTTTATTTCATATTTCTCCTTTTGGGGGTGGCAGGGATAATAAAATTTTTCCCTCTTCGCTCCCGTCGCCTTTATTTATGGGGGTGGTTAAAGCAACGAATATGTTTTTCGTAGGTACTCGTAATGAGCCGAATTATTGGGGTTGCTTTTCGAGATTGCCGAGGATTTTTCTTTTTTCCACCAACCCTCCCCGCTGGGCTTTTTTGTTTCTGTACGGAACAGATAAGTGCGGTGTATCACTGATAATACAATTTGTTTCTTTTCGTGTTCTCATGTTTTTTTTTTTATATTTTCATTATTGTTTATTTTTAAGAAATTTCTTTGTAGATTTTGTTATTGTATATGAGTGATGTTACATATAAATATATATGTAATGAGTAATATATTGAAGTATCTTTACACATTTATATCTTTAAATTACGCAGCAGATTTTTATTATAATAGTTTTCAGCATTAGACAAGTGATTCAAGAGGAAGGTTTATATGCATGTTATAATAACAAGTCGAAAATAGAAAGATTTGTAATGAAGTGAAGAATGTGCGAAGCCAGGATGGGTCGCTAGTATATTTATAATTTACTCTCATGCGTTGCTATTTCGGAGGACTAAGATCTCATCTCTACTTAATCTATAATTTCAATTATATAGTTTACATTGTTTGGGAATACAAAAAACATAAAAAATTATCTACGCAAACAGATCGTAATAAATACGTCGAGCAAAACTGTAGAAAACAGCTAGTTTTACGTTATTTATTCATTTTAATTCAGACAACCTAATAATATTTATGATGGACTCGGTAGTTTAGCGGTTTAGCATATCGCTTTACTTCCGATGGTCGCGGTTTGATAGCTAGCACGGTACAAACATTTGTATTCATGAGCATGATTGTTTGTATCGGTCTGTTTTCTCGTTTTCTATTTATACTATGTATGTATAGCCAAAAAATGCTTCTATGTGTTTATATCAGCTGTCTAGTATGAATAACATAAGCTCTGCTCAGCTTGGGACTAGATGGTGCCGTGTAAATTGTCCTGGATTATTTTTATTATATGCATATAGAAATAATTTGTAGGTATCACAAGAAATAGAACCTCACCACGCCAGCAACATCATTATCATACATTACAGACTAGCATATAGGTATACATATATAATTATTATATTATAAGTGCTGAAATGATTTTTATAATTTTTAATATAGAAAAATACAACAAACTTTAACTTTCCAAAATACAAATAACGATTCTAAAAAAAATGCATATATACGCAACTTGATTAAAAACAAATTCATTATAGAAATTTTACTAACATCGTATGCACATCATTAATTGATTTTTATTGTCCTACTGGGATATGAGTATGTACTAAGATATTCTGGTCTAAGAGAGTATCACGGAATTTGTATACCTACTAAGTACTATACGCAAAACTTATAAAATAAAGAAAGTTACTTGAAAGTTACTTGAAAGTCAATATGTAATTAATGTTTGTAAGCAATAAATTAAGGTTTCGTTATTCGTAAATCAGTCTTCCTTATTGGATATTTTTAGAGACAATTTGTTAGAAATAATCTTTATTCAAATAAACTTTTGAATAGTCACATTTTTTATTCTACTCATTTGGAATGCATACTCACACATCACAAAGAAGAATGAAGAAGAAACTTGTGTCAGCAACACACAAGTTTATTGCTCATTCTTCTAAATCAAGAAATAACGTAAAATCCATTTTTTATTAAAGATCTTAGTAACATACTTTTTTGTTGATATTATTAAATTAAAGTTACAGAAGTTAATAGTTTAAATCTATAAACATAAAGTACATATTACAATTCAATTGACTCTTTCCTTATCCCTCCACCCTAACACTTAACAAGAACAATGAAGGTCCGCAAAAAACCCGCCAAAATTACTTTGCTTAAAAGCATTAATAACATTTTCCACCCCCCCAAACTCCTTCTGCGCCATTTTGAGAGACCTTCGTTCATTAAAACTGTAGAAAAACACCTCCGGGGGCCTGTCCCCCCTGGGAGAGTGGGGGTGCCCCCCGGCCAGTCTAAAGAAGAAGAAATATGGATCAATAAAGAAATTGCTCCGTGCCCAATGGAGGCACCGGCTAGCACTCACACAGGCGGCACTTTTGTGTACAATTCGCGAGGCGGATGTAAAAATCGTTTGTGTGAGTAAATGCGATCGTAGGACCGCAAGGAGAATTTTTCTGGGACATTCCATTCGATTCCATTTTTGAATATTATGCAGTAATGTACGATTTACATTGTTTTTCTGGGACATTCCATTCGATTCCATTTTTTAATATTATGCAGTAATGTACGATTTACATTGTTTTGCTGGGACATTCCATTCAATTCCATTTTTGAATTTTTGAATATTATGCAATAATGTTTGAGCACGTTGTGCATATTGTTTATGTTTTTGATATCTATTACTTATTATTGTTTTGTCTATGTTTTTTACTCTGCACTATATTTCTTGGCGAAATATAATAATATAATATTCTATATATGTCCGTAAAGCCGTTTTCCATATTATTCAGCGCTATGTATTTTTTTTTTATTTATTTATTTATTTATTTATTTATTTAAGCTTTGCATTCCATAATTTTACAGTAAATAGATAGACAGGTACATTTCAAGGTAGGTTAATTATGGACCCTGTTGGGCACAGCAAGTGGAAGAGAAGAGAGGAGGACGAATATTTTTTTTTTTTTTTTATAATATATAATAATAATAAAAAAATAGTAATAATAATTAATAATTTGAGATTGTATATATTTAATTACTAAAATTGTATAATATTTAATTCAATATGTCATTTTTTTATATTCTAAAATTGTATAATAACATTTTTTAATCAATAATGTCTTGAGATTTCTTATAAATATTTTATCATTTTTTATCTCTTTTAAAGAAAGTGGTAGGTGGTTATATATGTTTATGGATGACACCAGAGGACCACTTGAATGTAGTGCTAACGTGGAGGATGGATTTTTCGTTTATTAATTACGATTCTAAGTTAAGGAAAGAAATTTAAATTATGTTAAAGATTTGTTTTATATTATTATGTTTTACAGCTCTGAATACAAAACATATAAATTGCCTTAACCTAGATTAGATAGGTATTACGTACAGAATAATTAATTTCAATAAGTATAAATTGGTATATAAAGGTTTTTGTTGTCGTTAGGATACAAACTTATTTTAAAGAACTAAGTAGTGGATATAAAATAGTAAAATATTAAAAACCTCTTTTTATGTTTTTATAGATTGACAAATAGTCATTATTACTGAACTTATGACATTTTGGGAATTAATGATGTTGAATTCCTCTCATCGAATAGTGATATATATATAGAGTAACAAGACTTAGGATAAAGTGAAGCTAAAACAAACTTTTCAGGGAGGTAAAACTTTGTTTACTTAACATTTATATGACATTACGATAACAATTTTTATGTAAACTAAAAAAAAATGATTTTAGATTCGTAATGGATGAACTGAAACATGCTTTAACAATTTTGAACATTATTTCATGTATATGATGTTTGTATTTACAAAAAAATATGTGTAAGTATTTATATCAGTTGTCTAATACCCATACAGAATCTCTGTTTACCGTGGGACTAGATGTCGCTGTGTTAATTGTCCTTTTTTTTCAAATCAAATCAAAATATATTTATTCATGTAGGTCTATTACAGACTCTTGTAATGACAAATCTACCGTCAGTTCGGAGTGCTTTCGAGATGAGATTAACTGATAAGAAACTCAGTTAGTAATCTTTTCAAATATTGATTATTTATTATTATTATTCCACTTATAAACACAACGTTCTTAAGTAGATAATTCAACTATATTTTTTATGTAATTTAAACATTTAACAACCTGACTGGATGAACGTAAATTGACGCATATATACATGAACAGCACTACGGATATCACGTTATCATGACACCCGTGAT
Organism: Achroia grisella; assembly: GCF_030625045.1. NCBI lineage: Eukaryota > Metazoa > Arthropoda > Insecta > Lepidoptera > Pyralidae > Achroia > Achroia grisella. The sequence goes on from NW_026712590.1 coordinate 3,659,580, forward strand.
ACCACTCATGCATTGCTATTCCAGAGAACTAAGATGTCATGCCTCTCATCCTGTCATATCACATTGCGTAATTTAAAAGATCTAAGTGAATGAACGCAGAGTATGCATTATATACTATATTAAGATATTTTTCTATGTACTTGTTATCTCTCTTTTAATTAGAGACATTTCGCTTTTGATTCAAATTTACTTGAATCCCTGCAATCACCAATCAGCTTGTGGACTAAATTCTATTCTAAATTGTCACTTCTTTCTATTGTTCCTGGCCCTATTTAGTTATTTTCTTTATATAATATATATATACTAGCTCGGACGAGACTCCGTGAGATTTATAGCCTATATATGTTATTCTGATATATAGCTATATTACTGTAAAATTTCATCAAAATCCATTCAGTAGTTTTTGCATTAAGAGTAACAAACATCCATCCGAACTCACAAACTTTCGCGTGTATAATAATATTAAGATTAAGATATATATTATACGCATTATGACAATTCTCTGGTTTCCTTCCAATACTCACTCATTGTCTAATGAAATGAAGAAGAACACAAGTAATTGATGATCACTACCTCTAAGATATTATTGTTTAAAAAATAGAGAACTGATACATATAGATGAAAAAATAACTGTATTCCACAGTTCCACCCCTCAACCCTGGTGCATTGGGAGACCTGCCATAAAATTGTCTACCCTTTATCGTATATAAAGTCGAAATTATACAGTGCATTGAATAAACTGCCTTCCATCCATCTTGCCCCGACACAATACACCCCCCAACCCTTTTATTCCGTCGTTATAATTTCTTAAAGCTTTTTGCACCATTTACGCTGAACCTAACAAAACAGTCCTAATATTCATGTCTGACCATTTTATTGGGAGCTGCGATATCTTTGCCTCACCCCTTACTCGGTCAATATTCGGAGAGCAGAGGGGAGAGTGGGAGGTCAAGAGATGGTGGTGATATATTTGCTGACACACTGATAAAATTGTGACGTCATCCCGTAAGGGAACACCTAAGTTTGTTTTGTGAGAAAAGTGATGTGCAAGAGGGAATTCAGGAGGAATGATTCTTTGTAGAAAAAATAACAGTATTACTTAATTTTTTTATACGACCGAAACAGCAAACGAGCTTACGACCCGCCTGATGGAAAGTGGGTACTATATACATGAATAGCATGTGTTTTAGGCGTCTTCCGGCTACGGTAACCATTTACCATAAGATGGGCCGTATGCTTGTTTGCCACTATAGTAATTAAAAAATAAAGCGCGCGACCACTCATGCCGTTTCTGAGGATTCAATTCTCATGCATCTCGTATTTTATAATTTCACTGCCATATCTCATCTTTAAAACCAAGATCTCCTTGTAAGTATACTGCTTAGTGGTAGAAATAGGAGAAATAGAATGCCATAGATAGACTTTGGCAAAATACGGTACTTACATCAAAATTTAAAAGAACTGTCTGTCTGTATGTTCTCGCCAATATCTGAAACGACTGGACCGATTGTGGCGAACTTTCACTCATATCATAGCTAATGTATAAGTAACTTAGGCTACTAATAATAATTATATGGACGAAATCACGGATAACGGCTAGTATAAAATAAATACCATGTTTCCATAGTGTTTTTATTTCAATAAATTGTAAATACTGGCAACATTCCATCATCAATGTCTGTGATGAACAAACAGACGAGATATACATATATACAATAGGTACAGTTGATGATCCGATACTGGGCGCCTCACAATGGGGGCGAGCTAAGAAATATGTAAAACGGTACA